>NC_045793.1:62890747-64140747 GCF_009873245.2 Balaenoptera musculus
CTTTCCTGAGTTTGATCACCTCGCTTTTCATATCTTCCTTGCTCTCAAACACAACATTTTTCAGTTTTTCTAATTCTGAGGTTTTTCGTTGCTTCTGTCATTTAAAGAATATTTTTAGCTTGTTTTGAACTATTAGATCACAGTTTTCCCTACTTTAAAAATCAAGGAGTTTGATCAGTAATATTGCTTGTCATACTGTGGTAAAGATATAAGCCATTCTGTAGCCTTTATTATAGTCTTTTTTGTTAGTTTTTTTTTTTTTAATTGGGATATAATAGTGGATCTGTCTCATTTGGTTAAAAATTTTCTAAGCTCTACCACTGCTTTAACTGGAAGTTAAGTGCTTTGAAACAAAATTTTGTTAAACATTTTGTCTTCTGGTTAAGGAATATTTGCTTTCCTTTCACTTACTGTATTAATATCCATTTTTGGTCATCTGATTTTGGTTGTTTTATAGTTGCTAATACTTTGTGATAATTTCTTTAACATTTGAGACCATTAGTTATATAAGATTTTAGATGTTTGGAAGCTCTATTAATCGAATTCATTGGAAGTTCATAAAGTTTATAGAATGTTCTTCTACTAATTATGACTTTGCCAGGGTTCCTTAAAGAAATAGCATTTTCCACCAGAAAAAAAATGAACTTGAAAATCTTTATCATCCTAGCTGCCATATATGTAATTTCTTTATAGATATATTCCAGATGTCAGAACTCCATCTTAATTTGTTGTGTATTCCTCCAGTGCTTGTCACCAGCCTTCATGGCCGTCTTGGTGAAGTTTTCTTTTACAACCTTGATACAAGAAGATACTCTCTTGGGTTTTCTTTGAAAACAGGCTGAAGGCCTTCCTCAAATGTCGCATCTCAATTTATGTATCATTTGACACAGATTTGAGTGAGCTATAACCTAGAGAAGAATCATTCCTAAATGGCTGCTTGACTACATTTTTCTGTTTGCTTTTCTTGACAGACCTCAGGTTCCAGGCTGTGTCAGGCCTCATTTGGTGAGAAGCATGTTTGTTTCTCTTGTCAGCTTCTTGACTGGTTCCTTTCCAGATTTCTGCAGGGCAGCCATATGGTCATTTCGGCATGTCTTCTAGATTGCTTCTATGGCAGGATTCCAGGTCTTGATTAGTGTTTCAGAATCTGCTCACACTGAGAGGGCTTTAGCTTTTGCCCTTTAGTTTTATTTCAGATAGCATATTCAGATCTGGTGTCCTTCCTGTCTCATCTAAAGTTCATTTGATTTTGATGATTTTATTTTATGTGGCCCATGTATTTGGCTAACTTTTTATCTTCTTATATTTTAAGCAAGAAAGGCCCATAAAGGCCGTTGGTGAGGTGCCTAGACTGTGCTGATTTTGGAAAACTGAATGTAACAATAATTCTATTAGATGATCAGTATTAATGTGCATTAGATTGGCTAGAGATGTATACCAGTCTCCTCCTTTCTACTTTTTTTATTCTTAGTTACATAGTTCTTTAAATTTGTTTTTTTCCTGGTGGGGGGGGGCAGGGATTTATTTTGAAAATTTCTCTCTGTAACCGTGAGGCAAGGAGAAAATTACTCATAATGTTGGTAGTGATGTTTAAGAAAAAATTGTTCATGACACTTATAAAGATTAGTAAAGCAGACTTTATTCAGGGAGACTATCACGATAGTTGTAGGGACCACTGCAATGTGGTTTTGCAGTGGGGGAGAGAGATTGGGCTCAAACTTGGAATACAACTAGGAGAACTGGGGATGTATAGCCAAGTAGAAGGGTGGGGTAAAAATTACTCAGAGGAAAGAAACATGAAAATAAGGGGGATTCTGGCTAAACAGACCTAAACAGGATTGTTGATGAAGGCAGGCCAGGTGGTCAGATATTACATGGGGGATGGTAGGGATGAGGAACCTAATCAGATATCCAGCGTGATCAATATTGAGGGTGGGGGATTCTGGTTAAACTGACATAGTAGGATTCTTGCTAAAATTGGACAATGCAGAGATGAACACAGAAGCCCAAAAGTTAGGGCCTAATTGGAAAGAGTTCAGAGGAGCCTGACTAAAGTTTGGTCAAGGAGAGACTCTTCAACAGTGATAATAAATTTAAAACTATAACTTTCAAGGAAGTAACTCTCAATACAGAAATACTGAAGCAAATCTCTGTTAACAAAACAGACCTTTAGGAGCTTCCCTGGTGGCACAGTGGTTAAGAATCCGCCTGCCAATGCAGGGGACACGGGTTCGAGCCCTGGCCCGGGAAGATCCCACATGCTGCGGAGCAACTAAGCCCGTGCACCACAACTACTGAGCCTGCGCTCTAGAGCCCGCGAGCCACAACTACTGAGCCCGCGCGCCTGGAGCCCGTGCACTGCAATGAAGAGTAGCCGCCGCTCACAGCAACCAGAGAAAGAAATTTAATTTTTGATAGTTTGATTTATATGCGTCTTGGCATGTTGCTCTTTGGGTTTATCCTGTATGGGACTCTCTGTGCTTCCTGGACTTGATTGACTATTTCCTTTCCCATGTTAGGGAAGTTTTCAACTATAATCTCTTCAAATATTTTCTCAAACCCTTTCTTTTTCTCTTCTTCTCCTGGGACCCCTATAATTCGAATATTGGTGCGTTTACTATTGTCCCAGGAGTCTCTGAGACTGTCCTCAATTCTTTCATTCTTTTTTCTTTATTCTGCTCCCTGGCAGTTATTTCCACCATTTTATCTTCCAGCTCACTTATCCGTTCTTCTGCCTTAGTTATTCTGCTATTGATTTCTTCTAGAGTATTTTTAATTTCAGTTATTGTATTGTTCATCACTGTTTGTTTGCTCTTTAGTTCTTCTAGATCCTTGTTAAATGTTTCTTTTATTTTCTCCATTCTGTTTCCGAGATTTTGGATCGTCTTTACTATCATTACTCTGAATTCTTTTTCAGGTAGGTTGCCTATTTCACCTTCATTTATTTGGTCTTGTAGGTTTTTACCTTGCTTCTTCATTTGTAACATATGTTTTGTCATTTTATTTTTTTTTTCTGATGGTTGGGGCTGTATTCCTGTCTTACAGATTATTTGGCCTGAGGCATCCAGCACTGGAGTTGGCAGGCAGTTAGATAAATCCGGGTCTTGGTGCTGAGATGAGGACCTCTGGGAGGCCTCACTCCGATTTATATTCCCTGGGGTCTGAGGTTCTCTGTTAGTCCAGCGGTTTGGACTCGGAGCTGCCACCACAGGAGCTCGGGCCCAACCTGTGGCCTGGGAACCAGATCCCGTAAGGCATGTGGCGTGGAAAAAAAAAAAAAAAAAATGAAGAAGAAAAGGAGCAATACAATAACAAAGAATAAAAAACAAAATAAAATTAGAAAGATCAAAAATATATTAGGAAAAATAATAATATAATTGAAACAACTGCAACAAGGTAAAATAAAACTGTAACAGAAAAAAGAAAAAGAAAAAAGGGGGGTGGGGGAACAATCCAAAAAGGAGCAGAACAATAACAAAGCATAAAGAATAAAATAAAATTAGAAAAATAAAAGATTTATTAGAAGAAATAAACATGTAAATGAATGAAGAACAATTAATCAACAAGGTAAAACAGAACCCCAATCTAAAAGAGGAAAAAAGGAAAAAAAGAAAAGCCTTGGCTATGGGGGGTGGAGTTTAGTCAGGGTTGGAACTTAGACATTGGTGGGGGTTATGGTGGGGCAGGGCCTAGGCTTAGGACCCATGCAGCCAGAAAAGGTCTTGGGGGCAGGGCCTGGGCGGGTGATGTTCAAGTGTCGGGCAGGGCCTCTACTTAGGACCTACAGAAGGGGAGAGGCAGCACGTCCAAAGGAGGGCCTTCAGAGTGTGGAGTTCTGGGGTTTGGAGGCAAGGCCGTGGGTGAGGGTGTGTGGGTGCGGTTTAGGCCCAGCCCATTGGAGGGGTTCTCTGAGTGTAGAGGTAGGGCCCTGGGTGGGGGTGTAGGGGTGGGGCTTGGTCTCTGTGCAGCAGGAGGGAGGCGCTGAGGGCAGAGAATTAGGCCCAGGAGCCCAACAGGCTCTCTGGTGCCTAAGTGGACAGGGAAAGCACTGGCCGCGTTCCCTTCCATTCCTCCACGCCCCCACTCCCCATCTCTCCCGGGGTCTCCCCAGTCCCCGCTGGACCCCTAACCGTGGGTGTGTCCTGCTGGGTGTAGGAACTCCTCCCCTCCCCCAGCCACCCCTCAGGGGTTTGAGTCCAGTAGGTCTGGCCTTTACTTTTGCTTTCCCTTCCCTCCCTCCCACTCCCTCAGGACCCATGCAGCTGGAGGGGACATTCATGGGCAGAGGATCAGGACCGGGATCTCAGCAGGCTCCTGGGGGCCCAAGTGGGCAGGGGAGAACTGGCCATGCTCCCTTTTGATCCTCTGCCCTCCCAGTGGTCCCCCAATTTCCCCCTTTGGGGGTGGGATCCCTTCCCCTCCGGCAGCCACCCGTTACGGGCGCCAGTCCCATCCCACCTCCACTTCTCCCCCTCTCACTCCCCCCATGCCCCACATCCTACTTGGTCACTGGGGGTTTCTCCCCTCCCCTTAGGTGTCTGTGGTCCCTCACCGGTGCCTGGTAGGTGCCCTAGTTGTGTGGAGACGTGAATTCCATGTGCTCCTAGTCCGCCATCTTGACTCTTCCCCCCAATCTTAAACTTATGAATTATTTCTGGAATTTTCCATTTAATATTTTCAGACCATGGTTGACTGTGGAAAGTGAAAGTGAGGATAAGAGGGGACTACTATAATGCAAAACCAGTGTTGATTTTTATTGTTGCACTAAATTGTAAAACCTGAATTGGTAGGCAATAATACCGCAAATTAAATAAATAAAAATTTGGGAGAATCAAGGCTTAGATGTTGAGGCAGTTAAAGTCTAACTCATTGCCATGATAGTTTGGATAATAGGAATAAGTCATCTTATTTAATAACTTATTTAATAAGTTAAAGTAGAATCGCACTGCTTATGATGAATCTGTTGGTAAAAAAGGCCCTACTGATATTTGGTTAAGTGGGGTTATTATGGCTAATCATATCTTGGAAGAGTACTATCCTTGCCAATTTTTAAACTTATTTTGAATTTTAACCCTTCAAATAATTTACGTGGAAATTACTAACAACTACATATCTTTGAAATTTTCCTTATGTGAGCAATGGTGAGAGTCTTTTGTGTGTGTGTGTGTGTGTGTGTGTGTGTGTGTTGTTGTTGTTTTTAAACATCTTTATTGAAGAACAATTGCTTTACAATGGTGTGCTAGCTTCTGCCCCATAACAAAGTGAATCAGTTATACATATACATATGTTCCCATATCTCTTCCCTCTTGCATCTCCCTCCCTCCCACCCTCCCCATCCCACCCCTCTAGGTGGTCACAAAGCACCAAGCTGATCTCCCTGTGCCATGCGGCTGCTTCCCACTAGCTATCCATTTTACATTTGGTAGTGTATATATGTCCATGACACTCTCTCACCCTGTCACATCTCACCCCTCCCCCTTCCCATATCCTCAAGTCCATTCTCCAGTAGGTCTGTGTCTTTATTCCCGTCTTGCCACTAGGTTCTTCATGGCCTTTTTTTTTTTTTCCCTTAGATTCCATATATACGTGTTAGCATACTGTATTTGTTTTTCTCTTTCTGACTTACTTCACTCTGTATGACAGACTCTAACTCCATCCACCTCATTACAAGTACCTCCATTTCATTTCTTTTTATGGCTGAGTAATATTCCATTGTATATATGTGCCACATCTTCTTTATCCATTCATCCGATGATGGACACTTAGGTTGCTTCCATGTCCTGGCTATTGTAAATAGAGCTGCAATGAACATTTTGGTACATGACTCTTTTTGAACTATGGTTTTCTCAGGGTATATGCCCAGTAGTGGGATTGCTGTGTCGTATGGTAGTTCTATTTTTAGTTTTTTAAGGAACCTCCATACTGTTCTCCATAGTGGCTGTATCAATTTACATTCCCACCAACAGTGCAAGAGGGTTCCCTTTCCTCCACACCCTCTCCAGCATTTATTGTTTGTAGATTTTTTGATGATGGCCATTCTGATCGGTGTGAGATGATATCTCATTGTAGTTTTGATTTGCATTTCTCTAATGATTAATGATGTTGAGTATTCTTTCATGTGTCTGTTGGCAATCTGTATATCTTTTTTGGAGAAATGTCTATTTAGGTCTTCTGCCCATTTTTGGATTGGGTTGTTCGTGTTTTTGTTATTGAGCTGCATGAGCTGCTTGTAAATCTTGGAGATTAATCCTTTGTCATTTGCTTCATTTGTAAATATTTTCTCCCATTCTGATGGTTGTCTTTTGGTCTTGTTTATGGTTTCCTTTGCTGTGCAAAAGCTTTTAAGTTTCATTAGGTCCCATTTGTTTATTTGTGTTTTTATTTCCATTTCTCTAGGAGCTGGGTCAAAAAGAATCTTACTGTGATTTATGTCATAGAGTGTTCTGCCTATGTTTTCCTCTACGAGTTTGATAGTGTCTGGCCTTACACTTAGGTCTTTAATCCATTTTGAATTTATTTTTGTGTATGGTGTCAGGGAGTGTTCTAATTTCATAATTTTACATATATCTGTCCAATTTTCCCAGCACCACTTTTTTTTTTAAATTTTATTTATTTATTTATTTATTTATGGCTGTGTTGGGTCTTCGTTTCTGTGCGAGGGCTTTCTCCAGTTGCGGCAAGCGGGGGCCACTCTTCATTGCGGTGCGCGGGCCTCTCACTATCGCGGCCTCTCTTGTTGCGGAGCACAGGCTCCAGACGCGCAGGCTCAGTAATTGTGGCTCACGGGCCTAGTTGCTCCGCGGCATGTGGGATCTTCCCAGACCAGGGCTCGAACCCGTGTCCCCTGCATTGGCAGGCAGATTCTCAACCACTGCGCCACCAGGGAAGCCCCCCAGCACCACTTATTGAAGAGACTGTCTTTTCTCCACTGTATATGCTTGCCTCCTTTATCAAAGATAAGGTGACCATATGTGCGTGGCTTTATCTCTGGGCTTTCTATCCTGTTCCATTGATCTATATTTCTATTTTTGTGCCAGTACCAAACTGTCTTGATTACTGTAGCTTTGTAATATAGTCTGAAGTCAGGGAGCCTGATTCCTCCAGCTCCATTTTTCGTTCTCAAGATTGCTTTGGCTATTCGGGGTCTTTTGTGTTTCCATACAAATTGTGAAATTTTTTGTTCTAGTTCTGTGAAAAATGCCAGTGGTAGTTTGATAGGGATTGCATTGAATCTGTAGATTGCTTTGGGTAGTAGAGTCATTTTCACAATGTTGATTCTTCCAATCCAAGAACATGGTATATCTCTCCATCTATTTGTATCATCTTTAATTTCTTTCATCAGTGTCTTATAATTTTCTGCATACAGGTCTTTTGTCTCCTTAGGTAGGTTTATTCCTAGATATTTTATTCTTTTTGTTGCAATGGTAAACGGGAGTGTTTTCTTAATTTCACTTTCAGATTTTTCGTCATTAGTGTATAGAAATGCAAGAGATTTCTGTGCATTAATTTTGTATCCTGCTACTTTACCAAATTCATTGATTAGCTCTAGTAGTTTTCTGGTAGCATCTTTAGGATTCTCTGTGTATAGTATCATGTCATCTGCAAACAGTGACAGCTTTACTTCTTCTTTTCCGATTTGGATTCCTTTTATTTCTTTGTCTTCTCTGATTGCTGTGGCTAACACTTCCAAAACTATGTTGAATAATAGTGGTGAGAGTGGGCAACCTTGTCTTGTTCCTGATCTTAGTGGAAATGGTTTCAGTTTTTCACCATTGAGGACAATGTTGGCTGTGGGTTTGTCATATATGGCCTTTATTATGTTGAGGAAAGTTCCCTCTATGCCTACTTTCTGCAGGGCTTTTATCATAAATGGGTGTTGAATTTTGTCAAAAGCTTTCTCTGCATCTATTGAGATGATCATATGGTTTTTCTCCTTCAATTTGTTGATATGGTGTATCACGTTGATTGATTTGCGTATATTGAAGAATCCTTGCATTCCTGGGATAAACCCCACTTGATCATGGTGTATGATCCTTTTAATGTGCTGTTGGATTCTGTTTGCTAGTATTTTGTTGAGGATTTTTGCATCTATGTTCATCAGTGATATTGGCCTGTAGTTTTCTTTCTTTGTGACATCTTTGTCTGGTTTTGGTATCAGGGTGATGGTGGCCTCGTAGAATGAGTTTGGGAGTGTTCCTCCCTCTGCAATATTTTGGAAGAGTTTGAGAAGGATAGGTGTTAGCTCTTCTCTAAATGTTTGATAGAATTCTCCTGTGAAGCCATCTGGTCCTGGGATTTTGTTTGTTGGAAGATTTTTAATCACAGTTTCAATTTCATTACTTGTGATTGGTCTGTTCATATTTTCTATTTCTTCCTGGTTCAGTCTCGGCAGGTTGTGCATTTCTAAGAATCTGTCCATTTCTTCCAGGTTGTCCATTTTATTGGCATATAGTTGCTTGTAGTAATCTCTCATGATCCTTTGTATTTCTGCAGTGTCAGTGGTTACTTCTCCTTTTTCATTTCTAATTCTATTGATTTGAGTCTTCTCCCTCTTTCTCTTGATGAGTCTGGCTAATGGTTTATCAATTTTGTTTATCTTCTCAAAGAACCAGCTTTTAGTTTCACTGATTTTTGCTATTGTTTCCTTCATTTCTTTTTCATTTATTTCTGCTCTGATCTTTATGATTTCTTTCCTTCTGCTAGCTTTGGGGTTTTTTTGTTCTTCTTTCTCTAATTGCTTCCGGTGCAAGGTTAGGTTGTTTATTCGAGATGTTTCCTGTTTCTTGAGGTAGGCTTGTATTGCTATACACTTCGCTCTTAGCACTGCTTTTGCTGCGTCCCATAGGTTTTGGGTCGTCGTGTCTCCATTGTCATTTGTTCCTAGGTATTTTTTGATTTCCCCTTTGATTTCTTCAGTGATCACTTCGTTATTAAGTAGTGTATTGTGTAGCCTCCATGTGTTTGTATTTTTTACAGATCTTTTCCTGTAATTGATATCTAGTCTCATAGCGTTGTGGTCGGAAAAGATACTTGATACGATTTCAATTTTCTTAAATTTACCAAGGCTTGATTTGTGACCCAAGATATGATCTATCCTGGAGAATGTTCCATGAGCAGTTGAGAAAAATGTGTATTCTGTTGTTTTTGGGTGGAATGTCCTATAAATATCAAATAAGTCCATCTTGTTTAATGTATCATTTAAAGCTTGTGTTTCCTTATTTATTTTCATTTTGGATGATCTGTCCATTGGTGAAAGTGGGGTGTTAAAGTCCCCTACTATGATTGTGTTGCTGTCGATTTCCCCTTTTATGGCTGTTAGTATTTGCCTTATGTATTGAGGTGCTCCTATGTTGGGTGCATAAATATTTACAATTGTTATACCTTCCTCTTGGATCGATCCCTTGATCATTATATAGTGTCCTTCTTTGTCTCTTGTAATAGTCTTTATTTTAAAGTCTATTTTGTCTGATATGAGAATTGCTACTCCAGCTTTCTTTTGATTTCCATTTGCATGGAATATCTTTTTCCATCCCCTCACTTTCAGTCTGTATGTGTCTCTAGGTCTGAAGTGGGTCTCTTGTAGACAGCATATATATGGGTCTTGTTTTTGTATCCATTCAGCCAGTCTGTGTCTTTTGGTGGAGCATTTAATCCATTTACATTTAAGGTAATTATCGATATGTATGTTCCTATTCCCATTTTCTTAAATGTTTTGGGTTTGTTATTGTAGGTGTTTTCCTTCTCTTGTGTTTCTTGCCTAGAGAAGTTCCTTTAGCATTTGTTGTAAAGCTGGTTTGGTGTTGCTGAACTCTCTCAGCTTTTGCTTGTCTGTAAAGGTTTTAATTTCTGCATAAAATCTGAATGAGATCCTTGCTGGGTAGATTAATCTTGGTTGTAGGTTTTTCTCCTTCATCACTTTAAGTATATCCTGCCACTCCCTTCTGGCTTGCAGAGTTTCTGCTGAAAGATCAGCTGTTAACATTATGGGGATTCCCTTGTGTGTTATTTGTTGTTTTTCCCTTGCTGCTTTTAATATGTTTTCTTTATATTTAATTTTTGACAGTTTGATTAATATGTGTCTTGGCGTGTTTCTCCTTGGATTTATCCTGTATGGGACTCTCTGTGCTTCCAGGACTTGATTAACTATTTCCTTTCCCATATTAGGGAAGTTTTCAACTATAATCTCTTCAAATATTTTCTCAGTCCCTTTCTTTTTCTCTTCTTCTTCTGGAACCCCTATAATTCGAATGTTGGTGCGTTTAATGTTGTCCCAGAGGTCTCTGAGACTGTCCTCAGTTCTTTTCATTCTTTTTTCTTTATCTTGCTCTGCAGTAGTTATTTCCACCATTTTATCTTCCAGGTCACTTATCCGTTCTTCTGCCTCAGTTATTCTGCTATTGATCCCATCTAGAGTATTTTTCATTTCATTTATTGTGTTGTTCATCGTTGTTTGGTTCCTCTTTAGTTCTTCTAGGTCCTTGTTAAATGTTTCTTGCATTTTGTCTATTCTATTTCCAAGATTTTGGATCATCCTTACTATCATTATTCTGAATTCTTTTTCAGGTAGACTACCTATTTCCTCTTCATTTGTTAGGTCTGGTGTGTTTTGACCCTGCTCCTTCATCTGCTGTGTGTTTTTCTGTTGTCTCATTTTGCTTATCTTACTGTGTTTGGGGTCTCCTTTTCACAGGCTGCACGTTCGTAGTTCCCGTTGTTTTTGGTATCTGTCCCCAGTGGCTAAGGTTGGTTCAGTGGGTCGTGTAGGCTTCCTGGTGGAGGGAACTAGTGCCTGTGTTCTGGGGGATGAGGCTGGATCTTGTCTTTCTGGTGGGCACGTCCACGTCTGGTGGTGTATTTTGGGGTGTCTGTGGCCTTATTCTGATTTTAGGCAGCCTCTCTGCTAATGGATGGGGCTGTGTTCCTGTCTTGCTAGTTGTTTGGCATAGGGTGTCCAGCACTGTAGCTTGCTGGTCGTTGAGTGAAGCTGGGTCTTGATGTTGAGATGGAGATCTCTGAGAGATTTTTGCCATTTGGTATTACGTGGAGCTGGGAGGTCTCTTGTGGACCAGTGTCCTGAACTTGGCTCTCCCACCTCAGAGGCACAGCCCTGATGCCTGGCTGGAGCACCAAGAGCCTTTTGGGAGGTCTGACGTTTTCTGCCAGCATTCAGTGGGTGTTCTGTAGGAGCAGTTCCACGTGTAGATGTATTTCTAATGTATCTGTGGGAAGGAAGGTGATCTCCACGTCTTACTCTTCCGCCATCTTCCGAGAGTCTTTTAAAGCATATGTTTGAAATATAACCTTTCAAGTATATTTACTTCATATACTATAATTTTAAAAAAATCATGACTGGTAGAGGGAATTTTTTTTTTATATTTCTTTATTTATTTATTATTTATCTTGGCTGTGCTGGGTCTTAGTTGCGGCACACGGGATCCTCATTGCGGTATGTGGGCTCCCATTTGTGGCATGCGGGCTCTTACTTGTGGCATGCATGTGGGATCTAGTTCCCCGACCAGGGATCGAACCCAGGCCCCCCGCATTGGGAGCGCAGAGTCCCCCCCACTAGGCCACCAGGGATGTCCCTGGTAGAGCGAATTTTATAACAGGATATTGATACCATGTTGTCCTACCTTATTCTTTCTACTTAAGGCAGACCGTTTTTGTTTTTTTGGTATTGGTAATGTGTGATGCTTGTTTACACATTGTTAACACAATTAAGCATTAGCGTTATATCACAGAATTAGAGCTAACTGGCCAATCTGTAGATTGAATTTAGCACCCAATTCATATTTTTCCCTTTTATTACATTATGTTTATGGTAACCACATGGAGATATAAATTTCAGGAAGTTTCCAGTTCAAAAACCTCAGGCTCTCACCCAATATAACACATTTATACAACATTTAAAAGTACAAAAGCTCCTTTTGGTTAAGGGACAATACAAGAAAACTCATGAATTTAATGACACCAGAAGTTCCGGTCCGCGCTGTCCCAGAAAAAGGTTGCCAAATCTGTTTCTTGGCTCTCTCGTTGGTAAGAATGTCCCCCTCTGATACTCAGCACAAGGTGAGTGTTTCTACACCAAATGTTGGAGCCTAGGTTTTCAGAGTCCAAGCTGATGACCGCCACTGGTCCTTGGGCCTTGGGAGCACCCAATTTAAAGTCCCTTATCCCAGTGGTCTTCACACTGAAGTAAGGCCACCCACTTATGAGATACAGGAAGAAAATGTAACTTCCATTTTTTTCATACATATTTTTATTTTTTATATCATGTGTAAATTTCTACTTAGGTTTACACTATATATAACATATTAGTCATATAATATATACCTCATTTATAAATAAATAACTGCACATATTGCTGCATACTTAGATATTTACTATTAGGAGTACTCAGTCAAAATAACTTGAAGACCA
Organism: Balaenoptera musculus; assembly: GCF_009873245.2. Lineage (NCBI taxonomy): Eukaryota > Metazoa > Chordata > Mammalia > Artiodactyla > Balaenopteridae > Balaenoptera > Balaenoptera musculus. The sequence goes on from NC_045793.1 coordinate 62,903,168, forward strand.
CAGTTCTGACAGTAGCTAATCAGAGAGAATGGACACTAAGGGGAGAAATGGGATCCTTTGGAAGGTATAGACAAAGGTCCAGTGATTAACAATATAATAAAAAAGTATAGATTAGAATATTATATGTATCAAGGGACTTGTTTATAGATTCTTTATATACTTACTATAAAACATAAAAATTATCCCTATTGTTCACCAAGTTAACAGGAGTTTTAATAACTATAGGTAGACTACATACAACTTTCATAATAGTTTGGAGCAGTTTAAAGTTCAGGCACAAGTTTTTTGCATATAGTGGCTTTTCATTTTCTGGTTGTGGCTGACCTTTATGTAGGTCTTTTTTATTGCTATAAATGTTCTTTTTCAAGGGATAAATTGTTTTTGTCTTTTTTTTTCTTGGTGGAGGGAATGTAAAGTAACTTTAAAAAGTTTTAAACAAATTATTATAAATCAGATTATGAGAGACATGTTAATTTTCCGTGTTCCTAAAGTTGCTAAAATTTGTGCATATTGCTTTTATAGCCAGAAAAAATATTTAAAAGAATTAATAGAAGTAACTCCTAGTAATAGAACTAAAAACAATCTGCATATCTTCTAAATTACCTATGGTAGGGGAAAAGGTAAGAAGGAGAAAAAGAAGTAAACAGTAAAACATAGAAAACAACTAGCAAGGAAGCATTTATAAGAGGAAGAAAAAAGTTATGACAGGTTTAATCAAGTTTGTTATAACAATAAATATAAGTGGGATGAACATACCTTTTATAAGGAGAAGACATACTCTAAAGTTTTTTCAAAAAGCCTAATTACATACAGTATACAAGAGTCGCACCTAAACAGCATGATTGAAAGAAATTGAAAATAAAAGAATAGGCAAACCAGATACATTATAATAGAAGGAAAGCATAAAGGGGTGATAATGTTCAATTTGACAGAGCTTAAAAGTAATAAATGGAACAGACTGCAATGGTGAAGCATATAAGCCATAATGATGATGTCATGAATCAATATGGAACCAAATTATACAGAACTAAATTTCTATAAACTTTTTTTTGTTTGTTTCTTGTTTTTGGCCACACGGCGCAGCTTGCGGGATCTTAGTTCCCCGATGACCAGGGATTGAACCCATGCCCCCTGTAGTGGAAGTGCAGAGTCCTAACCACTGGACTGCCAGGGAATTCCCCAGAACTAAATTTAAATGATAAAAATTGCAAGAGATAAAGAGAATTGTTATATCTCAAGAGTAGTTTAGAAACTTGAGTAGTTCTCTAAGTCTGTGACAGATAAAGCTAATAATTTTCTTATTAATATATTCTATATTTTTATTTCAGCTGATGTACAAGAAAAATAACTATTCTGAAAACAGAAAATATATGTTCTCCGTGACTCATGAAATATTTATAAAAATTGACCATGATTTTTGGTCACAAATAAAATTTCAGGTGATCCCAAAGAGTAGACATAGATTGTCCTAGACTCTCTGCCTATGGCAAAATAAAATGAGAGCTAAGTAATAAAGATAGGAAGGAAATTTTGTAATTTTCAGATCTTCTCTAACACTCTTGGGTCAAAGAAGAAATCAGAACTGCAGTTGTAAGATAAAATTGGCCCTCCAGCCCTCTGTGTCCAAGGATGTGGAACCCGGAGAGGTGGATGGCCAAACGTAAGGGACTTGAGCTTCCTCAGATTCTGGTATCCGTGAGGGTCCTAGAACCAGTCCCCCACAGAACTGAGGACGACTGTATGTAAATAATACGATAGTTCACAGTATGCTGCATTTTCTTTTGTTTTCCGATTAAAAAAACCCAATTTTGTATTTTGGTTTCAGAAGGGTAGTTAAAGGACAGTATTCAATAACAAATGTTTCTTGGCCCTCTGTAATGTGCAAGACATTTTGTTTGATGTGAGATATAACTCTGAGTAAGACTGAGCCTTGGTGCTTGTAATCCACTGGATTTTATTATTCAATGCACATTAGTAGTAACTTATTTGAGATGCATGTATGAAAAATCCTTTATAGTTTCTTTGTAAAGAAACGATAGAGTTCAGTATGATCATTTTAATTTTCAGCAGAGGTACCTATGGTACCTATATGGAGAGGAGAAGTAGATTATTATAGTAGATGATTGAACTGTGTAGAATGTCTGGATATCTTCGTTCCTTTTTACCTCTATCACCTGGTAGCAGTTCTGTTTCATTGGACAATTTAAGTTTATCCCTCTGGGCTTCAAATTCTTCATCCATAAATGAGGAAGCTGAATTAAAATATAAGATTCTTTATACATGTTATTTTTGTGTAGCTGTGAATCAATTCATAAGTATTGAGCATCAACTTCTTTTCAATCTGTAGGGACCAAACGTATGCTCTAGTTGGGGAAAAAAGACAAATTTAGGGCTCCACGCAAGCAGAGGAGAGTGCGTATATCTTTAAAAAGGACAGAGATGGAGAAAAGAAGAGCATTGGGAAAGGTTTCACAGAGGCAGTGTGACACCTGAGCTGATCTTGAAGATAAGTTTTTGTCAAGTGAACAGGGAAGGAGAACATTTTAGGTGCAGGAGATAATAGAAGGTATAGAGGCAGAGAAGTGAGCGTTTTACATTTGGGAAGTTGCAGTTAGTTTGTATGGCATTTCGTAGTTAACATGGGTTTATGGAGGAGTAGCAAGACATCAAGTATTGATGTATATGGGAGCTGAACTGTGAAAAATAATGGGCTTTAAGTTAAAGGCAGTGAATAAGCATGGAAATTTTTTTAAGCAGTGGAGGGAGGTGGCACTGTAAGATTTAGTTAGGGTGGATGCAGAGATAGCATTTAGGAAACTGGCAGTTGAGACATGATGAAGTCTTAAATAAAGTAATGGCAGTGGAGATGCTATACAGGTTTTAGAATAGGTCTCTAAAATGGATGGGCTTTGTAGGGTTGACAGCCCTGGAAGTGTGTGCAAAATTTAATATGTGAATGTATTTTCCTCTGGGAGAGGGTCTATAAATTTCATCACATCATGCAGGAGGGCTATTAGGGTAAATATATATTGTAGGGAAAATTGACAGAGTGATATTTTACAAACCATGAGGGTTAAATAATTTTAAGTTTTACTTTATTCATTAGTGACTAATCTAATCTTTTTTCACTTTTTGATAGTGGACAGGCCAAAATCTCATCAAGTTCGAACCTCTGGTACAATAAGGCGAACCTCTTCTTTGGATACGATAACAGGACCTTATCTCACAGGACAGTGGCCACGAGATCCTCATGTTCATTACCCTTCATGCATGAAAGATAAAGCTACTCAGGTAAAATAAGCAAATCAAAATCAGTTTTATTGTCCTGCAGTTCTTCTATTTTGATCACCGTAAAGAAAATTAATTTAATCAAATTTTCCCAGTTATTAAATATATTCAACCAAAGAAGAAAGCCATTTCTTTTAATAAACTTTAGACTAAGTATTTTTATCATCTCGGTTTTGAAAGTTTTTAAATTATTTAATATTTAATAAATAGCACATCAGTCTACATTGTGTGGTTTTTGAGACTTATAGTTTTAGGAATTATTTTCCTACAGAAATTAATGACTAGTAACTGTATTAGAAAATACAGGCATATCTCGTTTTACTGTGCTTTGCTTTACTATGCTTCTCAGATATTGTGTTTTTTTACAAATTGAAGGTTTTTGGCAATCTTGCATGGAGCAAGTCTATCGGCGTCTTTTTCCAACAGCATTTGCTCACTTTATGTCTCTCGGTCACATTCTGGCAATTCTTTAAATATTTCAAACTTTTTCATTATTATTATATTTGTTATGGTGATCTGTCATCAATGATCTTTTTTGTTACTATTGTAAAAAGATTATGACTTGCTGAAGGCTCAGATGATGATTAGCATTTTTTAGCAATAAAGTATTTTTAATTAAGGTATGTATATTGTTTTTTTAGGATGTAATGCCTTTGAACACTTTAATAGACTACAGTAATAGTATAAACATAAATTTTATATGCACTGGGAAACCAAAAATTTGTGTGACTCTCTTTATTGCGATATTTGCTTTATTGTGGTGGTCTGGAACCAAACCTGCAGTATCTCCAAGGTATGCTGGTATAAGTATTTTTGAAGAAAAGCTTGTACAGTTCCTGGAAATAATTTATAAAGTATTAACACATGGCTAAGGAAATATATGTTAAAGGATATTTTTTCTGTTTAAAGCCAAAACTAAAATCCTTGAGAGAGAAATAGAAAATTTCCTGTTTGTCACACCTTCTCTATTTGTGGATCACAGCTTTTGACTTGAAAAGTTTTCCTTCCATGTCAGAAAAAGATCTGAAAACATCTTAATTTATAATTTCTGAATTCTTGACCATATCTTTATAGCAGTAGTCGATTAGCATTATGAAGAATACTAAAAGTATAAGAGATGGTTATTGGCCTTAAAGAACTTACAGCATAGTTAGGAAGATAAGATGTAAATGTAAGAAAATTGGTAATAGAAGACAGAGTATTATTAGGTGTTAGATGAATGGAGCATTTAAATGTAAGGGAATTCAATGGAATGGGAACATTTTTGGCTTTGTGGGTTAGGGAAATAGAAGGATTAGAGTTTCATGTCTGAAGAATGAGGAAAAGGGGAGAAAACTTTGGACATGATCTATGAGAATCTTCTCCAGTTTTGTAATTTTCTCAGGCAAGCTTGAAACCATAAAATTAGCTTCTTTATCATGCATCCTATCAATTTTGTCTGTGTAACATTTTATGTCACCCACTCCCAGTCTTTTGCTTTCCATTCTTTGTGAGGGAAAGGAGGAGTTTGAGATGGTATGCAGTGGGATTCTCAAGCAGAAAGTACTAGCAAAACTTAGAGATGTGGGCCTGCCCACTTAGAAATGGTCACAGATAATTCAAAACTATCTTTCTGGAGGAGTTGGACTCCCAAGTGTGACAGAGTGTAGGTATAGAGTAAAGAAAGAAGGTCAAGAGATCAAGGACTTAGTTTTTAGAAATGCACACAAGGGAAGGATAAAAAATTAATGTATTCACCTGGTAGCAACAAGAAGAGAAAGGAGTTTAACATTTACTGACTGTGTACCATGTACTTTGTGTTTTTATATCCTGTGTTTCATTTAATTCTCACAAGAACATTATAAAATTACACGATGGGGAAGCAGAAGCTCAGGGAAGTTAAGTGACTTAGTATCCTAAACCTAGGAATTGTTGGAGCCAGGTTTCTAATACAGGTTAATTTGTCAGCCAATCTGAACTTCAATTTTATGGTGCTTTTAGGATAAATGGAATAGTGTGTGTGCATGTGTGTGTATCACCTAGTAGAGTAATTGACACCATTCTTAAAAATGGTAGCTATTCTTTTTAGGTTAAAAAGAAACCCTACCTCTTATTGAATATATGCTTTATGCTGACACTCTCCAAAAACATGATCTTATTCATTCTTCACCAAAACTCTAACAAGAGGAGACAGAAAAAGAGCAAAAGCTAAGAGAAGAAATGAAATAGTCTTGCCTTAGAAACCAAAGGGAAAGTTGTTTTAAGAAAGGAAAAATTATTAACAGTATCAGGTGCTACCGACAGGTCATGGAAAATAGGGAGTAGATTTAGGGATTAGGGGCATATTGTCTTGGAGAGTGAAATATTGATAATATGTTAGAGAAGGAAGCTCAGCTATTTGGGAGTTAAGAAGAGAGTGATATGGTGATAGAAGATAAGGGCGCTGGGTAGGTTTCTTCACCACATCTGTTTCTTTATCTGCACAATGGGATTAATGAAACCTAACTCATGGTAATGTTGTATGACTAAATAGGGTAATATTTGAAAGTGAATATGGCAATACACATGTTAGGTTATTAGTAGTAGATACAGGACAGGCCCATTTGTAACATCTGCAGGATCTGGAGCAAATATAAATGTAGACCTACATACCATATACATACTAAGTTAAATTAACAAACTGTTACATAAAATTCCCCCAAAAGCCTGAGGTCCAGGGTAGGGGCTTCTCTTGCCTGGGTCTGCATGTAGATCGTCTATTTGAGAAACCTGACATTGATAGGAAGGCCAAATATAGGCCTCATTTTACATATGATATACTGAGGCTTAGAGAAGTTTAACTTGTACATGGTTATATAGCTAAATAAATACTGAAGAGATCTGAATCCAGATTTGGCTGATTCCAAAGGTTTTGTGTTTTCTCCAGTTCCTCACTGCCTCTCATAGTAATCACTAAAGTGTATAGCACTTGACCTAGTGCTTGCCTTACAAGCCTAAGAAATGGTCTTGCCCTGAAGCATTATTAGTTTAATTGAAGGTATAAGAGATGAACATATGAGATGGTTGTTATTGTCATGTCCATACCTCCTTGATTAATTCTTTAACTCTTGCGGAAGGAAGTAGAGATTTGTATTTATTCAGTGGAAATTAGTAAACAAAAAGTGGTACAGTCATTGTGCTACAGATATTAAATACCTAGGCTGTCTGGCTTTAGTGGAGGGAATCTCTAGTATTTTCTACTTTTCATATTTCCATATTTCAGCTACCTTAATTATTGAGGGTTAGAAATAGAATTCTTATTGCTTCATGTATTTATACATTGGGCCTTTGTAAAAGAAGTAGCATAGTGTTGTGGGAAAGACTGTGGACTTTAGAGACTTTAGAGATCTTGTGTTCAAATCAAGGCCCAATGTGAGGGAACTTTCTGGGATAATGGAATTGTTGTATATCTTGATAGAGATTTTGGTTACATGGGTGGATGTATTTATTAGAACTTAGGCAAGTATACACTTGTGCATTCTAATATATAACTTAACTTTTAAAATAAAGAATATAAATACCGAAATCTAATTAAGATGTTTAGAGGTGAAGGATAGTGCTGTCTGCAACTTACTTTGAAATGAATAAAAAATAAGATCAATAGATGATAGATAGATGAATATATATGTGATGAAGCAAACGTAGCAAAATGTTAAATATAGATTCTAAGTGTTGGCTTTCTGAGTATGCACTGAGAAGTTTTTTCAACTATTCTATTTGTTTGAATTTTTAAAATAAAGTGTTGGGGGGAAAATCATGGCCCATTGAATTAACTGCTATGTGTCTCACACTTCAGTTTCCTTTTTTACAAATTGCAGTTAATAATACCCAGGTTGCACATACACATATTTATTCTGAGGACTAAAAGAGACAGCTTCACATTTTTGAGGCCAATGGGGAGATGGATAATTGCCAGTTTATTAGACTAATCTGTGTAGCTTAATAGAAAAACTAAAAACCATTTGTAGAATTTGATGTTACTTTATTACATTAACCCTGCTGATACAACCTTTTTTAAACAAGTTTATTACCGACACTTAAAATTGAACTTGTAGTTAAGGTTACTATAATCAGACAGTAGCATTTCCTCAGTTTTCACCCCACAGTCCAAAGTATAAATCTTCATCTATGGACAGATATGAAATCTACATGTGAATGTGTTTTTAAATGATAAAGTAACACATGCTCTTTGTAAAGTGGTCAAGCAATAAAAGTAATATAGAGTAATAATCAGAGGTGTTTCCTCTGACTTCTCAGGTATAGTAATGATTAGAGCTGTTAACAAATATTCTCATCTTCTCTCCTTGGCATATGATAAGATTATACTTCTCTGCCCACTTGAAGTTAAGTGTGGCCATGAGACTTGCTTTGGGAAGAAGCTTTAAAGAGCTGGTGCACCAAAACTGGACAAGTAACACCGCAAGAAAGAAAATTACAGGCCAGTATCCCTGATGAACATCAATGTAAAAATCCTCAGTGTAATATTAGCAAATCAAGTTCAACAATACATTAAAAGGATCATACACCATGATCAAGTGGGATTTTTTCCAGGGATGCAAGGATGGTCCAACATGTGCAAATCAGTCATTATGGTACACTACATTAACAAAATGAAGGATAAAAATTATACAATCATCTCAATAGATGCAGAAAAAGCATTTGACAAAATTCAACATCTCTCAACAAAGTGTGTATAAAGAGAACATACCTCAACATAATATAGGCCGTATATGATAAGACCACAGCTAACATCATACTCAATGATGAAAAATTGAAAGCATTTCCTTTAAGATCAGGAACAAGACAGGGATGCCGAATCTTACCACTTTTATTTGACATAGTATTGGAAGTCTCACCCAGAGCAATTAGGGAAGAAAAATAAATAAAAGGCATCCAAATTGGAAAGGAAGAATTAAAACTGTCACTATTTGCAAATGATAATTTACTATATATAGAAAACCCTAAAGACTCCACCAGAAAACTGTTAGAATTAATAAATGAATTTGGTAAAGTTGCAGGATACAAAATCAAGATACAGCAATCTGTTGCATTTCTATACACTAATATCAAACTATCAGAGAAATTAAGAAAACAATTCATTTACAGTTGCATCAAAAATAAAAAAATATCTAGGAATAAATTTAACCAAGAAGGTGAAAGACCTGTATGCTGAAAACTATAAGACATTGATGAAATAAATTAAAGAAACAAATAAGTGGAAAGATATTTCATGCTCATGGATTGGAAGTATTAATATTGTTAAAATGTCCATACTATTCAAAGCAATCTACAGATTCAGTGCAATCCCTATCAAAATTCCAATGGCATTTTCACAGAACTCACACAATTCTGCAATTTGAATGGAACCACAGAAGACCCATAGCCAAAGCAATCTTGAGAAGGAACAAAGCTGGAGGCATCGTACTCCTTGACCTGAAATTATGTTACAAAACTATAGTAATCAAAACCGTATAGGCATAAAAACAGACACATAGATCAATGGAACAGAATAGAGAGCCCAGAAATAAACCCACGTATATATGGTCAATTAATTTATGACAAAGGAGGCAAGAATATACAATGGTAAAAGGATAGTCTCTTCAGTAAATGGTGTTGGGAAAACTGGACAACGACATGCAAAAGAATGAAACTGAGCCACTGTCTTACACCATACACAAAAATTAACTGAAAACGGATTCAGGATGTTCAACATACGCAAATCATTGTGATAACACCACAGCAACAAAAGAGAAGACAGAAATCACATGTTCATGTCAATGGATGCCGAAAAAGCATTTGATAAAATTCAACATTCATTCATGGTAAAAAAAAAAACTCACCAGGCTTCCCTGGTGGCGCAGTGGTTGAGAATCTGCCTGCCAATGCAGGGGACACGGGTTCGAGCCCTGGTCTGGGAAGATCCCACATGCCGCGGAGCGGCTGGGCCCGTGGGCCACAGCTACTGAGCCTGCGCGTCTGGAGCCTGTGCTCTGCAACAAGAGAGGCCGCGATAGTGAGAGGCCTGCGCATCGCGATGAAGAGTGGCCCCCGCTTGCCACAACTAGAGAAAGCCCTCGCACAGAAACGAAGACCCAACACAGCAAAAAATAAATAATAAATAAATAATAAATAAAAATTAAAAAAAAAAAAAAACTCACCAAAAACGGTATAGGAGGAATATATCTCAACATAATAAAAGCTATTTATGACAAACCCACAGCCAATATAATACTCAACAGTGAAAAGCTGAAAGCCTTCCCTGTAAAATCTGGCACAAGACAAGGATGCCCACTGCCACCACTTCTATTCAATGCAGTATCGGAAGTCCTGGCCACACCATTCAGACAAGAAAAAGAAATAAAAGGTATCCAAATTGGAAGGGAAGAGGTAAAATTGTCATTATATGCAAATGACATGATACTTTATGTAGAAAACCCTAAAGACTCCACACAAAAACTATTAGAACTGATAAACCAAATAAGCAGGGTAGCAGCGTACAAGATTAACATACAGAAATCCATTGCATTTCTTTACATTAACAGTGAAATATCAGAAAGAGAAAGTAAAAGAAAAATTCCATTTAAGATCGCATCCAAAAAAGAAAAAAAATACCTAGGACTAAACCTGACCAAGGAGGTGAAAGACTTATGTGCTGAGAACAATAACACATTGATTAAGGAAACTGAAGGTGATTCAAAGAAATGGAAAGGTGTCCCAGGCTCTTGTATTGGAAGAATTAATATCATTAAAATGTCCATACTACCCAGAGCAATCTACAGATTTAATGTGATCCCTGTCATATTACCCGTGACATTTTTCACAGAATTATAACAAATAATACTAAAATTTATATGGAACCACAAAGGACCCAGAATTGCCAAAGCAATCCTGAGGAAAAAGAACAAAGGTGTAGGCATAACCCTCCCAGACTTCACACAATACTGCAGTGCTACAGTAGTCAAAAAAGTTTGGTACTGGCACACAAACAGGCATATGAATCAATAGAGAGCAGAATAGAGAGCCCAGAAATAAACCCACACACCTACGGTCAATTATATCTTTGACAAAGGAGGCAAGAATATACAATGGAGAAAAGACAGTTCTCTTCAGCAAGTGGTGCTGGGAAACTTGGACAGCCACATGTAAATCAATGAAGTTAGAACACTCCCTCACACCATACACAAAAATAAATTTGAAATGGCTTAAAGACTTAAATATAAGATGTGACGCCATAAAACTCGTAGAAGAGAATATAGGCAAAACATTCTCTGACATAAATCATACCAATGTTTTCTTAGGTCAGTCTCTCTCAAGGCAAAAGAAATCAAAGCAAAAATAAACAAATGGGACCTAATGAAATTTAAAAGCTTTGCACAGCAAAAGAAACAATAAAGAAAATGAAAAGACAACCTATGGAATGGGAGAAAATATTTGCAAATGATGTGACCAACAGAGGCTTAATTTCCAAAATATACAGACACTCATACAACTCAATAACAAAAAAACAAACAACCCAATCAAAAAATGGGCAGAAGACCTAAATAGACATTTCTCCAAAGAAGACATACAGATGGCCAATAGGCACATGAAAAGATGCTCAACATGCCTAATTATTAGAGAAATGCAAATCAAAATTACGATGAGGTATCACCTCACACCAGTCAGAATGGCCATGATCAAAAAGTCTACAAATAATAAATGCTGGAGAGGGTGTGGAGAAAAGGGAACCCTCCTACACTGTTGGTGGGAATGTAAATTGGTACAGCCATTATGGAGAACAGTATGGAGGTTCTTTAAAAAACTAAAAATAGAGCTACCATATGATCCAGCAATCCCACTCCTGGGTATATATCCAGAAAAGACAAAAACTCTAATTCGAAAAGATACATATACCCCAATGTTCATAGCAGCACTATTTACAATAGTCAAGACATGGAAGCAACCTAAGTGTACATCAACAGATGAATGGATGAAGAAGATGTGGTATATATTATATAATGGAATATTACTTAGCCATAAGGAAGAATGAAATATTGCCATTTGCAGCAACATGGATATACGTAGAAATTATCATACTAAGTAAAGTAAGCCTGACAGTGAAAGACAAATATTATGATATCACTTATGTGGAATCTAAAAAATGATACAAATGAACTTATTTACAAAACAGAAACTGACTCAAAGACACTGAAAGCAAACTTATGATTACAAAAGAGGAAAGGGGGAAGGGATAGATGAAGGGATAGATTAGGAGTTTGGGATTAGCAGATACAAACTACTATATATATATATATATATATATATATATATATATATATATATATAAAATAGATAAACAACAAAGTCTTACTGTATAGCACAGGGAACTATATTCAATATCTTGTAATAACCTATAATGGAAAAGAATCTGAAAAAGAATATATATATATATGTGTTTATGAATCACTTTGCTGTACACCTGAAAATAATGCAATATTATAAATCAACTATACTTCAGTTTAAAAAAAAAAACAATGTAAGACCCATTTTTCAAAAGCATGGCTTGGCGTTTTTTTCCTCTATGTATTAGATTCAACATCAACCAACTAATTCAAGAAAATAAAAGAACCAATAATTGGTGATATTCCAAAAAGGCAAAAAAAAAAAAAAAAAAGGACTTGAATGTAAGATCTGAAGCCATTGAAATCCTAAAAGAAAACATAGGCGGTAAGACTCCTTGACATGAGTCTGGGTGATGATTTTTTGATTTGAACCTTAAAGCAAAGACAACAAGAGAAAAAATAAACAGGTGGAACTACATCAAACTAAAAAGCTTCTGCACATGAAAGGAAACCATTGACAAAATGTAAGGCAACCTACTAAATGTGAAAAAAATACTTGCAGATTATATATCCTTTAAGGGGTTTATATACAAGATACATAAAGAACTCACAGAACTCAACAGCAAAAAAACCAAACAATCTAATTAAAAAACAGGCAGAGGATCTGAATAGACATTCTTCCAAAGATGTACAGATGGCTAGCAGACGCATGAAAATGTGTTCAACATCACCAATCATCAGGGAAATGCAAATCAAAACCACAATGAGCTATCACCTCATACCTGTAGAAAGGCTGTTATCAAAAGCACAAGAGGTAACAAGTATTGATGAGGATGTGCACTGTTTGTGGGAATGTAAATTGGTGCAGCTACTACAGAAAACAGTATGGCGGTTCCTCAAAAAGCTAAAAATAGAACTACCATATGATTTAGCAGTTGCACTTCTGAGCATCTATCCAAAAGAAATGAAAACAGTAGCTCAAAAAGATATACATACCCTCATGTTCACTGTGGAATTTAAAATAACCAAGATAGGGGTACAACCTAAGTGTCCACTGATGCATGAATGGATCAAAAAAATGAATAGATAAAAAATATTATTCAACCATAAAAAAGGAGGAAATCTTTCCATCTGTGACAACATGGATGGATCTTGAGGGTATTATGCTAAGTGAAATAAGTCAGATAAAAAATCGGTATTATATCACTTACATGTGGAATCTAAAACAAAACAAAAAACCCACTGTCTCATAGATGCAGAGAATAGATTAGTGGTTTCCAGGGATGGAGGGGGGTTGAGAGTAGTTGAAATGGGTGAAGGCAGTCAAAAAGTACAAACTTCCAGTGCTAAAGTCATGGGGATGTAATGTACAGCATGGCACCTGTACTTGATAATATTGTATTGCATATTCGAAAGTTGCTAAGAAAGAAAATCTTAAAAGTTCTCATCACAAGGAAAAAACTTTCTGTAAGTATGTACGGTGACAGATGTTCACTAGACTTACTGTGGTGATCATTTGGCAGTATATACAAACATTGAATTATGTTGTACACCCAAAACTAATATAATATTGTATGTCAGTTATACCTCAATTTAAAAAAAGGTACTGCGTTCACTCTGAGAAGGGTAGCATCAAGCATACGTGCATATTTTATCAATTGTTTTTCTTCTTTTAAAAAATGAAGAGTGATTCATTGTTTGAAATGCCATTTCATCTTTGAAATGAAGGTTGTTTTGACTCATAACCTATAATTTGGTGAATTTTTTAGTAGATTACTTAATAATTGGTCATAATTACATTTCTGGAATGAACACTATTCATTTATGGAGTTCTTTTTTAAAACATACAGTGGCAGTTGAAGTGTTTAAAATTTATTATATTTGTTTCAATATTCAGAAATGAGGTCTGAAATTTTTTCTTTCTCATAATGTAATCCTTAGATTTCTGTGTTATATTTGCTTCATAAAAAGATTTTGCAAGATTTCCTTCCTCTGCTCTGGCATGGTGTAAATATCATCTCTATTATCTGTTACTTCAGTCTGAAAGAATTTTCCCTGTAAAGCTGACTAGTATGATTTTGGATTATAGCTTTTTAGTAAATCTCAGTTTATTCCATGGCTCTTGGTCTTTTTTGATTTCTATTTCTTTAATTAATTTATTTATTTATTTATTTTTGGCTGTGTTGGGTCTTCGTTTCTGTGCGAGGGCTTTCTCTAGTTGTGGCAAGCGGGGGCCACTCTTCATCGCGGTGCACGGGGCTCTCACTATCGCGGCCTCTCTTGTTGCGGAGCACAGGCTCCAGACGCGCAGGCTCAGTAGTTGTGGCTCACGGGCCCAGTTGCTCCGCGGCATGTGGGATCTTCCCAGACCAGGGCTCGAACCCGTGTCTCCTGCATTAGCAGGCAGATTCTCAACCACTGCGCCACCAGGGAAGCCCCAATTTGTTTCTTTTGTTCAGTTTTTTGTTTTCTAGAATATAATCCACTTCATCCAAATTTTCAAGTGTATTTTCATAGTTTCACAAAGTACTCTTCTATAATTCTTTTAATTTTCTGTATATCTGCAGTTGTTTTTCTATTCTCGTTTTTATTTATTTAATTTAATTTATTTATTTTTGGCTGTGTTGGGTCTTCGTTGCTGTGTGCAGGCTTTCTCTCGTTGTGGCGAGCGGGGGCTACTCTTCGTTGCGGTGCGCGGGCTTCTCATTGTGGTGGCTTCTCTTGTTGCAGAGCACGGGCTCTAGGCACGCGAGCTTCATTAGTTGTGGCACACGGACTTAGTAGTTGTGGCTCATGGGCTCTAGAGCACAGGCTCAGTAGTTGTGGCACACGGGCTTAGTTGTTCTGTGGCATGTGGGATTTTCCCAGACCAGTGCTTGAACATATGTCCCCTGCATTGGCAGGAGGATTCTTAACCACTGTGCCACCAGGGAAGCCCTCTATTCTTATTTGTAATATTGTATATTTGTGTTTGAGTGATTACATTTATTAGGTTATATAGTATATTAAAATTTTTATGGTGTTGAATTAATTTTACTGTGGGTTTTTTTTTTTCTAGTTCATTGCTCTCTGACTTTGCTCTCTCTTTGCCTTTCTTCTGCCTTCCGGGCACGTGTATTGTTCTTTTTCTGGATTCTGAAGATGAATGCTTAATTTTGTATTTGTGATATTTACTGTTTAGTAAGTGTTTTATGCCAAGATTTATCTTCTGAGCTCAGCTTTGGCTAGTATATGTTTCCATTATTTGTATTTTCAAGATATTCAATTTCAGTTTTGATATCCTGTTTAGCATATGAGAGTATTTTGTTTTGTTTTTAACTTCTAAATGGTTAAAGTTTCTTTTCCTAGTAAAACTTTAATTTCTAGTTTTACTGCATTATAGTATAGACTAATAGGTTTTTGGAAACTTCATTGAAATTTTCATTGTAGCCTTTGATTTGTTTTTTTCTTAATTCTCTGTATTTGAAAATGAGGTACAGTCTTTACTTTAAATAAAGAATTCAGGGGAGAGGAGAGAAGATGGCGGAAGAGTAAGACGCGGAGATCACCTTCCTTCCCACAGATACAGTAGAAATACATCTACACGTGGAACTGCTCCTACAGAACACCCACTGAACGCTGGCAGAAAACGTCAGACCTCCCAAAAGGCAAGAAACTCCCCCGGTACTTGGGTAGGGCAAAAGAAAAAAGAAATAACAGAGACAAAAGAATAGGGACGGCACCTGCACCAGTGGGAGGGAGATGTGAAGGAGGAAAGATTTCCACGCACTAGGAAGCCCCTTCGCGGGCAGAGACTGCAGGTGGCAGAGGGGGGAAGCTTCGGAGCCACGGAGGAGAGCGCAGCCACAGGGGTGCGGAGGGCAAAGCGGAGAGACTCCCGCACGGAGGCTCGGCGCCGAGCAGCACTCACCAGCCGGAGAGGTTTGTCTGCTCACCTGCCAGGGCGGGTGGGGCTGGGAGCTGAGGCTCGGACTTCGGTCGGATCACAGGGAGAGGACTGGGGTTGGCGGTCTGAACACAGCCTGAAGGGGTTAGTGCACCACAGCTAGCCGGGAGGGAGTCCGGGAAAAAGTCTGCAGCTGCCGAAGAGGCAAGAGACTATTTCTTCCCTCTTTGTTTCCTGGTGCGCGAGGAGAGGGGATTCAGAGCGCCGCCTAAACGAACTTCAGTGACGGGCGCGAGCCGCGGCTATCAGCGCGGATCCCACAGCAACAGGGGCGCAGAGGAAAAAACGGAGAGATTCCCGCACAGAGGCTCGGTGCCGAGCAGCACTCAGCAGCCCGAGAGGCTTGTCTGCTCACCCGCCGGGGCGGGCGGGGCTGGGAGCTGGGGCTCAGCTTCGGTCGGATCGCAGGGAGAGGACTGGGGTTGGCGGCGTGAACACAGCCTGAAGGGGTTAGCGCACCACAGCTGGCTGGGAGGGAGACCGGGAAAAAGTCTGCAGCTGCCGAAAAGGCAAGAGACTTTTTCTTGCCTCTTTGTTTCGCGGCGCGCAAGGAGAGGGGATTCAGAGCGCCGCCTAAACGAACTCCAGAGACTGGCGCGAGCCACGGCTATCAGCGCGGACCCCAGAGACGGGCGTGAGACGCTGGGGCTGCTGCTGCCGCCTCCAAAAATCCTGTGTGAGAGCACAGGTCACTCTCCACACCGCCCCTCCCGGGAGCCTGTGCAGCCCGCCACTGCCAGGGTCCCGTGATCCAGGGACAACTTCCCCGGGAGAACGCACTGCGCGCCTCAGGCTGGTGCAACGTCACGCCGGCCTCTGACGCCACAGGCTCGCCCCGCCTCCTCTGTACCCCTCCCTCCCCGCGGCCTGGGTGAGCCAGAGCCCCCGAAGCAGCTGCTCCTTTAACCCCATTCTGTCTGAGAAGAGAAGGGGAACTCTCTCCCAGCAGCCTCAGAAGCAGCGGATTAAAACTCCACAAACAACTTGATGTGCCTGCATCTGTTGAATACCTGAATAGACAACGAATCATCCCAAATTCAGGAGGTGGACTTTGGGAGCAGGATATATTAATTTTTCCCCTTTTCCTTTTTTTTGTGAGTGTATATGTATATGCTTCTGGGTGAGATTTTGTCTGTATAGCTTTGCTTTATAATAGCTTTATTTTACTTCACTATATTATAGCCTCTTTCTTTCTTTCTTTCTATTTTTTCTCCCTTTTACTCTGAGCCGTGTGGACGAAAGGCTCTTGGTGTTCCAGCCAGGCATCAGGGCCGTACCTCTGAGGTGGGAGAGCCAACTTCAGGACACTGGTCCACAAGAGACCTCCCAGCTCCACGTAATACCAAACGGCAAAAATCTCTCAGAGATCTCCATCTCAACATCAAGACCCAGCATCACTCAATGACCAGCAAGCTACAGTGCTGAACACCCTATGCCAAACAACTAGCAAGACAGGAACACAGCCCCATCCATTAGCAGAGAGGCTGCCTAAAATCATAATAAGGCCACAGACACCCCAAAATACACCACCAGACGTGGACGTGCCCACCAGAAAGACAAGATCCAGCCTCATCCACCAGAACTCAGTCACTAGTTCCCTCCACCAGGAAGCCTACACAACCCACTGAACCAACCTTAGCCACTGGGGACAGATACCAAAAACAAAGGGAACTACGAACCTGCAGCCTGTGAAAAGGAGACCCCAAACACAGTAAGATAAGCAAAATGAGACGACAGAAAAACACACAGCAGATGAAGGAGCAGGGTCAAAACACACCAGACTTAACAAATGAAGAGGAAATAGGTAGTCTACCTGAAAAAGAATTCAGAATAATGATAGTAAGGATGATCCAAAATCTTGGAAATAGAATAGACAAAATGCAAGAAACATTTAACAAGGACGTAGAAGAACTAAAGAGGAACCAAGCAATGATGAAAAACACAATAAATGAAATTAAAAATACTCTAGATGGGATCAATAGCAGAATAACTGAGGCAGAAGAAAGGATAAGTGACCTGGAAGATAAAATGGTGGAAATAACTACTGCAGAGCAGGATAAAGAAAAAAGAATGAAAAGAACTGAGGACAGTCTCAGAGACCTCTGGGACAACATTAAATGCACCAACATTCGAATTATAGGGGTCCCAGAAGAAGAAGAGAAAAAGAAAGGGACTGAGAAAATATTTGAAGAGATTATAGTTGAAAACTTCCCTAATATGGGAAAGGAAATAGTTAATCAAGTCCTGGAAGCACAGAGAGTCCCATACAGGATAAACCCAAGGAGAAACACGCCAAGACACATATTAATCAAACTGTCAAAAATTAAATATAAGGAAAACATATTAAAGGCAGCAAGGGAAAAACAACAAATAACACACAAGGGAATCCCCATAAGGTTAACATCTGATCTTTCAGCAGAAACTCTGCAAGCCAGAAGGGAGTGGCAGGATATACTTAAACTGATGAAGGAGAAAAACCTACAACCAAGATTACTCTACCCAGCAAGGATCTCATTCAGATGTGATGGAGAAATTAAAACCTTTACAGACAAGCAAAAGCTGAGAGAGTTCAGCACCACCAAACCAGCTTTACAACAAATGCTAAAGGAACTTCTCTAGGCAAGAAACACAAGAGAAGGAAAACACCTACAATAACAAACCCAAAACATTTAAGAAAATGGGAATAGGAACATATATACTGATAATTACCTTGAATGTAAATGGATTAAATGCTCCCACCAAAAGACACAGGCTGGCTGAATGGATACAAAAACAAGACCCATATATATGCTGTCTACAAGAGACCCACTTCAGACCTAGA
Organism: Balaenoptera musculus; assembly: GCF_009873245.2. NCBI lineage: Eukaryota > Metazoa > Chordata > Mammalia > Artiodactyla > Balaenopteridae > Balaenoptera > Balaenoptera musculus. The sequence continues at coordinate 62,921,562 of NC_045793.1, forward strand.
GACACATACAGACTGAAAGTGAGGGGATGGAAAAAGATATTCCATGCAAATGGAAATCAAAAGAAAGCTGGAGTAGCAATTCTCGTATCAGACAAAATAGACTTTAAAATAAAGACTATTACAAGAGACAAAGAAGGACACTATATAATGATCAAGGGATCGATCCAAGAGGAAGGTATAACAATTGTAAATATTTATGCACCCAACATAGGAGCACCTCAATACATAAGGCAAATACTAACAGCCATAAAAGGGGAAATCGACAGCAACACAATCATAGTAGGGGACTTTAACACCCCACTTTCACCAATGGACAGATCATCCAAAATGAAAATAAATAAGGAAACACAAGCTTTAAATGATACATTAAACAAGATGGACTTAATTGATATTTATAGGACATTCCACCCAAAAACAACAGAATACACATTTTTCTCAAGTGCTCATGGAACATTCTCCAGGATAGATCATATCTTGGGTCACAAATCAAGCCTTGGTAAATTTAAGAAAATTGAAATCGTATCAAGTATCTTTTCCGACCACAACGCTATGAGACTAGATATCAATTACAGGAAAAGATCTGTGAAAAATACAAACACATGGAGGCTACACAATACACTACTTAATAATGAAGTGATCACTGAAGAAATCAAAGGGGAAATCAAAAAATACCTAGAAACAAATGACAATGGAGATACGACGACCCAAAACCTATGGGACGCAGCAAAAGCAGTGCTAAGAGGGAAGTTTATAGCAATACAAGCCTACCTCAAGAAACAGGAAACATCTCGAATAAACAACCTAACCTTGCACCTAAAGCAATTAGAGAAAGAAGAACAAGAAAACCCCAAAGCCAGCAGAAGGAAAGAAATTATAAAGATCAGGTCAGAAATAAATGAAAAAGAAATGAAGGAAACAATAGCAAAAATCAATGAAACTAAAAGCTGGTTCTTTGAGAAGATAAACAAAATTGATAAACCATTAGCCAGACTCATCAAGAGAAAAAGGGAGAAGACTCAAATCAATAAAATTAGAAATGAAAAAGGAGAAGTAACCACTGACACTGCAGAAATACAAAAGATAATGAGAGATTACTACAAGCAACTCTATGCCAATAAAATGGACAACCTGGAAGAAATGGACAGATTCTTAGAAATGCACAAACTGCCGAGACTGAACCAGGAAGAAATAGAAAATATGAACAGACCAATCACAAGCACTGAAATTGAAACTGTGATTAAAAACCTTCCAACAAACAAAAGCCCAGGACCAGATGGCTTCACAGGTGAATTCTATCAAACATTTAGAGAAGAGCTAACACCTATCCTTCTCAAACTCTTCCAAAATATTGCAGAGGGAGGAACACTCCCAAACTCATTCTACGAGGCTACCATCACCCTGATACCAAAACCAGACAAAGATGTCACAAAGAAAGAAAACTACAGGCCAATATCACTGATGAACATAGATGCAAAAATCCTCAACAAAATACTAGCAAACAGAATCCAACAGCACATTAAAAGGATCATACACCATGATCAGGTGGGGTTTATCCCAGGAATGCAAGGATTCTTCAATATACGCAAATCAATCAATGTGATACACCATATTAACAAATTGAAGGAGAAAAACCATATGATCATCTCAATAGATGCAGAGAAAGCTTTCGACAAAATTCAACACCCATTTATGATAAACACCCTCCAGAAAGTAGGCATAGAGGGAACTTTCCTCAACATAATAAAGGCCATATATGACAAACCCACAGCCAACATTGTCCTCAATGGTGAAAAACTGAAACCATTTCCACTAAGATCAGGAACAAGACAAGGTTGCCCACTCTCACCACTATTATTCAACATAGTTTTGGAAGTGTTAGCCACAGCAATCAGAGAAGAAAAAGAAATAAAAGGAATCCAAATCGGAAAAGAAGAAGTAAAGCTGTCACTATTTGCAGATGACATGATACTATACATAGAGAATCCTAAAGATGCTACCAGAAAACTCCTAGAGCTAATCAATGAATTTGGTAAAGTAGCAGGATACAAAATTAATGCACAGAAATCTCTTGCATTTCTATACACTAATGACGAAAAATCTGAAAGTGAAATTAAGAAAACACTCCCATTTACCATTGCAACAAAAAGAATAAAATATCTAGGAATAAACCTACCTAAGGAGACAAAAGACCTGTATGCAGAAAATTATAAGACACTGATGAAAGAAATTAAAGATGATACAAATAGATGGAGAGATATACCATGTTCCTGGATTGGAAGAATCAACATTGTGAAAATGACTCTACTACCCAAAGCAATCTACAGATTCAATGCAATCCCTATCAAACTACCACTGGCATTTTTCACAGAACTAGAACAAAAACTTTCACAATTTGTATGGAAACACAGAAGACCCCGAATAGCCAAACCAATCTTGAGAACGAAAAATGGAGCTGGGGGAATCAGGCTCCCTGACTTCAGACTATATTACAAAGCTTCAGTAATCAAGACAGTTTGGTACTGGCACAAAAACAGAAATATAGATCAATGGAACAGGATAGAAAGCCCAGAGATAAACCCACACACATATGGTCACCTTATCTTTGATAAAGGAGGCAAGCATATACAGTGGAGAAAAGACAGCCTCTTCAATAAGTGGTGCTGGGAAAATTGGACAGGTACATGTAAAAGTATGAAATTAGAACACTCCCTGACACCATGCACAAAAATAAACTCAAAATGGATTAAAGACCTAAGTGTAAGGGCAGACACTATCAAACTCTTAGAGGAAAACATAGGCAGAACACTCTATGACATACATCACAGCAAGATTCTTTTTGACCCAGCTCCCAGAGAAATGGAAATAAGAACACAAATAAACAAATGGGACCTAATGAAACTTAAAAGCTTTTGCACAGCAAAGGAAACCATAAACAAGACCAAAAGACAACCCTCAGAATGGGAGAAAATATTTGCAAATGAAGCAACTGACAAAGGATTAATCTCCAAGATTTACAAGCAGCTCATGCAGCTCAATAACAAAAAAACGAACAACCCAATCCAAAAATGGGCAGAAGACCTAAATAGACATTTCTCCAAAGAAGATATACAGATGGCCTACAGACACATGAAAGAATGCTCAACATCATTAATCATTAGAGAAATGCAAATCAAAACTACAATGAGATGTCATCTCACACCGGCCAGAATGGCCATCATCAAAAAATCTAGAAACAATAAATGCTGGAGAGGGTGTGGAGGAAAGGGAACACTCTTGCACTGTTGGTGGGACTGTAAATTGATACAGCCACTATGGAGAACAGTATGGAGGTTCCTTAAAAAACTACAAATAGAACTACCATACGACCCAGCAATCCCAATACTGGGCATATACCCTGAGAAAACCATAGGTCAAAAAGAGTCATGTACCAAAATGTTCATTGCAGCTCTATTTACAATAGCCAGGACATGGAAGCAACCTAAATGTCCATCGACAGATAAATGGATAAAGAAGATGTGGCACATATATACAATGGAATATTACTCAGCCATGAAAGGAAATGAAATGGAGGTATTTGTAATGAGGTGGATGGAGTTAGAGTCTGTCATACAGAGTGAAGTAAGTCAGAAAGAGAAAAACAAATACAGTATGCTAACACATATATACGGAATCTAAGGGAAAAAAAAAAAAAAGGCCATGAAGAACCTAGTGGCAAGACGGGAATAAAGACACAGACCTACTAGAGAATGGACTTGAGGATATGGGGAGGGGGTGGGGTGAGATGTGACAGGGTAAGAGAGTGTCATGGACATATATACACTACCAAATGTAAAATAGATAACTAGTGGGAAGCAGCCGCATAGCACAGGGAGATCAGCTCGGTGCTTTGTGACCACCTAGAGGGGTGGGATGGGGAGGGTGGGAGGGAGGGAGATGCAAGAGGGAAGAGAAATGGGAACATATTGTATATGTATAACTGATTCACTTTGTTATAAAGCAGAAGCTAACACACCATTGTAAGGCAATTATACTTCAATAAAGATGTTTAAAAAAAAAAAAAGAATTCATTACGTATTAATTCTGCCTTATTAATTATATTATTCAGTTTCCATATAGACCCCTTTATTTATGTTTGTCTGTTCTGTCATGAGCTGGATGTTCTTGAGTTAAAATTTCTGTTGATTTTTGTTTCCAGTGGTCGTTTGCCTTATATTTTGACGATAATACAGATGTTTTAAAGATGTATGTTCATTATGTCTTTCTTATGGTTGACACTGTTTATTGTTACAGAATTCTCAATGTCTTAATATTTTTTTCCCTGAACTGAACCTTTTCATGATATAAATTAATATTGTAAACTCTCTTTTCTTTTCACTGGCCAAGAGCTCTGGTTTTGAATCAGATGGCTTGGTTTTGAATCTCCAGAATTTTTTAGCTTTGTAATTTTGGGCAAATTACCTCTTTGCCTCAGTTTCCTCATTTGTTAATGGGATATTATACCTCACAGGATTGTTGTAAGGGTTAAATTGGGGTAATGCATTTGAAATGCTAAGAATAATGACTGAAACATTGTCAATAAGTAATTACTATTAATTATTTACATTTACTAGGAGAGGGTTAAAGATAGGTGGACATCTGGGTATTGGCCATGGCACTCCTAATTCACAGCTGAGAAGGGGAACTTCAAATAGAAATTTCTTCCTTCTTTCTTCCCACCTGTTTCCCATGGTTTTTACTTCTTAGTGTTTTTGTCTTTTGTCTTTCTGTTCTGATAAATCTTGCTTATTGCTGGAAATAATTAGCTTTGAGCCATTTATATGTATTTTTGAGTTATCTGCCATACTTCTTGTTAGGGAAAAAAGACATGGTAAACCTGACAGTTTTTTAAAAATGTCTGATGGCCAGTTGAGGTGAGAATAGCTATTACTACTCTATATGAGTCCTTCCACTTTGACTGCTTGTCTATCCCCCTCATTCATCTTCTCTGAAAAGTTGGTATCAGAGAAAGATTTCAGAACTTTTCATTTACCTCCTGTATTTTTTGAAGGGTAAGAAATGGAATGGTTAGATTTTTAAATGAAATTCTGTATACTTCTGCTTTCTTTTCTCCAGATGATATTTTTCTTTGATATTTTATTGTTTTTAATTAATTTTCAAAATTTACAGTATGAAACATTTAAACATGCCAGAAAGTACATAAAGTAACCTTTTATTTTTCTTCATTTCATTAAGTTTGAGTGTATGGAGTTTTGTGATCCTATCTCTATGCCAGCATTTTTCCCTAGAAATCTTTTTTATATTTAAGAAACAGATCTGGAATAAGTACTTAGCGTTTGACTTTAGCCAACATTCGATAAAATTAACAACTCCAAACTAAAATATATAAATTCTTTGCTATTGAAATTACACATTTAAATACTCTATTCTTTTCTTGCCTTCATGAAAGGAGCTTGGTTGGGGAGGACTTTCATCAAAGGAGTAAATGGTATATCTCAAATTAGTAGTAGGTATAAAAGAGAACTTTCAGGGCTTCCCTGGTGGCGCAGTGGTTGAGAATCTGCCTGCTAATGCAGGGGACACGGGTTCGAGCCCTGGTCTGGGAAGATCCCACATGCCGCGGAGCAACTAGGCCCGTGAGCCACAGCTACTGAGCCTGCGCGTCTGGAGCCTGTGCTCCGCAACCAAGAGAGGCCACGATAGTGAGAGGCCCGCGCACCGCGATGAAGAGTGACCCCCACTTGCTGCAACTAGAGAAAGCCCTCGCACAGAAACTAAGACCCAACACAGCCAAAAATAAATAAATAAATAAATAAATAAAATTTAAAAAAAAAAAAAAAAAGAGAGAGAACTTTCAGTTTTACCACTCTGATCAGAAACTCATTTCCTGACCAAAAGTCATTCTTGATACAGCTGTTTGGGTTTCCTGTGCCCTGTTGAAGAGCTTGCTGTTAAAGTTTGCTTAAGAACTGGCAGTTGCTGGAACAATTTTGGACGGTGGTGGGAAGCTTTTCTTGAAATGAAAGCAAGTCTAAAGATTTGGCCATCTTGGCCTCCTAGATTGCATTCCAGGGACCTAAATTGTTATTTTTATGGAGCTGGTCTCCAACTGGCTCTTGAGTAAGTTTATAAAGATTCTATCTTCTACAGGATCGCCTTTCTTTTTTTTTCAGCCATTAGCTAATTAAAAGACAGGATTGTATAATTCTAGAGTTGAACAATCCACATGATAGTAGTCATGTTCCTAGTTTAGGGAGTAATATATTTGGTTGCCAAAGGAATATACTCAGCTGTACTGATGAAAAATTTAAATCCATGGCTAAAATATTTACTGTTTTACTCATCAGTTTCAAATAGTGTCTTTAAAACTAGCAGAAACTCAAAATTCTACATATTAATTTTTAATAGTTAATGTATTGATTTAAATCAAAAGTAGAAGGTAAATAGCAAAGAGCCTTCCCCATACTCCTGTTGCCCATACCCCCAGTTTTCTTCCCATTACCAGAAATATTTTACAGGTAACAAAAACAGCTTGTTTTCCTTTATCTCCTCCCTCACCTTTACCCCTAAACTAGCTCTAGGTAAAGTTGTGAAATACGTTGTATTTATTTGGAACAACCCTCTCACTCTATCTTCTTGACCTTTGTTGTTTGGTACATTGGTTCTCAACCTTTTATATCTTAAAATCCATCAATTTTCTATCAAAAATCCTGTGATAATAATAAACAGCATTTACTTAGAAAGACATTTATTAGAGACATTAAGCTTTAAGAATTTAAGAGTCAGATAGAATCATATCATAGTTAAGGGTGGGTGCAGTATGAGAAAGCAGTATGCCTTTCAAGTTGTCAATAACTTGGTATAAATTTTTTAATAAATGATTGGCATAGAATACATCATATTGGTAGGAAACATTAGTACAAACCAAGTGAAAACAGCTTTTTTGTGCTGTTGAAATTCTTAAAGCTTCTGGGAGATAACACTAGTACCTATTAAAATGAGGATCACATAAAATAATCCCTGTTAAGCTTCTAGCACAGTAAATAGGACATAGTAGATGTTGAAAAATGTTACCTGCTTTGTATTGGAGTCTATAGTATTTTACTGTCAGCAGGTTTAAATATAATAATACTGAATTGAGTGGACAGTATTACTGTTATCAGTAATTGATTATGCAATTATGAACATTAAATCTGGATTGGTAAGAAATGGCATAGAAATGATGCAACTAACTCCAGGGCATGATAGGGCTCTGAAACACGGTTAAACAATTTCTGGTGGGTCAGGGTTCATTCAGTCAGAAGTAGCTATTGTTTTCCACTGTACATTCTTACAAGTAAGAAATGGTACCTTAGATTTATAGGTCCAAGTATGGGACAGTGGACTTACATTGCTACAGAAACTCCTACTCCCTTTCTCATTACTTAGGTATCCCATTGATGACATTCATGCTATCATCAGTTGAACACTACTGGTTGTTATGACTTCAGAATGGTATGGAAACATTTTTGGTAGATATCTAGTAGTCACCTATGTTGCTGATTTTCTGTCAGGTGTGAGAGATTAAAGAAACATTAAAAGCTATTAAGAAACAATAAAAAGTAATTTATTGTATAATACTGAGGCAGCTATAATCCAGTGCAATTGTTAAATGTATTTTTTTAAAGTGTTTGGAAATATCACTTTTGAAAAAGTAAAATTGCTCTCATTTTTTTTACAAGTGGAATCAGTTTTCTGAAACACAGCCACCAAAGCAAATTGTAATTTTAAAAATTATAGCACAAAAGAATCAATATGTTTTAATGCTCTCTAAAAACTGAAAATTAGATCTCATCATTTGGTTTTAAATTTATCCACAACAATAGTGAGAGAACTTGTCAGAATGGGTATTATTAAGTGTAAATACTGAATAATAAATTTAAATATTGTTTATACTTTTAATTCCTCATAGTACCATCTCCTTTTGGTTAAAGCAGAAACTGTCAAGAGTCAATTTAATAACTGTTTCTGTAAGAAGCCAGAGAATAGTATTTCTGATATACAGTTTATTTTATGTTATATTAGTTCCTTTGTTAAATGTTCTCACAATGACTTGAGAAACCTGACTGGGTAGATTATTAATGTACAGTGCCTCCTACTCTTTTCTGTTATATTACTCGACTAGTGCCGCTGTGTGATTTGAAACTTGGCAAGAAAAGCATGACAGAAAATATCAATTATTTTTGAGAAAATACAAACAATGCTTGGGATTTTCAGGTTCAGCAATACGTGGCTTTTTTTTAATTGAAAAATGAGATTGATTTGTAATTTCCTCTTTGACATAAATATTTTTAATAACAGTTTTATTGAGATATAATTTATATAGCATACAGTTCATCTATTTAGAGTGTACAATTCATGGTTCTTAATATATTCATAATTGTGCAACCATTGCCATAATCAATTTTAGAATATTTCTGTTTCTACGAAAAGAAACCATTAGCAGTCACTCACTATTTCCCCCCAGTCTTCTTTTCCTCAGCCATAGGCACCCAGTAGTCTACTTTCTGCCGCTCTACATTTGCATTTTCTGAACATTTCATATCAATGGACTCATACAATTTGTAGCCTTTCGTTTCTGCCTTTTTTCATTTAGTATAGTATTCTTAAGTTTCATCCATGTGGTAGCATGGTATCAGTACTTCATTCCTTTGTAATGCCAAATAATATTTCATGGTATGGACATACTACAGTTTATTTGTACATTCATGAGTTGGTGAACTGCTATGAACCTTTGCACACAAGTTTTTGTGTTTACGTATGTTTTCATTTCTCTAGGAATTGCTGGATCATATGGTAGCTCTATGTTTAACTTTTTCAGGAAAACATTTTTATAGATATTTTTTCCTCCATAGAATTAAAGTACAACATGAAAGACATATCCAAACTGAATTATAATTTCCTGTCAATATTCTCATCAATAACTTTCCACTAATATTTCTAGGTGTTGGATATTTCAGTTACCTTCAGTTTTCAGTTACTCTAAACACTTAAATATTTCAGCTTTTCTAAAGTCTCCAATTCCATTCCCATAGCCAGTGATAAACTACATACAGGCATTTGCAGTTGTGAGAGAACCCCAACCCCTAGTCAAAGGAAACGCTGACTAGGGAAAAATATTTTATGTGATGTATACTAACATCTTGGCTTACGTGTAACCTGTGTTCCAAGATAGATTTGAAGTTTGCATCTAAAGTTAGAATTTTTGTAATTCTGTGTTGGGCTTTCTCAGAGTAGATATACATCCCCACTTACTGATTCTGTTACATAGCTATCTTTCTCATTTTTTTTAAATCCTGCTTCTAAATTTGAAACAGGAGTCACTGCAGAAGATTTGGAAAATACCAAAAATCTCAAAATAAGTTGCATTTAATTCTAATATCCAGACAGCCATTTTTAACATTTTGATGCATATCCTCTTATATTTTGATTATTTGCATTTAAAAAATAAAAATTTTAAAATTACAGACCATTTTAAAAATAGAGTTCAGATGATACTGCAGGTAGTAAATATGATTTTATAATTTATTTTTTATGATTTTAATAAATCATAACATTTACTCATGCCATTAAGTATTCCTAAACATGACTTTAAGTCTTTTTATTAATCTTGATTTTTCTCAGCTGGGAAAAAAAAAGGATTTACTGTAGAATTATCTAGAATTCTTACCACCATTTATATTTTGAAATATCTCTTTAAAGTCTTTTTCTCTTTGTGTGTACTTGCTTACTAAAGTGGGATTACAGTCCATGTAGTGTGGTTTTTTGTATTATAAGAATGTGCCACAATTTTTCTTTTCTCTATTGATAGACATTTATTTCCAGTGCTTCTCTTGGTGTACATCTTAGGTTAATTCTTAGAAATAGATTTACTATGAATATTCTTAAGATTTGGGGCACGTTTATGATTGCTTTTTCTCAAATTAACATTTCTTATAGAGTAAGGCAAATACTTTTATCATGTCTAGCACAGATGCAATAGTTGATTTCTGTGGTATTTCTTATTTTTAAAAATTGCAATCCAGAGATTTATCACCAACACCCTCCCTCCCCCTCACCTTGAGATCTGGAAACAGAAATATAGCTTCTTAACTCTTCTGAATAAGCTCCCTCATTAATAATCTAGAAAGTCACAAACCATTACTTCATAGACTTCCATTCAGTTGTGTGTTGAACACTTTTGAGGCCTAAACAGACATGGATTTTATAAATTTTACTTAAATATTCAGGCATACCTTAGTCCTTGCTGGAGACTACTGTTTAATGTTCCTTGGTAAAGAGAAATTTCTCTCTAGCAATATAACTTTCTACATGGCTCCAAACAATATTTACATTAGTTTATGTTAATTTCCAAAGGTGTAATTATATGCAAATTGATATTATACTTGTAAATGGTTATTAGCCTATAAGAAAAATGAGTGAGTATATGGTCAGCTTCTTAGAACACAGATTGTGCTGGGCTTATCTAAGAATTCCAGATTTGGTAATTCTGCTATTGAGCCTGAGAATTTGCATTTCTAACATGTTCTCAGATGATGCTGATGCTGCTCATCCAGGGGCTGCACTCTGAAAGTGATCTAACAAAATGAGCACGTAAGTTAGCATATAGCTGAAGCATGATGAAAAAATTTGAGTGTGTAACTGCTATCACTGAATTCCTAAAGCTTTTTTCAGCTGAACTCTTCCTTTTCTTTACTCCTTGTCAACTAGTGAAGAGGCTATTTATGTTTATATCTGGTTATAAAACTATATATACTTATATACTGTTACCAGAAAAGCAAAGCATAATATTAGAATCACAGGGAGTTCCCTGGCAGTCCAGTGGTTAAGACTTTGCCTTCCAATGCAGGGGGTGTCGGTTTGATCCCTGGTCGGGGAGCTAAGATCCCACATGCCTCAGGGCCAAAAAACCAAAACACAAAACAGGAGCAATACTGTAACAAATTCAATAAAGACTTTAAAAAAAAAATGGTCCACATCAAAGTCTTTAAAAAAAAAAAAGAATCCCAGTTTTCTGTACTCTTTTTTAATCAGGATAGTCTTTTCAAGACGATCTTTTAAGTTAAAAGTTTTTAAAAAGTTAAAAAAAATTTTATTAGTCAAAAGAAAATCAAATCTCTAAAAGACAATAGTTGTAAACTCTAAAAGACATAGTTGTAAACAATGAAGGGTTTGTCATTATCTATTTTTAAAACTTTTCTGTAACTTAAAATCAGACTCTAATCTTAATTATTAATTTAATTATCATTGATTTTTCCAGTAATTCTGTTTCATTTCTTGCCAGCTTTATGAGTACCTTAATATTAAGGATCATCTATGTAAGTACAGTAAAATAATTCACAGTCAGTAATCATATTTCCATAAAAGATTATAAACTATAATAAATTTCAAGGCTAAGGGTGAACCATACAAAAAATAGATTATAAAGTTTTACATAGGATTTAAGTAAGTTTTAAATAAGATTAAGAGAATTTTGTGACGTGATTAGTTTTTTTGTTTTGTGGGGTTTTTTGGAACTGACTCTAGGCTCTTGCATGTAGAAAAAGAATATTTTCTTGCTAGGGGGTTAGTTTGACCTGTTCTGAAATTGATAAAACAGGAAAGCATATTTGCCCTTGCTAGTCTGTGAATAAAGATATAAACAACAAAAGCACCCATTGTTCACATCTGATAAAGGACTCTTATCCAAAATATGTAAACAACTCTTAAAACTCAACAATAAGAAAACAAACAACCTGATTAAAAAATGGGCCAAAGACCTCCTAACAGGCACCTCACTAAAGACGATATACACATTGCAAACAAGCATATGAAAAGATGTTCCACGTTATATGTCATCAGGGAAATGCCAGTTAAAAGAATGAGATACCTCTATACATCTGTTAGAATGGCCAAAATCCAGTACACTGGCAATGCCAGATGCTGACCAGAATGCAGAGCAACAGGAACTGTTGTATGTTGCTAGTGGGAACAGGAAGTGGTACCGCCACTTTGGAAGACGGTTTGGCAGTTTCTTACAAAACTAAACATACTCTTACCTTACAGTCCAGCATTCATGTTCCTTGGTTACCCAAAGGAGTTGAAAACTTATGTTCACACAAAAACCTGCATACAGATATTTATAGCAGCTTTATTCATAATTGACAAACTTTCAAGCAACCAAGGTGTCCTTCAGTAGGTGAATGGATGAATAAAGTGTGGTACCTCCAGACAGCAGTATATTATTCAGCACTAAGAAGACATGGAGGAACCTTAAATGTATATTATTAAGTGAAAGAAGTGACTCTGAAAAGGCAACCTACTGTATGGTTCCAACTACCTGACATTCTGGAAAAGGCAAAACTATGGAAAGAGTAAAAAGATCAGTGCTTGTCAGGGGTTTGGAGATGGTGAGGAATGAATAGGCAGAGCACAGAGGATTTTTAGGTCAGTGAAAATACTATGTATGGTACTATAATGATGGATATATGTCATTATACATTTGTCCAAACCCATAGAATGCACAACACCAAGAGTGAACCCTAATATAAACTATGGACTCTGGTGATAATGATGTGTCAGTGTAGGTTCATCAGTTGTAACAAACGTACCACTGTGGTGGGGGATGGCTGTGCATGTGTCAGGGTGAGGGGTATATGGGAAATCTCTGTAATGTCCTCTCAGTTTGGCTATGAAACTAAAACTGCTCTATTTAAAAAGAGTCGTAAAAACAAGTGTGTAGTCCTGTGCAGTAGGACTGTTTTCTTTTTATTTCACTCAGAGAAGAAGCATTCATCACACAGGAAACCAGAGCTAGGAGGATGGGCCTGGGGGTTGGAGAAGAAGCTTCATGGGCTGGACTTTGGATGATTCTGAGAGGTGAAAATTAAAAAATGGCTTCTTCCACCTGTAGGTATCCTTTTCGTATAGAGGGGACTTTTTTTACTCAAACACCTTTTTGTCAGCAGTCTTAGAGATAGACTTTGGTTCTGCATTACTCAAGTGTATGAAAGGTTCAGGCAGCTAGAAAGGAAGAATCCCCTTAAGTATGGTGGCTGAAGAGCAAGCTATTTTATGTAATACCAATTACTGAAGATTATACTTCTTTCCATGCTGTCTGTGGAGGATGTTAATACGCATAAAATGAGTGTTCTGGGGTCATATCAGTAAGAAAAAGTAAAGCAGGTTTTTAAAAAAGTATTTGTGTGTGTATTTGTATATTTGAGTTTTGAAATGCTAATTGCATTGTACATTGAGTAAAGGAGTATAGTATGTAATATTTTCCAAATTTATTTGACCGTGGAATTCTTTTTCATATATTTTTTACTAACACCAAGGAACGGTGTTATAAGTAGCACCATTCATAAAATTCTACTCTAGATTAATGGACGGAATAACAGGCCAGTTGGAAGGAATCACTTGCTGATATGAAAGCATAGAACTTTTGCTATTTTGTGGTGGTGTTTTCCTAATTTAAATGGTAAAGCATTTCTCAAATACTCAGATTTAACAAATTGGATACAAATTAATTCATCCTCTGTAACTTAACAAGCATGAGCTTTAAATAGATTTGAAGACCAAGTAGCCATCTTTGGTTTTCCTTTGACTAAAATAATTTGTTTAAAATCAATGATTAGATCAAGCCTCTTAGCCTTATCCACCAGAGGGCAGAGAGCAGAAGCAAGAAGAACTACAATCCTGCAGCCTGTGGAACAAAAACCACATTCACAGAAAGATAGACAAGATGAAAAGGGAGAGCACTATGTACCAGATGAGGGAACAAGATAAAACCCCAGAAAAACAACTAAATGAAGTGGAGATAGGCAAGCTTCCAGAAAAAGAATTCAGAATAATGATAGTGGAGATGATTCAGGACCTCGGAAAAAGAATCGAGGCAAGATCGAGAAGGTGCAAGAACTGTTTAACAAAGACCTAGAAGAATTAAAGAACAAACAAACAGAGATGAACAATACAATAACTGAAATGAAAACTACACTAGAAGGAATCAGTAGCAGAATAACTGAGGCAGAAGAATGGATAAGTGACCTGGAAGACAGAATGGTGGAATTCACTCCTGCGGAACAGAATAAAGAAAAAAGAATGAAAAGAAATGAAGACAGCCTAAGAGACCTCTGGGACAACATTAAACACAACAACATTCGCATTATAGGGGTCCCAGAAGGAGAAGAGAGAGAGAAAGGACCACAGAAAATATTTGAAGAGATTATAGTCGAAAATTTCCCTAACATGGGAAAGGAAATAGCCACCCAAGTCCAGGAAGCGCAGAGAGTCCCATACAGGATAAACCCAAGGAGAAACACGCCGAGACACACAGTAATCAAATTGGCAAAACTTAAAGACAAAGAAAAATTATTGAAAGCAGCAAGGGAAGAATGACAAATAACATACAAGGGAACTCCCATAAGGTTAACAGCTGATTTCTCAGCAGAAACTCTACAAGCCAGAAGGGAGTGGCAAGATATACTTAAAGTGATGAAAGGGAAGAACATACAACCAAGATTACTCTACCCAGCAAGGATCTCATTTAGATTTGATGGAGAAATCAAAAGCTTTACAGACAAGCAAAAGCTAAGAGAATTCAGCACCATCAAACCAGCTGTGCTGTTCTATATGGCAGCCCGTAGCCTCTAGCCACATGTGGTTATTGAGTATTTGAAACGTGCTAGTGAGATTAAAGAACCAAATTTTTTGTGTTATTTTATTTTCATTAATTTAAATTTAAATTATTACATGTGGCTAATAGCTTTTGTTTTGGACAATGCAGTCTTTAGAATATAATTGTATATATGTGCAATTAAAATGAAATTTTTCTTTGGGGAGTATTTTTTGGAAAAGTTGAAACTATGATGAATATACTTCAACAATTTATATGCATGTAATTTTATAGCCACATGACTGAAAGGATTCTTCCAGTGGTTTTGTACTTTTTAAAAAACTATATATTTTACTAGATAGATTTCAGGAACATAAATATTCTTTTGTAGTTAGTTTTTATGTATTTCTTTTATAGAACCAATACTACATTCTGAAATAAATAGGTTTTCACATTCAATTTTAAGAAAAGAATGACAATAGGAAGAAAGAAGATACTCTGAGATGAGAGACCTCAGATTTAGTTTCATTTGCCATTGGTGTGCTTGGCAGTATTAAGGCATTTGCAGAATTTTTGTGGCTACTGATTTAACTCTAAGTTGGAGATACAGTTTATGTAAATTTCCTTTGAAAAGGTTAGAGCCATACAAAATGAAAATAGTGTTATAAATGTTTTCATTAGTTATGGAACATGCCAGAAATTTTATTCATTTTCTGTGAATATGCTTTTGAGTTTTAAACATTGTGATCCTTAATCATTTGATTTTTGATGAGAGCAATGCCTCTGCTTGGTAGAAAGGTAAAAGTATTAAGGGATATAAATTCTCAAAATAAAAGTTTGACTAAAACAAAGTCATAATTTAATAATTTTAGCATAAATTATTAAAGATATGACTACTTGGGGGGATTATTTTCAGAGTAGTTTTTCTTGTCTAGGACTGAGATTAGGAAAATTTAATAACTAAATAATTATTTGCAAGCAGTTTATTTAATATATTAGTACCTCTTATCTTTGCAATTACCAACAATAAAATATTTTACTCAGTATTATGACTAAATAGTTTCACTTTAGTATTTGAACTGTTTAAGCAGTTTATGTGTATTTTCATTCAACTAGCATTCAATTGTTATTGGTTTTATTTTGCAGCATCATTACTTTAAAGAGGTGGTAATTATTTAAAACTTTGTCCACAAGCATTTTGAATTGTATAGAACTGATGGCTTCTTCATAAGTTGTGTATTATGTAAAGTCACAGGTGCAGCCTCAATATGAATGATGAACTTTTCTGTATGTAATAAAAAATAATTTTTGAAGCAATATATATTTATATTGGATTGGCCAAAAAGTTCGTTCGGGTTTTTTCCCTAAGATGTTACAGAAAATCCTCAATGAACTTTTTGGCCAACCCAATATTTATATATGATAATCATTACCCTATATCTGTCTTAAAATAGTGGTTTTAACTTTCCCTAAGTTGCATTACACTAAGAGTCTTCTCATATATTAAGGATGGTAGTTCAATATTTTTTAATTTTTAATACAACTACTAAATGATCTTACTATTTGGCATTTAGTGATTTGTGTTATGTTTGGATGTAGTGTCTGTTATGGGTTAAATCACTGAAAATGAAGTTTTAGGTTAAAGCAATTCTGTTTTCTGCCATGTAGCTCAGGTTTTCTTTAAGATGCACTGTTTTAAATTATAGTCAGTTTAGCTTAATCTTGTTTATTTTTATAATAACTTTATATTTTTCTATAAAGATGCTTGATGTTTTTCAAAAAAGGATACTATTATTAACACACTCTTTCCTGAGTATAGAAAGAGTAGTACATTCAACCCTTTACCTAACTAAATATTTGGCATGTAGGTCATCTGTAACCCCACTGCTTCTAAGCACGTTCTGTTAATCTTACTTCTCTTTAGTAAACATAACATTTCATAATTAGTTTGCCTATTCTCTTTAAAAACACCAATATGCATATTTCACAGTTCTCTTTGAATTTGATAAATTTAATGTTGATGTAAAACACCAAATGTTTTGAGTAACATTACTCAGAGACATCTTAGATTGATCATATCTAATTCAGAATAATAAACATTTCACAGGGTCATGAAAGTCTTAGCTTTTAAGGGATTCTAGTATTCAGTATAACCCTTTAATTGGTATGTGCTAAGATTTTGAAATATGTTTGATTTGCTGTGAGATTAAGGATAGAGGCAAAATTCTTTATTTTTTATTTTACTTACTTATTTTTTTAAAGACACCTAGCTGTTGGGTAGAAGAAGGCACAGAAAAGAGATCACATCAGCGTTCTGCATCATGGGGGAGTGCTGATCAACTAAAAGAGGTAAGTCACTTCTGTTTTCAGTGCATGTTCTGCTTTGGTCCTAGCAAATTATCTTAACTATTTCCTGAATATAATGATACTTCCTATATTTGTGACAAACTTACCTCTCTCAGAGTTTTAAGGGTTGCCTTCCACATTTTGGTGAACAATTCTGAGTTTAGATTATTTGTGCCCTTCATATTCTTTATATATATTTCTTATGTACCCACTCAGCTTTTGCCTTTCCAGAATGAAGTCTGATTTTATGTAATTTTGTCTTATTCATTTTAGTTATATTTTGTTTCCACTTCAGCTTTCTTATTCTTGAGTTACCGCAACTAGAACTATAAATTACAATTTTTACAAAGGTAGGATAGTGTTTTCTGCTTCTTATAATTTTTTAATGATATCCAGCATATTGTCACCCTTTGAGACCCGATAGTACAGTGGAATCCATGTCTTTGAGAAACAGTTATTATAACCCATTCCCTTATTATGAATAACCCAAATTATGATAATTTTATGTATTAATATATTTTTTGATTATTTTCCTGTAGTGTTATCTTTTATCCATCTAAATTCTTATTTATTTGCTTTTATAAAATTACAGAAACTTAGAGTTGGAAGGTCATCTAGTCCATCTCCTATATAAACACTCCTTAGAAAACGTTCATCTAGTCTATTAGAGTCATTCTCAGTGAGAAAAGCTTATCACTTTGCAAGAAAACCAAACCAGTTCTGTTTGTTGCTGCTTAAGTTGTTAGTTTATTTTGTACTATATTGAACTCAAAATTATACCCCTAAGTTTTGATTCTGCCCTCTGTATCAATATTGAATAAGTCTAATTTAAATATTTGAAAGGCTTGCAATATGTCATTTTCCTCCAGGGTAAACATTGACATTTCTCTCAAATATATTTCATATGCCATAGTTTCCATACCTCTTAGTATCATTTTCATATACTATAGGTTATCAGTATTTCTCATATACTGTGGTGTCTGGACTGAATAGATATAGTAGTCTATTAGCATGATTTTGCCTGTGATTGTATTACATTTTTAGGAACTTCTTTATATTATTGATGTACAGAAATCCTCAACTCCTATCTACGCACACAGACACATATGCGCAAAATCAGTTTTTCCCAACAGCAACAAAAAACAAAGGAAGCTGAGTCTAATATATCTAGTCTAAAATAGGTACATATCTATGCATAGAATATTGAGTAATATTGAATAAAAAGTAAATTTGCTCTTTTATGTTAGAGGTAAATACAATCTCAAAGTTATAGCCAAGATTAGGTATAGTTGAACTTTGGACTACAGCAATACATGATATACACTATTAAAAAAGGAATGGCTGACATGACTGAGTGAGAGATTTAATTACTTTCCTCACAAAGCAATCCTAAAGCTGGACAAAACTGTCAAAACAAATTCAGCACTCTGGAAATCAACCAAATAAATTGAGAAACTTTATTCATGAAAAGTACTGAACTCAGGGTAAGAATCTCAGCTGCAAACAAATAGGGAGGACCAATGGCTCTGCTAGTCTGAGATTGTGGTCTCATTTGTGACAAGCAACAGACTCATGGAGTAGCAGGATTTTATAGAGAGTTCTAGGAGGTAAGACAATCTTGGGGGCTTGATAAGTTCACCACATATCACAGGTTGATTGGAGGCTGTAGACAGGCACAGCAGAATATCAAGTGGGCCCAGTCACCCACGTATCACTGGTTAGTGGAGCCTAAGAATATCTGGAAAGGAGATCAAACAGGCCTAGTGGTAATAAAATCTGAGGCCAACTTTTAAAAGGCCCAAACTCTGAATGCACTCCTCATTTCACACACAAATCCTCATTCAAATACACACACATCCTGAGAGTGGAAGCTTTACTGGATTGAGATGTTTGAGTAAAATCTCTGAATAGTTTTTGGCTAATCACTAAGGTGACACTGGAGACCAGCTTAAAAAGGTCTTAAAAAGCCAGTCGTAGAAGGAAAAATGAGGGGGGGAAAATGGAGTACAGATATCAGCAACCACACATTGTGGGGAAAACAGACTTTCAGTCCATCAGCCACCCTCAGAGAAAATCAGAATCTAGAGTTGCTCCAATATATTATCTAAAATGTCCAACATTCAACAAAAAATTTAGAGATATGCAAAGAAACAAGAAAGGATGACCCATAGTTAAGAAAAAAAAAGTCAATAGAAACTGTATCTAAGTGTCTCCATATGTTGGATTTAGCAGACTAAAACATCAAAGCAGCTATTATAAGTACGTTCAAAGAACTAAAGAAAACCATGTTTAAAGCATCAAAGGGAAGTAGGACCACAGTGACGCAATGAATAAAGAATTTCCACATAGATGTAATTATTATAAAAAATATACAAACAGAAACTGTAGCATTAAAAAGTATAGTAATTAAAAAAAAGTCACTAGATGAGCTTGATAGAAGATTTAAGACGGCAGAAGAATCAGTGAATTTGAATATAGGTCAAGAGAATTTATATACTCTGAAAGAGCAGAGGGAAAAAGATTGAAGAAAAGTCAAGCCTCAGAGGCCTGTGGGGAAACATTAAGTTCATACATATACACATAATGGGAGACTGAGGGGAGGAGAGGGGAGTTAAAAAATATTTGAAGAGATAATGGCAGAAAACTTTCCAGATCTGATGAAACACAATCTATATAGATTCAAGAAGCTCAACAAACCCCAAGTAGGAAAACACACAGAGCTGCACATAGACACATCATAGTTAAACTGTTGAAAGCTAAAGGAAAAGAGAAAATCTTGAAGCTGGAAGAAGAAAATGACTCATTACACATAGGGGACCAATAAAACCTTTAACAACTGGTATTTTTCGTCAGAAACAGTGGAAACCATAAAGCATGACATATTCAAAGTGCTAAAAGAAAAATATCAACCAAGGATTCTATATTCAGAAAACCCAGTCTTTTAAAATAAAGGTGAAATAAAGTATTCCTAGATAAACAAAGATTGAGAGACTTTCCTGCTACTAGACTGTCTTACAAGAAATACTGAAGGTATTGACTCCAGTTTAATTCAAATCAATAGGAAGAATTGAAGAGTGTTGGCAAATATGTGGGTAAATATAAAACAGTCTATAGATAGATTTTTCTCATTTTTCTAAGATTATATATATAAAACAATAATTCTAACACTGTTGTGTTGGGTTTATAACATATACATTTAATATATATGACAATAGTAACACAAAAGAGAACAAGGGAAAAGACATATTTTGGAATATAGTTTCTCTTTTACTGGAATTAAATATTATTTTGAAGTAGATTATAATAAATTCATAAAGAATTTATAAAGAATTCATGTTATAAGCCCTACAGCAGTTGCTAACAAAATAACTCTATAAGAATAGAAAATAAAAAGTATCAGAAATGGATTAAAAAGATACAATAAAAAATATTTATCACAAAAGAATGCAGTATAGGAGGAAGAGAGAAATAAAAAAGATGTGACAAATAGAAAAATAGCAAAATGGCAGAATAAATCCAACTATTTAAATAATTACATTAATTGTGAATGGAGTGAACATTCTATTCAAAAGGCAGAGATTGTCAAACTGGATAAAAAAGCAACACTCAGCTATATGTTGTCTATAAGAAACACATGTTAGATTCAAAGACACAAATAGGTTGAAAGTAAAAAGATGGGGATGAAAACAGTAGTGATAAGGAAACATCAAGACAAAATAGACTTTAAGACAAGAAGTATTACTGAAGACAAATAGAGACATTTCATAATGATTAAAAGGTCAATACATTCAGGAAGATATAGCAGTCAAAAATTGTATGTACATCTAACAACAGTCTCAAAATGCATGAAGCAAAACTGTGGAAGGAGAAATTCAGTTTCTCTAATTGGGGATTTCAATACCCCACTCTCAATACTTGAAAGAACTACTAAGTAGGTAGAAATCAGCAAGGAGATAGAGGAGTTCAACAATATCATCAGTCCGTTTGACCTAACTGACATACATAGAAAACTCTACCCATTGACTGCAGAATACACATTCTTTTCAAACATGTGTGAAACATTTT
Source organism: Balaenoptera musculus (assembly GCF_009873245.2). Classification (NCBI taxonomy): domain Eukaryota; kingdom Metazoa; phylum Chordata; class Mammalia; order Artiodactyla; family Balaenopteridae; genus Balaenoptera; species Balaenoptera musculus. Next base: position 62,942,602 of record NC_045793.1, read on the forward strand.
CTGGGTGAGACTATATACTGGGCCATAAAACAACTCTCAGTAGGTTACAAAGGATCGAAGTCGTATAACAGAAAGAAATCTTTAACAAACCCAAATATTTGTGAATTAAAGAACACTTACCTAATACCACAAGGGAAATTTTAAATACTTAAATAAATTAAAGCAAAAAGACAACTTAGAATTTATGTGTACAGGTAAAGCACTGCTTCAAGGAAAACTTATACCTTAAGTGTGTATATAAGAAAAAGAGAAAATTCTCAAATCAGTACTTTAAGCTTCCATCTTAAGAAACCAGACAAAGAAGAGCAAAGCAGAGCAAAAGCAAGCAGAGGAAGGAAATGATAAAGAATATAGCAAAAAGCAATGAAACAGAAAAATACTGGAAAAAAGCCAATGAAACTAAAAGTTGGTTCTTTGAAAAGATCAACAAGGTGTACAAACCTTTAGCTAGACTGACCAAGAAAAAAAAAGACACAAATTACTAAAATCAGCAGTGAAAGGGGTGACATTACTAGCAACCTTACATAACTTAAAAGTATTATAATGGAATATTATAATCAAATTTATGTCATCAATTTAGAAAATAAGATGAAATGGATAAAATTCTAGCAAGACACAAATTACTAGAAAGAAACAAATTACCAAGACTGATTTAAGAACAAATAGAAAATCTGAGTAGACTTGTAACAAGTAACTAAATTGAATGAGGAATTTAAAATCTTCCCACAAAGAAAATCCAGGATTGGATTTGGTGAATTATATCAAATATTCAAAGAAGAAACAATGTTAATCGTTCAAAAACTCTTTCAGAAAATAAAAGAGAAGGGAGCACTTACCAATTCATTTTATAAGTCCAGAGTTATCTGATTTCAAAGGCAGGCAAAGACATTAACATTTCAGATCAATATCTCTCTTGAACGTAGATGCAAAAATCCTTAACAAAATATTAGCAAACCAAATCCAGTAACTTATATAAAGGATTATACACCAAAAGCAAGTGCGACTTGGTCCAGAAATGCAAAGTTCTTTTAAGATCCAAAATTCAATTAATGTAATAAACACTATATTAATAAAATAAAGAACAAAACTGCATAATTATCTCAGTAGAGTCACAGAAAGCATTTGCCAAGGTGCACCCTCCATTCATGATAAAAATCTCTAAACAAACCAGGAATAAAAAAGAATTTTCTCTGCCTGTTAAAGAGCATTTATGAAAAACGTACAGCGAATATCATATTCAACGGTGAAAGCCAGAATGCTTTCCTCCTAAGATAAGAAATAAGGTAGTGATGTCCACTGTCACCTTGTCACCACTTCTATTCACTTGCACAGGAGGTTCTAGTCAGGCAAGAAAAATGAATAAAAGAAATCCAGATTGTTAAGGAAGTGGTAAAACTGCCTTCATTCACAGATACATGATCCTATATGTAGAAATTATAGGGAACATACAAATATATTACTAGAACTAATACAAGTTCAGCAAGGTTGCAGAAAAAAAGATCAACCTACAGAAATCAAGTGTTTGGTTGTTTGGTCTGAGGCGACCCACCACTGGAGCTTACAGGCACTTTGATGGGGTGAATGGCGGACTCTGGGGGGGTTCACGCCAAGGAGTACTCCCCAGAACTTCTGCTGCCAGTGTCCTTGTCCTCGCGGTGAGCCATAGCTGCCCCCTGCCTCTGCAGCCGAACTTCCAATGCTAGCAGGAGAATCTAATGTGCTGTCACAGTTGTGAAAACTGATTAAAGGTAGAGTCTATGCGACCAGAGGGCAGACAGCAGAAGCAAAAAGAACTACAATTCTGCAGCCTGTGGAACGAAAACCACATTCACAGAAAGATCGACAAAAGGAAAAGGCAGAGTACTATGTACCAGATGAAGGAACAAGATAAAACACTAGAAAACCAACTAAATGCAGTGGAGATAGGCAACCTTCCAGAAAAATAACTCAGAATGATGATAGTGAAGATGATACAGGACCTTGGAAAAAGACTGAAGGCAAAGATCGAGAAGATGCAAGAAATGTTTAACAAAGACCTAGAAAAATTAAAGAACAAACAGAGATGAACAATACAATAACTGAAATGAAAAATACACTAGAAGGAATCAATAGCAGAATAACTCAGGCAGAAGAACAGATAACTGACCTGGAAGACAGAATGGTGAAAATCACTGCCGTAGAACAGAATAAAGAAAAAAGAATGAAAAGAAATGAAGACAGCCTAAGAGACCTCTGGGACAACATTAAATGCAACAACATTCGCATTATAGGGGCCCCAGAAGGAGAAGAGAGAGAGAAAGGACCTGAGAAAATATTTGAAGAGATTATAGTCGAAAACGTCCCTAACAGGGGAAAGGAAATAGCCACCCAAGTTCAGGAAGCACAGAGACTCCCAGGCAAGATAAACCCAAGGAGAAACACGCTGACACACATAGTAATCAAACTGACAAAAATTAAAGACAAACAAAAATTATTAAAAGCAACAAGGGAAAAACAACAAATAACATACAAGGGAACTCCCATAAGGTTAACAGCTGATTTCTCAGCAGAAACTCTACAAGGCAGAAGAGACTGGCATGATATATTTAAAGTGGTGAAAGGGAAGAATCTACAACCAAGATTACTCTACCCAGCAAGGATCTCATTCAGATTCGACGGAAAAACCAAAAACTTTACAGGTAAGCAAAAGGAAAGAGAATTCAGCACCACCAAACCAGCTCTACAACAAATGCTAAAGGAACTTCTCTTAGTGGGAAACACAAGAGAAGAAAAGGACCTACAAAAACAAACCCATAACAACTAAGAAAATGGTAATAGGAATATACATATCGATAATTGCCTTAAATGTGAATGGATTAAATGCTCCAACCAAAAGACACAGGCTTGCTGAATGGATACAAAAACAAGACCCATATATATGCCATCTACAAGGGACCCACTTCAGACCTAGGGACACATACAGACTGAAAGTGAGGGGGTGGAAAAAGATATTCCATGCAAATGGAAATCACAAGAAAGCTGGAACAGCAATACTCATATCAGATAAAATAGACTTTAAAAGAAAGAATGTAACAAGAGACAAGGAAGGACACTACATAATGATCAAGGGATCAATCCAAGAAGACGATATAACAATTATAAATATATATGCACCCAACATAGGAACATCTCAATACATAAGGCAAATGCTAACAGCTATAAAAGAGGAAATCGACAGTAACACAATAATAGTGGGGGACTTTGACACCTCACTTACACCAATGGACAGATCATCCAGACAGAAAATTAATAAGAAAACACAAGCTTTAAATGACACAATAGACCAGATAGATTTAGTTGATATTTATAGGACATTCCATCGAAAAACAGCAGATTACACTTTCTTCTCAAGTGCACATGGAACAATCTCCAGGATAGATCACATCTTGGGTCACAAATCGAGCCTTGGTAAATTTAAGAAAACTGAAATCATATCAAGCATCTTTTCTGACCACAATGCTATGAGATTAGAAATAAATTACAGGAAAAAAAGGTAAAAAACACAAACACATGGAGGATAAACAATACGTTACTAATTAACCAAGAGATCACTGAAGAAATCAAAGAGGAAATCAAAAAATACCTAGACAAATTACAATGAAAACACGACGATCCAAAACCTATGGATGCAGCAAAAGCAGTTCTAAGAGGGAAGTTTATAGCAATACAATCCTACCTAAAGAAACAAGATAAATCTGAATGTAAACTTACACCTAAAGAAACTAGAGAGAGAAGAATGAACAAAACCCAAAGTTAGTAGAAGGAAAAAAATCATAAATATCAGAGCAGAAATAAATGAAATAGAAACAAAGAAAACAATAGCAAAGATCAGGAAAACTAAAAGCTAGTTCTTTGAACATATAAATGGAATCTAACAAAAAAATTAAAGATTGATTCTGAAGAACCTAGGGGCAGGACAGGAATAAAGACTCAGATATACAGAATGCACTTGAGGATACAGGGAGGGGGAAGGGTAAGCTGGGACGAAGTGAGAGAGTGGCATGGACATATATACACTACCAAATGTAAAACAGATAGCTAGTGGAAAGCAGCCGCATAGCACAGGGAGATCAGCTAAGTGCTTTGTGTCCACCTAGAGGGGTGGGATAGGGAGGGTAGGAAGGAGATGCAAGAGGGAGGAGAAGTAGGGATGTATGTATATGTATGGCTAATTCACTATGTTATACAGCAGAAACTAACACACCATTGTAAAGCAATTATACTGCAATAAAAATGTTTAAAAAAAAGCTGGTTCTTTGAGAAGATAAACAAAAGTGATAAAACGTTAGCCAGACTCATCAAGAAAAACAGGGAGAGGACTCAAATCAATAAACTGAGAAATGAAAAAGGAGAGATTACAACGGACACCGCAGAAATGCAGAGCATCCTAAGAGACTACTACAAGCAACACGATGCCAATAAAATGCACAACCTGAAAGAAATGGACAAATTCTTGGAAAGGTATAACCTTCCAAGACTGAACCAGGAAGAAATAGAAAATATGAACAGACCAATCACAAGTAATGAAATTGAAACTGTGATAAAAAATCTTCCAACAAACAAAAGTCCAGGACCAGATGGCTTCACAGGTGAATTGTATCAAACATTTAGAGAAGAGCTAACATCCGTCCTTCTCAAACTCTTCCAAAATTGCAGAGGAAGGAACACTCAAACTCATTCTATGAGGCCACCATCACCCTGATACCAAAACCAGATAAAAATACTACAGAAAAAGAAAATTACCAATATCACTGATGAATATAGATGGAAAAATCCTCAACAAAATACTAGCAAACAGAATCCAACAACACATTAAAAGGATCATACACCATTATCAAGTGGGAGTTATCCCAGGGATGCAAGGATTCTTCAAGATACACAAATCAATCAATGTGATACACCACATTAACAAACTGAAGAATAAAAACCATATGATCATCTCAATATATGCAGAAAAAGCTTTTGACAAAATTCAACACCCATTTATGACAAAAACTCTCCAGAAGGTGGGCATAGAGGGAACCTACCTCAACATAATAAAGGCCATATACGACAAACCCACAGCAAACATCATTCTGAATGATGAAAAACTGAAAGCATTTCCTCTAAGATCAGGAACAAAACAAGGATGTTCACTCTCACCACTGTTATTCAGCATAGTTTTGGAAGTCCTATCTACAGCAATCAGGGAAGAAAAAGAAATAAAAGGAATACAAATTGGAAAAGAAGAAGTTAAACTGTCACTGTTTGCAGATGACATGACACTATACATAGAGAATCCTAAAGATGCCACCAGAAAACTACTAGAGCTATTCAATGAATTTGGTAAAGTTGCAGGATACAAAATTAATGCACAGAAATCTCTTGCATTCGTATACACTAACAATGAAAGATCAGAAAGAGAAATTAGGGAAACAATCCCATACACCATTGCAGCAAAAAGAATAAAATACCTAGGAATAAACCTGCCTAAGGAGGTAAAAGACCTGTACTCAGAAAACTATAAGACACTGGTAAAAGAAATCAAAGGTGACACAAATGGAGAGATATACCATGTTCTTGGATTGGAAGAATCAATATTGTGAAAATGACTATACTACACAAAGCATTCTACAGATTCAGTGCAATCCCTATTAAATTGCCAATGGCATTTTTTACAGAACTAGAACAAAAAATCTTCAAATCTGTATGGAGACACTAAAGACCCCGAGTAGCCAAAGCAATCTTGAGGGGAAAAAACGGAACTGGAGGAATCACACTCCCTGACTTCAAACTATACTACAATGCTACAGTAATCAAGATACTATGGTACTGGCACAAAAACAGAAATATAGATCAATGGAATAAGATTAAAAGCCCAGAGATAAACCCATGCACATATGGTTACCTTATCTTTGACAAAGGAGGCAAGAATATACAATGGAGAAAAGACAGACTCTTCAATAAGTGGTGCTAGGAAAACTGGGCAGCTACGTGTAAAAGAATGAAATTAGAACACTCCCTAACACCATACACAAAAATAAACTCAAGGGCTTCCCTGGTGGTGCAGCGGTTAAACATCTGCCTGCCAATGCAGGGGACACGGGTTCAAGCCCTGGTCCAGGAAGATCCCACATGCCGTGGAACAGCTAAGCCGGTGTGCCACAACTACTGAGCCTGAACTTTAGAGCCTGCGAGCCACAACTACTGAAGGCCGCGTGCCTAGAGCCCATGCTCTGCAACAAGAGAAGCCACCGCAGTGAGAAGCATGTGCACCACAACGAAGAGTAGCCCCGCTCCCCGCAACTAGAGAAAGCCCACACGCAGCAACGAAGGCCCAATGTAGCCAAAAATAAATAAACAAAATAAATTAATAAATGTAAAGAAACCCAAAACTCAAAATGGATTAAAGACCTAAATGTAAGACCAGACACTATAAAACTCTTGGAGGAAAACATAGGAAGAACACTCTTTGACATAAATCACAGCAGGATCTTTTTTGACCCACCTCATAGAGTAATGGAAATAAAAACAGAAATAAACAAATGGGACCTAATGAAACTTAAAAACTTTTGCACAGCAAAGGAAACTATAAACGACGAAAAGACAACCCTCACAATGGGAGAAAACATTTGCAAAGGAATCAGCGGACAAAGGATTAATCTTCACAATATATAAATAGCTCGTGCAGCTCAATATTAATAAACAACCCAGTTAAAAAATGGGCAGAGACCTAAATAGACATTTCTCCAAAGAAGACATACAGATGGCCAAGAAGCACATGAAAAGATGCTCAACATCACTAATTATTAGAGAAATGCAAATCAAAACTACAATGAAGGTATCACCTCACACTGTTTAGAATGGGCATCATCAGAAAATTTACAAACAATAAGTGCTGGAGAGGGTGTGGAGAAAGGGAACCTCTTGAACTGTTTTGTTTTTGTTTTTTTCAAACACATAGACTTTTTAAAATTTATATTTTTATACAGCAGGTTCTTATTAGTTATCCATTTTATACATATTAGTGTATATATGTCAATCCCAATTGCCCAATTCATCACACCACCACCACCACTGCCCCCCGCCACTTTCCCCCTTGGTGTCCATATGTTTCTTTGTTCTTTCTCTAATTGCTTTAGGTGTAAGGTTAGGTTGTTTATTTGAGATTTTTCTTGATTCTTGAGGTAGGATTGTATTTTTGATTTCCTCTTTGATTTCTTCAGTGATCTCTTGGTTATTTAGTAACGTATTGTTTAGCCTCCATTTGTTTGTGTTTTTTACGCTTTTTCCCTGTAATTCATTTCTAATCTCATAGCGTTCTGGTCAGATAAGATGCTTGATATGATTTCAATTTTCTTAAATTTACTGTGGCTTGCTTTGTGACCCAAGATGTGATCTATGCTGGAGAATTTTCCGTATGCACTTGAGAAGAAAGTGTAATCTGCTGTTTTTCGATGGAATGTCCTATAAATATCAATTACATGTATCTGGTCTGTTGTGTCATTTAAAGCTTGTGCTTCCTTGTTAATTTTCTGTCTGGATGATCTGTCCATTGGTGTAAGTGAGGTGTCAAAGTCCCCCACTATTACTGTGTTACTGTCGATTTCCTCTTTTATAGCTGTTAGCATTTGCCTTATTTATTGAGGTGCTCCTATGTTGCGTGCATATATATTTATAATTGTTATATCATCTTCTTGGATTGATCCCTTGATCATTATGTAGTGTCCTTCCTTGTCTCTTGTTACATTCTTTCTTTTAAAGTCTATTTTATCCGATATGAGTATTGCTACTCCAGGTTTCTTTTGATTTGCATTTGCATGGAATATCTTTTTCCATCCCCTCACTTTCAGTCTGTATGTGTCCCTAGGTCTGAAGTGGGTCCCTTGTAGATGGCATATATATGGGTCTTGTTTTTGTATCCATTCAGCAAGCCTGTGTCTTTTGGTTGGAGCATTTAATCCATAAATTACGTTTAAGGTAATTATCGATATGTATATTCCTATTACCATTTTCTTAGTTGTTATGGGTTTGTTTTTGTAGGTCCTTTTCTTCTGTTGTGTTTTCCACTTAGAGAAGTTCCTACAGCCTTTGTTGTAGAGCTGGTTTGGTGGTGCTGAATTCTCTTAGCTTTTGCTTGTCTGTGAAGCTTTTGATTTCTCCATCGAATCTGAATGAGATCCTTGCTGGGTAGAATAATCTTGGTTGTAGGTTTTTTCCTTTCATCACTTTAAATATATCATGCCACTCCCTTCTGGCTTGTAGAGTTTCTGCTGAGAAATCAGCAGTTAACATTATGGGAGTTCCCTTGTATGTTATTTCTCATTTTTCCCTTGTTGCTTTCAGTAATTTTTCTTTGTCTATAATTGTTGTCAATTTGATTACTATGTGTCTTGGTGTGTTTCTCCTTGGGTTTATCCTGCCTGGGACTCTCTGCGCTTTCTGTACTTGGGTGGCTATTTCCTTTCCCATGTTAGGAAAGTTTTCGACGATAACCTCTTCAAATATTTTCTCTGGTCCTTCCTCTCTCTCTTCGCCTTCTGGGACCCCTATAATGTGAATGTTGTTGCGTTTAATGTTGTCCCAGAGGTCTCTTAGGCTGTCTTCATTTCTTTTCATTCTTTTTTCTTTATCCCGTTCTGCAGCAGTGAATTCCACCATTCTGTCTTCCAGGTCACTTATCCGTTCTGCTGCCTCAGTTATTCTGCTCTTGATTCCTTCTAGTGTATTTTCATTTCAGTTATTATATTGTTCATCTCTGTTTGTTTGTTTTTTAATTCTTGTAGGTGTTTGTTGTTTAATTCTTCTAGGTCTGTGTTAAACATGTCTTGCATTGTCTTGATCTTTGCCTCCATTCTTATTCCGAGGTCCTGGATCACCTTCACTATCATTATTCTGAATTCTTTTTCTGGAAGGTTGCCTATCTCCACTTTATTTAGTTGTTTTTCTGGGGTTTTATCTTGTTCCTTTATCTGGTACATAGCTTTCTGCCTTTTCATCTTGTCTGTCTTTCTGTGAATGTGGTTTTTGTTCCACAGGCCGCAGGATTGTAGTTCTTCTTGCTTCTGCTGTCTGCCCTCTGGGGGATGAGGCTATCTAAGAGGCTTGTGCAAGTTTCCTGATGGGAGCGGTGGATACAGCTGGGTGTTGCTCTGGTGGGCAGAGCTCAGTAAAACTTTAATCCGCTTGTCTGATGATTGGTGGGGCTGGGTTCCTTACCTGTTGGTTGTTTGGCCTGAGGCGACCCAACACTGGAGCCTACCTGGCTCTTTGGTGGGGCTAATGGCGGACTCTGGGAGGGCTCACACCAAGGAATACTTCCCAGAACTTCTGCTGCCAGTGTCCATGTCCCCACGGTGAGCTACAGCCACCCCCCACCTCTGCAGGAGGCCCTCCAACACTAGCAGGTAGGTCTGGTTCAGTCTCCTGTGGCGTCAGTGCTCCTTCCCCTGGGTCCCGATGTGCACACTACTTTGTGTGTGCCCTCCAAGAGTGGAGTCTGTTTCCCCCAGTCCTGTTGAAGTCCTGCAGTCAAATCCCGCTAGCCTTCAAAGTGTGATTCTCTAGGAATTCCTCCTCCTTTGCCAGACCCCCAGGTTGGGAAGCCTGACATGAGGCTCAGAGCCTTCACTCCAGTGGGTGGACTTCTGTGGTATAAGTGTTCTCCAGTTTGTGAGTCAGCCACCCAGCAGTTATGGGAATTGATTTTATTGTGATTGCACCCCTCCTACCGTCTCATTGTGGTTTCTTGTTTGTCTTTGGATGTGGGGTATCTTTTTTGGTGAGTTCCAGTGTCTTCCTGTCGATGATTGTTCAGCAGTTACTTGTGATTCCGGTGCTCTTGCAAGAGGGAGTGAGCGCACGTCCTTCTACTCCGCTATCTTCTCCGCTTGCACTGTTGGTGGGAATGTAAATTGATACAGCCACTATGCAGAACAGTATGGACGTTCCTTAAAAAACTAAAAATAGAATTACCATATGACCCAGCAATCCCACTCCTGGGCATATACCCAGAGAAAACCATAATTCAAAAAGACACATGCACGCCAATGTTCATTGCAGCACTGTTTACAATAGCTAGGTCATGGAAGCAACCTAAATGCCCATCAACAGATGAATGGATAAAGCAGATGTGGTTCATATATACAATGGAATATTACTCTGCCATAAAAAGGAACGAAATTGGGTCATTTGTAGAGATGGGGATGGACCAAGAGACTGTCATACAGAGTGAAGTAAGTCAGAAAAACTAATATTGTATATTAATACATATATGTGGAATCTAGAAAAATGGTACAGATGAACTGGTGTGCAAGGCCCAAATAGAGACACAGATGTAGAGAACAAACATATGGACACAAAGGGGGGTTAGCGTGGGAAGGCCTGGTGGTGGGATGAATTGGAAGATTGGGATTGATATATATACACTAATATGTGTAAAATAGATAATAAAAAAAAGAAAGAAATCAAGTATTTGTCTAGATATTAGATATGAACAATCCCCTAAATCAGAAAACAATTACAGTTGCATCAAAAATATTATAATATTTAGGAATAAATTAAACAACAGCAGTTCAAGATTTATACACTGAAAACAAAACACTGCTGGACAAAATTTTAAAAGATTTAAATAAATGGATAGACAGTTTGTTCATGGATTGGAAGACTCAGTATTATTATTAAAATGGTAATTCTCCCCAAATTGATTCAGTATAATTCCTTTTTTCTTCCCAGGGTTTTTGTTTTTGGTAAAAATTGACAAGCTAGTACTAAAATATTCGTGGAAATGCGAAGGGCCTAGATTGGGCAAAAGTAATTTTGAAAAGAAGGAAAAATTTGGAGGACTTGCATGGTACAATTACAATACTTTCATATAAATCTATATTAATAAATTTGGCAAAATATTAGCATAAAGAAGAAAGAAATATAGATAAATGATTCAAAATTGTGAATCAATGAATAAACCCTTATATTTTATGGTCAGTTAATGTTCGACAAAGCTGCCAACGCAATTCAGTTGAAAAGGACAGTGTTTCTGATAACTGGTACTGGAATAATTACATATTCATATATAGGAAAAATAGTTAGGTCCTTGACGCTCACTGTAGAGATAAATGAACTCAAAATGGATCATAGTCCTAAATATAAGCTCTAAAATTTTAGATCTTCTAGAAGACCTTGGATTAGGCAAGGCATTTTTAGATACAACACCAGGAGTAAGGCCATAAAAGAAAAAAAAACTGAACTTCATTTAAATGAACATTTACACTACATGACTAAAGGAATAAGACAAGCCCCAGGCAGAAATATTAGCAAATCATATCTGATATAGGACTTATATCTGGAATATATAAAGAACTCTTAAAAATCAATAAGAAGACAATGCACTTAAAAGGGGAAGACACTTTGATAGAAGTATTTCATCAAAGTTGTATGGATGGAAAATGACCACATGAAAAGGTGTTCAACCTCATTAGACATTAGGCAAATGCAGATTTAAACCATGAGATACAACTACACACCTACTACAATGACTGTAATTTAAATGACAGAAAATGCCAAGTGTTAGCAAGAATGAAGAGCATCTGGAACCCTCAGACATTGTTGGGAATATAAAATGATACAGCCAACTTTGGAAAACAGTTTGACAGTTTCTTTAAAAGTTAATCAGAAACTTTGCATATAACCTAGCAATTCTATTGCTAGGAGTCTGTATAAGAAAAATGAAAACACATGTTTACACTGAAACATTTACACAAACATTTATAGCAGAATTATTCATAATAGCTAAAAACTAAAAAATATTGAAATATCCACTGTTTGGTAAATGGATAAACAAAATGTTATGTGTTCATGCAATAGCATACTGTTCAGCAATGAAAAGGAACACTATACTGAATACTGATACATGCTACAATGGGAATGAACTTCAAAAACATTTTACTAAGTCAAGGGTCAGCAAATTTTTTTCTGTAAAAAGCCAGATAGTAAATATTTTATGGTTTGTGGGCCACAGAGCCTCTGTTGCAACTACTCAACTCCACTATTGTAGTGTGAAAGCGACCATAGACAATATGGAGTGGACATGGTTATGTTCCAATAAATTTTATTTACAAAAACATGTGGCCTGCTAGAGTTGGCTTGCAGACTGTAGCTTGCCAATCCCTGCTAAGTGAAAGAAGCCAGATGAATAAGATTACATATTGTATGGTTTCATTTATATTGAAATGCCAGAAAAGGCAAATCTATAGAGGGAAAAAAAGCCCATTAGTGGTTGCATGTGGCTGGAACGGGGTGGGGGGTAGGGGTGATTGGCTACAAATAGACTCAAAGCAAATTTTGGGGGTGATGAAAAAGTCCTAAAACTGAATTGTGATTATTTTGTACAACACTACAAAGTGAGTACAACTTATTGAATTTTACCCTTACAATGGATGAAGTTAAGGGAATGTAAATTATATTTCAATAAAGATGAAAAAAAAGGAATAAACATAAAAGACTAGTAGGTTTTCCATGTTATGTCCATGGTAGATATTAAATTTTAAATGATATATAACTGAGGCTGGAAAAATGAGTACATGGGTAAAGACTAAAAGTAAAAATAAGAATAGTTATAAAAGATGACAGAATTGGAATCTGAGGAAATTATGAAAGCCAAAACTATTATTGAAATAGTACTATTTGTTTTCAGTTATATGCTACTAAAGTTCGGTGTTTTTTTTTTGACAAACAACTTTTGACCTGCTTCCTTGTCTTGGCAGCAAATTCAGCTGTATCACATCCATTCTTCCTGAGTCACATACATGCTCTCCCCCTCAGATAGTTTGCATCTGGATTTCTGATTTAAGTGTCAGTGAAAGCACCTGAATAGTCTGCTTCCACTTTGCTCCAAGCTTTTAAATTACAATGTGAAAATTTTTCAAAGAAATACATAAGTAAATATATTTTAGGTACATTTAAGACAAGGAAAACCCCTGCAGACCATGAATAGAAGGGAAGTCCTTAGTGATGAGTGGATGTTGATGTTATCTGACTCACAGAAATCTGGATCGTGTTGGCCAGGTTTCTGTGAGTTAAGCCAAATTTAAGAGACTACACATTTTAAGAGAGTCAAATATATCTTGCAAATGGGAGATTGGAACCGGGCTGTCTGCATAAAGCAGGGAACTGGGACCATGTTTCCAGGTAGTAAAACTAGACCTGAAAAAACTCCACCTGACACTGTTGGTGTTCCTGTGGGCCAGACAAGCCTCTATACAAAAATGGAAATAGTAACCAAAATATGTTGTGTGTGGATATGGCGTCTGGAATAGAGCTCTACCCATGCGGGAGCAAAGCCCCAATCTTCCTGATTTAAGACTTTTGCTCTGAAGCTATGCAACTCTGAAGCACTAGTCTGAGCAACCATGAAACAATATGGCAGTAAAGAGTTCACTAAGTATAAAACTCCCACATACAGAGAACTTGCAAGTAAGTATTTTAGGGTATGTAAGGAAATCTATTGCCATAAGAGACAGCAGATACATTAAATAGAGTCATATCTGAGTAACTAAGAATAAGAACACAATCCCAAAAAAGAATTCAGAAATAAGAATGTTTAAGAATTTCAAATGAAACAGTAGCTCACAATGAGAACAGAAGTAAATAAGAACAGGCAGAATGAGAAAGGATCCTTTCTAAGTCTTATATATAATAAAAGTTGGGGAAATTAAAAATAAACTCTTTGATGGCTTAAATTGACACAGCAGAAGAGAGAATTAGTGAATCAAAAGTCTCAACTGAGAAAGTCTGGATGAGCAAATCAGCTAGAATACAGAATAAAAAGATAGAGGTTGACAGAATGGCCAGCATTAAAAAGTCTACAAACAATAAATGCTGGCGAGGGTGTGGAGAAAAGGGAACCCTCCTGCACTGTTGGTGGGATTGTAAATTGGTGCAGCCACTATGGAAAACAGTATGGAGGTTCCTTAAAAAACTAAAAATAGAATTACCATATGATCCAGCAATCCCACTCCTGGGCATATATCCAGAGAAAACTCTAATGCGAAAAGATACATGCACCCTAGTGTTCATAGCAGCACTATTTACGATAGCCAAAACATGGAAGCAACGGGAAGAGATATTTCTTAAAGGTTGAAAATATGCTAGATTTGGAGAGTGATGTGTCTTCATATTGAAAAAGCCCATCAATTCCACGAAGGATAAACAGGACAAAGAAAAAATTTCCACCCTAGGTAAACTGAGTTGTAGATCAAGGACACACACACACACACTTACTCACTCATTCTTGCAATTAGAAAAAAGATTACCTACAAAAAAATGGGAAACAGATTATCAACACATTTGTCAGAAACTAATTGATACCAGTATACAGTGAAGTTATGGGTTGTGTCCATGTTAAGGAAATGAATCCAAGTGAGACGTCATTTTCTTTTATGAAAAGATTACTTTTCCTCCTTTGAATTATGTTTACTGTAGGGACGTTAACCCAACCTTTATTTATATTTTACAAACCAAACAAATGTTTAAGTGTACTTTTCCATTGGTTAGATATGTGGTTCCCTGTTTACATAACACAATTTAAAATTAATTTATAAAGCATAACTACAGTTTAAGAAGTCTGCTAAGCAAATTATAAGGATTTAATTAGTACTTATCACTTTTTTATTGTTGATGGTGCTTTTATTTTTATTTTTAATTTTTATTGGAGGATACTTGATTTTACAATGTTGTGTTAGTTTCTGCTGTACAGCAAAGTGAATTAGTTATACATATGCATATATTCACTCTTTTGCAGATTCTTTTCCCATAAGTCATTACAGAGTATTTATCTATTTCATATAGTAGAGTGTATATGTCAATCCCAGTCTCCCAATTTATCTCTCCCTCCACGCTTCCCCCCTGCCACTGCTTTCTCCCCTGGTAACCATAAGTTTGTTTTCTACATCTGACTCTATTTCTGTTTTTATGGTACTTGATTTGTATACATTTAATAGAGGTAAAAGAGAAGAAAGGTAAATTTTAAATATATTTTTTAGCATACATCATCAGCCTGTAGTGGCACTGCATTTGTTCATGGAATAGCATCAAATGAATAAGACTGTATGCTCAATATTGTGTAAAAGCATCTAGAATTTCAAAAGAAAGAGTAGATACAATCTACTTTTTAAAGAGCTTAATTACATATTAGCAAAATCAACTAAGAGATAATCACAAAAGGACTTTATATTAACTCCCACTATCCTTATTCAGTGAGAGAAGTTCATCTCTTGTGTATGGTGCAAAACTAGAAGCTCTTACACACCTATGATTCCTTCAAGTGAACATGCTTTCCAATCTCTCGTAGTAGTTAAAGCTTCCTACTTATTTCATGGTTGCAGCTACTCCTCTTCTAGCTAGGGCCTACTGCAGGTGAATGACTTCATGGGTGAAGGGATCCCAGAGGCTCCTTTTGTCTTTCTTGCTTACCTCTTTCCTAACTCCATAGCTACGATTTCTGACCCCTCTGGAGTTGGAGCTTGGGGGAGAGAGGGAGAGGTAAGGGGAATAGAAATGTTCCTACTTGACTGGTACTGTTATCAGATGGCTGTCAATTAGCTGGGCTTGACAGATTTTTAAAACTGACCTTCTTTTATAGAGTAATTTCTTGGGTTCTTTGGACATCCCTTGTTGCTGCACATCTCTTACCTACACTTCTATCTTACTCTCTCCTTAGCCTCTAGAATTCTAGAAATAACATTCAGTTTCTCAGCTGCTGAGCTCTGATTACCCTTTTAGGTGGTCCTCTTAAGTAGGACCTAAGACAACCCTCCACTACGACTCTCACTTTCAAATTGCCCAAATGGTTACTGGGAAGCTTGCACATTAAAAAAAATCTGGTTAATATCTGGGAGTTTAGGCTGATTCTAAAGCAAGAGTAAATCTCCATCATCCTAGCTCAACATTTTCAGTATCTGGGGTGGAGTCATGTTCCAGTCCATCCGGTCTTCTTATCTGTGAGGAACAATCAGTCCTTTCAAGTTGTTCCATTAAAACTCCTTTCTCTTCATTTGAGGCAAAAGAGGAAGTATACCCTCCACGTCTCGGATTTGATTTTTTCCTACTTATAACCTAATAAGTTAGCTTTTTACTATTTCATGGATGCTGGCAGAAGTCATGAGGGTCGTGGTTTAGAGACAATGGACTTTATTATTCACCGCACAGCAGGTATCAAGACTATCGAGTTTGCATTAGTTCCCCTGAACCCCAAGTCCAGTGGGGGTGATGGGGAGGGCCTAAATGGATGCCTACACATAAAGTAGATCACGTTGTAGAAGAGAAACAGAACTTGGAGAATCCACTGTTTTTATAGTAAGCAGTAAGTAAACCTACTCTTTATCCCAGAGGGTGACGTTCCCAGAGAGAATATAAATATGACTGTATTGTTGTTTTGACTTTATACTATTTCTGATTTTGATAAAGATAAGTTGCAAAAGGTGAGTTTACTATTCTTAAGTCCTTCAGTGGATAAAAGGAAGAATCATGGATTACTTCTTTATCTCACCAATAAGCCCTCTTCTCATTACTGGGATAGTTTTTCTCTAAGTAAAATGATTAGGGAAGTTTCTTGCTTCTGATCAAATAGTGATTAATAAATATTGTTGTGGTCTTCCGTTTTTAAGTAAGAAAAATAAAAGTTTCCTTATAGTTTTAGTAAGAGTATACATTCTGCCCTAATGAAAAAAAAATTGTTTTATCATACTATACTAGGGGAAAATTGCAATAATATTTTCTCTGGACCTAAAAAACAACAGTCTGAAGAATTCTTATTTAGTTATGTGGTAAAGTCTTTTAAAAATACAAATATTTATCCAATAAATTCTGAGTCCACATTAAATTGAATTGTAAAGATGTTTTATAATATTTTCATTGTTTAAAACTGGATCCAACATGAACAATATTTAAGGTTATTAAACTGCTTATCGAAAAAGAAATATATCAGTAAGTTAGTATGTAGTCAGTTAATTGCTTCATCAAATTTTTGTTCACCTTTATTGCAGTTTCACATCTTGCAATATCTCCAGCATTAAGAAAGGAAGTTACTTTGCGAAGTGGTTGAGATTATGAGCCAATACATAGTGACTGGTAGTTATTTGCGAACGTTAACACAGTATTACTTTCAGCAGCACTGATAGGTAATAGAAAGGGGTTACAAACTAAAGGCTAAAGGACTGGGTCTGCCATTTATTAGCTGTGTTACCTTGGGAAAGGTACTTTATTTTTCAAAGTGTTTCCTCGTCTGTAAAACAGTTACAATGTATCTGTGGAATCTAGTGGGTTTATGAACCAAGTGTTCTTTAAATGTTAGTCTGATTTTGTTGTCAACGTTCCTCTGTTGACAAGTATGCCTCATTGGTAGATACATGTCTGTATTAAAAACTATTTTATGTGTATAACAATTGTCCCAAAGCTAGCTATATTTGTGGGGATGGATCTCTGTAAATCTCTCTTTGTTACTGGGGTGGGGGTTTGTGTGAGTCTGCATGTGGGCAAGCATGTCTGTCCGTGGGCATGTGTAAAGGTGATGTGCATGCAGGTGACAACTCCCTGTGCATGTGTATGTGCTTACATATATGTGTTCTTTATATATGCACGTTTGTGCATACGTATGCCTATGTTTGTGCATTTGGATATCAGAGGGCTGAATGAACAGCATTTATTTCATTAGGGTTTCATTAGAAAAACAGGAAAACAGCATGAATTATTCATATTTAAACAAAAAGAAGTTTTAAATTTTTATTTTTAGTATTAGAGTAGGTAATGTTGCATTTTAAATTCCTTTGGACACTGTCAAAGGATATAATGTGTAAAATTTGTTTTAGACTGTAGAACCTTTCTTTTGAGACACTGATCTTTACAAGCACTAAAGTTTGTCACATATTCTTTTTTTCATATAAAAGAGAATAACAGCTTGAGATTCATAACTTCTGAAACTATATTTTCAGAAAAATTTGTTGGGTTAATATCTTTAGTAATTGTTTGGGGGCCTTTTTTTCTTAACAGTTCAACTATTGTCATTTGTGTGTTGTTCCCATTTGTATGTCTGTCCTCACTTTTTGTAAGATTTCTTTATCTCCTTATGAGTTATTAACTTGATCCTTTAGGCAATACAGAATAGTGATTAAGAGAGCAGACTGGAATTCCACTTCCTAAGTTCATATACTTGTTTCACCACTTTGTGGCTTTCAACAAGCTAACCTTCCTACCTCTCAGTTTCCTCACCTATAAAGTGGGGATAATAATAGTACCTATCTCATATGTTTTTATTGAGAAATGAATGAGAGAATTCATATAAATGCAAGTGACAAAGTGCCATTCCTGGCGTTAGTCCAGCTCTCTTCTCACTTTTTTTTTCCTCTTTCAAAAGCCCCAGGATCTTGCTTCCCTTCCTACTGCAGCCACTTAGTCTGTTTAAGATGTCTCAGTTCCTTGGCCTACTATAGAATCCATTCTGAGAAATATTACCCTCCCTCCCTTTCACTACCTGAGGCAAAAGTACTCAACCAGTCTTTTGAGACTCAGAGTTTAGTTTTTTTCTGTTTTTATTTTTATTATCATTATTTTTAAAAATTTATTTATTTACTTATTTATTTTTGGCTGCATTGGGTCTTTGTTGCTGCACGCAGGCTCTCTCTGGTTGCGACGAGCAGCAGCTACTCTTCGTTGCAGTGTGCAGGCTTCTCATTGTGGTGGCTTCTCTTGTTGCGGAGCACAGGCTCTAGGCGCACGGGCTTCAGTAGTTGCGGCACACGGGCTTCAGTAGTTGTGGCTCGTGGGCTCTAGAGCACAGGCTCAGTACTCATGGTGCACGGGCTTAGTTGCTCCACGGCATGTGAGATCTTCCCGGACCAGGGCTTGAACCCGTGTCTCCTGCATTGGCAGGCAGATTCTTAACCACTGCCCTACCAGGGAAGCCCTTTTTTCCTGTTTTTAAATGTTAACAATAGTGGGGGAAACTAACAGGACAAATATAGCAAATAAACAAGGGTGATGTTATCAGGTTTCCAAAAATTTACAGTGAAATGTGTTCCTAGTTCTTAGATTTTAAGTGGGGCCAGTCTCTAATTTTTCCTCATCTAATCCCACAAACATTTTAGTCATTTCTTTGTGAGTATTTATGTTAATTCTTCTCTCTACAAATATTATTTCTTCTTTGTGACCCAGGCTTACTTAGTCCCTAACTTTTTTAAACTTTGGAGCTCACGTGCCTAGGACCCCTTTCATGTTTAAAGAATGCTCCTATCTACTTCCCTCTTAATTTTTTTTCTTTAAGCTTCATTGAGATATAATTGACATATAACATTATATAAGTTTAAGGTATATACAACATAATGATTCGATATATGTATATATTGTAAAGTTATTACCACGAGAAGGTTAACACATCCATCACCTCCACATTTTTATAATTTTTGTGTATGTGGAGTGAGAACTTTTAAGATCTATTCTCATAGCAACTGTCAAATATACTATAGAGTATTATTATCTAGAGTCACTATGCTTTACATTACATCCCCAGAACTTACTCATCTTATAACCAGATGCTTGTTCCCTTTTAACCACCCTCACCCATTTTCTGCCCCCCACCAGACCCTGTTCTCTGGTTCTGTGAGTTGTTTTGTTTTTGTTTTTGTTTTTTCAGATTCCATATATGAGTGAGATCATACAGTATTTGGCTTTCTTTGTCTGACTTATTTCACTTAGTATAATACCCTCAAGGTCCATTCTTAATTTTTTCCTTAAGGCCACAGCATTGCTAATGAATATTTAGAAACACAAGTAAGATTCATCTATAGTTTAAGAAATCCAGTCAGTATTACTTAGGGTTCCCTTTGTAAAGGAAGGTTGTATGGGCATTTCATTGTAGTAACTAGGGTGGGTAGGCCCACCAAAGTGAGGACCAAGAGCTTTGTGTGATGCATTGGAACATGGGACTGATTAGAGAGGTTGTCTTAGGCAGAGGTTTGGAACTACGGATGAGATGGGAGGGGTGTGTGAGTGTAGGGTGGAAATTACAACTCCCTCTGCCCCTTCCTCCCAGAGATACCTTTGTGTCTACTGTCTACTGGTACTGAACTTAGGGAGAAGAGACGGCTTCGGATGACCATGGGCTCTTGAGCATCAAAGGGAAAAGAGAAGGGAAATTCTAAGTAAAAGCTGTGGGAGGTGAGAATATTTGCAGTTGTTATATAGGTCAGCCCCTCTTCTGAATGTGGTATAAATAACACAGGAACCTCCTATATTCTGAAGCAAAGGAGGATTTATTGTATCTTGTTTTCATTTTACGTGGTTCTTGAGTAAGAGTTGTAATGTTTTTGAGTATATATATTTAGTAAGATGGGCTTCCTTTTTACTCTGATCTCTTCTAAGTTGTAAACAAAAGCAGAACTATGTTATAATCCAAAGATAAACAGTATTGTGTGGAAACTATAAGGTTGCATAGTTTAAGTTGATATTCCAAGCAAAGTAAGGTGTGTACCATTATGTATGCTTTTTGTTTTCAGGGGTTTGGTAAAGTTATTTAGAACAAAAACTTTTCTGGCTTAATATGATATCTCAAAGGCCTTTAAAAAGAGAGTGATTAGGATTGATCAATTTTCAGATTATTTTTGTTTGTTTATTTTTAAAGATTATTTTTAAAAATGAAAAAGTACAAATTGCTTTGATTAATCTGTAAGCATTATGGGCTCTTCTCTACAAGCTCTTGCCAGTTTTGAAAAACCACTGAAACATCATTAATATTCAGAAAACACTTAATTTTATACCCCATCCTAATTAAGTAACTTGTACAATTTGAAATTCTATTTATTTTTATCATAGAGTATAATCTCTCTTGATTTATAATGATTACCTACTAATTTTGATTCCTTTTCTCATGAAAATTAATGTTCTCTAGAAGAAAATGATGTCATTTCAACAGAGAGCAAGGAACACAAATATTAACATAGATAATCTTATTTATATATCTTTGCAAGGAAATTGTATGGGATGTCCATAAGCTACAAAGAGTTTCAAAAAACTAGAGGATCTTACTTAAAAGAAAGGATATAGATTATTCTTTTAGGTGCTTTATTTTCTTCCATGCTGCTTCTCTTCTGTTTGTAAGTTTTCCCAGCAACCTATATACATTTCCCCTTGACCATTAACAGGCTTCAATAGCAACTATTTTGCTTTTTATTGCCATGGTTATTCCAAGTAAGCATTTTGCTAACATCTCTTTGAGGAAATCAATGTATTTTACACACTTTACTTTGTATTTGCACTTTGCCTAGTAGGTAACATAAAACTGAGCTCACTGTATGTGTTCAAGGAGTACCTATTAATTGAATAATGTCATCTTTTCTACAAGGAAAGTAATACCAATATTAAGTAACTTCCCCCAAATTGCTAATGATTCCCTTTGAAAATGCTCAGGTATATTTTACTTCAGGTCTAGCAGTTTAAGAAGATTATACAACACCTAAAATATGTTAATAGTTTAATGAATTCCAAGCCATATTGTAGAAATGACTTTTCTCTTAAGCCTTAAGTCTGGGAGTTTTACTGTTCCATTTAGGAGAATACACTCCTGAGTTATATTTGTTTTGAAAAGTTGTGTCACTGTTGCCAAGTATCTGTAAATGGAGAAGTGGATAAAGAAGATGTGGTACATATACTCAGCAATGAGGAAGAAGGAAATCCTGCCATTTGTAAACAACATTGATGAACCTTGAGGGCATTATGCTAAGTGAAATAAGTCAGACAAAGAAAGACAAATACTGTATGGTATCACTTGTTTGTGGGATCTAAGAAAAGCTAAACTCATAGAAACTGAGAGTAGAGTGGTGGTTGCTAGACTGGAGGGTAGAGGAAAAGGGGAGTGGTCAAAGGGTACATACTTCCAATTGTAAGATGAGTAAGTTCTGGGGATCTAATGTACAGAATTTTGATTGTAGTTAATAATACTGTATTATATATACTTGGAAGTTGCTAAAAGAGTAAATCTCAAATGTTCTCATCCCCAAAAAGAAATGGTAATTATGTACTGGGATGGAGGTATTAACTTATGCTACAGTGGTGTCATTTTGCAATATATAATAGCATCAAATCAACATGTTGTACAGGGACTTACCTAGTGGTGCAGTGGTTAAGAATCCGCCTGCCAGTGCAGGGGACACAGGTCCAGTCCCTGGTCTGGGAAGATCCCACATGCAGCAGAGCAACTAAGCCCGTGCACCACAACTACTGAGCCTGCGCTCTAGAGCCCGTGAGCCACAACTACTGAGCCCACATGCCACAACTACTGAAGCCTGTGCACCCTAGAGCCCATGCGCGGCAACAGGGGAAGCCACCGCAATGACAGCCTGCGCGCACTGCAATGAAGAGTAGCCCCTGCTCGCTGCAACTAGAGAAAGCCCGCCTGCAGCAATGAAGACCCAATGAAGCCAAAAATAAATTAATTAATTTATTTAAAAAAAAAAAAAAAAGTTGTACACCTTAAACTTACACAATGTTATATGTCATTTATGTTTCAATAAAGCTGGAAAATAAAGATTTTGTGACTAAGTGTAATATAATAGTAAGATATTAAATACTAACAAGTAACTAATGCTAAATGCCATACGATTTACACCATGGGATTTACAATTTTAAAGTGTTTAGTAATTGGTCTACCAGATCCATTTTTGTTTATATAAGATGGGAACTTAAAAACTTAATGAGGTCCCTACATTAAGAGATTGGGTTTGACTTGAATCAATAGGCATGTGAAATACTAGTTTTTCACCTTAGAAAAAGTGTTTAAAGGGGAAGATGTTGCTGGTGTTACAAAGGTAAAATATGAAATAATCTGGGGAAATTTAGTCTATGTATTTACCAACAATATTTGAATGGTGTAAGTGAAGCATTTGTAGCATATATTTATTTCTTATTTTCAATAGTTTTGATTATTAAAACTTGGAGAATAAATCATTGTAGTGAAATATTGCCTCTTCTTGAAATCTTTGATAAAAATTTTATTTTTTAACATCTAAAATTAAAGAAATAAATACTTAAAGCTTGGTATTCACTTCTGTTCTCTCCTTGCTTCTCCTCCCTTCTCCCCAAAGCAGATTGCCAAACTGAGGCAGCAACTACAACGTAGTAAGCAGAGCAGTCGGCACAGTAAGGAGAAGGATCGTCAGTCACCTCTCCATGGCAACCACATAGCAATCAATCATACTCAGGTAGGCTAACTTCTTGTCCAGATTGGAATAATTCCTTTTAAAGGGTTCATTATAAAGGAGAACCCATCATTTTAGGATTAAAAAAAAATTAATGTAAATCTCTAGCTCTGTTACATTACAATGTTTGTTTTAAGAAGTTTTTGTTTTTGTTTTAGCCCTATGTGTAATCTTTTAATAACAGACATAACAGAGTGTAGTGGTCACAAGGATGACTCTTACTGGCCTGGGCTGAAATCCTAGCTCATTCATTTACTAAGCAACTCTGGGCATTATCTTATTTAATCTTCCTAATAGTACCTTAACCCATCTCTCTCTGTGTCTCTTGATGTATTTTACCCCTATCTGACTTAGGAAGAAATGGAGAATTAATTTTTTTGTCCTCCCGACCCTACCGCAAACATGTACTCACATACCCCATGGAACAAACTTCGGGAAATGCTATTCTAGACCAAATTTACTTACAAATGTTAACGTAAATTTTAGTAAATCAAATATAGTCGTATAGCAGGAGAAACCCAAGTAGTGTATCAAAAAAATCTAATTAGGGGTTGTTTCACAAATGTAAGGATAATTCAACATTAGGAAATGTATTAGGTTAGTTCATTGCATCAGAAAGTCAAAGTAGATGCTGAAAAACATAATAACACTTGATAAAAATTCAGTATCCATATGTGATAAAAACTTATCCTAAAATAGGACACTTCCTAATGGGACTAACTGCAAATGTAGTTAGATCCTAACAATAAAATACTGGAAGTATTTCTGTTAAAATAAAAATGAAGTCATAGATGACTGTAATTATTGATGTTATTTGCTAGTAGTTTAGAGGTTCTAGACAGAGCAGTAAGAAATGTTATCACTATGTGCATACGATATTGTTGTATATTTAGAAAATCAAAGTGAATTTACTAAACTATTAAAACTAATGATAGGATGGCTAAAATGGAAGATAATGACAATACCAAGTATTGATAAGGATGTGAAGCAACCAGAACAGCCACACATTGCTGGTGGCAACACAAAATGGTACAGCTACTTTGGAAAGAAGTTTGGCATTTTCTTAAGAAGTTAAACATACACTGACCATATAGCCCAGGAATTCCACTCTTTGGTATCTGTCCACAAGAAATAAAAACATATGTCTACACAGTGACTTCTATATCATTGTTCATGGCAGCAGTATCTATAAGAGTCAAAAAATGGAACCCAACAAATATCCATGAACTGGTAAATGGATAAACAACACTTCATACATCCATATAGTGTAATACTATTCGGCAGTAAAAAGGAAGGAACTACTGGTACTTACAACAACATGGTTGAATCTCAGAAACATCATGCCAAGTGAAAGAAGTCAGAAGCAAAAGGCTACATACTATATGATTCATTACATTAAATCCTCAAAAGAGCAAAATGATGCAAAGTATTAGGGGTGGGAATTGACTGTAGAAAAGCCTTAGAGAAATTTTTTGGATGATAGAAGTTTCTAAAATGTGATTATACTGATAATTGGATGACTATATATTTACAAAGCTCAATGAGCTACATACTTAAAATGGGAGGATTTTATTGTATGTCAGTTATACCTCATCAAAGCTGTAAAACAAACATGTAGTTGGCAAGCAAGCCTCAGACATTTCAAGAGAAAATTCACATATGCCTTACTTTTTCTTCTTAATCTGGTAGAATTAATATATTATTCTTATTCTGTTTATTTCAAGCACCTTTTCTGTAAGAGCCCAATGCATTTATAGTATATCTATTGACATATTGATTTAACAGAAAAAATTTATACACTTGTTCCCAATTTACATTGAATTTTTTGGCATTGTAGTTATGTTTAAAAATAATTATCTTTTGCTATACATACTGAAATAGTTGTAGATGAAATATGAAGTCTAGAATGTGCTTTAATATACTCAAAGAACAAAAACAAGTGGATGTTTAGATGAAATAAAGTTAGAAATGTTGATAAGTTTTGGAACTGGATGACGTGCACCTGAGTGTTCATTATACTATTCTGTTTAATTATGTTTATGATTATAATTTTTCACAATAAAAAGAAAAACTGAGAACTTAATGATCAGATAAAATGTAAACATATAAAAATCAGTTGTTTTCTCCTATACTAGTAAAGGTAAACTACTGTTTCCCTCTGCTTATAACATTCCTGACACCAAATGCGTGATATTTTTCTCCCACACCAACCAGTTCTCCGACTCGCCAGACACCAACCAAGTGTCCTACAATTCAGTTATAACACTAACTACGTGGAGTTAGCACAGACCTCACAGATGAAGGACTCCACCCCACAAAACTGCTCCTCTTCAGATGCCAGTTGAAAGGTCCAGATTGTCATTGTACTTTTGACCTACTGGCTATAAAGAAGGGATTCCCACAGCCCCTTCTTCAGGTTCAGTAACTTGCTGTAACGGCTCAAAGAACTCAGGGAAACACATTTCCTTGTTTATTACAAAGGATATAGTAAAGGATACATACAGATGAACAGCAGGATGAAGAGGTGCACAGGGCAAGGTCTGTAAGTAACTCACGTGCAAGAGCTTCTGCTCGCATGGAGTTGGGGTGTGCCACCCTTCTGGTACATGGATGTGTGTTCACCAACCTGGAAGCTCTCTGAACCCGTACTGTAGGGATGTTTTTGGAGGCTTCATCACATAGGCATGATTAATTATTAACTCAGTCTCCAGCCCCTCTCCTCACCAGAGGATGAGGGGGATGGGGGCTGGACTGGAAGTTCCAGGCTTCTAATCATGGCTTCTTTCTAGTGACCAGCCCCCCCATTCGGAACCTATTCAGGAACCCACCAAGAGTCACCTCATTAGAACAAAAAACTCTTGGTCCTATCTCCCAGGAAATTCCAAGGGACTTAGGAGCTATGTGTCAGGACTGGTGTCAAAAACCAAATATTGGAACAAAAGATGCTCCTAGTGCCCCTGTCCCTCAGGAAATTACAAGATTTTAGGAACTCTGTGTCACGAACCAGGGGTAGAAACCAAGTACATATTTCTTATTATGTTACAACTAGCAATAACATGTTAGTATATATATAATGAAAAATATAAAATGCCTAGGCTTAAAAGCAATATGCAAACTATAAGACTTTATTGAGGATATGAAATATAAAATAGAGACAAATGGGAAGTCATTCATGCATGGGAAGACTCAATATTTTTCAAATAGTAATTTGCCCAAAATTAATGTACAAATTGAGTTCCAATGGAAATGTAAAAGGAATTGTTTTATTACTTTAAAAGTTATTTTCAAAGGTAATATGGAAAAGTAATGCCAGTTAAAAAGAAAATTTGAAAAGGGTTTCCCTATAGGATACCAAAATGCAAAATGTAACTGCTATAAAGTTATAGCAGTTAAAGTGGAGCTCTGTATAGGGATTATCAAGTAACAACTCAAGGAAATCAAATACAGAATCCATAAATAAATGTTGGGGCAGTTTGATTACTATGTGGGAAAAAAATACTACTTCATAACATACACAAAAATAAATCATGGTAGGTTAAATATTTAAATATGAAAAACCATAAAAGTACTGAAAGATATTTCATACTAAAGTAAACAGTAAATGTATGACAAAGAGTTACAACTTTAATATGAAAAAAGCTCATGCATTAATAATGAGACAAAGGACATTCGTGGGCACCAGTTTACAGATGGCAGGAGCACAGCACTGAGTGTGGGAAATATATTATTCATTTAATCAATGACTAGCTGTCTACCTTATTATGAATCATATATATCAACGTTAATCATTCAGAATAAGGTAGAGATCATATACTGTTCTTCTTTTTTACCTTGATCATCTTTAATTTTCTTATTTCCTTTCTGTTCTTTAAGTTCCTTGAGCATCAAAAGGCTTGTCTTAACACTTTGTCGTACCTCCTGCAGGACAGCTATGAGAGGTCGTTAATTTTTGACAACTCCTCCAAAGGACTTTTTTTTTAATCAGTCATCAATTTTGTACACATCAGTGTATACATGTCAATCCCAATCGCCCAGTTCAGCACACCACCATGCCCACCCCACCACGGTTTTCCCCCCTTGGTGTCCATACATTTGTTGTCTAGATCTGTGTCTCAACTTCTGCCCTGCAAACCAGTTCATCTGTACCATTTTTCTAGGTTCCACATACATGCGTTAATATACGATATTTGTTTTTCTCTTTCTGACTTACTTCACTCTGTATGACAGTCTCTAGATCCATCCACGTCTCAACAAATGACTCAATTTCGTTCCTTTTTATGGCTGACTAATATTCCATTGTATATATGTACCACATCTTCTTTATCCATTCGTCTGTCCATGGGCACTTAGGTTGTTTCCATGACCTGGCTATTGTAAATAGTGCTGCAGTGAACATTGCGGTGCATGTGTCTTTTTGAATTATGGTTTTCTCTGGGTATATGCCCAGTAGTGGGATTGCTGGATCATATGGTAATTCTATTTTTAGTTTTTAAGGAACCTCCATATTGTTCTCCATAGTGGCTGTATCAATTTACATTCCCACCAACAGTGCAAGAGGGTTCCCTTTTCTCCACACCCTCTCCAGCATTTGTTGTTTGTAGATTTTCTGATGATGCCCATTCTAACTGGTGTGAAGTGATACCTCATTGTACTTTTGATTTGCATTTCTCTAATAATTAGTGATGTTGAGCATCTTTTCATGTGCTTCTTGGCCATCTGTATGTCTTCTTTGGAGAAATGTCTATTTAGGTCTTCTGCCCATTTTTGGATTGGGTTGTTTGTTTCTTTACTACTGAGCTGAATGAGCTGTTTATATATTTTGGAGATTAATCCTTTGTCCGTTGATTCGTTTGCAAATATTTTCTCCCATTCTGAGGGTTGTCTTTTCGTCTTGTTTATGGTTTCCTTTGCTGTGCAAAAGCTTTGAAGTTTCATTAGGTCCCATTTGTTTATTTGTGTTCTTATTTCCATTACTCTAGGAGGTGGATCAAAAAAGATCTTGCTGTGATTTATGTCAAAGAGTGTTCTTCCTATGTTTTCCTCTAAGAGTTTTATACTGTCTGGTCTTACATTTCGGTCTTGAATCCATTTTGAGTTTATTTTTGTGTATGGTGTAGGGAGTATTTTAATTTCATTCTTTTACATGTAGCTGTCCATTTTTCCCAGCACCACTTATTGAAGAGACTGTCTTTTCTCCATTGTATATCTTTGCCTCCTTTGTCATAGATTAATTGACCATAGGTGTGTGGGTTTATCTCTGGGCTTTCTATCTTCTTCCATTGATCTATGTTTCTGTTTTTGTGCCGGTACCATACTGTCTTGATTACTGTAGCTTTGTAGTATAGTCTGAAGTCAGGGAGTCTGATTCCTCCAGCTCCGTTTTTTTCCCTCAAGACTGCTTTGGCTATTCGGGGTCTTTTGTGTCTCCATACAAATTTTAAGATGATTTGTTCTAGTTCCGTAAAAAATGCCATTGGTAATTTGATAGGGATTGCATTGAATCTGTAGATTGCTTTGGGTAGTATAGTCATTTTCACAATACTGATTCTTCCAGTCCAAGAACATGGTATATCTCTCCATCTGTTGGTATCATCTTTAATTTCTTTCATCAGTGTCTTATAGTTTTCTGCATACAGGTCTTTTGTCTCCTTAGGTAGGTTTATTCCTAAGTATTTTATTCTTTTTGTTGCAATGGTAAATGGGAGTGTTTCCTTAATTTCTCTTTCAGATTTTTCATTAGTGTATAGGAATGCAAGAGATTTCTGTGCATTAACTTTGTATCCTGCTACTTTACAAAATTCATTGATTAGCTCCAGTAGTTTTCTGGTAGCATCTTTAGGATTCTCTCTGTACAGTATCATGTCATCTGCAAACAGTGACAGTTTTACTTCTTTTCCTATTTGGATTCCTTTTATTTCTTTTTCTTCTCTGATTGCCATGGCTAGGACTTCCAAAACTATGTTGAATAATAGTGGTGAGAGTGGACATCCTTATCTCGTTCCTGATCTTAGAGGAAATGCTTTCAGTTTTTCACCATTGAGAATGATGTTTGCTGTGGGTTTGTCGTATATGGCCTTTATTATGTTGAGGTAGGTTCCCTCTATGCCCACTTTCTGGAGAGTTTTTGTCATAAATGGGTGTTGAATTTTGTCAAAAGCTTTTTCTGCATCTATTGAGATGATCATACGGTTTTTATTCTTCAATTTGTTAATATGGTGTATCACATTGATTGATTTGCATATATTGAAGAATCCTTGCATCCCTGGGATAAATCCCACTTGATCGTGGTGTATGATCCTTTTAATGTGTTGTTGGATTCTGTTTGCTAGTATTTTGTTGAGGATTTTTGCATCTATATTCATCAGTGATATTGGACTGTAATTTTCTTTTTTTGTACTATCTTTGTCTGGTTCTGGTATCAAGGTGATGGTGGCCTCATAGAATGAGTTTGGGAGTGTTCCTGCCTCTGCAATTTTTTGGAAGAGTTTGAGAAGGATGGGTGTTAGCTCTTCTCTAAATGTTTGATAGAATTCACCTGTGAAGCCATCTGGTCCTGGACTTTTGTTTGTTGGAAGAGTTTTAATCACAGTTTCAATTTCATTACTTGTGATTGGTCTGTTCATATTTTCTGTTTCTTCCTGGTTCAGTCTTGGAAGGTTATACCTTTCTAAGAATTTGTCCATTTCTTCCAGGTTGTCCATTTTATTGGCATAGAGTTGCTTGTAGTAGTCTCTTAGGATGCTTTGTATTTCTGCAGTGTCTGTTGTAACTTCTCCTTTTTCATTTCTAATTTTATTGATTTGAGTCCTCTCCCTCTTTTTCTTGATGAGTCTGGCTAATGGTTTATCAATTTTGTTTATCTTCTCAAAGAACCAGCTTTTAGTTTTATTGATCTTTGCTATTGTTTTCTTTGTTTCTATTTCATTTATTTCTGCTCTGATCTTTATGATTTCTTTCCTTCTGCTAACTTTGGGTTTTGTTTGTTCTTCTTTCTCTAGTCCCTTTAGGTGTAAGGTTAGATTGTTTCCTTGAGATTTTTATTGTTTCTTTAGGTAGGCTTGTATAGCTATAAACTTCCCTCTTAGAACTGCTTTTGCTGCATCCCACAGGTTTTGGATCATCGTGTTTTCATTGTCATTTGTCTCTAGGTACTTTTTGATTTTCTCTTTGATTTCTTCAGTGATGTCTTGGTTATTTAGTAACGTATTTTATCCTCCATGTGTTTGTGTTTTTTACGGTTTTTTCCCCGTAATTCATTTCTAATCTCATAGCATTGTGGTTAGAAAAGAGGCTGCATATGATTTCAATTGTCTTAAATTTACTGAGGCTTGATTTGTGACCCAAGATGTGATCTATCCTGGAGAATGTTCCGTGCGCACTTGAGAAGAAAGTGTAATCTGCTGTTTTTGGATGGAATGTCCTGTAAATATCAATTAAATCTATCTGGTCTATTGTGTCATTTAAAGCTTCTGTTTTCTTATTTATTTTCATTTTGGATGATCTGTCCTTTGGTGTAAGTGAGGTGTTAAAGTCCCCCACTAGTATTGTGTTACTGTCGATTTCCTCTTTTATAGCTGTTAGTAGTTGCCTTATGTATTGAGGTGCTCCTATGTTGGGTGCATATATATTTATAATTGTTATATCTTCTTCTTGGATTGATCCCTTGATCATTATGTAGTGTCCTTCCTTGTCTCTTGTAACATTCTTTATTTTAAGGTCCATTTTATCTGATATGAGTATAGCTACTCCACCTTTCTTTTGATTTCCATTTGCATGGAATATCTTTTTCCATCCCCTCACTTTCAATCTGGATGTGTCCCTAGGTCTGAAGTGGGTCTCTTGTAGACAGCATATATATGGGTCTTGTATTTGTATCCATTCAGCAAGCCTGTGTCTTTTGGTTGGAGCATTTAATCCATTCACGTTTAAGGTAATTACTGATATGTATGTTCCTATGACCATTTTCTTAATTGTTTTGGGTTTGTTTTTGTAGGTCCTTTTCTTCTCTTGTGTTTCCCACTTAGAGAAGTTCCTTTAGCCTTTGTTGTAGAGCTGGTTTGGTGGTGCTGAATTCTCTTAGCTTTTGCTTGTCTGTAAAGCTTTTGATTTCTCCATCAAATCTAAATGAGGTCCTTGCGGGTAGAGTAATCTTGGTTGTAGGTTCTTCCCTTTCATCACTTTAAGTATATCATGCCACTCCCTTCTGTCTTGTAGAGTTTCTGCTGAGAAATCAGCTGTTAACCTTATGGGGGTTCCCTTGTATGTTATTTGTCTTTTTTCCCTTGCTGCTTTCAATAATTTTTCTTTGTCTTTAATTTTTGCCAGTTTGATTACTGTATGTCTCGGCGTGTTTCTCCTTGGGTTTATCCTGTATGGGACTCGCTGCGCTTCCTGGACTTGGGTGGCTATTTCCTTTCCCATGTTAGGGAAGTTTTCGACTATAATCTCTTCAAATATTTTCTCTGGTCCTTTCTCTCTCTCTTCTCCTTCTGGGACCCCTATAATGCAAATGTTGTTGCGTTTAACGTTGTCCCAGAGGTTCCTTCGGCTGTCTTCATTTCTTTTCATTCTTTTTTCTTTAGTCTGTTCTGCAGCAGTGAATTCCACCATTCTGTCTTCCAGGTCACTTATCCGTTCTTCTGCCTCAGTTATTCTGCTATTGATTCCTTTTAGTGTAGTTTTCATTTCAGTTATTGTATTGGTCATCTCTGTTTGTTTGTTCTTTAATTCTTCTAGGTCTTTGTTAAACACTTCTTGCATTTTCTCGATCTTTGCCTGCATTCTTATTCCGAGGTCCTGGATCATCTTCACTATCATTATTCTGAATTCTTTTTCTGGAAGGTTGTCTATCTCCACTTCATTTAGTTGCTTTTCTGGGGTTTTATCTTGTTCCTTCTTCTGGTATATAGCCCTCTCCCTTTTCATCTTGTCTATCTTTCTGTGAATGTGGTTTTTGTTCCACAGGCTGCAAGACTGTAGTTTTTCTTGATTCTGCTGCCTGCCCTCTGGTGGTTGAGGCTATCTAAGAGGCTTGATGGGAGGCTCTGGTGGTGGGTAGATCTGACTGTTGATGTGGTGGTCAGAGCTCAGTAAAAGTTGAATCCACTTGACTGTTGATGGGTGGGGCTGGGTTCCCTCCCTGTT
Source organism: Balaenoptera musculus (assembly GCF_009873245.2). Taxonomy (NCBI): domain Eukaryota; kingdom Metazoa; phylum Chordata; class Mammalia; order Artiodactyla; family Balaenopteridae; genus Balaenoptera; species Balaenoptera musculus. The sequence continues at coordinate 62,975,004 of NC_045793.1, forward strand.
GGTTGTTTGGCCTGAGGCAACCCAACACTGTGGAGCCTACCTGGGCTCTTTGGTGGGCTTAATGACAGACTCTGGGAGGGCTCACGCCAAGGAGTACTTCCCAGAACTTCTGCTGCCAGTGTCCTTGTCCCCACGGTGAAACAGAGCCACCCCCCGCCTCTGCAGGAGACCTTCCAATACTAGCAGGTAGGTCTGGTTCAGTCTCTCCCAGGGTCACTGCTCCTTCCCCTGGGTCCCGATGCGCACACTGTTCTGTGTGCACCCTCCAAGAGTGGGGTCTCTGTTGCCCCCAGTCCTGTTGAAGTCCTGCAATCAATTCCCACTAGGCTTCAAAGTCTGATTCTCTATGAATTCCTCCTCCCGTTGCCGGACCCCCAGGTTGGGAAGCCTGACGTGGGGCTCAGAACCTTCACTCCAGTGGGTGGACTTCTGTGGTATAAGTGTTCGCCAGTCTGTGAGTCACCCACCCACCAGTTATGGGATTTGATTTTACTGTGATTGTGCCCCTCCTACCGTCTCACTGTGGCTTCTCCTTTGTCTTTGGATGTGGGGTATCTTTTTTGGTGAGTCCCAGTGTCTTCCTGTCGCTGATTGTCCAGCAGCTAGTTGTGATTCTGGTGTTCTCGCAAGAGGGAGTGAGAGCACGTCCTTCTACTCTGCCATCTTGGTTCCTCTCCTCCAAAGGACTTTTGAAAGCAACCTTATAGTTAAGTGAGTGTTACTGAACTTAACATGATGTTGTTGCCACACTACTTAGTAATCCAAAAGGCTTTCTTAAATGGTTGCTAAAATGGAAATGAAAAATACTAGAAGGTAATTGTCACAGGGCAGGGAACAAATCTTTTTTTTTTTTTGGAACAAATCTTTTAAACACATACACAAGCACAGAGCAGAGCTGAAGTTTCACGTGTATACAGTTTACAATCCTACTTAGTTACATAAAGGATTTATAAAGGATTATTATACTTACATAAAGGATTATTTTGACTCTGTAATTTTTACCTTACTTCCTTACTTTGGAACCTAAACTGCTGTATGTGTATCTGTATTTATATTGTATTTGAAATTTCAAAATAACTCTGCTCATTGAGTTTCTCTTTTAAGATTTACCATGCTCTTTAGTTCTTGATTTCTTTGGCTACAAATAATTTGGTAACACCTTATCTTCTGTTTTGTAGTCTACTGGATCAAGATCAGTCCCTATGCCACTGTCAAATGTATCAGTGCCAAAATCATCTGTTTCACGTGTGCCCTGCAATGTAGAAGGAATAAGTCCTGAATTAGAAAAGGTATTCATTAAAGAAAATAACGGGAAAGAGGAAGTGTCCAAGGTAAGGTTACATGGAATGTTTGAATCACTTTTTTCTTTAATATTGTGGACTGTCTCAAAAGTTTTTTTTTTGGGGTTACAGCTTTATTAGATATAATTCACGTATCATACAGTTTACCCATTTAAAGTGTACAAGTCAGTGGTTTTTAGCATATTCACAGAGTTGTGCAACCAATACCGTAGTCAACTTTACAGCTTTTTCATCACCCCAAAAAGAAACTCCATACCCTTTAGCAGTCATCTCTTATTTTCCTCCAGTGAGGCAACAACTAATCTACTTTCTACGTCTATGAATTGGCCTGTTCTAGATATTTCATATAAATGCAGTCATGCAATATATGGCCTTTGTAACAGATGTTTTTCACTGAGCATAATGTTTTTAAGGTTCACCTATAGTGTAATATGTATCAGTACTTCATTCCTTTTTATTGCCAAATAATATTCAATCATACAGATTTTATTATCCAGTCATTAATTGATAAACATTTCCATTGTTTCTACTTTTTGGCTATTATGAGTAATGCTGCTATGAAGTTTATATACAAGTTTTTGTGTGAACATGATGTTTTCATTTCTGTTGAGTATATACCCATGAGTGGAATTGCTTGTATGGTAACTCTTTGTTTAACCTTTTGAGAAGCTGCCAGACTACTTTCCAAAGTGGCTGCACTGCACCATTTTACATCCCCACCAGCTGTGTCTGAAGGTTCCAATTTCTCCATCTTCAGCAACACTTGTAATTATGTGTCTTTTTTATTGTAGCCATTCTAGTGGATGTGAAGTGGTATCTCATCATGGTGTTAACCATTTGTATATCTTCTTTGGAAAACTGTCTATTTAGATCCTTTGCCCATTTCAAAATTAGGTTGTCTTTTTACTATTGCTTGGTAAAAGGTCTTTATAAAGTTCTTACCTTCTAGATAAAAATCCCTTATTAGATATATGGTTTGAAAATATCTCCTATTCTGTGGGTTGTCTTTTCACTTTTCATTTTCTTTTGGGTCATATCTAAAAGATTGCCTAATCTAAGGTCACAATGATTTATTCTTGTGTTTTCTTCTAAGAGTTTTATGGTTTTAGCTTTCTCTTATATTTAGGTCTCTGATCTATTTGTATTAATCAAAAATACTTTATAAATTACCTCTGTCCCAGAAAGGAAATCTGGACACTCCTGCATATGAACCTATATTTGACCACATTTTAAAGATATACTCAACAAAAGAAAACATCAAGTAGCATTTGGCTTAATTATCTATCTGATGGTTTTTTAGAACTAAAATATGATTTAATTTATGTCAAATGTGTATCTAATTCCTTCAAATAATGTGTAGGTTTTAAAACTGATTTAGAGTTCATCTCAAAATTCACACAGTTCAATATTATATTTATAAAATTGAAAAAGAAACTTTTTCCAACTCTGAATATTGCTTAGCAGATATAAGCATTAATCACAGTTTATTGTATATGCTTCCAAATATGTGTATGTATGCTAATATATATTGAATCACTGTATGAATGTACCATAATTTAAAAGTCCCCTACTGATGGGCATTTAGATTGTTTTCAGTTTTTGTCATCATAAGCAGTGCTTTAGAAAACATAGTGTACTCTTGGCAGACAATTCCCTGGCTGTGAAACTGCTGGGTCAAAGCATTTGCACGTTTTAAATTTTGATGAATATTGCTAAAATTACCATCCCAAAAGGTTGTGCCAGTTTACTCTCCCTAGAGTTAAATTTTTATGTTATATTCATTAGGCCAAAAAGGAACCCTTTGGAAACTGTGCTCTTAGCTTAGCTGTGTATACCATTAAAATGTTTCCTTTATACATTAAGTAACATTTAAGAACAGTAATGTAAGGAAGTAGAATTGGTCTAATTTTTTGAGGATGAGATAATCAGACACATATTTGCTAATTCTTTAAGAACTGCTAAGCAAAACTATACTAGAAGATGAAACTTAGTAACATAGTTCTGCTTGAATACACTTTCTTCTCACATGCACACAGAACATTCTCCAGGATAGATCATGTCTTGGGTCACAAGCCTCAGAAAATTTAAGAAAATTGAAATCATATCAAGCATCTTTTCTGACTACAACACTATGAGACTGAAAATCAGTTCCAGGAAAAAAACTGTAAAAAACACAAATACATGGAGGCTAAACAGTACGCTACTAAATAACCAAGAGATCACTGAAGAAATCAAAGAAGAAATTTAAAAAATTAAATTAAATTAAAAATTAAATTAAATTTAAAAATACATTAAAAATAAAAAATTTATTAAAATATAAAATTAAAAAATACATAGAAACAAATGACAACGAAAACACAAAATCTGTGATCCAAAATCTGTGGGATGCAACAAAAGCACTTCTAAGAGGCAAGTTTATAGCAATTCAATCTCACCTCAAGAACCAAGAAAAACTTCAAATAAACAATCTAACCTTACACCTAAAGCAACTAGAGAAACAAGAACAAAGAAAACCCAGAGTCAGTAGAAGGAAAGAAATCATAAAGATCAGAGAAGAAATAAATGAAATAGAAATGATGAAAACAATAGCAAAGATCAATGAAACTAAAAGTTGGTTCTTTGAAAAGATAACCAAAATTGATAAACCCTTAGCCAAGACTCATCAAGAAAAAAGGGGAAAGGACACAGATCAATAAAATTAGAAATGAAAAAGGAGAAATCTCAACTGACACTGCAGAAATACAAAGGATTATAAGAGACTACTACAAACAATACTACAAACAATTATATGCCAATAAAATGGACAACCTGGAAGAAATGGACAAATTCTTGGAAAGGTACAATTTTCCAAGACTGAACCAGGAAGAATTAGAAAATATAAACAAGTAATGAAATTGAAACTCTAATTAAAAATCTTCCAACAAACAAAAGTACAGGACCGGATGGCTTCTTAGGCAAATTCTATAAAACATTTAGAGAAGAGCTAACGCTGATCCTTCTCAAACCCTTCCAAAAAATTGCAGAGGGAGGAACACTCCCAAATTCATTCTACAAAGCCACCATCACCCTGATACCAAAACCAGACAAAGATGTCACAAAGAAAGAAAACTACAGGCCAATATCACTGATGAACATAGATGCAAAAATCCTCAAAAAAATACTAGCAAACAGAATCCAACATCACATTAAAAGGATCATACACCATGATCAAGTGGGATTTATCCCAGGAATGCAAGGATTCTTCAGTATATGCAAATCAATCAATGTGATACACCATATTAACAAATTAAGGAATAAAAACCATATGATCATCTCAATAGACTCAGAAAAAACTTTTGACAAAATTCAACACCATTTATGATAAAAACTCTCCAGAAAATGGGCGTAGAGGGAACTTACCTCAACATAATAAAGGCCATATATGATAAACCCACAGCAAACATCATACTCAATGGTAAAAAATTGAAAGCATTTCCACTAAGATCAGGAACAAGACAAGGATGTCCACTCTTGCCACTCTTATTCAACATGGTTTTGGAAGTTCTAGCCATGGCAATCAGAGAAGAAAAATAAAAGGAATACAAATTGGAAAAGAAGAAGTAAAACTGTCACTGTTTGCAGATGATATGATACTATACATAGAAAATCCTAAAGATGCCACCAGAAAACTACCAGAACTAATCACTGAATTTAGTAAAGTTGCAGGATACAAAATTAATGCACAGAAATATCTTGCATTCCGATACACTAACAATGAAAAATCAGAAAGAGAAATTAAGGAAACAATCCCATTTACTATCACAACAAAAAGAACAAAATACCTAGGAATAAACTTACCTAAGGAGGCAGAAAACCTGTACTCAGAAAACTATAAAACACTGATGAAAGAAATTAAAAATGACATAAACAGATGGAGAAATGTACCATGTTCTTGGATTGGAAGAATCAATATTGTGAAATCACTATACTACCCAAAGCAATCTACAGATTCAATGCAATCCCTATCAAACTACCAATGGCATTCTTCACAGAATTAGAACAAAAAATTTTACAATTTGTGTGGAAATGCAAAAGACCCCGAATAGCCAAAGCAATCTTGAGAAACAAAAACGGAGCTGGAGGAATCCCTGACTTCAAACTCTACTACAAAGCTACAGTAATCAAGACAGTATGGTACTGGCACAAAAACAGAAATGTAGATCAATGGAACAGGATAGAAAGCCCAGAGATAAACCCACACACATATGGTCACCTAATTTATGACAAAGGAGGCAAGAACATACAATGGAGAAAAGACAGCCTCTTCAATTAAGTGGTGATGAGAAAACTGGACAGCTACATGTAAAAGAATGAAATTAGAACACTCCCTAACACCATACACAAAAATAAACTCCAAAAGGATTAAAGACCTAAATGTAGGACCAGACACTATAAAACTCTTAGAGGAAAACATAGGAAAAACACATCTTTTTGACCCACCTCCTAGAGTAATGAAAATGAAACCAAAAATTAACAAATGGGATCTAATGAAACTTAAAAGCTTTTGCACAGCAAAGGAAACCATACACAAGACAAAGAAACAGCTCTCAGAATGGGAGAAAATATTTGCAAATAAAGCAACGGTCAAAGGATTAATCTCTAAAGTATACAAACAGCTCATGGAGCTCAATATCAAAAAAACAAACAACCCAATTAAAAAATGGGCAGAAGACCTAAATAGTCATTTCACCAAAGAAGACATACAGATGGCTAAGAAGCACATGAAAAGATGCTCAACATCACTAATTATTAGAGAAATGCAAATCAAAACTACAGTGAGGTATCATCTCACACCAGTCAGAATGGCCATCAAAAAATCTATGAACAGTAAATGCTGGAGAGGGTGTGGAGAAAAGGGAACCCTCCTACACTGTTGGTGGGAATGTATATTGATACAGCCACTAGGGAGAACAGTATGGAGGTTCCTTAAAAAACTAAAAATAGAACTACCATATGACCCAGCAATCCCACTACTGGGAATATACCCTGAGAAAACCATAATTCAAAAGGACACATGTACCCCAATGTTCATTGCAGCACTATTTACAATAGCCAGGACATGGAAACAACCTAAATGTCCAATGATAGATGAATGGATAAAGATGTGGTACATATATACAATGGAATATCACTCAGCCATAAAAAGGAACGAAATTGGGATGTGGATGGACCTAGAGATGTGGATGGGCCTAGAGTCTGTCATACAGAGTGAAGTAAGCCAGAAAGAGAAAAACAAATATAGTATATTAAGACATATCTGTGCAATCTAGAAAAATGTTACAGATGAACCTACTTGTAGGGTAGGAATAGAGACGCAGATATAGAGAATGGACATGTGAACACGGGGGGAAGGGGAAGGTGGGACAAATTGGGAGATTATGTTTGACATAAATACACTACCATGTGTAAAATAGATAGCTAGTGGGAACCTGCTGTATAGCACAGGGAGCTCAGCTCGGTGCTCTGTGACGACCTAGACGGATGGGATGGGGCAGGGGGCGGGGGGCGGGAGGGAGGTCCAAGAGGGAGGAGATATAGGTATACATATAGCTGATTCACTTCATTGTACAGCAGAAACTAACACAACATTGTAAAGCAATTTTACTCCAATTAAAAAAAAAATAACATAGTTCTGCTTTTAAGTAAGTCATATTCTAATTTCACAGTAGCCACTTCAGAATTACTCTGGGGTAACCTACACAGTTATAGCTAAAATATTAATTTTAAGAATTTTTAGATTTATGATTAAGTGTGCCTCAAAGTTTTAATAAATCAAAATGTCACCATCAGTGAACCTGTCAGTAGCTTCCTAAGCCTTTATATTTCCCATCATTATTTTGTGTAAATGTGTAAACTTCTAAAATCTGTTTTGTTATTCTAATTCTTCTGAACCCCCTCCCCAACAAAACAGAAGTTGGTTAAGGAAATTGATATATATTATCCAGTTAAAGATTCAGAAATGGGAATACAAAATGATTGTATCAAATAGGACATGAATAAAAGATAACTCAAATTCTTAAACTTTTTTTAGTTACAAATTGATACATTATTCTTTTACTAATTACCAATATTGACATTTTATTAAAGCAGCATTTTCCTTGACTTAAATATCTAAGTTTTAAGAAAGACCTCTGTCATGAAACCCTCATATATTTTCCAAAATGATCTTTCTTTATGGGTTGTTCTGAAAACCTCACACACCTATCACATAATTTTGTCCAAAAAAAACCCCAAAAACCTGCACCAATGATTTATTCTTAGAATAGTTCATTCTAAAATTTAGTGCAGTGTTGTAATTAAAATCTAAATTTAGTTAAGTAAAAGAAAATTTTTAAATAATAAATAATTTTCTTAGCATTTGACCAAGTAACTTAATATTCCTTTGGGAATATTTCTTTCCTAAATTGGAAAATTTTACTTTTTTTGTTTGTTGACAAAATTAACTAATATTCCATAATTGAATATTCTCTTTACAGTAGCTTGGTCATCGTCAGGTTGTGAAAATGGTATAGTTTTGGTTTAGCAACTCTGCATAGATAGATGAAGTTTTTATTTTAGGTTTTCACCTTCACTTAATTTGTTGTAGAAAAACATTGATATATTTTGAGTGTTGCCTAATTTTATCTTACTTCATTTTCCCTCTGACAGTGTTTCTAAAATCTCTGAAATGACAAAGCTCAGAGTAATAGCAGTAAACAGTGAAAATAAGTTGTAAATAAACTAAGAATATATTGGTTCTTTTTTCCTAGCATTTCAATCTTGTCTATGTAATGACAAAAATACTGTAAATATATACAATTGTATTTGTTGACCTCACTTTGTTAGCATGCTGATGAGCAAGATATATCTTTACAGCAGAAGCAGAGTTAGAAAGAGTCCACTGCAGCTGAAGCTCTGATACCATTTAATTGACCATGTCACCAGGAGCTCTAAACTTTAAGTTCTTGGGGTTTCCCTGGCGGTGCAGTGGTTAAGAATCCGCCTGCCAATGCAGGGGACACGGGTTCGAGCCCTGGTCTGGGAAGATCCCACATGCTGCGGATCAACTAAGCCCGTGCGCCACAACTACTGAGTCTGTGCTCTAGAGCCTGTGCTCCGCAACAAAAGAAGCCACTGCAACGAAGAGTAGCCCTCGCTCGCCGCAACTAGAGAAAGCCCGCGCTCAGCAAAGACGACCCAACGCTGCCAAAAATAAATAAAATAAATAAAATAAATAAATTTATTTAAAAAATAAAATAAAATAAACTATAGGTTCTTTATTGGTAAAAACATTGTACTTATGAAGTCTAGGGTCTTCTCGGGTCAAAAATATATGATTCATATATGATTCTATGATTATAATTTAATTTCTATTGTTTATTTTTGCCACTCAGAACAATGCATTAGAACTAAGCAAAATTCATTAGTAGTCCTACTCGGTTGGATACCAAATTAGAAGAAATGTTCTGAGTTATCTTAATATCCTCCCTTGAGTACTAATAGAATAAACCTTTTATTATAAATTTTGGGTAAACTGCAAAATCTGTTCCTGGCTTGTAAAAAAAATAATAAGAAGAATGGACAAACGGAAATCCATACCTGTGAATATGAGATTTCTCTTTTTTTATTATCAAGTCAAAGTGACTTCTTGAGCGGTTTGACTAATTCTTAAAGCAAATGTTTATTGAATGTCTGCTGTGTGCCAGGCACAGTGCTAGGGATACAGTATTAAAAGAAGCCCCTGTCCTTGAAGAGTATTACTGGGAGTGCTGACCTAAAAGTGACTGGCAGAAATTAAGACACAAGATTGGTATCTTTATTCTCTGAAGAATCAACTGTGGTGGTGATAATACTGCAAAATGAAATCAAAAGAAACACCAGAGCTTTCTATATGGATGGAGTATATGAACTGTCACTGACGGTGTGATGGTTGTTGCTCTTCCAGCCTGTGGATATCCCGGATGGTCGGAGAGCCCCGCTCCCTGCTCACTACCGGAGCAGCAGCACGCGCAGCATCGACACGCAGACCCCCTCTGTGCAGGAGCGCAGCAGCAGTTGCAGCAGTCACTCACCCTGTGTCTCCCCCTTCTGCCCCCCGGAATCCCAGGATGGTAGCCCTTGCTCAACAGAGGATTTACTCTATGATCGTGATAAAGGTGAGAATGAAATCATCCATTTAGTGGGTTTGTTATAAGGCCTTGGTCATTCTACTTTCTTTGTCTTAGACCATTACATCACCTTTTTTCTTTCATTGAATGGTGGGATTGTAAAGGATTGGTTGATCTAGGTTGGTTTGTTCATTGGTTTCATGTACCCCCTTCTTTGTGACTTTCGCAAACATCTTCCATAAATGTGTCAGAGGAGCACAGCGCATGGTTATACCAGCTAATGAAAGCTATAAAATGAGTGTGTACAGCTTCACATCATATAACACACAGTTTTTTCCTTGGTATTGTCCAGAGTTAAGGATGGTTATGGTAGAGTTTATGTTCCTCGTGCCTGAGGTTAGATTTCGTATTCAGATTAATTTGGGAGGAAATAATTTCCAAAAAAATCTGTTGGAAGAATGAGTATATTTTTAACCAAGTGGGATAAAGTTTAAAAAGTACCTGCAGCACATCAGGGAATATATTATAGTATGTAGATGAGTTATTAACGAACACCAATAAGAGTGCAGAACCCGTGGGGTTTCTAATTGCCTGTCAAGTCCTGTCTGTCCATGTCCTCCTGTCCTCGTGTCAGGCACTGGGCTACCACTGTTCACTCTCTTCTTTCAGTTTCTAGCCCTCTCAGACTCAAGACACCGAAGGTACTGAAGACTGCCCAGCTTCCACCTTCCTAGCTACTTACAAAGAAACACTGAACTTCCTTTGTAACACATTTATTGCTTTTCACCACAGAGAAGATCATAGGCAACACAAATTTTAAAACATGAAAAAATTAAAAGTTTATAGAATCTTACAGGATTTTATGGGCCTTGTCCTGACTTGACCCCCAACCCCCTCAGTTTGTTTTATTTTGAGGTATTAATACATTTAAAGTGCCCAAATATTAAGTGCTAAGCCCCCTGAATTTTTACACACGTATGCACTCATGAAACCACTACCTGGATCAAGATACAGAACATTTTTTGCATCCCAGAAGGATCCCTAGCCCCCTTCACAGACAGTATCCTTCTCCTCTCCACCTGGAAGTAACCACTGTTGACTTCCATCATCATAGTCTAATTTTTCCCTGTTACTGGATTTCATAGAAATGGATTGATGCAGTGTGTATTCTTTTGGTCTGGCTTCTTTCAGTCATCATTACGCCTAACTCTCTGCTGAGATGTTAGATGTAAGCTACTTTGGACTTCGTCCTCTGCTTTTATTTCTGTGGGTGGATCTCAACAGTTCTCCCCTTTTCGCCTTTTCCTTATTGGAAGCCTTGTGAACTCTCTTCCTCCATTAAGGTACTGAAAGCAGTACCTTAGTTAGGCATCTCTCTGCTTCAAGTGGAATGTCGATTTTGTAGAATGCAGACTAGGAAACTTTCATTTCACTGAGGCATCCTACGACAGCAAACACTTCAGTCACTTCCTCGCATTTTTAGTATGGATGTTTCATAGTAAAACAAACAAGAAAACACCTTGCTTCTAGTAGGAGTATTTGTTTTGAAGGTAAATGGAAATGTTAAATAATCTTAATTTATTGTAGGCTGCAGAGGTGGTATATGGTGAAACAGATCTTGTAAAACCCGTTTTTTGTATTATACCACTAGAAAAGATAAGTGCAGACCACTTTTGCTACTTATTAGCACTTACAGTTGGGTTAAGATGAAAAGTAAAAATAACAGTGATAATAAGGCTAGGCAGTTAATTCAGAAGTTTTGTTTTCTTCTGAGTTTAACACTGTGGATAGTTGAGAGATGCTGAACCAAAAGGGAGATGTATTAGGAAGTTGATAGATGAATTCCATTTTGGTTAGCTGGTTGTGAGATTGTCTTCTTGGCCTCTATGGGACTATATTCTATGAGGCAATCTCACAGCCAGTTAAAACCACATTCTCTTTATCTATTCATCTGTCCATGGACACTTAGGTTGTTCCCACGTTTTGGCTATTGTGAATAATACTGCAATGAACATGGGAGTGCAGGTATCTCTTCGAGATAGTACAATATTCGGAATTCTGGCTGTTTCTTAGAGAAGTTAGACTTTTTCTTAAGACTTTGCTTTTGGTTGTATATTTTTCTCTATGCCCTTTTATTCTTTTATACCAGATATCTGCCTGCATGACACAAGTGTCTTATCTTTCTTCTGTTCCTCTTGCTTGTTTAATGTAAAATGAGAACGTCGGTCCACATCATCTCTAAGGCCAACAGTTTTTCCCCTAATAGTTAAAACAAATTTTTTTCTTAGTAAAACAAGGTGATAATACTTGTTTTCATACCTCATACCATTATTGGGGTTAAATGAGATATTGGAACAAAGTGCTTAGCACAACTCTTGGTATGTAGTAAACACTCAATAAATGGTGTTGGGTGTGACTAATAGTGATTTTTTAAAAAATTTCTTTAGAAACTAAGAAGACTACAGAATCATTTAAGACACTTTTCTGTTTTCTACAAAACTACCTCATTTTGGGAATTAAGACCTCATGACATAAGTTTCTTAATATATCTACCATATTTAGCTTTGAGGCATTACTTTGTGATTAAGATCAAGTTTATGTTACTGTTCTCTGGAAAAAATGTGTGACCTATTACAATGTGCAGTTTCTAGTTCTCAAATCAGCTACTTTCTCTGTGAAGAGAAAATTAAAATAGTATCTATCTCTTTTATATATGTATGTATATGTGTATGTATACATACACGTACATGTATTTTAGGATTGGGAGTGGAGATTTATGTATTTCGACGGAGTTTATGCTGCTGGTTTATTCAAGACACATTTGTTGAACACCTGCTGTATGTCAGGCACTCTACTGGAGAGTGGAGAAATACAGAAGAGTAAGATGTGGTATCTGTTTTTAGGGAATCTGTAGTCTAATAGGGAGTAATAATAATGTTAACAAGTAAAACACTATTATACAAGTATGTTCAGAAAACTAAAGGTACAAAGGAGAGGGAGTTGTCAGTTGTGCAATTTCTGAAACTTACATATTTAAATCATTCAAACTATAGAATAATCTCTGACTCACTACTTCAGAATGGACAGTCCAAATTCTTTTAAGATACTAATTCTAGCTTACAATTTGCATTTTTCCACAGTGAAGCTTAAATTGGTCTTTTGTTTCTTTACATTTATTTCCAGTAAAGAGAAAAAAAAGGAAGCTATAGATTTCTAATAGGTGTGCATCATTAACTCTGAAAACAGAATTGATACTGTAATTTTGTAGTCAACTAGAATTGATTTGGAGTACCTACCTATCCTGTAGTTGCTGTTGTAGACTAGCTAGTTTAGACATCCTTAGGTGCCTGGATTGGCATGCACAGGTGGGGAGAGGGATAGGCATTGTGAGTATATAGCTCTAATGAGAGACGTGCTAGTTAGCTGATTATTTTTCTCGTACTCATCTGTTATATCCTTATCCTTTTCCTGACTTTATTATTTCTGCTTATTCCTAACATCTGTTTTTCTCCATGACACATGTATAATTTGAGACCTATAAAATAATTTTAGTTGATTAGCATAGTGGTTGTTCTTTGGCTGTTTCAATTGCAATGCCAGGACAAAAACACTCTCATTATTGAGAAAAGTCCAGCCTTTAAGAGACTATTTTCAGGTTTTAGTTTTTTGGGTTTGGTGGTTTTTTGACAGATTTTTCCAGTGACCTAAAGACTGAAGGCAGCCTGGTAACATGTGTAAAGTTGCTAGGCTTACTAACCTAATAACAGCCACAGTTCCTACATTATGATCTGTGTGGAGAATTCAGGGATCCAGAATAAGAGCTCTTATTATCTTGACATCTTCAGAATATATCCTAAGAGTTAGCCTAAATTCTTCTACATTATCATGCCCAAAATGCAAGGGAGAAAAACAGTCATTTATATAATGTAAATGGCAGTGTCAAATATTAGTTCTTTTAGCAGCTCTGCCAGCTTTCCTTAATAAGGTAGCAAGCCACAAAATCTAGACTTCAGTCTGCCACTTATAGTTGATCTTTGGCACAATTCACTTAGGCATGTTGTTATAAAATTCTGCAGTTTTGCAAGATACTGTGGAAACATTGATTATTCTAATCATGATGTCAACTGAACCATTCTATGCAGGTCAACTACCAAGAGTTGTATTCCAAGAGTCCATAAATTGATTACTTGGAACTTAAACTATGTTTTCCCACAGGAACAATGTATATCATGTAGATGGAGTTTCCAGGGCAAAATGCATATAAGCCTATTTAACTCATACTATGATGTAACTCATAAATATTAATATTTCTAAACTTTGGGTATTAGGACTGAGCAGCCCATAGTTGCAGGAAAGAAAAAAAAGTATTATCTTTTCAGGATCTAGGGCTGACCCCAGGCAGACTTTTAAAAGAGACTGTTTTTGATATCTTATTCCTTTCTGTATACATTTTAAACTCTATTTACATTCATCTTTAGGGCTCTATTTCTTAACATTCTTTGACCTTTGCCCTTACCATACTTTAACTCTCCACCTTCTAGATATCCTAATCAGCCAAGATTTTGTGGCACTTTTCTTTTTGTGGTTTATATTGTGAAAATAGATATGTTGGATATACTTCTTTTAGCTACCACACCTTGCAAATTGCTGCTTTTGAGCCTGAATCTGTTTCTCGATCAAAAGATTCTCCCCACATAATTCTAGGATGCTTATTATCCTAGAAGAACCTCTTGCTGGTAAAATTACAAAGACTGTAGAAATCTTATTCCAACAAAGGAGTTATTCCATAGGTTAAAAAGTGAACTTTTCTAGAATTACATCCCTAAGGTCATCTTCCCTGTTTTGCTTTTTCAAGAGTACATCTAAAATTACATATACTCCCATTATCTGATGCGTATAAGAAGCATCCAGTAAATGCCTTTTCCCCCTCTTTTGGAAAATGTCTACAATTTTACTAATGACAGTTGCTGTGCTGGCTTTCTATGGGTGAGTTACTATTCTTAATTCAAAATTAGTAGTAAGTATACAACTCAGTTCTAGCAGTTACAACTCAGAGTCTAAAACAAAAGCAAACCAAAATTTATTAATATGTCCGCATATATAATTTCACTTAATCTTCTATTATTTATTTACTAGACTATAAGCTCCATCAAGAGCAGGTAACTTTATTTTGCTCATTACTTTATCCTCAGCAACTAGAGTGGTGCCTAGCATTAGCATGGAGTAGTGCTTAGTCGAGATTTTTTGAGTATTCCTTCTTCATGGTATGTCCATTTTTTTAAGAATATATTTTTATAGCTTTGTTGAAAACATTAGTGTCTTTTTCCTTAAGTGGTTAACTTATATATGTTAGGCTTTTGAATGTTCAGGAAGAGTATGATAATCCTCCCCGCTACCACCAACCAAAAAAAGATAATAAACCGTCACCACTCTAAGATTATGCTAACTTAGTGATGATAGGCCTTTGGTGAGAAAGAAGCCATAAAGTTCAAATTTCCTGTTGAAATTAGGGGAAGGGAAGTAACTTTGCTAAAATCCATCTCGTCTTCTACTCTGATCACGACTGGGGAAAAAATAGGGTATGGGCTACAGGAAAAGGGGATCTGTTGAATTTTTTTCTCCCTGTTATCTTTTATGTTCCTCTGAGAAGAAATATGGACACACTGAAGCCACTCCTTGCACTGTGTCTCCTTGTGAGACTAACAGAAGGCAGACCCAGTGAAGCTGTTGCCTAAACTCTAAGATTCTACTGAGGAGAAGCATGGAATGTTAGATTGGAACTTGATCGTCTAGTCTAATGAGGACACTAGAGTTGAGATAGATCAAAACAGTGAGGCAGATAGCATGATGGTAACGAACTCTGACTCTGGTGCAGCCAGGTTGAATCTCTGCTCTGCCACTTACTAATTATGTGTCCTTGGGCAAGTTAGTCAACCTCTCTGTATCTGTTTTCTCACCTGTAAATTAAGGGAAATGATGGCACCTGCCTCATAGGATTGTTATGATGATTAAATTTGCCCAGGTGACTTTACCTTTGTTATCCCCTGTAATATTATCACAATCCTATGAGTAGGGACATTGTCATTATTTTAAGAATGGGGAGCCTAAGGCTTAGAGAAATGACGTTAACTTTCCTAAATTTTGTGAAGTCCAGATGCCAACAAAGATCTTCTGTAGGAACTTCATACTACTGCTTGCTGCCTTTGCAGGAGGAATAGCCATTACACAGTCATTCCGCTATGAAAGAGCCTGGTGTGTGGACAACAGTTAAAAAATAAAAATTGTGTGGCTGGAGCATAAGGGTAAATGGTAGGGAGTAGAAAGCAGTGAGAGTGGAGAGGTAGGTAGAAAGGCCACTGTTTCATAAGGGCCTTGTAGCCTTGCTGAAAGAAATGAAGACCCAAGCAAAGATCTTTTGTCAGCTAAAGCAGGGGTCCCCAACCCCCGGGCTGTGGACCTGTAGGGGTCCGCAGCCTGTTAGGAACCCGGCGGCACAGCCGGCAGTGAGCGGCGGGCGAGCAAACAAAGCTTCATCTGCTGCTCCCCGTCACTCGCATTACTGCCTGAACCACCACCCCTCACCCCACCCCACCCCACCCCCCATCTGTGGAAAAATTGTCTTCCACGAAACCGGCCCCTGGTGCCAAAAAGGTTGGGGACCGCTGAGCTAAAGGACGTGACCAGCTTTAAGGATAAAGCTACAGAAGTGGAGAGAGACAGCAAGAGGGGAAGATAAGATGCTATTTTAATAGCCTAGTCCCATCTCTCCAAACTTGATTTATTACATACTTTTTTCAGCAATTTTTAATTTGTACCCGTAATATAAATTTATATATTTCTAAGTTATGTAAGTACATAATTCAATCCATATACGAAATATTTGCTGGTAAAGCTTAGTTTCTTATTTTTAGAGATAAAAAGTAAATACATATAAATGTTGTTTTCTTCCTGCATATCAGCAGATTGTTTAGTGCACCTTAATTGGGAGACCACAGGTGTAGGGCAAAGGAATTGGAGGAAATAGGCTGAAGAAGAATCAGCAGCATTTGGTGGTTGATTAGATGTACAAGGTGAGGGATTAGAAAAATGAGGATAAAGGCAAAGTTCTGGCTTGGGACATAAGAAAACGATTACCACTATTAATAAGGCAGTGACTGTCAGAGAAGGAAGAGGCTTTAAGATGACTATTATATAAGTTTAAGATTCCATTTGGTTATTTGCCGAAAAGATGTTATAATACCATTTCCCTTTAGCAAGAATTGGGAAAAAAAAAAAAGAGAGAGAAATACTGAGTTTTACCTGATACCTAGCATTTTGTTTTGTCTTCTGTTTTGTACATAATTAAGTGCTCAGTAAATATATACAAGTGTACATTTAAAATTATATTGAAACTTTTATTAGAAGTTTTCATTTTTTCCCCCTGTAGGATACTTTAGGAGCACTTTAATATGAACAGTGTGTTTCAGTGTTTTGAAAACTGATGTCCCTAGAAATTTTTTCATTTAAAAACCTCCAGAATTTAAAAAAACTAAGATTGCATCAGACTGATTTTGATTTTGCTGAGAAACTTAATTACATTACTTTTCAAGATATAAAATATTCTGGGTAATCTGAAATTTATTTTCAGTTTAGTTTTACCATTATGATTTATAAGAGACAAGATTTTAGTCTATAAATTGGTTTGCAGACTGTCTTCAACAGAGTGATTTGCTTTCATTTTTTAACTGCCACGTCGGATAGTCAGATTCAGAGTGATTTGTTCACATTCATGTAAGATTCTGAGTGAGTAGTTAGCATATCAACGATGCCAAGTCAGATTTGGAGACAATAATAAGCAATGTTGTTCTGCATATCAGGATTATGTTTGCAGAAGAAGCATTGTACTTATTGTGAGTACACAAAAACAAAGGTGCAACTATGATTTGTTTGCTTAATTTGTAAATTAATATCAATTCAGTGAACATGGAATAAATGATTAAAATATAAAACACCTTCCACATATGACAAATATTTAATTAATGGGCCTAACATTTGGAATGTAAGTTAAGTCCCATTAATTCAAAACACAGTCTTATTTGAGACAAAGTTCAAAAATATAAGTAACAAGGATTATGTTACATTTTCTCTCCTTACCCTTTGCTGAATGCTGATGTAAGGGAGATCTTAGCTATAGCTGATGTATTGTTTTATTAAAATTTTGTAACCTTCTCATAAAAGGTTGACTTTGAAATTGTAGAGAAACGTTAGAGACTATTTGTAAAAGTCAAATGTTCTCCTTACTCTTCCACAGTTTTTTTTTTTTTTCACTGAAAATGCAGGTTTTCAATACAATCAGTAATGCCAACTGGTTCCAAAAGTTTGTTGTCAAGAAACACTCGCTATACAGTTGTTTCTCCTGATTTCATTAGACCATCAAATTACACTATAGCTGATAATTTCATTTCCTGATGCAAAAAAAGTATTTTTTAAATTGAAGCATAGTTGCTGTACACTATTATATAAGTTACAGGAGTACAATACAGTGATTCACAATTATTAAAGGTTATACTCCATTTATAGTTATTATAAAATATTGACTATATTCCCCCTGTTGTACAGTATATCCTTGTAGCTTATTTTATATCTAATAGTTTGTACCTCTTATTTCCCTACCTCTGTATTGCCCCTACCCACTTCCCTCTCCACTGGTAACCACTAGTTTGTTCTCTATATCTGTGTATCTGCTTTTTTGTTACATTCAGTAGTTTGTTGTATTTTTTAAATTCCACATGTAAGTGATATCCTACAGTATTTGTCTTCCTCTGTCTGACTTATTTCACTTAGCATAATGCCCTCCTAGTCCATCCATGTTGCTGCAAATAGCAAAATTTCATTCTTTTTTATGGCTGAGTAGTAGTCCATTGTGTATACATACCACATTTTCTGGAAAAGAAGTAATTTTAATACTAGAATAGCAATTCTGTTTAGATCCTATTTAGTTCATCATATTTATAATCTTATTCTAAATTGGCTAACTTTGTCACTAAGTTTAATGTTGGTTGAACTCTATGCTCGTTTTCTCAGCCTGTTATTCTAGCTTTGAAAGATAGAATAATAATTACATTCTACTGGCTTTTGCTACACATGTAATAAAAATATTTTCTATGTAGAGGAATCTATAGAATCTGTATACTTTAGGCATTACTTTTAAAATTTCAGAATGATAGATCTCCATATGCTAAAGGATGCCATCATGAACTGGCAGAGTTCCTACTAGGCAGTCATAAACTGGAGAATCTGGTACTCCAAATGTTACTCGGCTTCCCCACCAGACACAAAATCTTACCTTTATATACCTTACTAAAGTTAGTGTGCAGACCTATTAAAAATGACATTTCTGTTACTCTCTTGTACCAAGAAAGTGGAATAGGCACTTAATTTCTGAATGGTTCACCTTTGTTAATTTGTGAATTAGGAATGATGTGTTCTTTCTACTATTGTAGCAGTATTTATTGAGGGCTTATTCTGTTTCAGGTACACATTTTTCACAGCCATCGTATCAGTAGTTATTCCCATTTTATAGATCAAAACACAAGGGGATCACACTTTTCCTAGGCCATGCAGTTAGGCCTAGATAGGAGCCAGGTGGCTTGACTCCATACCAGTGTTTCAACGTTTTCATGATTGGTTCTCAAATTTGGCTGTACTTCAAAAGCATTTGGGAGCTTTACCAAAAAAAAACAGCCAGCACATGCCTGGGAACGGGCCCCAGACTAATTAAATCAGAACCTCTTGAGGGGTGAGGTTTCAACATTGGCATTTAATAGTATTGTTAAAACATCTTTGATGAGTCTAATGTGAAACCAGGGTTAAGAACCACCACCCTGTAATTATATTGCTTATTTTAGAATTAATTTTACTTAATTTGATAAAGTAATCTGATAGTAGGAGATAAAGCACGTATAAAGACTTAGGGCTAGAAAAGAACCATGGCAGAGATTTTACATACCTTCCTACATAAATGAAGCAACTTAATATATATGATTTTTTTTATACTAGAATTATGGGCCATACAACCTAACATACTAGAAGTAATGGAGGCCGTTTATAAGGAGAAATTCAGAAAACTCTAAAACTATAAATGTACACATAGTTTAATGAATCTTGTTTCTATATGGAATTTCAGACTTCAGTAATATCTCTAACTTTTCCAAGCTTTAGTTCATTATGATGTGTTTTAAAATGTTTGTCAAACTACTTATATTTTAATCATAAATACGGTACACATGCATAAGTATAATCTTTTATAATAAAATAGTCAATAAAATGTTTCCATACTCTTAATTTTGAGATCTGGGTGATTCTGTTATAAATATAGATGAAACTATTATGAATGCAGACAGATATGTAAATAATTATATTCATCACATTTAATTTCATTCGTTATGAGGTTGTAAGAACATAAAGTAACATTTAACTTAATCTCAATTACATGTCTAGTTATTATCCTGTTGTGGGATAACATAATGAGAAAATGTATCATGCTTGTGAACAGAAGGGATTAAATTAAGATTACCATGAGACTTCATCCTGAATCTCCTGAGCAAGCATGCTTACCTCACACTTATAATGTTCTGTTAATGAAATGTGGTTATTAAACTCAGCACAGAGTTCTAAATGCAGGAGTTAGACAGCCAAGCTTGGAATGGGTAGAATAGTTTGTTCATGGGAGTTGTTTTTAAAGCATGCCATTTGTAAAGCAAAAAAAATATTTTGGTACACTGTTCCTTTTTTGTATGTTAGAACCTTTTTTAAAAATCACAGAATTTCAGAGTTAGGAATGGCAGTTCCTTTAGTTATATAGAAACTTAGAGAGGCAGCTGTGTTGAAGGTTATACAACTATACAGCTAATGACAGCTAAAACCCCAGAAAGTTGTCTCCATTCCCTGTTCCTCTTTGCACTCTATCAGATTGCATATTTACCTGAGGAAAAAAACCCCAGATTTAAGAAATCTGTTTATAGCTCCAAATTTTTTTCTTTCAAGCTTTGTCTTTCCAGACCACCAAACATTAAATGTAATATACACACACACACACACACACACACACACACACACACACACATGTATAAATATATGTATATATATATTCTCAACAAACAGTTTTTATTGAAAAGTCAAGGCAGTATAATAGCACTGAATACTGTCTTTCTGGGATAGCAATATATTGTGTTTGTTTGTTTAAACATTTATCACCCTCCTCCCCGCCCCCAATAAAAGAATGTTTAAGTGGGTAAAACTCTGTAAAGATATAAGCCTCGGAAATTAGAAAAATTTCAAGGAGAAAAACCATTTAATATGTAATTCATTGTAGATGGTTTATAGGAAGACAGTTAGTTTTGCGGATTATCCAACTCACATCTAGCTTTCAATTCTGGGAAGCTCCCTTGAAACCATCAGTAATGTTATGAGAGAAATCATGTGGTAGGTCTGATGATGTAACAAGAAATAGAACACAGGAGACTGTAACAGTGGCCAAGATGACTTTTCTTACATGATAATAGGGTGGATTCTTAACTACTGACATGGTCACACCCCTGCTGATGGCAGAAAAGGCTTGTTAAAGGCGCGGAGCCCATGGTTTTAGGCGGATCCTGCGTTCAGTAGGCCTGTGTTGTTACCACCAGCCCTCTCCATGGAGGCACTACACGCCATAGCTACTTTTTCATGTATGTCCTTATGGCTGGTCGTTGCTTGGATAATAAAGCAAGGTCAACCTGTATTTTTGGTATTATACTGAGTTCAAGGCCTCATTCCCACCAGTTTTTGATTGTAGACCAGTCGTTTTGGTTTAGCCTAGCACAAATAGCAGCAAACTCGGACTCTAGTCAGGTTAATGATGTTTTGCATCTACCTAAGAGAAAAAATAATATTCCCTCTCCTCCCTCCCATCTGTTTAAGCTATATAGGATAAATGTTGAGTCTAAGAAAATCCTCAAGTCTGAAGAAACCCAACGTAACTCCAAGACTTAATTCCTTCCAAGAGACTATGCATAATCTGTATGGACATGTGTAACAGTAGTGATGGAGAAACTATGTGGTTTTCTAGGTTTCCCAATAATGTGGCCTTGTTATTTTGCAGGCAATGATTTCCCAGCCAGAGATATAGCCATATTCAAATATAAGCACACATCTGCATGCCCAAGACTTACATAGATGCTCTTTGAATCATTCACCAAATACACTCTAAGTGTGCCTCAAGGGTCTACTTTCTAAGCATGTATTATACTTCATTAATGATGATTAAAAAAACCCTCCCTGTTACTCAGATTCTGAATGTTGGGCCATGTACTGTATCCTAAACTGAAGCAACTTATCAAAATTGTGACATCTGAAATTTATGGTACTAATGCCATCTTTCAAAATACATACGAAAATACTACATCTCAATAGGTCATGTGCTTAGTATTTTAGCATGGGGTATTGGTTTGCATTAAGTCAGAATTTGTTTAAATAGGACTATTGTATTTATAAAGGTATGTTACTGACTTTACAACTTGGCATCTTAAAAAGATAATGACACATTTTGGTGGATATGAATTTCCAAAATCCTTTGCCAGGTAGGAAAGGGAGAAACTGCATATAGGTTTTATGGCTTTTCATGAATAGACCATTTCTTTTTGGTCAAAAATACAAAGAAAACATGTTAGATAGAGATGCTTTTAGATTCCTCGTGCTTCCAGCAGCGAAAATACAAATAGTGCTCAAAAAGTTCTTTTATGTAGACATTTTAAAGGCAAAATTCTGAACATTACCTTTTTCATTGTGGGCCAAGGGAAAGTATATTGTGTTATAAGCCTATTTTTCCCTGCATATATGTTATTCACAGTGTTTAGTAAAACTAACGTTTCTGCTAAGAACTTTTATAATGAAGATTATTCCACATGTTAAAATTTTCAATTAAATTGGTTGAACAGTGAGAAAATATAGAGAATGCTGTATTTAATCTCTTAAAATTCTGCATGGCTATACATATTACCCCATTTATTTACCTTTTTGACATACATAATGATGTATTTATTTTCAGGATTACAGCTCTACTTTACTCCAAATGCAGTTGTCTGGACCAAAATACCTGCTTTTTATGTTCTGTGGTATGGCAGATTACTATTGCATTGAAGCTTTTATTCATAAGATATGTACTACACAAGGATGTTAGAAACAGCTTTGCAATAAAGGAAGCTCTGTGGTGGAAGCAAAGGGGCAATAGTGGATAAACTGTGCAAAAGGCTGCTTGTTTGGAAATCAAATTTAATTTAAAAGAGCTTTCAATCACTAGTTAATATAACTGCTTTAAATTTACAGACAGTGGGAGTAGCTCACCGTTACCCAAGTATGCTTCATCTCCCAAACCAAACAACAGCTACATGTTCAAACGGGAGCCCCCAGAGGGATGTGAGCGAGTGAAGGTCTTTGAGGAAATGGCGTAAGTAATGTCTTTTCTGTCAGCTGGGATCTGCAAAGCTGTAAAGCTTTTTAGTGAGACCAGTTGATTACAGATGAATCAACTACTCCATCCAGCTGATGATGTGTTTCAAAAGCAAATTATGAAAAGAGAGTTGAATAGGCAAAAGAGATCTTATTGAAGGAGAATTAGAGTTTGTGTGCTGGAAATATGCTAATACAAAGAAACTTGGAAATTCATCCTTACTACCTAAAAGATTTATTTTTAATCATTAAGAATTTTCCTTTCAAAAGTTCTATTAATTTAGATGGCTAAAAGAAAAAAAATAAAGACATTTAGCGGCAAAGTGAATATCCATGTGTGGCTAGCCTTAACGATAGTGATACCACAAGCCAGAGGGAACTCACTAACTCATCTCCTTCCCTGTAGACACATCTAGCATGTGTATTCATTGAATTTAGACTTTCTGCTCACAGATTTTTTTTTTTCTTTTTGAAAGTTCGGTATGTATGAAATAGAAATTAAAGGGAAAAGAGGTTCATGCTGTAAATACTCGGCAGAATAACTCAAAAAAAGAGTGTGTGGCTCTTGGACTCACTCATCCCTTTGTCCCAGTGCAGGTGCCCTAGTGGAGGCTGCTGGACTCTTGTAACCTAGAAGGGGACAGAGACGGGTCCTGCAGGAGCTGATGGCTTAGTTTCCGGGCAGGGGAGGAGAGGAAGGGCTTGTGGACGCTGTTCTGTTGGGCTGACTCATCAAGAAACTACTGAAACTTTTTTTCCTGATCTGTGTTAGTAGAAGTATGTCTAGAGATACAGAAAAAGGAGGAAATGCTTAAAGCCAAATATATGATTGGGTAATCCCTCTCCCAATATACTTAACAGAAAAGGTCATTTTAACACCGCATAATCCGTGTTTCTAAATGAATGAAAGCAAACTAATCTCTGAAAAATTCTGTCTGCCCAGTCCTTTTGAAAATCCTTTTGTTTTAAATGTCACCTCAGTGCTGTGTACATCAGTAGTATGCCAGCTGACTTGTGCTATGGAAGATGTTTACCCCTCTGTGTACACTTGATTCATTCCCTGCCATCCACATTTTAGCTGTTTTAGAGAAGAACTCCAATTAATTCAGAAAGTGCTTAACGTTTTAGTGATTGTAAACCTAATTTTGTTTTATGGTTTTAGGTCTCGCCAGCCTATCGCAGCCCCTCTCTTTTCATGTCCTGACAAAAACAAGGTTAATTTCATCCCAACCGGATCAGCTTTCTGTCCTGTAAAACTTCTAGGCCCTCTCCTACCTGCCTCTGACCTGATGCTCAAGAACTCTCCTAACTCTGGCCAGAGCTCAGCTCTGGCCACCCTGACCGTCGAGCAGCTCTCCTCCCGGGTTTCCTTTACGTCTCTTTCTGATGGCACCAGCGTGACGAGCTCCACAGAGACCTCAGTCCAACAGCCATCCCCGCAGCCACAGCAGCTCCTGCAGGAACTGCAGGGTGAGGAGCACATCTCCGCTCAGAACTACGTGATCATCTAAAGCAGAGGGGGAGCTGGCCTCTACCCTGTGTTCCCTGGATTAGGAACTAGATCTCAGACATCTATCTGCATGGAGTGACAAACTTCCTGACACCACCACCACCACCAGAACACTTATCAGCATCACAAAGTATCTCTTAACACTGATCTTGGCAGGGACGGAACTCCTATTCAGCAGTTTTTGTGGAAAGCAGTAATGCTTGCAAAAATGTGTGTATCATTCAGCATTTTAAGTGGAGACTATGCATTTCATAGTATGTTTGACAGATTAGTACTGTGTCCTGTGTTTTGTTCCAAACTCTTCAGTATAAATAAGCTCTATATCAGAAAGTTGCCTGTCTAAATAGAAAATGTCTTGCTGTGTTTTGTCCTATGGAAAAATACTGTACTTCAGAATTATGTTTACAATTGATCCAGGTGTTTGTTTCTAACTTCTGTAATACATACAATGCAAAAAAAATAAATAAATAAATGGCCACAACAGTTGCACAGTGCCCACCCTATGGCCTAGCTTCAGGTACTTCAGTTGAAGTCTAAACTCAGGTAACTTGGAATGTATATCATATTGGGATATTAACTATTTCACAGCTAAAAAGCTAAAGAGGGAACATCACTCTTTTGCCTTTTCTTATTTTATGCATTTCCCTTTCCTCATTACATTCCACATTCTTAGAATAAGAAGTGCATTCAACCCTAGGAGAACAGAAATCCTGGACATGGGTGAAACATGAGGAGAACCAGCAAATCTGTGGTGTCTGACATCACTTTTGTCATGTGGTTACACGTAAAACAACTATTGCATTCACTGTTTCAACATGTGTAAATGTGGCTTTATTTTGTTTTTTTTTAACAAGTTCAGGTGTTGCTCAGTTAATGACTGATAACAATGTTGCAAATAAAATGTCCAGTACTAGGCTGTACAAAAACATTCCACCTTGTGTGTGTGGAATTTAAAGACAAGAATGTCTAGGTCTAATTTCAGGACCAGTGCAGTTTCACAGGGGGATGGCTGAGGTTATTTTGTTTATATTGGCCATGAGGGTCATGAAATGCTACTGTTCTATCAAAAGGCATGTTAATGTTTGGTTTCTCTTTTGGAAATTCTTTAATTTGCATGTTAAGAAATGACACACTTTTGGTTATTGTTTTCCTCGAGCAGTTCAGGTGCATGAGTTGCATTCACACAGAGAGAGCATATGTGAGTCTCAGAATTCAACATAAGTAAGCAGGTTATGTGGTGACTTACAAATGCAGTAGTTTGAAGCTGTCTCATTCAAGCCTCTCATAATAATACCATGAACAGTTCTGCTCACATTTTGGATGCACTAAGTAGAGCATAAACCCAAGTAAAGAGCCCTGAACTTGCAGACTCAACCTAACTTCTCTAAGTGTGAAGAGAGCCCTAGATATTCCTGATTGGTCAGTGGAAGAGCCCAACTTCAGACATTGTTTTCTGCAGCACAAAGAGAGTATTCAAAAGCAAAGGGAAGTTTCTGTATTTTTATTCCATTGCTTTCAGTTCAATAAAACAGTTGTTTCATCTGCACCTGAAGTGTATGGCACAGTTTTCTTAAGAATTAGGGGAACAAGGTGCTTACAGTTACAGGAACGTTTCAGTTCCTTTCAGTCATTCCTGGGTTTTTCTTTGTTTTATTTTCTAAGGAGGTTGAGGAAGGAAGAGTTGATAAAGAAGAAAGCAACACCATTGATTTTTTTTTTTTTAAAGAAATGATATATATATGTGTGTATATGTTTGTGTGTGTATGTGTTCTGTGTATTATTTTGTCATGATCCCAATTATCTTCTTTCCACCAAAGTTTGCAGTAATATTCTCTCCTGAAGGTGCATTCTGGCTCCTTTAAATTAGTCAGTGTTATATTGTAGGAGACTGTCATGGGAAAGGACTCAGTTTACTTTCGCCATTTTCACAGGGGAACCTTTTAAAACAATCTATTCAGCAGAAGACACCTTTAACCCTAATAATCTCAGGCCTTGATGAAAATACTATATTTTGTAGATTATGGTTAAAGGGAGAAAATATTAGTTCTGTAAGATAAATATGAGCTCCATTAACTTCTGATATCTGGTTTAGCATTACATAATGTGTTGATCTTATGCTCTGCTTTTGTCCAAATAAGATGCAATAGTATCAATATCAGTTTCTGAACGATGGACTGAATATGCTTTTTTTGGTAATGAAATCTGATGTACGATACTTATAGTGACATGTGCTTTTATTTTCTCATGAGAAAACTAAATATTAATTGTGTTGTACATTTGTTCTTAGCATATATTAAAGTTTTGAACCAAATGTGTTAAAGCTTATGCTTTGCCATGTAAATTTCCCAGAAGTTGTTGAGCTCAAATGTATCCTACATCCAGCTGTAGAAATTTGTCAGAAATTGTTTAAATTTTGTATATAGTTGTACTGTTTAATTCTAGCCACTGCGCTGAACAGTATTCGAGTTACCATACAATATGGCTTTACACAAGGAAATGTGTGGCTTTTGTTTTGTATTTTTTCAGTATAGAAGTTCCTGTGTCTTCTTATTTAAATAAAGTTATTAGTAAAACTGGAATAGTTCACATATGTTTTTGGAAAGACCGAGCTTTTCAGCATCTTACCTGACAGGGATGAATTCAGCTCAGGGAAATGGCAGTATTCAGTACTCACTCAGTTCCTGACCTGCATCTCTGGGTTGTAGGTAGTCTGACTGGATCAGATTTCCACAGCCTGGTTTCCTCTTGACATTTAATTTACACACTTTCCATCACAAGGTAAGAAGCCAGATGTCTGAAGTTCCAAGTCTTTGTACTGCTCCCAGCTATGAGCACCTTAAAAAGAGAAAACATTGTCCCCATGTTATTATTTTATGCCTAAGAATTATTTATGAAAATAAGTTTTTTAAGTTCAGTGAAATCGCCACAAAGGAAGTTGCAGCAAAATTAACAAATTTTTCACTCTTTTTATATATGTTTTCAGGATAATAGGGAGAAAAGCTTTACGGAACAAAGGAGTGTTGATGTTCTTCCCAGTTACCCAAATAGGGTCATCATAGGCCACGTGGTGGCTTGAAAGCAAAAACAAACCACTTTGAGAAATAATTTACCAGCAGAGTATTCTTCATTTCCGAAGCACATCTCACTAAAGAGATTGATGAGATTTGACTTTTAAATTGAACTTAAAAATAACGACTTAGTAGCTGTGTTCCGGGCCTTAAAAAAATAAATATAACTTTTTAATAGGGAGTTTGATCTTCTTCAGGACAATATATGATTTAGGCAGGAAATTATCTACCTTATACAAGTTAAAAACTCCATTGCAAATGAACATGAAGGAAAACTGGAATTCTCAGCCCCATCTCTGCTTGACTTGATCAGATAACAAGCTTAATATTAAATGGCCCTGAGAAACAAGTCAGTATTTGCAAAATCAAACCTAAGGAACAAGGAAGGGGAAATCAGTTATAAGAATTTACATGTTTAACCCTATGTTAGCTAGAAATAATCACTTAGAGTTTATTTACGAATATCGCAAAATAAATATCCACCCCCACCCCCACAGTGTGAGATGAGGTCCCTTCTAGCTTTCAAGTTCATTTATCCCCAACATATTCCCTCCTGCTCTCTACGAGCAGCTTCCATCTTCTACCCCATCTTTGGTACTCGCAAGTCTTTCTTCCCTGTAAAATCACTCCTTTGGGGACCTCAGGGCTCCTTAGAGCTGCAGGAGCTTTGTGAAGATAGATCCTGTAATTCACACCTTGAGTCAAAAGCTAAATGCCATAGTCTAGCCCCACAGTTCCAGTTGTCTGAAAAGCATCTTCTCTCAGACTTCCTGCCTCATTTCAACTGCAGTGATTAAATGCAATGAAGACACTCTCTTGTCCCTGTCACACCAAATCAGCTCTTCTCCTTTACTCTCCTATTCCTCCTATTTCCCAAAAGACAAGGACTGGAATTCTATGTCCTGAAGTTTTCTCCACCTACATCAGAGTTGCCTTTCTGTCTTCCTATTATCTCACCACTAAATATCAAGCTGTAGAGACATGATGGTGGCAGAGTAGACAGCCATGCCATGTGGATGAAATTTCTTTTGAAATAGGATTCTAATGGCAAGGACACAAAATAAGTTTGCTGGACTTCCAATAACCTCTATAGCTGTAGACCAGGGATCAACCAACTACAGCCCATGGGCCAAATCCACCCCAATGCCTATTTTTATAAATGTTACTGGAACAAAGCCATGCTCATTTGCTTATGTACTGCCTATGGCTATTTTGCTGTACAATGGCAGAATTAAGTAGTTACCACAGAGACAGTCTGGCCCACAATGCCTAAAATATTTACCATCTGGTCCTTTACAGAAAACATTTACTGACCTCTGACGTAGACTAAAGAGTAAACTGGATTAGGTAACTTGTGTCATAAATGTGGTGGTTTTAAAAATATGGCCACAGTCTCTTCAGCAAGTGGTGTTGGTAAAGCCGGACAGCCACATGTAAATCAATGAAGTTAGAATATTCCCTCATACCATATACAAAAATAAACTCAAACTGGCTTAAAAACTTAAAATATAAGACATGACATCATAAACTCCTAGAAGAGAAGGTAAGCAAAACATTCTCTGACATAAGTCATAGCAATGTTTTCTTAGGTCAGTCTCCCAAGGAAATAGAAATAAAAGCAAAAATAAACAAATGGGACTTAAAACTTATAAGCTTTTGCACAGAATAAACAAAACAAAATGAAAAGACAGTCTACGGAATGGGAGAAAACATTTGCAAACGATGAGACCAACAAGGGCTTAATTTCCAAAATATACAAATGCTCATACAACTCAATAACAGAAAAACAAACAACCCAATCAAAAAATGGGCAGAAGACCTAGACATTTCTCCAAAGAAGACAAACAGATGGCAAACGGGCATATGAAAAGATACTCGACATCACTAATTATTAGAGAAATGCAAATCAAAACTACAATGAGGTATCACCTCACACCAGTCAGAATGGCCATCATCAAAAAGTCTACAAATAATAAATGCTGGAGAGGGTGTGGAGAAAAGGGAATCCTCCTACACTGTTGGTGGGAATGTAAATTAGTGCAGCCACTATGGAGAGTAGTATGGAGGTTCCTTAAAAAACTAAAAATAGAGCTACCATATGATCCAGCAATCCCACTCCTGGGTATATATCCAGAAAAGACAAAAACTCTAATTTGAAAAGATACATGCATCCCAGTGTTCACAGCAGCACTATTTACAATAGCCAAGACATGGAAGCAACCTAAGTGTCCATCAACAGATGAATGGATAAAGATGTGGTGTGTGTATGTATATATCCATTGTATGTATATGTATTAGCCATTAAAAAGAATGAAATAATGCCATTTGCAGCAACATGGATGGACCTAGAGATTATCATACTAAATGAGGTCAGTCAGAGAAAGACAAATATCATAGGATTTCATATTATATGTGGAATCTAAAAAAATGATACAAATGAACTTATTTACAAAACAGAAACAGACTCACAGACATAGAAAACAAACTTATGGTTACCAGTGGGGAAAGAGGAAGGAGGGATAAATTGGGAGTTTGAGATTAATAGATACACACATATAGAAAATAGATAAACAACAAGGTCTTACTGTATAGCACAGGGAACTATATTCAATATCTTGTAATAAACTATAATGGAAAAGAATCTGATATACATATACATATATATATCACTTTGCTGTACACCAGAAATTTATAGATTGTAAATCAACTATATATATATATATATATATATATATATATATATATATATATATCTCCCCACAAACTTTTTTTATATTCCTCCCTTCCAGAGGTAGAGCTTTATTTTCCTCCCCTTAAGTGTGGGCTGGACTTGCTTTAGAATAGAATACAGCAGAAGTCACTTTTGAGCTTAGGTTATAGAAAGCCAGGCTGCTGTCTTGCATGTGCACTCTCCTGGATCACTTGCTATGGGGAAGCTATTTGAGAGGATACTCAGGAAGTCTATGGAGAGACCCACATGGCAAGCCGCAGAGTCCTCTGGCCGCCAGCTAGCAGGGAACTGAGGCCTCCTGCCAGCAACCATGTGAGTGAGCTTGGAAGCAGCTCCTCCAGCCCGTCAAGCCCTGAGATGCCTGCAGCCCCAGCCCACAGCTTGACTGCTGAATCTCATGAGAGGCCTCAAGCCAAACTAACTAAATCACTCCTGGGTTCCTGACCCTCAGAAACTGTGAGAGAATGTTTGCTGCTTTAAGGTGCTAAGTTTTGGGATAATTTGTCACATAGGGTTAGAGAACTGATACAGTACAGCAGCTGCCCTCCGTGCCTGCCCCCAGACACAAATACCCATTACTGCCACCAATATCACCTAGAGCAGGGGTCCCCAACCCCCAGGCCATGGACCGGTACCAGTGTGCGGCCTGTTAGGAGCACAGCAGATGAGTGGTGGGTGAGTGAGCGGAGCTTCATCTGCTACTCCCCATCACTCACATTATCGCCTGGACCATCCCCCCCATCGCTCGAATTACCGCCTGGATCATCCCCCCACCCCCCCACCCCCCCGCCCCAGCTTCTGTGGAAAAATTGTCTTCCATGAAACTGGTCCCTGGTGCCAAAAAGGTTGGGGACCGCTGACCTAGAGTCTTACTGTATCATTCTGTCCTCTGGGTCCAGAAAAGGAGGCTTGCCTTTTTGGAATGGACATTTTTTGAATGAAGCCCATTTGGACTAGGTCCAAGACAAAGCTTTCTCATATAAAATTTTGTTATTTGAACAACTCACATGATAGTAAGTCTACTAGATGTGCGTAAAAGTTGTCTAACACTATACCATCTTACCTAAGACAATCCAATGGAGGGAAAAATTAAACCCTTACAGGAAAGGATTCCCCGTGGGAAACAATGCAAAAAGAGGGAGGACAGGTGATCAGTTTTAAAAGCTGGAAAAGAAGAAAAAGCAGAATCTCTAAAGAAAATGAGAAATATTTCCATCTCAAGTATCTTTTTTTTCCTTTAGTGAACAGGAGGCTGGTGACCCATTGATTCTAATGGCCTATTCCATTCCAGAGGCACTTGCATCTCTCAGGAGAGGAAAATTTTTTCAAAGGTTCCAGATCAGTTGGGTGATGACCCCTCTCATTCAAAAAAGCCATTTTCTTAAAAATGACTAAGAATTTGAATAATTAGATCATTTTCCTTCCAAAAGATTTTCTGATAATAAGAAATGGGTCGCCTTTCACACTACAGATTCTACTCAAGTTTTGGCATCAGTTTTAAGCAGGACTTTGATGACATCCCTTGAGCCAGATCTGGGTGTGGGCCTGCAGGCAATGGATGTTATTTCAAACCACTGTCGGGAAGCAGACTGGATAAAAGGTGGTTGGAGGGCTCCACAAGGACCTGCCAGACGGAGAGAAGGGTTCATGTGGGAAAGGCAAACCATTTCTCAGGTTTTCGATTCCACTTTGTAAAGGAAAAGGGTTATACTCAAGGGATAGAAGTTAACAAAGGCCACTGCTCATGTGTTGCAATCAACAGCCTGCCATTTTTCATATGGACTGAAATCCAGGCAAACAGGGTAATCTTAACTCACTCTCCATTCATCTGCCCGTTTGATTACAGACAAACACCTGGTGTGGTCTCCCTTGCTTCCCTTCCCAGTTGACCCCCCACGGAGCTTTGTATGAAGAACCTATTTCGTTTTGAACCCCTGCCCCTTTCTCCTGATCACTCTGCTAAATTCAGGTCCTGCAGGAAGACAATAAAGAGGTAGGAAGAGGAGGCCAAAGATGGTTACACCCGGGGAACAGCATCTGTGGGTGGGGCAAGGAGAGGGCTGAGGTGAGCTTTCACAATATTCATATGTCCTTTGGAAATATTTGATTCTTTTCTTACAATGAGCATGTATTCCTTTAGTAGTGTTTTCTAAAAGAAGACAAGGACGCAGCATGACCTTCATTTTTGCAGAACTATTGGCAGTCCTCTTCCTTCTGCCTCCAACCACCTTCTTACTATCCATTCATCATTCCTGCAGCAGCAGGTGCATATGACTGGACTGCTTCACATACTCCTGATATAAAGACAAGGTGAGATTCAAGGGGAGTGATCAACATGAAGATAAATGTTTAGCCTCACTAATGATCAAAGCAATGCAGATTGAAACAACTTGTTTCCTTTAAACTAGCAAAGATTAATAAGAAGGATAATATTCAGTGCTTAAGGGGGTTGCGGGGATATGGTCACCCTCATATATATGCCATTAGAAGAATAAATTGGTACAGCTTTCTGAATAAGAACATGGCAGCACTTACACAAACCAGTGTGACCCCGTAGTTTTGTAAAAACACATATATGTGTGAGTTTAAAAAAGACATGAAGAAGGTACAAAAATTAATAGTGGTTATATCTAGGTTGCGGATAATTTGTATTTAACATTTGCATTTCTGTTTTTCTATGTTTTCTTTAGTAGCAACTATTAGCCTTATGACTTGAGAGAAAATACATGTTAATTTCTAAATATTAAGGGAGGGAAAAAAGTATGGAGGAAAGGAAGGAAATGCTAGCAAAAGGTTTAGTTTTAACGAAAATGAGCCGCAGATCTCTTAAAATCAAGGTGGATTGAGAGAAGGTTTGGTACAGCGAATTTTGGTCCAGCAGGAGAATCCGAAAATGACATAGAGTTTCAGATGTTTTCCTCTTAGAAAAAAATGGCCCCAACAGCCTCATACTCAGGTAAAGAAGATTAAATGATTTAAGCCTGGGTATAAATTGGGAGTTTGGGATTGACATATACACACTATTGTATACAAAATAGATAATCAACAAGGACCTACTGTATAGCACAGGGAACTACACTCAATATACTGTAATAACCTAAATGGGAAAAGAAACTGAAAAAGATATATATATATATATATATATACAAAACTGAATCACGAGCTTCCCTGGTGGCGCAGTGGTTGAGAATCTGCCTGCCAATGCAGGGGACACGGGTTCGAGCCCTGATCTGGGAAGATCCCACATGCCGCGGAGCAGCTGGGACCGTGAGCCACAATTACTGAGCCTGCGCGTCTGGAGCCTGTGCTCCGCAACAAGAGAGGCCACGATAGTGAGAGGCCCGCGCACCGTGATGAAGAGTGGCCCCCGCTTGCCACAACTAGAGAAAGCCCTCGCACAGAAACGAAGACCCAACACAGCCAAAAATAAAATAAATAAAATAAATAAAATAAATTTAAAAAATTAAAAATTAAAAATAAAAATCAAAAAAAAAACTGAATCACTTTGCTGTACACCTGAAACTAACACAACATTGTAAATCAACTATACTCCAATATAAAATAAAAATTTTTTAATGATTTAAGCCTGGCTTGGAGTTGGAGGTGCATCTGGGAAAGGCTGCAGCTTTAGTTCTGAGGACAGGGCATTCCCTGGAGTGTGGAGCACACTAAGAGCCCTCCACTCAGCTGAGACGGATTTGTGAAGCGGGCACCCAGGGACCCAGCAGTCTGTCCTGTTGTTTACATTTCTTGAACTGCCTCATCTAGAAAACTGAAAAGGACGTCCTGCCCCAAACAAAGTATAGAAACCTGAAAATGGCCAAGGGATTGTTCTTCAGTGTGATTCCTGTTTCTTAGTACACTCTTTATTGAGGGTTGTTTAGTCTAGTTTTACAGATTGCCTAAAGTGGATACATGTGGGATGGACTCCGACCAGGATTTGGATTAGAGGCGATTGGGAATCAAAGCACGAGACAAGCTGCAGTGAAGTCCTTGGCTTGAGAATCACCACTGTAGGAGGACTAGGCCCCTCCTATTTGTCTTTGAATCTGTAGCTGGCATAAGCCAACTGGGTGGAAAGCAACTTGGGACATTTCCTTATTTCTCCTTTTTGGCAAGTTTCTGCCCCTTATTCACCAAACTGAGTCTCTGAACTTTGCCATCTGTGATTTTGGTCAGCTGGCAGGCCACGCCTGGTAGAAAACCATGTCTCTCCCACATCCTGGGACCCAGAGGAAGTGTGGCATAAGGGCATATGGTCCAGGTTTGGCATCACACAAGAGTGAGTGATGACCCTGTGACCCTAAGTGTCTTGGTTTGTAAAATAGAGATAATAATTCTTAATCTGCTTGGGCTGCCATAACAAAAGACCACAGGATAGGTGGATTAAACAACAGAAACTTACTTCTCACAGTTGTGGAGACTGGAAGTCCTGGATCAAGGTCCAGCAGCGTTCAGTTTCTAGTAAAGACTCTTTCTGGCTTGCAGATGGCTAGTTTGCCCTCACATGGCCTTTGCTCTGCACCAGTGTCTCTTCCTAGGGTGCTAATCCTATCAGGTCAGGGCCCTGCCCTTCCTTATGATCTCATTTACCTAATTACCTACCTCCCAAGGCTGCATTTCCAATATAGTCACATTGGGGGTTCAGGCCTTCAAATATGAATCTTTGGGGAGACACAATTCAGGGCAAGCAAATACCTACTTCCATTAGGAAAATGCAAATTAGAACCATGAGATACCACTTTATACCTGCTAGGATGGCCATAACCACAAAGACAAATAATTACAAGTCTTGGTGAGGATGTAGAGAAACTGGAACTCTGATACACTACTGGTGGGAATGTAAAATAATGTAGCCACTTTGGAAAACAGCCTAACAGTTCCTCAAAAGATTAAGCATAGAGTTGCCGTATGACCCAGAAATTCCACTGCTAGGTATATACCCAAGACAATAAAAATAAGTCTACACAAAAACTTGCACACAAATGTTCACAGTGGCATTATTCATAATAGCCAAAAAGTAGAAACCATTCAAATACCCATCAATTGCTGACTGGAAAAATAAATTGTGTCATATCCATACAACTACTAATTCAGCAATAAAAAGGAATGAAGTACTGGTATATGATACAACATGGATGAACTTTAAAAATATTATGCAAAGTGAAAGTGTAACCAAGCAGAAGCCTATGGGACCTTCCTGGGACAGACTTTAAATGACCTGTATTTGCTCTTAAAATATTTTGTCACTTTGGTTAAGTGAAAACTATTGTTTCACAGTGACCTATGATCTTACTTGACCAAGTGTTTTGAAAACTTTTTGATATTTTTGACAAACTTCCCCAATATCAAATTCTAATTAAAGTTCTTTTGACCTCCAGCTAACTTTGGGATACTTCAGAGGGCCCCTAAGGCACCTGAGAGAGAAATATTAAACCAACTAGGATTATTTGGTATGTTAACTTACATGGGAAGCATTATCACACGAGGGATAAACCTTCTTAAGTTATACTATATGGATGTCATTAATATAAATGTTCTAGAAATTATAGGAAGTTCCTAAAATTTAAATATACCTTGATAGAATGTTATCAGTCATAATTCTAGTTATTACCTTAAAATGTATGTCACAGCAACTTGGCTAAGTCCGTTTGTCAACTGCATTGCAATCAGATCTTTAACCATGCCTTCTTATGTCTTTTGTCATTCATAAACAGTTATTGTTTCACTCTGATGCTTTTGCAAAAATGCTTCGTCATCATGAAGATTCAAAGAAAGGACTTTTTGACAAGTACAGGTTTCTGATAACTTTCAGATAATACTGCTGAACTGAGTAAAAAATTAAAGAATTGTAATGGAAACCCTGATGGTTTCATAAAACTGTTAACAAAAAGGATTAGTTACATAGGACTGAATGAACTGATAAATATGGTTATAATTTTATGGTTTTTGTCCAAAATATTATTGGCTTTTAATCTGTTTTCCAGATATAAGGAAACCTTTCCCCTTAAGCTAATTATAATTTATAACAACTTGGTAAATTACACTTTTGTATGTAAAATTGAAACACTTATCTTTTCCCTCTACCTGATCCTTCCAGAAATTGGAAATTCTTGGGTTTCCAGCAGCCTTATCAGGTGAATAAGAGAGGTCACCTCCTGACAGGTGCAGGAATCTCAAGATATTTGGGGGACTTCAAGAAGAGAGAAATTCACCCAAATCTATAGATATTGCAGGCACAATCTGACGACAAGCCCATGGTATGGCTTTCCTGGTCCTGAGAGGCCTTTTAAAAGTTCAATCTGAGGTTCCTTATGAAAAGTTCCAGCAAAACCAATTTAAAAGAGCCTATGTGATCAATTAACGAGACTTACTTTGCAAACAAATTAGTTTTAATTTGGCTATATTTGGTAAAAATGAGGGCAATTTTAGAAAGAAAAGATTATGTTCAATGGATATTAAATTCTAGTTTTGTTAATTGAGGTCAATATTTACTGCTTAAGACTCACTTCCCAAGTAGCTCCTTGTTGCTATGTTACATTATTATAAAGTCTGAGTTATTAGGAGGATATTCTAAGCTTGTTTCTGAAGTCAATCACAGTACTGTATCTTTGGATGAAGATCAGATACCTCATGACCTGCAACCAGGAGATTATGCACACTGGAAAAGGCATCATTTAAAGAACCCTTATCAAGTATTCTTAAATACCTCATGCACAATGAAACTGAAGGGAGTTAACTCTTTAATTCATATTTCCCACTTAGGAAAGACCTCTGCATTGGACTGGTCTATAGAAAGGTCTATTGATTCCAAATAATATCCACACCAGGAAAAAAAGAGGATGACAGCAATGGTAGGCAGCTAACCCAAGAATCCAGACCAGGTTTATAAGCCCTATCATACTAATTTAATTGAACTCTTTACCAAAACTTTGTCTCCCTATCAACACTGAAAGTTATTGTTTTACTTCTAACCATATTTTGCCCCCCAGTGTTTAAGATGGAAAGAAAATTCTCTAATGAAGTTGTCACAGAGTATAACTACTCATGACACCTATCACTCCTTGCTTTAGGTCTACTGCTTGAAGCACATGTACAATGTTTTGCATGACAATTCAGTGTAATTGATAAAAATGTATAGCCTACAAAGTGTTTCCCCATCAGCATACCTCTGTGCTTATTTATTTTGTCTGACTATTTTCTCCTAATGTGGATAAGTAGGCAAATTATATACACATACACATACACATACACACACACACACACACACACACACACACACACACACACACAGACACAAAGTAGGCCTAGCACCGAGGGACATCATGGACCCAGGGCAGGCAGCAACCATCCTGGCAACAAGGGACAATTATTTTGATTATTAATGCTTTCTATCAAAAGTGGGAAATGTGGAGGAAATTTTCACATATTGAGGTCTGGGAAAGTAATTCTGGCTTATACATGACTTAAATTGAACTTTCGGCTAACCAAAACAGCCCGTTTGTGGCCTACTAAACATACATTGTACATCTGCTTTAACCACTGAAGAAAAAATTACTTTTTTAAAAAATGGAATAACTGTGGTTCAGGCATCCAAAACAGAGCTGGATGGCCATTATGGACGTGGTTTCAGACTATTTTACTATATTACTGAGAACTTGAGTTTTCTAAACAGTATCAGACTCAAGGACACCACCAGATGTTCTCAAAACAATATCTGCTAGCAGCTGCCAACCGCAACCTTACGGTCTCAAGGTCTCCTCTCGTAACTGTGAAACCTTTCTCTTACTTCAGGAATAGTAGTGGCAAACAAGGCAGCTCAAGTTATAGCCTCCCAGCTAGGCCCTAGATTCTTTAGCCAGAATAGTATTAGATAATAAAATTGCTTTATATTATATTTTGGCAAAAAAGGAAACATATGTGTATTGACCAATAGCTCCTGTTATGTATAATTTGTATCTCTGGACTGGACAGCTACATGTAAATCAATGAAGTTAGAACACTCCCTCATACCATACACAAAAATAAACTCAAAATGGCTTAAAGACTTAAATATAAGATGTGACACCATAAAACTCCTAGAAGAGAACACAGGCAAAACATTCTCTGACATAAATCATAGCAATATTTTCTTAGGTCTCCCAAGGCAATAGAAATAAAGGCAAAAATAAACAAATGGGACTTAATCAAACTTTAAGCTTTTGCACAGCAAAGGAAACCATAAACAAAATAGAAAGACAACCTAGGGAATGGGAGAAAATATTTGCAAATGATGCGACCGAGGGCTTAATTTCCAAAATATACACTCATACAACTCAATAACAAAAAACAACCCAATCAAAAAATGGGCAGAAGAGTTAGATATTTCTCTAAAGAAGACAAACAGATGGCCAAGAGGCACATCAAAAGATGCTCAACATCACTAATTATTGGATAAATCAAATAAATAAATCAAATCAAATAAATCAAAACTACAATGAGGTATCACCTCACACCAGTCAGTATGGCTGTCATCAAAAAGTCTACAAATAATAAATGCTGGAGAGGGCATGGAGAAAAGGGAATCCTCCTACACTGTTGGTGGGAATGTAAATTAATGCAGCCACTATGGAGAATAGTATGGAGGTTCCTTAAAAAACTAAAAATAGAGCTACCATATGATCCAGCAATCCCACTCCTGGGTATATATCCAGAAAAGACAAAAACTCTAATTCAAAAAGATACATGCACCCCAATGTTCATAGCAGCACTATTTACAATAGTCAAGACATGGAAGCAACCTAAGTGTCCATCAACAGACGAATGGATGAAGAAGATGTGGTATATATGTACAATGTAATACTACTCAGCCATAAAAAAGAATGAAATAATGCTATGTGAAGCAACATGGATGGACCTAGAAATTATCATACTAAGTGAAGTAAGTCAGACAGAGAAAGACAAATATCATGATATCACTTATATGTGGAATCTAAAATATGATACAAGTGAGCTTACAAAACAGAAACAGACTCAAAGGCATAGAAAACAAACTATGGTTACCAAAGGGGAAAGAGGGAGAGAAGAGATAAATTAGGAGTTTGGGATTAGCAGATACAAACTGCTATATATAAAATAGATAAACCACAAGTTCCTACTGTATAGTACATGGAACTATATTCAATATCTTATAATAAACTATAATGGAAAAGAATATGAAAAAGAATATATATGTGTGTATACCTACATACATATATACATATATATGTGTATGTATATATATTATATATGTATAACTGAATCACTTTGCTACATACCAGAAACTAACATAACTATAAATTACTAAAACTTAACACAACTGTAAATTGACTATACTTCAATTAAAAAGAAAACCTGGAAAAGTTGAAACGCAAATATGGAATAATTCAAAAGGCTACTTGTTTACTGGATGTATGTAAAGAGGACCCACTCCAAAACTTATTTTCCTGGTTTCCATCTAAAATAGGAGGACCATTTTGGGGAATACTACAAGGTGCATTTTAATCATTATCCTTATTGTAATATGTCTACTAATTTTCCAACCTTTGTACAGGTATTATGACAAAGCAATCAAAGAGAGAGGTAATGTTTTCATAATACGAAATGCTGATGCTAAGCTTGGAACTGGGGAGTATATCCAACTCTGTGTCCATTCCCCAGACTGAGGCAGGACTACACCCCATTTCAGCAGGAAGTATCCAGAGCCCCATTCCCTCAAAGATTTGGGGAAAGTTGAAACAGAGTAGGGGCTAAAACCAAGTCCTCCGAAAAGTGAGTTCCTCTGCCGAGTTAATGATTAACTTCTTTAACCAAAACTTTATTCCCTTTCTTGTCCTGCACTGGTTCCCCGTCAAGTTTGAGGAACATGAAAGAAAAGAAGGGATTGTAATCAAGTAGAACGCTATGGGGTCTTCCCTGGACAGATCCCTCCATATCCTCCATCTACCTCTTGTTTATAGAAAAACTTTAGCCTCCTAGGCTTTCCCCGAGTTCCAAAGAACAAATTTAATTAGAGACGCAAGGAAATGCAGAAACAAAGGAAAACAGTCAAACAAGACAAAATAATAGTAGTTTAGCCATTAAACAAAGTCAAGGACCTTTAGCTCCTCCTCAAGGGCTATAGATAATATTCTGAGCCATATCCTTGAGCTGTTTTGCAGCTACTGAAACCCCCACCAGGTGGAAGAAGTTAATTGAATGCTGACCACAAGCACGTAGACCCCAGACTGATTAGAACCAGAAGGTTGATGATGTTGACTCCTGATTACCTCACCACCAACCAGTCAGAAGAATGTCCACAAGCTGATCACGTACCCCACAACCTTCTCCCTCACCCTGCTTTAAAAACCGTTCCCTGAAAGCCATCAGGGAGTTCGGGCCTTTTCCTTTGGAAGTTAGCTTCTGGTACTACTTGCTTGGTGCCCTGCAATTAACGCTGCACTTTCTTTCACCGCAACCCAGTGTCAACAGATTGGCTTTGCTGCACACGGGCGAGTCAACCCAAGTTGGGCTGAGTAACAAAAGAAGCCAGTTACAAAAGACTACATTATCCCATTCTGTCCATTATAGGTAAATTCATAGAGATAGAAAGCAGATTAGTGGTTGCCAGGGTCTGGGGTAGGGTGGAATAGGGAGTCACTGATAACAGGTTACAGAGTTTCCTTTGGGGGTAATAAAACATGCTCTGGAATTAGATAATGGTGATGGTTGCATAACCTTGTGAGTACACTAAAAAGCACTGAATCATACACTTTAAAAGGGTGAATTCTATGGTATGTGAATTGTAACTCAATTAAAAAAAATTTTTTTAAATGCACACACACACGCACCAAAAAATAAATCCTACCACATAGATAGTTAGACGATGAGTGGGCTTACGTGCACGTGGCACAGTGCCCAGCAGAGTTCCTCATGGATAACAGCTGTTTTTATTTTCCACAATCTATGTAGGGTCAGAAAGAGTGAAGGTAGTACAGCCATAAACATGGTCACATTAGCCTAACATCTCTGCCTCTGATGTCCTCAGGGACATTCACTGCAGGGCCCTACCTCCTTCTCTGCCGTCCACTGCCTGGCGTTTGCACCGTTCCTCGCTCTCCGCTGGGCGGTCTGTCCGGTTCCCACCACCCAGGCTACTCAGGCGAGAGGCCCAGGGGTGCGCCTCCGACCCTGTCCTTCCGCAGACCCCCCTAGTCCTCCCTGCTCAGCCTCTACAAGCAGCCCGCTCTGCTTACCCCGCCCACCCCCGGAAACCAGGCCAGGAGACCAGGACACTTCGGCTTCACCCTGGACCCACCCCTCTCTCCTCTCCAGGTGCTTCATCTTTAACCATAGGTCCTGGTTCTAGGGCAAAAAACCTGCTTGGCCCTGGG
This sequence comes from Balaenoptera musculus, assembly GCF_009873245.2. Classification (NCBI taxonomy): domain Eukaryota; kingdom Metazoa; phylum Chordata; class Mammalia; order Artiodactyla; family Balaenopteridae; genus Balaenoptera; species Balaenoptera musculus. The sequence goes on from NC_045793.1 coordinate 63,016,597, forward strand.
CGTGCTCTCACACCACAGGCTCCCCATTGAAGCCCAGGATAAAGAGGCAAGGGCTCCCACAGGGCGGTTCTGAGGGCAGCTAACAGATGGGCGGCAGACCACAGGTAGCAAGAGCTCAGGCTAGTATGTCATCAGGATTTGTTCTCTCCTGCCAGCTTCTTCCTTCAAGCTGGAGCCAAAGTCACAGCTCACCCAGGATGGCAGCTCCTACTGGCAGGATAAAAATACCCCTCAGTTTGACTACTGAGCCCACCCCACGTGTGGCCAATTCAGCCATTAAGGGCAAGGAGAGAGGAAACAGGACAGAATGGCTGTGACTTCCCTGCAGGGAAAGGCAGTCCAGGGAGCCTCCGGCTTGCTGACACACGGACGATGCAGGATTTCAGGGCTCATAGGAAGTTCCAATCACATCGGTGCCCTCAGCATCAGCATGAAACCTCTGATGATTAGCGTGAATGTTTCTACTTTTATTGTTTCATCGACCCCTTTGAGGATTTATGGGAGCTCTAGACCATTTCCTCAGGAAAAAAAATCCACAGAGGTGCATTTTCACAAAAATTACATATGATCTCAGAGGATGTACAGAACTCTTGATGCTAAGAGGTCCATAAATCCCTGGGCCAGAATAGACTCTACAGTAAGGCAGAAAGCATTTAGAACCCAGCCATCAGAAATAGCAATGAGGTGCTGGAAAAGGATGGAAGCAAGGATGTTGATCTGTCCAGCGCTGCGTCCTAAGAATGCCTTCTGTCTGTGCTGGGGACAGGGGCACAGTGGGGGATACTCTAAATGTGAGACAGACCCTTGGGCGCCCACAGTTCAGGGCCAGAAACAGCAAGGAGACACCTCGGATCAAAATCAATAAAAGAGCTCCCTGGGTAGTAGCTGGAGAAGGAAGCCCCAGAGAGCTGATATATAATCCAGCCTCTACTGATGAGGCATTTCTAAAATCGATTGCCTCATCCCTCACTGGCAGAGGCGGCCTCTGTCGGGTTTTAGAGGTTTCCTGGGCACTTCCAATCAGCTCTCTGCTGGGCCACGTCATGAAATCACCACCCTAATGCCAGCAGCCAGCAGTTATCCAACGCTGAGATTGCTGTTCCCACCGGGGGGGGGGGGGTGGGGGGGGTGGGGAGGTGGGTGGGGCAGGGTTCCTAGCAGTGGAAGGAGGAGCATCTCAGTGCCCTTGAACATACTGGAAGTGCCACCAGAGTGTCAGGCCATTGGACCAGCGGGGAAAGGAAGAGATTTGATAGAGAGCCTCAGGGGCCCCAGAATTCCATTGAAAATAATCATGTCCTTCTCCAGGAGGACACAATGACTGTGGCTCCTCTTGAGAACTCTAGAGCCCATCATTTGGCCTGTTGAGAGCAATAGAGTCCTCAGGTCAGTCTCTTACCGATTAATTATCAGAAGGCAGGACATAGGTGTATATTTTGTATTAAGGCCAAAGATCCTGTTTTCAAAGAGGTTCAAACGTCAGTTGATCAAAGGAGTCTGAGAGCACTGGAGCAGCCCGGGGCTGTCTCCAAGGTTCTGGCGACCACCTGCCCTCTCCCCTGCTCCACCCCCTGTCTGGTCTATACCTCTCTGCTTCTGCTGGCTTGGTGTTTCTGATTACAAGCCTCCCATTGCTTTAGAGTAACTGTGCCTTGCTTCTGTTAATTTTGGTATCTACAGATTTGTCCAGCTTCAGAACCCAAACTCTAATGACTGCCCTGTATTACTGTGCTAGATTCTATTCCAAAGGGTGTAATTTAATGACTGGTCTAAAACCTCAGCTCTCAGTTTCTAGCAAACACCTTGAAGTAAAAGAAGCCTTGGCCCAGGAGTCAGGCAATGCGGGCTCTAGTCTTGGTTTTCCACTAACTTATATGTCTTTTATGTCCCTTGGGTCCCTCAGTCTCGTCACCTGGATATGAGCAGATTGGATACAAAGAGATCTGTGATCCCTTTTGACTTTCCTGAAGTCAGCTATAGGTCAGCTGCAAGGTAGGGATCCTCCATGGGCCACTGAGAGCACCAAGCCTTCCAGCCCCAGTGCTGGGGGTGACTTCAAAAGGGACCCCAGTGGGGTTCCTGGAAAACATTCCAGTTCTTTAACACAGCTCACTCCATATCCCTCTGGAAAGACTACACAGTGTCTCCTCAAAGTCCTTCCAGCGGAAACTAGAGTGGATCGCTATTGCGTTCTCCTTCCCAAGGCCCATTCCCTCTTCCTCTAGTAATGGTGCCCTAGTTTTCCCTTAAGGAACTATCTTTTCTTTACTGCCAGTCCTTGAGGGTTGAGCTCCAGGGATAGGCTCATGAAAAGCTGGGCAAATAGCCTATTTTTCACCCCAGTGGTTGACTGATGATTGGACCAAGGACAAAAGGCAGACTCAAATCAAGACTTTGGCTGGAGATGCTGGTGGCCTTTTGGCCTCCTTATGAGAAGAGTCTGTTGGAATGAAGCAACACAGAGGGAATCAGAGCTGGGAGCTGAAGAGGGGATAATTGTTGAGAACATCATTTGAGCCCCTAGATCCAGCCATGCATGAAAGCCTACACCTGGACTTTTTAGTTACCTGAGCAAATAAATCCACCCCCACTTTTTGTTGTTGTTGTTTAAGTGAGTTTGAGTTGAATTAGGTGTCAGTAATGTGTTCTTTGAACTTTCTGCTTTTCTCATTCATGCATGCCCCTCTGTTGCCAAATCCTAGCCATTTTTGATTAAAAGAAGAGGAAGAGGAGGAAGAGGAGAAAGAAGAAGAAGAAAAGGAGAAAGAAGAAGGATAAGAAGAAGTTGTTAAATCTAAAAGCTGCATGAAAGGCAAGGTCTAATGTAGTGCTGGTAATTATATAGCACTGTTGCCACCACTCCCTGCCCTGTACCCATCACAAATATCACTCATTTATAAGAATTCTTCTCAATGCAGAATTCTTGGCAGCCATTGCCAATCATTTGGAGTTGCCTCCAACCTGAAATCTATTTTCCAACAAAGCTAAAGAGACCTACATCATTACACTGGGACTGGGACTGGGAGATGGTTTAAACCAAAGCAGAGGATTAACGACCATGGCCTGTCTGGAGGACACTAGTTGATCACAAAGACAGAAGCAACTTTGATATACTGGCAAAATCAAACAGTGCTAATAGTTAGCCCTGAGCCACTGCCAGGGTCAGCCCTTGGGGAGGGGTCTCAGAGAGAAAAGCATAGAGTTTGGTTAATTGGCCCCTGGAGCTGAAGCCTGGGCAGGAGAGGTCTGGTGGGTGCCATCTTAACCCAGAGGGCTAGGCAGCCTCACATGGCAGCCTTGGCGGGGGGGGGGGGGGCCCTCAGCCCTGGCCCACACCCAATGTCAACACTGGCCACAACATGATGGTGAGCCCCACCTACACGCCAACTGGCAACTCAGGGCTCCCAAGGCTGCCAGTTCTGAGCAGGTAACATTTTCTTGGGCATAAACCTCTGATAACAACAAGTGCTGGTTCTTTCTAAGTTGGCACATTTCTAATTCTGAAGCTGACGGATGCTTTTCCCACTCTCCCAGAACTCAAAATCAACTTGACATTTCTAAAATTACATTTTGAAGGCAATGAATCTATAAAGTGCAAATAGAAACATTCTGGCTCCCTCCCGTAAATGTGAATATTCTTTCTATATTAGCTGAGACAGGAGGAGTGGGGAAGGGAGGCTTGCACCTCCAAGGGATGGAAGTGTTCAAGGAGCAGGTGCTCTCTGAATGTCCCTGAGAGTTCAGAGCAGCCTCACGACATGGGATGAAAATTAAGCAGAAGCAAGACAGGGCACGAAGAGGTGAGGCACCTTCGATTTCTAGACGAAGACAGCCCGGCCCCGACGTGGGTCCCAGAGGAAGCCCCCTGGCTGGGCCGGCACACAGGACGCTTAAAAGAGAATCAGGCAGCAGCTGCTTCTCCTTAAACTGGAGAGGTGGTCGAAGGGGCTTTGTGTGAGCCACGATCGAAACACACCTATCAAGAGGGATCAAGAGCCTGGCCGAGAGGACTGCAGATGGGGACAGGGAATTGAATCTTTTTTTTTTTTTTTTTAACAAAAATGTAAAAATCCAGGGAGAAAAATGCCTCTTTTTTTTTTTTTTTTTTAAATTGTAGCAAAGGCTGTCCAATGACCACAGTCCTCTTCTCCCCTTCACGCACAGATCAACCGTAAAATGCAACCTGTTAGTATTTAAAGTGATCCATTCAACAGAAAAGAACCCCGCACCCCTTGCCCTCCGCCAGCCAAGCTCCCTGGGCCTCCAGCCTGGACAGAGAGTGTCAGGCCCTCCTGCTTCACCGCCTTACAGGGGCTGCTGTGGGTTTTTACAGCTGCAAACAAATGGGACCCAGGATGAAACTATGAGGCCTTAATCAACATTCCACACAGGGCAGCTCCATTCAGCAATCATTAATCCAGTGCTTACAAGGTGACTCCAGGGCGCTCATTACTGGGGAGGCAGAGAAGATTTGGGGAAATAGAGGCCTTGTTTTCTGGGATCGCAATACCCGGCGGTAGAGGCAGATGCACACAGCACAGGCCTTCTGAGGAGATGGGAGGACGAGGGAGGGAGATGAGGAGCATTTCTCCGACGGAAAACTGCGGGCTACACTTCGAGAGGTCCCTGTGGGGGAGGTGGGGTCTGAGGAGGCGCCTGAGGGGTGGGGGCAGGGTAGTGAGCTGGGGCCCCGGGGCTGCACACCCATCTCCTCAAAGACCACGAATGCGGGGCTGAGGAATCTGCTAAATGAGATTCTAACGAGAGAGACCCCTGTGGAGAGCCGCGCTGCTCCGGCCCGGAAGTGAGCTGAGCTGAACAAGCCACATCCGCACCGCCGGGGTCCCGGCGCCATCTTACCTGCGTCTCCTCCCGCGCAGAGGGAGGAGCGCCTTCCGCAGGCCGGGCCTCCCCTGGGCTGGGCAGGCCCCCCCTGGGCTGGGCAGGCCCCCCCTGGGCTGGGCAGGCCCAGCGTCTCTGTGCACGTGGAGAAGTGGCCCCAGGAGACCCTTTAGGGGCTGGGGACTGAGGCTGCAGGAGCGCAGCCGCGCTCCTAACACCTCCCGGCCCAGCTGAGCTCGTAGAACCAAGGCCTGGCTAGTCCGTCGTAGACTCCGCCCCGACTCAGTGAAAGGCGTGGAACACGGGCTTCTGCGGACGTGTGTGGCCTCTCAGCCCCTCACCGGTGACACGGGCGGGAAGGAGAGGCACCAGCCCTGGGGTCTCTGACAAAGGTGGATTATCGGAGTCGCTTATGTGCCCACACGCAGAACTGCCGCCCTCACCCCTGCCCGCGCTGGCAAGAGTCCCCGCCCCTCCCCCACTGCCGTACCTGGGGGATGCATGGGTCACATCAGCAGCTTCATGCAGGTGGGACCCGTCCTTCTCCCCCCGTCCCTCTCCAGCCTCTACTCCCACAGCACCTCCCCACTGAGTCCACACGACAGACTCGTTTATTAACTTGACTTTGCGTGTCAAATATCTTTTCCGTTTAATTAAAAAAACAAAACAGTTAACGTCACAAGGGGCTCCAGAAATACATGCTTTTGAATTCCAGCCATGGAGAGGACTAAAGGAGAGCTGGGATCTGCAGATATGGATGCTTTCCGCAGAGGGATTTGTGCAGCCCCGACAAGCTCACTGCCCTTGAGAGAAGCCACCGCACAGCAGGCAGGGGCTGTGGGACAGAGCCTTTGGTTGGCGGGAGCTTCACCCAGAGCTCTCCGAAGGTGGCTCGGCAGGAAGAGGGAGTCTCCCTACAGCCCCCCTCTAAGGGGGGACACGGGCAAGGGGGTACGAGAGGAGGCATTTAAGCCTCCCTAGCCTCCCGCCGCCTCTGAGTCTGTAGGACACCTTATTTAAACCTAACAAAAAGTAGGTTTATGATTTGAACTTGGACCTCGTAGCAGCCCAGGGACACGTCGGCACGATGCAGTTGTGGGCAGGAAAACGGTGGGTCTGGAAACCGCTCCCAGACCACCCTGTATCGTCAGGTCCACATAGAGAACACACGGGAACCCTTTATACCAAATAAAAGTAAATAATTATACCAATATAAACAGGGCCTTTGACCCTTTCATTTTATTAAAATGGCACGTAAATATTAAAACAGCATACTGATCACTTCCTACATCTGCAAGCCCCCGGGTGTGCTGATTTGGAGCCGCTTGTGGGCTCCTTCCTGGAGGCTGCAGACTCATGCATTCAGCAATTCATGTTCTTTGTCGGTTTTCCCAACAGCATCAGGATTTGATAATGGGTCGAGATCGGCGAAAAGGCTGAACCAGGCAGTCAGGTCCGAGGAGGGCTTGGCAGGCTCTGGGGAGAAAAGAGCAAACATGAGCACACCTACCTTGCTAACTCCCACCTCTGCCAGGCTGCAGGCAGGTGGGTCCAGGTGCATCTTGAAGAGGCAGGACACTCAATCTGACAAACCCCATTGCTCTTTGTCTCTAAGCCTTGTTAGGGTATTCCATGCCCCCCTGTTGGCCGGTTGGCTGAGTAACATTTTTAAACCATGGTCTTTATACAGTTCAGTGCACAGTGATCCTTTGTGTTAACCCACACCTGCACCTCCACCCAGCGATGGCCACAGCCCGCAGAGCTGCCTGAAACCCCAGGCCCCATGCTTCACCGCCACCAGGAAATATCAGTCATTTCAGAAATCACACTGAATGTCTCAAGAAGCAAGGTGCTTCCTGGAGGAATCTTTTCAAATCTGCTGGGTTAAGAGAAACACCGTGGTTACTCTTTTCAGCCTTCAAAGCAACAGGTCCAGAAGGGGGGAGGGGGGGAGGATGGCACCTAGGCCTGACTGCCCCTCTTCTCTCAAGGTCACTGCCTTCTTTAACCCTCTCCCATCAGAGGAAGGGGGCCTGTGACAGGCCTCCCCTTCCCCACTGGGCTCTAAATTGCCCCCATACCCCTTACACTCCAGCCTCAGTGGAACAGCCTTCAGCTGTCCTTTCACCAAACCACCTGCCCTAACTTCTTGAGTGCCACGATTACAGAGCCAAATTATTTTCCAGATGAGGAGAACATTTTCAAAAGAGCACCTGATGCAAGTGATTTACAAATAAGTTGGGGGCTCTTCTCTACATAACTCATTCCACATGAGACTCTAAGTTCATTGGCTTGGATGACCCATGCTTTTTTTCTTTCTCCAACGGGTGGGAGTATCAAAAGCATGAAGTAAATGTCTCTCTGACAGGTTATCCTTCTAGCTGAGAGCAGCTAGGAATGTGCTTGCCATCTGGTTGAAAAGAGTCTCAAAAAATATTGGTAGCACAAGTTGCTAAAAGTGGTTATACGAGAGTGATAGAGAATATTGATGGGATTATACCAACATACACAGGGCTTTTAATCTTTTCGCTAAAAAGCACTTAAACATTAAGACAGTGTACTGATCACTTTATACTTCTGATTCTCCTCCCTTTGTTGTTCAAAGTCTCCTGTGGATATATTATTTTATAATGAGATAACAATGCATCTATTATGGAGATAAGCTATTGCAAGCAAGACTAGTTAGTAACTGTGCAAGTTATTACTATGTAACATTAATTTCACATTGTGTGCAGTTAGCCCCCAAAACACTTGGTTTATTTTGATATGATAAACTGAGACTTCAGAGATCTCAATACAGCTTGGTGGGAGCGGGGGAGACATCATTTTTTTTTTAAAAAAAGGGAGTAATTTCTCTTTCTTTAGTCATGTAGGAGGTCACACAAGGAAACTGTATGGGGCAAGATTGACTTAGGCGGATTAGTGGGTTCTTGATAGAGAGTATCAAGATATCTTAGAGACAGCACCAGCGAAAACACTCTCCACAGCTCCCCTCCCCTCCCCAGCACCTTCCGATGGTGGGTGTGGCCCTGCTGTGAGGAGCCAGGTAACTACACCTCAGGGGCTTGGGGGTCCTCACATTCCCCAGACCTCCACTGCCGGAGGGAAAACCAGGTGCAACTATTTGCACGACACCCAAAAAACATCAAGGGAATGCTTTCTGATGATAATAAAATTGACACTTCCTTTAACTTCCTGTGGTCAACACAGGGAAAGTGGGTGATGACCAAAGAAAGAGAGAGAGCTGCAAATACAGATGAGATCTTCCTCAGGCAGATGTTTTGTCTCAAAAGAACAGATTTCACAAGCTCCAAAGGCCCTCTTTTGACAACTAAGACACCTGGCTCTTCCTGAAAAGCACTAACCAAATGCCTTGTCTGGTGGAAGCAATGGTATTTTCAGCTAAGGATCGCCAACCTCAGTGGCCTTTTCTCCCTTACTGTTGTCACCCAATCTTGGGAAGCACCCGGTCACATGGAGATAGATGTTTGAGTCTTCCTCATTAGATTTGATAGAGGGAGTTATGAATTAGGACATTAAGCCAGGAAAAAAGTTAGAACGTTAGTTCCTAGGATCATGCCGAACTCTCCACCCATGCAACCCCTCCTTTGAACCCAAGGTACTCACATGGAAATTAGTAAAGAAATAAAGAAAAGGGTGTTAGGCCGGTGAAAATGAAGGCAACTCATTTAAGGGGGATAGAACACTGTATTACCTTTCACTGCAGGGCTACTGCCATTTGGACTGCTTGCCTTTGGTGCTGGCCGTGGAGGAGAAGTAGGATTGACATTGCTCTCTGACAAGCCTAATGTTCAAAACCAGAGGTTGTTAGATCTAGGGAAGGGCAGTTACACTGCCCCATCAGCTCCTGGGGCACACACATGGCTCTCAACTCTGACGGCCTTCAAAGAGAAAGAGGAGGGTGGTGTGCAAAGACCCTTCTCCCATGTTCCTCATACCCGGAATATGTTTTAGGGGAGAGTGGATATGTATAATCATGCCCACCTTAAAAGTATGGGAAACTAGGGAAAAGATTGCATTTTGAAAAGCAAATGAGAAATTGCTAAGGTTAAAGCATTTTTGCTTTCACTTTTATACCCATTTTTCTTACCAAGTGACATCATTTCATGGTCACCCCAAAGATTATCAATAGTGTTGCAAAGAAATCAAGTGCCTTGTTTTCCTGTCACAAATGGGGAAAGCTTAAAAAAGTGAACACCATTAAATGTAGCAACAGAACTAGGGAATGGCTGGTCTTCTCTACTTCCAATATGATCCAGTTCATTTATTTTCCATAGAGCTAATTTAAATTGGGAAGTTTAGTTAATACAGAGAAGTAAATGGTAGTCCAGTCCAAATATATGAGGGGAAAGAACATCCCCTTAACTTGATGTCGTACCCTTACAAATGACATTGATCTTGTCTAACCCACTGTTCTGAAAGGCCCCCTGTGCTCTGCCTGTCCCTAATGATTAAGAGTCATTTAGCAGTCCTGCTTTGGGGGAAGCAAGCCTAGTTTCCCCCCAGTATTTACTGTCTGTGCTGGATGTTTCAGCATGACTCATTTAATTTAGAACTTTACCATATACTTCTTTGCACGTCTGCTTTAATTCTTCATGTGTAAGTCCTGTCTTCTCAGTGAGACAGGGAACTGTTTCTTCAATGTGCTCCATAACACCTAATGTGGTACAGGTAGGTGTGTGTGGGTTAAGGTCATTGTTGATTCTCACTGTGAAACGTAGACCATCAGATGAGGCACCACTGTTGGGTCCAAATGGTTAAAACTGTATCCTTTCACTGGGATGCTCTGGTCGCAGTGTTTTCTACAGAAAAGGTTTTGTCTCTGATAAGGCCCCCATGAGACATCACGTTGAGATGGCAGAGTTCAGCTGGGGCAGTGAAACCAATTTCTGGAGCAAGCAAGCCACTCAGTATATGCCACAAAAATGATAAGGTGTAATGCTGTTTGTTTACCCTGCCATTCTAAGATTTGTGATAAGGGACCTAATTATAGAATCATACTATATTGATTAGCTTGTACTTTTGTCTCATCTCCTAGAGTTCTGAGCCCCTTGAAGGCAGGGACCATGTATTATTCATCTTTACCTCCTTTAGTGCACTACCTGGCACACGATGGGTGCTGAAATTAAGATAAACTATTGAAGAACTCTTTTAAATCATGAGAAGTACACTTATGAAGCTTTGTTTTAAGAGATGGCAAAGCAGTGCTTGGCGCAGTAGATGCTATAATACTCACTGGTTGATTATTTCATTTTAGGCAAGTAAACACAAACGTCTCTATGAAGACTAACCAATGACAAATGAAACAGGTGGCCTGTGACCTATTTATTGGGTCTAAAATAATGAAAACATAGAGAGGGTTTAAAAAGTATTGTTATCCATTGGAAAGGTACTTGAACATGTTGCTAACATAATTCACAAACAACAAAAAGCACCAGATTTTAAAGGAACTTTTTGGGAAGATGGAAATGTTCTAACACTAGACAGTGGTGATGGCTGCACAATATAAATTTACCAGAAATCCTTGAACTGTTCTCTTACAATGGGTGAATTTCATGGTATGTAAATTATAGTTCAATAAAGCATTTTTTAAAAATGACCAGTATTTGGTGTAATCCAGGAGTAACATAACCTCCCTGTTTCCTAGAAAATTGGCCCATGGGCATTTTCCTTCTAAACCCAAATCACATAAATAGTGGTAAATGTAGAAAGTTAAAATTGCAGTTTCGTTGGGTGCCAAATAAAGCTCAAAGAGGTAGCATCTAACTGGGTCAATTTTACCTTTTTCCCTACAATCCTCTTCTGGACACCAAATGTCAAGACCCACCTGTGCTCTGCAGAGCCTGTGTAACTTTTCGTCAATGCCTGAAGCCTGGCCTCCATCTCTTAGGGCAGTGGTTCTCAGAGTATGGTGCCCGTGCCACTGGCAGGGGCATCACCCACTGAATCAGAATTGCTGGGGGTGGAGCCCGGGGAAGCACAAACCCTTGGCAGCTGTCATGCAGTGTAGTGTGAGAGGGCCCGCCACAGATGGTCCCCAAGGAACTGCCACGGTCACCATCTCTGTCAGGATCAGTGTCATCTTGGTTGAAGCCAGAGCCGGGACAAGGAGAGAGGTCCTCCTCGGAAACAGAGAGGTCTGCTTTCAGGACCCCACCTCCCAGGTCCTGGAGCTTTAAGCTCCTTGACCTTGTCAGGCTCTCTGAGTTCAGGGAGGCCCACACTTCCAGAAAGATCCTGAACAGATGCAGAGAAAAGGCAGGTGAGGGGTATGGAAGTCCACCACTCCAGGATCTCTGAATGCTATCTGATACAGTGGGAACACGAGAAAATTCTTCCGATTTCAAAAATATGCACAACATTTGTTTTTTAAAATGGCGGCAGAGAATGCTGGAAAAGAGGTGGTTCAACCATTGTCTTTTTCAGAGTATAAAGTGGAACACTTTCCTACAGGAGGCAGAAATAAAGCCACATACCAAAACGGAGCTCCCCTCACTTTATGTGATGGACATGTTCCCAAATGGCTATAAACAAATAAAATGACTGTATATCAAGTCATATTTTTAAAGTACCAGAAATACAAGGCGTATTTTTAAGCCTATAATTTAAAGGATTATAATGGCAGACTCCTTTAAAAAGACAGTGTCTTCTAATTGGATTCCTTTGTAACTATGGATTTTTGAATATTGCTCATCTAAACACTCATGAACATGTGGAAGTGATATCTGGAGTGTGACATGTGGAATCTATGGGTTTGGGGGCTTCTCTGCAGCAGAGGACATGGAGAAGGATAAGCGTAAAGACATCCCCCTTCGGGGACTAAGATGATGGGGAAAGTATACCTCCAAGTTTCCCATCACTGTTCCCTTGTCCCATAACGTGAAGCAGAAACAGCAGCCAGTTTGCCAAATCACAATCTCTCCTCAGAACAGCTATTAAGCATAAGTCTAACAATCCAACTATATGCACATGAGGGGAGAAAATGGTACAGTTGTGACACCAGCTATATACATATATTTTAAGCAAATACTAAGCTGAGCTGCAGTTTCACCCCCACTCATATCACTTTGGGAATTATTTAGGGGAGGGGTGCAACTAGGGTAATTATGGATGGAACGCCAAGCCAGACTTCAAATGTCTTGGCTTCTATCAGGAAAAAAATGCTATTTAACGAGAACTTACTGTTGCTAATATTCCTGTAATTGCCATCAACTGTTCTCAAGTTGGTATTAATTAGTTGGCTGAGGCGTTTTTAACAGGAAGGTGTGGCTGGAAAGATGTCTCCCCATCTCAGAGAAATTGTTTCAGGAGATGGGTGGTGAAGAGTGGAGGCAGGAGAAGCTGAGAGCTCTGTGAGCAAGATGACGAGCCTAGCTGTCGGTTCCTGTGATATGTCAACCGTGCTACCCGTTTGCAGGAAACACATATAAAATTTTATTGGAGCAATCCTGCCCCCCTTTACTTACATAAGGGAAAATATAAATCAGCCAGAAATAACACCGGCCAGCTAGAGCAGCAAGTAAAGCCAAAATAATACCACCCAGAGTAGCACTTCACCATGAATGCAATATTTCACTAACTGGGAAAGCAAAAGCCCAGGCTGGGTTGATGAGCACAGCCCAGGGCGCTCTGGGGTGGGGTTGGCCATGAAGGGGAAAGTGGGAAGACCATGGTCTTGGTGGCCAAGCACCAGCCTGCTGTCCACACCTTCTCTGAGCCCCACTTTCCATACCTGCAAAGGGTGGATAAAAATTCCTGCCTCATTAGGTTGTTGTATGGATAAAATGGGATCTTGGTGGTGAAACGAGGGAATACAGAGGCTGTAAAGAACAGGCCCTTAATAAATCTAAGCTGAATCTGGATTTCTGTATAAGTTAGCAGACATGAGAACCAACCCCTGAGATTGTCTTAGGACTGTTTTCTTTCTAATTAGTGATTCAGTGTCAGTTGATCTCTCCCTTCCTTCTTGCCTGCCATCCATCCATCCATCCATCTACCCATCCATCCAGATGTCTCTGTCGAACATCTTTTCTAGGCACTGAGCTATGATCGGGGAAATATGATGGTAAGCAACACAAACATGGGCCCTGCCCATGACAACCTTAAAGCAGACAAAAAATTAAATCAATTTTACAATGAGGTGAAATAAGAGGAATGATTAAGTACTGGGTGTAAAGGGAATGGAGAGCAGAAACACCTAACACTGACTGCTGGGGGAGTCCCTGGATGAAATGACACTGGACAGGAGAATCTGCAGGATGAGAAGTTAGCCAAGCAGAACAATCATCATGACCATGCAGGTGGGTGGAGTGCTACGAGAGGAGGTGAGGGTCAGACTCCCTGGAGTCCAGCTTACAGACGTAATAAATACATGGTTCTCCAGCTGAACAAGGTCATTGAGTCATGCTAAGTAAAGGCGTGGGGGGTATGGGCAGTGATGAGACCGGGTCAGGCCTTAAAGGACTCTGTAAGCCAAACTGAGGAGTTTAGACCTTATGTGAATCGTGGATAAAACCACAACAGCTTGGCAAGTCATGAGACCTTTCTGGGGTCCCTTGATTTCCTCATCTATAAAGTGAGGGTAGAGTAGATGGTCACCAAGGTTCCTCCGATGGACTAATGGAGGCAGTTAAATTCTGCAGATACCCAAGAGCTGGGGACATGCCCAGCAGGCTTAGAAAGTGCTGCTTCTTTGATGGAACAAACAACGCCAATGGCTCACGCTCTGTGTTCAGGTTATCTTTAAATGCGGGCCCGCAGCCTTTTCTTTCACATTATTCCATTTGAGTCCTGGAAATATGTTAGCCTGGAGCAAGGCTAAGCCAGAAACAGCAAGAGGAGAGCTCTGGTTGAGGAAAGGTAAATCTAAGAGAATGATCACGCTAAGCTTTCCATTACATTAGCTTTAAATGGAAACCCACCCAGATGGCAAGAGCACCTCGGAATTAGGTAAAACAAAAGAATATCCAGAAGGAACAAAGGGCTGTATGTTTGTGAGAATCTGGAACAAGACTCCTCACTTTGGTTTCCAGAATCCTAAATTAAAAGATGTCCTGGTGCACTTATTTTGAGGAGATGGTTATCTTTTCAGTATCAGCGTCTGTTTCTAAATTAAATTTTGGATGTTGGTGGGGAATTAAGAAGAATGTTTAATGAGGCCCATCAGCCTTGCCGGGTCTCTACCTCAGGCAGCCCCTCTGGCTGGCCCTCTTCCTACTCACTTTAAGAGGCCTCAGGAAGGTACAATTTTCTCATCACTGTATGACACAGAAAACCCCAGCCCCTATCATGCTGGCAACTTCAGAAACCCTTAGAAAGTCTAGCTAAAATTAACTCCTTCAAATTTTTTAGCACAACTTGATCCTAAATGTAAGTTCCTTTGTTTTGCTCTCCTAGAGGTTGAAGTAGGTGGGGGAAGGAAGATATAATTGTTCTCTTACTAAATCCCCCTTCCTTTCTACTTCCCCAGAGCAAAGGAGAAGAGTGAGGACAAAGGCCAAAAAAGAGAGGAAGGCAGAGGAGAACAGAGATAAGGAGGCGAGAAGACTGAAGAGGTGAAGGAGGGAGGGGGAGGGAGGGGGAGGGTTTGGAGTGCGGAAAGGCGCTGAGGTATCTGCGGCTGTGGCCTGGAGCCACCCACCTCTGTCCTGTGAACACTGCCCCTGAGGCTACAGCTCTGCCTGGACCTTACAAAGAGCTACAAAGGCGGTGGGGAGACTGAGCTAGACAGCACTACAGTGAATGAGGGGGCGATGGCTAGCACAGGCGAAGATTTTGTAGACAATCTCGATTTCATATATTCTATTCTGGAACGTCACCCAACTTTTGTGGTTGACACAACCCTGCCTTCCCACACCCACATGCCTCCTCCACGACTGCGTGGTTTCCCCCGTCCCTGTGCACACCCAGGAAGCCCAGAGCCAGGATAACAGTCTTTACGAGTCCTGCTCCTCCAGAAGCACCCAAGGCAAGGCCTGAGGGAGCCCGTCCGGGAATCGCGTTTGCCGTCAGAGACACGGTACTTGGAGGCAACAGAACAGAATGGGGAAAAGCATGGATTCCGGAGTCTGGTGACTCAGGCCCACAATCCGGCCTGCCTCCTACCAGAGGTATGATCTCGGGCAAATTACTTACTGCCCTGTTCCTCAGTTTCCCAGGCTGTAAGTTGGAGATGATGCCAGTACCTGCCTGGGAAGGGTGTGGTGAGGATGAAGTAAGTTAACACACGTAAAGCACATGGGAGTGCTTGGCCCACAGCGCATGCCATACGGACTGCTGGTTCTTATTATTTTACCACGATAAAGGGCAAAGTCACAGAAGCAAACAGTTTTAGACTTCAGCATCTCTGAAGTAGGGGTTAATCCGGGGATAAGAAGATGACATTTGTGGAAAAGTAGAAAGCTCCTTCAGATGACTTGGGTCTCTCCTGATAGATTATTTAGTGAGTCTAATACCTCGTATTACAGATGAGAAGGCAAAGGCCCAGAGAATGAGTAGCCTGACCAATTGCTGCAAAGTGAGTGCAGGGAAGGGAGTTTACAGAATAAAACCCAGGCTCTGAACTCCCTACCACTGTTCGCCTCGCTGAGCCAATATGCCAATGAGCCTTTCTACTCCACGTTTAGTTTGACTACTTACTTATTTCAGTGGTTTATTTGATTTAGTTTTTGAGATAATCTGAATAATCAGGGGAAGTAGTTTCAATATGAGGCGTCAAAAGTTTAATGATTATTTAGATTCTTTTGCAATTCATGTGTATAGATGGATTTTCTAGACCATGGATGCAATGGGAAAAAATCTAGAGCCAACATCCACCTTTTGCTCTTTTTTTAGGAGGTTGGAGGGAGTCCTGACAAAAGCACAGAATATGGTTAGAACTGGATTACATGATCAATCATCAAAGCAGGGAGCCCACTCTTTATCTGTACATGTGTTTTGAAGGTTTCCTGAATCAGAGGGCAGCACTGGGGCAGAATTGTTGGGGGTGCCTGCTGGGAACCTGTAGGTGTATAGAAGCTGAATGGGCTTCCTCTTTAAAACACTGAAGTTCACTTTTTTTTCTGTCATTTTGAGTTCCATAGACATTCAATTTATGGCTGTTGGCATGCAAAGGAAACAGGATAACTCAGAGGTTACAAAATAACTCCTTTAACATTGATCTTGATAGAACCCCAGCAGAGGAAAGGAAACTTTTAGCAGCCAGAATGGTCCCTTTATGGTAAATCAGATCATGTCCATCCTTGATCCAAGATGCTGTGATGGTTCCGAGTTCTTTCAAAGGCTAGGAGGCCCTACCTGTCTCCTCTCCAAGTGCCTCTCTCTCTCACTCCAACCCCAGTGCTCCTCCTGCAGACCCTCGACCATACCTGATCTACCCCGTCATTCCCCCAACACTATCTCTGGCTCTACTTTTTCCTTTTCTCCATATCGTTGGTCACTTTCTAAGCTACAATGTAATTTTATTATGTTTACTGTTCATTATCTCCTCTCCATTAGAATGTGAGTTCCAGGAAGGCAGAAGCCTTGTCTGTTTTGTTCTCAGGTGAATCACCAGTGCCTGGCACCCAGAGGACTCGATAAATATTTGTTGGACAAATGAGAAACTTGCTAAAGTGCTACTGGGGCGGTAACCTCCACTGAGACTCTGTGTGCCTGAGAAATAAATGGCCTCCCTTTGAAGTACCTCTTTCTCTTTCCATAGTGCGAGCTTGCATCTCTCTTACCGTCAGATCACCTCCCTCCTTAGACCCAAGTGTGGTCGTGTGCATTTCTCCTGGCCATGGGGCAAGGCTGAAGTGCAAAGCCCACAGCCACCACACTTGTCCTAGCTCTCAGGCGGAGTTCTGGGGACAGCGCCCTGGGCCTGAGCTGAGATATTCTTGCTCCACCTGCTCAGGAAGAGGGCGTGTGGCTCTGACTTCTCAGTGTCAGCCTGGGGCGCTCACAATAGAGTGACACTTGGCCACACCAGCGAGGGAGGAGCACTGCCACCACTGCTCCTGGGCAGCAGCAGGGGCCCTGGTGTCTCCAAAGCCGGAGGCCCCAGGGGGATTCATCCTCCAGCACAGCTGGAGAGTCTCCAGCAGCCCCCAGCTCTGAGCTGTGGATCCCGCTCCGGCCCCTGCCTCTCCCAACTCTCCCACGCCTTGTTAGTGCCTCTGCCACAGGTGGGTGGTGGTGAAAGCCAGTCTTTGTCAGCCTTGCTCGTCTGAGGTCCCAGCAAACGAGGTGGTGAAACCCAGGGGTGAAACTCGGGGCAGAGACGTAGTTTTGGATTGCAGTTATCCCTCCTATCTCTAACTCCATTACTGAGAATAAATGAGATGACTACAAAATAGGACTCAAAAAGGAAGGTGAAAGGAATCATGTATTTCATAAAAAACGAGTGGAGACTTTTCTTTTGGTCTTGCCTACCAACTCTTGCCATGTCCATGATCTCATCTCCAAAGACATGAGGTTTTTTTTTTTTTAATTTAATAGCCCATAATTACTTAATCATTCCAGCTCTGCCACTTGTTCTTAGCTTTAAGTGCCAGATAAACACACTGTTTATTAAGGAGATAGCCTAAATTCACGGAAAAACCAAAACAATTTGAGAATTTCTTAACAGTGATTCCTGTCTTACAATTAAAGCATGAAAGGAGGAAAAACAGTGTTGAAATACTAAAATGGTTTCCTTCTCAAGGTTTGTTTGCTTAGAAACTCAAACTTAAAAATTTAAATTTCAACCTGAGTGTTAGTTTTTGCACTCGAAATCAATGTGCTCTCCACATCAGCAATTCTTAACCAGCACGTGGGCTGCTGGTGAGCCTCGGAGTACCTTAAACCCTTACCAATGCTGCCGACCACTTTTGATCAGTGTGAAAACTCTACTTCTGCTGCGGTCGGGCTTTGGGGACTGTTGGGCCATGTGTTTCAGGCAGAACAGGAACAGCTGAGCTGAGGGCATACTCAGAGTACTGGTGAGCCCGGATGGAGAGGTAAAAAGCACCCAGAAAGCTCCATGTCTATGGGAACGTGGAGAATGTTGCCTCATAAGTATGTGGGAGAACTTAGCTAGGGTGATGGCCAGGAAGAGATGGCGAAGTCAACAAGCCACAACCATGAAGGCAATCTGATCCCTCAAGTGTGCCATGAAAAAGTCTAAAATCAAAGTAAGACAGTAAGACTGAGAACCACCCCTCTAGCCTTTGATTAATAGGAAATGTGAACAGGAGGAGAAAATTATGAGAAGAAATAGATTTTAAACCCTAATACATATCTTAAAGCTGGAACGTGATTCTGAAATTTGAGCTAAAGAGTCACTGACTGTAAAAGGAAAATTTAAAAACCAAAAAAAAAAAAAAAGACACCGGCTATAAGATAAAACCCAGAAAACATTTTAAAAAGATAAGGAAAAATAGGCCATTGGGTTTCAAAAAACAAAAAACAAAAAATGAACCAACAAAAAACCCCATTTCAATCCCTGTGGTACACATACCTTCCAGTGAGGCCTGTAAGTCTTTCATATTTTGATCTAGAAGCTGTGAAGGAAGGAATCCTGAGCCTGTCTGGGGCTTGGGGTCTGGCTCTCCTGGGGCCGCAGTGGGTGCTGGCTCCTTCAGCTGACCGTCTCCAAACACAGCAGCCCACTCTTTGCTGAACTCGCCCTCTTCCAGGGAGGAAGCATTGAAGATTTCACTCAACAGCAGCAGGTCATCTTTGTCAGCACCTTCAGGTTCCGGGGTCCCTGCCATTGGGCCCAGGCAAGCTGATCAAAGCAACAGAACACGAAACATATCACCACCAAGGGCCCAGGCCCTAGGGAATACATGTGGTGGGGGCTGGGATGGGACAGACCAGGTGATGGCTAGATTTTTTAAAAAGTTCATCAAAATATAAATTAATCCCCTTATAGCCTCTCAAGAAATTTTGGAATTAAATTTCTAGTCCCATTGAAACCAAGCAATACCCTGTGAGGACTTCCTGGGGACAGCCCCACCCCCCATGTCCCCTGCCTCTTGCTCGTATAAAAGCTTTAGTCTCCTAGGCCTTCCTAGAGTTCGAAAGAGCAAATTTAATCAGAGAAGTAAAACAAAAACAAAGGAACACAGTCAAACAAGACAAAATAATAATAGCTGAACCATAAAACAAAGTCAAAGACCTTTAGTTTCTCCTCAAGGGTTATAGATAATATCCTGAGCCATATTCTTGAGTTGTTTTACAGATACCAAAACCCCCACCCAGTGGAGGAAGTTAACTACATGCTGACCACCAGCATGTAGATGGGTTGGAACCAGAAGGTTGATGACTGAGATTCCTGTAACATCACCTTGTTACCTTACCATCAACCAATCAGAGAACTGTGTATGAGTTGATCAGACACCCTGCAAGCCACACCCCTAAGCTTGCCTTTAAAACCCTTTCACTAAAAGCCATTGTGGAGTTCTGGTCTTTTGAGCATGAGCTGCCCGTCCTCCTTGCTTGGCTCTACAATAAATGCTGTACTCTCCTTCACTGCAACCTGGTGTCAATAAATTGGCTTTGCTGCTAGTTGGGCAAGTGGACCCTTGTTTAGTTCTCACTCATTCTCTTTCCTTCAAAGCAAGTCCAGTTTCTGGTGGATTTCTGGTCCAGTCCATTAGAATTGCATTGAAATAGTTTCCACAAAATTCTAGAGTGTTGGTTTCTCCTTAATATAAAAGCACATTTACCACCAATACATTTCTCAGACATGAAACAAAGCCAGGATTGAAGGCATGTTGGAGATCTTAGTTCCTTGTCTGTATAGCTTCCCAAACCTTCCCAAACAAGCCCTAAATTCACAACCAACGCACCATGTGGCAGCCTGCCCTGCCATCCAGGATGAGAAGGGGAGCCTCACCATGCCCAGACTGACCCAGGGAGATGGGAGCAGAGGTATCAGGAAGTCTAACAATGACCAAGAAAGACATCCTTGCTTCCTGTCTCATTTGTGGCACCCCAACTGCATAAAGCAAAGGAAAAGCGGGTCTGGTTTGCCTGAGGGCAGTGGTGAAAGAATGACAGGAAAACAGGGCAAATCACACACGGAACCACTAGAGGATGAGCTTCACAGACTAAAGACACAGCCCTGGAGGGTTGGAGTGAGCACTGGACCAAAGGAGGAGCCCCTGGGTCATCCTTTACTTGCTGTGTGACTTTGGCAAGACCCTTAACCCCTCTGGGCCTCTGTTTTTTCATCTATAAAATTTTATTAATAATGCCCACTTGAATATCATCAGGAAGATCAAAAGAAATACAACTGAAACCTCATTGCCGGTCCAGAAGAAAGACTTTAGAGATTCATTCTTACAATATGAACACTGACAAACTACTAAATAGTGAGTACAAGTAGAATGGGGGCATTACTATCACAAATCCTATAACCTTTCATTGCGTTTTCCACATATTTTGAAAACCAAGAATTGATGATTTTTTTTAACTCTGGCTTTGTTATGGTGTCTAATTGCCACTTGGAAACTACAAACATTTTTGTTGTTAAGTCATGAAGAGAGGGAACAATCATGATTTATATTTTCTCTGAGCTAGATGGTAATGCTAACACTGTCATATTAAGTGAGATGAACAGGTTTCCCTCAAATATATGAGATAATTTTTAAAAAGCCTTCACATGAATTAGATAAAGCTCTTATATCTCTGTCGGCTTTACTGGATCTATTTTCAACAACACTTTATAGAAAGATCTATGATAGAGGGGATTTTGGATGTGCTGTTCAGACTGGCTATCCATCAGGGAGGGGAGGGGTCCAGGCATGCTCATATCACTGTGGTTTAAAAATAGTGGCGAAATACCACCTTAATTGGACAGCTGTCTAAGTTAAGCATTCTTCTTGTTTGTGTTATCACAGAGGTTTGCACTAAGATATAGCCTGTAGGTGTGGTGGTGAGAAGATTGGGAAAATGGCATTTTACTAAACAGGCTTCCGAGACAGTTCTGTAGTGACACAGTAGTGCAGGAACCACTTAGGCCTGTGCGTGGTAGGGAAGGCAGGGCAGGAGAGGTGATGCAGCTCACCGCTGTGAACAAAGGAAGGAACCTCGGCTGTGACAGGGTGTGTCCATCAACATGCATTTGGGTGTCCTTCCTCCCTCTCCCTCAGTCTCTCTCAGCATCACCCTTTTTACATCTATTTACATCTATTAACTTCACAAATCTCTGTACTTCCTACTTTCAGTTGGGACCTGAGTGCCCAAATCTTTTCTCATGGTTTACTTTCTAGCCTGACTGAAACCAGAGGATTGCTGAACCAAACTCCTTTTATTGGAACCAATTCAAGTCGATGTACAGACCCTAGAGAAACAGATGACTTTAAACGAACATTGAAAATTATGTGCATTCCTCCCAAAGTCACTTTACAGCTCTCCACTGAGTCAAACCCTGGGGGAGCCTTCGTTGCTTTCGTCTAGATGTCAGTACAGGGAAAATCACAACCAACATTAGCAACTACACATAATAAACCTTGAGAGCCTTTCAGAAATAACCACAGACTGGAAGAGCTCTTTGTGTTTACTGTTTCGGTTTTGTGCAATGGCATTTAGAGTAGACCTCTTTGGGTTTTGTTAACTTAGCATCCCTTTCCTCCTCCTCTTTAGTTTCCCTTCGGGGAGACACCTTCTCCTCTGATCCTGGTGAGATACCACTTAAGATGCCTCACCACCTCATCCCAGGTGGATGTGTGACCTAGGCTGGCCAGAGTCTTTCATTTCTCAGGGCATGGTGACTGGCTCAGGGATGGGCATATGCCAGAGGCTTCCCTGAGTTTGGAATATGGAAGCTGGAAGGAAGAAGGGCTCTCTTCTTTGGGATTCTAAGTTCTAAAGACGCAGAGTTGAGGCTCCCAGTGATGACAGAGCCAACCAGGGAGGGAAGAGTTAGAAACAGAATCCTGACAACCCTGTTTAAGCCCCTGGATACAGCCTTGCTTAAAGTCAATCCACCTAAGTTACATGGACCAATAGCCATACATTCTTTTATTTTCTTTTAATTTTAAAGCTAAACTATTTAGAGAAGGATTTCTATTACTTCCAACCGAACGATTCCCAACTAATAATCTATCCTATCCAACTCAAATTTAGTGACTGAAATAAGAAAAGGACCCACGGGGAGGATGATACTGTCCAGAGCTAGTTCTGAATTGAGATTTAGTCTAAGGTCTACCATTGAATGTGGCCTATTACTTAGTGTCCTGGTTATTTAACAGTTAAAACAGGCTGCACTGTGGATATTTTCTCTTTTAAGAAAACTTGTTAGCTGAAAGCAATGAAACTGACAATGACTTGAACCTGAAAACAGGGAAACCTCCTAATTATTGCCTGGATAATTAAGATGCTTGAAATTACTGTACATAACTTGTAAGAAAACTACAAGTAGAAAAGGACAGGTTTAGGTCTATAACCAGACAAGTCAAGACTTGAAAAATAACACTAGTCAGTTGGCTCTTAAGAATCATGCTATCATTTTCTTTGGAAATAATTCAACTCAACTGTGAGAAAATGAGGACACACAGAGATACGATAAGCTCTTTGAGAGAAGCCTGGTGAGAGTTACAACTGGAGTCACAGCCTCCACCGTGTAGATGAGCAAGCGTTTCTCCTGGGTTACGGAGCCCCACCCTGCCTTTGTCTTAAAGAATGAACAAAGAGATCGCAGGGGCCAAATCCACAGATACTCCTCCCAGCCCCCTTCATGCCCTTGCTGGCTCTCAAGTCTCCATGTTTACTTTCCTATCAGTAACCCAACCGCAGATATTACTACAAAAAAAAAAAAAAAAAAAGAGCAACACACGTGACATACTCAAATTCTCACTGCTTGGGCCTCCAGCTCTACGACCCTTCATGCACTCCCTCATCCTTTGCAAGATTAGCCCTCCCTATGCTCTCCCCATGCTTGTGGGAGCCTGCTCTGCTCCCAGTATTATTCCAACATCAGCATCTGTAATCGTTCATTCTCCAAGGCTTCCTCTCTCTGACCTCAGGTGTGTGCACAGCCAACAATGTCAATCTTCACTTGATATTGCTGTCTTTCCCCACACACCCCCTGTCAACTTACTGTCCTAGTTTCTTCTTTCTTCTACAGCCACACACTCTACTTTGTCACCACTCTTTTTGGGGCTGTCTGTAATCAAGTTCCTGCCCCCACCTACACTGAAGTGGCCCTCTTGAAGGTTAACAGAGAGATCCTCATGGCAGATTCCAAGCCCCTTTGCTCAGGTTTTGACCTCTGTAGCACTTTGCACTAATGCCCACTCTGGAAACGCTGTCATCTCCTGTGAGTCCCCATCAAGTGGCTCTCTTGGATGTCCTCCTATCTCCTTGACAATACTTTCCCTGCTGCCTGTTCCTATTCTGGTTGCCCTTAAGATTTCCTCCTAAGCCATCATCTCTCTCTTCCCTACATTCTCTACATAGAAGATCTCATTTGTTCTCATGGTTCCAGTGTTGCTTGGAAACATCCTCAAATCTCCATCTCCAACTCCAACTTCTTTCTTGAACTTGGATGACAAATTCCTACCTGGGGGCCCTTAGGGGTTTGTCCATTGGCGAGCCTGCTGGAGCTCCATAAAAGGCACCCTCCTGATGTATACCTTTGCTTAATTCAGCTGTGAGGTTATTACTCCCTTCCTCAAAAACCTTCAGTGGCCCCCTCTGACTCCTGAGTGAAGTAACACTCCTTATGGTGGGTTCAGGACCACTACAGTCAAGCTTTAAGGCAGCCCTTTCAGCAGCTCGCCAACACTGCCTTCAGGGAAGCCTACGATTCAGCAAAACTCCTCTGCCTGCCATTCCTCAAACATGCTTTCCTGCCTTCCTGTCTGGCAACCTGCTGTTTTCTACCAATGAGATGCCCAAAGAGAAGAGTCATACTCAACTGAAAGGGATCGTATAAATCATCTCCTCTAACTCATTTTACAGATGAGGAAAAATACACCCAGGCTAGATGACCTCAAGGTCATATAATTTATTAGTTATAAATTATCTGGCTAGAGACCCCTGGCTCACAAGTCAAGTTGTTTTTTCAGTGCACCACACTGCTTTCGCTTCAGAGACTATTAAGGGTCTCATATATAAACAAATATTTAAGTTTTGTAAAGTTTGTAGGGTTTCTAAGGTCATATGGCTCCACTGGTAGCTAGGCAAAGCTCACAGCTGCAGGCACCATGGCAGAATGGTCGAGATGAGAGCCCCACTCAGCACGTTTACCCTGCCCTGCCCTGCCCTGCCCAAGGATTCAAAAGTAAAAACCCTATGCCTCTGGGAAAACATTCCCTAGGAACAGTGATTCTGACCCAGTGAGTTTTCAATGAGTGAAAACTGACCTTCAGAGGAAGCTCTCAAGTTCAGACTGAGTGTGGGTGACAGAAAGCTAAGGTAGGGACCAGGTGACAGCCCACTCAGGTGATATTTTTGAAATCATACAGAGTTTCATGACCTCAGCAGAAATTAGGAACACAGAAGATGGAAACATAACTACACAGACCCAAAATGAGAGCACAGGAAAACAAGTAGATAAATGTCACAGAAGTTCCCTTCATCTGTGTGTGAAACAGGAAGACACTCTGGTTTGCTCCCTGGTCCCCACTCTCAACATTATGACTAATTGTAAAGGCCACACGCTTGAAACACACATGAAAAACCCCAAACACCAACACTATCCTCACACTTGGGTAGGAAACCACCCTACGAAGCTGTCTAACAAGAAAAATAGTCTTCATTATAAAAGGCTCTGGTAACAAATTGTACTTGTTTGGAATTCAAGAATACTGCTTCTAAAAACTCCCTTCTGGTGAAAAAAGACATGGATAGTAATAGCAGATGGAGGAAAACCCACCCCGCCCACTCTCTGGGACACACACACACACACACACACACCCCCCCCAAACAAAAAACAAAACAAAAAACCCCTCCCCCATCAGAGAAAAAAACCCCAACAATGCTAGACCCTGAGTAGGCACTCAAAAAATACTTTTTGATGAGCCCGCACCTCCATTGTAGCATTAGAGCTTAACACGCAAGCAATGTTACTGGAAAACTTGATACCTGGAGCAGGGGTAAAGCTACATAGAACACTACAGACGATAAGGTGATCAAATAAGAACAGTATTTGGTTTTAAAGTACACCATTATCTCATGAAAGGAACCAAGCCAGCAGTTTTCTCCCTAGGAGACTGAGGGAGACAGGGATAAGGGAAAGTTTATGAGAAAAGATAATGAGCTTAGTGTTTGACACATGGCTGTGAGGAAGCAGTGGGATCCCTAGTTAGCTATATATATATATATATATATATATATATATATATATATATATATATAGTTAAGTACAGGAGACAGTTCTGAATGACTGGGCAGGACCTGGGTGCAGGGACAGAAATGCATATTACTGCTACAGGCTAAAGTTTCTCACCCAGACATATGGGAGCTAGTGAGTGAGTGTCTCAGCCATTTGCTAATTGGCCAGAATTTAGAATTGCAAGTCTGGAGATAGAAACCAAGGAAGCAGCCAAAGACAAACATTTTCATTGTAATAAGAACAATTAAACCATTTTTAAATTGGTCCAGTTAGTCCTGTCCTAGAGAGGGATATTTTGGATAAGGCCGAGTTAGGAGATTTAGGTGAGCTGAATTCATGGAACTCTCTTCTGCTTTATCCCACCACTTTCTGTTCAGTTATCTGAGAGTTATTTCTCTTGGCCCAACTTTGAGGAACACAAGACTTTACATGTTATAACTCGTGAACTGAGACTAAGGGCTGTCACATGTGGTCACAAGGTGATTTCAGAGCCACTTTCAAGTATCTCAAAATGTCACTCTGTTTCTTTTTCATTTAAAATGTTTGTATGAACTGGTTAAATATTGGTTTTCCATTACATTATCTATTTAGTAGGAGAAAACACATTTCATTATGACACTGAGTCGGAGTGATTTTCTGGGCCACGGCTCCTGGAGAATTGTGTCCTTGCTGTAGACAGAAGCAGCCTGCTCTCTGATAACACTGTATCAGGGCTTAGCCATGACTTGTCCAACAGAATCACCGCTGGGAGTGAACCAGCCTCCAAGCAGCAGGGTGCTAGAGCTTACAGTTCCCCGAGTCCTATAAAGTCAGCCATCCCTGGATTAAGCTCCTTTTATTTCTTGATTGTTTAATGTCTTACATATTATAATCAGTATTTTAATTCAGGAGTTGGGCCTTCTGGCAGTTTTCCGAAGGGCACACATTTGGAAGTCAACTAATTAAGAGTATTCTTTTCTTCCATCACCGCGAATTCTCTGTACACTGAGAGAATATTTTCATACTCGTGGCCATGTTAATTTTTAAGCTGATGCTACGCCTGGGGCTGCGGACGCAGAAGAAGCAGATAGAGGGAAAGCACGCCTGGTGACTCAAGGGGGACTTTGTGGGTTGGCAGAGATAAAGGGAAAGGAGAAATTATGTGACACTGCATTTAACCAAGCAAATTTGTAAATCAATTTTTCTGCCTGAGAACGAGTACACATTTTGAGGAAGAGCACATTCATCTCTTTATCTTCAGAATTAAATTGAGTGCTCAAAAAAAAAAGGTATATGAGCCGCAATTCTACGAAACAAAGATTGTAACTATAAACCAACGAGGTGTGGAAGTTGTTTTAAATAAGTAGAAAGATATCAATCTTATTCCAACATATCTTGGCATATGCGTTAGAAGAAGCTCATGAAAGTAAGCCTGTATCTTGGGCAGTTAGCATTTCTGACTTAATTCTGTGAAGAAAGGCGTGGCTACTGGGTTAGTGTTGTACCACTATGACCAAGTTTAAAAAGTCAAAATCCAAAACCAAGAAACTTTTTTTGGAAGAAGCAGGGAAACACGAGACTATAGACTCAAATGTGCTTGTGTCTGTGTAAAGAAACACTGGAGGATGCACTAGGGGATGGGAGTGTTGGAATAGAGAGGAGAGTGGGCAGCAGCAATGGGAGTGAGAGGTTTGCTTTTGTTTTTTTTACTGTGTACATTTTTATCATTTTGATTTTTGCACCAATGTGAATATACCACCTACTCAAAAATTATGTTTATTAAAATAATGAAATTAAATAGGAGATAATAAAAGCAAAGAGCAAACTATATAAACAAGAGGTTGGGAATAGGATAAATCATATTCCTATCAAAATAAATTGAAGCTTATGTATAATTATAAATAATTTGTTAAATGTTAAGACTTGCTAAAACTAGGTGGTGGGTACCTATTACTTGTTATATTATTATCCTTATCTCACCTTTGTAAGACTGAAATATTTTCCCCTCCAAAAAATAATTTGTTTAAAAGCACTATTATTTCATCAAAATATTCTATCCTTAAGCCAAGGGAGAAACATTTTTATGAAAATATAGGCCACGTAATGGCAATCTGCATTAATTATTTGCTTTTTTACTTTCATAACCTGGTGTGATTTCAGTATTTACAAATACGTAGACATTCTGATAAATACGCATGGACATTCATGAAATACTGCACAGTGTGTTGCCTGGAATGAAAAATTAATAAGGAAAGTGGGTTTCTGCCCTCAAGTTTATATGCCTTAGCCTTGGAAACTTTTTTAAAGCCTTGGAAACTTAGTGCTAGAGTTGTGATGCCTTTCCAATTTTGAAAAAACTTTAACCAATGTCCTCTGTTTTCCAGACTTTCTCCTCTCACACTCTGGGAATTAAATCCAAATCAAGCAAAGACTGAGTAGAGAAAATCATCAGCCCTAGGTAACTGGGGCCGGCAGGATGATCTTGGCCCACTTCTAGTCCTGTAAGAAACCTGTAAGACCAGGTCAGACGGTATGCCAGCCGCCCAGGGCAAGGGATGCTCTAGAATTTGGCTGAGAATCTCAGGGGTAGGATGGAAAGCAAAGGCTATGACCAAGCTGAACACACTCAATTTCTTGGGATCGCTTAAGACTAGGCATGTCTCATCCAAATCCATAGTTCTGGAATCTCTTGTTGGGGGCTATTTAGTAAATGATTTTAGGTCTGGTGAACTTGGGTGTGGGACCTGGCCAGGCAAGCTTTCCCTGTGCATTTAACTAAGGTTCAATGAAGATAAGCACAGTACATCAGCAGGGCAACATTTCTTTCTTTCTTTTTTTTTTTAATTAGATTTTTCTTTTTCTGAAAATTGCCTAAATTCATAATTTATAATCTATTTATTTATTTTAAAAAATTTATCTATTTTTGGCCACACTATGCACAGCACGTGGGATCTTAGTTCCCCAACCAGGGATCAAACCCGCGACCCCTGTAGTGGAAGCGCAGAGTCTTAACCACTGGACTGCCAGGGAAGTCCCAGCAAGGCAACATTTCTAGTCCTACCATCTCTGCTTACCGTTTGGAGAGTGTCCCTGTGTCAGAGACGATGAAAGACCCTTTGCATACTTGATCTCCAATCCTGGCAATAACCCAGCAAGACTGTTGCTACTGGCTCCAATTTACAAATGAGAACAACTGAGGCTAAAAGAGTTTAAGTATGAAGCAAGTTACTTAAGGCCACAGAGATCATTTTTTTTTTTTTTTTTTTAAATTATTTTTGGCTGTGTTGGGTCTTCGTTTCTGTGTGAGGGCTTTCTCTAGTTGTGGCAAGCGGGGGCCACTCTTCATCGCGGTGCGCGGGCCTCTCACTATCGCGGCCTCTCTTGTTGCGGAGCACAGGCTCCAGACGTGCAGGCTCAGTAGCTGTGGCTCACGGGCCCAGTTGCTCCGCGGCATGTGGGATCTTCCCAGACCAGGGCTCGAACCCGTGTCCCCTGCATTGGCAGGCAGACTCTCAACCACTGCGCCACCAGGGAAGCCCCCCACAGAGATCATTTATAGGAGAACCATATTTAAATTCAGGTCTGTCTGATTCTGAAAGCCATGGTTTTTATCTCCTCCAGCATTCAACCTCTGACATAATAGCTTTTAGCTTTAGTAGTTTGAACATTATGTAATTACACTAAAGA
The DNA here is from genome assembly GCF_009873245.2 of Balaenoptera musculus. NCBI lineage: Eukaryota > Metazoa > Chordata > Mammalia > Artiodactyla > Balaenopteridae > Balaenoptera > Balaenoptera musculus. The sequence goes on from NC_045793.1 coordinate 63,045,434, forward strand.
TGACAGATCTACACATACTATTTGTGCTTGAGCATATTTGAAGTCACTTATAAAGACAAATGACAGTCACCTAAAAACAATTGCTTGGGAATGCAAAGCTATTCAAAAGATAAAAATTACATTTTCCTGCATGTAACAACAGTATTTAAAATATTAAACAAATTATAACCCCAAAGAAATGCATAAATCTTACCACCTTCCTCGAGTTTCATGTCTAATAGTTCATCTATAGGTTCATTAGAGGAGAAGAAAAGAAAATTGAGTCATTTTCATTTTGTAAGGAGTTTGAGTCAAATTGCTAAAATTGAGTTGTTTTTCTTAATCTAGATTACCTGAGCATGCATTATGTATAGAGCTTTTGTCTAAGGCAGATAAAACACTTTTTCTATCTTCAGCTGTAAATATAACACATGCATTTGGTTATCACCAATTCAGAAAGGTGTGTGTGTTCATATACTAACGCTAAGGTAAATACATGGCTTCAGGAAGAAATGGTATCCACAAACTCACTCACGCAGAAGCAGGGGTCCTCAGGTGATATTTTACTCAAGCTGCTGGCTCTAAATGAATGCTGAGTTAACAGCCCTGAATCCTTATTTTGTTTGGTAGAAAACTATATGACACTGATCAACAATTCTCCTTCTACGGACAAATGTGTGACTTAAGTACTGGAAGATCGACTGACGGTGCACTAAGGAACCTCAGCCACGTGGGCCTGGCTAAAATAAAAGGGCAGATTACGGGTGAAAGAAGCCAACCTGTAAAGGCTACATTCAGCGTGATTCCAACTATATGACATTCTGGAAAAAGCAAAACTATGGAGACAATAAGAAGATCAGTGGTTGCTAGGAGTTTGGGGGAGGGAAAGGTGAATAGGTGAAGCAACGGGGGATTTTTAGGACAGTGAAACTACTCTGCATGTGGTAGATACATGGCATTAAACATTTGTGAAAACCTACAGACTGTACAACATCTAATGGAAACTATGGAATTTGAGTGATAATGATATGTCAGTGTTGGTTCATTGATTGTTTACCCTGGTGGGGGATGTTGCTAGTGGGGGTGGCTATGCATGTGTGGGGGCAGGGCATATATGGGGACTCTTTGTACCTTCTGCCTGATAAAGTGTGTGTGTGTGTGTGTGTGTGTGTGTACGCACAATATAACAGCCTTAAAACTTGGTTTGCTCATATGTACATTAGACTTTCTACAGGTCCCAGAATAAAAGACAGATGGCACTTCATTCTAATGGATTCCATTCTGTGTATATCTAAAATAAGGAAATCAACATTTATGATCTCAAAATATTATGCAGCTACCACAAGCAAGTGAACATACGGCACAAAGAGAAAATTTGATCCCCCTGTATTGTCGCATGTTGTATAAATATATGATTTATATTGATAATTTCAATAGAATCAACTGGAGTTTACATTTTTCCCATAAAACTAAAATTTTTCTATTCAATTACTTAGATTCCCACAGGATTCGTGCTGTCGGCCCTGCATGATCCTGAGGCTGGAGGGTGTGGATCAATACAGTCAGAGACTCTTACATGGCCAGCCTGCCTCTCTGGCTTCTTCTACCACTTACTCCCTCCGTCAACCTCTAGGACATTGTTCCTCTGACCTTCTCCTGGTCCTCCCTGGCTCATGGTCTTTGCCCAGGCTGTTTCTTTTGCTTTGATAGGTCTTGCAGTAGCCTTGACTTAGCCAGTTCCCCGATGCCCTCAGACAGGTGAAGTCACCCTAACACACAGGCCCATCGCCCTTGCAGCCCTCACCCAAGGTGGAGTTGCCCAGTTACTTGTGTAATTGTCAGGTTACCACCTGCTTCCCCTTTTGACTGTAAGCCCCATTCTGGAAGGGTCTAGAGCCCTGTGCTGTGCCCGCCACAGAGGTGGCTCTCAATTAACATCCGCTGAACAAATGAACAAGTACATGAGTAAGTGAAGGCATACAAGCATGAAGGGATGACAGGAAGCCAAGCTGTAGAGGCAAAAAGGTGACAGTTTTTTTCTTTTTCCCTGTTGAAAGACAGATGGGGGAAGAGCAAAGGAAGCAGTAAATGGGAGAAGAATAAAGTAGGTGATGTGGCTGGAAAAGTAGGAAGGAAGATGGAAGGAAGACAGAGTGTGAAGGGAAAAGATGGAAGAGAGGGGGAGTTCCAGGGTGTAATCTGCCACCTCCTGTCTCCTGGAAAGGCTGCCCCAGCAAAGGGCAGGGGCAGATACGTTCCGAGAGGGCCAGGCTGAACAGGTGGTTGGGGTAATTTTAGTTCTCTTCCTATCACCTATAAAACTTTCCCCTGTGTCTCCAAGAATTTGAGTCCCAATGAAAGGCTCAGCTTTCCACCCTCAGTTCTGTCACACTTTACCCTACCCCGTGCTCCTCATGCGAGAACCACCAGTGAACGAATGGGCTGTAATAGCAGAAGGCAGGAGTAGCTGACAAGCCCTTCACAGCACACTGTCTGGTCCCCCAGTGCTCTGATCCCTCTTCCGACCACACGAGGGTCAGTACGCCAGAGGGATCTGGTGTCACTCAGTACTGAGCAGGCCCAGGAACCACCTGGAAGAGCAGTGTCTGAGCTCTCCCATCTGTTCCCAACCATGACCAATACACACCCCATGACACAGCCAAAATCGAACTCCCCTGATGTCATCATGTAATCTCTTTACAACCATCTCTACAGCCCAAATGGCAGTTACAACTCGTAATGGTAACAGCAGAAATGTTATCACCTGTTGTAAAAGAAATAGTCTCAATTGTGATGCTGCCTTGACAGGCTGCTGCTGAAATGACTAATGATGCTGTTTTCTAGTTCAAAATATGCAACCTCTCTCAATAACGCTATAGGGTCAACAGCACTGATACTTGAAAATTTAAAACTTAAATGATAGGAAGTAAATTAATATAGAATTTTCTCAATTGGAAAAAAAGGTCTAGAAGAAGTTTACCAACAAAGAAAACGAGCTGGCTGTTGTGCAGCAGTATTTCAGAAGCAGTTCTCAATAAAAATCGAAACTTACTCTTAAAACTAGAGGATTCCTTGTGCTGGTTTTCATCCTCTAATGAAATTAACCTTAAAATTAAAAAACAAAGTTTAGTAATGTTGTTCTGAAAATGTTATACTTACGATAGAGCCAGATTTTCTGTACAATATCTATTACTGTACATACACACACACACACAATATGAACATACAGTCATTTACATGCTATACATTTTTGGAAGAAGAAATAAATGTGCCGGCTTTCTTCTGTCCCTGTACTAAAACTGGTTAGTAGTATCTTAACATCTGAATTTAGTTTCATGCCAAGGCACATATTCTGTAAATATCTAGGTGGGCAGTTATGTATAACAAAGATAGATACTTACAGTTATCACTTTAAAAACATAGTTAACAAACTGATGGACAAGCAGGTGTTTATTCTGATTCCTGGTGTTACAGGAGAGGATACCTCAGGAGGGTAGCTAAATTACATAAGGCGGAAAGCAGGATCATTCTCAAATCCACAAGACTGTCGCCTACTGAACTGTCATTATTCATGGGTAAGATCATGGCGCAGATACATCACCACCCTGAGATTCAGCTGGTGCCTCTGAATCCCCCTCCTAGCAAAGTGGTTCACCTTACCTGCCATTTCTGAACAAAATTCTTATTAAATTTCATTGTCATTTAAACTAGTTACTAGGTTATACTTTTTGAGCTTTAAAAAAGGAAGTACTAAAAATAATGAAGAAATATGAAATTAATTAAAACTAACCACCCAAAACTAATCTTCGGTGGTTCCTCTCTAAGTAAAAGTTAATGCTTTATTTTGATTGCAGTAACATATACGGCGAAAAGAAGGCACCAGAACTCACTCCAGGCTCTGCCTCTTACTATACTAGGGGCCACAGGCAGTCCCTTAACCTCTCTGAGCCCCACTTCCATCATTAACACAACAGGGAAATGCCTACATTAATTACATGGAGGGTCATCATGAGAATGAGTTGAGATAACATGAATAAAGCACCTGGCATTGTGTTTCATACACAGTAGGTGCTCATTAAATGGTAGCTAGCATCACCATTACTACCAGGAATAGGTTAAATTGCTTCCCCCTAAAATAGTCAATTGTACTAGATTCAGAGCACATTCTATAGCTGTTCCTACAGTGAAAAACTGTCTTTGTTCTGCACTAAAGAAATTTTCTAGTATTTGCTTTAAAATTAAAGAAGGCTACTCTTGGTGGTAAATACTTCTGTCAGACAAAAAAGATATATTTAAAACCTGATTTAGAAACACAGTAAAAATGTAAACCTGTTTTAGCACAAGATTGTCATCTAAACTTTTTTGTGTGGAAAAGGAAGAGCAAATGGAGGTAAGGTAATCTACTTTGCTTTCCTAGGTTAGCCAGCTCGAGATTAACCCCATTCCCACGGGCTATGACATCTCAACAGAAAAAGACATAGGTTCACATGTAAACCTCCTCCTTGCTGTATGAGATGAGGAATCATGCAGCATATACGTTGAAAAGTTCATCTCAGTGTTTAAAAATGACTGGAGGAGCCTTCTCTGCAAAGAGGCAAGAAATGACGATGGAGAGTCACTTCCTGCGCTCAAAGCTGCTCTCCGCTTCACAGAGGAGAAAACAGAAAGTCTGCGTGTAGAAACAAAATGTCAAGACCCAACACTTGTGTATCATAACACCTGAGTACTACATGTGTTGTGAGGTAAGCTAATAAGTTATTTCCTTCTATGAGAGAAAAGCCAGGGATTTCCTATCTAGGACAGGATCTTGTAACTGATGGTGACAAAAGGAATAGATGGGGTGCAGAAATCCCAGAGAGCAGGAAGCTGGGGCTGAGGCCAGGGAGCACTGGGGACCTTTGCCCTCTCTTGCCCCAGTCAACTCCTCGCAAGTTGCCCTTCCTAAGACCCCAGAAAGGGGTCTCTTCTTGGGATAAGTGAGTCCCGGCCTAGCAGGAATATGTGAGGGGAGGAGTTTGGCCTCAATTTTAGTACATCTACTCAGAGAAGTGAGGAAGTAAAGCAATCACCCTGTGTCAGAAACCCCAGCAGACTCGGTCAGCGAGGATGGCGGTGGCCTTACCTGTGGGAGGAAAGGTTTGCCAAGAGAAGGAGCCGTGACTTACTGACTTGGCTCCTCCACTGAGGCCTCTGCACTTTCCTGCTGGGCGATCCTCTTCCTTTCTTCTTTCTCAACCAGCTTTTTCATAGGGTCTTGTAAGCTCTTGATCAGGATAATAGGAAAGAAAACAAAAGAAAATGACAGATCAATTAAAAACTCAACTGCCACTGGTCCCAGTAATCAAACCCTGAATTAGAGGTTTGGGGAGGTAACCTTGAACCAAACAAGTTGACAGAAATGAAATTTTGGATGTTCTCAGACCTATCCAAGAAATACTAGCTTATAAAGGAGACTTGTTTTGCCACTAGATTTATGTTTTCCCTTTTGTGATAAGTTATTCAAAAGAAGGCCTTTTGGCTATTGCTAACTTTATGTTCCATCTTTAACATGCAGCTAAGATAAACATTCTGTTCTGCTTGCAGCCCACACACTGACAGAGTAGAAGCTTTCTCTCCCCCAAAGATGAGACAATTTTATTTTTAATTTTGTTTGCTATTTTGCAATCTAAAACAGCTTATTTTTTAAAAACAAGAGGAAACAAACCCTTTTTTTTTCAAACCCAAAATAGTGGCTTAACATATTCTGACAAGTTAACTCCCACGAGTGGACAGAACAGGTGCATCCAAATCTTTGTAGGTTAAAAACGGGTGAGAGTCTTTTTTTGGCACATAATTTCTTTGAGTGACTGTTCTTAAAGTTTATTAAATATTTAAGGAAAGGTTTTTGTCTTTGTTTTTGTTTTTTAAAAAAGCAAGTGCCAAGGGACTGTACACCAGTGACAAAGCCTGAAAAAGCAAAACATTCCTGTAACAACTGAATAATGAGTTATACAAGAAGATCTCTATTTCTGGCCTAATTATAATACAAACAAAAAAGAAATATCTCAAGACACTTATCCTGCTTATATTCTCAGAACTATTAAAATCCAAGTCCTCATCCTTTGGGTCTTCACCTCTCTGTTCCCGTCTCCCTCCTTCCCATGCTTCACTTTTCTAGTATGACACACACACAGAGGAGGCAATAACGTTTCATATGCCAGCTCGGACTGATTATTGATGGCTGACCGGAGGGCTGGGTGAAGATGGTCTGAAGGCTGAGTCTTGGCGGAGTGGAGCTGTGATTGGTTTTGGTGTCTGCCATGGACACCAGATGGACACTGGTGTCACTCCTCCTGCTAGAATAATTTTCCTATAACACCCAGGACATCACGTTACCCTTTTTCTCAAGAACCCACTGTAGTTTCTTATTTCCTTCCATTTCTAGTCTAAACTTCTCTGACCAATTTAAAAGATCTTCTAAAATGTGACCCTATCCTACTCTTCCAGGTGCTTTCCCACTAACCTCACATGTCCTTCCGTTCAATTAGGCTTCTCTCCTCATGGTCTCCTGTGTGCTAGTTGCTCGCTTCCTATCTTTGCTCATTCTGCTGCTTTAACCTAAAAAGCTCTCTCTACTTATCTGTCTAGCCTCAAAGTCCTATCAGTCTCTGCAAAGTCCAGACCAGTTACTACCATTTTCCATAAAGCGTCATTCACTGAGCATGCCAAATTCAAGAACGTCCTTCCATCTCCAAACTGCACTTACAGTTTTATTAGTATTTCATTATACATATCTTGTATTATGTTTTGCCTCTTAAAAATATTTTTTAAATTAGAAAAGTAATAAAACCACATGTAGAATGTTTGGGAAGTAAAAAAGGAAAAATTACTCATAATTCCATTTCTATAGTTATTATTTTTATAATATTTCCTTTCTGTTTTTCTTCATACTCATACGACTTATACAATTGGAATCCTTGTTTGTATAGTAGATATTTTTATAGAGCATAGATGCCCTCTTAACCAATTTAATTTATGTAGATATTTCATAATCAAAACAATTTGAGTGCAGAATATAAAAAAGATTTGATATATCTTAAACATTTAATATTGAATTAAAAAATATAAATGTGTACTCATTTGCCAATATTCTAAGGTAGGGCTAAATGTTCTCTTTGAATATATGTCCTCTGATTAGGATTCTGAAGCATTTTCTTGCTTAAACCACATCCATAAGGTATTGCCAGCGTGTTTAATGATTCCTTATTTCTGGACATTTAGATTAGTACACTCAGTCAGCGAATAGTGTTTGAGCACATACCAAGGCCAGGGGCTGTTTTGGGTGCTGGGGATACATGGTGCACAAGACAGACAAAATTATCAGCTAGTGATGGATCCAGGCAGAGAACTGATATAGGGGGATAGAAAGTGACTGGGTCATAGGTAGCAGGTAGCAGGAATGTCCTCTCTTAGAGGTGATATTTCAACTAAGAGCTAAATGGCAGGAAGGAGCTATCCACATGCAGCTCAGGAGAAACACGGGCCCCAGGTGCAAAGGCCTAGCGGTGGGAACAGCTTGGCTTGTTTCGGCTGTAGAGTAGTGGGTAACAGGACAAGTCTCATGAGACTGGGATAAAGAGGTCAACAGGGGTCACACAGGGAGAATGTTCCTTTACCCACATTCCTCAATACTTAACATTTTGCCCCCATTAGTTTCCTTATACTCTTTTGCTCTTTCTGTCTCTCTACTGCATGACAACTAAACAGACTCTATGATCCTTGGCTGGAGGGGGAAATGCTATGAAGGACAGCATTGGAACAAATGAAGCAACTGGAATATGGACCATAGTCTTGGTGTTCTTTATATATGTGTGTGTGTGTGTGTGTGTGTGCGCGCGCATTTTGGAAACGTGCAACCACAAGGAGGAGTTCAACAGATGTCAAGGACTTACTCTTTTCAATCGAGCTGCCAATCACGGCACTGTATTCACCCACACACTCATACACACACGCGCACACACACACACACACCCCACTTCCAGCGGTTTTATTCTCTAAAGAGTGGTCCAACCCTGGTCACAGTGAAGCCAGGAGAATTTCCAGAAAAGGCTCCGATGGCTTCAAGTCTTGCTTTTAGATTCTGTGACGCTTGGCTCAGGCCTCCTGGTTTGCTCAGTTATCTTCTCTCTGCTTTTCCTTTGTATCAATCAGCACTGGCAGGGCCAGGACAGCTGCTCTCAGCCGGCCAATGTCTAGCTGCCACAGCACTCGCCTAAGCCCCTGAGATGCCCTTGACAGCTCCATGGTTCTCATCCCTTCTGTCTCTAGCCTGACCTCCCCTCAGAACCACACTCCAGCAGCTCTCAGACAACCCCTTTGTAATGTAAACCACTCATTCCTTCTTTTCAACCCCTGCCCCTGTTGGGCCATTAGCAGGCACTCAATTGTTGGCCCCCTGTCACCACCATCACAGTTAAGTCACTACTGTGCTTCACCAACAGAATGGCTGCAGTTCCAATTGCTACTTTATTATTAGTAATTCCTGTGACAATCACTCCTTCCTTCCTACTATTACCATTGTCCTTAAAACAATTTTGTTGTTGCCACTCAAGAGAGGTGCTGTGTATGCACCTGTTGGTTGATAAATTAATGTACATAAGGTTAAACTGCAAAAATTAGAGCTCTTTAGCTAGGAAGTTCAAAGGCTAGGGGAATAATATGAAAAGGCTTATAAAATCATAAGCAAAATTAATACTGAGCACATGGGCTTATTTATTAAATATTAGAATTTTGAACTAAGGGGACTCGTGTGTGTGTGTGGGTGTGGGTGTGTATCTTTACTGAGATATAATTCACATACCACAGAATTCACTCATTTAAAGTGTACAATTCAATGGTTTTCAATATAGTCATAGTTGTGTGATCATTACCACAATCAATTTTAGAACATTTTCAGAAGGCGTCTGTTGAAGCAAGAGAGAGTTTTAGATCAAACTAAGCTATACGTTCCTCTACAGAGCAAGGGAAAAAAACCTGCAATACCACATATGGAACTTGTTTCTTACAAAAGATGGTACACATTGAAGATATAAAGAGGCTTAGAGGAACTCTGAAACATTATGGAGGACAAATCATGTCTGCTTTCTTCCTTCAAAATTAGTTCCTGGGTGTGACTGTCAGATACAGGATATTCTACATGGTGAATCACGATGTTTTCCAAGGTTTGATTATAAAGGCCCAACTGGGGGCAGGGGGGCGGAGGTGAATTCTTCAGATTAAAGTCCAAAACTCAGCTGAAAACGCTTAACCCTGTAGCATCCTTAAAAGTCAGAGGTGACAGCATCTTCTGTGTGACGTGAACATCTGCTCAGGCAAAATGAATCTAAGAGGCCTGGCTGACTGGGCAGACAAGGCAGCCGTCAGATGGAAGTAGTTTGAATCACTGGCTGATGGAAGCCATGTTCAAATCCATGTCCAGAAATAAAACGTCAAAGCATTCTGTTTCTAAACCCCAAACCCTCTAGGTCCTTCGTTAAAATTGCTTGTGAAAATCACTATGAATTAGAAGCAATACAACATCATGTAAGACTGAAAGGTTCTCTGTGAAGGAGGGAATGTTTTTAGACCAAGTAACCTTTCTCTGTTAAGGCTGCACTGACATGCTAATAGTTTCCATCAATGCTTAAATGGTTTCAGGAAGCACACACACAATATGTAAGATCAGCGTGGCAGAGGAAACTTACAGACCGAGCTTGCAAAAGTGTCTTAGAAAGGAAACAGCTTAATATAATAAAGGGAGTTACTACTTCCTGTATTAGGAAAATAAAAGCAACAGCAACATTCATCTGAATGAAAGCAAAACTACTCAGCAAAACAAATTTCACAGGCAAAAGGACAGCAATCAGCCCTCATCTAACGACCTAAATTTAATGTTTAACTTTGACAACTGGGTAACATTTCCTCTAATCTTTATTACTTTTAATTTTCTTAGGCTACTTCCCATTAATTACACGATATGTATATAAAGGTGCCAAATAATTGTTTATAAAAGGAAATAAAAGTGCTCAAAATAGCACGCCATGGTTAAAAGATGCTGAACTCAGTTGGGTTTGTGTACATTTGTGATTGTATAATTAGTAGCACGTGAGGAATAAAAAGCAGAGGCCATGATGATGTGTATGAGCCACATAATTTATGGACATTTAGCTCACATGTCCTCCCCACCCATGCAGCTATAAATTTATAAAGGCACTGTACAAGGAACACAAATTAATCTAGGACCAGAAGGTATTCTTGAATTCTACTGTAGAACAAAAAAGTTAAACAGTAAAACTAGAGAAAAATAAACACAATCTATTCTTTAAAATAAGATGGGGACTTCCCTGGTGGCACAGTGGTTAAGAATTCGACTCCCAATGCAGGGGATGCGGCTTCGATCCCTGGTCAGGGAACTAGATCCTACATGCATGCCGCAACGAAGAATTCGCATGCCACAACTAAGACCCGGCACAACCAAAAAAAAAAAAAAAAAAGATGGAAAATTAGTACTGGGAAGGCATCATAGTGTACTAGAAAGAGATGGACTTAGGAAATAGTTCACGTAGTGTTGTGCCATGGAAAAGGGTCTTCACCCCTGGGGAGCCTCTGTTTACCCATCAGAACAAAGGAGACAAGTAAACCATTCTTGGGACATTGTGAGGATTAACTGAGATAATGCCTTTGCAGAGTACCAAGCTCATAGTAAGCACTCAAAACGTGCTTTCTTATCAACTACTTTTAAAGATCTAAAAGGAATTAGATGTCTTAAAGGCTCATTTTGTGTTAGGTACCGCATTCCATGTTTCATACATCTCTCAAAACCCAGATAAACGCTGTCTTTCTGATTTCCTGACATGGACATGGAGATCAGGGGAGGTGAAGTAATTTGCTTAAGGCCATTCAACCATTAACAAGTAGAAGCAATATTTAAATCCAGGCCTTTACAATTCTACAACTAGTTAACAAACTGTATTGAATAGCCAGGCCAAGAATATTTACTGAATTCCCCTTTCATATGAAGTGCCAAGGAGATGGAGAGGACTTCATTTCAAATTCTAAAGGAAGGGTCATGGTATCCGAGGACTGACATATAAAAGATGCTTTTCGCCTTCAAGCAAATACTTTAAAGTGCTATTTTTAATTGAAAATTTATAGCTTTACTTTTTAAAGGTGGCGATTCTGCTTTCTCTACCCTCCTGCCTCACGGCCAGAACGCCACCTGAAAGAAGTGCCACAAGGCAGAGTGAAAGAAGCATAAGCATCCCTGTTTCCAGATCTACCATGTACTGGGCATGTGGCCTTGGGCAAATTACTAGACCTTTCTGAGCTTCAGTTTCCTCATTTGAAACATGGAAACAAGAACAAGTATGCCCACTTCCCCAAGGCTATTTTGAGGATTAACTAAAATATATACACTTTCTATACGTCAATGCTGAACCTGACGTATTATTCATTATAAGACCCAACCTTGGTACATTAGAGTTACATGTACCATGACAAATTCTTCTAGACATTATTGCACTTCACCCTTAGCAGAGCGCCTGGCATAAAGTAACTACACATACAATGATAATATTTTTTTCCTTTTCCCTCAAGGAAGAGGTAGAAAATAAGAAGAGGTGGTGAGGGGAGAAGCATCTTAACTGTTGTGAACAGGGCCTGGGCTACCAGCTGCCCTGAAGAACCAATGTCAGTCATCAAGGATGAATGGATGACCAGCCATGCTTGGGTTTGTCCCCATCCAACCTGAAATACCTCAGATTTCAGTGGTAGCCATGGTCAGTCTCTCTACCCCTCCTCTCCCAGTGACCTGCATGCATCCCAATGTGCTGTTGGCAATGATCTGGCCTGGAGCAGCTTGGGGAAAAACATCATTCTGCTAAATGCTGTGTAAAGTAAAGACACTGAGAAAAAAACTTGAAAGTCTAAAAGGATATTCTGGATGTTCACCATGAGTAATTGCCATGTTGGGACTGGCAACTAAAACTGCATTGCAGGGATATTTACCCAATTTTCATAAAAACTATTATGGCTTTATTTTCAAAGCAAGTAACTACAGAGCCATGTGGCTTGTCGGTAAATGTTCAAGTGATTAACTGAGAAATGGGGTGGGTGGAAGAAGGCTGTGAGGCATACGAATTTGAGAAAAACAAAATTTAGAAAAAGATGTTTTTTGAACTGTGAGAGCTAAAAGCATTTGAGTCTGTAGAATGATGTTCCATATAACAGTGCTAAGTCCTAGACCCCAGGAGAGAGAGGAGGGAACATTGGCATATCCATTTCAATGGTTATTTTTGAACATGCCCAGTTAGGTTTTCAAATTCAGGTTTCCTTAGAGTTAAAATCTTGGCACAGACCAAGAGCCAGTTGCAAAGCCAAAGCGCATTTTTTAGAATTAGCCCTGTTACAGGGGTGGGACACCCTCCTGCTTTTCTGGGGTGCAGGCCGGCCCTGCCCTCTCCTATCCCTGGTGGGAATGACCTGAGCCCAGACCAGGGTCTGCAGGGCAGAAGGGCTGCCAGAGCGTCTGGGGGAGTAGGGAGGGAGGAGGTTGGGTTTCCCCGGGCAAGGTTAGTGAGACCTCCTATTCCACTGCCATACAGCCTTGTCTGTGCAAAACTAATAACCTAGGGTGCAAATGGTGCATAAGAAAGTAACTGAAGCTGGGCTCCGGAACCTGACAACCGCAACAAACCCTTCTGTATCGATACTGCCAATGGCTGTCTTCTGGACCCACTACGGAATGTTTAATAAGTCCATCCCTACCACCCCACCATGGAGCTCCTGGTGCCACCACCAAGGCTGCCACCCTCACAACCACCACCACCACACGGCTGGGCAGTGACAGAGCTAGACTTAGAGCCAGATCTGGCTGGCTCCAGGGCTTGTGCTCCCACATGCTTTGCTTTATCCCATAACCAGAGTCAAAAACCGGCTTTCCTCCCCAAAACACTGCAGTGGGGCACATCACAGGACTACACTCTGCTACTGACCATTGCCATTCAATATAGGTCCTCATCTCTTCACAAATACCAGGGCAGAAGGACATGCCTTCCCGTCAACCAGCCCCCAGGGAGCATGTCCATGTCTTCAAAGGGCCCAATGCTCACTTCTCTATAAAGACATCCAACTTGGCGCATGTGCCAGCACGCCAGATAGGGGAGAAAAGGCCACTGATACAAACAGAAGTTTAGATTTTTCCAATGAAAAGCCACTTGACTCCTGAGGGCTATTTTTTTTTTTTTCCTTAAAAAAATTTTTTTTTCCTGATGCCTGTTCTGGATATGTGGGGAAATGTGTAAGTAAGTGACATCCTGAAAGGATGAAGCAAACATGACCACACCTGAAGGCTGGTAATTTAAGACAGGTACTGCTTTCCTATAGACAGCATTTCTTTTAGTTTTTTTCCAAAAAAAAAAAATGTTTTAAACTCTTAGTCTAAATTACTTTCTCTAAAAAAGCTTTCAAGATAGGGCTAGTCACATTCCAGTCCCATCCCCATGACTTGATCATTTCTACCATGTAAAAGACATTCCTGGATGATGTGGAATCAGTATAAAATTAACACACTAACGATAATTCATGCAAAATATATATGTTTAGTAGCATTGTAATGAACCAATAAATATTTATTGCTTGAAAATATGAGATTAGGGAATTGCTTCTTTTATGGGAAACCAGTCAAAAGATAGTCTTTCACCTTTCAACTTGAGCCGTTACAATTATTAGATTAACAATTTTTTTGTTAACTTTAAATTTCAAGGCTAAATTTTCCATAAAGTTAAAATGCTACAAAAATGTATTTATCATGAAATTAGAATGATGAAGGAATATGTCAATAAACGTAGAATCAATATAATCAGGCCTGAGTAAAAATGTAATAGCTGTTGTCACATAAAATAGTACTGCAAAATATTCCTAAAATGTCAAAATAGTCACTTGGAAAAATTTCAAGTTGTGTGAGGTGAAGACTCAATTCACTTTTATAATAAAAATATTATACAAGAAAGAATTACACATATTTTCTAGAGAAAGGCTCATTAGAAATAAAACGAACTTCTGGGACACGAGTTACACCTCTGTAATTCTGCAGCAAAAGACTCTTCCCTCCAAACAGGATGCACTGAGTGTTTAACACATTAATTATCATCCTTCATCAAGCATAAAACTAACAGTCAGGAAATACAGCTGCAATAGCACAATTATCAACACACTCAGACTACGCCCCGCAGCAAAGAAAGCAAATGGGTTGCTTTTCATTAACAGAGCTTGGCACACCTCCCCAAAGACAATGTTTTCTTTCCAGCCGGCATCCCAAAAGGCATTTAAGGGGCTATTCGCTTAGGTAGATCCAAAGAATAAGTAAATCATGAAAATATTTAATTAAATTTCAAAATATTCATTATTGATATACAGGGCCATTCATATATATACATATGTGTGTACACATATGTATACCTACATGTATTGAAAGATGATTTGATCAAGCCAAAATCTTTTATATAAAAGACTTGTATTTTTAAAACATTATTAGTGCAAGAGGGTTGGTAAGTAAGTTTATAGTCCATGCTTGACTGTGATACATAAGGTATTCATGGTTTTCATTCTCATAGTTTGTGGCATACAATATGATATGCAACGTGCCTCCATCTGTGCAGTAATGGGCCGGGTAATAACTGTTCTATGACACGGGTTTGAGTCCATATAAAGAAAGTAATTAGCTACTAGCTTCAGATTCTAATATAACATGTCATCATTGAAAGCCTAGATGAATAGCATTCTAAAGAGATAATAAAAGCATAGTTTATTTGGTTGACTTTTGGACACTTAACATTCTTAACATTATTATAATCTTATTACACCTTAACAGATGTATGACTCCTACCGAATTTATATTACAATTGAACTATAAACTGTTAGTTAAACCATAATTTAAGGAAGGCTTGGGGGATGTAAAAGGCAATGGGTAATCATCTGCCCCAAATATTTGGAATTATATCTGAAGCACTGCCATCAAACTTTCACTAAATTCTCTGCCCAGAAATCCTCTAGCATAATCAGCTTGGTCCTCTCTGCAGGAAAAATATCACAGCAAAATTTAAGGAGTCATATTTTCCTCAGCACAGAAGGCCAGGGATACACATAGGATTCTTCTATGCTTGTGGCACAACTTCAATTTCATGATTTTATATTGTACTTTATATGCAATTAACTCAAATCTGAACCTCTTTAAAACTGTATCTGAGATAGGCATTATCTCATCTTCCATCTGGCCAACTTGTGTTATGTACAGTTGTCTTTCAAATGACTGATAACCTTTGTATTTATTATAATATAAACTCTGACACACATTTATGCCCTAAAACCTAAAACTTGCTGCCTTACCAAAGATTAATCCATGGGATTCTGCTCAGGCCTGTGTAAGAAATGTGAGTAGTGTGAGTTATAATAATTTTAATCAATCTGCCTTGGTCGGGATAGCTGCTTCCTAAGGCGCCGAAAGCAGCAGTAAATCACAGAGAAGGCTCGCAGTCCTTACCAACAGCTGTAACATAGCCAGTGTGATAAGGAAGGCTGCGGGTTCGCTGTGTGCAGAACATCTGGCTGGACCAAGGATGATGCACAATAAATAAAAGGTCCGTCCCCTCAAGTACTTATAGTTCAACTGTGTTTATTACTATGCCGCATGTCAGCAAGCACCAATGAAAGAGTAAGTGACCAGCTGACGAGGGGATCAGGAAAAACAAACTCGATGGCCAGGGGATCTGTCTGGGGTCAGGTCAGGTACATCACAAGGTGAGTGGACTGTCTTGCGTTCCTCTTGGGACCTCCAATTAAAGGGCCATGGTCTTAAAGTGTTTCTGTCTTAGTACTTTTGTAGATGCAGTGACATTATAAACATCTCAAAATCAAAGAGTTGTTTTAGGGCAAAAGAAAAAAGAAAAATCTTCTTAATGTTTTGTCAAGCAAAGTGATGAGACCTACTTACAAACTGCCTGAAAAATTACAAGGAAGGTAATTTCAAGGTGAAGTTTAACTAGTTCTTTCCTGGTCTTTTCCTTTCAAAGATACGACCTGGCAACAAAGCACCCAGTGTTCTGTCACCATTCTGAAAATCCTTTTAGAACCCAAATCACTTCCGTATCTCGATATGTATTCACCCTCAGCAACCATTACAGAGCAAAATGATTCCACCTTCAGCTGTAATACTGAGAACCTGACATTTTGCATGTATTCCTTTTGGGTTGAGAAATCATTGAGTTTAATGTTGCTTCTTCAATTAGAAAATATGACTGAAGTGTGAGGAAAAAGTCATATTCTATATGGGATGGTACTCACAGAATAAAATGATATTTGTTAGAAGTAAGGGAAGAAAGGAAAATGCCTTCTTAAGTGAGTATATTTTAATTTAATAAGTAAAAAGTAATAAAGTATACTAGACTTGCACAACTTTCTCTTTAGCAACGTCAAACAAGTATTTTAAAGGAGCAGGGCCAATCATTAGGCTCAAGTTCACCACAATTCATCTCCCAGTAACAAGTACCAAGGTTCAACCTGTGTTTTTGGATGGCTGTGGCTTATTGTTGTATTGAATACTGATGTGGTAAAAGGGGGCATAATTCTCTCTTTGACATTTAGAGTCTGTTATAATAATGATGCTTGCTTCAACAGACATTGCTGGTGATAGAAACAAATCTTTACTTTTTATAAGATTTTCTAATGGCCTCTCTAGCTTTCATACCTTTAACGTAGTGAATTCATATGGCTGATAACCTTTGAAGCTCTCATGGATGGCTGCCATAGTGTGAGAAGTTTTCTCCCAAAAATGGAGCAGAGTGGTCTGTAAAGAAAGACAGTAAAGCTATTAGCATTTTAAATGCCCAGATCTAATCAGGGATCCTAGAGAAGTGTGCCCATCTGTGCCTTTCAAGGTTTGTTTGGTTTTTTAAAAATATTTATTTATTTATTTGGTTGCGCTGGGTCTTAGTTGCGGCATGCGAACTCTTAGTTGCGGCACGTGAACTCTTAGTTGCGGCATGTGGGATCTAGTTCCACTGACCAGGGATCGAACCTGGGCCCCCTGCATTGGGAGCGCAGAGCCTTAACCACTGGACCACCAGGGAAGTCTCCCTCAAGGTTTTCTAAAACACGATTTTGACTTATCCCTGCAGCCTTGTTTCCTACTATGCCCCTACTTACACCCTGTATTTCTGCCAAACTTAATGGCTCCCTGTCCCCCAACAGCTCATGCTGCTCTGCCACCTGGGACATTCTCCTCTCCATTCTCTTTGTACTTGTCCCATCTGATCCATCCTCCAAAACCCAGGGCTAGTCATTAACAGTGGACTTCTGTGATTCCCTCAGCTGATTCCATTTCACCCTCTTCAAGCCTCCATTGGATTTTGTAGATCTCATTTCACTTAGCACACCCTGTTCTGCCCTTGAGGTAGAGAAAATACAGTCAGACGTTACTGTCTCTGACTTCCTTTCTAAATTTTAAGTTCCTTGAGGACAGGAAATCTGGTTTTATCCACTGTATATTCTTTACAACATCCAGAGTTTGCCTCCCACCCTCAGTTGGTGCTCAATAGTACTGTTGATGGATGCGAGTGCCGTTCTGAAGGAACTGAGAGGCAACGAGGAGACAAAAGCAAGTTCATTAAATTATGGCAACCTGATGAGGAAGTGACCATGCCGTGAGAATCACAGCAACAATGCTAAGGGAGTTCAGAGGAGGCTTACTGAAGGAGGGGACACTCTGTCTGGTACCTCAGAGTGGAATTTGGAAAGGCACAAGTGGAGAGGGAGAGCACGCAGGCAGGGGGAACCACCTAAATAGATGCAGGGAAGTGGGGAACTACAGTGTATATACAGGGAATAGCTGACATTCGGTTTGATTAACTGTAGGATGCTAAAAAAGAGAGATGTGGGAAGTAAATTATGAGAAAGGCTATCTGAACTTCATTATGCCCAAACCATATTTTGGGTTCAAACACCATTTTTCTGTTATCTAAACCTTGCAACATTCTTGGTCCGCTGCAACAAACATCACTTTGTTACCTGGTATGTTGCTAGCATATGAGACAAGAGATTGCATCTGCTCGCTCCCAGAAGATCCACTTTTTGACACACATCCATCTTCAATTTGTCAAAGCTTTTTTTGGCAAGGCGGACTTGTGTTTGCACCTATGAAAGTAAAAGAGAATCTCTGAACCACTCAAACTATTTGGTCAAAATTTGTCAGTAAGAAAACACCAATAGCGGGATTAACTCTTTCATGTAAGAAAACACCTCTGAAAATTCCAGGCAAGTGAGAAGATGCCACAATATCCATTCTTTACTTCCAAAGGACCTAAATGACAGTACTGTATATCATGATTTTACAGCAGACTTACCATCCTAGTATTTTTCTCAGTCGAGTGGTAGAACTCCTCTCCTCTCAAGGCATTCACAAACTGACCATAGTGGGGAGAAGTCTGGAAACACGCAGGGTGGTAAGGGGATAATATTTGCCTTACTGTTTTCCTACGGTTCTTTGAAGCTGACTTCCCCATATACTCTTCACTCTCCTTCCCCTAATGTTAACATCTTACATAACATGGTACATCTGTTAAAAACATGAAATTAACACTGATACAATCCTATTAACTAAACAACAGATGTTATTCAGATTTCACCAGCTTTTCCACTAATGTCCTTTTTTTCTGTTCCGAGATCCAATCTAGGAAATTGTGACACAGCCTAAAAAACTATCCCCATTGACAAACTTTCAACTTTTTATTATTGCATATGTACACCAGCAATCCTCCAACCATCCCTAAGCCGTGCAGTAATTCAGGGTTTGAGGGAAGGTCAGGAAGATTCAGAAATGTTATTCTACATATTATTTGATAATAATACAGAAAGTTTTAAAATTTAATACAGCTACATTAAAAATAGTGGAATCAAAATTTCCCCTTCCTCTAACCTGAAGCATCACTATATCCTATTTTAACCAGGGAAAGGTAGTCACATATTAATTTATCTCAGATAATTCATGCAGTTGTAGTTACCAGGTAGGTAACTGGGAGTTGGGAATAATGCTGACTCATTAATGGTAGCTCTTTCATCACAGGATACCTCTGGTGGGTATCTCCGGGGACTCGAGGACAATGTCTACCTTGATCACCATTATATGATAGGCACCTGGCGACCTGGTACAAAGCAGGTGCTGAATATATATTTGGTGACTGAATCAAGAAAATTTCCAGACCATTTCTAAAGGTAAAGTACCTGAGTACCATTTTAAAGTAGAACCTTTAAAGTAGTCTTAAAAGTGATAGTTTTATTGTTTAATAAAAATAAACATGAAGATTATTTGATTTAAAATATATTAATTTTACCACTAATAATTTATATTCACAGCTTTTAAAATCATAGGGTATTATACAGTAATAGTAGCAACTGACACAATTGTTATCACCTGTAACAATTTAACAATCAAAACAATTCAGCAATAGATATAATTCAAAATTAATATTATACAATCGACACAAGTGAACAATTAATACAATTCACTCATCACACGCCAGCTGTATTCTCTGTTAGCCTCTGTTATTGCCCTCTGATGGCTGAGGGTCAGAGGCTTCAGCAGGGGAAGTAACTGACAGGCAGGGCTGGCATTCTAGATTAGCCTGCCTGACTCCAAAGCCACGCTCTTCTGCTGCCCCAAACGACTTCCACTAACCATTGCAAAATCAAGAAGCTCACAATTATGATTCTACCCAGAAGCACAAGTTTTCCTGTAGGCTTCTGTGGAATTGGAAAATAATCAGGCAGTACATTTAATACCATATCGACAGAATTAATACCCTATATGAATAGGGTCTTGTTTCTGTAGCTGTGTAAAGCATTTCCTAAGAATTCCTCTGTATTCCTAAGCCTACAGAGCTTGGAAAACCAGCAAATGAAGCCATCCAGCTCCTCTCAAAGCACACCATGAGCTTAAATAAATCCCAGAACTCGATCATTCCTCACTGTGGAGTGGAGAGACTCTAGGGAAAGCTACTGGGGCGTAAGGACTATAAAAAGAGTTAGGATGTGTTGAGTATCAGTGATTTTCTGCCTGCCTTTGAGAGGAATAGGCATGATACAAAAGAGAAAACCCAAGTTCCTGAAGGGAGAAGTGGAAGAGTGTGGAGGGCAAGAAGTTTAAGCAGCTGAGAGTTTCACTGCAGGTCCCCACTGGTTCACCAGTTGCTCGAGCCAGGAAGAACTCCTCAACTGGGATCCTGAGAGGCCTCTGTCTTTACCCTTTCCTCCTGAAGAGGAAGGAGATAAATACACGTGTGAGCTTTCATGTATGCATTCATTCAACACATGCTTAGTGAGCGTGAGCGCCTATTATGTGTCAGGACCAGTGCTCGGCGCTGGGAGGTCTGTAAAGGAATGAGACACATAGTAGGCGGTCAATAAACACTTAAGAATGAATGCACAGAGGCACAAGGACCCCCTAGTCTTTTAGAGAAGACAGATAAGTTAGCAACTATATTATTATACAATGGGAAAAGTAAAACAGCAGAACTAAGAGTGAAGACAGAGGTAGCACAGACAAGGGAATGATTAATGCTGGGGGTGGCATGGGCAGGCGTGTTGATCAATGGCATTAAAACCCCAACTACAGGCTTTCTAGTATACACACCCTTAGCCCTGTAACTTTGTAGTCTCCTCCCACTCTGACACTGGGCTTGGTATGTGACTTGCTTTGGTCAATGGGCCAAATGTGATGAAACTGGAAGCTTGGGGAAAAAAATGCTAGCATGCTTACACTTTCTCCCTCCCTTCTCTGAGACGGCTGTGAGAACATGCCCAGGTCAACCTGAGAATGTGCCTGGGCTGGCCAGTTGGAGAGGTGCTGAGGCTTGTTCATGCAAGAGACATGAGGAGGAGAGCCCAGTGGTCCCAGCAGATCAGCCTTTGGCAAGCTGATGCCCAGACATGTGAAGGAGGCCAGCCATGGTCAGCAGAGCCTCTCCCTTCCCCACAGCTCACAGGTGAGCCCAGCAGAGACCAGAATTGCTGTGCGAACCCACAGACCTGTGAGCAATAAGAAATGCTTATTGTTTTAAGCCATTGAGTGTTACAGTTGCTTATTTCATAGCATGATTGGGGCCATATACATAACTGATATAAACGGTAAGTAGGGGGCAATGAAGGCTTCTGAGATGGTGGGATATCTGAGGTGAGTCTTAAGGCATGAACAGGAGTACATAGTAAATACAAGGTAGCCATGAAGCTGGTCTGCTTATGCGGAGGTTCTAGATTTTTCTAATTAAATACAAATTACTTTTCTGTGGGGATGTGAATTTTGCTTTTTCCTTTACATTAACATAATCAGTTACACACAGATATTCTTTTATCCTAGAAGAAAACTTAATTCCCTTGCTTATAACACAAAGCTCATGAATTAACATACATTGAAATGTGCCTTAATTTAATTTTGTTTGAATTTTGTAAAGTAATTTTAGAAACCTAGAAGACGACTTCAGCACTTGACCCAGTGAGTTCTGAAAGGCCATATGCTTTGTGTGTCAACAATGATTATTAAAATACTTAATGCACTGCTGAGTTGCCAAATGTTGAGCCCTTTCCCTGCCAAACAAGGAGGATGTTACACTGTTGGGCACTTTGAATACGGCAAAGTTCATTTAATATTTTGTGCTCCATGTCTGTTCTCTAAAACACATTTCCAGTCTGCAGCCCGAGGACAAAACACCAAGGACACAGGCGAGCACAGGCCACCACCAAGAGTCCAATTTCATATGCTTCCAGATGCACTTAAGTAAAAAATGTTTTGATTATTATTCCTTTCAATCCCAAATAAATTATATTCAATTACAGAAACATCTTGAGGAGCTCCTGTAGTTTTCAAGGTTCTCTAAAAAAATCTTCAAATAAATGTATCTTTTTTTATTTCTTAATTTTACTCCTGTTGCCCCAGCTTTGTTCTCTTATTCTCCAAGCTCTAGGAAATGATCACTTATATTTGACCCTCTTTAGCATGGGTCCTGCCTTCCCAAGGCTGCAGAAATTCAATTCACCAGAGAAAGGAGTAATGTCTTGTGTGCCAAAACTACAGGGCACTTCTCTGTACTTACTCGTCCTAACCTGAAATTCTACCTCTTAGCCCCAACTTGAACTACATATGATGAAGCCAAAGCTATTCGTACTCAGTACAATCTGGCTTCTCCATTCAGTGGGAAAAGTCTTCATATTACTACAAAACCAAATAATTTGAGAGTAGCTTTGCATTTTTTTCCTAGTGTTTTCTTTCCTTTAAAAGTAAAATAAAGCCACACCGCCCATCTTACTCTTACTTTTACACTGTCTTCTAGAAGATGGATTTGCCTCTCTCCCTCTATCCATTCACTTAGTAAATATATACTGAGTATCTTCCACGTGCTGATAACAGTGAGCAAAATGGAGGCCTCATGATGACAGTCCAGTGGGCATTTTCATAGCAGTGAGGAAATAACTACAAACTGAGTGAGGTGATCAGAAGGAAAGCCACACAGTTCCATAAGAATGATTTACCAAGAAATCTGAACAAGAGGATGTTCTGGGAAGTGGTGCTCAAGCTCTCTTCTGAAGGACTGAGCATGGTTAATTGTGCAAGGAGAGAGAGCTCCAGCAGGGGGAGGAGGATGTGCAAAGGCCCTGGGGTAGAGGGCAATAAGACAGGCCCCAGAAAACTAGTGCAGCTGGATTGCTGAGAGCAAACAGAAAGGTGGTATGAGATGAGGCAAGAGAGGTGGGCTGGGGCATATCTCAGGGCCTTGGAGGTGTGCTCAGGATTTTAGTTTTTATCCTAGAAGCAGTGGAAAAACATTGGAGTCTTTGAAGCAAGGAAGAGATAGAACCCTATTTTCAGTTTGAAAAGATCACTCATTGCAGTGTGTGGATGGATTGGAGGGAGATGAGAATAGATGAGGATAGATCTAGAGTCAAGGGGAGAGATGATGGTAGCTTTAAACTTGGGTAGCGATGCTAGATATGGAAAAGAATGCTCTGATTGGAGAGATATTTAGGAGGTAAAACAGACTGGACCTGGTGAGGGGTTAGATGTTGGGAGTATAGAGGATGACTCCTATGTATCTGACCACCCCAAGCCCAGTATCACTGTCTAATTTTCCTTTTCCACCAGGTGATTCTACTCTTGTCAGTTCTTGTAGACACCTCAGACCACATCAGGATTCTTGGCTTGCTTTCTCAACCAGTTCTCAATACTCCTCCCTCATTAACTTGATCTATTCACCCCTATCTATGCATCCTGCATTCGGAGAAAAATTTTAAGATCAGAGAATATACGAATTACTTCTTTTGACTTTTAGGAAGGTGCCACAAGACAAAGTCTAGCCTATCTGAAGTCACTTGGAAAAGAGAAGGTCAGATATTTGGCTTCATTAAAAGAAGACTGTTTTTCTGAGGCCAACATACTAAGACCTCTAGAGGGTCAGATGATCAAACATCTTGCTGAGTCATTTTACTGGACCTGATTTATCCTATACTTATCCACTGATGGCAGGAGCAATTGTGACATTGTGTTACACACAGAAGTGTGTATAAGTGACTGGGTGTGCAACATGCATGTGTGTGGGCAGCCATGTGTAGACTTTAGGAGCTATCTATTTTTGGTCTTCCCTTAACAAAACCCTCACCCTGCTTTCAAAAATGTTCCTTTTCTTTATTCTAATAATGTGGCTTAAATGGGGGTTGTTGGTATGCTCTTTTATAGACCACCCCTCCACTCCTACTGACTGGTCCAGGGATAAGCACCTTAACCCAAGTTGAGTCAGTCACAAGGCACCATGGATGCCTGATTCAGGGAAAGGCACTTGGTTCACGCTGGACGAATCAGAGCCCTTCCTCAGGATTTTTTAACTTGCAACTACAGAAAATAAGTCTCAATCCTTTTCTAGGGACTTCCTGCACTAAGGGCAGGAAGTCGTGGCATTTGAATTTCCTGTGGTATGAATAAAATTGGTCTGAGAGAATAAAGGTGATATATAGAGAAAAGCATAGAAGAGACAGAGTCCTAGTGGCATTCAAATTCCTGGATCCCGCTGCCCTTCCTATGGTCACATGAGATTTCTCCCTTTGCCTCAATTAATTCAAGTTTCTGCTATGCGGAACCAAGCACTAATACAGGCTGTTCACTTTTGCCTTCTTGGAAATTCATATGAAAGGTTCTATGATAAGGATCCTTTTTTAACTTTGATTATTCCAGGGTTTCTAAAATTTATTTAAACAGAGAACCCCTCCCATATTTCATATACCACCTATTACATGCAATACATTTTTTAGGGGGGAAATCCCTGTTTTACAGAAGAAGAAATCACGACTTAGATACTTAACTGATAATATAAAAATTAGAATCAAACTCAGGTGTGTTTGGTTCTCTAATTGATGCTCTTTACATTAATCCATGGGACACAGGGTAATTGATCTACCATTGACCATGTAACTCACAGTGTTCCAAGTCTATGACATGCACAATAGGTGCAGGTACCATTTCAGGAATCGACTATGCTGGACTTATCAATTCAGATGTAGGCATAGGGAGACTCCCAAGCCACATAGCCTGAATAGTACTTCTATCAGAAATCTAAGGCTCTTTAGCTCAGACTCCTCAACAAAGTGGAAAGAAACCAGTGCATCAAATTCCCTTAGGTGCACGGTGGTCAGTGGATTCCCTGATTTCTAAAGGAAAAATATGCAAAGAGGGTATCTGTTTCATTCTGTGCCTAGAAGCTGATGCCAGCACTGTTACCACCACTAGCATCACCACCACCATCATCATCATTATTTCTTTTTTAAGGTTTAATTAAGTTTTTAATAGGGTAAACATTAATCTTTTTAAAAACATTTTTATTGGAGTATAATTGCTTTACAATGGTGTGTTAGTTTCTGCTTTATAACAAAGTGAATCAGCTATACATATACATATATCCCCATATCCCCTCCCTCTTGCGTCTCCCTCCCTCCCACCCTCCCCATCCCACCCCTCTAGGTGGTCACAAAGCACCAAGCTGATCTCCCTGTGCTATGCGGTTGCTTTCCACTAGCTATCTCTCTTACATTTGGTAGTATACATTAGTCCATGCCATTCTCTCACTTTGCCCCAGCTTAACGCTTCATTACTTTTAATCAGCTTTATTTATGAGGTAAGATTTAATTTTAGGTGTACAACTCGATGAGTTCTTGGACAAATGTATACAATCATGCAACTACCATCAGAACCATGATATGGAACATTTCTATCACTCCTTAAAGTTCCCACTGCAGTCAATTCCTTCCCTCAAGTCCCAACCCCTGCCAACTACGAATCTGCTTTCTGTCACTACAGATTAGTTTCTTCTAGAGTTTCATATCAATGTAGTCTAGTTTTTTTTTTTTTATGTCTGGATTCTTTCACTCAGCATAACCCCTTGGAGATCAATGTTGTTACGTGTATTTACAGTGTGTGCTTTCTTATTTCTGAGTAGTATTTAATTGTATGGATACAGTGCAATTTGTATACTCATTTGGGTTGTTTCCAATTTTAGGCTATTTTGAATAAAACATCTGAGCATAAGTTTTTGTGTAGACATGCTTTTAATTCCTCTTGGGCAAATATCTAGGAATAGGATTCCTAGATCATACAGTAACTGTAAATTTACTTTTATAAGAAACTGCCAAACTGTTTTCCAAAGTAACTATATTATTTTGCATTCCTACCAACAATGAATCCAAATTCCATTTGCTCCATATCCTCTTTAACACTTGGTATTTTCAGTCTTTTAAGTTCTATCCATTCTAGTGGATGTGTAGTCATAGTTATTATAATTTTAATTTGCATTTCTCTAATGACTAAAGACGTTGAAATTCTTTTTATGTCTTATTTGCCACTTATGTATCTTTAGTAATGTGCTTATTCAAATCTTTTGCCTATTTTTAAAAATTAGGTTTGTCTTTTTATTACTGAGTTTTGAGTTCTCTATATGGATAATATAAATCCATTATCAGACATAAGTTTGAAAACATTTCCTTTAAGCCTGAAACTTGTCTTTAATTTTCTTAAAAGTGCCTTTTGAAGATAAAACATTTAAAATTTTGATGACATCTAATTTACCAAATTTTTCTTTAGTTTCTCTTTTTGTGTCTTTTTTACCAAAACATTCCCTAACTCAAGGTCACAAAGACTTTTTCCTGTGCTTTTTCTTCCAGAAATTTTGTATTTTCAGTTATTACATTTAGATCTATAATCCATTTCAAGTTAATTTTTGTATGGTATGAGGTATGGGTATAGGTTGATTTTGTTTTCCCCACATATGGATATCCAACTGTTCCATGTGTTGAAAAACTGTCCAACTGCCCATTGTATTGCCTTGGTTGGCACTTTTGGCAAAAATCAACAAGCCATTATATGTGTGGGTCTCTTTCTGGACTCCCTATTCTATAATTTTGATGTATATGTTTATCCTTATACTAATACCATGCTGTCTTGATTACTGTAGCATTATAATGAGTCTTTAAGTCAGGTAGTGTAAGTCCTACAATTTTTTTCAGAACTGTTTTAGTTATTCTAGGTTCTTCATATTCCTACACATATCTTAGGGCTAGCTTGACAATTTCTTCAAAAAAGCCTTCAGGATGTTGATTAGCACTGCACTGAAGCTACAGATTTACTGGGAATTGACATCTTAACAATATCTTCAGACCAATGAACATAGTATATCTCTTCATTTATTGGATCTTTAACATTCTTTTAACATTTTGTTTTTCAGATGTTAGTGCACAGATTTTGCACATGTTTTGTTAAATTTATTGCAAAGTATTTCATATTTTTGATGCTATTCTAGTTTTTATAAATTTCAAGTTCTAATTGTTCATTTCTAGAAATATGGATTAATTTTTGTAATTTGATCTGATATCCTGTGACCTTCTTAAATTCAATGATTAGTTTTAAAAGCTTTTTCTGAAAGATTTTTCAGGATTTTCCCTCTCTATAATATATCTATGTTGACAGATCTATGTACATATATCATGTTGTCTGAGAATACAGACAGTTTAACTTCTTCCTTTCCGTTTGTATGTCTTTATTTACTTTTCTTGCCTTATTGAACTGGACAGGATAATGTTGACTAGAATTTGATGTGAGCAAACATACTTGCCTTATTCCTTATCTCAGGGGAGAAGTGTTTAGTCTTTCACAATTAAGTATGATGTTAGCTGTATGTTTTTCATACATGCCCATTATCAGTTGAAGATATTTTCTTCTACTCCTATTTTGCTGAGAATTTTTATCAGGAATGGATATTGAATTTTATCAAATGCTCTTTTGGGATCCATTGAGATGATCATATGGTTTGTTTTTGGTCTATTCACCTAGTAAATTACATTGACTGATTTTAAATTGACCTCCTTTCCTCGGGTAACCACATTTAGTCAAGATTATATTTATTTCTGTTAATAGTCCTTGTTCTGAAGTCTATTTTGTCTGATATTAATGTGGCCACTTCAGAGTTCTTTTGATTAGGATTTATAGGCCATATATTAATGTATCTGTTTACTTTTAATCTAGCTATATCTTTATATTTAAACTGTTGCACTGTTGGTGGGAATGTAAATTGATACAGCCACTATGGAGAACAGTATGGAGGTTCCTTAAAAAACTAAAAATAGAACTACCATACGACCCAGCAATCCCACTACTGGGCATATACCCTGAGAAAACCATAATTCAAAAAGAGTCATGTACCAAAATGTTCATTGCAGCTCTATTTACAATAGCCAGGACATGGAAGCAACCTAAGTGTCCATCGACAGATGAATGGATAAAGAAGATGAGCCACATATATACAATGGAATAGTACTCAGCCATAAAAAGAAATGAAATTGAGTTATCTGTAGTGAGATGGATGGACCTAGAGTCTGTCATACAGAATGAACTAAGTCAGAAAGAGAAAAACAAATACCGTATGCTAACACATATATATGGAATCTAAGAAAAAAAAAAAAGGTCATGAAGAACCTAGGGGCAAGATGGGAATAAAGACACAGACCTACTAGAGAATGGACTTGAGGATATGGGGAAGGGGAAGGGTAAGCTGGGACAAAGTGAGAGAGTGGCATGGGCATATATACACTACCAAACGTAAAATAGATAGCTAGTGGGAAGCAGCCGCATAGCACAGGGAGATCAGCTCGGTGCTTTGTGACCACCTAGAGGGGTGGGATAGGGAGGGTGGGAGGGAGGGAGACGCAAGAGGGGAGAGGTATGGGAACATATGTACATGTATAGCTGATTCACTTTGTTATAAAGCAGAAACTAACACACCATTGTAAAGCAATTATACTCCAATAAAGATGTTAAAAAAAGAAAAAAATAAATAAAGTGAGTACTGAGACTATTCTCAGCTCTGTCTTGCTTTTGTAAAAATCCAATCTCTAACTCACCTTTCTCCATTTTATCTATAGAGAACTATATGAGACTTAAAAAATATTACCAGTAAGAGGAATTGGAGTTAGTCTGGCGTTAAAGTGAATCCACTCTGCTTCAGGATAATCCCATTTTTTTCCCCAAGTTCCTTAAAAACCACCTATATAGTAATCAGTTCTGGATTTGATTAAGAATCAAAGTATATTAAATTTTTGAGTTTTAAAAATTCTCTTTTAAAATAGGACAATATTTGCTTGTTATATTATTTCTGGCATCTCTGATTTCTCAAACCTTACTGGCAGTATTTCTGTGCTTGGATACATGAGTCCTTTCTGGGACATAATTTATCTAAGTCTGGTGACTAAGTTATTTAAAAACAACTAATACACATTAGCCCCTTTCATGGACTGAGCCTCAAGTTTTCCTCAAGAGGTCCTTTCTATCCTTTCCAGTTTTA
The DNA here is from genome assembly GCF_009873245.2 of Balaenoptera musculus. Classification (NCBI taxonomy): domain Eukaryota; kingdom Metazoa; phylum Chordata; class Mammalia; order Artiodactyla; family Balaenopteridae; genus Balaenoptera; species Balaenoptera musculus. Next base: position 63,074,347 of record NC_045793.1, read on the forward strand.
ATACCACCTCCCTTAATGGAGGAGAAAGTATGATAGGAGTTTAATAGTTCTGCTTTCTTTGCTTTTGCCATTAAAATTAAATCATCCAAAATTATTTTCTAGCTCTGTCCACAGTAAAGGTCTAAATATAATGGCTAACTCAGAAGCAATGAGCACCCCTAGCCCCCAGATCATGGTCTCTAACTATCCTACCTCTCTTAAAGGAATCAGGGTTCCTTGTTGAAATGGCTGATTCCAGGGTTGGGGCAGGAAACATATAAGATAACCCTGAAATATTATGCTGTATAAGAAAGCAAAGAAGACCACTATCAGGGTCATGTCAAAAGGATTCAGGAGTCAACCTGAAGAGGCTCTCACTAGCTGAAGATGAGACAATTTGAACATCAATAAAGTACTCAGCAACAATTAAAACACACCCAATATATTCAAATCTCTGAGTTCATAATGATACTTTAAAACAAAGAAATGAACAAATTAACTGAAAACCAAAAAACCTCATTGGGCACCTGTAGAGAATGCCAGTGAACCAACTCAATTATTTTGGAAAAGAACCAAACATTTATCCTGACTTTCCGATCAAACTGTACTGACCTGGTAGTCGATGAGGGAAAGTTACTCATTACTGAACCATTCAAATTTATTAATGAAGAAGAAATACATAATATATTAAACCATCTGTTCCTAATAGTGGGCCTGTCTTCACACTCACAACAGTTTTGTTGTTATTAGGATGTTTCATAAGCCTCAATCATTCCAAGTTTTAGCCTTCCTGATACCACTCTTACTTCTAAGTCCCTTCTTTCCTCCCAAGAAATATTACTGAGCACCTACGGTTCTAGGTGCTGAGCATAAGCAGGAAATAAAGTCTCTGCTTTCATGATGGTTACATTCTACTGGGTAAAACTGGACAATAAACAACAAAAGTAAATCTAATATTTGTTAGATGGTAAAAATGAAGCAGCAAAGGAAAGATATATTTGCAGGGTTTGGGAGGGGTGGTAGAGGAATCTGTTTTAAATGGAATAATCTGGGAAAAGCTTCCTGAGAGGTGATTTTGGACCAGAGATTTGGAGGAAGTTAGGAAGCAAGCCATGCTGATATGGGGGTGGGGGTGGGGCGGGAGTGGCGCATTCTGAGCAGAAAGAATGGTGAATGCAGAGGCACCAAGGCTGCTGTGTGCTTGGCTTGTTCAAGGAACTGTGGTCGTAAGTTATATGCTTTAGTTACGTTTAAGGTAGGCTAGGCTAAGCTATGATGTTTGGTAGGTTAGGTGGATCAAATGCATTTTCAACTTATGATATTTTCGACTTACGATGATTTTATTCGGACATAATACCCATGTAAGTTGAGGAAGATCTGTACATGCTTAATGCTGCAGCTGTGATGGTTAATAAGCAGTATTTTGCCAAAAACAAGGAAGATGTGGTTGTCATCTTACTTCATTTCCTCTTAAGCATGCAGTTTGCACTTTAACAATTCAGGATAATAAATAAGCAGTGATAATTTTAAGGTTTTTCATTACTGCTGAAATTACAGATAAAATTGAATATTTTAGCTAGCATTCCCTTTACATGAATTAATAAAACTTAATTCAAGACAACAATTTTGGATCCACCTGTGTAATTAGGATAGGCACACATGTGGCTGACATAATCTCAACGCATTTATACGAACACTTTCATTCAGATACTCATTTTCAGATACTAATAGGAAAAAAAAGCCAATTTCTTCCCTACTCTGCTTTCACAAGTTCAAGTTTATAACATGTTCTGATCATGAGTATAAAAGTTACCTAGGAGAGTGGAGCACACCAATGCCTCAGGGTGATGTATAAAATATTGTATAAAATATTGTACTAGGAATGTATAAAACATTGTACTAGGAATGTATAAAATATTGTATATTTTATATACAAATGTATAAAATATTGTACTAGGAATGTATAAAGTACTGGATGAATGCTTTCATCAAGTAGTTATCTCAATGAAGATTCAGGAGAAGTAGAGACACATACCACAGTCTACACTCTTTCAAATTTCCAGGGAAGAGAGTTTTAACTCTCCTTTTTTTTATTTCACCTCATCATGTGTTCCAAGTTGGGTGAGGAGAAGAAAAAGGAGTGAACACTTCCGGAGGGCAGTGTTTTACAAATGCTTCATACTGCAGTTCTTCAAAGTAGGCAAAATTATCCTCATTTGCATAGAAGAAAAAACTGAGGTCCAAAGTAATTTGCCTAAAACCAAGCAGCCAGTAAGTAGAAAGGCAAGGACGTGGCCTCGGTTGGATGCTGTCTCGTCTTGTATAAAATACAGACTCCACACCCATACCCTGCCTGCCAGCCTGCAGCCCATCTGCCTCCTCTCTCACATCACCTCCCAGGCACCATGTGGTCTGGGCATACGGAGCTGCCATTCTCCAGCTACACCAAGACAAAGCCACCCCCACCTTCTGCAAGATTCCTCTGCCTGGAAAGCCCTCCTCCCCTTGTTGTGCACATGGCAACTTGTGCTCACATTTATGGTTTCCACTCAAAGGTTTTCTCCTTTGAGAACCTTTTCCTGTAATGCTCCTCAGCTGAGTTAACAGCTTCTTCCTGTCTATAATCAAGGCACTTTGCAAACTGGCTTAGGACCTAAAACTATGGTATGTGCTACCTGCTCCCATGTAGGCCCAGCTACCCTCTGGACTGTGAGCTGCATGAGGGTGGAATTACACTATTCAATTTTATAAGGCTAAGTCTACATGCCTCCAGGTAGCAGGTAAACAAAACACCGAATGAATAAACAGAGGACACCAGAAGGAGTGAACCATCAGGCCTTGTCCTCCTACTATGTAATATGTATAACATGTTCTGTTTGCTCAATTACTGTTAGACTTTCCCAGACACCATCCCTCTTCCTCCACCACTATCACCACCACTCACTGATTAAGTATAATACACATGCACATATTCTCATTTGATTCTCACAACACTCCTACACCATAATTTTGTTTCTGTTTCACAGAGAAGGAAGCTGGTTTTCAGAACCATTAAGTAACTCACCCAAGCTTACTTGATGAGCAGGGGAGGGGCAGGATGTGAAAGTCCATGCTCATTTCACCAAATCACTTTGCTTTCCTAATTGTAGCAAATCTCAAACCAGTAAGGTTAACTGTATATTACCCGAAATGCGATATCAGCACTTCACCTACTACTCTTTTTTCCTTGTTAGCTTGTCAACTCATTACATCAAAATAATCTAACATGTTAAAAGTTTGTGATTTTGGCTTCTTGTTTTAAAATACAAACCATGACTCACTATGCAATACATTCATTCACATAGGAATCAAAGAGTAAAAGGTTTTCTATTCTCAAGCCCTTGGCAAGTTGAAATAAATATGTTTAAAATGATTCACAATTATGTTATTTGCGATATGCAGATATAGTTCAGATTAGTTAGCTATCACACTGCCCCAAGTGTCTTTTTTGTTTGTTTGTTTTTAACATCTTTATTGGAGTATGACTGCTTTACAATGGTGTGCAGTTTCTGCTGTATAATCCCAAGTGTCTTAATGTTTGCTCAGCTGGTGATTTTTTTTTTTTCTGTTTTCTGTTTTTAACTTAAGAAAGCAATTCTGTCATCAGAAAATTTAACCGACTGGCTTCACTTCCTCTTTCAGGTCATTAGTGGAAGTATTAACTCAGGTCACAAGACAGAACCCAGGACACCCGCCTTATCAATTTCTCTCTAATCTGAGAAGCACACACTTCAGGAGACAGTAAAAGGCTATATTACTGTCTCTTTATCCCACTGATATTTTTGTATTTTATTGAGGTTTTAAACATATGTCATTATTCCTTTTCTTTTCACTACTGTTTTATGGATCATTTATTCATGTCTATGTGCCACGTGAAGGCTGGCAAGTTTGCCTGTGTCTCTTGTCTGCCTAAGCTAAAACCTGCTTGTACTTCATATTACAGTATATTTTTATTATACTTATTGATGATTCTGTAAGTAATCATAACTCACAAACACAAATCAACTCCTAAATAGGTGAACTGATGTGCTAAGAACTACCTTGCTTGAGGGGTTGTGTTAATTCACTGTGTTGTAGGTCCTGGATAAAGTGTAAAGGGAAAAAGATCAATCCTCTTCCTTTGTAGACATTTTGCTGCCCCTGAGTTCCAAAGTGTGGTGGACCTGGGAGTTCAGGGCAACCTGGAAAGACCATCTCACGAACAATACTGTCACTGGTTCCCCAGAACATCGAGGGTGAACCCAGGCTCTGTAACTGGCATACATATCCTTTGTGATCTGCCTCAGATCCTTGCCTCTCTCTCTCTTTCTCATTCTTTTCTCCAGCAAATCTTCCAACTTGTTCTTTTCTCCCAGTGTGATCTCTCAACTCATAAAGTGGTTTCATCCTCTTCCTCTTCCCATGTTGTTCCCATTGATGTCATATTTCTTCTCCTTTCTTGGCCCTTCACAATCCAGCTTGTGCCACCTCTTCTAGAAAGCACAGTTGGATCCCCAAGTCTGACTGCAGATGCTCCTCTTTTTGGGCCCCGATGGCACCTTATTATACATCTCTACTATCTCACAGGACACATCACATTGCATGGTCATTGTCATTTTAATTGACTATATTCTTCTATATTCTGCAGGGAGCTTGTGGCAGGGACCATATCTTGATTATGTTACCCTGGTACTGATTGTAGGAGCTAAAAATGCTAGTCAAATAAATTGTTTTTAACCTGGTTCATAGTAATATATACCATCACACGCTTTGGGTCTGTAGCTTCTACTTTTATAGTCTGATGACTGACATTCTCTCACTTTGGAGGTGTGTAGATGTGTGTGTGTGTGTGTGTGTGCGTGTGTGTGAATTTAAGAAGAAGACATTGTCACAGTAATTGTATGCCAAGAAGGGAGCTGGTCCAGCTCCTTCAATTTCCCATCAGTCTAAATCTTTAAAACATTTTCTGTGTTGAGATTCAACATATTTCTGTAGCATTTCTTTGCTCCTTCCTGCTGGAAATCACCTCATTCCAATTTGTTCTAGGTCAGCTCTTCTGGAAAACTTGGGTTTTGTGTTCTTTGTACACACCTAATTCATTAGCATTTTGTGTCAGTGGTCAATGGTGATTCCTTTTGTTATAGGCCTGAGAACATCTCAGATTTTCAGTTGATGGGCAAGTGCTCTTGTGGCTGAGGCTGCCAGCTGTCCATCAGTATGCATGTGCCCTTCTACAGTTTCCAGTCTCCCCTGAAAATAGGTGTGGTGGCCATGGGACAAAGTTCTCTCCAGCAGCATGTGAGCACAGGTAACACGCACCATCTCCAGGCTTGGCCTAAAGCCTTTCTACATGTGCTCCTGCAGGCTCTGTCTCCTTTGGGATGACTGGGATGTCCACACCTAGGGGACACTGGAGACATATCTAAGGACTGCAAAGCTGCTGTCAGCCTGGTCCCTAAACGACTTGGAGGAAGAGCCATTCCAAAAACCTGGACACCTGCCCAGTACTATTTGGTGAGCAAAAACAAAACCAAAAAACGCTTCTATTGGCTTAAGCCATGGAATTATGGAATTTGGGGTGTTTCTTTGTTCCACAGCCTAGCCTAGGCTATTCTACCTAATATAGGCACGGCTTTAAGAAAAGGTTAGTTAAATGCCAAGATGCTAGAAACAATGTTGGAAGCAGGTTAAAGTCTATTAGTCCCATAGACAACTGTCAGCTATCCAAAGATATGTTATTTTCATTACTATTTTGATCATCAACAAGAATGTCATCAATAATATCAGGTAATTACTAAAGTGTTCAAAAATTCATTTTCGTGCCACTGAATTTTTAAAGAAATGTTTTAAAGCAACCATGGTGGGGCTGGGGGGAGTGTGCTAAGTGTTGGGGGGGGGGGTGAATTTGAAAACACTGAAATTGCTGGAAAATTCTTCAGTGCTTTTTTACCATTAGAACTGAGAAGCCTTAGATGATGCTCTGGTGAACTTCTGATGCTCTTAGCCCAAGTTACCCAAACTAGCTCCCAAATGCTTAATATACGTTCCTTGGAATGGGAGAAAGTCGTTTTTCATATTTTTATATAAAAGAGGTCTCTTGATATTTAGGGCTGGAAGATATTTGCTTGAAATGGTGAGGAAATTAGAAAGTAGGATATGTAAACAAAAAAGACATCCCTCATTAAAATGGTCCTTTTCTTTTTAAAGTGCCTATAAATAATAGTCACTAAAATTCATTTCAGTCTGTGCTTTCTTTCAGGTATGCTCTGTGCTTCTATTCTTCCCTTCCTCTCCCCAAACTCCTTAATTTCAGCTTTTTTTTTTTTTTACTGTTTTACTGAGGTATAGCTGAGAGTGCAAAATATGAAGCTAATAGCTCCATATACTTTTAAATATGTATATACCCACATGAGTACCACCCAGAACAATATATAGAACATTTTCAGTGCTCCAATAGGCTCCTTTGTGTTCCACTTTGGGCAATACCTCCTCAAAAATAGAATATTTTGACCTCTATCATCATGGATTAGTTTTGCCTGATTTTGAACTTCACATAAAGGAAAGCATATACTACATATTCTGTGATGTCTAGCTTCTTTCACTCAACATCATGCTCAGGAGATACATCCATATATTGCAATCTAGTAATAGTTAATTCTTTTTCATTGCTCTGTAGTATACTAGTGAATGAATAACACCACAATTTATCCATCTTACTGTTGATGGACATTTGGTTTGTTTTCACTTTGGGGCTATTATGAATAACACTGCTATGAACATTCTTGTATATGCATTCTACATGAACACTCATTTTCCTTGGGTGTTTGCCCAGAAGTACACTATTTTTAGTAGATAACGCCAAACAGTTTTCCAAAGTGCTTCTATCAGTTAACACTTCCACCATCATGTATAATAGTTCCAGTTGCTCCCTATCCTCATTAATATTTGTGACTGTCAGTCCTTCTAATTTTAGTCACTTGGTGGGTTATTTTTTTAAATTTATTTATTTAATTTATTTGTTTCTGGCTGCGTTGGGTCTTTGTTGCTGCACACGGGGCTTTCTCTAGTTGTGGTGAGCAGGGGCTTCTCTTCCTTGCAGTGCGCGGGCTTCTCATTGGGTGGCTTCTCTTGTTGCAGAGCACGGCTCCAGGCACGCGAGCTTCAGTAGTTGTGGCTCACGGGCTCTAGAGCGCAGGCTCAGTAGTTGTGGCGCACGGGCTTAGTTGCTCCGTGGCATGTGGGATCTTCCCAGACCAGGGCTCGAACCCATGTCCCCTGCATTGGCAGGGGGATTCTTAACCACTGCGCCACCAGGGAAGCCCCGTTTGGTGGGTTTTCATTTTCACTTCCCTGATGGTTAATAAGGTAAGTACCTTTGCATATTTGTATTGGCAATTTTGATAACTTCAAGTGCCTTTTCAGATTTTTTGCCCATTTTCAACTAGGCAGTTAATATTTTTCTTTTTGACTTGTATAACTTCTTTATATAACTTCTTTAAGTCCCTTTTTGGATATATGTATTGCAAGTATCTTCTTCAGTCTTTATTTTTTCTCAATGGTATCTTTTAATGCATAGACTTTTAAAATTTTGATGAGGTGCAATTTATTATTTTCTTTTGTGGTTAAGTGCTTTCTGCACCCTGTTTCAAAACTCTTTGCCTGCCCCAAGGTCATTCAGATATTTACCTAGGTTTTGTTCTAAAATATTTGTTTTATTTTTGGACTTTAAGTCTATGATCTATCTCTCATTAATTTTTGTGATATGATATGAAGTAGGGGTCAGGTTTATTGTTTTCTATATGGATAGCTAACTGTCTCAGCACCATTTATTAAAAAGCCCATTATTTCCTCTAATTAATTGCAGTAATGCTTTTGACATAAATCAGGTGACCATATATGTGTGCATTTTTTATGGCCTATTTAGTCTGTTCCATTGGTCTACTGAATTATTCTTTAGTCAAAACCATACTGTCTAATTACTTTAGCTTTATAATAAGTCTTAATATCTAGAAATGTAAGTCTTCCAGCTTTGTTCTTATTTTTTAAGATCACCTTGGCTATTCTATGTCTTTTGTATTTCTATATAAGTTTATAATCATTCTGTGAATTTCCTATTGGGATTGTGATTGGTGTTGCAATTAAGATCAATTTGGAGAGTTAATGATATCTTAACAATGTAGAGTCTTCTGCTCCATAAACATGGCATATCCCTCCCTTAATTTAAGTCTGCTTTAACTTTTCTAAGCAATGTTTTATAGTTTTAGTAAGGTAGTCTTGAATATCTTTGGTTAGATGTATTCTTAGGAATTTGTCATTTTCAGTTTTTAAATGTGGCTAAGACAATTAAGACAGTGCTTAATCAAGAAATGTGAGGCAGGGCTTCCCTGGTGGCGCAGTGGTTGGGAATCTGCCTGCCAATGCAGGGGACACGGGTTCGAGCCCTGGTCTGGGAAGATCCCACATGCCGCGGAGCAACTAGGCTCGTGAGCCACAACTACTGAGCCTGCGCATCTGGAGCCTGTGCTCCGCAACAAGAGAGGCCGCGATAATGAGAGGCCCGCGCACCACGATGAAGAGTGGCCCCCGCATGCCGCAACTAGAGAAAGCCCTCACACAGAAACGAAGACCCAACACAGCCAAAAATAAATAAATAAATAAATAAATAAATAAATAAAGGAATTCCTTTAAAAAAAAAAAAAAAGAAATGTGAGGCATTACTAGTATTCACATCACCTTGCTTAAGAGGTAAAAAGAGCACAACTCAAAGGCAAAATGAATATATAATATAAGTATAGTGAAAACTACCTAGAAGATTAAATGTTAAAGTCTCATTTTCTAAAAGTTGAGCATATCTGAGCATAGCTATTACTGAAGCAATGTTCTTTGAACCTACTTCTCTATTATCTAATTAAAGTTACCACTAGCTACTTGCATAGCTTATGTTAGAAAAATTTAATGCTCCAGTCAAATTTCTTTCATTTGTTTTGCTGTGCTATTCCCTTCTTCACCCCCTTCTTGGGCTTTCACACATCTTACAACTCTGCCAGGAAAATCCTTGCTCTCTCCTTCCCCTTTTCACCTGGCTACTAACTATACTAACAGTCTTCAGCTTAAATCATAATATCTCTAAGAAGCCTATCCTGATCCACCAGACAGAATTAGGCATCCCTGCTATGTGCCTCAACAAAATCCTTCAGATCCTCTATCCTAGCACTAGACTCTGCATTTTTTTTAAATTTTTATTTATTTATTTATGGCTGTGTTGGGTCTTCGTTTCTGTGCGAGGGCTCTCTCCAGTTGTGGCAAGCGGGGGCCACTCCTCATCGCGGTGCGCGGGCCTCTCACTATCGCGGCCTCTCCCGTTGCGGAGCACAGGCTCCAGACGCGCAGGCTCAGCAATTGTGCCTCACGGGCCCAGCTGCTCCGCGGCATGTGGGATCTTCCCAGACCAGGGCTCGAACCCGTGTCCCCTGCATCGGCAGGCAGACTCTCAACCACTGCGCCACCAGGGAAGCCCCTCTGCATTTTGACTGTTTGATTATTGTCTGTCTCCCCTACTACACTATGAATTCTATGAAGACAAGGGTAGCAACAGCCTTATTCACATTTTATCTTCAGAGCCTTGAAGATAAAAGTACCTGGCATATATTAATTGCTTGATAAATACTTGAAGGAATTACCATGAAATCTGGGCAGAGCAGAAGAATGGACTCTTTTCTTTTCCTCCTTGAAAACTGGAGTAAATAGAGACCAACCACTAGGCTGTCCCAAAGTGAAATCATTAACAAAATTCTCATTGTCCCTGAAATTTTGGTATGGGTATTATACTTCTTCCTAATTTTTATTGTTGGTAAAACATAAAGTAATGAAAAAATGAATTAAAGAATTACCTTGAAAGAAGACCATTCTTCCAGAATAACCAACAGATCTAGTATTCAGGATTTATCCTATTTTTAGAAATGTTTTGTCTTTAAAAATATTATTTTTGTTTGGTGTGTTATGACTCAATTTTTTTACTTTGTGTTACATAGCTCCTTTTGAAAGAAACCCACTGTCACTACAAGGTTGGCAGTGTAAATGAGAATCCCTACAAGGAAGATCATATCCTTGGATGGTTTATCCCTGCCTGTATCACCACTCATGTCTTCCAAGAAATAGCCCCCCAAATAACAACAGTGGCATGTACAGGGACTTGCACTGACATTTCCCTAATTTTCCAATGCTCAATGAAGATAGACTAGACCCTCTAACCATAGCTTTCCTAAAACCTTGAAAGGGGAAACAGAGAAAAGAGAAGGAAGCTACAACTGAACAGACTGATTTACAAGATTGAGTTTGGTTTTTTTCAGCTCTTGGTCTCCTATGGGGAATTAAGGAAGATCAGTTTAGCAGCCATCAAACAGAGACTGAATAAAGGCAGCAAGAATATACAGTGGAGAAAAGACAGCCTCTTTAATAAGAGGTGCTGGGAAAACTGGACAGCTACATGTAAAAGAATGAAATTAGAACACTCCCTGACACCATACACAAAAATAAACTCAAAATGGATTAAAGACCTAAATGTAAGGCCAGACACTATCAAACTCTTAGAGGAAAACATAGGCAGAACACTCTATGATATAAATCACAGCAAGATCCTTTTTGACCCACCTCCTAGAGAAATGGAAATAAAAACAAAAATAAACAAATGGGACCTAATGAAACTTCAAAGCTCTTGCACAGCAAAGGAAACCATAAACAAGACGAAAAGACAACCTTCAGAATGGGAGAAAATATTTGCAAATGAAGCAACTGACAAAGGATTAATCTCCAAAATTTACAAGCAGCTCATGCAGCTCAATATCAAAAAAACAAACAACCCAATCCAAAAATGGGCAGAAGACCTAAATAGACATTTTGCCAAAGAAGATATATAGATTGCCAACAAACACATGAAAGAATGCTCAACAACATTAATCATTAGAGAAATGCAAATCAAAACTACAATGAGATATCATCTCACACCAGTCAGAATGGCCATCATCAAAAAATCTATAAACAATAAATGCTGGAGAGGGTGTGGAGAAAAGGGAACCCTCTTGCACTGTTGGTGGGAATGTAAATTGATACAGCCACTATGGAGAACAGTATGGAGGTTCCTTAAAAAACTAAAAATAGAACTACCATACGATTCAGCAATCCCACTACTGGGCATATACCCTGAGAAAACCATAATTCAAAAAGAGTCATGTACCAAAATGTTCATTGCAGCTCTATTTACAATAGCCAGGACATGGAAGCAACCTAAGTGTCCATCGACAGATGAATGGATAAAGACGATGTGGCACATATATGCAATGGAATATTACTCAGCCGTAAAAAGAAACGAAATGGAGTTATTTGTAGTGAGGTGGATGGACCTAGAGTCTGTCATACAGAGTAAGTCAGAAAGAGAAAAACAAATACCGTATGCTAACACATATATATGGAATCTAAAAAAAAAAAAAATGGTCATGAAGAACCTAGGGGCAAGACGGGAATAAAGACACAGACCTACTAGAGAATGGACTTGAGGATACGGGGAGGGGGAAGGGTAAGCTGTGACAAAGCGAGAGAGTGGCATGGACATATATACACTACCAAACGTAAAATAGATAGCTAGTGGGAAGCAGCCGCATAGCACGGGGAGATCAGCTAAGTACTTTGTGTCCATCTAGAGGGCTGGGATAAGGAGGGTAGGAAGGAAACATAAGAGGGAGGAGATACAGGGATGTATGTATATGTATGGCTAATTCACTTTGTTATAAAGCAGAAACTAACACACCATTGTAAAGCAATTATACTCCAATGAAGATGTTAAAATAAACCAAAAACAACAGAGACTGAATCTAAATTTCCCTGTGCTCCTAAAAGTCCTTACCCAAGAAAGTGAAGATCATATCTTGACTGTTTAGCATCATTCTGAAAACCCTCCTCCCTGTATATTTGTTCCCTTAAAGGCTACTCTACCCTCCTCTTCCCTCCCTTCCCCCTCATTTATAGCATCTACAGCTGTGGTTCTACCCTGCAGCTTGAACAGCATAGCCGTATCAGAATACAGCCCAATGAAAGATACACACATACTGATGTGTGTGTTGGGGGGTGGAGTTTGTAGAGGGGGGTAGTTTTGGTACAATTCTATGTATTCAGTTAACAAATAGTTATTAAAACTCCTGGCAGTGTGGTGAAGTGGAAAGGGCATCTGATAGGCCTGAATTCTATGCATGGATCAGAAACTTCCTAGCTTTATAACACTGGGCAAGTTATTTAACATTTCTGAGATCCTGCTATTAGAGGCAAAGAATAATGAGATAAATAACAGAGAGAATGGATATCAGATCTTTCTTTAAAACTGTGACACATAATGCTGTTATTAGGAGTTACGTGTAAGGTCCTGTGTTTAGCACAATGCAGGTCCACTATGTATCTGCTCACTTTGTGTCTCTGTGTCACATTTTGGTAATTCTCACAATATTTCAAACTTTTTCATTGTTATTGTATTTGTTATGGTGATCTGTGATTAGTGATCTTTGATGTTACTACTACGATTTGCTGAAAGCTCAGATGATAGTAAGCATTTTTTAACACTGAAGTATTTTTTAGTTAAGATATGCACATTGTTGCTTTAGACATCATGCTATTGCACACTTAACAGACACATGCACTGGGAAACCAAAAAAATGCGTGCAACTCACTTTACTGCAATATTCGCTTTATTGCTGTGGTCTGGAACTGAACTCGCAATATCTCTGAGGTCTGCCTGTACATTAAGGCCTGGTGCCATTTCTAGGCTCCAAGAGGACTAGAGAAAGGGCAGGCACGCTGCCTTGAGCTCCAGCTGTACCTTTTATCGGTAAGATGCAATGTGCTCAATGGTGAAAGGGCTCCACTCTACTTTGAAACAATAGCTGAATTTATATCATGGTTTGTTTGGTTAAGAGGTGAAATAGAGCAGAAAAAAGGAAATTTGCTTTAATCATGCTCCTTGGGGAATATATCACAATATAAAACTCACACGATAGCTTTCTCTCTTCCCAGGCTACTGATAAATAATGCCTTTAGAATACATTTAGGTTTGGAGAAATAAATCATACTTGAATATATTTAAAACCTAATGACCTACTGTGGATTAAATACCTATTGTGTGTTAAACATACACCCAGGAGTACAAAGAAGATAAAGTTACCTCGGAGGCAGAGGAGAGAGACCTACAAACCATCTGTAACATTATTTTAAACTAAATATGTTTAACATTTGGAAGAAAATGAAAAGAAAAAGAGATAAATGAAAATAGTTCTATCCTTCTTCGGTTAAAAAAATAGAAAAAGCTCAAATTCAAACAATACTATGAGACAGTTAAAACTGGTATTTTAAATAAAACTCAATTTTAACCCTAATCTTTTAAGAATTATAACTGAATATATGCATGTACCTAATGTCAAAAATACAGAGCAGACTTATGAAACTTTGAATCAAATGATCTATCATGCATCTATCTATTCATTGATGAATGATTATGCTTATGTAATGGTTCTCAAAATGTACTTTCTGCAGCAGCAACATCAGGACCACCTGGGAGCTTATTAGAAATGTAATTCTTGGGCTCGATTAGTGGACATTTGGTCCTGTCCAAAATGTGCATTGAGACATTTGGTCAACACCAAAAGGTCCTTGACACTTGGTCCTCCCCAAAATCCATGAGCTTATTTGGTCCATACCAAATGGCCCTTGATATTTGTTCCTTTCAAAATTGTTCATGCTTAGAAAATATCCTGGGGTTCAAATAGCCCATAATGTTTGTTTATACTTTTGGTTTACAGGATTAATACATAAAAAATACTATCGCATATTTTATTGGTCCAATAATTGTGCTGTGGCTGTATTAACAGTAATAACGCTTCTTGCCTCAGTAGCCTAGCTGGTAATAGAACATGGAATTAGATAGACGGGTCAAGGTTCAAATTTTGCAGAAGAGTGGGGTTTATATTAACTATACCTACTGAGGAAGAGTCCTACAGTTAGAGAAACACAGAGGACAAGTGGAGGGTGAGATCTCATGATGCATGGTGCATTAACATGTCACTGGGCATTTGGCTGAATGTGGCTGGGTCGTTCTATAAGTGTGAAGTTTGAAAGGAGGAGCTTGGTTAAGCCACTATGTAAAATGGGGATCGAATGTGGTGATGTAAACACTTTACAGAGTGTCTTGCTTGTTTGGAAGCAATGAGAATAGATGTGGCTCTCCTACCACATAGTGGTCAGGTGTAAAAGCCACCATGAGGGGGATACCAGGCATTTAATTAACCCCCCTACAACTATCCCATTGCCCAGGATTAATGGGCAATGTTTCCCTTGAATCAAGGTCATATAGAGGTATGATCTTGGTAGACAGCAAGAAGCATCTGCCACTATTTGGAGAGATTTTAGTGGGTGTGACTCTCACACTTACCTGCCAATCAGCATGGAGCACCACACCCTGGGCTGATGCCTGTCTACTGGCTAACCCAGCCAGGCTGAACTGGGTGTTGAATACATAAGACATTAGTAAGGCTTCCCCTATCATTAAACCAGTGACAACTGCTCAGAAGTCTACAAAAGAAAAAAAAAAAAAAAAAAAACTTCTTCTGTTGCTTGGCAATGTGACATCTTTATCTGAAAATTCTCAGCAGAATATTATACTCACAAAAAGAAAAGCCAATGCTACATAATAATGGCTTTTGTTACCATTTCCATTCCTTTAACAGAGATAGGAGTAAAAGGTACTGGTGCTGTGAAGAGAGGAGAATCTGCATGGACAAGTGGTCAGGATTTGGATAATATAATCATTCAAGATGGGACAGGAAAACATCAACACCACTTTGGTGATGTTGAAGGGGAAGTAAGGAAACCCTGAATAGGTTAAAATGACACACAGAGAAGAACCAAATGCAACACCATCACAGCTACTTTGAAGAATTCTCTATGATATTCATGATAAAGAAATCTTGTTAATGCTACCAGTAAGAAACTCATTAACGAGGCAAGTAAATAAACAGAACTCAAAACAGACATCGGCCTCCAAACCCAACTTCACTGCATGTAAATGAAATTCCAGAGGAGTATAAAGTGATCAGATGTGGAGAATCAGTTCTTATGCACAATTCCATTGCTTGAGATGATGATAGAATCCTATTTACACAACTCATGATAATATTTGTTATTTAAGTGCCAGTACCACAATATTCAGTGATAGCACCTTCAAGATGGCACCAACATTGTTCAATTGTCTACTGTGCACAGTGTAGTACTGGGTTATATTATGCTGTTGATTTATGTACTAACAATGAAAAGGCAAGAGACACATACAGATATACATGAGAAAGTACTTGCATTTGCACGAAAAAGAAATCCTGACATTAACCCTTCATTGTGCATGATAGATTTCGAGTTTGCAAATATGAATGCAATTTGACTACTACTATCAAATGCACGAATAACAGGATGCTTATTTCACTTTTCACAATCTTGAAAAATACCTTCTCTGAGTCTAACGTGCGATATGCAACAATGAAAAGTAACACCTGTCTAAGTGTGCACCATTTGGGCCTTTGAAAAACTTAAATGAAACTTCTGAGTACATTGTGGAGAAGGCAAAGAAAATTTAGATGACGTAATGGATTAGGCTGAGAGAGTGTACGTCTGTGGAAGGCTTGGCAGAGGCAGAGTAAGACCAGACGCTCCAAGATTTCCACCAGAAACTTGGAATGTTTACACATCAGTATTGAACGGTGATCACAGGACAAACAATGCAGTGGAAGGCTAGCACTGTAAATTTCAAAAGCTGACAGTAGTATATTGTCCTTCAATTTGGAGCCTCATTGAAGTGTTAAAAGACAGGAAAGCAATGAACAAGCTATCACCCAGGTTTTTGGTGATCACACTCAAATATGGCCACCAACTTCACCATGATACCAATAAAACCAAATGCATATAACTGAAATTGTTAACAGATAAGGTCAATAATCAGGTTCACATATACTTGAGAGCAATTGCTCGTCAACTTAAGAGTAACCCTGCCGAACATCACGACGAGGAAGAGTAAGAATAAATGTGAATTTATTACACATTTCATCATGAATTACAATAAAAATAATGTAAATACAATTTTAACAAAGTTGAATATTTGTATTATTTAATGAATCATGGCCCAAATGTCTCACTGGATGTTTTGGACAGGAACAAATACCAAGGACATTTTGGCATGGACCAAATGTCTCAATGTACGTTTTGGATGGGACCAAATGTCCTGCAAGGCTCCGGTCCCACCCAGACCTACTGAATCAGAAAACACGATGGGGTTTGGCTATATGTTTTAACAAGTCTTCCAGGTGATTGATTGTGCTGCATGTTAATGTTTGAGAACCAGCCTCCTGGAGTGAAAAGGTTAACAGCATGCTCTTTGAAGTCAGAGAAATTTGGGTTCAAATATTGCACTTAGACTTACTGTCTCTGTGACTTGGAACAAGTCATTTAACCCAAGCATCAATTTCCGAATTAGTAAACACGGCAGCAAAGTAGAGACATGGTACCTTTCAGGGCTATTGTTAGGATTAAATGAGGAAATATATACAGATGAGATCTATAGTGTATGTACATCAAACACACAGTGCTTGATGCAGAGTAAGCACTCAGTAACTGATGTCTGTTATTTTTCCAGGCATGGAAGACCTTGTGTTCAATACTGCAGGAAACACTGTGCTAATCAGACACGGCTTCTTGCTTCAGTATGGAAAAGGAGCTACACTGGCTTACAAATAATCAGGATGCAAAGTAGAAAGTGTTAGGTGGCAATTGAGTGGGTCCCTCACCATGGTGCCAGGCAGTTTCTTATATTAAAGACACCCTAATGGAACTTGATGGAATTGGGATTCAAAAACTAATATCTAAAACGTTCCTGGGATGTTTTGTTATTTATATGAAAAGAAAAGTTTTTGAGGCATCATTTCCTCTTATAATTATCAAACTGCTTTCATAAGCACAAAATAAATAGAATACCTAATTCCTATAATACTTTTGAGGAACAGTATTCATATATAAGACAGTATAAAAAAGACTGTGACAATTTCATAACACATAATGACATGTTTATTTGGTTTCTAAGTCTCATCATTTCTACCCTGGAACACTCTCATCTATTTCCTCCTTTCCACTCTCGTAGCAACCCACACAGAGCTACCAAAATAATCTTCCCCCAAAACTACTTTACCACAATCACCTCCTTGCTTAGGAACCTTCATAATGACATAATTTTCATGACGTCAGATACAAAGTTACAGAGTCAAGATTCAAACCTGAACAACTATATCCTATCACCTTTTGGAATCACCATCACTGATACTATTTTTAATAGTGAGCGTGGCGTAAGGGTGGTACACTGGCAGCGATTTTTGGTAGAAGTAGCTCAGGGATTATAAATATAGGAGGGCAGGAGGTGGCTGGGCCTTAAGAACCATTTTGGGGGTGAAGAAGTTTTTTTAAATGTGGAAATACCACAGTTACTGGCAACCCAAGGGGTCAGGGCAGGGAAGGCTCCGGGGAGAGGAAGAGAGAGGCTTTTAGGCTGTGGCTCACCAGGGCCGGGAAGAAGGCAGCATTCAGGGCAGCACTCACGGGACGCAAGTCTATGGTTTTGACAGGAGCATCACCTGCGTTCCATCTCTCAGTTGTACAAGGAGGAGGGAAAGACTCCCCCGGGGAGGCCAAGGGACTAAGCCGAACTTTTAGAACAGCGGATGCAGAAGCCATGCTTCCCAGTGAACCAGCCTTGATAACCGGGGAGAGGAGAGAGTTAGAGCAGAAACCAAGGTAGGAACAAACCAGGGAGGCACCCCTCTTTGAGGAAGTCTTCATCGATTCAGATGCCACCCTCCTGTGGGCCTTCAAGTGAAACAGGATCCTCCTGAGCTTTCATAATATCCAGTGATCATCTCATATAGCACTTATGTTGCAAGCATTTGCTTAGACATTTGTCTCCCCCACTAAACACTAAACTCCTCGAGAGCCAGGATCTGTATTATTTGACTGTATCCCTAACACTTAGCCCAGAGCCTGGCACAAAGCAGGTGCCCTGAGTAAAACGCCAGTGAGTGCATGAATGAATGAATGAATGAATGAAACGAGGGTAGAGCTCTGAAAGGACGCTTGTAAACTCATTTAGTCCAATCCTATTGTTTTGCAGAGAGGTTAAAGGGCTTGCAAGGCCCTTTAGTGCTAGAGGTGCGGGGTTTAGTCCTAGAGTTGTTCCCGGAACCCAGAACATGCGGCCACCCTTCCTCCTCCTTGCCCTGCTGGGATCATGGAGACAGCTCCCACAGACGTTCTAATGTTTGTTGGCTCCTTGTTGGGAATGCACAATACATTTTCCCATGGAGACAGGTTTTTTCTTTTTCTTTTTTTTTTTTTTTAATGGTGGTTCGGTTCCCAGGCCAGGCCACAAAAGCCTATTTACCCTATAGTTGAGCTCAACTATAAAACCAGCAGTAGCTCTGAGGCCTCACTGAACCCCCAGCTCCGAGCCCACAGTCTGGGGGGCAGGTGGGCAGCTGGCTCTGTAGGGGGGAAGGCAGAGCTCCCTTGAGCAGACCAGGAGTCTGGGGCGGGGGCTAGGCAGGGGGGCTGGGCAGGGGGCCCGGGCAGCAGCTGCATTAGGCTAGGCAGCCTCTGAATGCCTTGGTGGTTCTTAAGTGGATTGTTTGTAAGTTGGGAACTGTCTGTACTTAGAAAGGCGGATTTCAAGAGGTAGGGGATCCTATTTCACTTGAAGGCCCACAGTAATGAGGGTTCTTTATTCATAATGAAGTAGCCACTAATTGGAGGGACAGGCTCAGGAGGCCTGCCGGAATTTTGTACTCCTGGACCAGAACTGAGTAATATTATGCAGTAGCCTGGCAACCCCTCACTTCTGCATAAAATTCATATAAAAATCTACCATGAAGTGCCTATTTGACATTCACTGTGTTTATTATTAATAATGATAATAACAGGGTGGCTTATATACAGCATTAAGCTGAGAAAGTGAATGAATTCTCACTTTCCTCAAGTTTTCCCCCTCCGGCCAGATTAGGAACATTTGGAAAATCCTTACACTCAGAGTGGGCTGAAAACTTTCATAGTTACCCTGAGGAGACATGGCTCCAGTTTCTAAGGGCTCGTCCAAGAGATGATCTCTTTCCTTCCTTCGCCTCCTCAGAGGCAGAAACCTTCCATAAACTCATGAATGTTGTAAAAGCAAATGTACAAAAAAAAGCAAATGTACAAAAAAAAGCATATGTACAAAAAAAAAAAAAATAGTGTCAATGGAACTGAAAAAGTTACAGTAGGTGAATCAATTATAACAAGGTAATAGTGTTAGCCTTTCTGGACTTAATGAAATGTGATCAACTACATTGGAATGTTCTGGTGCCCCCTGGAGGATCCTAAAACCTACCAAAACCGGTTATTCAGTACCTTTCTTCAGATGCCTTAGAAAATCCTACAGAGGCAATGTGTTTCTTCTCCCAGGCTCAGATCAACTTAACCTGACTCAATCACACACCGGGGGACAGAGCAGGAACTAAACCTAACATTTAAAAGGTTTTACCCATCGTAAGTTTATCATTAGACTGCAGGTTTTTGGATCAACGACAGAATCTATTTTTGGTTTGTAAAGTTTATAAATCTGACAATGCAAAGCTCACAGCTACACGTGCAATCTCTCAATTCTTCTGGGCTGAGTGTTTAGTGAACAAGGAAGTTTGCTTCTGTGAACCTTGCTTTGTTTTGCACAGGCATTCTGGAAAGTTAAACATTTAGCTTCTAAAATTTTACTGCACTGGCGTTCCTCAAGGACATGACTCCAGTATGATGATGACTAAATGGCCATCAGAGTTGTTTATTCCATAGCCACAGAGCAGTCAGCAGATGTGAGGAACCATTGTCTGACTTCAGTAAGCTCCAATAATAATAAGCTCCAATAATCTAACAGGATTATAGCTGCCCATCTGCCCTCCCCACATCCAATTTATATGAGAGTGACTGAAGTTACTATCTTGGTGCATAATGTGACTGATACCCGCCAGCCTTAGATCATTACATCTGAAAGACACAGACCAGGTTTCAGTAAATTTGCAAAGACTCATGCTGGCACTTTATTGTGACTACTGCAATAATGGTTACAATAAAAATACAATACTATATGTAGAATTAATATAAACTTCTGCTGTCACTTTTTTCAGTACCATTCCATCATACTATACTGAATGCTTAATTTCTTAATTTGAATATTATAAAGGAGTGTACCAAAGTTCAAACCATGAAGTCATCAAATGTAGTTTCAGACTTTCAGAAAAGCTGCAAGAATTCTTTGTATCCCTAGATACACTTCATCTAGATTCTCATAATGCCAACATTTACTACACTGTCTTTTCTTTTCCTAAATGCATGTAAACACACATATTTTTTTCCAAACTGTTTAAGTTGTGAATATAATGTTCTTTTATTCCTAAATATTTCAATGTGTATGTCCTAAAAATAAGGAATCCTCTTATGTAAACAGTATAATTATCAAAATCAGGAAATTAACATTGAAATAATGTTATCTAATCTACAAAACCTCACTGAGATTTTATCAATTGTCCCAATAATATTTCTTATAGCAAAAGAAAATCTAAAATTACACACTGCATTCAGTTGTCATGATTTTTCAGTCTCCTTTAATCTGATGGTTCCTGAGTTTGTTCTTGTACAGGCCAGGTATTTTACAGAATGTCCCACATTTTGGATTGTCCTTTGTGTCCTCATGGTTAAATTAACGTTATATGCTTCTGGCAGCATAATATAAATGTGATTCTGGCTTTTTCTCTACGAAACATACTTGGAAACACATACTATTGATCGGTCCCATTAATAGTAGTGTTAACTTTAATCTTTTGGTTAAGGTGCTGTTGTCAGGTTTCTCCACTTAGAGTTACCATTTTACCCTTTGTAAATAAAAAGCAGCTTGCAGGGGTACACTTGGAGACAATGTAAATATGTAAATATTCTATTCTCAAACTTTCATCTATTAGTTTTAGCATTCATGGATGATTCTCTCCTGTATCAATTATATTTATGATGGCTTGGCAAACGGTGATTTTCTAATTCCATCATTCCTTCTAAATTTACTAGTGCATTTTCTACTAAAGTTTTCCCTTCTTATTTATTTGCTTACTTGTTTGTTTATATCAGTGTAGCTCATGGATCCTTACTTTATTCAGTAGTATTAAATTTACTATTATTACTTATTTAAATTAGTTTAATGATTACATCATCCCAGATTTGGCCAATGGGAGTCCCTTAAAGCTGGTTCCTCTGTCATTCTGACATGTCCCTATCATTCTTTAAACACATTCTTATTTTGGGGCATAACAAGGTGTTCTAATTCTTTACCTGTCCCAATCCTGAATTCAGCCATTTCTCCACGGAGCTCTATATACCTCATTCCCTACTTTCTTTTAGTGGAGAATTTGGGTATATAGAAACCTAGATCTTGGCTCTAGGTATGCTCACTGCTACTGCGGTGAAATTGCTTCAAGGCCTTCTCAGAGGACAGAGCTGGGGAATGTTTATACATACATATAAAGAAATATGTGCATATACACATGCACTCATGTGTACAATACACATATTATAATCCATGCAGACTTATATCCAGTTACATACATATGTATGTGTATATGTATGTTCGTGTATGTGTTAGAACCCATGAGTTCACACCTATATCTCCAATTTCAATCCAATACTGCAGAGTTCATTCTATTTTTTTCTTTTACCCTGATTGTAGCTTCCTTCTCTCGAAGTACAAAACCTGACTGCTCAATCCTAGAACATACAAAAAATGACTTCAGAATTGCTAACCTACGCTTCTGCAGAAAGAGAGGTCTGCTAACCAGAGTTCAATATTTACTTAGAGTTATTATGTTTTTAGCCTGAGAGCATGTTGTCATAATACTGCATTCAAAGCTACTTGGGTTTGCTTCCCCCCACCCTTCTTCAGTGTGATTATATTATTTACTTGAAATATAATTTTTTTCTTATCCTCTGTTTGATCAAATCTATTTTTATCTTTCAGAGATGTTTTACAGTTCTCCTTATAAAGACGTTACATATTTCATGTTAAATTTATTCTTAAATATTTTATCTTCTTTATTGCTATTGTAAATACAGCTTTCTCTACCTTTGTATATTCTTTTATAGCTTGCTGATTTCTGAAATCTCTTATTTACTTATTTATTTTAAAATATAAATTTATTTATTTATTTTTGGCTGCGTTGGGTCTTTGTTGCTGCGGGCTTTCTCTAGTTGCCGCAAGCCGGGGCTACTCTTCGTTGCGGTGCGTAGGCTTCTTATTGCGGTGGCTTCTCTTGTTGCAGAGCACAGGCTCTAGGCGTGCAGGCTTGAGTAGTTGTGGCACGCAGGCTTCAGTAGTGTGGCTCGTGGGCTCTAGAGCGCAGGCTCAGTAGTTGTGGCGCATGGGTTTAGTTACTCCGCGGCATGTGGGATCTTCCCAGACCAGGGCTTGAACCCGTGTCCCCTGCATTAGCAGGCGGATTCTTAACCACTGTGCCACCAGGGAAGCCCATGGAATCTCTTATTATTTTGTTTGGTTTTACCATTGATTTTTTAGGGCTTCCTAGGTCCATAATTATATCATCTGCAAATAGAGATAGTTTCACTTTTCCAATTCTTATGTCGCTAATTGGTTTCTCGTGCCTACTTGTACCGGCTAATATTTCTAGTACATTGTTGAATGGTAGTGAGACAATTGGCAACCTTGCTTTGCGTCCAATCTTAGTGGAAATAGTGCTAGTGTTTCTGCATTAAGCTGGCTTTAAGACTAATGCGTGTTTGTACTTGATCATAAAACTATATGTTTACTCAGCCATAAAAAGAAACGAAATGGAGTTATTTGTAGTGAGGTGGATGGAGTTAGAGTCTGTCATACAGAGTGAAGTAAGTCAGAAAGAGAAAAACAAATACAGTATGCTAACACATATATATGGAATCTAAGGAAAAAAAAAAAAAAGGTCATGAAGAACCTAGTGGCAAGACGGGAATAAAGACAGACCTACTAGAGAATGGACTTGAGGATATGGGGAGTGGGAAGGGTAAGATGTGACAAAGAGAGAGAGTGGCATGGACATATATACATTACCAAACGTAAAATAGCTAGCTAGTGGGAAGCAACCGCATAGCACAGGGAGATCAGCTCTGTGCTTTGTGACCACCTAGAGGTGTGGGATAGGGAGGGCAGGAGGGAGGGAGATGCAAGAGGGAAGAGATATGGGAACATATGTATATGTATAACTGATTCACTTTGTTATAAAGCAGAAACTAACACACCATTGTAAAGCAATTATACTCCAATATATATGTTTAAAAAAAAAACAAAAAAAAAAACTGTATGTTTTCAGAAAATATCCATCAATTCCTTTTCCTTGAGTGACTTTATCAGGAATGAGTGTTGAATATTGTAAAAGATTTTCAGAATCTATAATTATATGATTTTCTTCTTCAGATCTATTAACAGGGCTATTAAATTAACTGATTTCCTCATATTGAGCCATCCTTGTATTCCTGGGATAAATCCCACCTGGTCATGCTGTATTATTTAATTCACGTAGTATCAGATTCTATTCCCTAATATTTTATTTAGAAATTTTACATTAATATTCATAAGTGATACTGATCTATAATTTTTTGTACTGTTTCTATCAGGTTTAGTTATTGAAATTATACTTGCATAGTAAAAACAATTCAGAAAATTTCCTTTATTTACAATATTCTTGAACAATTTATGGAGCACTTATGGGACTATTTGGTCTTTGAAGGTTTGGCATAATTTCCCTGTAAAATCTTCTGGTCCTGGTGCTTTTCTTGTGGGGTAGTTCCTTGATAACTTTTTCTATTTCTTCTAAGGAATTTTTCTGTATAAGCTATATCAAATGAGATCAAGTTTGGTAAACTAATTTCCTAGGAAATTATCCATTTCACTTAGGTTTTCAACTTTGCAGAAAGGTCTGAAATTCAGTTCTTATATTTCTAAATTCTTCTTATTCCAATAATTATCTCCCTTTGTGTATGTGTGCATTCTCCCTTTTTTCTTGAGTTAGCTAGTGGCTTATCTAATTAATTTATTCATTAGATTTACTGTTTGTCTGTTCTCTACCTCAATTTCTATGTTATATTTATGATTTCCTTCCTTTTGCTTTATTCTAGTTTACTTCTTATTCCTTTTCTAGCTTTTTAAATTGAGAATTTATTGCCATCTTTAACTTTTATTAAGTGTTTAAGGCTCTGAATATTCCTTTGATCATTGCTTTATATGTATCCCACAGATTCTGGTATGTGGTATTTTTCATTATTATTTTCCAGAAATTCAATTTACATAGGATCTTTTTTTGGTGAATGTTTCATGTGCACTTAAGAAGAAGGTGTATTTTCTATTGTCTGAGTATAAAGTGTAATATATATCCTTATTGATTATGCTGTTTAAATCTTCAATATCTTTACTTTTTTTTTACTTGATTGGTCTTACGCTGAGAGTACTATGTTAAATTTTTTTATTAGTAGGTGTTTTTTATTCTGTGTATCCCTTTCATCTCTTGTAAACTTCACTTTATAAAAGTGGCTGCTGAATAATTTAGTACATAATCTAAATGACATAAATGTTTTATCTCCATTGTGAACTGTGGCTTTTAGCATTAAAAAGTGGGGGTTTTTTACACATAAAAGGCTTTTAAAAATTATACTTATATCAATATTGCTATACCTGCTTTCTTATTTTTTCCACTTGCTTGGTGTATCTTTGCTTATCCTTTTATTTTTAGCCTTTCTTAATAATTTTATTTTGGATGCAGCATATAGTCGAGTCTTTCTTGGAGTGTCCCATGGAAAATCTTTTCTTTTATTAGGTGAGTTAAGCCCATTTACATTTATTGATAAGGCTGATATGTTTGGTCTCAACTCTGTCATATTTTGGTTCATGATTAGTGGGAATTACATTCTATGTTTTATTTCTCTATTGTTTTATTAGTTCTTTAATTTGATTGTTTTTTTTTAGTTTAGTGGCACTATTCTGTATGCTTCTGTAATGGTGAATACATGACATTAAACATTTGTTAAAGCCCATATAATCTGTAACACAAAGGGTTAACTCTAATGTAAACTATAGACTTTGGTTGATAATGTGTCAGTGTTGGTTCATTGATTATAACAACTATATCACACTGATATGGGATATTGATGGTGAGGGAGTGGTATGTGAAAACTATGTATTTTTGGTTCAATTTTGCTGTGAACGTACATATGGGCATTTAAAAAAGTACGTACCTGGGACATCCCTGGTGGCGCAATGGTTAAGAATCTGCCTGCCAATGCAGGGGACGCGGGTTCGAGCCCTGGTCCGGGAAGATCCCACATGCCGCAGTGCAACTAAGCCTGTGTGCGACAACTACTGAGCCTGCGCTCTAGAGCCTGCAAGCCACAACTACTGAGCCTGAGTGCCACAACTACTGAGCCCGCACACCTAGAGCTGATGCTCCACAACAAGAGAAGCCATCACAATGAGAAGCCTGCACACCGCAACAAAGAGTAGCCCCCGCTCGCCGCAACTAGAGAAAGCCCGTGTGCATCAACGAAGACCCAATGCAGCCAAAAATAAGTTAATTAATTAATTAATTAATTAATCAACTAAAAAGTATGTACCTGTGGGAAGGGTGAAAACAACAAAGATGGTAAAGATGAAAAAATGATAAAAACTATGTTTCAGATTCCTTAAAAAATTATATGTCTACCATTTGCCAACCACATTAAAAGAAAAGAAGAAGAGCAAAAACAAAGTCCTCCTATTCGAATTGAGCATGAACCAACACTGTAGAGAGATTTATAACTGAAGACCACTGTCAGTTCACCAGCCAACTGAGTGGCATTTCACACTGAAAAGCTGGAGAGCTGCGTCCACTTGGCACATGGTGGCAGGTATATTCCAATCCAGTCTTTCTCTACATTGGGCTCTAAAAAACATTACTTTACAGTCTATTGCAGTATTTAAATATGGTTTTAAGTTGTGCCAAACTATGTATCATCAACTGTGTTCTCCATTAGGTGTTGGGAAAGAGTAAAGTCATGATAATAAAGGCATTTGAACCATTGTTCATGCTTCTTGAGTAAACCCAGTCCCTACTTTATCAGCTCAGAACTGAGAAGCTGTGTTCTTTAAGGAATCAATGTGAGGAGTGCAACCCGCAATGTCACCTCTCTCATTTTTTCCTCCTCTTGGCTTTTTGCTACTAAAATCAATTAACTTTATACTAGAAAGAAAACATCATTTTGTCTTATTCTGGGGGAATCCCCCCCACCGAGTTAGTTTAATAGATATGCCATTGAACATTACAGAGAAAATGTCAGGAAAAAACCACAACTGTTCTTGCCCCCATTTGACAAAGTTTCATCTCAGATGATTTACTAATGAGTCAGTTAAATCCAGCTTTTCAATAGTGCCATACTTCCTTTCAGAACTTTTCCTTTTTGGTTGCTAGTGTGAAACCCAGGCCCAGCAAATACACATCACAATCCCCTTCTACCCACCCGGCGTGGGTGGGTACTGCCCTGAGCACTATTCACTATTATTTATAAAGTTAGTTGTTCTGAGTTAATACATCAATATTTTTGTCTCAGATTTTACTTTACCAGGAATTTTTTTGGAGCTATTGATCTATGTGTGTGAAGAGGCAGATATAGTGCAATACAATGGTAACAACGAATGCAAATTCAATAAATACAAACTGCAACGTATAAAGACCCTGAAGATACAGTTTAGTTGAGATAAACTGCTACCATCTTTTCCTTGATGTACAATGTGATTATGTCCTGATAAACTCAATGTAAATTGAAAATATCCTAAATCGACAATGCATTCGATACACTTAACCTAGCCTACCTTAACAGCTTAGCCTAGTCTACCTTAAACATGCTCAGAACACATACATTAGGCTACCATTGGGCAAACTCATCTAACACAAAGCCTATTTTATAATAAAGTGTAAAATATCTCATGTCATTTATTGAATACTGTACTGCAAGTGAAAAACAGAATGGTTATATGGGTCCAGAATGGTTGTAAGTGTCTCGGTTGTTTACCCTCATGATCCTGTGGCTGCCTGGGAGCTGTGGCCGCTGCCCTGCCCAGCATCATGAGGGAGGATCGTACTGCCTATCGCTAGCCCAGGAAATAGCAAAATTCAAAACCTGAATATGGTTTCTACTGAATCCCTATTGCTTTCGCAGCATTGTAAAGCTGAAAAATCCTAAGTTGAACTATTGTAAGCTGGAGACAGTAGTGAGAAAGTAAAGGGATTTCTGTAAATAACCATGTTAATTAGTTTCAATGTCATAATAATACTACATTTCAAATTCGTGAAATGTTAGTGGACCAAATCTTTTACCCTCTCAAATGACTAAATTGCCTATAGTCAATTTAAGGGACTGTTAGGGGGAACACACTGTTCTTTGGGAACGAAGCAGAAGACCAGCCTGTGTGTGGTTCCTCAGAAAGGCCTCTGGCAGCGAGCACAAGAGGTAGGCAGGACTCAGAACAGGATTCAGAAAAATGACCAAAAAGAAACCACAGAATTTAAGGATAGAAGCAGAGATGGATTTATGTGAAACTAAGCAAGCTGTGAGGGTCCCTTTGAAGACCTTACACCTAATTTTGTGGGGGGTTTTTACTAAAGAGAATTCCAAATAGTATATAAGCCTGGGCTTGTAAAACCTGGACCTGCCCTGAGTGGAAGGTCCTTAGAATTCACTAAGATGGACTGTCTGATTTTGCAGATGAAGAAACTGAGGGTCAGAAAGGACAACTTGATGAGGTCAAAAAGTGGATGTCAATCATTAATTAAAAGTCAGCCTTCTTTGCACAGGGAACTCTACCTAATGCACTGTCATAACCTAAATGGGAGGGAAGTCCAGAAGGGAGGGTATATCTGTAAGTGTAAGGCCGATTCATTTGTTGTGCAGTGGAGGCTAACACAACATTGTAAAGCAACCATACTCCAATAAAAATTAAAAAAAAAAAAAAAAAAAAAGTCAGCCTTCCTGTGTTCCCTGTAGAAAGGACTGCATTGTACTACTTACACTGCAATAACTACCCTGGCCAGGCCCATAGGTTCCTTCCCAGGGAAACTGCCCCACTCACAGCCTCTGCTGAAGGAGCAACCCCAGCCTGTTTCCTGAGGAGGAGTAGCTTTGTGGTTTACCCTGTGACCCTGCCCCTCACCCCCACCTCCATGCCATCAACACAGGTGATTGGCCCTGGGGTTGACACCTGACCCGAGGGAGTCATTCCATCTGGGTCAATAACCTGGGAGGTCATCTGGTATAAAAAGCTCTGCTCAAACACAAAAGACTTTGATGAACTAGCCCAGTCAAATTCTCTCTCCTGGAAATCTTAACTGGGGAATATGGAAAGAGACAGACAATTAGCAGCAGACCCAGAGAGTGGCTGTGCAGTCAGCTAGGAAGCTGTGAGTTCTGTCTGCTGAGAGAGAGATGAGATAAGCCAGTTTTCAAACCCCGAGGGACCCTCTGGTTCTAGAGTCTTTGACGTGTAGTTGCATTGCTCTTCCTGAAAGCCCTGGCATGGTGGCTCCGGTGGCTGCTTTCTTTCCAACTTGGTCCTCATAACCCTTAACCCCATGCTGACCACCACCCCTGGGAGAGCACCAGATCCTTGAGCAAAGTGCTGGTTCAGCAAAAACTCAACTCCCATGTTTCCAAAAACCTTGATAGCAAAAAGTGGGAAATGACATTCAAAGTGAGGTCTGAGTTCATCTTTGAGGAGAAGTTGCTCCTTTGTCCTTGAGGAAAGCACTTTAGTAGGTCTCTGATTATTCAGAAGCAAGAACGTATTCTGGAAAGGAGGCAGAAGGGAGAGAGAAGGAGCTAAAGTGCTCTGCATTATAAAGTAAGTGCTAATCTTCCTGGTGGGTGGATTGTGTCTCTAACACAGCTTCCCCTTAGGCAAGTAAGACTTTACTCTTCTCTGAGAACCTCAGCGGGAGGCAGGATGGGGCCCTGGCGCTCCCAAGTGGGAGAGTGAAGCTGTCTCTGTGACATGGGGTCCCGCTGGGTCTGGAGGACAGGCATCCTCCTGAAGTGGACTCTGAAGGTACCTGGCGGGTGAATTCCATCAGGAGTCACACATCTGCATTATAATTCTCTTCTGTTACAGGATGACAAGGGATGACCTGCAGAAAGTGGCCTGGCAGACTAGAGGCTGACAGCTGACGGAGGACACAAGTGTCAGACACAGCAGACTGGAGGAACACAGCATTCCTATGGAATTCCCGAGGATGCTTGGGCTGGGACTCCTGGGAAAGTCCTGTACGTCCAGGAAAAACGGGAAAAGGGTTTGGAGCACCATTATTGGACTGTTAAAGTGAAGCGTGACCACTATATTTGGGAAGTGAATGAGACATCTGGGTTTCACATGGTTTCAAAGAACCTCATGAACATGGTAAGTAATTAAAATCACGATTTAGTGTCACCTATAAAAACAAAGGAAGAGTTTTTAGGTATGAATAAATGCATGTATATATAAAGAATAAGTGTATGCATCCTTTTTTTTTTTTTTTAACAAGCATCAGAGAATTGATTCAAACAGAACTAAACAATTAGGAAACATTAATTCACACCCTAGAGGTAGGATAGCCTCCAAAATTGGCTCTGGAAGTCCTAAAGGACTGAAATTCTTTCCAATTTCCTGTGTTACCATTCTCAGCTTATTGCCTTTGCCATTAGCTGGCACTCTTCACGGTCCCAAGAAGGCTGAGGCAGTTCCAGGGGTCACATCCAGACATGATAATATCCAGGTAAGCACAAGGAGTAGTCTTTTATTTTTTGGCTGCACCACGCAGCTTGAGGGATTTTAGTTCCCCAGCCAGGGATTGAACCTTGGCCTTCGACAATGAAAGCACAGAGTCCTAACCACTGGACTGCCAGGGAATTCCCAGGAGTGATCTTTTTCTGAGTATCCTTCTTAGGAGCAAGGACATTTTTCACAGAAGGCTTCTTACCAACCTGATCAACTTCCTCTCACTAGCCAGAATTGGGTAAGCTACAAATTCTTAAAAACCATTTAGTGTCAAAGAGAGTGAAATTATCAAGACTGTCTTCGACCAGTGGTTCCCAAGCTTGTGCATACATCAGAATCACCTGGAGGAGCTTATTAAAACACAGGTTGCTGGGCCCCACCCCCAGAATTTCTGATTCAACAGGTCAGAGGTAGGGTTCAAGAATTTGCATTTCTAACAAGTTCCTAGGTGACGCTGATACAGCTGGTTGGGGACCACACTTTGAGAACTACTGTCTTAAGACCGACCATTTGGAGTAAAATGGATGTTGGGGCATCAACCAAAAATGTCTGCCAAAAGATATAACTTTGTCAGAAGAATATTTTTTATATTCTGGAAAGAAATATTTCTAAGAATTTTCTTTTGAAAACTAAAGTTTCCGTAAGTTATGTATGTGACAAACAATACCGATTGTGGTCTACCACAAGCCAAAATATGGAAGTAGAACACAAGCTAATGGCCTATGGCAGAAAATGTGGTTTGAGCAAATGTCACCCATTGCCACAAACATCCACCCATCCTGCCCTGCACACTGTGCTACCCCACACCTCTTCCCTTGCATACTTCTATTCTCTTTTCCAAGGCTGAGGCTGTAGCAGTATCAACCGCCTACTTGCTGAATTGACACTGACCTCAGTTTTTCTCTTGGCAGAGGAGACAATACGAGCAAAGGAATGAGTATAAGGAACAGCTCATTGTTTGGAGGAAACTAA
The DNA here is from genome assembly GCF_009873245.2 of Balaenoptera musculus. Classification (NCBI taxonomy): domain Eukaryota; kingdom Metazoa; phylum Chordata; class Mammalia; order Artiodactyla; family Balaenopteridae; genus Balaenoptera; species Balaenoptera musculus. The sequence goes on from NC_045793.1 coordinate 63,105,263, forward strand.
GCACCTTGATGTTTTTGCAGCATAAAATATGAGGCTGGAATTGGTGTGAGGTAAGGCCCTAGATTTGGACAAGAGCAAAACCACAGTGGGCTTTGTGGGATGTTGAGGAGCTTGAACTCGATCTTATGGCCTCAGCAGCCACTGAGCAAAGACGTGATGTGGTTGGATTTTGGTTTTGTTTACATCACACTGGGTAGTGTGGAAGGCAGACGTGAAGCAGGGAGGCATGGTAGAAACTAGTAGTCCAGGAGAGCTTGAAGGAGAGCCAAAATGGTAGGCTTACAGAAAACACAGATCTGGGAAATATTTAGAAGGTCAAAATCTACAAATCTGTGATCTGTTAGCCATAGAAAGTACAAGAAAATAAGGCATGCAGATATTCCTTAGGTTTTTAACCTCAGTGAGAATAAAGAAGTGAGCTGTTATGGGTAAGGTGATGGGGTAGTGATACAGGGGAACAAGGAGATGAAATCAGTTTTAGATGCCCTGTATTTATGTTCTGGCCCATCTCCTCATGAAAGTATAGATGCTCAATTGGTAGTTAGGCATGTTAGGATGGGTTTGAGAGACAGGACTAGATGAGAAAGAAAGATATCAGAGTCACCTGTAGTTGAATCAGGAGCACAAATAGATCACCCAGGAAAATCATGAAGGTTAAAAAGAATATTTAGCCAAAAATAGGACCCTGGGAAAGGCCAACATTAACATGGTAGGCAAAGGAGCAGAGAGCAATGAAAGAGAGCAAAGGAAGGAGGAAGACTAGGGTATAGAATTTCAGAGAGTCAAGGTCATAGCGTTTGAGGCAGGAAGGAGTAGTCAACATTGCAAAATACTGTAGAGAAGAGGTTCCTTAAGATAAGGCCTGAAAACTGTTGATAGGATTTGGAATGGGGAAGTCATGAAAGATTTCAGGAGAGTAGCTGGGCTGAATTACAAGGCAGTGAAAAAGTGGAGACTTTTGTTCTCGTTGTTGAGAGTTTTGATGGGAAGGGCATGGTAAGAAAGCAGATAGTACTCACTGAAGTAGGGGGCATGGTCATAAATTGAGGAGGGTTATGAAGGTTTGGGATAGTCAGGAGAGGAAACTGTTCTCTAGGTGTTCTGGGAGGGTTGGCACTGTCTGTACTTGGGGCTCTTTCATCTTTCAGAGCATTTTGGTAACCACAAATCCAGGAAATAATATAGATTTTAAATGAGTGTGCCGCTGGGTCTCAGGATTTGTATAATGCTTAAAGGAATAGATATAGGTGCATGTGGCAGAGTGCATTTTGCAAAAATGGCCACAGTACTATTTCCAGTCACACATGGAAGAGGCTTTGTAACTAACTGCCTTAATGAATAGAAGGCAGAAATGACGCTGTATGACTTCTAAGGCAAAAGGCAATGCAGCTTCCAGCTGGCTCTTTATCTGGGGATGCTACCATGCTGTGAGGAAGCCCAAACCGCCCACTTGTCTGATGCTTGATGCTGGTTGCTGGCTGGGTTCTAAGGGCAAGCATCCTGAGAAAAAGAGCCAGCCCAAAGCTGCATTGTCCTTTGCCTTGGAAGTCACAAGGGTCATTTCTGTCCCCCGTCTGAATTCCTGACCCACATAATCTGTGAGCATGATAAATGGATGTTTTATTCTACTAAGTTTTGGAGTAATTTACTCAGCCATAGTAACTGGAACAGCATCCAAATATCCAATCAAGTAAACATGACTATTAGGGAGAAACAAGATATCCTTGTATCCCAGACACAGTCATAAGACATATTGAAAGTTATTGTTCTGATCTCTCTTGAATACAAGAAATTTTTATTCACTTCCCAGACTTCAGCTTAAATGTACCCTAAATGTCTATGTCCAAGCCACAACTTTATCCCTAAAGTGGCCTTTATTCAAATACTTTCCTAACTCTAATTTTTTTTAACTATTTCTGTATTTATGATAATTAATATTTTATCACACCTAAATAGCTTCCCAGTGTGCTAGCCTATTTTCAAAAGTAATTTTTTGAGTCTCGATACTACCCTTTTCTACTCTTGAGCAATAATGTAGACATACACACACACACATACACACCCCACTTATTTTTAAAACAAGCCTTTCCAATATATCACCAGGCATCAAGAAAGGTACAATATCTCTACCTCTGCCATAGAGGAAACCATAAAAAATACTGTGCTTATTCCCAGAAGCACAAATCTGAAATAATACAGGTCGAACTACGAGGAATTACCTGTAAAATTTCCAGAATGATAAATCATAAGTATTCTTCAATGTCTCTAATCCACAGAATCTTAAAAAAAATAGATGTTGAAATTGTTTTGCCTAAATAACAGAGCTAAAATATTTTTCAGATCATTAAAGAGTAAAATAATTAAAATCCTCTTAGTAATTTCTAAGAAATAGTTAAGCAACATCTAAGAAAGCACGTATACATAAAACTGTATTTTAAAACACTAATCATGGTTTCTGTTTAATTTCTATTTTCCATATTTTAGAGCTCAAATGCAGAAAATGGAGATAATAATACTCTTTAGTTCTTGGGATATTATTTCTTTTCTGTTTTAGATTTTGAGCACATTGACAATTAAAGGGGAAAAAGTACAAGGTTTCCTTATTATCCCAATGAGTAAATACTAAGTATATCAACAGTGCACTCTTCTCTGCCCCACGCCGACCTTAACATCACCAGAAACTTCCTACCTCCAAAATCACCAATCAAATACCATCCTCTTTGATCACAGCTTCCCACCTTCAAGACTCACTTTCTCAGGAACCCCCCAGTATAATAGCTAATAGCCAGGGCTTCATTCTCATTGATGCTTCAGATCCACTGACCTCTGTCCTCACTTTCCTCTTTGTCTAGCTTGGATTGTATCGGCATCATCTCAAACACTCTTTGGCTACTTTGGCACTTCTTGTGTCTACTCATGTCATAACTTTCTAGAAAACTCCAACCATGGGAGGAACGAACTATGGGTGGAACCAATCTCCTATCTTCTCCATGTCTGTGCCTGCAGCAACATGTGTGCTGCTGAAGAAAAATCAACCACTGGGGCAGAGAGGTATTATCTTGTAACTGCATGAGTAACAATACAAGTATCTCACGTGGTACCTGTGTGTGAATTAGAACAAGACATCCCTTCCTCAAGACACTTTGCTTCTCTGTCAGAAAGCTGTGGTGGTATCTTGATTTTGCAAGAACAAGGTACTTGACTGCCATCTGCCAGAAACTTGTCATAACAAATATATAAATCTATGATGTTTATGATGTGAACAGTTCCCCTCTGAGGTATGGCGACCTTGTGCAATGCCTGCACAGCTGTACACAGTGGCCCTGATGATTACCCTCATTCAGGCACTCATGCCACTAAATGTTTCTTTAGTCAAATATATCATGCTTTTGCCTGTCTTCTTAAACCCAACTCTTCTTTTTTCCCTTTATTCTCAGGGGATATCTATTCCTGATACTTCAAGAAAACTGGAGCCACCATATGGGAACTCCCTAATTTTCCTATTATCATATCCACAATCTTTCCATCATTTACACCCACCCTTTCTGTCTTTCATCTTCCTACCAAGACCAGTCCCTTTGTGTGGGCTCTGTATTCCAATCCTGTCGATTCTTTCATGGAATATGTCACGATTTTAAATTCTGTATTCCTCTATATGAAATAGTTACTGCATGCCTATCTCCCAATTAGATCCACTCCCAGGGCAGGAATCATGCCTGTGTGGCTCAGCACTGGATCCCTGGTGCTGTGTACAGAGTAGGGGCTCAAAAGATTTGTCGAATGGGCGAATGCTAACACCTAAAGGCACCTGCTAATTGAAGTACTGCTCTTCCTCTTTCATTACAATGGATTGAATGACAGTATTAATGTAAGCTTGTGAAGAGTAAGGCAAGCCAGCTTGTCCAATTTATGTAAAATAGTACCATGTTATGAGATGGCCAGATAGCCAGGAAATGCCTTGGGGGAATGTTACATGTTGATATCTACACGTTTATACCTATTACTTACATAAATCTATGATTTGTTTTTCTTGAAATTGCTGTCTCTTATTGAGCTGTGTGCCCTCAAGGTTGCCTAACACCAGTGTGTTCAAATGGGAGGAAAATGACACATGTTTGGAGAATGAGTTACACCAAGTGGAGGACGAAAACTTCTAAAGCAGAGCACAGAGAAACCCGGGGATTATTTTGCAACAATGAAGAAGCTGCTGTAAGGTGCTGACTTGGAGGAGAGCTGCTGGATTAAAGTATCCTGCAGAAGTACAGCACAAACATAGCCCATTGCTTCCAACTGAGGTTTAGTTGTGGAAAGACAGGCAGGAAAAATCTTAGAAGCAGACACACTGCTGGTTTTGAGCATGTATGTGTTGCGTGTGTGCTCTTACACACAGACACACAACACACACAGACACACAGAGACACACACAAACACACACACCATCTCTCCAAAACCTGGCAGTATCTCTAGCTTTCCTGTATGAGGGCAGTCATTATAATGCTTGTTTTTTCTTGTTATCTTCCCTAAAAATAAGCAGAGCCTTAGTATCCAGCAGTAACTTCAAGCTTATTTCCTGCTGTCTTCCGTCCAGAAAGCTTGGCTGGTATGACTGGTCTCGAAACCAGCTCTCTACTAAGTCAAGCTTGGACTGAAAGGGACACTAGATTTGGAGTCAGCAGGAAGGTAGGTCTGTGCCCAGTTGTGTCAGGCTCTCCGATGTGACCACGCGTGAACCAAACTCTGGGAGTCTCTGCTTCCCTCCTTACAATGCCTCTCTCACAGCACAGAGGCTGTGACTTAAAAAGTGGAAGATGAAGAAAATGGAATGCTCAGAGTGTGAGTAGTTATTATTAGAGATCCTTCCTGCATCTGGCTTATGAATTTTAACTGTGATAAAAATACATTTAGTTTAGAATAAAGTGGCAAGTTCTTCCAAATTAGATGGAACTTCATGTCCCCACGAAGTTCTGGGACGATAGGAATCTAGGGAAATGCCGTAAATGGACTCTACTACTCATCTGAACACTAAGCCATCACACATATTCTTTCTCTCTGATGAGTGTATGTCTTATCTCCCCGACTAAACTGTATAACTGTTCCAACAGGGTCACTCAATAATTGGTCAGTGAAATCACTGAAGGAAGATCAAAGAATGAAAAGTAAGCCTCGAGTTTCTGCTGACATATAGTCAGTTGATTTATCTTTGAAGTGAGTGCTTTCTTTGTAAGTGTAACTTTTTGCTCCAGAATCAAAGCAAAATGGTTAAAAAAAACACAAATATTGCCACAGAGAAGGGAAACATCTAGGCACCCATGCTGAAATGAATCTTAAAACATCTCCTTTTAAAAACCTGATTCCTTCCTTGAATCAACATTCCCATTAATTTTGTAGCTCCTGTTCTTCATAGAATGGTCAGTCTGTCCCTCTGGGAGACTCTTTCTAGGAGATTGGCGGGAAGGGTACCAGAATTCTGACCAGTGTTTCAAGAAAAACTCTGCCTTTAGAGAGGGAAGGCCATATGATGTGAAAAGGACAGCGTAGGGCTTGCTGGTCTGATTCACAGGAAGACGATGAGTAACAGCAATGTTGTCAAGTGCTTTTGAGATAAAGAATTATTCTCTAAATGACAAGGGATTCTCAACTAATGCACAAACAGGTATATAAAAATGCTTGACAGAATACATGAAGAAGGAACATGATTTCTGATTGAAGCAGAGGTTGGAAAAAAACAATAAAGGGTACCAACTGGAGTCACAAATCTAACTCAAGTTCCTCATAGGGTGTACTGGGCCCGATCTAGAGGAATCATGCACATCTCATTATTAAGGGGAAACAATGCAGCCAGATAAGGTTAACGGAGTACTAACCTCTTTGGCTTAAATGTTAAAGGCTTTCCAGATCTCTTCACTAGAAAAACTGCAACTCTCATGTGGACAGATACACACTTAGATCCAAAGGGGACACAGCAAGATCATCCATTGGCTCCCACATCTAAAACATCCAACCATGTCTACCTCTTACTGCTTTAAAATCTACAGAAAGGGGGGATGTTTCTCAGCTCCCTTAGGACTCTTCCCACATGAATAATTTCTTCAGGATCTTTATCACCAAGTAGTGCTGCAACTTGGTCTGATAATACAGCCTGAAGAGCTTCAGTTTTACTCTGAGGGAGTGTGGGCCAGCACTGGCTAGACAAAGTGGGCAAGGTCATGGAGAACACAGAGGGTTGGGAGGCTAATAGATAAGCACAGTAGATCCTTAAGCACAGATGCAGCATGACAAGTCCGCTGTTCAGAGAAGCTATAATTTCGGTCAAGTGTGTGTGTGTGAGTGTGTGTGTGTGTGTGTGTGTGTGAGAGAGAGAGACAGACAGACAAACACATCTGTTAGGAGATCTTTCATTAAAGCCCCAGGTGATGAAAATCCAAGATTGGGTGCCCACAATGAGAAGCAAGAGGAAGGGACCAATGCAAGGAGACTTTTGAAGGGATTCTAAGCAGGATACGGTGGCTGACAGGACAAAGGGGATGATGCTAAGGAATGAGTCAGGTTTTGAGTTTGGGGCCTAGAAGACTGGTAGGGCCAATCAACAAATGTGGTAAGTTGTTAAAAAAAAAAAAAAAAAAAAAAAAGGCCTGTCTGGGGAGGAGGCTGGAAATCGAGAGCCGGCAATGTCACGTTGAGTTGTTGGGACACTGTAGTGTGGCCTGTAAGGAGACATTAGTGTTTCCCAGAAGTTCTCATATATCTTTTATTTATTTTTTATTTATTTATTTATTTTTGGCTGTGTTGGGTCTTCGTTTCTGTGCGAGGGCTTTCTCTAGTTGTGGCAAGCGGGGGCCGCTCTTCATCGCAGTGCGCGGGCCTCTCACTATCGCGGCCTCTCTTGTTGCGGAGCACAGGCTCCAGACGCGCAGGCTCAGTAGTTGTGGCTCACAGGCCTAGTTGCTCCGCGGCATGTGGGATCTTCCCACACCAGGGCTCGAACCCGTGTCCCCTGCATTAGCAGGCAGATTCTCAACCACTGCGCCACCAGGGAAGCCCAGAAGTTCTCATATATCTTAAGTGAGAAATCAGGCTTAAACAGAGAGAGATCTTGCAGTCCACACGGAGATTGTGGAAGTGAAGTCATGAGAGCTGATTAGGTTGCTTAAAGAACGTGAGCATGATGAACAGAGCAGCTGATGAAGATTTTGAGGAATGCCCTGCTAGTCAGCTAGAGAAAGAAAAGGCACCAGTCCGTGGGATGAGGGAAGGAGAAAGGAAATTTACCAGAAGAAGCAGAAGAGTGAATAGCTGAGAAATTAATCATTTCTTCTCTTTTTCCGAGACTTTGGGTGTAGTTCCCTGCACTGGTGTTAATCATGTGGGTGTCCACTTTTCTTCCCGACTGTCTGGAAACCTCTTCAGGGTAGGGACCCTGCAACCCTACTCTGTCCCTACAGTGTCTATCTGATACACCTCCTCGATAGAGAAGTAGCTACGGAGAAAGGGGCACAGGTGGAAAGGTAGTAACACTGCTTATTTTGTGTGTGCTTGGTTCCCTGGCAACAAGAAAGCAAACAGCAATGAGCTATCGCTTCAACTCTACAAGTCCTGCTCTGGACTTCCTCTGCCCTGACCCAGTCTCCCCGATCCTCCCTCCTTTACAAACCCTTCTACCCTGTCCTCTGCTATTCTAGTCAAGGGAGAAAGAACTCCTCCCCATCTCCTTACCTCTTAATGTTTTAAGGGGAGGCACACAAAAACAACTCATTACAGATTTAGGCTGTATCCTACCGAAAAAGGTAAAGTGGGGTTTTTAATACTGGCTGTTTCACAGAATTGTTGAGAAGCCTAGTAAAGTAATGCATGCAAAATTTCTTGGCCCAGTGCCTGGCCCAGGATGTGTTAACCATCACTCCCCTCAGAGCTCATCTTGCATATCTAGCACCGAGCACACAGTCATGGCTCAAAAAGCAAACGAATAGTTTAAGCTCAGTTATGTAAAGCCTTCATCACTCATCACAAAGGCCTCATGTTTGGGTGACTGTAAACCACCTATACACATTCAAAACCAAGCTCCTCGTAACTACAGATTTCTCTTTTATAAAGAAGATACATGCTTTTATTTGCAGTCTGAAACAGATATTCAGTGTTTTGACAAAAATGTTAGAAAACTGGAATGAAGCAGAAATAAGGTTAGAAATATTTTAATCCAATCTGACCCTCCCACCATACATTGTAGATAAAAATAAATTAAGAAAGCAGGGCAAATGAAAAGGATTTGTTAAATATTTGAGATAAAGCACAGTGTTGTGTTTGGAGGGTGACATGGAGGTAAGGCTCTTTAACGTCTTTGAGAGCCTTTAGCATATCTGAAGGAAAGAAAAATACATTAGAACAAGTACAAAATACTACATTAGAACCATTACAAAGGAGCATATTAACCTAAAAGTGAATTCCTGGAAGTTCTGGGTTTTAAGCCAGGCTTAGGGAAGATAGTGGCCATAAACTGACAGGGAGGAAGTCAAGGAAGAGACTTCCTGTTTGGATGATACAACCAGGAAGGGCAGGGAAGTAGGATACTGCACTTGCCATGTGAAGGTTGATAAATACAAAAGGGGTTTTGAGGAGAATCAGATGAAACTGATGAGGTAGAATGTAAAAGGATCTGAAAGAACACATGGATACAGGAAACTGGATTTAATACAGTTGTCTACTTAAGGCCATTTTAGATTCTTGGACGTAATGCAAGAGTTTCACGAAGATTTAAGCCACAGTTGGGAATACTGGTTGAGTTTCAGCTGGAGATGCTGGGCCCCTCTGCTATGTGTCCCGTTAACCAGTATACCTTCATGGTTTGTCATGCTTTTCTACTTTCTCACTGTTAATTGTTATTTTTCAGGAAATCCGCTGATAGCATTGGCTTCTACTTTTGTAACTGCAGATTTCTTCCGGACTAAAGTGCAGTGTTTCATGTCTGATTTATTTTTATCACTGTTCCTTTCTATCAGTGCAAAAAATCACAAATTTCATTCACTTTCATGGTCAGTGAGTATAGCGGATGAAAGCCTACATAGCATATGTTCCAGTTGTGGGAAATTAATCTTTTTTGGAAATAGTCAGTGTGCTTTTCTGTTTGCCTGTCCATGTACCTGACCTTCTCCATTGTCAGCCTGGGGCACAGATCTGCCTGGGATCTGTGGGAGGCTGTTCATTTGGACTGTTACCAGAGAAATACAGAGAGAAAGTGGTACTTTCCAGCTCCTGACAGACCAAATGAGGTTTTCAAGTCTGCAGCAAGATAATAAGCTTGAAATTCACTTTGCTAGGCAATAAAGCACTACACAGTTTTTCTCTCCCACTTTAGTAGGTGGACTTGATCTTACTTTTCTTGTGGTTGGAAGGGAGAAAGCCTGCCCATCCTCTCTGGCTGGGCAGTCTATCAGGGAAGTGTGCAGTGACACAGGGGGCCCAAATTTGTTCCAGGGAGGGAAAGCACTGAGGGAAAAACTAAAGGTAGAATGTGGTCTGCCCCACTACCTGCTTGGGAATTCGCAAGAGGGTTGCCTCTCAAGCCTGTCTGTAATCTAAATAAGGTCAGCTGCATCCAAGTAAAGCAATGAATGCAGTTGACAATGGAGGGCTGAATTCAGCTCCCTAATATCTCCCTGGGCTCTCAGGGTGTGGAAAGGAAGAAATCCAGAGGATCTCACATGCCCTGTGGAAGGAAAAGGAAGGTGGCTAAGGGAGCTGGTTAGTGTCCTTGCCGGGGAGTGTTCTTGGCTCCAAGTGGGGCCAAACTGGAGCCTAACGTAGTCTGAGTTGCCATTAGGGTGATTCATCAGGGGAAGGTGGCTAAGGCTTCTAGAACGTTGCCAGAGCAGAGGAAAGAGACCAGGCGTTAACCCAACCATGGGCTTCCAGGACACCATCTCCCTTGGCCCCTCCAGGACACAGTAAGCCAATGCCCTCCAGGGCAGGATAAGGGGGGGGGGCGGTGAACTTCTAAAAGAGCATCCCAAAAGGGATTGTTTCAACCAGTGCTAACAGGAAGCAGAATTTTGAACAGAGTCAACATTTAAACTGAAGCAAGAGAGGCTATTTAACCTCATTTAACTGACAAGTCCAGAAGTCCCCACCACACATGCTCAGAAAGAAGCTGCTTTGGGTCTAGAAAATAAGATGTATGCATACATGTGACAACCCCTTCCCACCTGGCCCTGCCACATTCTGTGTGACAATGAGAAAGTTACTTAACCTCCTTAAACTTCAAAATCCTCATCCATGAAGAGGGGATCATAGTATCTACCCCCTAGAGAATTTTGATGAGCCTATTCATATAAAATACTTAGAATAGTAGCTGGCACAAGATAAACTTTTAATAATATACTTGCTAATTTTGTCATCATTTCTACTGATACATTCAACTTCAAAGTTTCTGTTGTCCTATTCAAGAGTGTCTGCACATCTGTCAAGAAATGTCAAAGCACTCTGTTCCTGAAATTCTTCATTTTTGATTTCACAGCCTCTAACGCATCCCCACAAGCACAGGATGTCATTCTGGGACAAATGAGACATTTTGTTTTCACACCATCCGTGACTCTTTCTCAACATATTGGTACTCACTGCAGGAAGTAACTCAAAGCCAGGACGTCATTGCTCATGAACAATGTTAGCTGTAACAAACCACAGAGTAAAACGACAGCAGTGTTGCAGGACCTGGTGCTGGAGACTTCTCTGTCTCAGGCTGATCTAGTCCTAAGAGGACAGGCCAGCTACAGGCAATAGTCAAGCCACATGAGTGAGGAAGGATGCAGAAGGGGAGGATTTATTTGTGATGCTGCAGGCTTTTTTTTTTTTTTTAACATGCGTATTGGGACACTAACAGTGCCAGATTGCTCCTGGAAAATTCCCTGTATTTAATGTGTGAAAATTAATTCTCGGAACTGTTTGCTACATGCTCACAAAGCAGCATGATCCTGAGTAATCAACTCTAGATATTAACTAACCTGAGGCTCCATCCCAGCTCTTTCAGTTTTCTGAGTCAACCAGAAGAGCATTAAGGAAAGTTTAGTTGAAACGGGAGAAGAGATTTAATTAGCAAGGTTAATATTGATTGTAGATGAGCAAAGTAAGTGTGTTTGAGTGTCTGTGATATACAAAATCTCTAGGCTCTAGGGTTTAAGCAAACATTTATGATGAGTACCAAAAAGCACCATAATGCTTAGTATAGTAGAATTTGGCGGGTTTCATTTAAGTGACTTTTCCATATAACTCAACTTTATTTTTTAAAACAACTTTAAAAATAAGAAATCTTCATACATTTGACACCTGTCTTCAGGGATATCTTGTCTTGTTAAACAGAGCAAAATCACCTTTTTTGATGGGTCACTCATCATTGGCGCATCAGTTATTCCACAGTGGTGTGCTGGGAAAATATGTCTCAAGGTGTGATCCATGGACCCCAGGCAAGGAAATCACCTTGGAAACTCATTAAAAATCAGACTCAGGACTTCCCTGGTGGCTCAGTGGTTAAGAGTCTGCCTGACAATGCAGAGGACATGGGTTCGATCCCTGGTCCGGGAAGGTCCCACATGCTGCGGAGCAACTAAGCCCGTGTGCCACAACTACTGAGCCTGAGCTCTAGAGTCCGCAAGCCACAACTACTGAGCCCGTGCTCCACAACTACTGAAGCCTGTGCGCCTAGAGCCTGTGCTCCGCAACAAGAGAAGCCACCGCAATGAGAAGCCCACGCACCGCAAGGAAGATTAGCCCCAGCTCACTGCAACTAGAGAAAGCCCGCGTGCAGCAACGAAGACCCAATGCAGCCAAAAAAAAAAAAAAATCAGACTCTTGGGTCCCACCTCCGGCTTCCTGAATCAGAATCCTTAGGTGGGACTCAGGATTCTCCATGTCCAATTCACTTCTCAGAGGATTCTTATACACAACACAGGCCAGAGAGGCCCTAACTCAGGGTTAGTTGGGTATGTAGGAAAATGTCCTTTACTGAAAATGTGGCAGGAGGCCACCTATCTTTCTGTGCCTATTTGTTGTAGGGTCTCTGTTACTCTTCTCTTATGAGTACTAATCTTTCCGCAGTGTACTGGCTTTAAACCTACAAGCTGATACACAGGATCCTTGGCTGGGTGCTGGCCTTTGTGATGTCAACTTTCCATCCTTGAGCCTTATACCATCTGTTCAGGCTTGGGGGCTCTAGAAGGTATACTGCTGTGGGATTCAGGTGCCTGGCCCCAAGGAACCCATGTGGAGACACCAGCCATTTTACTGAAAATTGCACTCAAAGGGGCTTCCCTGGTGGCGCAGTGGTTGAGAATCTGCCTGCCAATGCAGGGGACTACGGGTTCGAGCCCTGGTCTGGGAAGATCCCACATGCCGCGGAGCAACTGGGCCCGTGAGCCACAATTACTGAGTCTGCGCATCTGGAGCCTGTGCTCCGCAAGAAGAGAGGCCGCGATAGTGAGAGGCCCGCGCACCACGATGAAGAGTGGCCCCCGCTTGCCACAACTGGAGAAAGCCCTCGCACAGAAACGAAGACCCAACACAGCCATAAATAAATAAAAATTAAAAAAAAAAATTGCACTCAGAGGATAAGACGGAATGGGAGAAATGCTAAAAGCCAAACACAGAACATGACTAGATGTTCAGAAGGCAGACAGATTGATGGGCTGGCTTGGTGCGAAGTAAAAAAAATCTGAACAACTCCTTAAGGGTACTGGTAAAAATGAGCCCTTGGGATCAGAGAAAATGAGAACAGACGATGTGGAACGTGCTGGAAGAGGTAGCTGCTACTTTAATGTGAGGCTGGGTCTCTTCCACCACAGAAACATTTTCTCCCACAGCGACTAAGCACTACATAGGGATCCATTTATCGGATTTGGAGGAACTCAAGGCAGAGGTGGTGGGAAGATCATTGACTGTGGAGTCAAAGGACTTGGGTCGAGTACTGACTTACATATGTGGCTATGCGCAAGTCAGTCAGACCCATGGCACCTCAGTGGTCTTAGCTGTGAAACAGGACAAAGAATTCATGCCCTCACTGAAGAGTTGTGTAGCTCCAATGAAGTAATGAATATGAAACAGCTTTGTAAACTGAAGACACCTTACAAATATTTAATCAGAAATATCCTGCACTGTATACATATTTAAGTTGCTGCTACATCTTATCTGTAAGACAGAATGCTAAGAAAAACCCTAGGCTGGGAAAAAATTCAAATATGTTAATTATCTTAACATAAATAAACCTATCATATTGTTCAATATGGAGCTTAAATATCTGCTGTGCTTTTGTATCATGAAAAAGATAGCTTTAAACAAAAAATGAACAGTACTTCGACTTTTGCACAACTCATATTTAACATTCTCTTGAAATTGGTTGCTCTCATTTTCTTGATTGAAGAATAAGTGAAAAAGTCAATCAAGTCTTCATTTCATTTTCAAAACCCTCTTTCCTAACATCAATTTCTTAATGTCTACTTTACTTACATGATTTATTAGCTGAAATTGCAAAATGGTGGGGGAAATGGGAACATGCCAGGGAGAGAAGAGGGACAAGTAAGTCGATACAGTATACAAGAGGTTTGCCCAAACCTAAAATACACTACGGATGGGAAAGAGGGAGGCTAACTTAGGAAACCTAACCATTGTCTGGCTTCACATCACTACTTTTAGTTGTTATCTTTTCATTATAAAGTGGAAGACATGCAAACATTTTTTTAAGGCAAAGCTAGTTCTTTCAGCAGAGAATTAAAATTAAAAGCAGACGGAGGCCCGGATAATAAGTAGCAATAAATGCTTTTGCTGACATAGCTTCAATTTACAAATCACTGGCTTTTCCTGGCAGCGCTTGGGGAAGGAGGGTGAGGAAGTATCGCCTACACAGCCTGGATGAGGAAGATATGGAAAGCTTTAAAATTAAAGATGTGTTTCAACTTCTTATTCTAAAACACTTGATTTATGGTGACCATGATAAAATTCCAGTGAAACCTGAGTATGCTATGCAGCCTCTGGAAACCCTGGGAGTGACTATGTCCTTACGCCTTCCCTGTTGTATCTGATTTTGACCTGTATACTTTGTGAGTGGGGGCCCAGTCCATAATGTGTGCACAAAAATATGTGTGGTTTAGAATCTGTATGTATTTCCATTTTTTTTTTCTACACTTGAGCAGTCGAAGGCCCTTGTGAGAATATGAAAAATAAACTAGTAATAAATAAATACTAGGAAGCCAAAGGGATGTAGATTGATTTATGGCAATTGATATCACTTCTTAAGAAATTTTAATGACAAACATAAATACTCTTGGTTTAGTTTCTAAAACCTGGAAGACTACCAGTAAAAAGGAACTGATAAAATTGCTAGATTTAGAGAAGAGAGTTGAGAGATGCTATAGGGAAAAATTTTCTCTGAGCCTGTTAAGTAGCATGAATGAGAATTAGAAGTGGATGATGAACACAGAACAAGTCATTGAAGGCAGCAGAAAACCTCCAAGGTAAGAGATCAAATATCAACCTATAGATGCTGCAACCCAACTCAAAGGCCCCAGCATGGGTGGAAAATGTGAAGACAATCCCCTCTGAAATAGCAGTCCTCTCCCCCTTTGATTCTTCTTTGGGAAAGGATTTTCTCTAAATTCTCACTTGGTGCAAAACACAGAATTCATTCCTTCTAGGACGCAATTGAGGGGGGATGGAAAAAGTTATTTTTCTACTTCTTCACCTTTTCCCAGTCCCTTGAGGAGAAGCATAACTGCGTATTCCAGTTCTCTTAGAACAGTGAAGGCTTTTAAAGGAAACTTTCTCATCTTTCTTGATTTTGGTGGTTTTCCCTCAGGCGTTGTTTTTGATCCTTTTATTCCTTGGTGACTTGGCCACCTCACATGACTCTCCCTGCTGACGGCTTTCGAAAATGACTTCATCCTCCAACCTCCTCCATCTGGCTGCCTGTATGATATCACCTTTGGAACTCAGCTTCCCATCTTTGCCTCTAATGCCTGTCTTCTCTCTTCCCTTTATTATTATTAAAAACAAACCAAAAAACCATCCTCATTTTTATCAAATTAGGAGACTTTTCTGTCATTATCCCTTTCCTTCTACCAAATCTTATCTGTTCCCACGCTAATCTCATTTATTCTCATTATTTTTTATACATATTCTTTTAAGGATAACACATGCACATGGCACAAAATTTAAAAGGCACAAAAAGGAATATAGTAAAACTCCAACCTCATTCTCATTTCTGCTTAACTCCTCTCATCTCCTCTCTAATCTAGTCCCCTGCCCCAGAAGCAATTACTATTGCCAGGTTCTTCCGTATCTTTCTTTCCCTAATTTAAGATAAAAAAAAACTGAAAGGGAACAAGATCCTAAATGTAATATATTTTACTCCACTAACTTCTTTTCAGCTTTCTGTCTATTTGAGAAATTTCTTCATTTATTTCCCATGCATTCATCTATGGGCTTTCCATTTGGTTCTTCCTCCCTAGATGTGCGTATTTTTCAAGTCTCTGCCTGGACCTCTCAGAACATGAACTAATACCCATGAACTATTTTTGCTCATAAGAATGCAGAGTCCCATCTCTAAAGGCCCAGGAGGAAAAAAAAAAAAAAAGATTTAAAAGAACAAAGCAGAAAAAAAAAAAAAAACCCACCCATCCCTCAATTTGTTTATATAATTAATCTATCTTCAGTAGTATCCCTTATTCCAATGTCAGCAGTCACCAGAAGAACCACAGTAAGGAATCAGCATCTAAATGACAATGGTTGTCTCAGAATCACAGCTGGGGAGTGAATTTAAATAGATGGATGGACAGATAGATGGGTAGTTGGATAGAAAGAGCCAATCAACTGTGAAGTGTTACCAAGCCCTAAAATCATATTTCATTTGATGAGAACAACAGAAGCCTGATTAATGCATGTGGGAATTTCATTTCAAAGTTATACCAATGGCCTTTCAAGGGCCCGCTTCTTCTTAGGGCTCCCTGAGTCCATGTAAAATTGGCCAGTGTAAGATTTTAGGGCTCCTAAATATGAGTTTCATTTATCTTGTGTAATGATTAACTGTGAGATAATTGTTGAATACGAAACAGAATTTTTTCACTTGGGATAATATTCTTATACCCAGAATTGTCCTGAAAAGTTTATGCTAGAAGGGTAAGCACATACACTTTGATGCTTTCTGTTTAAGGTTTTACTTTTACTAAAAACTCATTAAAGGAGGCAAAGGGAAGCCTTCTGAGAGGAGTGAGCTGAATCATGCACGCTTTAGTGAGCAGAGCTCTATGCCCAGGTCATATACTGGGTCAAATGAGGGCCTCCCTGGCTAATTTCCCTCTGAGATTAAAATTACATCTGTTCCCTAGAAATCAAGGAATCATCAAATACCTTTTTTTTTTTTTTTTTTTAAATCTCAGAACTGTGAATGGAAAATACCAGTTTTCTATTGACTCATTCTTTTGATTGTTCAAACACTGAGGTGTGGATGGACTTCGACTTGAGATGAAGGAGATTCTGAGTTTTACTGACAGACAGGAAAACCTGTGAAACCACTGACAGTCCATTATGAGGCCAATACTGCTCGGATAAATCTTGTCAGGAATGCTTTATTAGGGGTTCACAAAAATAATTCAATCATTTAAAAAGTGGTATTCAAATTCTTTCAATATACCTTGATGACAAACTAACACAGAACCCAGGTGTTTTCCTAAAGCGATTGTGATTCAGAGCTTTCTTTCTGAAATATGAACTCTCCATAGCCAATTTATAAATTCAGTTAGATGTAAAAGTGGCAGTTTAGACAACCATCAAATCATTATTTTTTTCTGTCACTGAAAAGTCTGGTTGGAAAGAAGAATGTATTTGAAGAAAATTCCTCTTAACTCTAATAAAAGTAACTTACAGTGCTGTAAAGCTATTGGCATTCAGGAAATAGTAGATACATTGTTCCTGTTTGAAATTAAATAAAATCCACATTCTATTTTGTGTGTCTAAGTAAACCACCATTTTGTAAAATAAGAATAATAGCATAGTGAAATATATCCCTAAAGCATAAACATTTAAAAAGAGAGTGTTAAGTTAACCCACCAGGGTGCAACTGTCTTCTTTTATACTAAATTCTTGAAGATGGTAAAAATTGCAACCAAGTTACCATGAGGGAATAAGAGGACTAGCTGGGAAAGATGATATTTGAGCTGTTAACCAAAAGGAACGGGGTAATCTAGAGGGATATACTGACATGACAGACTTGGAGACAAACTATAGAGACAGTAAGTAGTATATCATCCTACTTGAATACAGTAACTTTCCATTAAACCATAATCTAAAATGACATCTTCTCCAGGAGCTACCAAAAGGAGACAGAGGCAGATGGAATAGTCTGTGGTTTCAAGAAGGGGGGAGGGTGTCATGGGCACCAGCCACCCCCCGAACCTGCAGCCAAAAACACAATGTGATGAAACATGGAAATAATGAATTCATCCGAGAGATTCTAGCTGCTGAGGCACTGAGAAAGCCATGGTTATAAGATTTCGATCTGGAACCTGATGGTTCTACTCAGTAAAATCTGTATGTTTTGTATATTATCATCCACGAAATTCTACAGACCAGGCTTGCATATGCCATCCAAGACATGCAAGTCTTAGGAAGAAAAGCCAGACAATCTGGCAAAAGGAAAACTATCTTTGGACTGGATCAGTTCACACTTTGATAATGAACTTTTGCCCAGAGTCCATTCTGAAACTTGAGAGTTAAGCAATCTTTTCCTTCAAACAGTTAGAGAAATGCCGTACGCAAAGATTTTATACCTCTCTCAAGACAGAGGAAAGAAATCTACTTTAAGCTGACACGTTAGCTTTTACGGTATTACATACATTTATTTTTTAAAAAGTCCAAATATTTATCATCCTTATAGAAATTAGACAATATGAATTATGAATTATTTTTTTAAATAAGTGTATTATTATTTTTTTGGCTGCACTGGGTCTTCATTGCTGCACGAGGGCTTTCTCTAGTTGCGGCGAATGGGGGTTACTCTTTGTTGTGGTGCGTGGGCTTCTCATTGCGGTGGCTTCTCTTGTTGCAGAGAACAGGATCTAGGTGCACAGGTTTCAGTAGTTGTGGCATGGGGGCTCAGTAGTTGTGGCTCACAGGCTTAGTTGCTCCGCAGCATATTGGATCTTCCCAGACCAGGGATCGAACCCGTGTCCCCTGCATTGGCAGGAGGATTCTTAACCACTGCGCCACCAAGGAAGTCCCTGAATTATGGATTAGTATGTGTAGATAGTATCTTCCAAGATGATAACATCAAAATCAAATGACTCCTTGCTTGCATAGCCTGAGTCTCAATTTTATTCAATGGCAGGATTAAATAAAACACTAAAGAGAAATTATAACACTAAAAATAAATTATATTTGTTTATTACGTATTTGGAATTAAAAGCAGGGTCTTGAAGAGTTATTTGCACACCAATGTTCGTAGCAGCCTTATTTACAATAGCCAAGGGATGGAAGCAACCCAAATGTGTCCACTGATAAATAAACAGATAAATAAAATGTGGTGTATACATACAATAGTTTATTCAACCTTAAAAAGGAAGGAAACCCTGCCACATGCTATGACATGGATGGACCTTGACGACATTATGCTAAGTGAAATAAGCCAGTCACAAAAAGAGAAATACTGCATGATTCCACTTATATGAGGTAATCTAAAGTAGTCAAATTCCTAAAAACAGAAAGTAGAATGATAGTTACCAGTGGCTGGGGGAGGAGAAAATGGAGGGTGGTTGTTAAATGGGTATAGAGTTTCAGGTTTTCAAGATGAAAAAGTTCTGGAGATCTGTGTACAACGATATGAATATACTTAACACTACTGAACTGGACACTTAAAAATGGTTAAGATGGTACATTTTATGATCAAAAACCATCTTCAACATGTACTGGAGGTGCTTATAAATTAGAGGACAGCAAACATTTTTCTGTAAAGGGGCAGAACATAAATATTTTAGCTTTGCAGACCACAGTCTCTGTCCTTAACTACTCGACTCTGCCGTGGAATTGTGAAAGCCACAGACAATAAGTAAATGAATGGGCATGGTTGTGTTAACGATAAAAACCTTACAAAATTAGGCAGCTGGCCTGTGGGCCACAGGTTTCTGACCTGCACGAAAGTATTAATATCTAAATAAGAGACAAATATTCACACTTTGTAAACACCAAGGGCTCCTCTACCCAAGAATTAGGAGTGAAACATTCTTGTTTTCCAGAGTCCAAGATTAGAGCAACAGCAATAGGACCAAGCAAACGCAACAAGACCATAACTTGCTTGTAGTAGAAAAACACTACGCAAAAGGACGTGTTAGCCCTGCTCAAGTGTATATGCTTCTTTACTGATGAGCTTAATGATTTTAGAGCTTAACGATTTAGAGGAAAAGTACAAATATTACAGCTGGAAGAGGGCTTGGTGATCATCTAGTACCTATCCTCTCCTTTAGTGGATGAGAAATTGCAACCGGCTTATTACCCCAATCGGAGCTGTCACGGCTGGTGTAGGCAGGGCCGGGGACAGAGCGTAGAGCCACCCCACTCTGAGGTCATGCTCCTTCCTCCTCTCTATTTCCAGTCACTAGCAGAAGCCAGCCAGCCACCGGCTCTGCAAGAATTAGCTGTTTCATGCATGCTTTTCCAAATGGTCCTGGCTTAACCCTGAAACCAATTTTTGCTCTTCACCAAGTTCAGTGGAGAAAATCAATAAAGACATACAAGGCCGCAAAGGCCTCATCTCATGAAATTCAGAAATGAAAGCGAGGGCATAATGATCTGTTCCCTTCCCCGTCGTGCCATGTGAAAATAGCATGTTTTTCTTTTGGCGTTTAGGTAGTATAAAGAAACAGCAACTCAAGGGTGGAGGTTAGCAGCTAGATTCAATCTTCTCAGGGACCGCAAAAAACAGGCACCCTAGTTAAACAACCAAAACAAATAAGAAGCATACATCAAATACCAACAAATGAAAATGGAGGGTTGTGAAACAGATACGATAGTGTGTGTTAGTTTTACAAAAGGAACTTTCACCTCATCAAAGGACTCAAGCCAGTGCAGAGAATTTTAGAACCAGAAAAGACAGAGAGATAAGGGGTCAAATCCTCCCTCCGCTTTTATGTATGAACTGGGCAAAGCCCTGGGAGTCAAGGTACTGCCTTCACAGATACTTACTGCTGGTCTACTGTATGGACCAAATCCTGACATTTTCCACACTCACTCAACACAACTTGCTGGGTGGAGCCCCGCCCTTGGCCCTGAACAGAGGCAGAACACTGGGTTAAGCCTGAAAGCTGGATGGCTCAGGCAAAAAGGAAAGGCCTTTATTGCAGAACAGGGAGATGGCTGAGCAGTGACACGCCTGCGTTACTTGGCATCTCCAGATCCCATGGGACCTGCCCTCAATTGCTAAAAGAGCCCGACCTCTGACAAAGACCAATGATTTCAGCAGTAATTAATGATACTGTCAAATTAATTAACCCATGTCTTTGTCCACAGAAAAGAAAACCCTCTGATGTCAATACTGCTGTTTACTAGTCCTTGATCAAGCTCTACAGACCCAAACCTTCAGTGGGGACACAGGGACACCACTGACAGATGACTCTAATATGTCCGGACCTATTAAGCCACCACCATTTGTTAACAAACCTTCTCACCGTAACATACCCTTCGATAATATGTCTAGTGAATTCACAGCTCTCCAAAATGTAGCATTCTTTTAAATAGATACAAGCTTGAGAACACCAGTGTATCTTTCACATTCCCTACAATACCTTTTTGATACCCTTTTGAATTATGGTGATGAAACACAAGACAAATGCTATAGGATTTCATTAAGCCACTTAATAAATGGCCCTCATTAAAACGCCAGTTCCCTTGTCCTTGTCTATAAGGACTCCAACTAATCCAAATGCCCACATATACATTCCCATATTATCTCTTTAGAGGATTCAGAACTATTTTCTTACACCTAGCACAGCTTTTATTCCATTTAGAATAATTACCCTCTATCCCATTTCTGACTTTCAAGAAAAACAAGACACTTAACTGACCCCAGGAGGACTCTCTCAAGGGCATCAGGCTGCAAAAGCTCTTCTGTGAGCTCACAACTTAAGCTGATGTAATCTGCTACAAGAAGCTGACTTCTATTTTTAAGTTATACCCTTTTACTCGGCCTTCAAAGGGCACATATATCACACGTTGTAACTGCTCATAAAATACTTTGTGGCCTCCTCTCCCATCCATTTCCCTCCTGGGGTGAATCACACCGGCAGGAGCGGTTTCCAATGGCAACAGCACCCCAGCCCTGCCCATTTAAATTCATCCACCATTTCCCATTATTTGGTCTTTAGGAGAAGAGCTACACACGGCCCCACTCTCCAGGTGTCTTGTTTACCATGGTAATTTTGACAAGGAACAGATGACTAGCAGGGTCCTTCTTGAGGGCTGAGATCAAGCTTTCCCACCTCTTTGTATTTCCATCCCCAAAGATAGGCACTTAATAAATGCTTATTAACGTTGCCACCGAGAGCTCTGTCATCGGCCCGTGTGCTCAAAGGGTGCCAGAATGAAAACAGATCCTTTGTTTTGTTTAATTTTAAGTTTTTCATTCATCATTTCAGTCATGCTCACTGCGTGTTATTCAAAAAGTTGCTTAGCATCTTGAAAACACTAGGAAAAAAGCCTTGGTTGGAAGTGAAAGTACATTTGATCTTGCTCTTCATTTATTTATACATATTCTGCTCATTTCTAAAAACGAATGAAGAGCTCTGTAATTAACGTGGTGCTGTTACTCAGCCTCACGGAGGTCAGAACAGGACATTTATTTCTCTCTGGTCCACTTCCCTCTTCATTCCCTGGGTACCCCTGTCTCGTCTGCGGCTCGCCCAGCCTCAAGGCTTGGGCCCTTCCAATCCCTTCTCCCCACTGAAATCTGAGAGAGCTTGTGAGAACACAGATTGGATCATTCCCCTCCCCTTCTCAACACCCTTCATTCCCCTCGGCCCACAGGGAGATGTCCCTTCAGCTGTGGTCTGCTTATCTGCCCCCCACCCCCTTTGCTTTTCACACTCCAGTTGCAGGGACCTAAAAGGAGCTAATCTCGTCCTGTTTGCCTTCACCTAAAGGCCTTTGTCCACGTTGCTTCCTCAGTCTGGCACTCTGCTCTGCTGTCCCTAGTCCCTCCACCCTGCTCCTTCCCTCTCATCCTTCAGGGCTAGTTTAGATGCCACCTCCTCCAGGAAGCCCGTCCTGGGTGTTCCTGTGGCACCATGTGCTACCTGAGACAACAGTTCACCTTACCACACCGTGTTTACTTGCTCTGTCTCCAAGTGACTGCCCGGGACAGCAGGGCAGCCTCTGTGTCTGCTTACTCACTACTGTATCCCGCTGCAGGTGGCCTGGCATAAGGTGGGCTTCAATATCATTTGCTGGATGAATGAATCAATGAATAAGTACACACTAAAGATTGCAACCAGCCGGGGGGGAGGGTCACACTTGTGAAGTATGAATTAGAATGTTGTTTCCTCAGAAAGCATGAACCCAAAGAAGAGCATTTAGTTCAGGATTCATCAGTTAGAATGTGAGGGAGGCAGCTGGCTCTGAGGAGACTAAATTCCCCCTCCCACGGTGACTCCAAAGGAGCTGGACCACTCTCCCAAGGACTCAGAAAACACATTTCAGTAACACTTTCCTGAGAGATAAATGGAGACTCTGTTTAAAATGGAATCCCACTGGGACAAAACACTAAAGCTGCCTCAAAGTTAAGATTCATGTTATGAACTCCATGCAAACAGCAACCTCCACAATTTAAATTCATTCCAAAGAGGGCAGCAAGCCACAAACTAATAATGCTACTTCTTACCTGCAAAACCGTATATATCAATTTCCAAAACATTATAAGGTCAGTTGCATGTGGTGGGAACGCTCTACAGGTGTGAGAAGGCATGAATCTGGCACTCAAATGCCATGGCTGGCATCTGGCCATCTGATATGGGTGCTAACTTGGACCAGGTGCTGGGCTGGCCCTGGGATTGTGGCAGTAAAGAGAACTAACCGGGTTCCTGTCCTTGTGGAGAGTCTAGTCTAATCAAATATACACTTGAATACAGACTTCTTTTAAAAAAATTATTTCCCTAAATTCTAAGTACACCATGTTCAGCTATTAAATTAAATCCAGCACACATGGGATTGTGGAGTAAGGCATTGCCTCGGCTACTTCTGCATGGCAAAGGATTTTTTTTTTTTTAAAACCCATATTTTCCAAAATCGACAGATTGATGACACTACAGAGTGGGTAATGTTTCAACATTCAAACCAAATGACAAAGGGCTTGGTTTATTTCATCCTTACACAGCTAGTAACCACCTTTCTAAACAAAACCAAATAAACACAATTTCACGTGAAATTCTCCTGCCTTCCAGAATAATTTTATGTTTACTTTATTACCTAGCACATAGAAAGTGCACAATAAATGTTTGTTGAATGAATATGAAAATGCCTTTGTCAATTTTAGGTATGTTCTTTAATTCCCTTCCTTTCCTCTCTTAAAGAAAAAATTATGCATATTTTCTAGGATTCTGACTTTCATTTCCCTGTCTGATCTTGTGCTAGTTACTTAGGTATCATTTTCCTCCTCTGTAAAATAAAATCTGTGTCTTGGTTATTGTGAGGCTTAAAGGAGGTAACAGATAGAGTGACTGGCATTACACCCTGCAGACAATGTTGGGTTTTTTGTTTCCTTTTTCCTTTTTTAACCTTTCCACTCCATCCTCCTCCAATCCCCAAATAAAGTGTCAAAGACAAACCAAATTACCGGCATGATTAAAAAGTCAGGAAATTTCAAATGTAGCCTGGGCTTGCCAACGTCTAGCTATCAACCTTTGAAAAGTTTTATTTACTATTTTGGGGCCTAGGTTTTCTCTTTTATAGAATGAGTGAGTTTCACTAGCTCTTTTAAGTTCCGATTTTCCATGAGCTCTGAAACCTGCCTTATTAAGGCATTGGATATTGCTAACACACTAATGCCATCTACGATCAGAAAGAAAACGGACTCTGAGTCCCTTCCTAGAGATGGATTCTAAATTACAAACCAAAGTAAAACTTGCCTTTTAAAAGAATTTGTGTCAATCTAATACCTGGGTCAACAATTGGTGACCATATTCTTAAGCAACAGAAGGTCCCTCTTTTCCCCCACTCCACACATTCCCCCCCATCCTCCCACATCCCACACATCTAACCTCCTGCACACCAGCAGGGTTTCCCATTCACAGCTCTGCAATGATGTACTTAGAAATCTAGGTATTTTAAGCAATACCACAATTACAAATGGATCATTTGAAATGAGTTAGACAATTGACACAATATTATGTCAAACCTAACATTTGCTTGATTTTTTGGTCTTTCATACCCTGAAATATATCCAAGTCGACCAAACAAAGACCTACCAAGGTTATACACACACACACACACACACACACACACACAATCTCGCTGCATTTTCATAAATATTCAGTGTATGACTGCCACCTAGTGGTGCCATGTATCCTAGCAGGACCAAATCTCCAAACAGCTAAAGGGATAGGGACAGTTAAACAAACAATGAAACATTGTTCCTCTGCTGCTCACCAGTCATTTCAGGGAAATTTAAGAGCATATCCATCTCCTCAGCTATCTATTTTGCCCATACAAATAGCTAAAGGGTCTACTGCAGATGGAGTCAATGCCACATTATTTAATCCTACAACTAAACGCAACAAAGGAGCATTATTACTCTATTAATTTTAATATTCATTAGCAATTAAAAAGGATTTCCCCAATAGTCTGTTCTTACTTCCAGTTTCATTTGGTCTAATCTTGATTTTTAGTTATGCATGAAAAAGCATCTACAAGTGACAGCCTTACAAAAAGTGCACATTATATGAAAATCTGACTTTAATTAAAACCAGTTACTAAATCCCAGCAATTTCCAGCTGTCTCTTCTATCCTATCCTTAGAGAATTATAGATCACATTAATTGGTACTCTGTCACGTAAAGAGACACCAGCAATGATTAATTGCATCCTTGGTGCTTTTGATTTACATCTTCTTTACTACAGGGATTCAAATCACATCTCATTACCTTCCAGCAGGTACCCCTTTTGGTAACCCTCATGAAATCTCCTACCTTCCTGAACTTCTCCATTTGCTTGTAGAGGTCTGGATCAAGCTCCTGGGACACGTCCTTCATCCATAATAATGCCCCTCTGTATTCAGTCCGGCACTGCTCCATGCGGTTCACAGTCAGCCAAGTGTCCGAGATGGCCCGATGCCGAAAAGTCTCCACTTCTTGGTGAAAGCGACACAAAGGATTTCGCAAGGCCAACCTAGACAAGAGGGTAAAGCCACAATCTTGAAACTAAGAGGGCCAGCAATTTGAATCCTTGATAGCTTACCAGTCTTAAACTCATGAGCCTAGAATAGTGCCTGAAACATAGTCGAGGCTGCAGAAATACTTGCTGAATTATAACTGAAATGTATGTGAACTGATGAGTCAACCAGAGATGATTATCCATGTGCTGATCCCTTAGATTACTGTTATTTAACTGTATCACTGGGGAGTCTCTCCATCAGTATTGCTGGGGGTGGCCTCATGCCTGGGCAGAGTACTTGTTTAAAGCTGGAACCAATCTTGTGTTAACGGAGGAAGGTCAAAGCATGACTATTTCCCATTTCTGCTCTTGGCCACTCCCTGCCTTCTGCCTCCCTGAAGCCTGGCTCTTTGGGAAGGCATGGATGTGTGCAGGATGAGGTCTCCCTGTCCAGGCCATTCTGGATTCCTCTCCAAAGGCCAGGGCATCTGCTGCTTGCTTCAATAGTCACAGAGAATGAAGTATGAACAGAAGTGTCTTAAATGGTCTAGGAAGCGGGAGAAGTACATTCACTGAGGGTCTACTGTGTTAGGCACTTTAAGATAGGTTATGTGATTTGACTCTTATTAAAAAAAAAACAAAAAAAACTTAAGGATACTACACCAGAAATGAATGTGTATTATACAACGAAGTGGGTATAAAATAATTATAATATTGGCCATAACATACTGTTATATATTCAGCAAAAATTGTTTGATGCATATCAAACTTTGGATAAAATATTTTTTTGGGAGGGGAAGGAGGATACTGCTTCTTTCATCTTCCTCCCCCAAATGAGTAATGTCAGATGAATTATACTCTTAAAATACAGTAGTCTCCATGAAGCTGTGGGGCATATGTTCAAAAAATAAAAGATTAGTATTTACATCTCAATTTAACTGCAAACTTGTTATGGTGAAGGGAAAAATGGCGTCAGTGAGCTGAAGTCAGCCCTTGGCAGTTCCATCAATGTCTGAAGACATATGTAGAGCACTCTAAGATTATAGATGGGGCAATCAACTGTTTAAAAGAAAAAAATTCCTTTTACTATTTTCTCTGGTTTTCCTCTTGTCTGTAAAGCATCATTGTTAAATATTCAGCACTTCTCTAAAAATAGCTTGCTCACATCATCCTACCTAGGTGTTGCAGGCTGTTTTCAAAAACATATTGTTGTGCCATAAAGTAAGCTTGTGTTTTATCACCATTGGATTAAACTCAATACTCACTTTTCATCAAACTGAATGGGCTGTTGTAGCAATGACTACCAAATAAGTCAGTAAAACAAATGGTGGTATGAAGGTTTATAAAATTGGAGACTTCTATTTAAAGAAAGAGTCCTCAGCTGTTCCTCTAAGGATCCTGTTCATTTCTGGTCTCCTTTATCTCTTCCTTTAGAGTTTGCCAATTTTCCTAAACTGGCTGAAACAGAGTCTTGTGGATAAAATATTCTCGAATTCTTTGACTGTTATAAAGTTAGAAACCTTTGAAGATATAATGACATGACGATAGATGTTAAAATCTTGAAGAAAAGAAAAAGGAATATAAAGTCACCTCATTTTTTTCTGTAACTTGTTTCATATAAAATCAGAAAGGTGAAAACCCATTCACTTGTGGTATAAGGGACTGAGTCTACACCAAGAAAAAAATCCAATAACTGGAAACATCAAACTTCAGTGAAAGACTGGCCCACGTTTCCATTCATTAAAATCTACCCAATGGGAATAATTAATAAAGCACCTAAAGGTCTAATCCAAAGACATCTATTCTTTAGTAGGAAAAGGTAGAAGTGGACGACACTAGTGGACAGAGGGCTTGGGTTAAATGTATCATGGCATGCCCAGATAATGGAATACTATGCTATGGACGTTTTTAAAAAGGTATATATGGACATTAAAAAAAGTTAGGATTATTTGAACAAAAAATCAATTTGCTAAATAATCAGTATGCAATACTATTCAAAAATTATATGGTATGCTGCTGTTTATATTACAAATATATTCTGGCAAATCCCAAATTATGTCTGTTCGAGGTTTGAGAATTCAACGTTATGGGAGTTCTACGCAATCTTCCTACTTTCCTCACGTGCAGAGGACTAGTTTGGATTTCATGCGCCTGGTGAGCAGTTGAGTACCATGGAATCAGAGTCATCTCGCAGGAGGCCACCTTCCAAATTACAAGCTGTCCAAGCTACATTAATTTATGGATACAGGGCAGTTTGCTGGTTTACAGTATCATTTACCTTGTTTTGGTGGATTTCTTTTACTGTTTTTATCTGTATCCAAAGGTTAGACTATATAAACTTAAGGTACCACATGTTTTGTGAGATAACTTTGTACACAACTATGAAAGTGTATAACTGGATGGCAACATTATAAAATAATTATATGATCAGTAACAGTAACTCTTGTGGTGACTGTGTCCAAGGATTTGGCTTGTTTCCCATAAAAGGATGTTAATCTTGGCATGAAGGTATGTATAAGAATTTTTCCCACTGAAATTAGTGATAATTATATGTATAATTTAAGAAATATAAAATTCTTATATGTTTATAAATAAATATATAAGAATTTATGAAAGATTTTTCAAGAATCAATGATCCTTGTAAGACTGGGGCAAGCGTATATGCATTGAAAGTATCTATCAAGGGGTTAAAAGCAAGTCAATCTCTATTAGCAAAATTTGAGTTGTTTTTAATTTTCTCCTTTTGGTTTGTTCCTGTTTAAAAATTTTTCTAGAATGAGTATGTATTATTTTTGCAAGGAAAACAGTTAAAAATAAGATTAAAAGGTGCAATTCAAGATTATAAACAAACACTTCTCTTGGAAAACTGGGGTAGAGAACTATTGGAAATTGTTGCATTCAACTATGAAAGTTGGGGTCCAAATGTCATTAGAGAGAACCAAAATGCTCAGGAGGGGGAACCACTGAAAAATGAACACAGTTGGTTCTCTTTCTTTCCACCCCACCTTTCCTGGATCTTCATAGGAACACCTGTGTAACAGGTGGTGGCCTGCTTTTGGCCCACTGGGAGAGAAAGCAGTACGGAAAAATTAACAGCAGAAGAAAATGTTGGACAGTTTGGGTGAGTGAAATTTTTGTGGCCCGAATATTTTTGGAGACTACCTACAAGCCTTATTTAGGTATAAAGTCTGCCTAATATTAGTGAGTGACATTTTGGGGGGCTTGTTAGTTACTGAGGAAGGAGGAGGAGAGAAGGAATGTCACCTTCTCAAAGTGTGACTCTATGCAGTGGCTCCTGTTTATTCTACAGGGACCTTGAACGTTAAGTTATGGTAGTGTTAAAAAAGAAATCACTGATCTATTACCATTTTCTCTGCACCAGAGCTTCTCAAACTTGAATGTGCATGGAAAACAACTGGGGACCCATTAAAATGCAGGTTTGGATTCAGCAATTCTGGGGTGGGGCCTGGATTCTGCATTTCTAACAAACTCTCAGGTGAGGCTTTTGATGCTGCTGATTCAGGGTCTGAGCAGAACCGTGGAGGGCATCTTGAACACCACCCCTCTCAAGTTAACTGCCCCCAGAAGGCACTCAGGGAACCCTTCTGCCTGGTCTCATTAGGCTCCTGCTTTAGTCAGCCGCTGGAAGGGGACTTGATGGATTGCTATGAGCAACACTGAAGGTCAAATATAAGCCTAGGATAGCACTCACGGTGACTGGTGTATAACTACAGACCAGAAGAAATATGAAAACATTTTTTAAAAGTTAATAGGGAAGGAAAAAGATTACACATGTTATCTGAATCAGAGTTAAGTACGAACAGACTAACAACTGTGAACAGAGGAGCTCCTCAATCTCAGGCAAGAGCCTTCTAAAGACCAGTAGGAGGTTCCCTTCATGAATGAGTGGGTCCCAGGTTCTCAGGAGACCTCCCCCAACAACAGAGCCCCAGTGAAGGCCACACACCTTTGCTGGGAAGAAAAGCAGAGGGCCTTTCCTGTCGCTTGCATCATTTTTCCTGCTCTGGTTTTATCTTGGAAGCCTTGGGATCGGAGAAATTTTCCCAGTTCGTTTTCTTCTTGAGACAAGACTGATGGAGAAAAGACCAAAAGGAGCCATGAACAATGAACATTTTTATTACAGAGAGGAGAGAGACAAATCACAAGGTCCTCTCTCTTCTAGAGGCAAAGACGAGATGAAATTAAATCCAAGTGGCAGGCTACAAGGTAAGCCTCCACCGCATTTAACTTCCACGCTGTTCTTCCATTTACGAAACGAGAGATCAAATTCACTTGAGTGCATCTGTCAGTGCGTTTGGTGCTCTGTAATCAGAACCAGAAAATGACCTCTGTACTGAAAAGCGAGCTGATAATGTGCTGCTTCGAGCTGAAATAAAAAAGTTGGGTTTGTCAAGTATGACTGTGGGAATCTTTTGTGGCTGCCTATAATGTAGGGCCAGTTTCCCCCTATTATTCCCTCTTCCTGACTTTTTGATCTCTGCTTTCTGAGTTACATTCCACTTGATTGTAAAGCAATTCAAATACCTTACCCATGGCATAGGTCTTGGCTGGAGCAGGGGGTGGAGGTTGAAGGTATGTAGGTAATTAAGTTGGTGACTTGGTGGATTTTTAAAATGTAGAGCTGGAACCCAATCTGAATTGCTAATGCCTAATCTTGACCTTACTCTTTGTTCTTATTTTATAAAATTGAGGTATAACTGACATACAACATTGTATTAGTTTCAGGCGTACAACATAATGATTCAATATTTGCATATATTTGGCCTCATTTTTTAAAGACAACCTCAGAGGGCGCTACTGGTGAGAAAGTGACTGGTACAAGCTCTCTACAGACTGATTTGGCAGTAAATATTAAAAAGTCAGAATTGTATACATCTTTTGACGTTGTACTTCTGTTAGGAGTAAACTACATCCTGAGGAAGTAGTAAAATGGGCACAAAGATGTATATACAGATATAATCATAGCATAGTTACTTATAGCAGCAAAACATTCTCTTTCCCTACCTTGGGGACTGATTTAATCAATGCAGTGCATCCACACAATGGATGCGTGGGCTGCTAGGCAGCTACTGGTCCAAATACACATTCACCAACAGCTGAGCCGCGGGCAAGCAGTGACACTGAGCTTCCTAGAATGTTTTTTCTCTGAACACAGACTTTGCTAGGGACACGCTTTGAACACTACTCTTATTTCACATTTCTGTATTGACACATTTACCAATCATTTGTCTCTAAAAATGCTTTCTAGATGCTACCAGGATTCTTGTCTGTTTTCATGAACAATCCAGACTTCTTTCAGAATGCATACTGTTCCTGAAACTATCCCCCCAGCAACAGCTGTATAACATTAGCCAGGAACCAGGAATCCAAAAGTGAAGGTTAAAGCTACTACTGCTTCCTTATTAATTTGTGACTAGCTTACACTCAACATTCCACGGAGAAGAGGCTTTAGAATCCATTCTTCCTGATGGTCAGTGACTACCCTCCTTCCTCTTCTGTTTCTCAAAATCAAGTTCATTGGTTAAAGCCTAGCTCAAAAGCTACTTCCTCTGTGAAGCAGGTGATCCCTCTTTCTCTGTGACAGCAGCGCCCTCTCGGCACCTGGTACTGGGGTGTCCGTGGGTGGGCAACGTGTCTATCTTTCCCGTGAGAACCTAAGCTTTCTCAGGGCAGGGACCTCATCCAAACTATGGATTCCCAAGGCTGAGCATAAAGTCTTATTCAGGGCACTAATTAAATGCTTGTGAAATTGAACTAAGTATAATTTTTGCCTTGTTATTGCTGTATACTTTACTTCACTTTAAATGTTTATCTGATATTTATGTCCTGGTTCTGGGTAATTTTTTAAAATTCCTATAATTATATGAAGTTTTGTTGTTTTTTAATACCTTCCATTCTTCCTCCTTTCCACTTACTAATATGGGACTCACTCAATTGCACAATAAGGACAAATTTCACACTTTTGTTTAGAACAGTATGAGGCTACTGTCACCTTTTTTACCTTGAAACCTCAAGTCACATGCAAATGAACACATGAACTTAAGGCTAGGAAGAAACCAATTCATGGTACCTGAATGACTACAAGGGTGGTGACATGTACTCTTTCCGAAATAAACCTAAGTAGATTGAAGCACTTGAGAATTCATTTTTGGTTATTTTACACACTCGAGGATTAAACTTGGACTGGAAGACAGGCTTCATTTTAAGCGCTGAAATCTGGTAATGGGCAGTGCTGCTCAGAGGGTGGTGGAAGAAGTCTGAGTGGCATCAGGCTCCAGGTTGGATGACTTAGTGATGACTGTGTCATCTTCCAAGAAGGGATGTTCATGCCTTAATTTTAATTTTAAAATTCAAATACTGAAATAAATTTATAGACATTTAAAATTCAGGTGCAATACAGGTATCAGATAACTGAAATGTTTCCACTTATAAGGCTTCACTCAACTGGGACTTAATTCAGAGACAAATAAAAACCTATTCATGTTGAACTCCTAATTAGATTTTCAGATGTGCCCTGGAAAGGGAACCAAAGAACTACAAAACCAATTACCTTGGCAGCATTAATTCACTTAGCACAAATTTATGGATGATCTCATATGTACTAGGCACTGTTCTTGTCACTGGGAATAAAGAGATGGACAAGACACATGAAGACCCTGCTCTGATGCAGTTTATGTTCAAGTGGCAGCAGACAGAAAATAAAAAATACAAAACTCAAAACAAACTCAAAACACAAAAAGAAAAATACCAGATTGGGGGCGGGAGGGTGGCGAGTAAGAGAGAGTGATTGGTAGCTGCTTTGGGCTGGGTGGTCAGGGAAGGCATCTCTGAGCAGATGACCATTAAGCTGAGCTCTGAAGGATAAGGGGCCACTAGAGACAATGAAGGCAGGGACATCCCAGATGGAGGAAACAGTGAGTGCAAAAGGCCTCATGTCACATCGTGCGTAAGAGCAAAAGAGGCTGAAGAGGTGAACTGGGTCAGATTGTGTAGGAATTTGTAAACCATGGAGTAGAAGTATACATCTTACTTTAAGTGTTTATTGGAGGCTTTTCAGCTGAGAAGCAATATGATCCAATGTACATTTTTATTTATTTATTTTTTTTAAAAAATAAATTTATTTATTTTATTTATTTATTTTTGGCTGCTTTGGGTCTTCCTTGCTGTGCGTGGGCTTTCTCTAGCTGCGGTGAGCGGGGGCTACTCTTTGTTGAGGTGACTTCTCTTGCTGCAGAGCACGGGCTCTAGAGCGCAGGCTCAGTAGTCGTGGCACACGGGCTTAGCTGCTCCACGACATGTGGGATCTTCCTGGACCAGGGCTCGAACCCACGTCCCCTGCATTGGCAGGCGGATTCTTAACCACTGTGCCACCAGGGAAGCCCCAATGTACATTTTTTAAAAACCTTTATTTTGAAATAATTTTAGGCTGATAGAAAAAATTGTAAATAGGATACAGAGTTCCTGTGTACCCTTCTTCCCCTAATGTTACATAACCATGGTAGAATGATCAAAATTAGGAAAATAACATTGGTACAATACCACTACCTAAACCGCAATCTTATTGAATTTTCCTAGTTTTCCCATTAATGTCCTATTTCTGTTCCAGGATCCCACATTGAGTTGTCAAGTCTCTTTAGTCTCCTTCAACCTGTGACAGTTCCTCAGGCTTTTTTGTCTTTTATGACCTTGACGCCCTTTAAGAGTACTGCTCAGGCATTTTGTGGACTGTCCCTCAACCTGGGTTTGTCTGCTTTCTCATGATTAGACTGGGGTTACAGACTTGGGGGAAGGAAACCGCAGAGGTGGAGTGCCGTTCTTAGTGTTTCATATCAGGGCTACCGGAGATCAACACACATTATTACTGATGGTGTTAACCTCCATCATTTGGTTCATGTCATGTCTACTGGATTTCCCCACTGTAAAATTATGATTTTTTCCTTTTGTAATTATCAAAAATTTGGGGGGTAAATACAGAAGACTATGTAAAGATCCAGTTTCTCCTCAAACTTTCACTCACTAATTATAACATCTTTCAGTGAATCTTGCCTGCCACAGTTCTTACTGTGGTGTTTACCTAATGGTGATTTTGTGGTTCCCTCATTCTTTCTAGATTTATTAATTGCAATTATTTTATAAGCAAGAACTGTCTCTTCTCCCCCATTTTTTTTTTTTTAGAAATAATAGCAGCATTTAATAATGTGAATGGATATAAGCTTAACACAGAAGTCAGATATATTTTTGTTCTCCAGCAGCAAAAATATAGAAAACATAATTAAAGAGAGGATTCCATTTAGAACTGTATCAAAGAAATATTATGTGAATAAGAATAAATCCAAAAAATGATACCCAATACCTGTAAAGGAAAAATTCTAAAATTCTGTGAAGCAGTATTCAAGAGTACCCAACTAAAAAGATATAAACTATGTTTCTGGATAGGAAGACTTAATATCATGAAAATGTCAGTTTGGTTTTTTGTTTATTTCCATACACACTTAATGGACATTTATCTTACTTCATGGGTTATAACCTAATACAATCAGTTATTTACTTTGTTGCTCAAATTGTCCCAGCTTTGACCACTGGGAGCTCTGGGAGATTGCTGACTGCTCTCTGACTGCAGTGCAGATGATGGGTTGGAGAAGGAAAAAGTGGAGGCAGGGAGATCAGTTAGGAAGCTGATGCAGCAAACCAAGTAAGAGTGATGATGGTGGCCTGAACTAAGGCGGTGGCCGTGAAGAGGTACCGGAGGGAGAATCTGAAAGCAAAGTAGGTGACAAAATGGACCAGCATTTGTGACTGATTGGATGTGGGACAGAGGAATGTTGGGGGCAGTGTGTCATGTGTCTGGATTTCCTCATACCCAAGACTCTGGAGTTCTAGCCCTGGAGAAGTCTTAGCTCAAACACTTAGTAAGCAGTAACACAGATAATTTACAAAATTCTGCCTCTAAGTCATAGGATTTTGTACTTCCGAAAAACAGTCTTCATAAAAGATTAATAATGAAGGAAAATGCCCTACTGTTAATTTGTGATTACTGGAAAGGGGTTTGGCAGTAGTCAGAAACAGACAAACTTCTCATAGTTTAGTCTCAGAAATACAGAAATTGTACTCTTAAATGACCTACAAATGGAAATTTAAAAACATACTAACATCCAACTTGATATTTGGTATTTCAGAGACAACTTTGTTGGTAATGATTTTAAGATGGGATGACCATAGGAAAATCTTGTTCCCTAAAAAACCCAATATCTGAAATAGAAAATGTTCAGGAAGAAGCACTGTCAACAAAATATAGTCAATGAATTAACTGTAAGTGCCTTCTCTCTCCATTTGGTCATTTTAAAAGGAACAAAATTGGACATAAGAGAGCCTGGGCAATCAAATAAAAACAACGCCAAATCCCAAGATATAAAACTGAGAAAACTTTTTTATAATTAGGAAAATAAATGGCACGCACTTATCCATGGTAGACTCAATGTAAAATTCTTCTGTTATGGTACTTGCATTGAAAAACAGCCTATGTAAAGAATTTCTGATAAAATGATTAAAGACCCCACCCCACCAATTAAAGAGCAAAGACAGACACTCCTAAACCGTAGTTTCCTTGTCTTGCTTCCTAAACTTATAAAATTATATATTAAGGCAAAATATCCAATTTCTTACTGTCTATTTGGTCAATATTCACACTTATGGCATACTTACAACAGATTCTCTTTTGATAGAGTACAATTGCTTTAGACAAGTCCAGACAGGTTCTCTGAATCGAGTGAAACAGCTATAATAAAAATACAAACAAAATGCTAAACAAAACAGACAGCAGTGATATAAAAAATAATTATATTGAATATAACCATAGCGTTTGATTTGCCCACTAAAAGCAAGATTGTATGCCTAAATAAGCTTGGTGTTACGTGGTGTATTGAAAAGAAAATGTGACCAAAGCTTTTAAATACGCTCCTATTTTTCTATATTTATTAGAATTCATCAGCTCTGCGATCTAAATTGAGATCTGCAGAAGGATGATTTCCTCCAGACATTGAAATAATAGCTGAAAACCAGAAATCCTAAGTGAGGGGCCCAATTAGAGGACTTGGTAAACCAGAGACCCAATATTCCTTCATAATTGAATTTATTTCTTTTACCACTTACTGTCTTTTTTTTTCAAATGGAAGATCTGTCAATTAAGCATCATATTTAAAACACAACATTAGCTTATTTTGTGATCCTAATGCATTTTACAGCATGCTTAAACAACTCTATAAAAACAAACAAATATCAATCAGCTGAATGTTCTGTCTGCTTTGAAGAGATCTGGTAAAATGGAGTTTAGCTAGCAGCTCCTATCACTCCTCATTTTCCCAATTATTTCGTAAAATATACAGAGAAGAAACCTAATGTCATGCTATGGCCATAACAGAGAAAATTAAGGGAAAAGCAGGTGGGCTGTATGGAGAAGAATCTAACTAGATTTTAACTTATGGTGGCTCTGGTCTTTGCTTCAGAAATGGAGACAGTTCAAGAGAAGACAGAACAATTGTAAATCAACTATACTCCAATAAAAATTTAAAAAGAAAAACAGAAGACAGAGCAGAGACTTCTCACTTTCTCCATCCTCTGTCCACCGACTCAGAGACCAGGGCTGCTATCAATTAGAAAACCTGGCAGACAAACATTATGTCTCTGAGGAGCCATCCAGGGAAGCAGGGCAAGGCATTCTCCTCTCTCCCCTGGCTTACTGGCCATGGTGATGTAGCAATTATGCCCTGGTATTACAAAGCACTTCACAGTTGAGTCAAAACAGAAGATCGGCTTCATAATATACATGACCAAATGTTCTAATAAAAATGAATGCATGCATATATACTTAAAAGATTAAAAACCATTCCTATGAATGCTTAATATGATAAATCTTGGTCATGTAGAGTATAAATTTTACTAAATCTCATTTCATTACACTTCATCCTCTACCTATTTAGGGAAAAAACAAAAACCCTTTACCATAAAACAAAACAGCAGTCTGAGTATGTGCCTTAACAAATGCTTGATAACAGTATTCTGGGTCACAAACTATGAACACATAGTAATTCCTGAACATAGGAGCAAGTACGTTAAAAAAAGTATGTTCAAGAGCTATTCTGCTGTTACTGTTCACTTTTTTAAAACTGAAGTATAAATTAAATGCAATAAAATGCACACCTCTGGAGAGTTCAGTTCTGTGACTTTGACCATTGTATACACTCTTGTAATCATACCCAAAGTAAGATAAGAAACATTTCCACCCTCTAGTCAGTCTACTCTGCTGTGGCATCCACTAAAAGACTTCTGTCACCACAGGTTAGTTTTGTCGGTTCTTGTACTTAAGAGCTGTTTTTCAGAAAATGATTTCATTAACAAGCAATTCTGACAAATATTTAAACTTAGTGAACATTTCTACATGAACTTCCCAACAGATTGTAATAGAATCTGACCATCATTACAGCTTGGCATACAAGCTTTCTTTGCCAGTAGAATACAAGTTCTTGTTTCATAAGCTAGTCTTCTATGGATAACTTAGTTGAAAAGCACATCAAAATGGTCTGCACATCGTTTTCATATGCTTTATTGGTGGAATCCATTCTCTTTCTCTATAAACATCAACATCAGTATTAAAACATTCCTGCAACAGAAGTCTTTATCATGTGTAAAATTATTAGTCACAGTTAAGTACTTTGGATGCTATGTGCCTAGGACAGCAGGTATTTTGATTACAGTACAGTTGGTTCAGTGAAAATGCTGCTGCAAGAACCTAAATATAAATATAAAATTACTGTATTGCGTTTCACGTACTAGAAAATAACATATTAAATTACTTTTTGAATAATGCTTGTATTTACTAGGTTGTTAAGAGGAAAAAAAATAAATCTATAAGATGTGAAAAGCATATTCAACTTACAATCATTTCAATTCTATTTAGAATAATAAAATCAGAATAGAGGCTTCCTGGCTCTACTTTTCTCCGCTGAAGCCATCTCCGCTGGAACATCTCTGTCAAACCCAGCTTCTGTTAGAACAATTCCACTGACAGGAGAAAGGGTTGGGAACTCATCTTAACTGCATTAACACGTACACTTATTCAGTTAATACTTACTGAATGTGTACTGTGTGTCATGGAATCTGACCCCCTGGTGGAGGGAAGGCAGGCAAACAAACGGACACTTGAGATAATTCCATGAGAGATGAGTACTATGAATAGTGGCCCTGGGTCTGGTTCTACCGTCAGATGCACAGAATGAATCTTATCCCTCTTCCACGTGACAGGCCTTCCCAGAGAACTGACAACTAACATATTTCCCCTCAGCCTCTCTGTTCCAGAATAACCATGGCTTGCACCACCCTCGCCACCCTTCTCAGAATGCTTTATGAAATCTTGAGCTTTTGATTTTTGTCTCATTAAGTGTTCAGCTCATTAACTTTAGCTTATGTATTAAATTTAGATATCATTCTGAATTCTTATCAGACCACGTGACATATTATTTCTCTCTGTGCCCTGTCATTCACGGAAGTGTTAAGTATGCTTTTTAAATTTTGTTTTTTTTTAAATTAATTTTTCTTGGAGTATAGTTGATTTACAATGTTGTATTAGTTTCTGCTGTACAGCAAACGCTTTTTAAATTCTGATCTAAAGTACTGGCAGAATGTCCAGCAATCAGGGAATTAGTGGGCCTTTTACCAGTTGTACTAGTATTCAAGGATCATTCAGATATGAATTCAGCTTACTGTATTATTAACTAGTCTAACTAAATATTGATTAATTCTAGAATTTTCCAGGATTCAATACAAGCTTATTAGACTCACTTTCCAGGATCTTTTGCCATCATCCTTTTTTCTTTTTTTTTCTAAATGTAAACATATGCCTGACCGTAGTGTTGCTATCACTGACAGTGGCTCTTTGAGTGCATTAATGTTTTTCAACAAACATTTATTGAGAATTTACCACATTCCATGCATTCCAACGAAGCGCTTGAAAAACAAATTAACTGAGGCATACTGGGGGTTACAGGAGAATTTGTGGGTTTTTTAAAAATATGCTGGGATTGAGTTAAGCTGATCCTAGATTTTCCTTATGAACTAGCTGTTTGCAGTATGTTTTCAAATACAAAGCACACCTATGCTTGCCCCCGTGAACACATTCTCCGACCCTGAGCCTAGCAAGGTGGTTGTGCTGGGGCTGAGGGCAATGAAGCGCTCACCTCCAGCTTGGCATCCAGGTCTGCGTCAGAGGCAACGACGTGTTCGTCTTCCTTCTTCCCTGTGGCTTTAATAAAGGCCTGCTTCGTTTCCCAATACTTCTGCTGCATCTTATTTACAACTGATTTATCTTGAGCATATCGATCGTGTAAGTCCCAGGGATAACTGCTAAAAGGCATTCGAAGAGCCATTTTACTCATGACTTTCAAAAAAGGTTAAGATATTATAGTGTGAACAAATGTATCCAAACATTTACAACATTAATAAACATATAAGTACTTTCTCACACGGTTATTACAGCAAAAGGTTAATCAAGTCTAACTTATACCAAAACCTTAAAAGTTAGTGAGGAAATTAAGAAACTTTTGCAGGAAATTGAGAAACTAAACCTGGAGGAGTTTAGATATCAAAAGACTGGACACACTCCTTTCAGAAGTAGACAAAGTGAGGCCAAGCCAGGCAAGGTGACTGCCTCGAGCACCCCAGTGAGTCAGAGATAAAGCCTAACACCAATGTTCTCTCCAGTCCAGCATTACAGCCAACACTGAAGTGATGGCAGAAAAGTAGAGATAAGGGGCTGAAAAACAGCATACTACAAATGTGTCGCAGAGGTACCTAACACAGTCAAACTCATAGAATCAGAGAATAGAATGGTGGTTTCCAGAGGCTGAGGAGGAAATGGGAAATTACTAATCTATGGGCACACAGTTTCAACGGTGTAAGGTGAATAAGTTCTAGAGATCTGCTGTACAACACTGTGCCTAGAGTTCACAGCACTGTATTCTACACTTAAAAGTTTGTTAAAAGGGTAGATCTCATATTTAGTATTCTTACTACAGTCAAATAAAATTTTGAAAAATAAAAAAGTATTAAAAAATTGATTATGGGTTTCTCATACTAAAACTTTAAATTCTTAAACATAAATGCTTAAAATGCCGATAGGAAGCCATTCTTCAGGAAAAGCACAGTGAAGATCATATCAAAAAGTATGTAAAGAAGAAATTGGAAAAAAATTCAATTGAGAATGAAATGGAATTCTGTAAAAGTGACCAGGGTACCCAAATATTGACCGAAAGTTTGCCACTGGTGTTCCATCCCTCCTTGCTTTGTCTACACCTCCCTCCTGTCTAGGGTTCCGGTCCAAAAGCTCACACAGGACCCCCAGGCATCTCCCTCTGCAGACATGTAACTTCTTCCACCCCATCCCATTAGCACTCAAAATGTGCCAGACTTGTGTCCTAAAACAGAAATTGCTTTATACTACTATACCAAAATATGTATCTCAAAACTCGATGATTTACATTCTCCTGCCAGATAACATTTACAAGTTTCAATTCACACATTTGTTCTTAAAAAATCAGAGTTTCAGATGACGTCCTTAGCAATGGTTATCTTTGGAAAGAGGCGGAGGATTACGGTTTACTTTGTATCTTTCTGCATCATTTCAAAGTTTGGAATAAGTCCAGATATGTCATGTATAGGCATGATGACTGTACTTAATAATATTGTATTCAACACTGGAAATAGGCTAGGAGAGGAGCATTACTCTTCATGTGCACTCATCACACACAAAAAGTGGTAACTATAAAAGGAGATGATATGTTGGGACTTCCCTGGTGGTCCAGTGGTTAAGACTCCGTGCTCCCAATGCAGGGGGCCCGGGTTCGATCCCTGGTCAGGAAACTAGATCCTACATGCATGCCACAACTAAGAGTTCGCATGCCACAACTAAGGAGCCCGTGTGCTACCCACCTGCTGCAACTAAAGACCCAAAGCAACCAAATAAATAAATAAATAAATCAAATAAATTTAAAAAGATGGTATGTTAACTAGCTTGACTGTAGTAATCATTTCACTATGCATATCAAATTATATTGCACACCTTAAATATATATAATTTTTATTTAAAACATAAATAAAAAACATTTTATTATGAGCTTAAATCACAGAAAATAAGATGAAAATATGTATAACTTTTATGTAAAAGATAATCCCTCTACATAGTATGTGCATTAAAAGATGGTAAGAATATGCTCCCCCAAACTGTGGCTATTTCAGGGGAAAGGAATTTTTAAGAGTGGGGACTAGGATGGACTTCTTTCTATTGTGTTTTTTTTGTTTTTTTGGTCAAAGGTCATGGATTAACAAAAAAAAAATTCTATTTCGAAGGGAAAAAAAAGGACTTTAGAGGTCATTTAGTGAACATGCCTCACCCGTTATTTAACAAATGAGGAATCTTAGGTTTCAAAACGTTAAGAATCTTGCCCAAAATCACACAGGATTAAAATCCAAGGCTCTAGATCCCAGCGTAGTGCGCATTTCAATGTTCTCTGCAGCCCTTGTATTTCAGCAGCAAGCAATGAAGTGGCACAGTAATGGGAGAAGGACTATGGGGAAGGGCTCATCTCCTGGGACTCTCCAATCTCTCCTAGGTGGGTGACAACTACCTGCTTCCCTGAGCCTGCTGCCAGGATATGACAGCCATTACGAGGGTCACAGGATGAAACCATCCTTTTGTCTTAATGAGGCAAGATGGAACAATTAAAAAAATAGTCTGACAACTCTTACAGAGCTGTCAAATGGGGATACTCAGGGAAACTAAATCCCTTAGCTATTTATTAATTACCTTTTAAAGCTCATTACATTTTAAGACAGGCAAAATACTTTTAAAGTTTGACATTTGATATTACAGAGGGCTTGGACCTAATTGCTTCTCTACTGAGAGAGGAGGGATTAAAAAGTGTATTCCTTGGGGCTTCCCTGGTAGCGCGGCGGTTAAGAATCCGCCTGCCAATGCAGGGGGCACGGGTTCGAGCCCTGGTCCAGGAAGATCCCACATGTTGCGGAGCAACTAAGCCCGTGCACCACAACTACTGAGCCTGCGCTCTACAGCCCGTGAGCCGCAACTACTGAAGCCCGCGCGCCTAGAGCCTGTGCTCCGCAACAAGAGAAGCCACCGTAATGAGAAGCCCACGCACCGCAAAGAGAAGCCCCCACTCGCTGCAACTAGACAAAGCCTGCGCGCAGCAACAAAGACCCAACTCAGCCAAAAATAAATAAGTAAATAAATTTATTTAAAAAAAGTATATTCCTTATTATAATCAATTGTACCTTTGAAAAATGAAAATATGCATGGCACTGTTTCATGATACAAATTAAAGGAGGTAGAAAACAACAAAGATCTGCTTGCCCAGTGGATCAAGGTTTCAGAAGGGTTCAGAAACACTGCTTGTAACAGAACTGGAATTTATAAGTGGTTTAACATGCTGTTAGATGCTTTATAGGCATGTAAAAGGCAGTGATAACACTGTCATGTAATTACCACACCTACTTCATTCAGCATCATCTACTTCCAACCATGACTGGCTCCTGAATGTTCATGAAGGTTGAAGTCATGACTATATATTAATGAGTCTGAGTTATTTTTATTGTTATTAGTTATATTGTTATTTTATAGCTGCCCTATATAAAATTCCCTTATAACCCTAATATTAGAAGTTGTAAATAAGACAGATTAAAAAATGTATCAACTCATTACACTGAAAAAATGGTGGTGAGAAAAGCCATTGTTAGATGCCCAGCAGAAAGTTACACATAAATGAATTTCTTAGAGAATATTTTTGGTTATTGGTTTTCATATTACATTTAGTAGGGATACTGAAAACTTGACTATACTCAACATTGGGTGTAGGCTAACAGGTTATTTACTGCTATTGTGACTCTTGATTTTTCCATTCAGTAGACATTTATTGAGCATATACTACGTGCTATCCTCT
Source organism: Balaenoptera musculus (assembly GCF_009873245.2). Lineage (NCBI taxonomy): Eukaryota > Metazoa > Chordata > Mammalia > Artiodactyla > Balaenopteridae > Balaenoptera > Balaenoptera musculus. Next base: position 63,147,666 of record NC_045793.1, read on the forward strand.
TTCATTAGCCTCTCCCAATTCAGAAGAGACAACAAATTACTTACCATTTGTGTCCTGACATGTTTCCTTCTTCTTCTTTTTCTACTGTTGATGATTTGGGGAGAAGGGACAGGGAAAAAGCATGAGAGGATAAGTTATATTATAACCTGAAATAAAACAAATACGTTTAACAGTTACACACTATATTACAATTATACATTCATTTGACACATATAAAGTTTTTCAGTCTAAGCCATTTCTAGTTGTATCTTGGGGGCCAAACATTATTACACAGTATCACTGTACCCCAATGTCTAGAGTAGTCTAGTTAAGTAACACTGGAAGAAACATCCTCAGTGAAGTTTAAGAAGTGAACAGGCAAGTTGAATGAAAAAAGCAGGTTGCAAAAGACTACATAAAATTTGAGACCGCAACATTCCAAACAATACTCTATATTGTTGAAATATACAAACATTATATAGTGAAGGTATAAAGAATTGCATATGAATGACGAACACTAAATTCCAAACAGCAGTTACCACTGCAGTGGGGATGGGGAATATTATTTGAGAGGAGTATAAAGGGCCTTTGTACCCATAATATTTTCTTTGATAAGCTAGGTGGTAAGTATACTGCATCTGTAGGTCTCTTTACAGATCTTAAATCTTTCATAATCAGTATTTCTAGAAGGTAAACCAACACATTGCAAAAATAAAAACAGACAAAAAGAATTGATAACCCAGAACAAGATACCAAGAAGGGTACAAAGGAGGAAAATGAGATTATTTCAGTTTTGACCAACCAAGTACTGTATTTTCATCTCATTAGTAAATATGGGAGTCACTTGATGCCTTTGCCCCTCACTCCATTTGCCCCACTCGTGGGAGCTAGCCAACCCCAGGGAGGGGTAGAGCCAGCTAACCCAGCCACACTTGCCTACCAGTTACTGGAAAGAATGGAGAGCTCGCTACCTAAAGGAATGGCCTCTGACCAGACACAGACTGCTGGCCGCTGGAGTGAATGCTCAGCGTGTGAATGCTCTGGCTACTTCAACAACATGAACCCAATCATTCTCCCTCTGCCTCAGAAAGGGTCCTAACAACCAGGACCCCTAAAATGAGCAGGGTTTCCAAGGCTTTTTTTTTTTTTTATTTTTTTATTTGGGTGCACTGGGTCTTAGTTGCAGCACATGGGATCTTCGCTGCCGCGTGCAGGATCTTCATTTGCATCATGCAGGATCTTTAGTCGCAGCATGTGGGATCTAGTTCCCTGACCAGGGGTTGAACCCGGGCTCCCTGCATTGGGAGCGCACAGTCTTAGCCAATGGACCACCAGGGAAGTCTCTTCAAGGCTTTTAAAAAATGTTTTGAGGGAACGCAATTGAGGTGTTGATATTCCAGGCTTCAGGTATGGGGACAGGAAAGAGGAAGGACATTTTCTTAGAGTGTCCGGATGCCTCTGAAATGACAGCATCCCGTAACCAGCATCTCTTTTCTTCCTGGAGAGCATCCATGTGCTATTTGGCCATTTGCATATCTTCTTTGGAGAAATGTCTATTCAAGTCCTTTGCCTATTTTTTTAATTGGGTAATTTTTTTGTTATTGCATTATAGGAGTTCTTTATATATTCTGGATATTAACCCCTTCTCTGATATATGGTTTGCAAATATTTTCTGCCATTTGGTAGGTAGCCTTTTCACTGTTGATTGTTCTGTTTGCTGCAATTTTTGATTAATTTTTGATTATTAATATATTTAACAATGAGTTCTTTATAGTATAATAGATAATAAAAATCACTAAACCAACTGCCCTTTTCCTGAAGTTTCAGGCTGCTCCCAGATTATGATGCCATACAGCAGTGTTCCTCACGGTATTGCTTACAGGTCAATTATGCAGGAATCTTCTGGGGTGTTAACATGCAGATTCCTGGGCCCCATCCCTTACCTACTGAACTAGAATTTCTGGAAATGGGTTTGGGAATCTGCATTTGTAACAGGTTTTGCAAGTGATTCTTAAGCACATTAAAGTCTGAGAACCACAGCTAAATGGCACAAAGGAAAAATCCTCTCTAGAAATAGATCATTCTTGAACAAACTTCTGGATGGCACTTGAACAAAGGAATCATGGGTGGCAAAATCAGGTCAGCCTACAGGGGATATCTGAATGTCTCATGAGATGGCAGTTGCAGCCAGCACGTGCATCTCTTTTAATGTATGTTTCAGTCCCATACACCAGGGATAATTAATAAACATTTTAAGATTTACTGACAAAATCCATCTCATCTGGCCTATCACCTTCTAAATCCACAGTGTCAAAATCACTACTTAAAAAAATTGTTATAATTCTCATCTGTTCATTCATTTCAACAGTTTGATTTATCAAACACGCATCGAGCATTTAATTAACATGTGGCAGGCACTGTCCCTGGCCTCAAGGAACCTATAGTCTAGATCAGCTCTGTCCAATAGAAATATACTATGAGCTACATAAGTAATTTTAAATGATCTAATAACCATATTAAAAAAGTAAAAAATAATAAACCCACACATATATGGTCAATTAATTCACGACAAAGGAGCCAGGAATATACAATGGGGAAAGGACAGTCTCTTCAATAAACAGTGTTCGAAAAACTGGACAGCTACATGTAAAAGAACAAAACTAGACTAGTGCCTCACACCATGCACAAAAATAAATTCAAAATGGATTAAAGAATTAAATGTAAGACCTGAAACCATAAAACTCCTAGAAGAAAACATAGCCAGTAATCTCCTTGACATAAGTCTTGGCAATAACTTTTTGAATCTGACAACAAAAGCAAAAGCAACAAAAGCAAAAATAAATAAGTGGCATATCATACTAAAAGGCTTCTACTTTCTGCCTAGCAAAGGAAACCATCAACAAAATGTAGGGCAACCTACTGAATGGGAGAAAATATTTGCAAATCATATATCTGATATGGGGTTAATATCCAAAATATATAAAGAACTCATACAACTCAATTAGCAAAAGCAATCTGATTAAAAGATGGGCAGAAGATCTGAATAGACATTCTTCCCAAGAAGACATACAGATGGACAACAGGTACATTGAAATATGCTTAACATTGCTAATCATCAGGGAAATGCAAATCAAAACCACAATGAGATATCACCTCAAACCTGTTAGATGGCTATTATCAAAAAGACAAGAAATAACAAGTATTGGCGAGGACACGGAGAAAAGAGAACCCTTGTGCACTGTTGGTGGGAATGTAAATTGGCATAGCAACTATGGAAGACAGTATGGAGGTTCCTCAAAAAATTAAAAATAGAACTACCATGTGATCTAGCAGTTCTACTTCTGGTTATTTATCTAAAGAAATGAAAATGCTAACTCAAAAGATATTCACACCCCTATGTTCACTGAAATCTATTTACAATAGCTAACACATGGAAACAACTTAAGTGTCACTGATGGATGAATGGATACAGAAATTGTTGCCTCTGTGTGTGTGTGTGTGTGTGTGTGTGTATACACACACACACACACACATATACTTATAATGGAATATTATTCAGCCATAAAAAGGAAGGAAACCTTGCCATTCGCAACAACATAAATGTACTTTGAGGGCATTATGCTAAGTGAAATAAGTCAGGTAGAGAAAGACAAATATCTCCTGATCTCTCTTACATGTGGAATCAAAAACAAAGAAACAAAACAAAAAAACAAGCTCATAGATACAGAGAACATATTGGTGGTTACCAGAGGTGGGTGGTGAGTGGCTGGAGAAATGGGTGAAAGGAGTCAAAAGGTTAAAAAAAAGGGGCAAGTATACAAATAGACACCTTACCATACAAGATATACAAATGGGAAAAAAATCATATACAAAGACCTGATAATACAGGGATTATAAGAAAATAACAGATATGAGATATCCTACACATTGATTAGAATGGTTACATTCCAAACAAACAAACAAAGCTGAAAATACCAGTCCTAGCAGGAATGCAGAATAACAGGAAAACGCATTCATTTAAAAAAGAAAAGTAAAAAGAAAAAGTAAAAAAATTTAAATAATATATTTTATTTAACCCAATATATCTAAAATATTATTTCAACAGGCAATCAATTAAGAATTACGAACTATATTTTGCATTCATGATTTTGTATCAAGTCTGAAATCTGGTATGTATTTTACACTTATAGTACATCTCAATTGAGACCAGCCACATTAAATGCTCAAAGGCTACATGTGGTTATTGGCTATAATATCGGACAGTGCAGGCTGAGCAGGAAAGACAGACGTATATAAACATAATTTCTAGATCCAAGAGACTCTTGACATTTGCGAGAGACATATAAAAAGATCTTCATGTATCCCCAAATTTGTAAATTCTGCTGTAAAATATCATTTTCCCTTTAAAATACAATAAAGTCTATGATTAGCTAATACTTCAATTCACGATTCTGCAGAGGAAGCTATTTCTCCACTTCTGCCACAAAGCACTTATGAAAGAAGCCCAAAATGAATGGTATCAGGCCTCAAGGTTGTGTTAAGCACAGAGAAGACTTCCTAAAGTTCTACTTGTGGTCACCTTACCTTAGGAGACAGGCAAGGAAGAGCAAGTATCAAGTTGCTCACGGACCGTGAGTCCCATGATAAGAAAAAGAAAAGCACCAATATTGTTAAATTCAGCATGACTTGACCACATGAATGTTTGTGTTTCACTAAATTCTGTCTCCGCGGGGAAAAAGCAGATGAGCCAATAATATTTAAGACCTACTCAAAGAAGTACGGGCCCAAGAGTTAATAGATCAATGAAAAGTTAGTTCCTAATTTTGATGTAGCAACCCTGAGGGTGGGAGGATTCCTCTGTGCTTTTCTTCTCATTCTCCTCTATGCTTTTCTTCATGCTTGGTATGTTGAGTCTTCAATTTTATCCACCCATGTGGACAGACCACAACTGTCCCACTTGTTTTTATTTCCAATAGCCATTGAAAAGCCATTTTGAACACACTGGTTGTCCAATACATAAGCAAAAGTTTTTTCCAAATACCCCAAGGTTCATGGAACACTAAAGCAAGCCTGGTTCAAACAAAGTTTGATGCATTGCTACAAAGAGGAGTCGGTCTGTCCATGGCTGCCTCCTACACTGATACTGATTTTCCTCCTTGGAAATGTAACATGGCAAAGTATTTTCATTCCATACAGGCTGCCTTCAGCTGCACTGAACATTTGTTCTGGCCCAGAACACTTCTCTATGAGTTTATGGAGTTAGCTGATGGCACCTCTGATTACATTTGAATTATGCAAAGAGTCTAAAATTCTTGAGCCAACGCTTACTCAGGGTAAAGGTAAGATGAGTAGTTATATTTCACCATATCAATATTCTCAACCCACAAAAATACTTCAATAAGCTTCCTCTTCACTCACATTTCCTAAGTGTGTCCTGTTTCTTATGCAGTTTCATGCCTCAAATTAATTACCTTTCCAACTTTAGCAGTAGGTTTTTCTCTTCCCTCAGTGAGCAGGTTTTCTATTAGTTGGAGTACTAGCTGAAACTGAGTCCAGAATCCCTTTTTCCTATATCTGTACTGAGCATATGGTGGATTCTCTTGAATTGCAGATCGGAGCCACAGCCAAATTTGTCATTTGTCTAATTTATTCAAAATCTCTATTTTCTAACTAAAAATTGTCACCATCTTAGAGCACTTCAGTTCTGTTGTGCACACCAGCATTTAGCTTTTCTTGGGAAGTGGGCCATTTTTCCCCCCAAAAGAAACACACTTTTCAAGAGGACAGCACAGAGTCTTACAGTGATGTGGGTGCATGGGGGTATGTTTGAATCATCCCATAGTAAAATCACTCATTCCCAAACACCAGCTTCATGGCACCACATGTCATTGAATCCAAGGTGCAAATCTGTTCACATTCCAACCTTCCTGAAACCAGGATGTGTTGTATAATCGATACCTTGTCAACTGTTTGGCAGTCATTTTTCTTTCTTCATGGAACATAAAATGGTAAAAGAGCTTATAAGCAATGGTTTCTTATATTTGATGAAATACAGAATAATTCTTTAAAACTAAACCTCTATAAAATTACACATCACTATTTGCCATAGACTTTTGGGGCTATCTGTATATAAGTGAACAGGAGAATCTGAAGTCAGGGGATGCCAAGTGCTGCCTGTGATGGGGAAGAAGTGCCATGGATGAGGAAGGTGCCCAGGGTTAGACGAACAAAGAAGTCAGGGCACCGAGCTGGCTTCCTACATAGCCTCTGGGCTGGGATTCTAAGAATCAGTAGTTGCTGGTCAGGGGAAGGGTAGGAGTGTGTGTGGATATGTGGGGAGGGTATCAGGTTAAAGATCAAGTTTATGAGGAGGAATTCTGGGACTGAAACACTCATCAGCCAATTAGCAACCTGGTGCTTTCCTGAGTCTCTTCCTCTCTTCCAAGAGATGTCTCTCAAAGGAAAATATCAAATATAGCATCCCATATTTGAAGAAACTTTAAAAAAAAGCCAATGTATTCTCTAAAAGGTTTTCCTCCTTAACATTAATATTAGTTAAAAATATTATGTCCCCACGAAACAAACTAAAATCAAAATAAACCACAAACTCAAATTGCTCACAAGGGGCACAATCTAGGTCTTGCTCTTTTTTCTCTTGCTTACAGCCCTGCTTGCAAAGGAGGAGTGAGGGTGAATTTTGCGCTACAACAAAAATCACGATGGTAGTAATGAAGAGGCTGGCACTGAACACAACAAACCTCAAGGAAATCTAAAAGAGCAAATAATACGAAGTGGATTAGAAGACTGGAAACAGAAAAAGAACAAATAGGGTATCTTTGCTAAAGAAAGGATTTTTAAAAACCCTTGCTGTATAAATTATATTCACCTTCGATTTTATTTAGGTTGGTTTATGTAACTTTCAAATGTCAATTCAAATTTAGCATACATATGGATTTTAATCTCTGGTACTTACAGTGGCTTTTTCTCTAAAAGCTTAATCTCACAAGGTGAAGAATGAAGGAACACCCTAGTCAGACAGAGGTCTCAATCAACTTCTGTCAAATACTAGAGCCTTCAACTGCTAGCATAGAACATTATTAAATGATGGGAATACATGTTTTCCTTAAATTAAATTTTAAAACTGCATTTTATAATTGGGATAAAGTTTTTTTATGAAAGATTAATCTGAGATAAACTAACTTTCTCATCCGAGACTGTGGTGTCCAATACATCAGCCACTTGAAATATGGCTAGTTTGAAATCAGATATGCTTTCAAGTAAAACACACACTATAATCTGCAGACTTAGTAACCCACCAAAAGTAAAATGTCTATTAAGAAATTTATATTTTATACTCATTTATATTTTATGTTGATAAAATTATATGTATTTTATATTGATATATATGTATATTTAAATTTTATATAACTATATTGCTATATTATATATAAATATATATTTACATATTATATGTTATATTTAATTATGTTCATACTTATTTATATTTTATATATGTATTTTTATATTTTATGTTGAATAATATTTTGGATATATTGGGTTACATAAGTATATCATCTAATTCCCCCTGCTTCTTCTCAGTTGTTTCAATATGCCTCCTAGAATGTTTTAAATTACACATGTGGCTGCCCTTATATTTTTATTGGACAGCCTTGGTCTAAGGCATTAAGCAAAGCATCAAACAGCTAAAAATTAATTCCGTAACTCAGGTCATCAATATTCTGTACAAATATAAATACCTTTAAACAGTTTTCTCCCCAGAATCTCTGCCAATTATCCTGTCAGAGATGCCATTACAAAAATAAAATCTTATTTATATACATGTATATGTATATATAAAAGACCATATATGTGTATATATATGTGTATATATAATCTTTTTAAATGAACTACAAAATGGCTATAATCCACATTTTCATAATAAGGTACCTTAAAAAGGTCCAACTCTATATGCAAAATATACTGCTTTAAATCAGATTCGCAGGAATGATTATGTGAAGTGGATGAACTACCTTTAGACCATCAAAAGTGAGAATATAAGGACAATCAATCTCTCTCTCTCTCTCTCTCTCTATATATATATACACACACACACACACACATATGCACATATATAAATACCTACAAATATAAAATGCATACATATATTTATACATGAAATATATATAATTCATATATAAATATGAATGGTTAATAATATTACAAGTGTGAAGGAAGAAAAAGAATGTGAATGTAGTGATGACACCTATATGAAATTACACATAAGCATAATGTCAACAATCAGAACAATTTGGGAGATACTACTGTTTACAAAGTTCTGTTTCTTTAAGGTTAAATTCATAATTTAAAGCCTCTTAAAGAGATGATCAAGTAATTTCTTAGGCCTCCACAGGATCATTCAGAGATAGGAGAGAACTTACAGATCATTCAGTCCAATCTTCTCCTTTCATAGATGAGCCAACTGATGCCCAGGACTGAAGGAAATCTCCCAAGGCACAGAGTAAGCTTTTTTCATTAGTTTTAAGTTACTGAAACACATACACCAGTACGTGGTTTATAAAATATCTATGCTGTGCACAGGTCCTGTAAACAAACCAACATAGCTCCTTTCTCTGGAAACGGCATGGATTCAAGGCCTTCCCTTGGTAAAGTAGTGGCCCCTAAATCATGTTGGAGTTTGGGCTAGTTTAAGAGCAAGGGATGAAGGCAGCCCAGGCAGGGGAGGGAGATGCAAGAGGAGGACCTTTAAATAAAAGTCAGCAGCAAAGGGAAGCAGGCAGAAAGAGAGAGCTTTGTATTTTCACGTACCCCAATTAACAGAGCCACCCTTGGGTCATCTACTTGGTGTTATTTGAGAACTAATAAAAGATCCTTTTTCCAAGTCCTTGCTACTTTCTTAGGGAAGACGTTTACTGGAATAAACGGCAGCAATAGTGCTGTTATTATTAATGGTGAATAAATGATTAGCCATTATTAATAGCAAATAAGGCACAAGACCAGTTATTTTGGTGGGAATCAGGAAAGGCAGGTCCGTTGGACATATACCTGGTAAGACACGTAGAATACCAGGTAGAACCACCAGGAAGTAGCTCAAAGGCACAGAGCTTCAGGTCAGGAGTGCAAAGAAGAGAGAGTGCTGGGCCCCTTCTCTCACGGCTTCCACTCCTCATCACCACTACTCACTTCTTTGGAACCATCCAGCACCATGACTATAACCACTGCTGTTCCTTTCTCTTCAGAAGGGACAGGTCTTACCCTTTTGCCCCTTCCCACCTTGGTCCATCTATTATCCCTTCTCTTTCAAGTTAATCAACCTCCCTTTCTGCCATCAACCCATATTCTCCAACCTGTTTCTTCCTCCAGTTACCATCCTCTTCCTTCTCTTCACAAAGTTCTTCTAAGGCCATACAGTCTGGTTCCTTTCTCCACCACACCAGAGAAAGGTTTTCACCAGGAACCCAACTCAAGTCCTCCTCTCACTTGACCTTTGACTAAGCTCCCCTCCTTGACTTCTCAGAAAACACTCTCTACACTTTTGTAACTTTTCAGTTTCCTTTGTTAGCTCCTTTCCCTCTGTGTGCACATCTTGAATATCATTGCTCTACAAGGTTCCAACCTTGGCCGTCTTCTATTACACTTTACTTGCTCTCTCTAGGTGATTTAATCCACTTCTGTGGCTTCAACCAACAGCTGTATGCCAACGACTTCCAGAATTAAACACCTCTCCAGAGACTACAGTAGGGGGATTAAAATGTGGATTTGGTGCTCTGGAGAGGTATTTAAATCTCCATTTCCCTATGGTCATCTTCACCTGGATGTCCGATAGGCACTTCAAGTTCAGCACCTCTAAAACTAAAATTCTCTCTCTCCATCTCCACCCACAAATGTTTCTCCTTTCTATGGTCCCTATGTTAATTACCAGCACAAAATCTACTGAGTGGCCCAAGTTGGAAACTTGACTTCTTTCTCATCTTTAGCCGCTGGTCTCCAAGTTCTCTCCATTCTACCTCCTAAAAGGCTACTAAATACATCTTCTCCTTTCTAGATTCACAGCCAGGGCTTAGTCTAGGCCTTCAGAGGCAAAACCATCCCTGTATCTGCCCACTCCAATCTTTTACACCATGGTCTGAACTATTTCTATAATATGCAAATCTAATCATACCACCCTCCTACTCAAAACGCTTTAATTGCCTTCTCTTGTCGCTAGAGAAAGTCCAAACTTTGCAGCAAAAAACCCAAGCCCCTTCACATTCTGGCCCCTTTCCAAAAATGTTTACTCTACCTCACACAGAACTATTCCTTCTGGTCATTTCAGAATGCTAGAACTTTCCTTAATACACTCATTTCAAGGCTTTGCAAAGTTTCCCTCCATTTGAAATGACCTCCCCTCCTTTGTCCAACTGGCCAAACTTACATCTTATTTCAAGACTCTCAAGTGTCAACTCCTCCATGAAGTCTTCCCCAACCCAACACCTGCCCTCCTGCTCCCCAGGGGCCTCCCACTCCTGTCCTCCCCACCGAAGAATTAACTGCCCCACACTGATGCTAGTGGTGCCTTGCGCTCCCATTATTCTCCTGCGATGAGCTGATTACATCTGCATGCCCCACACTAGTCTGGAAGTCCCTTGAAGGCAGGGACCCTAACTGGTTCATCTTTGCCTCCTTACATCAAGCACAGAACCTGAAACACAGCAGGCCTTTAGCAAATATGTGCTGGACAAAGGGCAATAATTTTGTGCTACCATTTACGGGGCTCTTTACATGTGTGAAGCACGTAGAGTTAATGCCCACACCAGAAGGGGATACAACCCCATTTTGCAAGTGAGAAAAAAAGCTAGAAAGTGAAATAATTTGCCCAAAGTCAACAACTAGTAAATTCAAGGCTGCTTTTGACTTCTGAACTCCTGTTTCTAAGCACTCCACTCTACTCCTGGACCAAAGGGATTGGATAATGGGCTTGGTTTCTATAAAAACAATCTCTCCTAATCACAGGCTCAGGCGCTGTGTTAGCCCCAAATCCATTACCACCACGGTGCTTGTGCACAACAAAACCTTGCTGAAGACTCCTGGCGGCTATCAGGGTTCCTACCCATAAGAAGGGGGGGGCACCATTTATCACAATTAGCTCCTTGGTCCCTGGCCTAGGATGCGCTACCCCAGAAACATGCAGAAAAGGCTGGATTTCCCCCACGTACCATTAGGTTTCCATGCCCTATTCTGGCAACAGAGAAGTGGGTGGGTGTGAGAGATCACGATGACGGATTTTAATGTGTGCTCTGGGAAAATAGCTGCAAAACTTTATAGTCACTCGTTGTACAAATACACCACAGAATGAGAGGAACTTCCCACTCTCAAGTCTAGACTCTCAGGGCTAGCCATATACCATTATCTATATATTCATTGGTCCATCACTGAATACATATACCTCGTGTTTCCCACCCACAGTAATGCATTGCATTCAGTTGTCTTTTTCAGTCACCCTCTTTTAATTCTATGTATTTTCTGTTAAATGTATTCTAAAATTGACCTCTTTAATTTCCTCTAATTCTAATGACTTCTTAATGTCAGTCCCTTATTTTCTACTAATACCTCCACCGCCTCTCCATGACTATCCAGCACATAATTGAAATCAGTCCTGTGCTTACCCTGATTAATACATTTAAGCCTCTCAATTCACAGGTGATCAAACTTGCCCAAGGTCACTCAGCTAATAAGGGATACACATGCACACTGGGCTCCAGGCATGAGGACTATTTGCCAGTATTCTTTCCCTTTGTATACCTGGGTACTGTGTGGTGAACTCTCTCTCTCCACTCCCAACCTTTTCTGACCTGCCAAATTCCTACTGGCTCTTTAAGGCTTAACTCAAGGGTCACCTCCTCCACAAATCTTCTCAGGTTTTCTCTGCTCTCTCTCCTGTCTGGGTTGGGTGCCTCTGCCCTGGGCTTCATTCCCTCCCTGCTTTTCCTGAAATGTAATTGTCACCTGACCCCTTGATCTCCCTCACTAGGCTGCAGGCTCCTCCAGAGCAGTGTAGAGTCTGGGTCTTGTCTTAGGATTCCCAGTTCTGGAACAATGCATGGCATATAACACACACATAACAAATGCTTGCTGAAAACTGAGTAGTGACCCCACTTCTCTGATTTGGCCAAAGGCCTGATGAATGACATCATCTGACTTAGGAGGAGAGACTTCCTATCATGAGCAATGCCATTTTCTCAGCTTTCCATGAACTCATTCTCTCCCTAGGTTTACACTGAGACAAGCAATTACCATTAGTTGAGGAATTACCACTTCTCAGACACTGACATGAATGCTTCGTGCACAGTATGCTTATTCTGACAACACTGTCCAGTGGACATCATCCTCATTTTATGGATGAAGCTCAAAATCAGTTACTTATCCTAAGTAACTGGCCTACAGTCACAGAGAAGACAGGCTTTGTTTTAAAAGAATGTATAAAACGCCTTATAGTCATCTCTGTCCTGGAGAGATTCATTAGTATCTGAAATTACTTACAGTGCATTACTTTGGATGCTAGAGTAGTGAAAGCATGGTCAACCAGGATTTATAGACGTTCAAGGCAGTTCTACCATATGCATTATCCAGGGCAAATCATGCCTGTAGTCCTTAATTTTCTTAGCAGATAAATGGGGATTATAATACCTACTTACCTCAAAGGGGGTTGAATATCAAAGATCATGTTTGCCAAAATGCTTTGTTAAAGAAGAGGGCAAAGGCCCGTCTTAGGGCACTATGCTGGATAAAGAGCTTGATGCAGTGTTTTGTAAAGATTAGTGGGAGAACCCTGAGCATCAGAGCCACCTGAGGTGTTAACAGCAGATGGAAGAATCCAGGCTGGGAATCCACATTTAACAAGCCTTCAAATGATGCTATCAGACACAAAAGTTTGATAAATACCAGGTTAGGACAGTGCTTCTCAAACTTTAATGTACACATGAATCACTTGGGGATCTTGTTACGATGTAGATTCTTATTCAGTGGACATGGGTAGGGGGAGGGCGGGCTGAGATTCTGCATGTCTTACAAGCTCCCCAGGGAAGCCAATGTTGCTGGTCTGTGGATCACATTTGAGTGGCAGGGGTTTGGAAGATCTACCGCCACTGGAACAAATTAGCTTTGCTTTATTCCTCGACCACAGATTGCATTCCCCAACTTCAGGGAGGATTTCATAAAGCCCAAGCTCTCAGTATTGGTACCAGTATTACTTGAACTACTCAAAACCAACTGGAATGGATTCTCCAAGCTCTCAGTATTGGTACCAATATTACTTGAACTACCCAAAACCAACTGGGATGGATTCTTTATCATGGAGGAAAGGCAGTAGCATTCTTTTCAGATATAGACAGCACATATGTTTAGCATGTGAAAGAATAATTTACTGCTACTACTTGAGTCCTATTTACTGTGAAAAGCATTTTATATATATTATGTCTAATTCCCACCACAACCCCACAAGGTGGATTTTCTTGGTCTATGGATAAGGAAGTAATGACCTAAAAAGCTTAAGTAACTTGCTCAAGGTCACATGGCTAATTAAGTGTTGCAGCTGGGGTTCCAATTCTGCTCTATTGGGATCCAAAACCTGTCCTCTGCCCATCCTCCACGGCATTAAATATGATAGTGGTATAAAATGTGACAGCTTGAGGAAAAAAATGTTCCTCCTGTATGTATCGGTATTTGAGTTAAAGGTTTTGCTGAGGCAGATTCTGGATGGGGGTGACGATGGGAATGAGGTTAATTAATTAGTGATCTATGTTGCCTCATGGACAAAAACATACAGATAGCATCCTTGTCCATGGTTCCCATAAATCTGATAGTGCAGATGGAATAAAAAGGACATTAGTAGCCGGTGCACTGATCCTAAATGTTGCCACCTACCCTCAGGCTTCTAGATGTGGGGCTCAACCAATAAAGAGGAAAAATTCTTCCTGATCCTTGTGGCCTATTAACTTCACCGCCTTCTCCTGTATGAGGTTTCTATAACTTAAAAGTTCACACCAATACAGGTTTACCCTGCCTTGTCATTTCACAGTTGCCACACTTCTCTTCCTCTGATAAAACTGCCTGCACCTGAAAAAAAAATGTACTGTTTAGTCAAATACACTGAAAACGCAGCAGTTTTGAAGGTTTTCTTTTGAGTAACAAAATTTTCCATATTTTTCATAAGGTTGATGTGGAGAGAAATGCATGGTAATAAAGATGCTCAGAGAAAGCAGTCAGAGTCTCAGGTGGACCAAATGAAGGAAAGACAGCTATAAAATAAACTTGCTAGGCATTTACCATCCAGTGTCTTTAGCATTTAATGCCCTATGGATGGAGTGTCCAAGGTCAGTTTTTTTAGCCTTGGGTCTCTCTGCTATTATAATGAGTACTCAGTAGCTTAACTGTCATTTTCTAAAGATTCATCTTTAATAACAGTACAACTCTTCACCTGTGTAATGCAAAAAAGATCCAATTAGAAAGCTACATCTCCTTAAATTAAATATATACCTGGCAGTCTGAAACCAAACAATGATAATCGAAGTATTAAGCATTATAAACTGATTTTGCCCCTATGGTATTCTCTACACATGATGTTTCAAAAATAAAGACTGCAACCTAAAACAGTAAACAAAAACAAAAAAAATGGTTTGAAAACTCACTTAAAAGTAAAAAAATGTGTGTTTTAAACAGAAGGTAAGAAATTGAGTCTGGAGCACTGATTTCAAACTAATAAGCATTTCCTATTTCATTCCCCCACCCCAAGGAACAGTTCAGATCTCAGAAAAACTAAACTAAAGGTCCACAGAAACCAACCTGATATTTTTCTGGCGAGGCTTTACTGAAATGTTTAGACATGAACATGTTTGCAATGAGTCATAATTTATAAGACCTTAATGGCCAATGCCTTACGTGCGTTTCTTCCTACATTCAATAACATTTTCAAACCAGCTGGTGGTACATTTTCCAGGCCCTGATAATTTTCATAAAGTTACCAGATCTCAGTTACTAAGGCTGCCACCCAGCACCCTTTCTCGTGATAATTTTTTAAGCTATCTAAACAGAAGAGAACCTGATTCCCTTTTTGAACTATAACTCTCCCCCAACCAGCCAGTTAATGCCTTTCGCCAGAGAAAGGGCGCACGCACTATTTTTAAGACCCCCAAAGAGAAGTTGAGGGGCCTTCGGGGCACTCCAAGTAAAACGGCAATGGGAAACGTTAATGGGGAGCCGTTCCGGGCAAAGGCAGACGCAGTAACAGGATATGTTCCTTTCTAGAGGAAGCAGGAGCTGCCGATAGCCGCGAGGCAGGAAAGGCGGTGTCAGCAGCACCCAAAGGAAACGGGCGCGCCAGGGTTTGCAAGGACCTGGCCTGCTTAAGGACTCTCGCTCCAGTCGGGTCCGAGGTTGGTGAGCACTTCGCCCGAGGGAGATCAAGCTCAGGCCTCCCGGTACTAGTGGTTATAG
The DNA here is from genome assembly GCF_009873245.2 of Balaenoptera musculus. NCBI lineage: Eukaryota > Metazoa > Chordata > Mammalia > Artiodactyla > Balaenopteridae > Balaenoptera > Balaenoptera musculus. The sequence goes on from NC_045793.1 coordinate 63,163,134, forward strand.
AGAGTCCCCATCTGCCATCTCCGCCAAAGATGGGCAAAAAGAAGAGAAAAAGCAAACACCAGGAGCCGCGGCAGGTGAACTCGTCAACAAGTCAGCCCCGGACGCAAGTCCCTGCCCAGGAGGGACCTCGGGGTCCTGGGGCCGGAGGCGTTGGGAAGGCGAGGCACGGCGTGGGTGGGGTGGCCGGGCGGGGAAAAGGGTGCCGCACACGCCGGGTCCACAGATGGGGCTGGAGCGCGGAATGTTTCCCTCCGCGCCCCACCGGGGCTGACGCGCGCTCTCGAGGCGCGCGCGCATCCTCCAGACCTTCCCAGGCCCCAGGGCGGAGGCGGGGAAGGGGAAGGGGCTGCGGCGGTTCTCGAACAGGGATAGGGGGGCAGGAGGAGGCGACCTGCTTGTCACCGGCGCCCGCGGAGGGCTGGCAGCTCCAGGCCCCCGACCGCCCCGGCTGCCGGGCGTCTCCCAATGCAGCCTGCAGCCCGCCCAGCTCGCCCTCGCCACGGCCCCGTAGGGCAGGTACCTCGGAGCCCCGGCCCCTAGGAGCCTCCCGGCAGCGATCCGAGCGTCCCTCCAGCTCCCTCATCCGACGTCGGCGTCAGCAGAAGGCGAGGGAAGGGGGCGGAGGGAGCGCAGGAACCGGCCCTTCCTGCGGCGGTCGCCGCCAGCCGGAATAGCAGCCGGCGGAACCCGTGAGCGCCGCAGCGCGGCGCAGCGGCCGGGGGGAGCGGGTGCTCTCGCCTCTCCGTGAGCGCCCGGGGCCGGGGCCCCGCCGTCGTCTACCCTCCCCGCTTCTCTCTCCGAAGAATCCCGGCGGGCGACCCCTCCCAGCAAGACCCAGGGACCCAGAGGAGGGAGGGGGCGATGGCCTCACCTTGTTTGGGGCGGGTCCGGGATGGGGGGAGTGAGTCTCCCTCTCTCTATTCCCTGGGGTCTTTCCTCGACCCCCATCTCCTGGGGTACACCCCGCTCGGATCTGCCGCCCAGGGTGACCCCGCCCCTGCTCTCCCGCAGGTGTTCCACGTGTCCAAAGCATTTGCGTCACAATGACCTGGCCGACAGGTGGGAACAGCAGCGAATGCCCCAGGGTTCCCATTGTGCTGTGCTTAGCGCGTGCTGCTTGCTTCCACTGTAGATTGCCGTGGCTTTAGAGGACAGGAGACTTCATGACTTCAATGCCAAGAAAAGTTACAGAGCCCTGTACCTGGGAATCAAGTTTGGGCTTAAAGTAAAAAGGCTCTGTGAAAAAAAACAACTGTATATGTATATATATTTTTCATTCCCATATATTCATATATCTTTTATACTTAAGTTACTGACGCTTATAGTAATTTCATCTTCTCTTATTCTTTGTTATCGGGAAAGAACCAAACCATTCTTTTTTTGAGTACCCTGCAGTGATCACATGAAGAAAAGGTGTTGGAATAGTTGCTTCCTAAAATCATCTAGGCTGAAAAGCAGTCCCTATGTGCTATGACTCATCCCTGATTATGTTATTTATTTATTTATTTATTTATTTAAACTTTGGGTTTATTTATTTTTTATTTATTTATTTATGGCTGTGTTGGGTCTTCGTTTCTGTGCGAGGGCTTTCTCTAGTTGCGGCGAGCGGGGGCCACTCTTCATCGCGGTGCGCGGGCCTCTCGCTATCGCGGCCTCTCTTGTTGCGGAGCACGGCCTCCAGACGCGCAGGCTCAGTAGTTGTGGCCCACGGGCCTAGTTGCTCCGCGGCATGTGGGATCTTCCCAGACCAGGGCTCGAACCTGTGTCCCCTGCATTGGCAGGCAGATTCTCAACCACTGCGCCACCAGGGAAGCCCTCGATGTTATATATTTATTTAAAAGTTCATTGAATAGTCAGTGATTGAAACAATTTAACATGGTGGAACGGAAGATGATTATTGAGTAATGATACAAACAAGTCTGAAATTCACAGATGACAAGAATGGGCTGCTTGTTATGTGCCAGGCATATGCTGTATACTTTACATTTAATCCTTACAGCAACCCAGTCCTGTGGGTAGAGTATTATCCCTATTTTACAGATGAAAACACTGCCCAGAGTACCATAAAGGCATTCAGCTAATAGGATGTTGAGCAGAAGTTTGAATCCAGGGTTGTCTGAACCAAGAGATTTAGTTTAATCTCAAGGTAGAAAGGTGTCTGACCAAGATGCAAAGAGAAAAGGTATAGGAGAAGATGTTGACATTTTAATAGAAAGGTAATAAGATGGTACAGCTCCAGGAATTTATATAACCTTTAAAGTTGACCTTATTCTTTGGATATATTCTTTGAGGCTTCTGTTTGTCACAGATGGATTTGAGCCTGTCCCAGTAGGGCACAAAATATGGAGCTGAGCAAATATCAAGGCCTTGAGAAATGGTTATGAATAAACAAATACTGATGAATAGGATCTACAGAATAGCAAATTGATAAAAACCTGAGATTCAGGAGAAATTTGGGGAGAGAAAAACATTGCTCCTATATATTTGGCATTTATAAGAAGCATTCAAATAAATGTGTTGACAACACAAGCCAAATGATTATCCTGTTTGTAAAAAGGAAAAAAGGAAAAAAATCCTTTTAAAATGAGAAAAAAAACCTTCCTTGCAAAAGAGAGATGATTAAGATATTTTGTTTTAAAATATTTGATTCCAAGTACCATTAACTTATGTGTTAAAACCTAGTTTAGGGAGTTTAAAAGAAACAGATTATTTTTAACAGAATGAAGTGCTATTTCTATCATAGTAGGTGCTCAATAAATGTTGGCTGAATGTATCAATCAGTAATCACAGCATTGAGAGAGAAATAAATCACAACATTTCCTGATTCTAATGTTCTCCTTTCCACCAATGGTGATTTACTAGTTACATGAAAACGTGTTAGAAACCCTATTTATCAAAGGCTGGCTTTGTGGCAGATACTTACATTTGTTAATGAGCCAAATCTAGATATCTAGAGCCAGTAGCATGGCAGGTTGTTTGTGTGTTCAAAGTATCTCCTCAAAATGCAGATAATTAGAACACAGGCACTGGGGGAAGTGAGCAAGAAAGCTGATTTATGGAACTAATTACTCAGGTTTCCTTTTACCTTACAAAAGGCCAAGGTGGAAACCTGGGCCATGAGTTTAATAACCTATCATGGAGGCTAAAAGCAGTTTCTAAGACAATGTCTAAAAGTGAACAGACATGTGATACTGTCTAGTCAACATGGCACTGAGATTCCTTGGGCTCCTAGAGTTTAAGATAAAGCTTTAAATGACTTTTCATCATTATTTGTGTTGTCCTAACATTTGGGATAATACTTGAGGGAGAAAATAATAAACTGGTGCTCATCCTACATCGCCACAGTGAGTGCTTTTCCTTCCCATTTAGAAAACTGCTCCAGGGCTTCCCTGGTGGCGCAGTGGTTGAGAATCTGCCTGCCAATGCAGGGGATGCGGGTTCGAGCCCTGGTCTGGGAAGATCCCACATGCCGCGGAGCAACTCGGCCCGTGAGCCACAATTACTGAGCCTGCGCGTCTGGAGCCTGTGCTCAGCAGTGAGAGGCCCGCGCACCGCGATGAAGAGTGGCCCCCGCACCGCGATGAAGAGTGGCCCCCGCTTGCCACAACTAGAGAAAGCCCTCGCACAGAAATGAAGACCCAACACAGCCATACATACATACATACATAAAAAGAATGTAAGCAGACAAGAATATTTTAAAAAAACCAAAAAAAACTGCTCCATCTGTAACACTTCCATTGTTTCCGGGTATCAAGTTGTTGTTTCAACCTTGCAGATCACCCACAAGGTGCTAGTGAGAACCGGAAACAATTTCTAAGAAGAGAACGGCTATTGAATGATGGAATCTTAAATTGTGAAAGAAATAATGTGCATTTTCCCGAGTGTAACAGGATCACAAAGAAACTTTTCCACAGAAAAAATCCGTACATATTCAATGATTTTTTTGAGGGCTTTCCAGTTTCCAGATGTGTTAACAGGACCACATGAATTAGGAATTGTGTTAGGCTGCCATTAACAGAGACGCAGAATAACAGTGGATTAAATGAGATGGAGATTATTTTCTCTCACCTTAAAAGAATTGGAAAGTAGGCTGTCCAAGGCTGTGTGGCCTCTACTAGGTCCTCGGGGTGTTGCCCTCCTCTCCTTCTATCCCACCATTCTTAGCAAAGCAATATTGTTTAAAGGTATATCCAAGCTAGGATGTGGAGAAATGGGAAACTTCATACATTGCTGGTGGAAATGTAGAAGGATGCAGACAATTTGAAAAATGGTCTAGCAGTTCCTCAGATGATTAACTAGAGTTACCATATGACCCAGAAGTTCCACCCCTTCATATATATCCAAGAGAAATAATGACCTATGCCCACACAAAAACTTGCACATATAGCAACATTATTCAAAATAGTCAAAAGGTGAAAACAATCCAGCTATCTATCAGTGGATGAATGAATAAACAAAATATAGTGCAGTGGAATATTATTGGGCCACGAAAAGGAATGAAATACTGATACATGCTGTGACTTGGATGAACCTTGAAAACATGCTAAGTGAAAGAAGTCAGCCACAGAAGTCCATGTATTATATGATCCCATTCATATGAAAATCTAGGATAGGGAAACCTATAGAGACAGAAAGTAGACTGGTGTTTGCTGAGGACTGGAGAGAAAAAGAAAACATACATATCAACTTATATACATGCATTAAAATGTAAATATGGATATATATAGACACAAATTATTCATCTACATATAATACAATATATTTTAATGCACTGTTTATATTTTCAATGTTCTGAATGCTCCTTAGGCTCCCAGCCAACAAGAGCAAGTGAGGCAGAATGCCCTTGTGCCTCTTGGTGAATGGCCACCGTGATGCTAATATGTGCTCTACCATTCATCCAGGCAGATATTTACAGTTTTCTACAGCTCTGAAATCCTTTTATTTTCTGACTCATCTTTGACAGCATCATCTATACTCTTGGTACCTGTCCAACAGTAAGCTGCTGAGATAGAGCTTAAGCTATTATTATTATCAATGTGTTTAATAAGAGCTATACATGCAAATCTCTCAAAAGCTCAGTTCACTAATAAGAAAAATGCTTTTTCTTCAGAGTTGCCAGGAGATTAAAATTAGATAACCTTTAAAGTAAATTTTGGGAAAAAAATGACATTTTAAAAATTATTATTAAATTTGTTGTCTGATTTTTGTCGGTGATAGAAATTTAAAGAAGGGTGAAGCTAAATTTTATTGGCAAAAATAAAGTTATTTACTGTATTGGGTAATACAGATATTAGGTGTACTCAAGAATATGTACTAAATATCTTGACCAACTTTGGTTTAATTCTTGTGATCAGTTGTGCTCTCTACATAGCAAAACAAAGCTTCTATTATACTCTCAGCAGGTTTAGTTATATCTTAAAGCAAATTTGTGTGCGCGTGTAAAAATAGAACAAATGTTTAATTAAAAGCATTAGCTTTTGTTAATTAATAACTTCCTTTCCCTTCAAAATTAAAGCTACAATGAAGAGAGGAGGCTTATTTTACACTGAGGAGAAAGGTAATTCTTTTCATTGCCACACCAGCTTAGATTTATGTACAAATAATACAGCTTCCCACACCTCCACCCCAGTATCATTCACTGGAACTTCTGCAAGAAAAATGCTGGTGATGGCATCAAAAAGGGACACCTCATTCACTGCAGGTGGAGATTTTCGTTTTATCATGTGCCATCCAGTATAATCCTGCTTCTCACTAGGAACTGTGCTGGGGTTTGGGCAAACCTTAGCCCAGAGTTCATAGCCGTGCCTTGGTCTTGGCAGATTTAGGGCTAATAACCCCCTCAAAGGGTCACTGTCTAATAAAGAAGAGGACTTAACTGAAAGATTAGGATGGAACTCTCTAGGTCTTTGGTATCTCTCTTTCTCTGTGCACAGGTGGGAACTTAGTTCCCCAACCAGGGATCGAACCTGCGTCCCCTGCATTGGAAGGCGGATTCTTTACCATTGGACCACCAGGGAAATCCCATTGATCATCTCTTTATATGCTTTTTTTGCTATCTGTATACCATCTTTGGTGAGGTGTCTGTTCAGAATTTTTGCCCATTTATTAACTGGGTTGTTCATTTTCTTATTGTTGAATTTTAAGATTTCTTTATATAATTTAAATAACAGTCGTTTATCAGATGTATTTTTGAAAATATTTTCTTCCAGTTTGTGGCTTGTCTTCTTATTCTCTTGATAGTGTCTTTTGCAGAGTAGAAGTTTTTAATTTTAATGAAATCCAATTTACCCATTTTTTTCCCATGGATTATGCCTTTGTAGTTGTATCTAAGAAGTCATCACCAAACTCAAAGTTACCTAAACTTTCTCCTATGTTATCTTCTAGAAATTTTAGAGCTTTCTGTTTTACATTTAGGTTTATGATCCATTTTGAGTTAATTTTTGCAAAAGGTAAAAAGTCTGTGTCTAGATGCACATTTTGGCCTGTGGATGTCCAGTTGTTCCAGCAATCATTTCTTGAAAAGACTATCCTTTCTCCATTGTACTGCCTTTATTTATTTGTCAAAGATCAGATAACCAGAAGTGCAAGTGTCTATTTCTGGACTTTGTTCCATTGATCTGTCTATTCTGTCTATTCTTTTGCCAGTACCACATTGTCTTATTCACTGTAGCTTTATGGTAAGTCTTGAAGTCAGGTAATGTCAGTCCTTCAATTTTGTTCCTATCCTTCTTCGTTCCTCTCCAACAATATTGTTGGAAAAAATCAACCTAGAGTTACCAGTGAAAAAATACTAAAAAGCAAAGTCGACTTTTTCAGATGTACAAAGCTAAAAGTTTCATCACCAACATACCTGCATCTCAAGAAATTCATTAATGATTTTGAATAAATTTTATTATATAATCATATCGTATGTATTTCAAAGTTGCAGTCTTTATTTGTCATGCAGATGTTTTGTCTGCAGACACTACTTGTTTGGGAACCGAATCCCATGATCCTTTGTATTAACACCAAAGACTATCACAGTCCTGTGACTCACAGATTGAGAATCATTGTTTTAGAATATAAACTTCATGAGATATTAAGATATAATCCAACATCATAGGGGAGATGGATTAATTAGGATAAAGGCTGGGCTATAATAATATTTAAAGAATATAGTGGCTTAAACCATATTGAGCCTTATTTCCTTCTCATAAAACAATCCACTCAGGTGGACCAGGTCAGTACAGCAGATCAGGTGGTCAGGGATTCAGCCTGTTTGTTATCCTCAAAGTATTGCCCTCACTGCATAGCCAAAGAGGCTCCAACCTGTGGGAAAGGGGGAAGGCAAGGGTGAGGGTGTGTTTCCTTCAAGGGCATGACCCAAGTCACACGCATATTTTTCAGTCACATCCTATTGGCCAGAACCTGGTCACATGGCCATGCCTTGCTGTAAAGGAAGCTAGAAAATATAGTCTTCAGCTGGGCAAGAAAAAAAAGAATAAATATTTGAGAAATGATTAACAGTCTCTGCCAAAGCAAGTTAGTGATGGAGTTAAAAGTAGAAGGGGAAAAGTGCATCTGATTGGGAATTAGGAAATAGGGGTTATAGTCCTAATTCAGCCTTACTCCATGATTAAACCAAACGTTTGGCCCGTGCTTCACCTGAATTACCCTTACTATCTGCAAAGAGAAACTGAGTGCACCACAACTACTGAGCTCGCTTGCCTCAACTAGAGAGTCCCCGTGCTGCAAACTACAGAGCCCATGTACTCTGGAGCCCTCGTGCCACAACTACAGAGCCCACAGTCCCTGGAGCCTGCACGCCACAACTAGAGAGAGAAAACACACACACCACAACTAGAGAGAAGCCCGCACGCCCCAACGAAAGATCCCACATGCCTCAGCGAAGATCCTGCATGCCACACCTAAGACCCGACGCAGCCAAAAAATAAAAAATTAAATAAATAAATAAATAAAATATTTTTTAAAAATGATCAACATTATACCTCCTTAAGGAATTACAAATTAAAACATGACACCACTGGGCTTCCCTGGTGGCGCAGCGGTTGAGAATCTGCCTGCCAATGCAGGGGACACGGGTTCGAGCCCTGGTCTGGGAAGATCCCACATGCCGCGGAGCAACTGGGCCCGTGAGCCACAACTACTGAGCCTGCGCGTCTGGAGCCTGTGCTCCGCAACAAGAGAGGCCGCGATAGTGAGAGGCCCGCGCACCGCGATGAAGAGTGGCCCCCGCTTGCCACAACTAGAGAAAGCCCTCGCACAGAAACGAAGACCCAACACAGCCAAAAATAAAATATAAATAAATAAAAAAATTTTAAAAAAAAACAAAAAAAACGTGATACCACTGCACACCTACTAGAAACCAAAACACTGAAAAACACCAAACAGTGGTGAGAATGTGGAGCAAAAGGAACTCTCATTCACTGCTGGTGCAAATGGAAAATGATACAGACACTTTGGAAGATAGTGTGGCAGTTTCTTATAAAACTCAATATGCTCTTACCATATGAACCTGCAATTGCACTTCTTAGTATTTACACAAATGGGTTGAAAACATGTCATGAACCTCCACATGAACGTTTATGGCAGCTTTATTCACAATTGTCCAAAATTGGGAGAAACCAAGATGTCTTTTAATAGGTGAGTAGATAAACAAACTATGGTACCTCCACACAGTGGAATGTTAATCAGTGTTAAAAAGAAATTTGCTATTAAAAGACATGGAGGGACCTTAGAAGCATATTTCTAAGTGAAAGAAGCCAGTCTGAAAAAGCCACATACTGTATGATTCCAATTATATGACATTCTGGAAAAGGCAAAACTATGGAGACAGAAAAAAAAAAAAATCAGTTGCCAGGGGCTTGGGTGGAGGGAAGGAAGGATAAATATTTTTTCCCTAATATCCAGTATTTGAGTGACATTATCTGTTTTACTTATTTCAGGTAGGAGCATACATCTGGTCTCCGTTACTCCGTCTTGATCAGAAGTAGAAGTCCTTCCATTAATGAGTTAACAGTAACTTTGTATTATGTATTTTCTTGGTCAATATTATGTGTATTACTACTATTTTGTGGAGGAGAGTCTAGGAATTCTTTAATATTGAAGAAGGTTCCTCATGAACACTCCAACTGAAAAGTGGGCAAAGGCCAGGGACAGACAATTCATAAAAGAAGAAATTATAATAGTAAAAAATTTAAAAAGCCATTTTTCAATAAAAAAACTTTCAACTTAAAACATTTTTGTTTATCATACGGGCAAACATGAAAAATATCATTTTCAGTGTCGATGAAGATATGGGATATGGACAATGCCATACTCTCATAAACTGAGGATAAAACAAAATTTTTTCCAGTATTATTGAGAAATAATTGATATACATCACTGCATAAATTTAAAGTATACAGCTTGATGGTTTGATTTACATATATTGTGAAATGATTACCACAGTAGGTTTAGTTGATATCCATCCTCTCCTATAGGTAAAATAAAAATTAAAAAAATTCTCTTTGTGATGAGAACTCTTAGACTCTATTCTCTTAACAACTTTCCTCTATATCATAGAGCAATCTTAGCGATAGTCATCATGTTGTATATTACATCCCTGGTACTTACATATCTTATAACTGAAAGTTTGTACCTTTTGATCACCCTCCTCCAATTTCTCCTCTTCCCACCCTTTGCCTGCAGTAACCACAAGTCTGATCTCTTTTTCTGTGAGTTTGGTGGTTTTGGTTTTTTGATTTTTTTAGATTCCACATGTAAGTGAGATCATATAGTATTTGTCTTTCTCTGACTTATTTCACTTAGCATAATGCTGTCATAGTCCATCCATGCTGTTGAAAATGGTAGGGTTTCCTTGTTTTTTTATAGCTGAATAATATTAATATATATATATATCACAACTTTTTAATACACGCATCCACTGATGGACACTTAGGTTAGAAACAAAAATTTTACGCACCTTTATGGAGGGCAATTTGGCAATGCATGCAAAATGTTAATTGTACATGCCCACGATGTCACACTTCCACTTTTAGGATATTTTCCCACAGAAATAATTAGGTGAGTGTACAAAAGTGAACATTTGAAGATGAGCATCACAACACTGTTTATAATATTAAAACTTTGAAAACAGTAAATTGTCCTTCTAAAGGAAGGGTTAGTTAACTAAGTTATGGTACATTTACATATTGGAACACTGACAGCTGTTAAAAAAATGAGGTCAAGATGTTTTCTTTTTTTTTTTTGAGTGAAAATAGCAGCTTGCACAACACCATGTGAAATATGATTCTATTTAAGTAAATATTTTATATATAACATTAAAAGCATAGGCTTTTAATGATATTCACTAAAATGTTAACAGAGGCTGTCTCTAGGGAGTAATCTCTTTTGGCTGATGTTGGAGGAGGGGAAAAGTTGCATTTTCACTTATACTCTGTGGTAATGCTTGGATTTTTTACAGTGTACATATAGAATTTTATAATTTGCAAAAATAAGATTTAAATTTTAACACTAGAAATAAATAGAAGAGATCCTCACCTTTGAAGATGTTTGGAAATACTGGTTATATGATTTCTAAAATTCCTTATTGGTTTAATATTGTATGCTTCTAACCTCTAGACTAACCTTTAAGATTCTTCCCAGAGCTAACAGTCTGTGGCTTCCTCCCCCTTGCTGCTGCTGTCAAGACAAATGTGGATTGCTTAAGTAAAGCTGAGGCACTCCCTGATGGTGAGAGCCTTACACTGGTTCAAGTTCTACTTAGTTTTCCTCATACTTCAAGTGATTTTATTCCTGGATGATGATCTTGAGCTGGTTATGGGAACGTGCAGAAAGGCCTTGGTGTTGGAAAAGCTAGATATGGTTCTAAGAAACTCTGCACTTCTTTGGGGGTCAGAGGTAGTTCAGATTTGAGTGGGAAGGGGATCATGAATTTACTTTTCATATCTATCTAGAATTTTCTATTTTACTCTTAGGTTCAGGATATCACTACTAGGATGGCTTATTATTTGTTTAAGAAGAATTTATTATCCCCAATTTGATGACTCAACCATGTTTTCTTCTCAGAGCTCTTCCTCCTATGTGTTCAGGCAAGCTGAAAAGCCTCAAAATTATTTTGAAATCCTCTCTAGTAGTTTACTTCATATACTCAACTAGCCGTTAAATTCTGTTTCACTGTAAGTTTATGATTCACTACAAGAAACTACAGTTTCTTTTCTAGTGTCTCTCAGCTTTTCTGTCCTTTGTTCTCAGTCTTATTTCCATTTCCATTGTCTTTCCAACCCTGGCTGTTTCTTACCTGGAACTTAAAAACTTCTTTCCAGATAGAATTGTGTATTTACATCAATACTAAGCCAGTTTAGATTGCTGCAATATAAGTATTTTAAGTACTTATTTTTGTACCTGCTTTATGCTAAGAATTGCGTATGGGTGTATATGATTGTGTGGGTGTTGTGGGCGATGGTGGAATTGGGGGGGGTAAAGTAATAGAAGACAGAACCGATGCCTTAGAATTACTCTTTAAGTGTGAGGTTAATTAAACTCTATTATGATTCCCTGGCTTCAGTCGCAACTACAAAATCTTCCAAAGATTACATCAAAATCAAATGCCTGATCAAGAAATTCAAAACCTTCATCAGTCCTAATTCGCCTTCCTCACCTTCCGACACTGATTTCTGCTTGTCCTCTCATGTTCACCAGCCCCTACATTCACCGCCCCTCCCCGCCCCTGGACTCATTCACACAAGAATGATCACCATTCGCAACTGCCAAGGCCAAACTCTCACTGAAGGTGTCCTTCAACTCCGAGTTTAAGGTTCCCCAGCACCTCCTGGCCCTTCTCTTATCATGACCACAACTGCTGCCACAACGTTTTCTGTATCTCCCAAATGCCTGTTAGAGTTCTCATTAAAGGCTTGCTGAAACAATCTTAATCGAAAACTTTCTCAATCAGGAAAATAAGGACTACTGGACTTAACAATCCACACCCAGCTCAAACAGTTTGTATTTTCCCACAAGAGATGTACATAGGTAATTAGGTCTTTGAAGGCAAGAACTCTTGACTTCTTCATCTTGTGTGTCCCCTCCACATCTACCAGAGTGCTTTAGATGTACAATCTTAGATGTTTAATGAAAGTTTGTTGAATTAATGAATGAATAGTTTGTATACAACTAGGCCCTCTGAGGGTGGATGTCAGTTATTTCTCTTGGCTTTGTGTTGGTAAGGTCTCTCCATTAATTCTTAGCCATTTTTTTAAACCTAAATTTGACATTCAAAACTATTATTATGGGCTTCCCTGGTGGCGCAGTGGTTGAGAATCTGCCTGCCAATGCAGGGTACACGGGTTCGAGCCCTGGTCTGGGAAGATCCCACGTGCCGCGGAGCAGCTGGGCCCGTGAGCCACAATTACTGAGCCTGCGCGTCTGGAGCCTGTGCTCCGCAACAAGAGAGGCCGCGATAGTGAGAGGCCCGCGCACCGCGATGAAGAGTGGCCCCCACTCGCCGCAACTAGAGAAAGCCCTCGCACAGATACGAAGACCCAACACAGCCATAAATAAATAAATAAATAAAACAAATACTTAAAAAAAAAACAAAAACTATTATTATTAGTGGGAAGCAGCCGCATAGCACAGGGAGATCAGCTCAGTGTTTTGGGACCACCTAAAGGGGTGGGATAGGGAGGGTGCAATAGGGAGGGTGGGAGGGAGACGCAAGAGGGAGGAGATGTGGGGATATATGTATATGTATAGCTGATTCACTTTGTTATACAGCAGAAACTAACACACCATTGTAAAGCAATTATACTCCAATAAAGATGTTTAAAAAAAATAACTATTATTATGTAATACTGATATGGCTTGATATTCTTTGTTACAGTTTCTTCCACACTTATTTTATCCTAAAAATCATGTAAGCACTTTTTCTATAGACTATAAATGTGTGTTTCCTTCCAAATTTGTATATATGTTTAAATCTAATCCCCAAATGCGATGGTATTTTGAGGTAGAGACTTTGGGAGGTGATTAGGTCATGAGGGCAGAGCTCTCATGAGTAGGATTAGTGCCCTCATAAAAGAAATCCCAGAGAGTGCCCTCCCTCTGTGAAAACACAGCAAGAAGAGGACCATCAATGAACCAGAGAGTTGGCTCTAACCAGACAATGAATGTGCCAGTATCTTGATCTTGGACTTCCCAGCCACCAGAACTGTGAGAAATTTCTGTTATTTACAAGCTACCCAGTCTACAGTATTCTGTTATAGCATCCCAAATAGACCAAGACAGCTTGTGAAACATGAGCATTCCCCAGCCCTTTTGGCCCTTTCCCAGTCTACAGAATCAGAAAATTCTGTGGAAGGTCCTGAGAATCTCTATTTTTAACACCCAACCCAGGTGATTCTTATGGCCAGAGAAATTTGGAAATCCTGTTCTATTGAGAAACTTAATAAGTATTAGTTGAGGTTAATGGTTATCTTTGATCTTTATGCCAAATACAATTCCATGAGTATTAACTTGAAGTCAGAATGCCTGAACTCCAACCTTGTTAATTACTGTGTGAGTGATTCGGGGCTAGTCCAGTGTTTCTCAAACTTGTCTGCAAATTAGAATCACAGGGTCTCTTTAAAAAATTCCAAGACCCAGGCCACAGCCAAGACCAATTAAATCTCATTCTCTAGGGCTGTGACACAGGCATCAGTATTTTTTGACGTTCCCCAGGTGACTGATTTCAACATGCAAACAAACTTGGGAATCGCTGGACTAATTTACCCTCTCTAAGCCCGTTTCTTCATGAGTAAAATGTGGACAATAACTTCCATTCTAAAATGTTACTCTAATTAGTGCATGTGAATATACTTTATAAATGATAAAACTTTATATAAACCTAATTATATTCTAGGCTTTAAAATATTTTGAATAAAAATAAACAAATAGGCAGATAATAATTTTAACATTTTCTATATATTTCTTTTTTTAATGCTTATAATTGTGATTGTCAGTTCAACAATTTAGCATGGTAGATTCAGCTTGCAAAGGAAACCATCATTCAGAAATTTAGGTACATTCCCTTCAGGTGGTAGTAGTTTATCTGTGGCCCAAGTTTAAAGCAGTGGTTCTCAGCTCTTACAGTGTATCAAAGTGCTCCTTGGCTGGGGTTTATCCCCAAAGATTCTGACTCAATAGGTCTGGAGTGGGACTCCAGCAACTATAAGTTTATAAAGATCAACATGTCATTCTGTTGCCCTGTTGCTAACCGTGGTGAGTTTGCTATTTATGTTTAAGCCTGCTTTAACCACAAGATTTAGTCATAAATGTTCTACTTTTTTCATGTCAGAAATACCTCTTCATTATGTAAAGCAGAGAACAATATTAGAATAGTTTAAAAAATGTTTGAAGCCATTTGGGTACCATTCCTTATTACCACTACCACTCAATCTTTATTCTAATATAATCTTACAATTTTTATTCTAATATGAAATGGCCTTCTTGATATATACTCAACCTTCCCAATGACTATGACCACTCTCTGCATTTCTAAAAATTCAAATGAGAATGTGTGTTTCCTCTGCTGGCCTGGAATCTGTCTCTCTAGGGTAGTGATTTTTCAACTTCATTGTGCATGAGTAGCACCTGAGAGGCTCATTAACAATGTACCCTCCATCCCAGACCTGGTGGATTAACCTTTGGGTTGAGGCCCAAGATTTTGGGTTCTAAGCTATCTCCCTAGGTTATTCCAATGCACACTGAACTTTGAGAACCATTGGCTCTATGGAACAAAGAGGCTGGGATAGCTTTGGTAAGGTACAGACACTAAGGGAGGGCTCACAGTATCCAGACACAAAACTCTGTAAGGAACTCTGTGTTCCATTCTCTCCTCCCTCCTGTGCAAATAGTGGTAAGTAACTATGTTTTTACTCAGTGACCACGAGAAGAGTTACTAAGAATTGGTTGGTGTTAGTTCACAACCTCAGGAGCTCCCTGGGTGAAATTTGAAACTGACCCACACCCCAACCCCACCCTCACCCCCACGCAGAGAGAAAGGAGAGACCAAAGTAAAAGGCAGGTGACTCTGTATTGGTAGGTGGCAGTTAATAAGCAAGGGAACTTACGTACAAGGCTAGTCTTGGGTGGCTGCAAGATGAGCAGATGTCCTCATTTGCCCACTAGAATCTTAGGAGTACATACAGAGTACATAATGGTGTTCTGTCACATATACTGTCCAGATGGTCTCAATAACACATAGCTCTCTCAATGCTGTGTCCTTGAAATGGCTCCCACTGTGAGAATGGTGGGCGGAATGTAAATTCCAAGGACAGGGGAGGGTGTAAGAAGCCTCCAATTGCCCAGGTCCAGCTCTTGGTTAACTGGTGGTCACATCCTCTGGTTGACCTCTTCCAACAGTTGGTAGGCTTGGAGCTGTAAGGCCTATTAACTTTTGTTGCCAATCCCAGCATGCAGCCTGGGTCAGAGAAGACGCAGCAAATACTTATTGGTTTACAATGAGGAAATACTCCTTTCCCTGCTCTTTCTGTTTTCCTTTCCTTCTTCAACCTGACCTTTTCCCACCTTTGTCTTTTTTCCCTGCTTTGTTGGTTTGTGGTCCATTCTTGAAGAAACATCCATCTAGAACAGATCTAGACACAAAAAGAAAAAAAAGAACTATATCAGAAATCACATCGATAACAATTAAATCACCCAATTCATCTTTAAATTGCACCATTAACATATTTGGTAATTCACTTGGGTTAATTATTTTTACTGTTATATATAATTGTATTTGGCCCATCTTTCATTTCATGACTATGCTGTTATTTGTTTACTTTCATTTACCAGCACTTCAATACATCCTGAAGTTTTATCTGCCTATGATTTCAGATAAACTGTGTTCTTTCTGCAAAACATACAGTAAGTGATTTCTACTAAAATATGTTAGATTGGTAGGAACATATGATATGGATGGGTCACTGAATTTTCATATTCTATATTTTATGTCTTAAAGAAACTTGTGAATTGTTAATCATTTTTTCTGTTAAATCAGTATTGAATAAGCATTAGACTCAGCAGTATTTGAAGCCAGTAGAATCTTAAGACTAGACTTAAAAAAAAGTTAGATTAGGATAAGAGCAGGCAAATTGATTATTCTTTTCCCAAGTCCTTTGCTTAAAACTCCAATTATATATACAGCTCTCTGCCCTCTCCGCACCATTCCCTGCTTCCGTAGACAAGTTGTATTCTTTATTGTGGTTTGGAAAGGGCTAACCATAATGGCTAGATCAGTACTGTTTAAATAAGAGCTATAATCGTATCCACACCATCTCTATGTTTGTTTAAGCTCTATTACTTCTCATGTAAATTATGGCAATTGCCCCTCGTCCCGGAACTACCCTCCCAACCCATTCTCTAGCCTGAGACTAACTAAGGTAATCTTTCTAAAGTACACATTTTGTTATTTCTCTCTTTTGCTTAAATTCTTCTGTTGGTCTCCTGTGCTGTGTTCTCTGTTGTTCTGGCCACCCAGAATGACTTCTTTATACATGGAAATGAAATAAGATTCTTAAATTTAATATTAGAGGGCACATATGCCTGTCCTTCCTGGGGCGTGGCAGCTAAAAGACGAGCAGCTCAAGAGCTGTCAATGGCCATGTTCTTCACCAGGTACAGGAACCCATGGGGAGAAGCAGATATGAGAGATAGGGAGCAAGCTGCTGGTGCTATTAGAAGCCCTGGTTCAAGTTGTCCCTAACCCTTGGCTGTACCCCTTTCCTTCTAGAAGTTTGTTGTTCCACCCTTCCTTGTGTCATATGAGATACCCCAGTACATTCCTATAGTGTCCCTCCTTTCACCTAAGTCAGTTAGAAGTAGGTTTTTGTCACTTGCAAACAAAAGAGTCTTGGTTAGAATAGCTTGTAAGGAAAAACACAACTGCTCCTGATACATAGCAAGCACTCTGTTAGCCGTTGTCACTATGATTTGCCTGATTATCAGTGTCATCCCTGTAACATAAGGATGCGTATCTGCCCCTAAGCTTATATTAATGCAGAACTGGCACTTAAGTAATGATTGGTAAAGTAATCAACATTAGTGCAATTGAAGAAAAAAAAAAAAGAATGGCTTGTAAGGCCCTGCATGATATGGCCCCAGCTTAGCCATTCAGTCTCCATATAAATCTTAGGAAGATGCTCAGCTGCAAGTAACAGAACACAGACAAATAGACTTAAATAATAAAGGCATTTTGTTTTCTCTTGTACCAAGAAGTGTAGACAAAGATAGTTCCAGGGATGGTTTATCAGATCAGCTAAATTATAATACCTTAGCTCTTTGCAACTCTTTGGGTCTTTCCTTGATAACAGGATGGCGGTAGCAGCTCCAGACAGTCTTTAAGACCTATGTGAGCATCCTAGATAAGGAAGCAGAGGACAACAGCTTTCTCCTTGGGAAGGTCTGTTTTTAGCCTGGAAAGGAAGCCTCAGCTGACTTCTTAGATCTCATTGGCCAGAACTGGGTCACATGCCCAACCCTAGACTCATGATTGTGAAGTGAAAATTACCTTGACTCATTCTCTAACTGTCCTTAAATCCCTGGATCTGTGCCAATTATCTGAGGCTCTCTTAGCAGAGAATGGAAAGTGGGGCTGTAGCATAGCAAGAAACCATGTCTCCCACACATATATTTCCATTATCCTCCCTGTCCTTCTACTACCACCAGCACCACCACCCTAATTCTAAGAGCCAGTCTTACTGAACTGCCTTCAGTACCCCAAAATGCTATGCTCTCCGTGGTGTCTGGGTCTTTACACATAATTTTGCTTTGCCCAGAACACACTCTCTTTCCTTCATTTACTAACATCTTGGTCTGTGTGGCTCCTACTTCTTCCTTTAGGCCTCAGTTTACATATCATTTCCTTTGGAAAGTCTTCCCTGACCCCCAACACCCCCGATACTTCAGCACCCTCTTGTTAGTCCTTAGACCCTGCCAAACTACAGATCTTCCTCGACTTATGATGGGTCTTGATGGGGTTGTGTCCCGCGAACCCATTGTAAGCTGAAAGTATTGTAAGTCGAAAATGCATTGAATATACCCAACCTACCGAACATCATAGCTTAGCCTAGCTTACCTGAAACGTGCTCAGAACACTTACATTAGTCTACAGTTGGGCAAAATCATCTAACACAAAGCCTATTTGATAACAATGTTTTGAATAATTCGTGTAACTTATTGAATACTATACTGAAAGTAAAAAACACAATGGTTGTCTGGGTTAGAATGGTTGTGATTGCGTGACTGACTGGGAGATGCCCGATGTCGTGAGAAAGTATCATACCGAACATCGCCAGCACAGGAACAGATCAAAATTCAAAATTCGAAGCATGGTTTCTACTGAATGTATATCACTTTTGCACCATCATAAAGTTGAACTATCGTAAGTTGGGGACCATCTGTATATTGTAATTTTCTGTCTACTTATTTATAATCCCTACTAGACTGTAATCTTTTGATGGTTTATTGACTGAGTCTTATTCCTCTATGACCTCACCTAGAACCTGTACATAGTAGGTGATCAATAGATACTTGTAGAAGTAAATGAAGTGAAGCAATTTTGGGGTGCACTCAAAAACATATGTTAAAACCACTTAAAAAAAGTAATAGGGACATAGATATTAATTTACTTCTGATTTTTGTTAAAGGGAATAGACAAAAGAGTGGTTTGTTAAAAAAAAAATTCCTTATAGACATTTAGATGTAAAAGTCTTAGCTTTGGTGGCTTCCAAAGAAAGAGAATGGCAAAAGATGATTTCTAGTTCAGGCAGGGTGATATTTATTTTGCTTGTCTCGCACAAAAGCTAAAGATTCTGAGAGTTTTTGAATGGTTTTTAAATAGTTTTCCAAACGGGCATATTTTTGCATATGCATTCATAACATAGAAACTAAATGTAGCTAAATGAATTTACTTGAATTTTATACGATGCTATCTTACTCTGTAACTACTTGCTACCATTAGGAAAAAGCAATAATGTGACATGACAAGACACTTTCAATTCCTTTTGTAAGCAGATAAGTTTAAATAAGGAATGAATGAATGAATGAATGAAATAAAGTGGGAAAAAATAATGACCAAGTTTGATTACTATAATAGAGCAGCACTTTGAAAATCTAGCACTTTGAAGTTAAATATTGAGTTTGTAATTTATATGAGGTAGTGAAACATTCATTCACAATTTTTTTTTAAAAGAGAATTTACCAGGCACAGTGAGTTGGGGCCTCTTTGGATTTTAAACATAGTATTGCCACTTTTGGGTGTCATACTGTGACATTTTTCTGGGTGACACCCCAAAAGCTGTCCATTTGGAGTGGGGCCCAAAGTGGGAGGGGGCTGTCCAGCCGGTCCTAGCATCAAGGCAAGCATCTCTGTCTTGGTTCTTGTGAGCTAGTGAATCCAGTGCTGCTGGAATAGTCTGTGGCCCATGCAAAAGCTGTATGGAGCCCAGGACAAGCCCCAGCAAGACCACCGCAGAGGAGACCTTTTGTGTTTGGGAAAATGTAAAAGCTACTTTATCAAGTGACTCTTCATTGAGAAATGAGTCCTGGCTTATTGCTAGGTTCATGTAGAGACTGAATCACTCAACCATCTGGCATAAGATGGCCGTGGTACCTCAATGCCTGACATGAAATAGTGTTGTCTCAGACACTTAGCATAAAGCCAGGCATTCCCAGAAGTAATCCACATCAAGTGGGTTGAGATGGAAGAGAAACCTATGAGGCTGAGTCTATGAGAAGCCTGAAGAAACAGGTAAATTGTATGAGCAGGCAGTTGCACTTCTACATTACTCTTTTTTCCTTATGACTCCTGGGGAGTTTCCTATGACTAGTGGACCAGGGACAGAGTAACTTGAACCTGGTGTACAGATGGCTTTGCATGATACGCTGGCACCAGACAGATGAGAGGAAGTGCTGCTGTTCTTCAGGGTGGCCCTGAACTACAATCGAGAAGGGAAATGCTTACAATAGTTAAATTTTGAGCAGTAATTTTATGTTCACTTTGTCTAGAAGGAAACATTTTATTGTCTACTTTGCCTAAGGTCAGGATCTACGCTGATTCTTAAGCACAGAGGTGCTCAGAGGTGAGCACAGAGGCGATATTCAAAATCTATAACAAGAAAGGCAATTGGAATCTATCACTGAAACTGGGGCTGAAGGCCCCCTGTTGTGCCAGATGTTAACCCTTTTATTGCTGAATTGTAGGGAGTCAGAGATGTCTCTGAGGAAAGAACCAGACTGACTTGGGCAATGGTGGATATACTGGGGCAGGGGGCTTGGGACAGTGGCAATATTTTAGAAACGGTTAGGGTTGAATGCGTACATACTGGGTAATTTTGTTGTTCTGGTCTGACTAGATGGTCAGGTACTTAGAAGGATCAAGACTGGAGAACTGATGACAAGAAGGTTTTAGGGGAGGGTGGATGGACCTTTCAGAATGGGCCCAGAGTGTGAGAATATCTGTGTCCATGTGAATGCTCACTAAGAGGCCTGCATTATTAAAAGGTTCTTAATAACCAGGAGAACAAAATGACTCCTTCTATGGGAGCCAGTCATCCTCCTTCTCCAGCTAGCCTATTGGTTCATGGATATAACAGCTATGATGGCCAGCATGGAGGTAATGCTTGGACTCAACAACATAAATTTCATCAAAACTGATTCATATACTGTTAGCAACAGTGACTAGCAATGTGCTTCTAGGGGACCTGATCTACTACCCTGTGGCAGATAAATTATTTTGAGTTGGAAATGCCCTTTCATCATGGAGGAGCAGCATTTATCATCACTGGAATAGTCTTTCTGGATTTGGATTCTCTTTCCCTGCTTACATGCCTCTAAAGCATCACAGGATTCCATACATGGCTTCTGACCAATGAACTCACTGCATCGCAAAACAAGCAAGGCAACAGGCTACTAACTGCCTGGCCTTACTGTATAGATATCCAATCACCCTGATGAAGCTAGACTTCATTGGAAACTTAGCCACAACACTATCTAAGAAGTAGCCCCTTGTGATATTGGTGTGCTCTGGCGTAGGATGCAGAACATGAGCAGAACCAGTGACCAATATGTTTGATATTGTTTTCATAGCCAGAATGCAACCTAGGACCTAGGGGTGAAGACACCTCTTACACTACAGCTACTCTTTCACTTCCAGAGTTTTGGCTTTAATTCTTTAAAATTATTTCCTTAATTCTTTAGTGTAAGGAATTCAGTATTCATTGAAGGGATGCTTCATCTAAGGGTTAAAAAAAGTGTAGGTTTTATTGAATTGGGAGCTGAAACTGCCACCTAGATATGTTAGATTCTTTGTGCTATCAGGGCAAAGATCCTTGGCAAGCTGTGGTGTTGGCTGAAAGCCAGGAGAACTTGGAACAAGTTGAGAAAAAATCTATCTTATAAGTCAGCGGCATTCTTGTGCATGCCCACAGAATGGGGGACTTGCACCAGTATTTGCTTGCTAAGTATGCTATTTATTCTCGTGTTTCCTTTTAAAATGATAATGAAAATAATTATTTTTTTCTTTTCTTTCCTCTTTCTTCCAGGGGTATATGTTATCTAAGTAGTGGTTGAATTTATCATGTAGTCTATAGGCAGGCTGTAGAATACTGAGATGGGATTGTGACAGAACTGAAGAGGAATGGACACAAGCCAGAGGTCCTGGGCTCCACAGCCAATATCTCACCTCTGTGTGCAGTGGCTGGAAATGACTGTGGTTGTCTCCCATTGCTGTTGTGTGAGAATTGGTTGGATCATGTGTTATGAGTGGGTTTTTTTTTGTTTTTTGTTTTTTTTTGGATATAGGAAAAAAAGGTATGTATTAGAGAGAAAGAGAGAGACAGAGACAGAGAGAATGAATGAATGAATGTGTGTGTGTGTGTGTGTGTGTGTGTGTGTGTGTGTGTGTGTGTTCTGGGCAGCCAGAGGGTGGATTGTAGCAGATGGCTTTGGGGTAGCTGTATGGTCAACTGTGATTTCTCCTTTCTCAGAGAGATTATTTCTTTGCACATAGACATAGGCCCAGGAGATTTTATCTGTGCTATGTGATTCTGTCTACCTAGTCATAGATGTTTGTCTGGGAGTTTCCACTTGATTATGTTCGGCATCTCGATGATTAACATTTGGAATGGTGAGACAGAGAGTTGGAAAGCATTTGATCCCAGTCACATTAGTGGCAAATTCTAGAGAGAGATCTATAAACTCATTGATGCCCTGGAAGCTCACCAATTCCTGTCCTTTTAAGCCTTTGTCCTTTACCCCTTCGTTGGATTTCATGAAATGCTCTGAAACCCCTCCCATAATCTTCCTTTGTTGTCTAAGTTAGCCAGCGTTGTTTTACGTTCTTCACAACCAAAGAATATTAGTTAGCTAATACAGAAATTAAAGACTGCCTATGTATGGGGTGGTCCTAGATGTGGTTGCTTAATTTTAATAAAAAACCATCAATTATTTGTGAAGAAGAAAACTATAAGAAGAAAGGAAGACTTCCAAGCTAATCTCTTTCTTCATGGGGTTACACTGCCCTCCCTCTTCCCTTAATTCTGCGATGGAAAAAACTCAGCATTAATTATTGGAATAATTGTATTTATTTTTCTAAAGTTAAAATTTGGATGTACAGAGGAGATGGCATGGGGAGGAATGAAAAACAGCATCTAGTGTAGCTGGTTTAGTGAGAGTACTGGGTCAGATGGACAAGAAGTAAAGATACAAAAACTTGGAGTAAAGGCAAGCAGAGGATCAAAACAAGTGTAAATACATAAGCCGGATGAAGTCCCCCAGTGCTAGCTTCCTCATACCTGTACCATTTTACTAATCCCACTGCCACTGGGACACAAGTAGATGTTCTGGTGGTAGTGGATACAGGCTATAAAGAAACTTGCCAAATAAATAGAATTATATATTGGTGGCTTTAGATATATCATTAATGTCACCTTCTCCCTGTTTATTTTCATTCACTGGTCTTTCCAGCTTTCTCCTCACTGAAATCTAATATCCTCTATTATATATTAATGAAGTAGTTCTCAAACTTTAGTAATCCTAACAATTACCTAGGAGGTGCTTGTTAAAATGCATATTATGGGCTTGCCCCTCAGAGGTCCTAATTTATTAGGTTCAAGGTAGGATGTAGGAAGCTCTACTTTTAATAAGAACCAGGATTTTCAAATGCAATTAGTCATTGGTTGAGTGACCATGTGTAAATTATTTTCCAAACCAGAACACTCTTGAGAGTGAAGTGAGTTGCTACTAATAATTATTCTGGAAGGACAAGTGCAAACCAGCACTGTCCCATGGAAACCATGACATGGCCAGTAATTGATCACATTTGAGAAACACTGCTATGTGAAATTAAATTTCAGTCATAGCAACTCAGACAATTCAGACTTAAACTGATTGTGGTTATAAAAGTCCTTGTTATATATGAGAAATTTTAGGCCTTAAGGAAAGGCAGATGGAAGTCCCTTTATTTTTCACGTGGGGGATCGCCTGCCTGCTGTACCCCCAAAATTAATATAACCTTTGATAGGCTTGTTTTGCCAGTGATTTTTGAGACAGTTCAAGCACTTTTAAATCACACAAAAAACTCCTTTATTCTTCTCTCCTTTCATTCCTCCCTCCCTGCCTTCCTTCCCTCATCAATTTTTCAAGTCAAATATTCACTGAGGAATCCAGAAGACTGAGAAAGAGTCTGGGAGAATGCACCATGGACCCTCATTCCTCTTACTCTTCATAAAATGCAGAGACAGCCCAGCTCTTGAAACTGGTGCAATTTACTACTGTTTTGGATAGATGTTTAGCCAAGCATAATTAAAAATACAACAGAACCATGTATTTTACTTTAAGGCTAGTTTAGCAATTCAACCAGAAACACCTTAACCTTGAATGTTTAAAGGAGGAGTTACCTCAAAGTATTTTTAAGCCATGTTAGACTGTAAATATGAAATTTTGTCTCTTTTGTCTGGCATGATGGTCATTGTGTTTAGAGTTATTCTTGTGGGTGAAGATTAGGTTTCACTTTGTTCTTTTCCAGTTAATTTCGGTTTTGCATTGTAGAAAACAGATCAAGTGTGTCAGAAAGTAAGCACCTGCTGGGGAGGAGGAAGGCATTAACTATTCAGGCACTAATAAGAAATGGTACTTGATGCAGAAGTAAATTAGTCAATTACATTCATGGTGACAAGGACAAATTAATGTTTCTTTAAAAATTCCTGACCTTTTGAATTATTTGCCCCATAGAAAATGATCCATCTCCCCAATTTTTAAAGTTAAGAGTTGTAGTGAGCTTGGAAGAACTTTATGATTACTTTTTCTCTCCTTTATCAAAATAGAAAAGGGATTTACTTAGGAAGATAAAATCATCATTATTTGATCTTTGTTAATGCTGTGTCATCTTATAGATGTTTTTAAAGACTTGGAACATGAAGCACTTTGATAGAGAGATACATATTTTTCTAAAAGTTTTTTTTTCCTTTGACCTTTCATTTTTCATATATAATTACTGGAAACACAATTTAAAAATCACAAGGTGAAATTCTTAATTTAGACTTAGCTTTCGTTAAGGAATTCAACAAGAAGCAAATGTCAACTCTAAATAACCCCTTTTTAATGCATAGGCCATACTATGGTGTGTGTATTGTCTGTAAAATAAATGTCATGTTCAGCTTCTGTTAACCCACATTATGCCAGGAAATTTCCTAATGGCTCTTTCAGACATTTTTTTCTTTCTGTAAATCTATTACTGTGAAACTAGTTCCTTCCTGACTTCCTATTATGTTTCTCTGCTATTGCATTATTGGTGTTTATTGTGTTGGAATAATCTGTCTTTATAAATTAATTTTGTCTTTTTGTCTTAATTTTTTTCAATGCTCTTGATTTTTTTCAACTTACATTAGCATTTTTATTATTAATTCCTTTTTGAAGAGGCATTCATACTTAAATGAGATTTATTCTGTTTGCAAAATTTAATTAAAATTTCCTTCTTCCTCAATACATTAAACCTGTAATTGTTCTTGGATTTTTATATTTTCTATTATTTCAAATCAATAGTGGAGAATGAAAACATTCGTACATTGATCTAAATGATTTTTCTCTATTTTCCTATTTTTCTAGCAGCTACTTGAACATTTTTTTTATCAACTTTGAGATCCCTTGAATATAAAAACATATTCTTCTATTTCCTCTATGTACAGGAAGTTTTTCTATAGTTCTTCATCTGTAAACTTACACATTCCACAGTTGTGTTATTTGTCTTCTCTGTGTCCATTCATTCAGCCAGACATTCATTGAGCACATATTAATAAGATACTGTTAGGTTATGTTTATTTGTTATTGTTTCTTTCCAATTGCAATTTTTTGGATTATATTTCTAATGCTGCTCACAAAAAGTATGCTTAAAGCAAACTCTCTTACTCTGATTTATTCTCTTATATAGTTAATTGAAGTGTAGTGTGTTTATAGATTTAAGAGCCATGACTACTAAATAGATACACTAGTAGATACGATAATTCTAAAACTGCCCAGTGAAATCATATAGATATATAGTGATGGTCTTTCTGCACATATAAAATTTCATTGAGATCTGCAAAAATTACAGAAAACTTGATGACCTTTACTGACAATAATTTTAGTTAAAATGGCAAATTAAACACAAATTAATAAAAGCTGTAACAGTATCATTTACTATGCACCAACTTGGTCAAATCAGTAATTTCATCTATCATAAGAAAAGCTAGATAAAGATGAAAAATTCTTGGCAGTCATGTTGAAATTATTCCATTCACTAAAAATTAACCTTTTTCAAATAAAGTTCTGTTTTTAGATCTTTACAGGTTACTCTATGAGAAAAGAATCAGGAGAAATGGGAAATAAATTCAAAACGGACAGTTTGCTCAGCTGATTTAATTAATTGAAAGCCATTGCTATTAGCCAACTCTTTCCAGCCAGGCTTGGTAGAACAGAAGGTACCTTATAGAGCAACTAAACTTTTTTTATAGAGCGACTTTTATTGGGCCCTTTTAATAAAGTCTATTTTGTTAGTTTAATTTCTATTAGAGGGAAAACACACACACATACATACACTAAAAGGTCACAATTAATTTCAAAATCTTGGGGTACAGGAACATCTAAACAAAACTCTAGTTCAGTTCAGCATCCCTCATTGAGCAGATATTTACAGAATACCTGCTCTGGTCTGGGCAGAATGCTGGGGAATCAAGATGACTCCCCTGAATCCTGAGTGAGGATGAGGCCTTATTCATGCTAGATTTAAAGTGTGTGAAGCTCATTGGAAATACATGAAATCTTGTTGCCAGCTGAATAGGATGAGATACAATTCTGAACAGTGTTTAAACATTTGACGGTCTGTGTTTCAGCGTGCTCATTTCCTAAAACCTAGAGATGTGGCACAATCCAAGAGAAGCCCCAGGCTCTGCTCCTGCATCCCAACTTCTGCTCAGTTGGATCTCTTGCCAACCTTTCTTCTACTAGGAAGTTTCATCTTCTCCTCAAAGTCTCCAACTACTGTCTAAACTAGGTTTATTCATCTTTGTAGTCACCGATGTTCCCAGGACTTAATATTTTATCTTTCAAAGTATACCTTCTTTCTGAGATTTATTTTTCACTTGCATTTCCTGCCTTTATTGTTGAAAGCATCTACAAAATTTATAGGTTAGACTTTTTTTTTGAGTTAGTTTTTTTCTCCCCAGAAGATACAAGTTATAAAGTCACTTGCAACTGAGGCTAAATCATTTTTGTTTCTAATCCAACACCTAAAATAGTGTTCTAGCTCCCTACAGACTGTTGGTATTAGTTTTCTTAGTTTGATCCATGTGGCTTTGAAGATTTTGAAGTGCCTGTGAATGTAAAAGTACCTAATACGAGCAGGATTAAACAAAATGTCCTGTGTGTGCTTACCGAGTGTGATGCTTAATGGTCTTGCTTAGGAAGAATCATGGCATCTATAGCTCAACATCTTGGAGAATTTAGACTGTATTTAAGAAAGGCCACTTCTCACCAAATGGAGTTTTAAAATGTTGACAGGTGTCCCATTCTGAATCAGATAGTGTAATATTTTGAGCTTTTTTTCTGGAAAAAATTGGACATAAATATGACCTGATGTATATATTTGTCATTTTTACTCAAACATGTTTTATTATGAAGTGACCTATTAGAATTTTTAGATATCTACTCTTGAGATATTTGCTATTGATCCATTTCCATTGGCATTATGAGTGGATGAACTTCTATACATGTGGACCTTGATGCAGAGTAGAACAAGCCACAAGCATTTTGATTGTAGCACCCATTATAGAATTTTCTCTTAATGAGGCTTATTTCTAGCTGGATATATTGGGATTATATTTGATGCTTGCTAAGTACACAGTAAATGATCATTTGAAAGAATGTGTGAATGAACAAATGGACTCGAAAGTAGAAAAATAAAGCAAATTCTGTGCTCTGCCTCTAAGAACACTTTGCAGAGGTAGATAATTTAAATTACCCTCAGGGGTTGAATCTACTATGGACAGGGATAAGACTTAAGCAAAGCCAGAACAATGTATCTAGGGTGGGGGTGAGGTAATGAGAAATGTAGAGTAAGTTATTGAGGACTTACTACGTACCCACATTATGCTACAAACGTCCATAGATGTTATCCTCTTTAAATCACAAAATAATACTATAAACAAGGTATTGTCTATAGGATTGTCTACAATCCTACAGACAAGTCTTGTTTTACAAGGGAGGACGGAGAGGCTCCAAAAGTTAGGTCACTACCCAAGATTATACAGCCTATAAGTGGTGCAACCCGGATTAAGCTTCCAACACCACAGCTAGTGATCTTATGACAGTGGCCTTGTCTGGATTATAATATTCTTCTGCTGAAACAAATGGAATCCCTACAGCTATAAGGTCAGTTCAGGCATGAGAAGGAATGAAAAAAGAAATACTGCATAAGATTTCATTCATCAGGGAACTATAGGGATTTAGGAACACAAATTAGCCTAAAAGATATGAATTCCAGACTAATACACCTCATGTAAGTATTAATTTATGATTTATTTATTCATCCAATAAATACTGATTTGTTATCCTCCATGTACCATAAGCCCATGCTGCTCACACCTGGCATGGGTCTTGGGTACCTCTCTGGTAGGATGTTGCATTTTATTTGGCTCTCCAAAGTGAAACCTATGTTTGCAGGTTCTGTCCTTGAATCCACCCACCAAAACTCAGATGGTAATTTGCCTCTTTATTGTAGCCAGGGGCTCCCAGTTAGTGAGAGAGGCTGATATAAAGGGGAGTGAAGAGGCAAAGGAGGTAATTTGTCTCCATTTCTGCTGATAAGGCCGGGAAGGCAAGTTTTCCTGAGGCTACGATAATCTGGAAAGCTGTCTCACTTATTACCCACAGCATCTGGAAGCTCTGTGGCTAAACTGCAAAGATAAGCTGATAAGTGTATTTTGCCCAATAACAGACACTGAACTATCTAATCTTCCTTTAGTATTAGAAGGTGGTCTGAGAACACCAGGTGTTAGAAACAGGTTTTCTTGTCACTTGTCTGACCAGTTGCATGTGCACAAAGTGTGCAGGTGAAAAACCTAAACCAGATTAAAAATTAACCAGTTAATTGTGAGTATAACAGAGATAAAGTGAGTTTTGAAAATGCCAAAGTGCTATAACATATTTGTTGTTATTATGAGTCCTTTATGATGAACTTCAGTGGACTGGTTATGTCACAATTAGTAGGTATTAAAATCTTATGAAGATTTTCTTATGGACAGCCAGGTGGTATAAGGTAATACTTCTCTAACTTTAATATGCATATGAGCCCCCTGGGGATCTTGTTAAAATCCAGGTTCTGATTCAACAGGTCTGGGATGAGGCTTGAGGTTTTGTGTTTCTACAAAACTCTCAGATGATATCGATGCTGCTGGTTCATGGACCACATTTTGAATAGCATGGGTGTAAAACTGAGGGCATTATCGTCCCTCAATTCACGAGAATTTATGAAACTTTTGTCCTAAAAATACATATATCTATATAATATTTATTATGTATATTATTATATATACTATGTTGTATATTAGTATATATTTATAATATGTAAGTATAAATATATATTATATATATAAAATATATATTTAAAAATATGTAATGTAGCTGGTGCAGGACTCATGGTATAACAGCAAATCATCAAATCATCTTTATTTTCATCTTTCCTGCCCGAGTAATCACTGGGTGTTCCTGGATGAAAATTTCTCCAGACCCCATGACTTTCCTGCTCATGTTTAAGTAATAGATCATCCTGCTGTCAATTAAGATCATGAACAAGGCTCAATTCAGTAATTAGATTTGGGGGCCCAAGATATTAACTAAGCTCTGACCTTAATTTAACAGGCAAACCTCCCTCGGCCCAGCAAGAGCCTGCTTCCCTGGTAAGTCTGCCCTGGAAAGAGGCCCTCATTAGCCTTTCTCTATTTACTTATCTTGGGCCTTTTGGTTTAAAGCTGATTCTTTCCTCCTGGGGCACTTTTGTGGAGTCTTCATGATTATGTTTGCTGGTGACCTCCCTCCTGCAGTTCCCTTGTTGCTGGCTGGCAGAGCCACTTGGATTCCAGGTGGCCACTTGCATCTCCTGCTTTGGACCCGAGGAACCTGGCCTCACCTCCAGTCTCTTGCTGGACCCCTATTGGGCCAGATTCTCTCTCATCAGCTACCTACCTCTGGTCCACAGGAAACACTCTCATGTCCTATACCCTGAAAAACTCTGGCAATGCAGATGGACCTGCCCACAGAGCAGTTAGTCAACCATCCGTGGTCCTCTAGATTTCCTGGACAGAAGGCAGATGGCAGGCCTGGAGTCCCCAAAGTGCAGGGATATACCACTCAGGGTCACCGAGGGGACCCATCTGAGTCCTTCTCAACAGAGTGAGGTGGTGAAGCCTATTAACTAGGCAACAGCTCTTTCCAAAGTGCTCTCTCTTCACAAATATTCCTTCTCCTTCCCTTTCTCAATCCTCTCATATTCTCAAAGTGGGTCAGAGGGTTCAGAAGTTATGGCATGGATTCTCAGAAATTTCCTTTGAAATTCTTTATATGGCAGTTTGGTACCTCACTTTTAAATCACTCTTGTTATTGTAACGGAATGTCAACAACCTAAGTTTAGCAAGCACAACATACCATGTAGTAAGTGTGATACATTTCCCCATTTGACAGGTGAAGAAACTGAAGCATAGAGAGATTAAGTAAAAAATGCTGTATGTGAAGCTAAAAATTTTTGCTCCTAAGTTTGTAACCTAAACTGCTATTCTGGGCCTGTGGTAGAAAATTTCCAAATATTTGAAGGCAATATAATGATATATCCAAAAGAGAATATTAAAAAGCAAGTAGTATGTCAGACCTGCAGAGTAAAATCTTTGGATAAGATTTTTGGTTTTAGGTCTTATTTATTATTGCCTTAAAAGAGACATCCTTGGACTGCATTTCCTAAAGTGTGTTCCATAAAACATTAGGCCCATGGTTCTTTGAATCATTCAACACATTTACTGCATGCTACACAGGGAATTCTGTTCCTCTTGGGGATTTACAGCCTATTACCATGTTTCTAAGAAATCGTGTAGAAAAGAAAAGTGTGATTTAACCCCAAATTATTTGATATTGGATTTTTCTGTTTGACTTAAAAATTTTTTTTTTTGTAATACCAGTAACGTTCTTTGGAAGTTCCAAAGAATTGGCTCTTGGGAATTTTGTAATGGATTCTTTGATTACTTCAGAGATGAGTGAAGGTGCATCTACTAATTATATTTTCTTTTTCCTTTGGCTGTAAAGAATGTTTAGTTTACAATCACCTTTTGCAGTAATTTGACAGACTTCCAAAAGCACATTTTAAACCTAACTTGGAACTAAACCCTTATATTTTCATAAACCTTTATAAATAACACTGAAAATAAAGCAGGAGTGTGTTAACATCAGTTTATGTAAGATGTAAGGTTTGGTGCAGTGGTCCTCAACCTTGTCTGCATATTAGAATCACCTGGGAAGCTTTTAAATATCTGAGGCTCAGGCCACTCCGGGTCAATTAAAGCAGAACCTCTGGAGGTAGGATCCAAGTACATATCTTGAGGTAGGCTCTGATTTGACCTTCCCACAGTCCATGTGAAAAATAACCTACTTAGGTGAATTCAAACTACCTCTCTGAAAAGGAGATCAAATTATCTACCACCAACAGATTTAGTCTGCTGAAATAAAATGGTTAAAACATGTAAGATTTTCTTTCTTAAAAAAAAACAACAACTAAATGCATACTACGTAACATTTCTACATCATGGCAATTATCTAGGATATTCCTTATTGAGGCTTTGTAATTTATGACCTTTTGTGTAAGCCCCCTCTCCTCATTTGGCTCTCATTTGTCAGTTTTATATTTCCAAACTGCACTCTACTGAAAATAAGGAAATTAGATCAATATAGTTATGTTAATGGAAGTAATATGCAGCTCATTTGAAAGAGAATGGCAATATATATTTTCATAAGTTCTACATTACTCAACTCATTGACCAGAAATGTGTTAATGATATAACGCTGTTATTTTGAATGTCTGAGAGCTCCTTTGATGGCACCTTAGAGATAAAAAGCTACTTAATGTGCATGAAACTGGAATGAATGACTGCACTGAATATTTAAATTATCTTTAATGTCCTGTTTTTAGCAGCAAGTTTTATTCAAACTCATTAACTATTATTCCTAGGAAATAAATTAACTATGCATTTTTGTTCATCGCAGCTCACACAATTCCTTGTTATTTTGTTTGAATAGTGAGCATAATTCTGTTTGCCAAATAAAAGAAAAACAAAATCATGGAGCTATATATCATCAAAAAGTCTACAAATAATAAATGCTGGAGAGGGTGTGGAGAAAAGGGAACCCTCCTACACTGTTGGTGGGAATGTAAATTGGTGCAGCCACTATGGAGAACAGTATGCAGGTTCCTCAAAAAACTAAAAATAGAGCTACCACATGATCCAGCAATCTCACTCCTGTGCATATATCCCCAAAAGATGAAAACTCTAATTTGAAAAGATACATGTACCCCAATGTTCATAGCAGCACTATTTACAATAGCCAAGACATGGATGGAAGCAAACTAAATGTCAATCGACAGATGAATGGATAAAGAAGATGTGGTACATATATACAATAGAATATTACTCAGCCATAAAAAGAATGAAATAATGCCATTTGCAGCGACATGGATGGACCTAGAGATTATCATACTAAGTGAAGTCAGACAGAGAAAGACAAATATCATATGATATCATTTATATGTGGAATCTAAAAAAATGATACAAATGAACTTATTTACAAAACAGAAACAGACTCACAGACATAGGAAACAAATTTATGGTTACCAAATGGGAAAGTCGGGGGGGGGTGTGTGGGAGGGACAAATTAGGAGTATGGGATTAACAGATACAAACTGCTATACATAAAATAGATAAGCAGCAAGGATTTACTGTATAACCCAGGGAACTATAGTCAATATCTTGTAATAGCCTGTAAAGGAAAATAATCTGAAAAAAATATATAACTGAATCACTTTGCTGTATACCTGAAACTAACACAATATTGTAAATCAACTATTCTTTTTTTTTTTTGTATTCCAAACTGTATTTATTATAATGGGTCAGAGAAGAAAAAAATACACCAAACAATTAATAATTGGCTGCCATTTTGTCTTACCTATTCACAAGCAACATAATAATCTTAACCACACAACGATAATAGAAGAAAATATAAATAGTGACTACAAAATTATATCCAAACACCACTTTGAAATCATTTTTCTTCAACAGAATCCCCCAAGGAACATTTAACTCTGCTATTAATGTACATAAAATGCTGCTGACATACTGCAAAATTCAGGCTAATTTAATAAAGCCTGATGAGCCTTACTTCATGTTAAGATGATGTAATAATATGTTGCTAAATGAGTCTCCTCATATTACCTTCACAGCAATGGCATAACTGATGAGCCATTAAAAGGAAACTGGTGTAGCAGTATTACTGGAAACATTGATAGATCATTCTGCAATTGAATTTTTTTCGGTTCAACACAGAGCATAGACGCCAACATCTTTATTAACAATAGGTATGGGGGGAGGGATAAATTGGGAGATTTGGATTGACGTATACACACTACTATATATAAAATAGATAACCAATAAGGGCCTACTGTATAGCACAGGGGACTCTACTCAGTGTAAATCAACTATTCTTCAATTAAGAAAATAATTTAAAAACTCATAGAGCTCTAAGAAACACAATGCCAGAATCATGTGATTTAATAAGAACAAACCAGGAGTAAATTCTTGGGATTTTCTGCCATAAAAACTCCATTGCACACATTTCTTTGCTTTCCCCTTCGGGCCTTGCTCGTGTCATGTATTGTTTCTTGGTTCTGTTTTTAGTGGGAAAAACAATAATGATGGTTTCTATGTAATTAGGAACTTCCAAGATACCTTTGCGGTATCTTTAGGAAATAAAAAACTATTAGAGGATTTCGCCCTGAGAAGGCAGTAGAAGTTGAGCAAATGGGAAGGAGGAGATAGAAATGTGAAAGAATTGCTTGTTGGGATATTTGAATGAAGGTGAGGATGCAGAAGGAGTCTTGCTGGAGAGAAAATGGATTTGTGTAAATGGAAGACTACTTGCTATTCTATGGAGAGATGCCAAAGGATTAGCAACAAGAGACATTAACATTTAATCTTTTTTATACTTGTCAAAAAATAGAGAAACTAAGGAATAAAGTAATCTTGGGTACACATATATGGTGAAAAAGTCATCTGCAAATTTCAGAAATATGAACTGCCTTCTAGGGACTACTATTTAAATGTCACCTGCCTAAAATAATACATTTTAATTGGACTTTGATTGGCAAGTTCTTCACTACTTCCTCTCCTTTTGTGAAGATATGTTTCAACTGGCAATACACAAGAGTGCGTGGCATTTTAAAAAGGGAAACGGTGAGTAAACACTATTACCTGGATCTGAGCTCCCTGACACAGACAACTGTTTCGATATAATTCTTCTTAGTTGTAGTTTACTAGCCTGAAGGGCGTCGTTAAACTGGTTTCAGTTTTTTAAAAAAAATAAAACTACAGGTAACAGAAAGCACTAGAAAGGGAATTTGAAGATGCTAGACTGAGTCCTAAAAAAAATTACTTTGTGAACGCTAGGAACTAACTGGAGCCTCAGTTTCATCAGCTGTCCAGGCGAGATGCCATTTAACGTCTCTGAGGTCCAAAATTGTATGAATTGTCTAAATTAGCCCAGAGCTAGGTAGAGCATTACTTGCTTAAACCAATGGTGACATCTGGTGGCTGGATGTGCTAATGACGGTTTCAGCTGCCTTCCAGCTTCCCCAGGGCTTGGTAAAGCTGTTTTTTAAAAATGGCTGCCTTTTCCATTTGATAATGTTCTGAGGGCCAGTTGGAAGTCTTACTGTTCAGATTTGGTCTCTCTAATTTATTGTTTATATTATGAGTTAAAAAATTATGATTAAGTAGGTGAATGAACAATGTGTTTTTTTTAGTGAAATTTGATAATCTTTTTCTTTTAAATAAAAAAAGCTCTAACTTCCTCTGGCTCTGGAGCTACCTCTCTGAAGCAGATTATGTTGCTGCCATGCAATTGCTTGCAGTGCAGGCTGTTAAAAGATAAACTGAAGCATATTAAAAATTTTAAGAGTTTATCTGAGCAAAAATAGATTCGAATTGATTGTCAGGTTTCTGCAGGGATAAACAGTAAATATTCCTGGCAGTATGGAACAACCTCTTGGATACAAAAGGCATCCCAAAGAGCGTGCAAAAGATACTACCCTCCCAAGATCCAGAGCCACTCCTGAAGATAACCATAAGAAAGACAATTCCCCTGAGAGCTGGCAACAGTCTGCGGGACCCTAGCAACCCACATTTTTGTCTGCCTGTATTTTGGGGGCCCCCAACCTGACAGCTGCCAACTCTAGTTCTCAGGACACAAAACGGGACAGACAAGAAGGCAATAGCTGTCTGTGGAAGAGACGGGATCCACAACCAACGGGTACCCAAAAGCAAATTCACAAGTCCCAATTCAAAATGTAATTCTTAATTTTTTTTTTTTTTCCCTGCCCATCTGCATTTGGGAAGGAAAGGACAACGTGAAATTTTACCTTCCTCTCTTCACCAGGCACCACAGATAGAGATCTGAAGAGCTGACTTTGGTGAGAATTCTCACCCCTTGCTCACTTCTGCCAGTTTTCCCAGGATTCTGTGCGCAGGCTCTGCAGCGAGTGGGGTGTCCCAGCGGCTCTTACCCTGGTCATGAGAAACTGCTGAGGAGGAAAAATAATTTTCGCTCGACCCATTTTGGTGAGTGCTTGGCTGAGACCCTTTTTCTCCAGGGCACCCCGTAGTAAATGGATAAGCTTATCCAGGGTTAAAGTTCTCCACTGTGGCCACTGTAATTCAAGATTATTTTCGGTAAGGTTAACTTGCTTGTTCAGCCTTGAAGCAAAATTTTGTTCCCTTGAGGCCTCACACTGGACCTAGTCCGGCTTAAGTTGGACCGGGACCCGGTCTGGTTTCCAAGTCGGACCCAGGCTGACCCCGGACACGGTCTGGTTTCTACGTCGGACCCAGGCTGACCCCAGACACGGTCTGGTTTCCAAGTCGGACCCAGGCTGACCCCAGACACGGTCTGGTTTCTAAGTCGGAACCAGTTGGACTCCAGTCGGTTTCCGGACCCAACCCGGAAAAAGAGCCGCTCAAAGAAAGTTTGAAAGCTCACGACGCAAAAGCTGCAGAGGCAGGAATGAGGAGGGCCTCACCCACCACCGGCAAGAAAGCGGCGAGCTCAAGGGGCTCACAGGTACATTCACCTGCTTGCTTGTTGCTCCAGAGGGTCCTCGGGGGTCTCCTCTGGTGCCCTCTTCTGAAACCAGGACTGTTAAAAGATAAACTGAGGCATATTAAACATTCTGAGAGTTTTTTTGAGCAAAAATCGATTTGAATCAGGCAGCATTCCATCCAGCAGATAGAAGGGGCTCCGAGAATCTATACAAAATGAGATTTTTATAAGCAGAAGGGAGCAGGAACTAGGCAACAAAGTGGTTGGTCATTGCAAGGTCGCTTCCCTTTAAGGGATGGCAGGGGTCTGTCAGGCAGATAACCTACTCATTGCTGATAGGTGATTCCTGACTGACTGGTTTTAGACTCCATTTCTGGGAGAACTGAAACTGTAATTAATTTATGTTTTGGTTTGGTGACGTGGGGTTTAACGTAAGTGACTCCATTTGGGGCCTGTTGTCTTGTTTTTACAAGACTTAAATTTAAAAATAAATTAACTTATTTATTCTCTCACCTATTCAACTCCTACTCTTGTGTCAACCTCTGTGTGAACCAGGAGGGATTAAGAAATAAAAGCACATCCCTTGACTACTGAAGCCTCTGGTTTAGAACCTGTGCAACTGACAACACACTGGCTTGGATTTGGGCTTCCTTTTCAAATATAGACAGCAGCAGGGTAAGTCTTGATTTTCACTTTGTTTGTCATTATTTCCTGGTTTGCCTTTCATGGTGGTGAGGTCCTTACCCCTGCCTTCTGAATCCCCACTCCTCTCAGACAACCCTTATCTTCTACACATGGTTGAATGAATGAGCACTTACTTAGGCTTACTATTTTCCCCTTCATTTAATATTCACAACTTGTGATTTGTAAAATCTTGATATTTCCTTTAGTGCAGAGTGATAGCACCTCCAGCTTAGTCCTTTTCCAAACTATCTGGCTGACTTAGAATTCCCACATTTCCCAGTCTCTGCCATAGTGCTCAATTTTATCTTTTTTCATAGCATTTCACATTATTTGCAATGATTATCTTTATTAATTGGTCTATAGCTATTTTTTCCCCCTATGATGTACGATGTGAAACCTAAGTGTCAGCACATTTAAGACAGTTTCCCTGAAACCTGAGTAAGGGGCAAAGTGAGGAACCTAACCCAGGCTTTTAGACTTCCTAGTTTGGGGTCTTTACCATACACCCGAACTGCCTTAATTCCTGGAAGGGTGAGACTCTCCTTATCCAAGTTTCTGGACAAGAAAGTGGATCCAACCAGAGAGAATGTGGAGAGGGATGCCTCTCTCTGCTTTGTATCCTTGTCCACTGTGGCTTATCAGTCAGGAAGTGGAGTCATAGGCAGTATATACTCAGTTTAGTTTCCCCAGAAACACTGACAGGTGGTGCAAACAGAAATCTGAATTATTTATAAATGACTGTAGGAAAATATTTACTTTGGGAACTCTTACCATTTTATGCTTGATTCATTTATGGTCTACTGTTTAGAGCTGCAGTTGGCTTTACTATCATTTATTCTTTCGTACATTGAGTCAGTGAGCCTTGATTCAGCAGCTACTACGAGGATAAACCAGATTAGGTTATCTTCTTAAGCATTTAGGAGTCAAAGTAAATTTGATTGACTTACAGCTGTATTTTAAATATATTGCCCCCTCATTCATGTTCACCTGTATACTCTAGAGGGAGGATGAATTCTGGAGCACACAACAGTGACATAGAGGATGGCCTGTTATATCTCTCCCCATATTCTAGGGTATGTATATGCCAGCACCTAACAGTCCTTGTCACATGGCAGATGGTCAATATATACTTGTTAACCAACTGCCTGAATGAATATGATGATGCCATCTTTCTGCTTGAAATCCTCTAAGGGCCTCCTATTGTACATACAGTGAAGTCCTTTCTTTGACTCTGACCTTCAAGCCCTGCTTACCTTTCTAACCTCACTTATGCAGCCCCATCTGCACTACTCTTTTTAAACTCTCTCCTATCCAAGGACTTTGGCACATGTTTTCCCTTTGCCTGGAATGCTCTTTTTTCTGTCCTTCTTCAGGTCCCAGGTCAAATGTCCTGTTCTCAGAAAGGCCTTCCTTGACCTCACTATTTAAGCATGTTCCCTTACCTTTCTCCATTTCAGCAACTTGTTTGTAACCTTTGTAGCATTTATTTCAGTTTTCAATTTTCACCTCTTTCACTGTCATTCCTACATCTAAAGCCCCATCATCTCAGGCCTGGACTATTCCTGCCCTCCTACATTTTGTCCTCCACGTCGCAACCAGAGTGAATTTTTAAAATAAATAAGATAGATTGTCCTAGTTACAATCCTGGCTCTGCTCTATACAAGCATGTGTGATGAAATGTGATGAAATGTCTTCGGGCCTCTGTTTCCTTATTTGTAAAATAGGGATAGTACAGTTGACCCTTGAACAACACAGGTTTGAACTGTGAGGGTCCACTTACATGCAGATATTTTTCAATAAATTAACAGCTGGTTGAATCTGCAGATGTGGAACCTTGGATATGGAGGGCTGACTGTGAAGTTACACGTGGATTTTTTACTGCGTGGGGCGTCTGCACTCCTAGCCCCTGCGTTGTTCAAGAGTCAACTGTAGCAACACCCCTTTCATAAGCTTGCTGAATGATTAAATGAGTACATATTTGTAAAGCACTTAGAACAGTCCAAGTTCATAGTCAGCGCTATATTTTAGCTTTGAACATATAATAACTGAAACTCCCATTACTTCTTATTATACTCTAACTAAAATCCAGACTTCTTAACCACAAGTCTCTGAGGCTCTACATTATCTTGTTTTCTTGCCTCTCTCTTCAAACTGACTGCTTACAACTCTTCTCCTTGCTCCCTATCCACCCGCATCGACCTTTTCTTCCAGGCTTCTGGTCTTAAAACCTGCTTTACTAAAGCTGAGAATGCTCATCCTCTAGATCTTAGTGTAGTTCTCTCCTCACCAATTCAGGCTCTTCTGAGAAACCTTTCCTGACCACCTTATCCCTCCCCCTCCCCCTCTCGTTCTTTATTCCTGCATCCCTATTGTCCTTAACAGTTGTCATAACCTGCTATTATCTTATATCAATATATTGATCTATTTACTTGTTTTTTCCAGTCTCCCACACTCTCAAGTTATCTCTATGATATCAAGCACTTTGTCTGCCTGGTTTACCTTTCTATCCCCAGGATATAAAACAGTGCCTATATAAAACAGTGCCTGGCATCTAGTAGGTGCTCCATAAATATTTGTTGGATAAATTGCAAAACGGTCTTACAAGTGTACTTTACCATTGGTGGAATTATTGCCATTTCTGCCATTTCATACTTCTTGGCTAAGACATAAAATCTATGGCATAATTTAATCTCCTTAAATCAACTATAAGCATTTGGCTGGGATTAAGCAAATTCCAAATTTACATGATTAGAGTACAAGGAATTGTTTTGACCTCTCATAATTGTATGTTTCAAAGCTTTTTTTGTGTTTTCAGTGCCTGGAGTTATTTAAATAGGTCTGCATTGTGATATTTTTCAGTCAATACCATTGTTATTAAATCTTTTTGTAAAAATGCTATCTCTGATCTTTCCTGATACATGGAATTTAAATTCTTTGGAATAGTTGAAGAAGATAAAGAAAGAAGGAAATAAGGCTGGGGTGTTCTCTCGAGACTCCATAGCCTAATGTGCTTTGAGGAATGTATATTCTGATTCATGGCACATTTTCCAGTTTGGTAAAAATGGAGTATAGTGATAGCCCACTGCAGTGTTATATACAAAGTATATTGAGAGCCCTAAGAAAACCATTAGAAATCCAACTGGGGATTTCTTGTGTGTCTAAAACTGAGAATAGGAAATCTGCTTTGCCCTGATACCCTCCCTCACTTCCCTCATTTCTGGGGTCTTATAGAAACCTAATCAAGTAAGCTGGCCTAGCAAGGAGGAAGCATTGCAAAAAAGCAAAGGAGTTCAGTCTGTCTTCTCCTATGCCTAATAGAACAATCTGCCATTATTAAACAACTAAAGAAATTTAAATAAAATCAGATGATTATTCAATGTGCAGATCATTCAAGATATAGGTGAATATCAGAGAATGAGAGAAATTCCATTTAGAATCTTTTTTTTTAAAAATAAATTTATTTATTTATTTTTGACTGTGTTGGGTCTTCGTTTCTGTGCGAGGGCTTTCTCCAGTTGCGGCAAGTGGGGGCCACTCTTCATCGCGGTGCGCGGGCCTCTCACTGTCGCGGCCTCTCCCGTTGCGGAGCACAGGCTCCAGACGTGCAGGCTCAGTAGTTGTGGCTCACAGGCCCAGCCGCTCTGCAGCATGTGGGATCTTCCCGGATCGGGGCACGAACCCGTGTCCCCTGCATTGGCGGGCGGATTCTTAACCACTGCGCCACCAGGGAAGTCCCCATTTAGAATCTTTGACGTCCCTTTCTAAGATCTGCAAATGTAGCAAACATATGAGTCCTTAAAGATAGAATGTAACTTCAGCCCATCCCTCAATTCTTTCCTGGGCCCACCTTGTCTTCAACATCAGTTCCTGGAATCTCAAAGTGGGAGTGAAGCTCGCCACTTGGTAGAAGATGAAAGGTGGAAATCTGATGGTTTGTTTTTAGGTAGTGTCATTGTGTTCTTGCTTCAGAGTGTTCCTTCAGATGGGTCTCATCATATTGTCTTGGCATTGAAATGGCTGCATCAAAGCAGCTTCATCAACAGATCATACACTTAAAATAGAAAACAGGCACATCACCTCAACACGAGTAGTTGTTACACTATCTGCCTTTCTGAATATGCTTCAGCGACACCCACGCTAATTAAATGAAGTCGATTAGAACTCAGCAGTGACCTAATTCCATGTCTAGCACATCAAGAACTGTTTGTTTATACCAGTTATCAGAACAGGGTTACCAAACTGTAGAAGTAATTTAGGTGGCACTTTCTAAACAATGTAGATCAATTTAAAGTGGATTCACTGTGGTAAGTGACTCATGATGGAATAGTGAGATCAAACCTATGATAATGTTTATAAAAGGAAGAGAACGTGAGAAGAATAAAATATCTTAAGTTATAAAAATTCTTCAGACGAATCGATTTAGTTAACTATTTATTGAGTGCCTACTATGTACCAGGCATTGGGGGTACAGCAGTGGACAAAATGGACCAAAAAATTCCCTACCTTCATGGAGCTGTCATTTGTGAGGGAAGGTCAATAAAAATATTGAAAGTTAAGTGTGTACTATGTCAGAAAGTGATAAGTGCTATGAAGAAAAATAACACAAGAAAGGGGAACATTTCACTTCTAATCTGTCACCAAATTCTGATGGTTTTACTTTCGAAATATATTCAGAAACCAGCCACTTCCGCCACTTCCACTACTCAGCTCAAGCCGCCAGTGTATCGAGGGCAGAATAATGCAGTAGCCTCCAGATTGGCCATCCTGCTTTAACTTGGCCCCTTTCTGTTTATTCTTTTTCTTTTTTGGCTGCACCGTGCGGCATGAGGGACCTTAGTTCTCAGACCAGGGATCAAACCCTG
Organism: Balaenoptera musculus; assembly: GCF_009873245.2. NCBI lineage: Eukaryota > Metazoa > Chordata > Mammalia > Artiodactyla > Balaenopteridae > Balaenoptera > Balaenoptera musculus. The sequence goes on from NC_045793.1 coordinate 63,204,593, forward strand.
CACCCCCTATCTTGGAAGCATGGAGTCTTAACCACTGGACTACTAGAAGTCCCCCTTTCCATTTATTCTTAATACAGCTCCCAGAGTCATCTTGCTAAAAAGAAGTCAGGCAGTTTCACTTGTCTCCTCTAAACTCTCCAGTGGTCACCCAGAGAAAAGCTCAAGTCTTTGATATGGGGTTGGCCAAAAAGTTCGTTCGGTTTTTCCATAAGATGTTATGGAAAAAACCCAAACAAGCTTTTTGGCCAACCCAATAGTAGCCTCAAGGTCCGGCATTATCTGGCCTTTGTTTGCCCTTTGTGCTTCTCTCTTATAGCCCTGGGGCCTGCTTGCTCTTCCTTGAACACTGGGTATCTCCTGCCTCAGGGCCTTTGCTCTTGTCCTTCCTTTGCCTAGAAATCATCTCTTTTACTCTTTTTGCTTTTCGTGTCACCTGCTTTCGAATCAACTCTGGCATCTGCCTGGGGCTGTGCTGATGGTTATTTCACAAAACAGAACAAGCAGGGAGTTTGACTCCAATTATTACCTTTCACCTGTTTTGCTGGCCACACTATCAAGCACCTGTGCCTCATTAAAAGGGTGCTAGCACATGTTATGTCTTGTCTGTTCATCACTCCCATCCAGTTACTCAACTACCAATTTTCTCATTTCACCCTCACCTTGTTCATTGGACCTATGCTCTTATCTTCCTGGATTATGCCCTTGGTCCATTAGCACTAGGACCCTGCCTGTCTGTCCTGGTGCTGTATGTTTGAACTGCCTTGGGAATGCACCTTCCTTCTGACTTAGATCCAGGGAACTTTTCTAGCTGAAAGCTGTCACCAACGTCATCCATGCCTCCTCATAGCAGGCAGAATTTGGACACCATGAGCTTAAGAAGGCAACTTCCATTTTAATGTGAGTAGTAAATAGAAAAATGTTGTCCGACAAAATTTTACCTTAGAGCTGGTAATGGCCCTTTATGCAGCTCTTTACTGAAGTGGAGTGGAAGTTCTTTATGCAGCTCTTTACTGAAAAGGAGGGAATGTTATTTTTATTGGCTATTTAGATTATTAATCCCACCATCAATTGGTAGAGTTATTAATAGTGTGCTCTCTGCAGAGATCTGTACTTTTCTTGTCTATCCTTGCTCCACATTGCAGCAGTGATAAATTCTGTTATCTTTCATGCTTTTTGGTTTTTTCATGTTGCTCATCTTTGGGTGGTAAGATTATAAAGATTCAGGTATGGCCTTGGAGGAGGGAAGAGAACATGGTCCAACTAGCTTTCCAGAGTCTTCTGCTAACAGACAGCAGAATATGTGTGTGTGTGTGTGTGTGTGTGTACACACACACACACAAACACATTTTAAAATATATACAGTATTTAAATAAGACTATAGACTCTCTCTCTCTCTCTCTCTCTCTCTCTCTCTATATATATATATAGACTCTGGTTGGGGCGATTTGATTCTTCCTAGTTTCCCATAATTTATAACAGCATCTCAATTCCTGTTTTATTTCTAACAGTCAGTATTCCAGTTATCTACTGCTGTATAACAAACCATCCAAAACCTTAGTGGCGTAAAGCTAAAACCGCCTTTTTTACACCCATGAAATTTGTCGTTAGGGGTTTGCACAGCACACAGTAGGGATGGCTTGTCTCTGCTCTATGATGTCTGAGACCCTAGCTGGGAAGAAATGAGTGGCTGGGGGTGACTGAGTGGCTGGGGGTGACTGAGTGGCTGGGGGTGACTGAGTGGCTGGGGGTGACTGAGTGGCTGGGGGTGACTGAGTGGCTGGGGGGCTGGGAACCATCTGGAGGCTTCTTCCTGCACATGTTGGAACCTGGTTTGGGATGATTTGAAGGCTGGACACAGCCGGGACACTGTGATCTGGTGTTTCTACCTGTGTCCTTTCCGTGTGGCTCGGGCTCCCAACAGTATGATATTCTTTACACATTAAAGTGTTGTTTAGTGCTATCTAAAATAGAGTTGCCCAGTGATGAAAGTAGCTTTCACAAATTCCACGTTCCAAAATCTCTCAGGCCCTTATTCAAGAAATCGTTACTCTTATTTCACAGTTCCAGTAGGGATGCACCTCACGTAACCTGGCCTATAGAAGATTATGAGCAGCCAATTGGACAGTCAAGGGTGACTGCCGGAGTCAGGTGAATGGATAGGGCAGTCACTGTCAGATTGGTATTGGGATACAGATTCAGTTTTAATCCTTTAGAGGAGGTATGTAAATCTTCATTGCAACTCAGAAAGAGCAACAGTGGGGACCACTGTGTGTAAGAATCACTAGATCAACATGAGTCACTAGCCCTTTACGACAATATAGTGTGGGAAGGGACCAATTTTATGTACTAGTCAAGGACAGGTTTTGTAGCAAAGCACTCGGGTTCACATTCCTAGTTCTGTTTCTTAACAGGTGTGCTGCCTTGGTTCTGTAAAATGTACTTATCAGATCCATCTCATAGGCTTATTTTGGAGGAAAGGGGAGATTAAGTGAGGTAATGTCTTTAAAGCAGAGTGTGGATGGTAAAAGCTGATAAACAATCGTACCATCTCTGAGAGTCCCACTGATGACCCTGAATCATTAAGAGAAGGGCACATTATAATAAGTGTGCTCATTTATTGAAACTAGAAAATGTATCATAAATATTATAAAGATTAAAATTATAAAGATCATAAAGTAAAATATCTGGATCAGACAATGTCCTGACAGGAAAGAACCCATTAAAATTGGATAATTGAAGAGAGTTGAAGAGAGTTTTGCAGATACGTGAGCAGCGTATAGGGAAACCACTGGATACAGAGAACAGGGTGGAAAAGTATTATCACTCCGAGGTCTCGGGGGAGGGGATGGGCTTACCAGGACTCAGACACAGTGAGGATGAGAAGAGGGTTGCTGAGACCCTTGTTGGAAGGATGCAGCTTGCCTGTGGGGACCCCTTAGGGAGGAAGGTGGAAGGAAGATACCCTGACCTCACTCTTTCTCTAATCTGCTGGAAGCCAGTGGGCAAGGAAGGCAGTTTGCTTGTGAGGGCCATGCAAGTTAGCCTTCTGGGGCTGGGAACAGAGTGAACCAACAATAAATAGCCTTTTTCATCTTCCGGACAAGGGAAAGATGAAGAGATAAACTATGTGTTGTTTGTAAAACATAGAACTTCAACAAAGGAGATTAATGGAGCTTCCCTCTCTCCCTCTGTCTGTTTTGGTGTCCTGTGGGTGAGGCACAGGGTGATTTAAGATGCATTTAGCATTTAGTAGTTTTCCAGCAGGCTGTTTAATGCAGACATTCTTGTTCCTACATTGCCATCCTCACTCAGCAGGCCTGTTAGGGGATGAGAACTACGTTAGAAGCTGTGGGAAAAACAGGCTAAGGGGGAAACTCGATCCTTATCTTGCAAGAACTTATATGTAGTTAGGGAGATAGGACAAGCCCATGATAGCCAGCAATTCAAGATGATGTATCATTATACATGCCTCAGGAGTTCGAAGAGGGACGTCATTGGGGTCTTGGAAAGGTTCTTGGCTGTGACAGTGCAGGGGAGCTGTACTTTGAAGGTGGGTGAGATAGAAAGGAAAGCATTCTATGTGACCAGAATAAATGAAGGAGTGATATTTGAGCTCCAGTAGCACCAGCCAGAACAAGTATTACCCAGTAAGCAAGGTGGACCCAGTCTGAGAGTTTTAGAGGATCTCAAATCTGGTTTAGGGGAAAATGTAGTATATTAAGTCACTGGGGAATAAGGTAGGTTTACTTTTTTGCTTGTTGCCTTGATAAATCTGGAAGGAACGTCCTGGAAGAAATAATAACAATTTCTAATGTTGACTTTCTTGATTAACATAGAGTCTTTCAATGTGACCAGGTAAATCCAGTAATTTTTGTCAGTTTTTCTAACTGCTGAATTGCAAGGAAGTGCTGACTTAGAATCTTGAAATAATGAGGTTATTAGATTTACATGAATTAATATGGTTGCAGGAATTTGATTTATACATCTTCCTGAGACTGAATAGTTAATTAACTGATGACTAAAATAACTTTATAGATTTATCTACGAAGAATGCGTTCCTAAATACTATAAGGCTTATTTATTTAACCCACTTTTGAGCGTCATGTAAATGAAATCACACAGTATGTACTCTTATGTGTCTGTTTTCTTTCAATAATACATTTTTGAGATTCATCCACATTGATGTGTACTGTGGTTCATTAATTATCATTGCAGTATAATATTCCATAATCTATTCTGTTGTTGATGGGCACTTTAAAAAAGTTTGGAGTTGTTTTGAATACTGATGTTGTAAAACGTCGTACATGTACATTTTGTTGGGTATATATTTAGGAGTTTAACACTAGGTCATAGGACATTTATATCTTGAACTTTACTAGTAATGCTAAATTATTTTCCACTTATACTAATGTATACTATGATCAGCAGTGTTTGACAGTTTTCATTGGTCGGCATCCTCATAAACAGTTGATGTTATCAGATTAAAAAAAATTTTTAGCCATTCCAGTGGCAGCTCAGTCATACTATATTGTAGATTTACTTTACATTTCCAAGGTTACATAATGATGTAAGGCTATTTCCCTATATTTAGTTTTATTCATTGGATTTTCTCTGCTGTAAAGTGCCTGTTTAAGTCTTTTGTGCATTTTTTAAATGGGTTGTCTTTTATTGATTTGTAAAAGTTTTTAATATAGGAGTCCTACATTGATTGATTATAGGTACTACAATTAGTGTTTCCTTCACCCTGTGGCTTGCCTGTCACTCGTTTAATGGTGTTTTTAGGTGAACTGAAGTTCAGTTTTATTAATAACTGAAGTTCTTAATTCAATACAATCTAATTTACTAAGATTTTTGGTGGCTTTTCTCTCTTTCTTTTTTCCTTTCATTCTTTCTTTCCTTTGTTTAATAAATCATTTTCTATCTCAAAGTCATGAAGATATTCTATATTATCATCTAAATGCTTTATTATTTTGCCTTTTACACTTAAGTCTATAATAGATTTGAGATTGACTTTTTGTGTGGTGTGAGATGGGTTCCAATTTCATTTTTTCCCATATGTTTACCCAGTTGTCCAAACACCATTTATGAAAAACGTGGTCATTCTCACTGCTCTGCAATGTCACTTTTGTCATAAAGTGTTTTTATATGTACGGGGTCTATTTGTGTTCTCTCTGTTCTTTTTCACCGGTTGTTTCGAATAATCTTTCACCAGTATCATAATCCTTTCATTACCTTAGTTTTATGTTAAGTTTTGATATCCAGCAGCGAAAATCCTCCCACCTTGTTCTTTCCTTTTGGAATGTCTAGAATATAGACAATTCTTAGACCTTTGCCTTTTCTTATAAATCTTAGAACCAGCTTGTCAAACCACACACACACACACACACACACACACACACACACGATCGGTTGGTATTGTGATTGAGATTGTGTTGAGCCTATAGATCACTTTGAGGAGAACTAAATCCTTATAACATTGATTCTTCCAGTCTCTGAATATGGTAGATATTCCTCTTTCTTTAGGTCTGCTTTCATTTTGCTCAACAAAGTTTAAGAGATTTGCATATCTTTTATTAGTTTTATTCCTTAGGTACTTAATATTTTTGTTGCTATTTTCAACCACATTTAAAGAATTGTTTAAAATAAATATTTTTAGTGAAGTATGACATCCAAACAGAAAAATGCAGAAAACACAAGTATTGTAACTGAATGAATTATCACAGAAACATACCCTGGTTATTACTACTTAAATCAAGAAATAGAACATTGCCCGTGCCTCAGAAGCCATCCTCATGCCCTTCCCAGTTAGGATATCTTCTCTCTTCCCCAACGGTATCCTTTAATCTGATTTCTAGCACTACAGATAAGTTTTGTATGTTTGAATTTTATATAATTTTGAACGCATTATGCATTCGTCTTTATTTGGCTTTGCCTCAACAATATGTTTTTGATATTCATCCATGTTCTTGCATGTAGCAACAGTTTATTCATTTTCATTGTAGTTCTGATTTACCCGACCTAATGACTATTCAGTTAACAACTCTTCATTATAATGGCTTTTGAAAATTTATTTTTTGGAATGACTTTTTATTTAGTAAAATGACTTTTTCAACCCTAAAGCATACTCAATGAATATGTTATAGGAAGTGATGTTTTAACATTTGATTTCAGGCAGACACATTCACCAAAATTCTTGAACAATTGTTCCTAGTCAAAGAATATCATATGGAACAAATTCTAATTGTGTGTCACATCTGCATGAACCCAAAATGTGTTGTTGTTTTTTATTTTTTTAAATTTTATTTATTTATTTATTTTTGGCTGCATTGGGTCTTTGTTGCTGTGCACGGGCTTTCTCTAGTTGCGGAGAGAGGGGGCTACTCTTCGTTGCCATGCGTAGGCTTCTCATTGCGGTGGCTTCTCTTGTTGCTCTAGAGCACAGGCTCAGTAGTTGTGGCTCACGGGCTTAGTTGCTCTGCGGCATGTGGGATCTTCCCGGACCAGGGCCCAAACCCGTGTCCCCTGCATTGGCAGGCGGATTCTTAACCACTGCGCCACCAGGGAAGCCGCAAAATGTGTTGTTTTCAATGGATACAAGAGAGAGGCAGCAGTGTTATCTCCCATGACTCTTCAAACTGCTGTGTTTCTACTTGCTTCCAGGAAATCTCATGTTTAGCCTTTATTTTGCCCTCTTTTGTTTTACTATGCTGTTACTTTGTTTATAAGTGCAATTTGAGTGCAAAAACCATAACCCCCAAAATGCTGAAAAGTTGTTATAAAAAATGGTGCAGAATACCATGATATCACTTATATGTGGAATCTAAAATATGATACAAATGAACTTATTTACAAAACAGAAACAGACTCACACATAGAAAACCAAACTTATGGTTACTGAAGGGGGAAGGGGAAAGGGGAAACGGGGTAAGGGAGGGATAAATTAGAAGTTTGGGATTAGCAGATACAAACTACTATATATAAAATACATAAACAACAATGTCCTACTGTATAGCACAGGGAACTATATTCAATATCTTATAATAAACCATAATGCAAAAGAATATGAAAAAGAATATATATATATCTGACTCACTTTGCTATACACCAGAAACTAACACAACATTGTAAATCAACTATACTTCATTAAGTAAATAAATAAATACATAAATAAATAAAGGTGCAGAAAGAAGAAAAAAGAATGAATACAATAAATCTTTTTTTTTAAAATTAATTAATTTATTTATTTATGGCTGTGTTGGGTCTTCGTTTCTGTGCGAGGGCTTTCTCTAGTTGTGGCAAGTGGGGGCCACTCTTCATCGTGGTGCGCGGGCCTCTCACTGTCGCGGCCTCTCTTGCCGCGGAGCACAGGCTCCAGACGTGCAGGCTCAGCAGCTGTGGCTCACGGGCCCAGTTGCTCCGCGGCATGTGGGATCTTCCCAGACCAGGGCTCGAACCCGTGTCCCCTGCATTGGCAGGCAGATTCTCAACCACTGTGCCACCAGGGAAGCCCCCTACAATAAATCTTATATCACATTATATTTTATGTGCAAACTACTTTTTAACTATTGTTTTTCACTTATATAAACTTGTTTTTGTTTTTCAGTTGATACATATTCTATCTGTGAATATTGTTTGGGTCTTTATGATTGGAATAAAATGCATTAGTTTTTTCCATTAACACTAACAAAAATACTTTTCATTGAATGTTTTTGCTTTAGTAGCTGTGACATTGTGATTTATAACAAGAAATATATATTTGGTCTTCTTCCACTGCTCCTGGCACATAGGTCTTAAAACTTTGGGAACTTCCTAAGTGATGAGAGCCATAAAGGTGTCTTTTGCTATGTTAATGAGGTAACTTTTGGATCTCACCTAAGGATGGGGTCTGGTTGTCAGGAGAACCAACTATGTGATTGGAGGATTGGAATGTTCCAACCCACTGAGGAGGGGAGAGGGGCTGGAAGTTGACTAGATGGCCAATGGCCAATTATTTAATCAATCATGCCTATGTAATGAAGTCTCCATAAAAACCTAAAAAGAACAGGATTGGGAAAGCTTCTGATTTGGTGAACACGAGGACATTGGGGGAGACTGGCACTCTGAGAGGGCATGGAAGCTCTGCACTCTTTCCCCATGCCTGTCCTATGCACTTCTTGAATTTGGCTGTTCTTGAGTTATATCCTTTTATAATAAACTGGTAATCTAGTAAGTAAAATGTTTCTCTGAGTTCTCTAAGCCACTCTAGTAACTTAACCGAACCTAAGGAGGGGATTGCTGAAGCCTCCAATCTATAGCTAGTCAGTCAGAAACACAAGTGTTAACTGAGGCTGGAGAGGGATGCAGGCTTGTAGGACTGAGTCCTTAACCTGTGGGATATGATGTTGTCTCTAGGTTGGTAGTATCAGAATTGAGTTGAATTGTAAAACACCCAGCTGGCGCCGAGAATTGCTTGGTGATGTGGGGAAACCCCCTCCACACACTGGAATTAGTGATCAGAGTCATTAGTAGCAGTGTTTTCAGGAATGAATTAAAGTCATTGAACAAAGGATAGGTATATTTCATTGTATGACTATCCCATTTGTCCATTATATTATTGATGGATTTTTTTTTTTTTACTGTTTTCCTATTTCTGGTAATTAAGAATGTTCCAAAAAAGAGGGGATATATGTGTATGTATAGCTGAATCACTTTGCTGTACAGTAGAAACTAACACAACATTGTAAGGCAACTGTACTCCAAAAAAATTTTTTTGAGAAAAGAATGTTTCTATAAATATCCTGTACAGGTTGTTTGGTATGTATGTGCTCGGATTTCTGTTGGGTATAAACTTAGGAGTGGTTTTTCTGGGTTACACATATATGTGCAACTTTAATAGATAATGCCAAAGAGTTTTCAAAACTGCTTCTGCCAAATTAGATTTCTACAGCCAGTGTGTGAGAGTTAGGGTTGCTCTAATCTTTGTAAGCACGTAGTATTGTCAGTCTTTTGAATATTATCCATTCTGTCGGGTGTGATTGATACTCTATTTAACTTGTATTTCCCTGATTATTAAAAAGTTGAGCATATTTTCATAGGTCTATTGGCCATTTGGGTATTCTCTTTTGTTAAGTGTCTGTTCGAGTCATTTGCCCATTTATCTGACAGGTATATTGACTTGTAGGCATTCCTTATGCATTCTGGATACCAGCCCTTTGTCTGTTGCTGGTGTTACAAATATGTTCTCTTATCATGTGTCTTGCCTTTTTACTCTTATTAGTGGTGTCTTTTGATGAGCAGAAATGGTTAATTTTTTTGAAGTCCAGTGTATCAATCTTCCCTTTATGATTAGTGTTTTTTGTGTTGTTAAATAAATCTTCACCTACCTCAAGGTCACAAAAGTTGTTTTCCTATGTTATCTTTGACATGCTTGATTGTTTCACCTTTCACATGTAGATCTACAATCCACCTGGAATTGATTTTTTGGTATGATGTGAAGTAAGGGTCAAGTTTCATTGCTTTTCATATGGATATCCAATTGACTCAGTACCATCTTTTGAAAATATGACCCTTTTCTTCTGCCCTACAGTGCCACATTTGTCATAAATCAAGTGACCATATATGCGTGCTTTTTTTTTTCTGGGCTCTCTACCCCACCATTGATCTATATGTCTACTATTGTATCAGTAGCACATTGGCTTAATTCCTATAGCTTTCTAAAAAGCCCTGATAATTGGTAGAGTAAATCCTCCAATTTTGTCTTCTTTATGCTTACCTTGTTTATTTTTGGTCTGTTGCATTTTATAAAAACTTGAGTGTCAGGTGGTCATCACACACACACACACACTCTGCTAGAATTTTGATTGGAATTGCATTGAAAATATGGTTTAATTTGGGGAGAATAGATATGGTACATCCTTTTATTTATTTAGGTCTTTAATTTCTTTCAATAATATTTTTTTGTGTAGAAGTCTTATGTATCTTTAAAAAAATTTCTTTCTAAGTATTTGAATTGTAGATGTTATTGTAGATGATGTTGTTTGAAAAACTTTGTTTTCCAGTGTTTCATTCTGGCACAGAGAAATACAGCTGATTTTGGTCTGATAACCAGTGACCTTGCTAAATTCACTTATTAATTCTAATAACTTATTTGTAGATTCTTTTTTTAAAATTTTATTTGTAGATTCTTAATTCTCTACATTCTCAATTATATTGTCTATGAATAATGACATTTTTATTTCTTTGGGATTCCCCTTTTTCTAAGGGTGGAGACTTTTGAGGTCCCAGCCTCAAGTAGAGGGTACTTGACCACGTTTCCCAACCTTGGACTCTTACTATTGTCTGCCTGGTCCTCTAACTGTGGGGATTGCTGCCATTAATATATAGTTGTGCAGCTCAGAATCTCAGCTACCCCTTCCAGATAGATAAATGTTAACAGGCAAAAGCAGCCCACCAACTCTGGGTTCTCTCCCCTTTGGCCTGGGTGTTCCTCACTCTGTTGTTAGCTCTTTGATGCTTTTAAGAAGCTGTTCTAAAAACAGCATTTTCCAATTTGTCCTCAGTGAAAAGATTAGTATTCATTACCGAGTCTGCTATTATTAAAAGCAAAGGTTTCTTAGATGTTTTTCCACGACAGCCTTGGGAGAGAAAGGGTGCTGAGCCTGAAGACTAAATTCTGACGTCTATCTGGCAGAAAAGTGATGAGTCATGGGTGAAGGTTGCTGACAGAGCCAGGTCAGAATGACCTGCTTGCTTTGGCTTTACTCTGGGGTTGCAGTGATCATGGGTAAAGCCAAAATTGTAGAACTCTGTGTACTGGGGATGGGTGTAAGGAATACTCCTGGGTGCACATGGAAACTTCTTTCTTATCTATGCTAAACACAGTGACTGGAGTTTACCCAAAGCTGTTTCTCTCTCAAGCATCCATTTTCGTTTTTAATTCCTGAGACTATAACGGCACATGGGAATCAGTCCAAGGAAGTAAAATTGTGTTCTAAATTGTATAGTTCAGGAAAGTAGGTATGATAGAGAAGGCATTTTACATGTCCAGAGACCAGGACACCATTTATAGAGTAGGCTTATTTTAGAGCATTTGCCAAGTCAGATTCACAAATAGTTGGTACACAGAAGTGGCTCTGTTCTATAGAGACCTTACTTGAAATGGTATTCATTATAGAGGATATTAACCATAGTAATTCTGGGCTGGGATCTCCTCTTATAACATGCATTCCCATAAGATTCCATCTGAAAACTGATATAAAACCTTGTGCTAAGTAGCCTGCCTTAGCCATCATCAAAAAGTCTACAAATAGTAAATGCTGGAGAGGGTGTGGAGAAAAGGGACCCTCCTACACTGTTGGTGGGAATGTAAATTGGTACAGCCACCATGGAGAACAGTATAAAGGTTCCTTAAAAAACTGAAAATAGAGCTACCATATAATCCTGCAATCCCACTCCTAGACATATATCCCAAGAAAACCATACTTCAGAAAGATACATACACCCCAGTGTTCATAGCAGCTCTATTTACAATAGCCAAGACGTGGAAGTGACCTAAATGTCTATCGACAGGTGAACGCATAAAGAAGATGTGGTACATGTATACCAGGGAATATTACTCAGCCATAAAAAAAGAATGAAATAATGCCATTTGCAGCAACATGAATGGACCTACAGATTATACTAAGTGAAGTCAGACAAAGACAAACATCACATGATATCACTTATATGTGGAATCTAAAAAATGATACAAATGAACTTATTTCCAAAACAGAAAGAGACTCACAGACATAGAAAACAAATTTATGGTTACCAAAGGGGAAGAGTGTGTGGGGGGAGGGATAAATTAGGAGGTTGGGATTAACATATATACACTACTATATATAAAATAGACAACCAACAAGGACCTACTGTATATCACAGGGAACTATGCTCAATATTTTGTAATAACCTATAAGGGAATAGAATTTGAAGAAGAATATGTTAAAAAAAAAAGTAGCCTGCCCTAGCAGAGGGCTGAACCAGGATGTTTACCATGACTGAGACTTCTTGAAATACTCTTCCCCTTGCCTTTCACTTTTTCCCTGAAAATAGAGTATTAAAATACTCTATTTCATTTGGAAGTATTACCTCTTTAAAATTTTTAAATTTTTTTCTGCAAAAAAAAGGAAAAAAAAAAAAGATAAAATCCTTCCCTGCTGATAGAGCTGAAGAATCAACAATCAATTTACATTTTCACATGAAAATGACTGAAGACCTCTGGGAATCTCTGATTCCAACATTCGTCCAGTTTTAGTTGATTCAGGGACACCTAAACACTGGAGTCAGCTTTTCCCTTTCTTTGCTCTTTAAGAGTCTGGGACTTTGTGCATTCTTCATTAGCTCTTATGAAAATGTAGTTTTTAACTATATAAGCATTTCCCACAAAGTGGTGTTTTACAGCCTTATTAGAGGCAGCATTTTAAGGCAAATGAATATTTTCAATAAAACTTAACCTGCTGTAAAGTTAGAAACAGTCTGGCTTAGGTTATTACTAATCCCACATGACAAAAACATCTGGATGAACTGCCATAGCTAATATTTTTCAAGTGAGATCCAAGCTAAAGATTGTCCATCCTATTAGGACTCTTTTGATAGAACCTACCCTTTGTAACCGAATACTAGGAATGAATCTTTAATAGTTATCAATACAACATAAAGTAGTACATCAGAATGCAGAAAAATCAGGGTATAAGGACAATTTTAATAAAATTGTAATAAGAGGGGTAAAAATATAATAAGAGGGAATACCTAACAACAACAGCAATAACCACAAATGCCTCAGACAAACAAATCATTCCTGCACATACCTATGAAAGTATTCCCTTCATTCCCCCACCCGCAGAAATTAATTTAATTGAGTGGGGAAAATCTTGAATGTAATTGATCTTGTGTACTGCACTCTATTGCCTTTGAAAGCCGCCTCTGTTTTATGTGGTGGTGAATACACATAAATAATAAAATAGGTCAGAGGAAAACAGAATGCATTTATATTTTTAGTTGGTTTAAAAAGGTTTACAAATTTTGTGACCTTGAAAAATAGCAAATATTCTACAGCCACATTTATGCTATTGACTTGATATTTCAATATAAATTGAATAAATCCTGGATATATTTTTTGTTTGCTATTAATTCTCGCAGAGTATTCCCAAATAAACGTTCTCAACAGGGAAGACTGAACTGATGTCATCAGAAGGAAGAAAGACATGATTCTCAGATGAAAGTGCCTTAAATGGCAATGAAAGCAATAAAAAGCATTGGCATAGCACCTTGAGAATCAAACTTTAGAGAGATGCGAATAAGGCGCAAAGAGGTGGTAAAAAAAATCCTAAATTACAGTTTCTTTAGAATAACACCTTGTGCAGTGTCAACATATGACAGGTATTACTGTTGTGCTATAATGAAATACCTTGAGGCAAAATGTTGGGATTACATTCATTTTAATTGAAACCAGATTTTTAAGGTTTATAGCCCCTGTAACATATAGAGACATACTTCTGCTACACATGATTAAATTGGCTCCGTTTGGAGGCAAGGAAAGGGAGGATGACAAGGATTGGAAACTCAGGCACTAAGTAAGGAAAATAGGAAAACAAAGAACTCCAAGACTCATGTAACTAATACTTTTTTTGAATTATAAACGATTACTTTAGACACTAAGACAACTATTATTTCCATTACTTTACACTGTCTTCCAACTATTTCTTGGCTAGTGCTGGGCAAAGTAAAATTTGGACACCCAAACAGGCTTTCTTCCATCACCATGAAATCCTCACAAACTTGCTCGAAGGATGCCTTAATATGTATAACTAGAAGAGGGGACGGCTCCATGGCAGTCGCTAGGGATACTGAGATGACAAAAGCGCAGTTCTTTTCTTCAAGGTTACCATGACTTGTTGGCAAATAATTGTAAACACACTGGACACTCATTACAAAAGAGTTTTGTACAAAACAGAGACATAGGGGAATAGGGAAGGAGTAAGATGGAGGTGGGTGTAGGAAAGACATAGAGGGAGCCCAGAAAGAGGTGCCCTTGAGCTAAATACCTAAGGATAAGCAGGAGTTCACCAGGCAGGGAGGGAAGAGAAGATACTCTGAGAGGCAAGTGCACAGACCTGGAGATGCTTAACAGATCAGAGCTGCACATAGAGCACAAGGGATGATACTGGGAATGACTGGTGAGAGGGGTGGAGAAAATGCTCACTGAGGATGAAAGACTGAGGATTTGGATGTTGTTCTGTGGTCCAGGGGGGACACATGTAAGCATTCTGAATAGAAGCATAAACTGATTCCATTCGCTCTTTAGAAAGACCATTCTCTCTACCCTGTTGAGAGCTGATTGCAGGAAGCAAGGCTAGAGGAACGAGGGTTGACTAGGAGGCCATTGCCAGAAACCAGCATCTGAGTCAGGACAGAGTTGTGGTACAGAAAGGTGTGATGATAACTACCAAATTTCAGACTAGAGTTATGGTGGTTTAATTTACTAGGATAGGGAATACAGGTTTAGGAAGGAACGTAATTAGTTGAGCTTTGGACTTGCTGTGTTTGTCATCCTGGGTGTTATCTCAGTTGATTAATGATAGTGTAGAAGACAGGTAGAGGGTGGAATGGCTTGGCATTGACCTCAAAGGCAGATGGATATGCAGCTAGGTAGGCTGGCAAAGTACCTCTCTGGAAGGTATTCATCCCCTGTGTCTGATGTTTAGGAGAAGGAGCGGCTTTCACCCCTTCCACCCTGTGGCCAGTGCCAATCCCATCTCCTAGCACTGCAATGAATGTGGCTTTTAAAAGAAAAATATCCTTGGAAGTTTAATAGGCTGCCAGTCACTCTCAATCTCATGTTACATAGAGCAATTAGTAATTAGCTGAGCTGATCTTAGATTTGGAAGAAATGGGAGGAACTAATTGGGGAATATGGGGGAAACTGCAGTTTCTGGATGGTGGCAACTAGGCAGCTGGGGGTGCAAGAAGCCACACAAATTAGGAGATACGGGTAAATAAAAGCCAAGTTCCAGGAGGAGCAAGTCCAGATAGGGAGGTGGGAGGGACCAATTATAACACGTGGAAATTTTTTTTAGAGGGTCCTCTTTGCTCTAATCCTCCTAATCTCCAACAATTGGAGCACAATCGAAGGAACCTAACATTTATGTCCTAAGTGCCTTTAATTTAAAGTAGATAAGACCATATCTGTGAACCCATTTTACAGATGAAAAACCTGAGGCTCCGAGAGCTAAATAACTTGCTAAGGGGCAGAGCCAGGTATCTCTGCCTAAAAGTCCACATACTCTTTCTACTCTATCATATTGGATCCTGAGATGAGAGAGGAAAAGAAAATCAATAGGATGAGCATGGGTGTTAAAGGGAAAGAGTGGGTAATATTATTTAAATGTATTTGATGGATATAAGTCCTTGGAAAAGATCCCATAACTTCTTGTTGCAATGCCTGTATTCAGGCTTCTTCCCAGATCCTCAGATCTCAAACCAGGGCTCTGATGGTTGCATTTAAAATAAGCCAAACCTCACAGAAACAGAAATATAGATCAATGGAACAGGATAGAAAGCCCAGAGATAAACCCACGCACATATGGTCACCTTATCTTTGATGAAGGAGGCAAGAATATACAGTAGAGAAAAGACAGCCTCTTCAATAAGTGGTGCTGGGAAAACTGGACAGCTACATGTAAAAGAATGAAATTAGAACACTCCCTAACACCATACACAAAAATAAACTCAAAATGGTTTAAAGACCTAAATGTAAGGCCAGACACCATCAAACTCTTAGAGGAAAACATAGGCAGAACACTCTATGACATAAATCACAGCAAGATCCTTTTTGACTCACCTCCTAGAGAAATGGAAATAAAAATAAACAAATGGGACCTAATGAAACTTAAAAGCTTTTGCACAGCAAAGGAAACCATAAACAAGACGAAAAGACAACCCTCAGAATGGGAGAAAATATTTGCAAATGAAGCAACTGACAAAGGATTAATCTCCAAAATATACAAGCAGATCATGCAGCTCAGTATCAAAAATGCAAACAACCCAATCCAAAAATGGGCAGAAGACCTAAAGCGACATTTCTCCAAAGAAGATATACAGATTGCCAAGAAACACATGAAAGGATGCTCAACATCACTAATCATTAGAGAAATGCAAATCAAAACTACAATGAGATATCACCTCACACCAGTCAGAATGTCCATCATCAAAAAATCTACAAACAATAAATGCTGGAGAGGATATGGAGAAAAGGGAACCCTCTTGCACTGTTGGTGGGAATGTAAATTGATACAGCCACTATGGAGAACAGTATGGAGGTTCCTTAAAAAACTAAAAATAGAACTACCATACGGTAGTTACCATGTGGTAGCTACCATATACCCAGCAATCCCACTACTGGGCATATACCCTGAGAAAACCATAATTCAAAAAGAGTCACGTACCAAAATGTTCATTGCAGCTCTATTTACAATAGCCAGGACATGGAAGCAACCTAAGTGTCCATCATCGGATGAATGGATAAAGAAGATGTGGCACATATATACAATGGAATATTACTCAGCCATAAAAAGGAATGAAACTGAGTTATTTGTAATGAGGTGGATGGACCTAGAGACTGTCATACAGAGTGAAGTAAGTCAGAAAGAGAAAAACAAATACTGTATGCTAACACATATATATGGAATCTAAAAAAAAAAAAACTGGTCATGAAGAACCTAGGGGCAAGACGGGAATAAAGATGCAGACCTACTAGAGAATGGACTTGAGGATATGGGGAGGGGGAAGGGTAAGCTGGGACAAAGTGAGAGAGTGGCATGGACATATATACACTACGAAACGCAAAATAGATAGCTAGTGGGAAGCAGCCACATAGCACAGGGAGATCAGCTCCGTGCTTTGTGACCACCTAGAGGGGTGGGATAGGGAGGGTGGGAGGGAGGGAGATGCAAGAGGGAAGAGATATGGTGACATATGTATATGTATAACTGATTCACTTTGTTATAAAGCAGAAACTAACACACCATTGTAAAGCAATTATACTCCAATGAAGATGTTAAAAAATATATATATAAGCAACGTAGTCTAACGATTTAGGCTGTAAATCATGCCTTTATAACAATAATAAAAATACTTTAATATATTGAAAAAAAAATAAGCCAAGCCTGAAAATCATTATTTTACTTTCTTAAGATGTCAATTAATCACTGGTTATAAGCTAACCATCCAGTGGCTTTGCTTCCCAAGTTATCTAACATTGTGGGAACATATTGACAGCACTATGTTTTAAGAGTATGTAGACTAGAGGGTTTATAATTTTAAATGTACTTAAATTTCATGATCTCATTCAGTCTTCACATCAGTCCTACATAGTGACAGTGTTTTTTTATTTTTTGTTTTTAATTTGAGTTGAGGAAATGGAAGATCAGAGAGGTTAAGTGACTTACTCAGACCCACACAGCTAGGAAGAGCTGGTGCCAGTAACTAGAAAAAGCATGTCTTTTGACTTATTAGCAATATTCTTTCCACAATACCACACAGATGTGGTGGTGTGTGCTCGTAGATTTAGAGAGAGAGAGAGAAGGAAGGGGAGGGAGAGGATATATAATAGAGAAAAGGAATGCAAAGCAAGATTCAATAAAAATCCAGGGAACTGACAATTTCTTTGCTTTCAAACGCATCATTTATGTCTTTCAGACATTCATTCTTTTGTTTTGTCCAACTTTTTTCAAAGATCCTTAGGGTCTCAAGATTTCAATGAAGCGCCACTGATGTAGCCACACGGGCTGCCACTGAAGGGTCCTGGAGGCTGGGGAGTTAATAGAGC
This sequence comes from Balaenoptera musculus, assembly GCF_009873245.2. Taxonomy (NCBI): domain Eukaryota; kingdom Metazoa; phylum Chordata; class Mammalia; order Artiodactyla; family Balaenopteridae; genus Balaenoptera; species Balaenoptera musculus. The sequence goes on from NC_045793.1 coordinate 63,222,435, forward strand.
TCAGAAGTTCACTGCACTGCGGTCAAACGCAGAACCAGAGTTACAGTTTTCTTACAGGTAATGAGCTGAGCTTGCTGCATGGTCTAAAACAGACCCACCATATGACGCTACTTGATGCAAACGACAGTAACTGTGAATGGCATACATGCGAGGCTGACTCTAGGGGGCAGAACTCTTAACATCCCTTGGATTAAATTCCTTCTACCCATCAGCTTTAGTGGGTACCTGTCCAAGTGCCTGAGTTTTCAAAGTGCAACACTTGATCTTTACCAAGTAATTCAGCCATCAGACCCTTCCAGGGCTTTCCTTCAGCACTTCCACACTTCTCAGGAAATACTGATTTCTGCTGATTGACTGTCGTTGACTAAGGATTAAGTGGTCGTTGTTCTGTCTTTGGAGAGGAGCAAAGCTGGCACCCAGGTATATCTACAAAGCTCAATGACACCTTTCCCCTGGTTGTCTTGCCTACCACTGCTGCTGTTGAAAGCAGGCTAATTAGTTAGTTCATTCCAGAAATATCCATTTAAATCTGTACTAGCCACTTTAAAATATCTTCATAATACAGCTTTCAAGGTGCAGAGAGAACACTGATCCTAGTGTCTCTTTCCCCTTGAATGCCATGGTTTAAAAACTAAAAACTCTGCTTTGGTGAAATATACAAAGTAAATTTTAAAAATCTGTCGAAGTATTAAATGCATAAGTAATAGCAAAAGAGTTGAAACTCTGCACTTGCAGCAGACTCAGGGTCATTGCTTTTGATGAATATTTTCCCTTTTAAGAGGCATAGCTAATATAAGTAAGTAGACCAAAGAGGATATTTAAAATATATCCATATATTGCCTTTTGTTAAGATCTTTAACCCTGGAAAATCATGTCCATAATCGTAGCTCATTATCTTAATTAGATCTGTCCTACATTATCTCACAATTTATTCTCTTTACTTCATAGGTGATCAGCCTTCTGAAAAGAATGTGAGCAGAATTTTCTGATTTTTATTGTGATAGTGTCTGTCTTCTCTTTCAAACTCTATTTAGATCTTTGGGGTGTTATAATGGTGGTGCTATATTTAATTAAAAATTACATTAGAAAGATATTAATATTCATTCTGATGAATGAACACAGGATTAACTCAAGAATTAAAATCTCAATAATGGCTAATGAGGTGAACTCTGCTGGGATGTCCATAAAAACAGAGATGAACCATAGAAATGACTAAAAATCTGAAGCTTTCCTGTCTATTGTCATGCTCTGTGTACAGGGAGCAGCCCTCTTCAGTAACAAGTCATTTCCGTGTGTGCTTGCCTAGGAGTGTGACAGCACCCGATGTACTTGACCCTCAACCCTGCCCTCAGGCTCCACGCCCTTAAGCGATCAAGATCCCATTGCCAGAAAGCTATACCTTCTCTCTTCCTTGATCCCTCTCATTCAAGTTAAAAACATAAGGGGTAGCTATGTTTCTAACAGCTTGTCAGTTAAAATGGGTTTATAATCCTTTGAGGTAGGAAATATGTACTGAACTTTCAATTTTCTGGCTTGTAATATAGATTCTGGAGAAAAACTGCAGTTGAGGAACACAGAATTGTAACTATTTATGCAAATAGGAAGGGAAAATTGTAAAATTAAGGTTAGCAACTGTTTGTGAGGACAGTTCTAGAAGCATTAAGAGCATAAAATGTTGAGGCAAATATAGACATTGCTCGGCCAATTCTGGGACCCTCTGGGTCAGGTTGGTTCTGTAGGGAGAGAGAGTCATGTGACGGGGCAGATAATTAGGACCACGGAAATTCACTGTGGGAGAGGGCTCGGGCAGTATACTCACGGGCAGAGCTCACGTCGCAGCAGAGCAGGACGGGGCCTCAGTGAGAGTATCACGGCTGAGAGACCAAAAGTCTTTATTGGCTACTGTTGGTGCTTTTCCAGATAACTGTTTCATGACAAAAGTGGTGGGTAAAAAAATGGAGAACAAAACCAAATTTTGTTGTATCCTAAAGGTATCCTTGGAAGAGAGGATAGTGCAGTGTGGTAGAAAGAGCTCTGAGCTGAATCAGAAGTAATTTCTATTCCTCCTTTGCCTATGAGAAATTAATCAAATTACATAACCTCTTTGGGCCTCAGATTTCTTCTCTCTGAAATTAGGTTGGAGTAAACAATAATCACTAAAATCCTTCCAACTTTAGAGTTCTGGGAAACTTATAGAGAGTCCAAGTTTCTCCCATACATACAGTATCATGATAAAAGCAATAACCCAGATGTGGTGGATTGATTGCAAAAACTGCGTCAGTCATTTCCCTGTCAGCATCTGCCTCCCTCTCAATGACTTCGCAGATGTTCCCATCAAGAGGTGGAGTCTATACCCACACCCCTTAATATGACCTGGCCTTGTGATTTGCTTTGACTTACAATATGGGGTGGAATTGATGGTGTTCCAGGTCCAAGCCTAGGCCTCAAGAAGTTCTGTGCTGTTTTGCTCTTTCTCTTTCTTTCTCCCGGACCCCCGCCTCCACCTATGGGGACAAGCCTGGGTGAATTCACTGGAGGTACGTGAGAAGCATTTGGAGGAAAGCTGAACCGTTTCAGCCAAGGCCACCTGGTTCAGCAGGTCCCCAGCTGACCTGATCATTGAACACAGACACATGAGTGAGCCCAGATGAGATAAACCAAGCCCAGCCCAGGTCACCAGAGCTGTGACTCCTAGACTTGTCAGAAATAATAAATGGTTCTTATATTATGCCCATACGTTTGGGGTATTTTTATACAATAAAACCTAACTACCCTCCACTCATTCACCCAAGAATTCATTTCCTGGTAAAGTCCTCTCTCTCTGGCCCTGACTATTTCTTGGGGCCCTTCTGCAGTGTTTTCATAAGTGCTCATGAAAATCTGGTGATCAGCCAGACGGCACCCGCTGGGTCCTACTACCAGTTCTGCCGGACACTGCTGTTCCGCCTGGCATGTTGATACTGCACTGGTAGCAGCTCTTGCTCCATCTTTCTACTGCCAGCTGGTTCTCGGGCCTCAACGACAAGTGTTTCAAGGTGCCAAAGCTTTGTCCAGGGAAGAATGGCAAAGTTACAGAAATGCCTTGTTTGTTCTATTCTCTGTTACATGGTTACATACAATACACCAGATATCTTGAAGACGTTTAAATTAAATAAATCTTAGGTTTTATTTAGAGCCCCTTGTCTTCCTAGGGCTTAGAGACTGGACCAGAGAAAGAAATGTGTGAAGATGCCATGTTACGCCCAGCACATTTCTCCCCTTCAGTGATTAAAGCTCTGGTGTTGGGTCAACTTCGACGTGCCCAGCTCTTTCCTTCTCAAGGATGAGTGTTTTCCTAGGAGGCTCCTTTGTACCCCCAGTAAATACACTTCTGGAAGTTTGCCACACCATTATATGAGATACACCCAGATGTGTTCAAATTCTGGCCCAGGATGAAGCTAGGATATCCCATGGCGATTGTTTTGAAATCTGCTTCTTGTATCCAGAGAGAGGAACACTGGGAGCCAAGAGGTAGTTACTTAAGTGTCACTTACGTATCAGCTGTTTCTCATGGCAATGTGCATCTTCGTTTGCACATAATATTTTCAGTTCACTTTAACCCAAACACTGACAGAATCTTTTCAGACCCATTCTTCTCCATTTATTCACACCAAAAGGTTTAGTCATCAGCATAGCCCCTGCTAAAAATTTTGTGGGGAGAATGAGGATGAGGTTTATATTGCATAATATATTAGTTAATCTAATCTAGGCTATGCTGGGGTAACAAATAAACCCTTGAATCCTAGTGACTCTACACAAATAATATTTCTCTGTCATGCAGACTCTGATGCCCTCCTCCATTTTTTCCAGCTTTATTGAGATATAACTGATATGTAACATTGTGTGAATTTAAAGTATATGTGTTAATTTTATATACTTATGTATTGGAAAATGATTACTACCACGATGTTAGCTAACACCTTCGTCATGTATGACTACCATTTCCTTTTTGTAGTGAGAGCACTTCAGATTTACTCTTCCAGCAACTTTCAAGGACATAATGCAGTGTTATTAACTATAATCACTCTACCCCTTCTCCATCTTGTAGCTACACCGTCTGGATTACATAGCCTCCCAGGTCACCAGAGCAGGGAAAAGGAAAGAACAGGAGAATATTTAGGTGGGAGGTTACATATCCCTTTTGCTCACCTTCCACTGGCATGATCTGATTGCACGATCCCACTTAGGTTCATGGGGCTTGGAAATGTAGAGAAACACGTTAATATTAGGTAGGCTCTTATAGTCTCTCCACTGTCTTCCCTTCTAGTCATCAAATCTCCAATTACTCCCTTATTCACACACATAGGCCATCTCAAGCCAGCCTTAGGAGAGACATCCCAAAGTCCAGTCCAGTCACTACATCAAGTTCTACGGAATATGTAGGCCTCTTCATGAGTTCTATGTGAAGCTCTTCGTGATCAGGTGACCTACGAACTGAAAGGAAAATTATATAAACTTCCCAACTCTACTGGATATATATTGGTGGAAAGGGGCAGGATAACTACAGTACACATTCCTACCTGGAAAGGGGAAGATTGAGGACACACAGCAATGATGAAATCCCACTGGGAAGACTTGGTAAAGGCTTCTCTCACCTGGGGTGGTGTGTTCCTGGATTAGGCCTTGGTTCTGAGGCTTGAGAGCAGTTCTTTCATCTGTTGTACTCCATGGCTGCAAGCTGTGCCCTCTGAGATGTTCTTTCTTTTCCATTAGTCTCTTTAACACCTCTGAAGTGAGTGTTGGGGAACATGATCTCCTTGGTAGCTGCACAGTTTTCTCAGCAACCTGCTTTCTCATGGAACACTGGGGACCCAAGAGTTGCAAGTCTCAAAATGTCAATAGTTTTTTAAGTGCAGACTCATGGTTTATTTGGCAATGCATTTCCCTCCCAAACATAGTAGGCTTCTGATGTATTTGCTTCCAACAAGCTCTATGTGCCAGTGATCACACCTAAAGTTCTCTTCTAGACAAAGTTCTACAATCTGCTTTGTTTCATTGCTTCACACGTCCATGCATTTCTCTGTCAACTTTATGGTGGCTACCTTGAAGATGTCTGGATAATAGGTGGGAAATTCACACACTTAACTTGATCTTTGTCTTGAGTCATTTCATCTGACAGGAAAGATTCACTGTGATTTTGTTGCAGAGTCTTTGGAGATTCCCAGTTTTAATCTCTGAGCTCTAGAAGTAGTCACTTTTTCAATTTGCAAGTCCCTAAATTTCTGAGCTGTTCCCATTCCTTTCATTTCTGTTTGAGCTTATTTCATCCTTGTAAACTTTTGTCAAATATAGCTAAAATTTGCTTTCAACATTCTTCCCCTAAACCAGTGGGCTCAGAAGCATATTGTCTGCTTCCCAAATTACCATAGGAAATAATTTTACCAAATGCTTTCCCACTGTGTAAAATGGATCAAACACTGGATACCTCACTGCCTTCTGTCTAATTGCTAAGCCGTTGCTACATATTTTAGGTTTCTTTGTTATGGCCTTTTATCACTGGTACAATTTCTAAATTTGTTAGGATAGACTAGAATATGCTGTGGAAACAGATATCCACATCCCAACCTAGTTGTTGAACACCATGAAGTTTTCTTTCTCTTCACACGAAATCTCTAGGGTCCTGTCTTATTTCACTATAAGCCATGGTTATAAGCTACCATCAGATCAGAAGGGTATAAATTGTGAAGAAAATAAAAAAAGTTCAGAGTGACATTTTGTTTAGCAAAATTGGATTATATGTCAGTATTATTGTCATGTATATTTACTTGTATGTTTATTCAATGTGATTAAGAAAATTTATAGTGCCTGAATCATTGGTTTCCCTCCCTTGAGAGAGCAATGTGTAAGGATAGGGAGAGGAAAGTATTTTATTACATTTACCAGAGTGAAAATTAGCAGAAAGTTTGTGCTAGTGGACATTTAAAATAAAATCTCCTCTAAGTTATAATCATATTTAAATTTTTTGCATAGGTAACTAAATAACTGTTGCACTTTCTTCTGGTGACTTATTAGTGGAAAATAAACACAGATACTTTTATTTGTTTTATAGTTTGTAGCAGTACTTTCAGCAACCTTGAGAGGTAGGCATGGCACAGCTGGTATATTTATTATCTTCATTTAATGATGTGGAAACAGAGGCACCTGCCACAGTTCTTGGCACATTAAGGGTCTTAAAGAAATATTCTTGAATGGATGAACAAGTGAACAAAAGGTTGAGTGAGTAAATGAGACAGGTTAAATGACTACTTCTAGGTTGGTTAGTACTTGACACAATCTAACCAAGTTTTCTTTTTTAAAAAAAATCTTTATTGGAGTATAATTGCTTTACAATGGTGTGTTAGTTTCTGCTGTATAACAAAGTGAATCAACTATATGTATACATATATCCCCAAATCCCCTCCCTCTTGCATCTCCCTCCCACCCTCCCTGTCCCACCCCTCTAGGTAGTCACAAAGCACTGAGCTGATCTCCCTGTGCTATGCTGCTGCTTCCCACTAGCTATCTATTTTACATTTGGTAGTGTATATATGTCCATGCCACTCTCTCACTTCGTCCCAGCTTACCCTTCTCCCTCCCCGTGTCCTCAAGTCCATTCTCTACGTCTGCGTCTTTATTCCTGTCCTGCCCCTAGGTTCTTCAGAACCATTTTTTTTTTTTTTTTAGATTCCATATATGCGTGTTAGCATACGGTATTTGTTTTACTCTTTCTGACTTACTTCACTCTGTATGACAGACTCTAGGTCCATCCACCTCACTACAAATAACTGAATTTCATTTCATTTTATGGCTGAGTAATATTCCATTGTATATATGTGCCACATCTTCTTTATCCATTCATCTGTTGATGGACTCTTAGCTTGCTTCCATGTCCTGGCTATTGTAAATAGTGTTGCAGTGAACATTGTGGTACATGACTCTTTTTGAATTATGGTTTTCTCAGGGTATATGCCCAGTAGTGGGATTGCTGGGTCATATGGTAGTTCTATTTTTAGTTTTTTAAGGAACCTCCATACTGTTCTCTACAGTGGCTGTATCATTTTACATTCCCACCAACAGTGCAAGAGGGTTCCTTTTTCTCCACACCCTCTCCAGCATTTATTGTATTTAGCCATTTTGATAATGGCCATTCTGATTCGTGTGAGGTGATGCCTCATTGTAGCTTTGATTTGCATTTCTCTAATGATTAGTGATGTTGAGCATCCTTTCATCTGTTTGTTGGCAATCTGTATATCTTCTTTGGAGAAATGTCTATTTAGGTCTTCTGCCCATTTTTGGATTGGGTTGTTTGTTTTTATGATATTGAGCTGCATGAGCTGCTTGTAAATTTTAGAGATTAAATCTTTGTCAGTTGCTTCATTTGCAAATATTTTCTCCCATTCTGAGGGTTGTCTTTTCGTCTTGTTTAAGTTTTCCTGTGCTGTGCAAAAGTTTTAAAGTTTCATTAAGTCCCATTTCTTTATTTTTGTTTTTATTTCCATTTCTCTAGGAAGTGGGTCAACAAGGATCTTGCTGTGATTTATGTCATAGAGTGTTCTGCCTATGTTTTCTTCTAAGAGTTTGATAGTGTCTGGCCTTACGTTTAGGTCTTTAATCCACTTTGAGTTTATTTTTGTGTATCGTGTTAGGGAGTGTTCTAATTTCATTCTTTTACATATAGCTGTCCAGTTTTCCCAGCACCACTTATTGAAGAAGCTGTCTTTCCTCCATTGTATATTCTTGCCTCCTTTATCAAAGATAAGGTGACCATATGTGTTTGGGTTTATCTCTGGCTTTCTATCCTGTTCCATTGATATGTATTTCTGTTTTTGTGCCAGTACCACACTGTCTTGATTACTGTAGCTTTGTAGTATAGTCTGAAGTCAGGGGGCCTGATTCCTCCAGCTCCGGTTTTCTTTCTCAAGATTGCTTTGGCTATTCGGGGTCTTTTGTTTTTCCACACAAATTGTGAACTTTTTTGTTCTAGCTCTGTGAAAAATGCCGTTGGTAGTTTGATAGGGATTGCACTGAATCTGTAGATTGCTTTGGGTAGTAGAATCATTTTCACAATGTTGATTCTTCCAATCCAAGAACATGGTATATCTCTCCATCTGTTTGTATCATCTTTAATTTCTTTCATCAGTGTCTTATAGTTTTCTGCATACAGGTCTTTTGTCTCCTTAGGCAGGTTTATTCCTAGGTATTATATTCTTTTTGTTGCAATGGTAAATGGGAGTGTTTCCTTAATTTCTCTTTCAGATTTTTCATCATTAGTGTATAGGAATACAAGAGATTTCTGTGTATTAATTTTGTATCCTGCTATTTTACCAAATTCATTGATTAGCTCTGGTACTTTTCTGGTAGCGTCTTTAGGATTCTCTATGTATAGTATCATGTCATCTGCAAACAGTGACAGTTTTATTTCTTCTTTTCCAATTTGGATTCCTTTTATTTCTTTTTCTTCTCTGATTGCTGTGGCTAAAACTTCCAAAATTATGTTGAATAATAGTGGTGAGAGTGGACATCCTTGTCTTGTTCCTGATCTTAGAGGAAATGGTTTCAGTGTTTCACCATTGAGAACGATGTTGGCTGTGGGTTTGTCATATATGGCCTTTATTATGTTGAGGTAAGTTCCCTCTATGCCTACTTTCTGGAGAGTTTTTATCATAAATGGGTGTTGAATTTTGTTGAAAGCTTTTTCTGCCTCTATTGAGATGATCATATGGTTTTTATTCTTCCATTTGTTAACATGGTGTATCACATTGACTGATTTGCGTATATTGAAGAATCCTTGCATTCCTGGGATAAACCCCACTTGATCATGGTGTATGATCCTTTTCATGTGCTGTTGGATTCTGTTTGCTAGTATTTTGTTGAGGATTTTTGCATCTGTGTTCATCAGTGATATTGGCCTGTAGTTTTCTTTGTTTGTGACATCTTTGTCTGGTTTTGGTATCAGGGTGATTGTGGCCTCTTAGAATGAGTTTGAGAGTGTTCCTCCCTCCGCTGTATTTTGGAAGAGTTTGAGAAGGATAGGTGATAGCTCTTCTCTAAATGTTTGATAGAATTCGCCTGTGAAGCCATCTGGTCCTGGGCTTTTGTTTACTGCAAGATTTTTAATCACAATTTCAGTTTCAGTGCTTGTGATTGGTCTGTTTATATTTTCTATTGCTTCCTGGTTCAGTCTTGGAATGTTGTGCTTTTCTAAGAATTTGTCCATTTCTTCCAGGTTTTCCATTTTATTGGCATATAGTGGCTTGTAGTAATCTCTCATGATCCTTTGTATTTCTGCAGGGTCAGTTGTTGCTTCTCCTTTTTCATTTCTATTTCTATTGACTTGAGTCTTCTCCCTTTTTTCTTGATGAGTCTGGCTAGTGGTTTATCAATTTTGTTTATCTTCTCAAAGTACCAGCTTTTAGTTTTATTGATCTTAGCTACTGTTTCCTTCATTTCTTTTTCATTTATTTATGATCTTTATGATTTCTTTCCTTCTGCTAACTTTGGGGTTTTTTTTTATTCTTCTTTCTCTGATTGCTTTAGGTGTAAGGTTAGGTTGTTTAATTTGAGATGTTTCTTGTTTCTTGAGGTAGGATTGTATTGCTATAAACTTCCCTCTTAGAACTGCTTTTGCCGCCTCCCATATGTTTTGGGTCATCGTGTTTTCATTGTCATTTGTTTCTAGATATTTTTGGATTTCCTCTTTGATTTCTTCAGTGATCTCTTGGTTATTTAGTAGTGTATTGTTTAGCCTCCATGTGTTTGTATTTTTCACAGATTTTTTCCTATAATTGATATCTAGTCTCATAGCATTGTGGTTGGAAAGAAACCTGATACAATTTCAATTTTCTTAAATTTACCAAGGCTTGATTTTTGACCGAAGATATGGTCTATCCTGGAGAATGTTCCATGAGCACTTGAGAAGAAAGTGTATTCTGTTGTTTTTGGATGGAATGTCCTATAAATACCAGTTAAGTCCATCTTCTTTAATGTATCATTTAAAGCTTGTGTTTCCTTATTTATTTTCATTTTGGATGATGGTAGTTTAGTTTTTAATGAGTAATGAAACAGCAAATCAAACCCAGCCCTTCAAATCCAGGGTCTTTCCAGCATCCATAGTGACTGAACTTGCTCTTTGTCTAATACAGCCCCCCGTGCCTAGAGTATGATGGAGAGCTTGAAAGTGGTTTGTTTGGTTTTTCTTCAAGCTCTTTCCATTCATCAATGTTCTACCAAGAATTATGGGAAAGTTATAATCCAGGCCTTCCAAGAGGGGCTGCTGACCCCTGGGGGTTCAAGATTATTCCAAAGGGGAATATAGGCACAGAAATTTTAAGGAACTCAATTTCCCGATCGGATCCTCAGTTTCCACATGTAGTCTGTTCTTTCCTAAAATTGATCTGCAGGAGAATACACCTGCAGTTTTATCTACTGAGTTTTCCTTTCTCTGCCCCATTCCCTTTTCACAGTTGCTCTTTTCCCATTTTACCGAAGCAAACCTCCTTATGGTGTATTGTGTCAGAGGATAATTTGAAATGTTGCTCTCTAAGAAGTATTTCCTGATTAAGACACCCTAAGTTCCCCTTCCCATGAGACACACACAGAGACACAATTCTTCTCATGACGAAATAAGCTTTTAATAATTTTTTTATGTTTTACAAGAGTAATGTACCACAAATTTAATGTTTACTTCGGTTTTATAAATTATTAGTTAATTAAAATGTTATAACTCAATAGAGGAAAACAATTTAAGTCAAAATTTTACAAAATTATGAAAAAAGTAATTCCAATTTATAAACATATTTTGGCAGCAGAGAAATATGATAGGAGAATCAATAAAAACTGTCAAAAATATATGTATTTCATTAGAATAAAACTCTGTGGGGGAAGTGGAAAAAAGAACAACGTAAGACCACTAACTCTTAAAGAGTTTGTTCTAGTAATTTTAAATGAGTGGTGGTAGAAATCACTGTGGTATTAACTCCCACCAGATACATTTTTAAATGATGAATTTAACAGTTTTATTTTTAAAAGAACATAGTTTTAAGGCCAGTTCAGGTCCTCACAAAAAGGCCATATTGATTTGCTATTCTTGACAGAGAATGAGGACAGGAACTAGGACACGTGAAGACAAGTACCAAAGGCCATAATTCAGACTGTAATGAATGCAAGTAGGTTGATATAGTTTCCTCTTCTCCAATTCCATTATATTCATTTCATGAAAAATGCTTTCATATTATACTATTTCCTCTTCTTATCTTTGTCATGTGGGAAGATATCAGCATTTTAATGATTTATTTAAACTTTTTTGATAATCTCTGTCCCTTGATCGACACTTCTACTTCACCTCTTCTCCTCTAGTTACAGGAGCTGAGGATAGGAATTGTCAGCAAACCAAGTTACAGATTGTTGGAAGGTTACTGTGCCAGGTTACCGTGCTATTATCTTTCTGACAAAATTTATAACAAGGTGCAACCAGAATTCATTAATAACCTACCACTAGGAAACAGAGAATACCATAGTGCAGATTTTAGAAACAACAGAAATAGTTGATATTCAAAGAAGTGCCATAATTCATGTTCAGAATTGATTTTCCTAGCCTTTTTGCTGAGATTGTCAATAAATGAAATGGCTCTTTAATTCGGCAATGGTTGCAGTAATATGACGCATGTCAACTAAGAAATTAAAAGATGCTTTATCATTCACCACAATTACAACTACTTTCCTGAGGTCTCAACATGAGGCAACCCATTATATCTTAAAATTCAGTTCAGGTGTCTCTGAAACCTGGAAGATTTTTATGATAGTATGTTCTCACCTGTGTACTTTCCCCAAGGTGTAGACAGAAACATACACACACACTGCATTGTAATGAGACGGCATGATCCTCATGGGTAACACATTTCACTTTCTATCATGTGTCTATAAATTTAGAATTTATGGAAAGATATGATTAGGTGGGAAAATGGTTTTAAATATACAAATCATCATTTATTGTAAAATACGGATTCATATTCTATGACTACATAAATAATTTTTGCCAACATCTATTGAATGCTATTTACCATGCAGTGTTCATGCTTAACATAGCATATTATTTAGGCGCCATGACAATCCTATGATGTAAATACTTCTATTACTTCCATTTTAAACATAAGGAACCCAGGGTTTAAAGGATTAATTAAATTGCCCAAGGTCTTTTGGCAAATAAGCCACAGAGACCCAGCCCAAACCCAGGACTGAAACCCCTGGATTTAACCTGCTCTGTTCAATATGGTGGCCATAGCACTTGAAATGTGGCCAGTCCAAACTGAAATGTGCTGTATGTATAAAGTATACATCAGATTTCGAAGACAGGATGTAAAAAGAATATAAATTATCTCAAGAGTAATTTTTAAATTGATCACAGGTTGGAAATAATATTCTAGATATATTGGATTAAATTTAAAATATTGTTGAACTTATTTTCCCTTTTCTTTTTGCTTTTAAATGTAGTCACTAAAATTGTTTAATTACGTATGTGATTCACAATATATTTCTGTTGGACACCACTGATCTAACCATCACTGATCTTACTATATCTGAATGTATTTATGTATGTATATGTGTGTACATATTTTTTAATTTTTTTATTTTATTGAAGTATAGTTGATTTACAATGTTGTGTTAATTTCTGCTATACAGCAAAGTGAATCAGTTATACATGTATATACATATATCTACACTCTTTTTCATAATCTTTTCCATTATGGTTTATCACAGGATAATGAATATAGTTCCCTGTGCTATACAGTAGGACCTTGTTGTTTATCCATTCTATATATAATAGTTTGCATCTGCTAATCCCAAACTCCCAATCCATCCCTCCCCCACCCTCCCTCCCCCGTGGCAACCACAAGTCTGTTCTCTATATCTATGAATGTTTCTGTTTCGTTTGTGTCATATTTTAGATTCCACCCATGAGTGATATCATATGGTATTTGTCTTTCTATTTCTGACTTACTTCACTTAGTATGATAATCTCTAGGTCCATCCATGTTGCTGCAAATGGCATTATTTCATTTTTTTATGGCTGAGTAGTATTCCATTGTGTGTGTGTATATATATACACACACACACACACACACACACACCATATCTTCTTCATCCACTCATCTGTCGATGGAAATTTAGGTTGTTTCCATGTCTTGGCTATTGTAAATAGTGCTGCAGTGAACATAGGGGTGTATATATCTTTTAGAATTATAGTTTTTTTACTGATATATGCCCAGAAGTGGGATTGCTGGATCTTACGGCAACTCTACTTTTAGTTTTTTAAGGAACCTCCATACTGTTTACCATAGTGGCTGCACCAATTTACATTCCCACCAACAGTGTAGGAGGGTTCCCTTTTCTCCACACCTTCTCCAGCATTTGCTATTTGTAGACTTTTAGTGATGGCAATTTTGACCAGTGTGAGGTAGTACTTCATTGTAGTTTTGATTTGCATTTCTCTAAAAATTAGAGCATCTTTTCATGTGCCTGTTAGTCACCTGTATGTCTTCTTCAAAGAAATGTCTATTTATGTCTTCTCCCCTTTTATGATTGGGTTGTTTTATTTGTTATTGAGTTGTATGAGCTGTTTGTACATTTTGGAAATTAAGCCCTTGTCAGTTGCATCATTTGCAAACATTTTCTCCGAGTCCATATGGTTTCCTTTGCTGTGCAAAAGCGTATAAGTTTGATTAGGTTCCATTTGTTTATTTCTGCTTTTATTTCTATTGCCTTGGGAGCCTGTGTGTATATATATTTTTTAGTCTAGAAGAATGTTAAAGTATAAAAAGATTAAAAACCTTAGTCTATATTAGTATGCTCCGGCTGCCACAACAAAATACAATAGACTGGGTAGCTTAAAGAACAGAAATTTGTTTTCTCACAGTTCTAGTGGCTATAAGTCCAAGATCAAGGTGCCAGCAGGGTTGGTTTCTGGCGAGAGCTCTCTTCCTGTCTTGCGAATGGCCTCTCGCTGTGTCCTCACATGGCAGAGAGAGGAGAAGAGAGCCAGTGAGCTCTGGTGTCTCTTTCTCTTCTTATAAGGGCACCATCCCTATTGAGTTAGGGCTTTATTACCTCTATTATGCCTCAAAGACCCCATCTCCATATACCATCACATTGGGGTTAAGGCTTCAACTTATGAAACTGAGGGGTGGGGTTACAAATATTCAACACATAACAAGTGGTTATTGCTAGATATTGAATTCTAGTGATTTTATTTTCCTGATAATTTTATGCAATGTATTTCTCTTTCAATCAGAAGGCATACACATATTTCCATTTTTCAAAATGTAATTTTACAATATTATTGTGACTGGAAGCAATAGGATCATTCTTTTAGATTTTTCTCTCATACTATAATTTTATGATAAAAATTTAAAAGCTTGTCAATATTAGGCATTTATTTGTAACTTCTGAGTGGCAAGTTGTCCCTGATATATAGGAGACTCTGACAAGGACCAGACCACCCAAGATAGTAGCTAGGTGCTCAAAGGTTTTTCACTGGCCCCTGGGAGACCCCCGGCCTCTTGAGCATGATACTGGTGGCTCTGGAAGCATGAAGAAACAGGAAGGATGGCTAAAGGGCACAGCATGCTGAGGATTCCAGGCAGGAAGCTCAAAGCCAAGGCATGGGCAGACATGAGGATTGACCTTGCTTATCCTTCACATATTTGAAATATTTATCTCCTCGTACATAAATAAGGGATATTAAAAATACACAAACGGATATACTTGTGTGTATAACATAATAATATATTATTATTTATATGAAACCTGATGAAATTTTCAGGCTCATTTAGCCAGTTGTCAAATGACCAGAAAAGCAGCCAGGAGCTATGGACCGAGATATTTTAGGATAATGGAATGCTAAATTGGAGAGACAGATTAGTTACAAGCATTTGATTCTCAACAGATTTCACACCTCCCTCTCTACCCCCCCATTCCAATAGCCATATCTGCTAGTTGAATAATGAAGTTTAAATTCTCTTGGACTGTTATCATAGCTGCAGCAGCAATCTTTTAACATAGTGCTTGCTCATTCAACTCCTATTATAATTTCCAGTGAAATAAAATATCACAAAGTCATTCAAATTCATAGACTAAAGATATATCTGTAGTGACAAAGTAAAGTATAGGATAAAATTCATTATCCTGATAAATTGATGAACATGGACAGTCACTCTGAATAATTCGAGCTAAAGGAACTTTACTCTCAATGGTTGGATATTTTTGGCCTGATTTATCCACATAATTGCCTCAGCTCTCCATTTCATTTTGCCCATGTCAACACAGCGAAGTCTCCATACTTGATTTTGAAAGCTTCACTATTTCATGTCACGTTAGCAAGAGAGATGCACACAGCAAATTCTGGATGGGTTCTGTGACAAATGACTTCTATGGTCTGCACGTGTCTCTTCAGTGACAGCTGCTGGGAAGAAACATCACCTCCCAGCTGCACAACTTGATCCTTCTCTCCCTTGTGAATTAGGAGGAACTGAATGTTTGGCTTTAAAGTGGCACTTCACACTCCTCTCATTGAATATCACAACTGTGCCCGGACGAAAGGAAACAAAAGGCCCATCACTGGCAACTGATGGAAGAAAAAATAGCTCTCTCATTTCAGAGATAATAAGCAGGATGTTCCCCTGCAGGCTTTCTTCTTAATTCTCCTTATTGTATTTTATTAAATGGTGCAGTTTGAAATTAAGGCTCTGGCAACCTTCGTGCACACTCTGCATAAACAAGCAAAACAGAAACACAGTTCAAAGGGCAAGTATAAGCCCTTCCTAAAAGCCATCTGCTTTCTTTTTGTTATGAAACTTCAATTCATCAGCAAAACTCCAAAGAAAATATTTATAGCAGAAGCGTAAACCTGCATTCTGAAGCTGCTTTGAGGCAGGATTAACAGAACGTTAGAAAACTTGGTTAGAGACCTTCAAGATGGCGAAGGAGTAAGACGTGGAGATCACCTCCCTCCCCACAAATACATCAGAAATACATCTACATGTGGAACAACTCCTACAGAACACCTACTGAATGCTGGCAGAAGACCTCAGACTTCCCAAAAGATATATATATTTTACTTTTTCTCTTTTTGTGAGTGTGTATGGGTATGCTTCTTTGTGTGATTTTGTCTGGATAGCTTTGCTTTTACCATTTCTCCCAGGGTTCTGTCTGTCCTTTTTCTTCTTCTTTTTTTTTTTTTACTTTTTAATTTTTTTAATTTTAATAACTTTATTTTATTTTATATTTTTCTTTCTTCCTTCCTTCCTTCCTTCCTTCTTTCCTTTCTTTTTTTTTTTTCTCCCTTTTCTTCTGAGCTGTCTGGCTGCCAGTGTCTTGGTGCTCCAGGTGGGTGTCAGGCCTGTGCCTCTGAAGTGGGAGAGCTGACATTGGTCCACCAGAAACTTCCCAGCTCCATGTAATATCAAATGGCAAAAGTTCTCCCAGAGATCTCCACCTCAATGTTAAGACCCAGCTGAACTCAATGACCAGCAAACTACAGTGCTAGACACCCTATGCCAAACAACTAGCAAGACAGGAAAACAACCCCGCCCATTAGCAGAGAGGCTGCCTAAAATCATAATAAGGTCACAGACACCCCAAAACACACCACTGGACATGATCCTCCCACCAGAAAGACAAGACCCAGCCTCATCCACCAGAACACAGGCACCACTCCCCTCCACCAGGAAGCCTACACAACCCCCTGAACCAACCTTATCAACTGGGGGCAGACACCAAAAACAATGGGAACTACGAACCTGCAGCCTGCGAAAAGGAGACCCCAAACACAGTAAGTTAAGCAAAATGAGAAGACAGAGACTGCCTCTTGTGAGAACACCAGAATCACAACTAGCTGCTGGACAATCATTGATAGGAAGACACTGGAACTCACCAAAAAAGATACCCCACATACAAAGACAAAGGAGAAGCCACAATGAGACGGTAGGAGGGGCACAATCACAGTAAAATCAAATCCCATAACTGACGGGTGGGTGACTCACAGACTGCAGAACACGTATACCACAGAAGTCCACCCACTGGAGTGAAGGTTCTGAGCCCCACGTCAGGCTGCCCAACCTGGGGGTCTGGCAACAAGAGGAGGAATTCCTAGAGAATCAGACATTGAAGCCTAGTGGGATTTGATTACAGGACTTCGACAGGATTGGGGGAAACAGAGACTCCACTCTTGGAGGGCACACACAAAGTAGTGTGCGCATTGGGACCCAGGGGAAGGAGCAGGGACCCCAGGGGAGACTGAACCAGAACTACCTGCTAGCGTTGGAGGGTCTCCTGCAGAGGCAGGGGGTGGTTGTCGCTCACCATGGGGACAAGGACATTGGCAGCAGAAGTTCTGGGAAGTACTCCTTGGCATAAGCCCTCCCAGAGTCTGTCATTAGCCCCACAAAAGAGCCCAGGTAGGCTCCAGTGTTGGGTTGCCTCAGGCCAAACAACCAACAGGGAGGGAACCCAGCCCCACCCATCAACAGTCAAGCGGATTAAAGTTTTACTGAGCTCTGCCCACCAGAGCTACAGTCAGCTCTACCCACCACCAGTCCCTCCCATCAGGAAACTTACACAAGCCACTTAGATAGCCTCATCCACCAGAGGGAAGACAGCATAAGCAAGAAGAACTACAATGCTGCAGCCCATGGAACAAAAAACACATTCACAGAAAGACAGACAAGATGAAAAGGCAGAGGGCTATGTACCAGATGAAGGAACAAGATAAAACCCCAGAAAATCAACTAAATGAAGTGGAGATAGGCAACCTTCCAGAAAAAGAATTCAGAATAATGATAGTGAAGATGATCCAGGACCTCGGAAAAACAATGGAGGCAAAGATCGAAAAGATGCAAGAAATGTTTAACAAAGACCTAGAAGAATTAAAGAACAAACAAACAGAGATGAACAATACAATAACGGAAATGAAAACTACACTAGAAGGAATCAATAACAGAATAACTGAGGCAGAAGAACGGATAAGTGACCTGGAAGACAGAATGGTGGAATTCACTGCTGTGGAACAGAATAAAGAAAAAAGAATGAAAAGAACTGAAGACAGCCTAAGAGACATCTGGGACAGCATTAAACGCAACAACATTCGCATTATAGGGGTCACAGAAGGAGAAGAGAGAGAGAAAGGACCAGAGAAAATACTTGAAGAGATTATAGTCTAAAACTTCCCTAACATGGGAAAGGAAATAGGCACCCAAGTCCAGGAAGCGCAGCAAGTCCCATACAGGATAAACCAAAGGAGAAACACGCCAAGACACATAGTAATCAAATTGGCAAAAATTAAAGACAAAGAAAAATTATTGAAAGCAGCAAGGGAAAAACGACAAATAACATACAAGGGAACTCCCATAAGGTTAACAGCTGATTTCTCAGCAGAAACTCTACAAGCCAGAAGGGAGTGGCATGATATACTTAAAGTGATGAAAGGGAAGAACCTAAAACCAAGATTACTCTACTCAGCAAGGATCTCATTCAGATTCGATGGAGAAATCAAAACCTTTACAGACAAGCAAAAGCTAAGAGAATTCAGCACCACCAAACCAGCTTTACAACAGATACTAAAGGACTTCTCTAGGCAGGAAACACAAGAGAAGGAAAAGACCTACAATAACAAACCAAAAACAATTAAGAAAATGGTAATAGGAACATACATATTGATACCTAACTTAAATGTAAATGGATTAAATGCTCCAACCAAAAGACATAGACTGGCTGAATGGATACAAAAACAAGACCCGTATATATGCTGAATACAAGAAACCCACTTCAGACCTAGGGACACATACAGACTGAAAGTGAGGGCATGGAAAAAGATATTCCATGCAAATGGAAATCAAAAGAAAGCTGGAGTAGCAATTCTCATATCAGACAAAATAGACTTTAAAATACAGACTATTACAACAGACAAAGAAGGACACTACACAATGATCGAGGGATCAATCCAAGAAGAAGATACAACAATTATAAATATATATCCACTCAACATAGGAGCACCTCAATACATAAGGCAACTGCTAACAGCTATAAAAGAGAAAATCGACAGTAACACAATAATAGTGGGGGACTTTAACACCCCACTTTCACCAATGGACAGATCATCCAAAATGAAAATAAATAAGGAAACACAAGCTTTAAATGATACATTAAAGAAGATGGACTTAATTGATATTTACAAGACATTCCATCTAAAAACAACAGAATACACTGTCTTCTCAAGTGCTCATAGAACATTCTCCAGGATAGATCATATCTTGGGTCACAAATCAAGCCTCAGTAAATTTAAGAAAATTGAAATCATATAAAGTATCCTTCCTGACCACAACGCTATGAGACTAGATATCAATTACAGGAAAATATCTAGAAAAAATGCAAACACATGGAGGCTAAACAATACACTACTAAATAACCAAGAGATCACTGAAGAAATAAAAGAGGAAATCCAAAAATATCTAGAAACAAATGACAATGAAAACACGATGACCCAAAACATATGGGAGGCGGCAAAAGCAGTTCTAAGAGGGAAGTTTATAGCAATACAATCCTACCTCAAGAAACAAGAAACATCTCAAATAAACAACCTAACCTTACACCTAAAGCAATCAGAGAAAGAAGAATAAAAAAAAACCCCAAAGTTAGCAGAAGGAAAGAAATCATAAAGATCATAAATAAATGAAAAAGAAATGAAGGAAACAGTAGCTAAGATCAATAAAACTAAAAGCTGGTACTTTGAGAAGATAAACAAAATTGATAAACCACTAGCCAGACTCATCAAGAAAAAAAGGGAGAAGACTCAAGTCAATAGAAATAGAAATGAAAAAGGAGAAGCAACAACTGACCCTGCAGAAATACAAAGGATCATGAGAGATTACTACAAGCCACTATATGCCAATAAAATGGAAAACCTGGAAGAAATGGACAAATTCTTAGAAAAGCACAACATTCCAAGACTGAACCAGGAAGCAATAGAAAATATAAACAGACCAATCACAAGCACTGAAACTGAAATTGTGATTAAAAATCTTGCAGTAAACAAAAGCCCAGGACCAGATGGCTTCACAGGCGAATTCTATCAAACATTTAGAGAAGAGCTATCACCTATCCTTCTCAAACTCTTCCAAAATACAGCGGAGGGAGGAACACTCTCAAACTCATTCTAAGAGGCCACAATCACCCTGATACCAAAACCAGACAAAGATGTCACAAACAAAGAAAACTACAGGCCAATATCACTGATGAACACAGATGCAAAAATCCTCAACAAAATACTAGCAAACAGAATCCAACAGCACATGAAAAGGATCATACACCATGATCAAGTGGGGTTTATCCCAGGAATGCAAGGATTCTTCAATATACGCAAATCAGTCAATGTGATACACCATGTTAACAAATGGAAGAATAAAAACCATATGATCATCTCAATAGAGGCAGAAAAAGCTTTCAACAAAATTCAACACCCATTTATGATAAAAACTCTCCAGAAAGTAGGCATAGAGGGAACTTACCTCAACATAATAAAGGCCATATATGACAAACCCACAGCCAACATCGTTCTCAATGGTGAAACACTGAAACCATTTCCTCTAAGACCAGGAACAAGAAAAGGATGTCCACTCTCACCACTATTATTCAACACAATTTTGGAAGTCCTAGCCACAGCAGTCAGAGAAGAAAAATAAACGGAATCCAAATTGGAAAAGAAGAAATAAAACTTATTGTTTTTAGATGACATGACACTATACATAGAGAATCCTAAAGACGCTACCAGAAAAGTACCAGAGCTAATCAATGAATTTGGTAAAATAGCAGGATACAAAATTAATACACAGAAATCTCTTGTATTCCTATACACTAATGATGAAAAATCTGAAAGAGAAATTAAGGAAACACTCCCATTTACCATTGCAACAAAAAGAATATAATACCTAGGAATAAACCTGCCTAAGGAGACAAAAGACCTGTATGCAGAAAACTATAAGACACTGATGAAAGAAATTAAAGATGATACAAACAGATGGAGAGATATACCATGTTCTTGGATTGGAAGAATCAACATTGTGAAAATGATTCTACTACCCAAAGCAATCTACAGATTCAGTGCAATCCCTATCAAACTACCAACGGCATTTTTCACAGAGCTAGAACAAAAAAGTTCACAATTTGTGTGGAAAAACAAAAGACCCCGAATAGCCAAAGCAATCTTGAGAAAGAAAACCGGAGCTGGAGGAATCAGGCCCCCTGACTTCAGACTATACTACAAAGCTACAGTAATCAAGACAGTGTGGTACTGGCACAAAAAACAGAAATATAGATCAATGGAACAGGATAGAAAGCGCAGAGATAAACCCACACACATATGGTCACCTTATCTTTTGATAAAGGAGGCAAGAATATACAATGGAGGAAAGACAGCTTCTTCAATAAGTGGTGCTGGGAAAACTGGACAGCTACATGTAAAAGAATGAAATTAGAACACTCCCTAACACGATACACAAAAATAAACTCAAAGTGGATTAAAGACCTAAACGTAAGGCCAGACACTATCAAACTCTTAGAAGAAAACATAGGCAGAACACTCTATGACATAAATCACAGCAAGATCCTTTTTGACCCACCTCCTAGAGAAATGGAAATAAAAACAAAAATAAACAAATGGGACCTAATGAAACTTAAAAACTTTTGCACAGCACAGGAAAACTTAAACAAGACGAAAAGACAACCCTCAGAATGGGAGAAAATATTTGCAAATGAAGCAACTGACAAAGATTTAATCTCTAAAATTTACAAGCAGCTCATGCAGCTCAATATCAAAAAAACAAACAACCCAATCCAAAAATGGGCTGAAGACCTAAATAGACATTTCTCCAGAGAAGATATACAGATTGCCAACAAACAGATGAAAGAATGCTCAACATCACTAATCATTAGAGAAATGCAAATCAAAGCTACAATGAGGCATCACCTCACACGAATCAGAATGGCCATTATCAAAATGGCTACATACAATAAATGCTGGAGAGGGTGTGGAGAAAAGGGAATCCTCTTTACTGTTGGTGAGAACGTAACTTGGTACAGCTTCTATGGAGAACAGTATGGAGGTTCCTTAAAAAACTAAAAATAGAACTACCATATGACCCAGCAATCCCACTACTGGGCATATACCCTGAGAAAACCATAATTCAAAAACAGTCATGTAACACAATGTTCACTGCAGCTCTATTTACAGTAGCCAGGACATGGAAGCAACCTAAGTGTCCATTGACAGATGAATGGATAAAGAATATGTGACACATATATACAATGGAATATTACTCAGCCATAAAAAGAAATGAAATTGAGTTATTTGTAGTTAGGTGCATGGACCTAGAGACTGTCATACAGAGTGAAGTAAGTCAGAAAGAGAAAAACAAATACCGCATGCTAACACATATGTATGGAATCTAAAAAAAATTAAAAAAAAGAGGTTCTGCAGAACCTAGGGGCAGGACAGGAATAAAGACGCAGATGTAGAGAATGGACTTGAGGACACTGGGAAGGGGAAGGGGAAGCTGGGACGAAGTGAGAGAGTGGCATGGACATATATACACTACCAAATGTAAAATAGCTAGCTAGTGGGAAGCAGCCACATAGCACAGGGAGATCAGCTCCGTGCTTTGTGATCACCTAGATGGGTGGGATAGGGAGGGTGGGGGGGAGATGCAAGAGGGAGGAGATATGGGGATATATGTTTATGCATTCCTGATTCACTTTGTTATACAGCAGAAACTAACACACCATTGTAAAGCAATTTTACCCCAATAAAGATGTTAAAAAAAAGAAAACAAAAACAAAAGCAAAATCTATACTACCAGTTTCGTCATTAGTGAAATTGGGATATCTATAAATAGATGTTTTAGAGTTACTGTAAAGATTCAGTGAAATAACATAGTTAAAGCACCTGGTTCATAAATCAAATAGTACTCAATTTAAAAAAAAGTAAAAAAATGTATATACATGTTCAGTATTTACTTTTGGCAAAATTATTTAGAGGAAGGACGGGCTCAAAAATGTCCAATGATTGGTCTCAGAGATACTCACAGGAGCAACCAGGTATTTGTCTGCTGAGGGATAATCTCACTTGTCATTTTTCAAGAAAAGAGAATGAAAGAACAAATTACTGCTCTCCCAAATTTGGGTTGGAAAACTGTAGGAATTTTCTCAGCCATCTGCAAGCAAAAGATGATATATGCAAAAGCCACTCAGAGAGAAGGCCTCTTATACCAGACACTTATCAGCTGAATACAATGCCCAGCAAACAGCTAGAAGTTTTCATTTCACCAGAGAAGGGCTCCTGCTTTGAAAGGTTTTTCAAAGTTTCCATGACAAAATATTCTTTCACAGTCTCTGCATCAGTGAGCTGCTTTGTATTTCTAGCGCAGCTAAGCAATTAAAAGAAGATGAATAGATGTATTCCAGCATGTGTGATAACAAATGGCATACTTAAGGTGACAAGGTTTTCTGTGTTAACTGGCTTTGCAGTCACTTGCAAGTTTTTGAAAAATATTCCCTTTTATTGGGAGTTTTTTCCTGCTTAATCTTAGCTTAAAGACTATTTTTTCTCAAAGCAAATTGGAGGAGAAGTCATCTTTGATGCGACAGAATATATGTACATATTCCCTCTGTGCAGAGGAGCTGCTGCTTTTTTTTATGACAGCTCAAATTGACTAAAGTTTTAAGCATCAAGCTCTTCACCGTTACAAAAGATGCTCTTGGCAACAAATGATGGGACTTCTGCAGGAAACTGAGGTGGTCCGTTTAAATTGCTTCTCTATGTTCATGCTTTTTTTGTAGGGTCAGTGCACTAGGGAGGCTCTCCATGGATCTTGGACTCAGGATATTTTTGGATCTAGATTATTCCCAGGAGCAGGGAATAATGGGAATTTAGATATCATTTTGGTTGCAAGTTGATGGAAAGAGAAGCAGATGGCATTAAAGCCCTTCTAATATAATCTTTAGTCCTTATCAAGTCTTTTATTTTCTCTTGCTTTTGGAAAATTCACCTACCCTGGACTTCAGTTAGGATCTCTCTAGTTATATGAATTTATGTTTACTAAATCTGATAATTAGAATCCTAGGGCATACTAACCTCCTGCTCATTTATGTGCTCTTTTGCAGCTTCAGGAAACAGGCAGTGTGGTATAAGGTAATACACACCAACTTAGAGGAAGATGAACCTGGATTCAGGTTCTGACTCTGATACTTTTGGCTCTGTGACCTTGGGCAAGTTACTTGACCTTGTTAAGCTACAACTTGGCAAATGTAAAATGAGGCCCTGGGATCGATGATCACTTTCCCTAAGGGTAGTAATATGGCCTTGTGGTTAAGAAACTATCTTTGCCGTCATATAGACCTGGATTTGACAGACCTCTTCTACTTCATAACTATGAAACCTTGAGAATTCCATTTAATCTTTTTAGGTTTGCTTATTTCCTTACTTAAAAAAGAATTTAAATGTTAAAATAATAGTAACTACCTTGTAGTGTTGTTGTGAGGATTAAAAGTGATAATACATGTGCTTGTTAAAGAATAATTCATATTAGCTGGGAACTCTTTAAAAGGATTAGGTACCATTGTAGAAAGTTCTTAATAAAGACTCAAATCTTAAAACACTGAAATGGGACTTGGATTATAATCTAAAATGTTCATTTTATAGATAGAAAAAAACCAAAACAAAAACCAAGTGGAGATTGTGATGTGCTCCAGATCCCACACCAATATCCCATACCTGACTCCAGTCCTCCCATAATGCTAAGTGCATGTGGCACATTCAACAGATAAATATGCTGTTCACTCCCAGTAATTCCTGATAGAGTATTTCACCCCCAAATCAGTGAACTCACCAAGAACAACTTCTTTGTGGGGGAAAAATAAACCTTTATGATCACTGTATTTTCTTTCCTACCTAAAACAGCAAAATTTTCATGAGTAAACAAAGAAATGGACAAATAAGATTGAGGGTTCAACCTTCAGCAGAAGAGTTAAGACATTTATCAAGACAGAGTCCTTTGTTTAGTGAGAATCCATCTGTGCCTTTCAGTAAATGAAAAAAGATATCTGCAACTCTTTCATAAGAGTTGTTATGAAATTTTTACATTGAATGTAAATTTTGTATTCCAGTTCTCATTCTCTCCATAGAAGATGTTTCCAACCTTCTCCAACCACAGTTCCTTCAAGAATTATTTTTATTGTACTTTCACAGAGACATTTTGTTCCTTAGTTTCATTTTAGACGCTTCACTTCATTCAGCTGAAACTAGCTAGGGTTCCCAACGGAGAAAAGGGAAAATGTGAAAATTCAACTGTAAAAAAAATACGTATTTTATGACCTACACTTTGTGAAGTTACTTTGCTGTGTGTCCTGGCTAAATGGTGCCTTTAGACATAATGAAATCTTACTGTCTGATAGACAGCTTGAAGAGGTTAGAGCACTTCCCAGCTATTTAAAACGCTAAAGTGGGAATGTTAAATGCCAGAATGCCCTCCAGTGTTGTTATGGCCTGCATGGTAAACACATCTTGCCTTTTCATAGTCAGATGCATGGTGTCTTTTAAAGATATTCCTTTCACTGTTCCCCTCACTCCCTACTCTTTCCTTCTGCAGTGGAAAAGAACTTATGCAAAGGCATAGAGAACAAATAACAGTACAGGATTTATCTACAAAACATGTTGAGGCTGGAGCTGTAATGTTTACCCATATTCTCCAATCTCCATCTGAGTAAATAAAGTGGTATCATGGGATAGGCTGCTCTATAGATAACGAGTTTCAAACTCATTCATCCAGAGAAATTTCAACTGATATAGTTTGCCCATCAAATGGATTTAAAGTTGTATTGTCACTGCGCTGCTTTCCACGGTGATTGTTTTTGCCCTGTGGTTCCATGTCTTAATAGACGGTTTGATTGTACATATATGCTCCTTCGTTCATATGATTCAGTTTGTAATGGTCTGTATGTACAACCCTGCTGTCCAGTAATAAAGCAGAACATAACCCCTTCCGTGATTTTAACTAAGGAGTTTATCTGTTTCTGGTGCTATTTTCTGAGAGTAAATAAGGAAATCCTTTTTGCTGATGATTTTTCTTTTTTTTTTCCTTTCTTCTTTCCCTCCCTTTCTCCTTCCCTCCCTCCCCTGCCCCCATTCCCTTCTTCCTTTCTTTGATCTATGTATCCTTTCACAGTTTGGGTTTGATGAATATTTCTGCTGAATTTTTGTGAAGAGAAGATAAGTTATCAATGCATTTTCTCCTTGTTAATGGCTTCAGTGGCCTATCATTTATTATCTGAGTGCTGTGTGCCTTGAATAGACAGTGGAGTAGATGAAACAGTCTTTCACTTGGTGATCTGCCCCCAACTGTAAGGGAATAGTCTTGGATCTTTGATCGAAATCAAGGGCTGTCATTTGCCTCATACTTCGCTGGTTCCAGGAAGGAGGCCAGGATTATTTTCCCTTGGAAAGAGAATCAGCTATGTTTCCTTCAAATGCCTAGATTTTAGTCTCAGGCTCAATTATCTATAAAAAGAACTTTTATAGCAAAGAGACTTCACCATAGAGAAATGATGTTAAGTCAAATGGAATATAAAGAAAACCATATTCCAAACTCTCTCTGTTAAGTAATTTAATACTAACTGAAATCTGAAGTTGCAGAATATAAAAAAGAAATAAACAGTAACTCTGCTGCTTTCTCAAGGGAAAGATTACTCAGCTGCCTTGCTGAAGTTGGCTCCTGTGTCCTTTCCACAAAATCACCCTCTTAAGCACTCTCTCTGACTAAAATCCTTAAAACATCAATAGAGGCATTACAATTTTATTACATTTGATGTTGACTCAAAATGACTAGGTGTAGAACACCACTGAATTTCAAACTCACCTTGACACATGAAAGAAGTGGGCAGCTATAAACAGGTTGAACTGGTCTAGATACAAGGTGAAGAAGAAAGACTGTATGTACAGAAACCAGTGGGGCAGAACTGTGGGTGCATAAACAGAGCAGAAAGTCAGAAGACACATATGAGGCACTTCATTCCAGATTCTCCTTAAGTATTACCTCCTCAGAGAAAATTTCTCTGACTATCTAATTAAATATAGAATACTTCATCACTCTCCATCCCTCATTCAGCTTTATTTTTCATTATAGAAATGTTATTATATATTAAATGTATATTATAATATATGTTAGATATACTAAATAGATACTAGATGTATGTTATAAATATATATATTTTTAAAAAATGTGATTATTATCTGAATTTCCCACTAGAATACAAGCTCAATGAAGTCAATAACTCTGTTTGGCTCACTGCTATAGACTCAGCACCTAGAATAGTACCTGGCACTAAATAAGTATTTGTTGAAACAAAAAATTAAAAATGAAAAATATAAATTGGTTATGTTAAAATGTAGCTAGAAGGCTTAATTAGGAGCATTGGTTGCTAGTAATTCTCCCAGTCGCTCAGCATTTTTTAGGCCTTGTATGAAAACCATGTTCTGTTTGGTACACAATGGTGATATTAAAAACTTGTCACAGGTTTTGAAAGGATAGATGAAAAATACATATAGTTCAGCCTTTGCAAGAATTTCCTATGGGATCTATTACATTTGGAAAAGTCAAGTTCTGTGATCTCTCTTTGGGGGGAAAAATGTAACAGGAATATGAGATTTAATAGTACTTACCGAATATATGTAAAAATATCTAATATTAAATGAAAAAAAGTAGCTAACATTTCTGTAGTGCCAGGCAATGTTTTAAGTACTTTATATTTATTAGCTCTTTTAATTCTTAAAAAAATCCTTTGAGGTAGGTTTTGTGATTAGCCCTGTTGTATAAGGAACTTTGACTTTTTTTTACTGGATCTTGGGAGGGAGCCTCTAAATCCTTGCAATTTCCTCAGTTATAGGAATGTCTTTGCCATTCATGGTGGTCCCTTTTTTATTCATGGTAGTTATGCTAATGAGATGGTTCATGGTGGTCCTTAGATAGTTTCAGGATGGGGGCCAACTATGCCAGAAAGACCAACCTCGTGATTAAAGGGTTGGGTCTTTGAGCCAAGCAATACCGGCTCAACCTCCTGGGGTGGTGGGAGGATGGGCCTGGAGATTGAATTCCATCATGTGGCCACTGATTCAGCCAATCACGCCTACATAATGAAACCCTAATGAAAACTCTGGACACTGAAGATTGAGTGAGTCCAGGGATGTGTCTTGACTCTACAGGGAGAAGACATGGAAGTTTTGCATTTGGAACCCTCCCAAAATATGCCTTTTATGTACTTCATCTTTTCACTGTTTCTGAGTTGTATTCTTTTGCTACAATACAACTGTTAAGAGTATAGTACTTTCTTGAGTTCTGTAAGTTGTGTCAGCAAATTATTAAACCTAGTAATGGGAACTCCCAAATTTGTAGCCAGTTGGTCAGAGGTGTAGCTGGCCTGGGAACCCTTGAACTTACGGTTGGCGTTTGAAGTGAGAGCTGTCTTGTGGAGGCCTGAGCCCTTAACCTGTGAAGTTTTGCCAAACTCCAAGTAGTTAGTGTCAGAATTGCATTGTAGCCCTACTTTCAGATGTAGAAATGGAGGCATGCAGATTTGCCCAAAGTCTCAAAGCTAGTAAGTGGCAGCATCAGGAATTAAATCCAGGCTATCTACCTGCAAAAAATATCTGCTCTTAATCATTATGTTATTGTCCCTCTTAATCAAAGAGCTCTTTTCAGTTTTCAGTAGAAGTAAAATTAGAATGAATCCGTTAGGATTTATTACCCTGTCCACAGTTTGATTTCAAACTTCTGGAATCCACAACTTTGAGAGAATATATTTCTGTTGTTTTAAGCCACCCAATTTGTGGTAATTCGTTATAACAGTACTAGGAAACTAATACAGTATCTCAAACTTAATATGACCAAGACAGAACTCTTTTTTTTTTTTAATTTTATTTATTTATTTATGGCTGCATTGGGTCTTCATTGCTGCGCACGAGCTTTCTCTAGTTGCGGCAAGTGGGGGCTACTCATTGTGGTGGCTTCTCTTTTTGCGGAGCACGGGCTCTAGGCATGCGGGCTTCAGTAGTTGTGGCACACAGGCTCAGTAGTTGTGGCACACGGGCTTAGTTGCTCCACAGCATGTGGGATCTTCCCAGACCAGGGATCGAACCTGTGTCCCCTGCATTGGCAGGCGAATTCTTAACCACTGCGCCACCAGGGAAGTCCCCAAAACAGAACTCTTGATCTGCCCCCACCTAAAACCTATTTCCCCTTAGTCTTGCTTTCTCAGCATATGGCAACCTTATCCATCCAGTTGCCAAAACCAAAAATTGAGGAATCATCCTCTATTTCTCTTTTCCTCTCCTCCCACCTCTAATCCTTTAGCAGGATTTAAATACCTATCTGTTGTCTTTATCCTACCAGATCTACCTTTTCCACCTCCATTTCTCTCCAGTTCCATTGTTACTATGCTGGTCAGAACCACCATCAACCCTGGCCTGGACTACCGTGACACCATCTTCACTGGGTTCCCTCCTTACGTTCTTGCCATGTCACACTTAAATAAAATCCAAACTTCTTACTGTGGCTTACCAAACCCTGCTTGATCTGGCCCGTGCCTACCCATCTGAATTCATCTCAGCTCACTTCCACTTACTGTGCTTTAGCTGTACAGATATTCTTTGTTTCTCAAGTAGACCAACTTAACTTACCTTAGGCTTTTGCACTAATTGTTTCCTCTGTCTCGAATGCACTTCCCCTGTTCTTGATGCAACAAGTTTCTTCTTGTAAATTAAATCTCAACTTCAGTATCACCTCCTCTAAGAGGCCTTTTACTGACCTGGTTTAACTAGCCTCCCTGGTATTTTTTCTTTGTCACATTAGCCTATTAAAATTCTTTGCATTGCACCCATCATTATCTAACATTTTTCTTCTTTATCTATTTTCCTTTACTAGACTATACGCTCTGTGAGGCTAGAGCTTGACTGGCTGATTGCTGCTTTGTGAATGCCAGAGCAGTCTTTGGCATGTAATAGGAGCTCAGTAAATATTTGTTAAATGAATAATTACCATTCTCCCAACCCCTTGCAAAACCGTGTAAAAAATATTGACACAGGTTCAAAGTATAGAGCCTTGAAGATTTTGACAAATCTGTAAGACGGGGGTGAACAATCATCTTACATGTTCCTTCTTCCTTTATAAGAGTTCTTTATTCACTGTAGTTCCCTTACTGGGCTTGTATAGTTCTCCCTGATGTTGATATATATTGGGGTGGTTACATGTCAAGGAAAAAAATACATATTTATTTTTCAAAAAAATGTACAGAAGCTCTAAGGTTGTTAGTATTGGGGGGATCACTGTATAAAATAAATGAATAAATATGCTGTTAAGTGGTACCTATAAGCTATTAAGATCTATTGAGGCATGCCTAATTTAATCACTTTAAACCACATGCTGTGAAAACAATTTTTACAGTTCACTGAGAGTTTTAGAAATTTTATTGTTATTAGAAAACAATGAAAAACAAAACTTTAAATTTCTGAAAAAGGCTTGCCTTTTAAAGGAACACTTATGATTGTCTTCACTCTTTTTAAAATATGAATTTCAATTCAATATCTGTTTAACTCTGCTTTCAGAAGTTGAATTTTAGGTTGATGTAAAAATGCATGATCAATTCATGTAATATCTTAGCACAGGTAGTACCCTAACAAGTAGTATACTGACAGAAAAATGCCTGTTTTTATGTGGTCTTAGCTCAGAAAAACATTTTTAAATGTTTGGAACAAAAATCAAAGACTATTTTGAGATGTGAAAATTATATGAAATACAGTGTCCATAAACACAGCCAGGTTCATTCATTTATGTACTGTTTCTGGCTGCTTTCCCATTACAATGACAGCATTGAGGAGTTGTGACAGAGACCACATGGCCTGCAAAGCCTAGCTATTTATTACCTGGCCTTTTACAGAAAAAGTTTGCTGACCCCTGATCTAACATATAAAAATATGTGAAAAATAATTTTATCTCTCTGTTCATCTTAACCATCTAATTAGACAGCAATGCCGTATGTTCTAAACTCAAATCAGTGTTTTCTTGTATCTAATAACTGTTGGCATTCAGTATAAGGGCAGCAGCACAAACATATATAAGAAAATGGTACTACCCACATCAACTGTAATAGCACATATCTCTAGAACTTATTAGTCAAAATGTTCTTCTCTAGACCATATGGGAGCAGGGGACTGTCTTTGTTAAGGCATCATTTACGTTCAGGTGCACCATTCCATCAAACTTGTATTTAAAGTCCTCGGTGCTGTGACACAAAGATCAACAAGGAAGTCCCTACTCTCTAGGAGTTCCTGATCAAGCAGGAAGTTCACATTTTCATTCCCCAAGCAACTCAATGAGATTCTTATTATTGCTATTTTAGAGGTGAGACAACAGAAATGCAGGCAGAGATCAGGCAATTTGTATAAGATACCCTGAAACACTGGAAATTCCTGTTTGTTTTTTTTATCTGGATTCAGGTTAACATAGTAATGAAATATATATATATGTATATATATGTGTGTGTGTGTATCTATATATATCTACATATAGATACACACACACACACACTTTTATAAATAGCACAGAGCTGAGCAAGTATGTAGGGAAAAGGGAGAGACGATCCATACTCTGCAGGGAAATCTGTCAGGGAAGTCCACGCCAGAAGGAATTCCCTGCCCATGTTATTTCTTTCAACATCTAACAGATTCCTGTATATGTTCCAGGTTTAAAATTGTTGAGGGTCAAGCAGAGGGGCCACTGGGGGTGGGAGGGCATCAGACTGGAGTCTGTCTTTTAGCAAATGTATTTCAATGGATCACAGGCACCATACCAACTTCCTCATTAAAAAAAATATCTCAAAATAGACTTGGTGGAGCCCTGTAAAGTGTCATGATATAAGGAAGAGCAGCTTGGGTGCTGAGAGACGCTCTGAAGTCTGACCTTTCTCAGATGTGGATATAATGACCCACTTTCATTCCAGTTGGAGAATAAATTCAGATAAAGATACATGCTGCCATCCCATGGAGCCCACATGTGGCCTTACAAATGAGTGTGCTGCCAGAGCTCAGAGTGACCAGGTTTATATGGGCACTGGTAGTCACTTCTCTGGCTCCAACTGGAGAGGCAATTCAAAAGAATAAAGGTCTAGACTTTACACTTTGCCAGAGTTAGGAATTGGCTCCCCCCGGCCTCAGCTATGTATGCGAAATTATATAGGTACATAAAATTATACATACACACACACACTTTTTTTTTCCTTTCCCTGAACAATTGGAGAGTTAGTTTCAGGCTTGCGGGATTCATGTCACTTCCCCTTTCAGCCTATATGTTCTAAGAAATGGACATAACCAAACATTATTTCATATTCAAGACATCTAACATTAACACAACACTATGACCTATGGATCTAATATACTGTCCATATTCAAAATTTCACAATTGTCCCAATAATGTCTTTCATAGGCTTAATTTTTTTTTCGAATTTGTAAATCCACAATCTAGTCAAGGATCATGCATTGCATTTACTTGTCATACTTCTTTAGGGTCTTTCTAGGACAGTTCCTAGCCCTTTTGGGGGCATTTTTGAAGAGTCAAGTTTAGTTATTTTGCAGACTGTCCTTTAATTGGGATTTGTCTGATTGTCTTATTATGATAAAGGTTAAACTTTTTTTGTTTTCAGGAATATTACAGAAGTGATGTGCTCTTCTCAGTACATCTAATTAGGAGACACATTAGGTCATTTTGTCCTATAATTGGTGATGTTAAGTTGATCATTTAATTAAGGCGGAGTCCATCAGATTTTCCTGCTATCAAACATATCTTTTTCTCTTTGAAATTAATAACTAATCAGTAGAGTTATATTTTCAGACTCTGTGAATATCTTCTTCTTCAACAGTGTGTCACCCATGTTTTGGCATCTATTGTTGATTCTCACCTGAATCAGTTACTACCATGGTGGTTTGCCAATGGTGATTTTCTAATTCTATTGACCCTTCTACATTTATTAGAATTCTTCTGTAAATAAGAGCTCTTCTGTCTCCACCCCACTTAAAAATATTATTTATTTATGATTACAACACATATACACATACATAAACACATACATATAAGATATATTTTATATCTGTGGGAACTGATGGATTTTTAAAAATTTATTGTTTTATAATTGGTTTCTGCCATTCTTCATTATTATACTCAAATTAGAATCAGTTTAATTTAGGTACACATTAACTTAGTACTACTGCTTGGAATCTGAGATCTGTGTGATTGTAACTCTAACCTGGACCAGAGCTCTCCTGGGAAATGTAAGACTATGGCCCGTAAGAGTTGGAAGAGACATTAAGCATTACCTTCTCATGGACAGTAGGAATTTTCTATCTAACGTCTTGTGTCCATCTGTGGGAAGTGTCCATCCTATTTGCTTTCTCTGGAATGCTTTTCTTCTCCCCCTCCATATATCTGTCATCACACATCTTCTGCCATCTGGTGGTAGGTTACTGAGTCTACAAGAAGAGACCAGGCAGACACAGCCCTTAGGTATTCAGAGACCAAAGCAGGACCTGTGCTGTCCAATACTGTCCACACATCAAATGGCAATGCCTAATTAGCAGGTCACTTCTTTGTAGCTAAGAGTCTTTCATTTTAAATGCTTGTGAGTTTTTGTAGGAGGAAAGCGGATATGAAATATTTACTGGTCTCTGTTCTGGGACCTGCCATAAATGCTAAGTTAAACCTTGAGAAGCTCTACAAGGAAAACTCTGTTATCCTAATTTTATAGATCAGGAAAAATAGAGTTAAATATTCTTTCGAAGTCATGCAGCTCGTAAGTGTTGGAGCCAAAATCTGAACCAAAGTTAGCTGACTTTGAAGCCTGTGTTCTTTCCACTCATTATACTCACTCTAAAGTGTGTTCATTCCTATATGTGTGTATGTGAGTGAGAGAGAGAGAGAGAGGGCTATTTATATCATAAATCATTGGAGACCTCCCCAAATCTCAGACTGAAATTAATTGGGTTATAAATTATTAAGATATGTTAGAACATAATATTATACTTTTTAAGGTGAATGCTCTTCACTGATATCAGATTTCCTCATTTCCACAATAAATATAAGGGAAGCAGTAGGGTCAAGTATTTAAGAGATCCTGGATTTAGTAATCAGACCTGATTTTGTTCAAGTTTGTCTCTGCCACTTAAATGTGTGAATATGGACAAGTCAGTAGATATCCCTAAGCTTTAGTGTCTCATACATATAATGGTTAGGTATATATAACATTTGGTTTATGGAGTTGTAAACATTGAGTTAGATAACATACGTCAAGTACTTGATTCAGGGCCTGACAGAATTTGTGCTCCATTACTGATGACGATTACCATTTTTAATTATGAGAGCAGTGAATGGGAATCTTTGTAGGTCAGTAAATATTCCTCAGATCTGAAGACTGTCTTGATGCATCTTCTTAGAGATGAAGCAATGAATTACTCTTGCTTTTTCTCCTACTTAACATTTAAATTAAAGTGTTTCGTAACCAAACAGTTCCAGAGCCTGAGCGCCTCTTAATCATACAGCCATCTGTGAGTAATACATAGAAACTCTTAACTTTTTCCTTTCTCTATTTGTTACTAACCAGAGTCCTCAGAGACCACCTGACTTGGGAAGAACAATTGTTTGAGGTCATCATGACAGTTTTAAATCATCGGAGGGTTAAATGTATTTTAAAGGACATCTGTAAGACAAATTTTGATATTTATGCCAATGTCGCTGAGACAAAGAAGTGGAGCATTGCTTTCGTTGTTTTCAGATATTCTTAGTGAGACTTTTTTTTGTACGAACATGTGCACTCCTCCCTTTACTTACTGCTTATCAGTAGAAATATATGACATTTAATTGATTTGATACATTTGTTTTCTTGTTATATTTCATCATTTTGTAAAGCACTTTGCAATGGATTCACTTAAAAATGTTTATTGAATACTTGTTATATGCCAGGCAGTAAGTCACTTTACAAGGTAGAGTATAAGAAAAAAATTAGTAAATATAAAAATATATGTGTCAAGCACTATGCCTGGTACAGACAATATAGAAATTAACATAAAGTTATTAAGATATGTTTTTTTCTCAGTGAACTTAAAGCCTGGTTTATCATCACAATTTAATATTATTAAATACATTTAAAGGGAGATGAGGAAGCTGAAGTTAAAAGAAGTTGAAATAACTTGCATAAGGTCACACAGAAAGTGAGTTTTAAATTGCAATTTATATTTGCGTTAATCAAATATTTTTATAATACTGTTTTATTTCCTACATTGACTTTGGAACTACATCTCATTTTTAAAAGACATTGATCTTGGATAAAAATATACATTTTTAACTTATAGTCTACTTAGAATCAATGTTATATAACTTGCTATATAATGTAATAATCACATTTCCGTTTTCCTCTTTCTAGCCTTTGGACTATTTTTGTCATACATTTTTATTTACATATATTATAAACCCCATGATATATTGCTATTAGTTTTGTTTAAACAGTAACTCTCTTTTAAATTGATCTAAAAATAAGAATAAGATCTTATATATTTATCCATGTAGCTACCTTTTCTAGTATTTTACATTCCTTTATATAGATGCCTATTTCCATCTCATATCTTTTTCTTTCGGCCTGAAACACTTCCTTTAACATTTCTTGTAGTGCATGTCTTCTGGTGATAAATTCTTTCAGCTTTTCCATGTCTCAAAAAGACTTTATTTTGCCTTTATTTTTGCAAAATATTTTTGCTAGGTGTAGAATTCTATGTTGATGGATGTTTTTGTCTTTCAGTACTTTAAAGAGGTTGCTCCGTTGACTTCTTTCTTGCTTTGTTTTGGATGAGAAATCTGCTCTTTTGTCTATATATTTATTTATTTATTTATTTATAATATATATATTTATGTAACATGTTCTCCCTTTCCCTACCCTCGCCCCCTTTCCCCAGGATACTCTTAAGATTTTCTTTACCACTAATTTTTACCAATTTGATTAAGATGTATCTTGGTAGTTTAATTCATATTTCTTGTTCTTGGGGTTTGTTGAGCTTCTTGGCTCTCTAAGTTTATGGTTTCCATCAATTTAGGAAAATTTTGGCCATAATTTCTTCAGGCATTTTCTGGGTTCCTCCCTTTCTTCTCCTTCAGCGACTTAAATTACAAAAAAATATTAGGCCACTTAAAGTTGGCCGATACCTCACTGATGCTCTGTTCACTTTTGTGAATACTTTTTTCTGTGTTTCATTTTGGATAATTTGTATTGCTACTTTTTCCAGCTTACTATTCTTCTCTTCAAAATATCTAATCTCTTCTTATTATTATTTCTTTTTTCCTAAATTTTGGCATCACCCACCAGAGCTGCCATGAGAGAGTCTCTGCATCTCCGCAGCCACTTACTTCCAGCGGTGATCTCGTGAGACTCCATGCTCTTGGCCATTGCTACCCCTCTTGTTATTCTTACCCAGTGTAGTTTCCATCACAGCCATCATGGTTTTCAAATCTTAAAGTCTGATTGCCCCAAATTTCTGGCTTCAGAGAATCTCCCTTTTAAAAAAATATTTCTTGTTTCAGCTTAATATTCTGAACATATGGAATACAGTTATAATAATTATTTTGATGTTCTTGTTTGTTAATTCTAATATTGGTCTCAGTTCGGATGGGTTTCAATTGATTGATTTTTCCTCCTCTTTATGGGTCGTATATCCTGGCTTTTTTGTATTCCTGGTTAATTTGAATTGGATACAAGAATTGAGAATTTTATCTTATTGAGTGCTGAAAATTTTTGTATTCTTATAAATATCCTTGTGCTTTGTTCCAGGATGCAGTTAAGTTGCTTGGAAACAGTTTGAACCTTTTGGGTCTTGCTTGTACAATTTCGTGAGTCTGACCACAGCATCATGTAGTCTAGGGATAATTATTCCCCATGTCTAATGCAATACTTCTCTGAGTACTCTACCCAATGCTCCCAGAGTAATGTGGCTTTCCAGTCTGGCTGGTGATAACAGGCACCAGTCTTTGTCCTGTCTGACCATTGAGTACTGTTCCCTCTGATTTGCAGGGCTTCAGGTAGTTTTCTCAAATGAATGTGTTGAACACTTGAAGAAGACTCTCTGGAGATATCCAGGCTTCTTTCTTTGTGCAGATCTCTCCTTTCTGGTCCTCTGTCCTGCAAACTCCATCTGCTTTGTTTTCCTTGGACTCTAACTTCATCTCCTCAACTCACAAAGTCTGATGGGCTCTGCTTGGTTTCTCCCTCCTTGAGTGGTGGCCTGGAAACTCTCAAGCCAGGAAGCTGGGATAATCACTATTTCCTGTCTGTCAGGGATAACTGTCCTTTGTTGACTGATGTCCAGTGTTTTATATATTATGCTTTTTTCTGTTTCCTTATTTTAGGTTAAAATAACCTAAATAAAAATTTATTAATGTATTATTTATCATTAACATTTATTAATTTAATTAATAAATCAAAATTTATTAATTTAGAGTTACAAAGTTTATTCTATCTTCGTTGAAAGTAAAAATTCCCTCTTTTGGCACTTTAAAGATGCTGACTCATTGTTTCTAATGAGAAGTCAGAGCCTCCCTATTGTTGTTCCCCCATATGTAATAATTTTCCCCCTTTGGCTGCTATTAATATATTTCTTTTTTTTTTGATGTTTGTTTTACTATCCTGTGCCCAAGGATGGTCTTTTTTGTGTTTGTACTATTTTTGTTTTGCTCACCTTTATGAATCTGTGGGTTGATGTTTTTCACCAAATTTGGGGAGATTTCAACTATTATTTCTTCAAATATTTTTATGCCTAAATCTCTCTCTCTCCTATCCTTGTGAGACTCTAATTATGTCTGTTAAACATCTTTTTACAGTCCCATTTGCTGTTTATTTTGAAAAACCTTTTTTTTTTAATCTCTGTTTTTCAGTTTGGGTGATTTCTACTGACCTATCTTCAAGCTTACTAATCCTTTTTTTTTTCCATTGTCTAATTTTCTATTAAGCTCATTTAGTGAATTTTTAATTTCATATATTTTATTTTTTAGTTCTTGAATTCCTATTTGGTTCCTTTTATAATTTTCATATCTCTACTGATATTCTCCATCCAATCATTCTATCCGTAATTTCAAGTTCTAGAACATGTTTATCATAGCTTTTTAAGAGTACTTTTCTGATAATTTCAAAACCTGCATCATCCTGGGGGCTTGCTTCCATTGGCTATTTTTCTCTTTTGACTTTAGGTCATATTTTTTGCTTATTTGCATGTACAGTAGTTTTAAAAATGTATACTGGACATTGTGCACAAGACATGATTTGTGGATTATGCTGTTTTCTTTAAAGAATTTGAGGTTTTTTTCTGGCAGACAGTTAATTTGTGGTGATCACTTGGAGCTTGTAGAGTGGTGATTCTCAGCCAGGTGTAGTTTTGCTCCCCCCACCCAAGGAGATATTTGGCAATGTATGGAGATATTTTTGGTTGTCACAACTTGGGGTGACAGTGACATATGACAGTGACAATGAAAGTGGGTAGAGGTCAGGAATGTTGGTAAACATCCCACAATTCACAGGAAAAGCACTCCACAACAACTAATTATCTGATCTAATGTTTCAGTAGTGCCGAGGTTGAAAAACCCTACTGTAGATGTTTTAGACATTGTTAGAAAGGGTTTATTTCAGTTTTTTCCCCCCAGTCCTAGAGCATGTACCTTATTCTAGAGTATGCCTTATTTCTAACATTTGGCCTTGGCTGGGGTCTTAACTAAATGCCCAAAGTACTAAATGTCTCTTTATTCCACTCTGACTGGCTAAACCTCCAATGTCTCCCAGCACTTTACAACTTCTAGTATCTTTATTCAGGACTCACCTCCCAGCAACTGGTTAGTCTTATTGAGTCTCACCCTGCAGAAGTACAGTCCAGTGCTTGGCCAAAGTCCTTCAGGGCACCTCTGTGTAGAACTCTGGGGATCTCCACCATCTCAAGGAACTTTACCTATAAATTCTCGCCTCCTAAGCAACCCTAAATTCCAAACTCTGTGTCCTCTTCCTAATGAGATTGCCACTTTCTGTACTTCACTTCAGAAAGTACCCTTGATAGAAATGTGGGTCAACATGAAACTCACCTCACATAATTTCCTTCTGTCAAAGATCACAACCCTATGCATTTTGTTTTCTAATGCCTGACAACAATTGTTTCATATATTTTGTACAGTTTCATAGTTTGCAATAGGAGTGTAATTCCTATACCAGTTATTCCATCATGGCCAGAGGTAGATATCCCAGAAATGGAACTTGAACTCGACTCTAAAACTTAGGTTTCTCCATCATTCTTTGGGAGTAAGAAGATATCCTTTTAATTATAAGGAAATATTTGATAATAGATGAATATAAACTTGCCGTTTCCTTCTCTAGAAAATACTAGAGGAGAACATTTCTGCTAGATCTACCTTCTTATCCCATTCTCCAAGACCATTTCTATGCTGGCTAATAAGACCATACAAATGATGCCTTCTTTCTACCAGAGATAATAATAGCTGTCTTCTCTTGTATGGTTTCTATTGCCAGGCAATGTGCCAATAGATTTACATATATTTTATTTTATTTTATGTTCATAGCAGCCCTATTTTCCCTGATTTACATTTTTATTTTTATTTTATTTATTTATTTATTTCTATTTTTGGCTGCATCGGGTCTCAGTTGTGGCATGCAGGCTCTTCCTTGTGGTGTGCAGGCTTCTCTCTAGTTGTGGCTTGCGGGTTTTCACTTTCTAGTTGTGGCACGTGGGTTCCAGAGCGTGTGGGCTCTGTAGTTTGTGGCACGCAGGCTCTCTCGCTGAGGTGTGTGGGCTCAGTAGTTGTGGTGCACGGGCTTAGTTGCCCGGCAGCACGTGGGATCTTAGTTCCCTGACCAGGGATCGAACCCGTGTCCCTTGCATTGGAAGGCGGATTCTTTACCACTGGACGACCAGGAAAGTTCCCCTTCCCTGATTTACTTTTAAGGAAACTAAGGCTCCAAGAAGTTAAGTAACTTGTAAATTTTCAGAGGTAGTGAAATGAAAGAACTGAAACATAGGCCTAGGTCTGTCCGACTCTAAAGCCTCAAATGTATATCAGTCAGGGTAGGCTAATTGCTGTAGCAGAGCACCCCCAGATCCTCAGTGGCTGAACACAATAACCATTTATGAAAGTGTTCTTATTCATATTAAATTCTAGCATTGGTTGATGGAAACTTCTGCTTCACACAATCCTTCTTTCTAGTGGCCCCATTATTCCCAGGGCCTTGGAGTTCTCTGCTGCTCCACTTCATCAGAAGACGATAAAAGACAGTGCAGAGGATCAAGCTGGAAGATGTTAAGACTGATAAGTAGAGAATATCACTTCTGATGACACACAATTGGGCAGAAGTCTGTTATAGAGCCCACCTACCCACAGGGAGGCTGGGGAATAGTGTTTAGCTATGTACTTAGGAGGAAAAGGGAATGGGTTTCAGTGAACAACTAGCTAGTCCCTACCACACTGCATTAAGCCAAATTCTCTCCTAAGTTCCTCCTTGGGGAACATTTATACACTTTGCTCTAAATTTAGCTTTTCTAGGCTGGGGACCTGTTTTAGTGTCATAGATAATTCTCTAGGCAAGTGAAAGTTAACAGAAATCATATCCTGAGAGGATGTGGATCTTTAGTTCATGTATCACATTGTCCCTCATCAGGCCAATAATTATCACCATCATCATTATCATCATCAGTCCCAATTTTAAGCAATGCATTTTTGATAATTTTTGACATTTTAATCTACGGTTACTATCTACATTATTTTAATTAAGACACTAAACTTCCTCTCCCACCACTGTCATCTATCATGCCCTTGGACCTGGGCCACCATGGAGTCAATGCCTTGTTTTCTTGGCCTTTATCTTGCCCAAGTATCAGGCTTTCAGAATGGTGTCTTCCAGTGAAACTCCGAGTCTGTAAACACAAAATGAGTATCAAGAACTTTCTAACTGCCCTGAACAATATCAGTGCTAAATTAATAGTCAAAAAATAATCACAAGTATGAGGAGGACACTTCCAAAAAGAACTGGCTTAGATTCCTTTGGGAAATGGTAGTGACACCTGGGAAACCAACAGTTAACTGAAAAAGAGGCAAATTTGAAGAGCACTTTAGTCAACTTGCTTTGCTCAGCCCACCTGGGTCTTTCTTTTGATTTAA
The DNA here is from genome assembly GCF_009873245.2 of Balaenoptera musculus. NCBI lineage: Eukaryota > Metazoa > Chordata > Mammalia > Artiodactyla > Balaenopteridae > Balaenoptera > Balaenoptera musculus. The sequence continues at coordinate 63,263,780 of NC_045793.1, forward strand.
GTACATCTCCCATCTGTTTGGTTGGAGTGTTTGAAGCAGTTCCCTGGATTTCATTCCAATCGCACCTGCCCTAATCCAGGACCTCCTTTTCCCTCCTTCTGACAACACATCCAGATTTTCTCTGTCTTTAGTGTCTTCCTTCTTAATTCATCCTACAGAAGAGTGCCATTATCTTTGAAAGTGCAGTTCACATTATGTCTTATTCTTGCTCACAAATTTTCAACGGCACGCTGTCTCCAGTTTCTTCACTCATCTACCCTCTGATCCAGCCAGACTGGTGCCCTTTGTGTTCCCAGAACTTGTTCCATGCAATCCCATACTTGCGCTATCATGAATGCCACCCCATATACCTGGATACCTTCTCATTCTCATCTCCACTCTTCAAAATCCTACCCTGTTTTCAGGGCACAAGTAAAATTTTATCTCTTCTGTGAAGTCTGCACCCATGTTTCTGGTTAAATAAATCCCTCTCTTGCTTGTATTTGGGTAGCACTTTGTACTAGTTACAGTGTGCTTTGTGTCCCATCTTCCCCAGTAGATCACAAACTTCTGGGGAGTAGGTGTCTTGTGAACCTTCTGATGCATCTCCCACAGTCCTAAGCTGTGGTTCACTGAAGATTAGAAATGCTTATTGGGCAAAATTAAAAGAAGTATGTGACATCAACTGTACAAAGATCTTTTCCCTGAATTAACCTGAAAACTAATAACAGACTACCTCAAAATTATTTGATAATATGCTTGAGATAACCTATTTAGGCATAACCTAAAAGTAGATTTAAATGGTCTCTTTTAAATAAAAAAACAAATGCTTCAAACAGTTAATTTTTAAATAGATCTATAGTATCTTTTAATAGCCTGTATTTCCTTAAAGATAATATTAAGTAGGAAGAATGGTTAGAACTATTTCTATAAAATGTACTGTGATTTCAAATTTCCAAAAGCCGTCTTAAATGATAGGTATTGAGTGTCCCTGGGATGATGCCACTGCAGGCGGCTACTTTAGCAATGTCCTGGATACAATTTTGCATCTAGATTGTCTTTGCCCAGGAGAGGCACAACTTTTGTTGGAAAGCACAACTGTTGGTGCAGTGGGGCAATTGGAAAGTGTTACATTGGAGGGAGATCCTTCAGAGAGAATGTGTGTCTTCATCAAAATTCTAAATGCATTGAAACTGTCATTCAAAGAGTTAACATCTGCGAAGAATAAAAAATGCAATGGAGAGGTTTCAGGCAAAGCATGGGGAGACTGATAAAATTATCAGTGAATTAAATTCAGACAGATGGCTTTGGAAAGGAATGAAGTACACAAACCTTCCGTAGAGTATAATGACTCTCATTCTGACAGGGGCTTTGTCAACAGGGTAAGCCTTTTTAAAAAAAAAGAAGAAAATCTGGATTTTAAAGCAACTGGAAGTCAGATTCTTCTCCTTTTCTGAAGGTGTTGTTTAGTACTGAAAGCAACACAACAACAAAAGCTGATAAAGTTTGGACCGTCTCAGAGTCTAAATTGCCTGGTGTAGGTGCACAGCCTGGTGGAAGGCACATGGTAGGCACCCTGGGTGCTGTTCCTTCTCATTGTCTTCAGACTTGCTGCCCACATCAATGGGTCCTTGGCAGCTAAAACATTTCTACAGAGCAGAGGCCAGTCATTAGCTCTGCTTACAACAGCGGGATGACAAGAGAACCTTTCGGCCATTAAACACACTCGTGCACACATATGCACACTGAATAAAGAGAAATCAACTGATTTTTGCTCTTTAAAATTTCAATTTTTATCATTGTTGGTTACATTAAAAAATAGAGCTCCTAGAAAAAGTATCCTAGTTGATACTCACTATCCTTCTACATATAGATAAAAATGATGAGAAAATAGTATGTTATTTCTCTCTCAGCGTTTCTTTTCCTTACTGTTTCTATTTCATCTTCACTTATTTGGCTCTAGGGACCCCCTCTTTCAGGTGACAGGCCCTGGCATATTCACGCTTGGACGAGGATGGCCAGGTTGCTTCTAAGCAATGGACGTTGCCTTTGTTCCAGACCAGATGTTCTGTCTCTCCCTGGTAACAGTTTGCATTGTGGTGCCTTATTATCCAGCACTCTCTGGAACTGGTGCCAGGGTAGCCTCAGAATCTGCCAAGAGCAGCGCTGAATCAATGAGACAGCTGGCAGCCTCCCTGGGGAGGGAACGTTTTTACCTTTTTGATTCATGCAGTCTCCGCTAGTTCTGATCCAGGATGCCATGAATGATTTTTCTTAGCGACAGGTAAGAACAAAAAAGCTTTGTAACCTAATTCAATAGAAGCTGGAGACTCAGTGTGCGACTGATTTAAAGGAGAAGACGATGAAGAGGAAGTGTACACACAGTCCATTGCATTTTCTCCATAATCGACATCTGTGCTTCTGCCTGTGTTGGAGTTGTCAGGTTTGCTGGGAAGAGAAGCTTGAGAATCAAGAGTATTGTGTTTATTGACCTAGGATTAGGATTTTAATCATGTCTCTGAGATTGCATGTTATCTACAAAAACGAGAAGATTACTCTTTTTAAATTTTTTAGCTATAAAATTCACTGATCTATTGCTAACTTGGCTAAAAATTCAAGGTTACTTTAATGGGTTTGTTCACATCATTCAGGCTTTAATGTTTCGAATACATTTATTTATCAGGGCTATGAATTTGGGTAAAAATCATCCACGTTTACACTCAAGCAAAGGATGACAGCTCAGTTTGGGTCCTCGCCCTAGGTCATACACATGTCAGCACACTTTTTGAGTCAACAAGAACACTAGTCCTGAACACCCTGTTCTCCCACTGCCCCATGAAAGCAGGCCAGTTCTTAAGCCACTGTAGTCAAGAAGACCATTAGGAGATGAGATGGCACAGTACCTGAGCTCCAGTCCTGGTGTGACTGAGAGGAAAAAAATGTGACAGTAACAGAATTCAGGGACCTTGCAGTGTGTCATCCCTATCAATCATGGCAGACGTATTGGCAATATGATGGATGACACCCAACCACTGACCTTGGTGGGTTAGCCTTTGTCACATAAGTACCAGAATAAGTCAAAGCAGTGGGTCAACCCACCATCAAATAAGAGCGATAAGCTGTGACAGCAGCAGAGGGAAAATGAACATTAGTGTCAAATGTTGTCCATATTTCTGAAGAGCAGTTATCTTATTGTTCAACCATTGAATGGGATGGGTTATTTCAGGAAGAGGGAAAATCAATCATCAATGCATGCTTGTGGCAGTATGAGTTTTCCTCTCTTAACTAAGGTATAACTTAGAGTAGTTGGTCTGTAAAGTAGGCACTCTCATAGGGTGAAAACTATTATAACATAGATTTCTTTACTTAAAACCTGAGAAAAATTAGTCTAACCAGTGAACAAACCCCATACAAACCAAAGTTTCAACTCCATTTACAAGACATTGCCTCATCTACGTGCAGTTCAACATTCAGTTGGTGACAGACGGCTTGGTTTGGGAATAGAAATAATTTAGCCTGGGATTCCTGGTGATTTTCCCATGATGGTCTTAGAATTTGTCTCTCAAGCATTCTCCCAAAGCTTCACACTTACAAATGACCTACCCCAAATCTATTTTCTCAGTTTACATTTTATTTGATTGGTCACAGAAAGTAAGGAGAAATTTTCAATAAGATATCTCAGTGTGCAGCAGGGCATGTGGAAGGCTCAATGGCTACAGAGGATAAAGGAAACAGAAAAGGTTATGATCAACTTGCTTTTCATCAAAAAGTGAGGTTAGAACAGACTGAAGCAAAACCTGCCCGTTTATTTTCCAGATGGCTTTGTGCCATGTGATAAGGGATTCTATCAGCTTTATCAGTGGTAAGAGTTAGTCGCTCTAACCATACCCCTAAGCCAGTGGAATCACTGAAAATACTGTATCATATCTTTTGGAATCAACATTTAAAAAGCAAGAGACCCAGATATCATGTGATTCTCTTTCCTTCCAAGCCAAAATATTCAGGTTGGCATCCTGAGGCACTCAGTCAAGGGGAGTAGACCAGGTGGTGCATTAACAGTTAAGGGTCAGACCCTGCATCATTCTAATCCAGCCCATTCGCATTGCTATGCATTCCACCCCCCCCCCCCCCAAATATCTTCTGTGTGCTTCCCACCGTTCCAGCCATCAGTACAAAGGGTGTTTTAAGGCAAACAAACGAGATACTGTTTATCATAGCAGGCTTTGTAACTTTTGGAACTTCAGGAGGTGGGTACAAGCTGAAAATGCATATAGAGTCAGGAAAGATTTAGGGCGGAAAAGGAGCAATATATTATATGCATATCGGCTTTATTAAGGAGAGAAAATCCCCAGGGGTGTTTCAGAGCAAACCTTCCCTCTTTTGAGATTGATGTCAGGGAGGATGAACATATCCTCTCATGGGTGACCTGATACAAGCCATTTGTCTGATCCAGCAAGATATTTCTTATATTCTCTAGTTCTTGATATGAGAGTAGACACTGAGAAGTCAAAGCATCTGGATGCATTGTGTTTGGCTGTGTGGACTACTGTACACAGAAAAAGATAAAGTGTAAGCCCTGATGGTATTCTGGGTGCATTTCTCTCCTTTCTGGATGAATGCCTAAGATGTTGCTAGACTGAAAGCTGAATTGGTTCTCTTGGTAGTCTTTCCCATTCTTCTCAACTGCAGGATTTATAAAACATTGCTCTTTCGGTCTAGGTATAATTTTGGGATCACATCATGATAACTCTATGTGTGTGCCGGGAGGGCAAAGTTGCAAAGCAATTACTCAGCAGTGCTGGGGAAAGAAGCAATTACTGGAACACATTTTAGCCCCGCTTGTCAGAGTGAGTTTCACTTGGGCACAAGGGAAGCATTTAACTTGGGCAGCATCCCTTTTTGGAGGCTTAATTTAGTTTTTTCTTCCCTTTAATTGTGCGATTCCAATATTTTAGCTACAATCCCTAGGCTGTAAGAACCTTTAAACAGCTCTTGATTATGAAGCAGGGCATGGGTTTTGAAGAAGAATAAACAGGGAGCTGTATAATTTATAGGAAAACTGCATGATGGACTTTTCTTCACAAAGAACATTGGGTTTACACTGGCACAAGCCAAATACCTTTGTAATGAATAGTCAGTAATCAGCAGCAGCTACAGTAAGTGCTTGAAATTTTTTCTTTTATGTGCTATGAGTCCATAAATTAAGCATCTGATTCTGATTGCTGTCACGAATGCATACACCTATTGCCACCCAACCCCACTGCTCAGATCTCCTGCATCAGCTCATGCTCAGTATAGAACATTACGAAAAGTAGAAGGCAAGTCTCTTTTAATATGTTCAATTTCCATCTACTTTAAATACCATAATGGGAAAAGAGTGTTGACAGTACATTCCACTTTCCTATTTGGATCTAGATCACAGTTTGGATTTGAAGACAGCAGTGTTATGTTCTAGAATGTAAGAAAAAGAGTCTATATCAAGAGCCGTTAAAATGAACTGAATTGCCAAGGTGGTTTACAAATATTATTATTATTATTTAGCAGAGATTTATCTAAATTGTAAGCTTTCAACTTGCTCATTCCACTAAGATTTTGCATATGCTATTTTCATCGCTTGGAGTGTATCCTTCCTTTTTCTATTCTCTGCTTCTCAAGATTTCTAATTCTAACCAAAAACCCAGACAAAATACTTTAGGAAATTATTCTTTTCTAATCTCTTCTGCAACCAGATCCTTTTCAGTCCCCTACTTAATGATTCGTTGGCTGCTGTGAAGTTAATGTGAACAGATAGCTATTAATTTATAACTGTGATGCTTTCTAATAGTTTAAGAGTATTTTTAAAAACATAAACATATTTTCTATTTGGAACAATGTTACATGTGGTAGTTATGGCTCCAGGCCAAGTCACAAAATCTATTGAATCCAAAGTATGGGTTAAGTGCAAATATTTAAAATTAAAAAGTAGCATCAGAAAATGATATTGCAATATTGACAATAAAATAAGTTATTAGAGCCTTATCTATGCCAGCACTATTTTAAGTCATTTACAAGTATTAATTAATTGACTTCACAATATTCCTGTAAGTACTATGATTTTCATCATTTTACAGAGGAGGAAACTGAGGCACAAGAAGGTTTAAGCAACTTCTCATGTTTGCATAGCTAATATGTGGTTGGGCTGAAATTTGAGTCGAAGTTTAACACAAACTCTTATGATTTTAACTGCAGTGTTAATTGTATTTAATTTAAAAAAAATATTGTGGTAATTGAGGTATGGAAGAAAGCAAACTTAGAAGACAACTTTAGTAAATATATTCAGAAGATAACTTTGAAACCCTAGTTGCTTTAGAAGTTGGCAAAAATTATTCTATTGAAGTCTAAACAGTTGCTGCTTTCTTATCAAGTTTTTTTGACTTACAAAAGCAATAGAGAGAAAAGGATTTAAAGACAGCAAAAGAAAGCAAGTTAAAATTTTTTTAATGTGAATTTGGTAAGAATTCAAAACAGAAAAGAGAAAGGGAATTAAAGAGAAATTAAGAGAAACCGAAAAACTTTTAAAAAGTAAACAATAAGCATGGAAGAGAAATATATGGAATTGTAACTTATGCCCAAGTTCCCTTATGAATGATCCAAGAAAGAAGAAAAAAAAAGGACCTATGGGATCTGATAGTTTCCTCAAAGACCCACTAGGCGACAGTGTTGTCCGAGACAGCTTTGTGGCCAAGGCTGCTTAGTCAGGGTCTAGGATTTGTAGGGGAAGTGAAGTGAGAAATATATATGGGATGTTTATTATTCAGTTGTCATAATTTGGAGAATGCCTTAATGATTGTCACTTGTTACCTTTGAATTTTTTTAGTTTTTTTTTTTTTTTTAATTCAGTAAAGTATAGTATTTTAGGGACAGAGAATATTGTATCTTCCACAGGGCATGAAGTTGAGTTTTCATATTTGGAAAAATGGCTGAGGTCATTCCTACAGCGTGAAAAAGCTAAACTTTGCCATGGGAGAATCACCTTCCTACTCAAGATACTTCCTCACCCAGGTAAGTTTCTTACTGCATCTCAAGTAGTGATCTGAACATCATATTCACCCAATTAGTATTGTTGAATAAATATCATACAGCATTTGAAACCTTGATTTTTATATAAATACAGTGATTTTTGTAGTTTAAGCCTGAAAAGTATCTGTTGTGTCATCCTATCAGCTGAGGACAGTGGTTTTTGCGGCTTCCTTTTGTATTTCACTGTTATTTGCCTGAGGAGGAAGCAACATTGAATGCAGGAAACCCAGGAGAAGATTTAGGTAGAATGTAAACACTGTAGAGAATTGAAGTGTTCAGCTGTGCATTAGGTAAGCAAAATTCCAGCAAGTCAAGATCAGCAAATTTGTGTGATGTTCTGGTAAGCCACTTTCGTTCTGCAGCCCATTCATTAATTTTCGGAAGCCTGACAGAATGGCTAAAAGGATGATCAATTTCAAGTGTCACTCCTGGTGTGTTTTTAGCCTATGTAAAAGTAGTTCCTGACAAGTAACCCTGTTAGTGCCCTCAAAATGTCTTCTATTATTAAATATTGGGAATAAGCTGAAATAATGAAACTAGCTTTTTTTCTGTCACCAGAGTGGTTGGTTTAGAAGATGATGAGATTGGTGTCTATTACTGACTTTTAGGTTGGCTTAAGCACTCAAACGAGCAAAACCCTGAGAGAAATGAGCATATTTCAGGAGAACTACTTTTCCTTAATGGATCTGTGTGGAACAAATGGGATATCTCTACTCAATTTCCAAGTGATTGCATAACCTTGTTATCTAGTAGATAAAAACCTCTCTCCTCCTCCTCCCTATCCATTTTTATTCTAATGTGTTGCTTTAATTTTGGGTAGATAACTGGTGTCACCGGGACCCCTGAGCTGACCCTGAAGGAGCTGTGGGTAGCCCTGTAGGTGTTTCTCTACCAGAGGAACAGGATGGAGTGTCTTTCCCTCCTTGAGTTTGCTTCTCCTCTCCTTCTCCTTCTCACTCACTCATTTTTTGCCTTCTTTTCTAGATGTCATTTTTTCCTCCTCTTCCTTTTGATAACACCTTCTACCCTTAAATGCTTAGCCCCAAACATAGGCAATGTGTAGGTATTTTGATGTCTATTGGCAGTAAAGCATTTGCTGCTATTGGTCTTAATTCCTTTTATGTCCTAATATTTGGTGAACGGATATTATTCCCAGAGCACTTGGTGAGAAAAAGGGAGAGAGTTGTTGCACAACCCACTTACAGAATCTCTACTGCAAATATGTGGAAAATTCTAAGAAAGATATAGCCTTCAGGTCAGACCAACACTGCAAGGCCTTGAGGAGTGGCAAATGTGAAAACTACACACAGGGGTCTGACAGTTCAAGCAAGTAAATGGCATAGGCCTAGCAAGGATGGAAAAGAAGGGGAGAGCAGCTGGTCCATTCATAGGGACTCCACTGCTTCTCCTGTTCTGAATATGGGATCTGCCTGAATTTACTTGATTTGATGCCAAGTAATCCTATATATATATATATATATATATATATATATAGGAGATACAGATATATATATATGTGTGTGTGAGTGTATATATATATATAAAATATATATATGGTCCTGGAAAGAGAAAAAGAAAGAAAGAAAGAAAGAAAATGAAATGAAAAGAAAAGAAAGGAAAAGAAAAAATTAAAGAAAAGAAGAAAAGATAAACAACAATGTATCTGCAGGCCTGGAGTACCATAGGCAGCTTGTTTGCAGTTCCTACCATAAATACTATAAATTCTGGAGATAGAATATTGTAATTTTGTTACACCTGGGAATCTTAATGTACCACAGTGTGGTACAGAAGTTTGAGCATAAACAGTTTTCTAGATGAATGTTCATACACTCAGTTAAAACTCTCTAACTCTTCAGAATGTGAAATTCTGAACTAAGACTGGAAACAATAAACTGACTAATTAAACATCACCTACTGTTAAGATACAAACAGCTATTAATTTATAAAGCTAATTGGATTGGAATGCAGTTAACCTCAAACCGGAGTTACATTCTAATTGCTCTTTTACTTTAGAAAATATCAAAGACCACGAGATAATATTTTTATGGTGATAGTTCTTAACAAGTCATGCAGGTCTTCAATAGAAGCCTTTGTTAGAGTGCTGGTATTTGAAAGAATTTAAGTGTAACAGGCCAACTTTATGGAATTGACTCAGAGTGCATTAGAAGAAAAGGGATTTGTAAAGGACTTTTTAAAAATGCAGCCTTCATTCCATATATGCTGATATCTAAGAGTCTCATAATGTGGTTTTAAAAAATTGTGTTTTCTAGAATGCTGTCTGAAATAGATTATTTGACAAGCTGAGTTGTTTTCAATACCTTGAGCCCGTTAAGAATTGTTTCTTTTGTCTTGATAGAGCTGTCAGGCTGTTTCTAATCATGTTGGCTTTGATGTCTATCAAGAACAGACACACAAAGAGAAGGCTGGGAGACCTGTTTGCCATTTCACTCCCTCACAGGTGCAAAGTAACCAAGTGGAAGAGCAGGTAGGGACAGTGTGACATGGAGTAGAGGACACAGGGTCTTCTAGTCTGAATCCCATTGATGTTTCAGCCTTGGACTGTGAACACTTCCGTTCAGATATGTATCTCAGGTGTTTGCCCTCAAAGGAGGGTCTCAGACCTCAGGTACTCTTCCTTTCATAATCTAAGTTAAAATACCCTCAAACAGACCTGGGAGTCATTTCAGTTTTCCTCATCGGTGAGCTTCCTCTAGCTTTTACCCTCTAGGTTTTACCTATAGCTTGAATCTGGGGGGCCTGCAGGGCTTTCCTGGGAGTCCCGAGCGCACCCACGTCCCTGGATTCCTCACAGCCCCCCCCCCCCCCCCCCACCAGGAAGCGTCAGCCACAGCTTAATCCTCGACACCCAGGTTATCAGAACGCTATTTCCCCCTACAACCCCCCACCGCCGCTGCGGGCTCTCAGCGAAACTGAGCAACGCCCAGGAGCTGCGCTGAGTCCTTAAACAGGGCTCCGGGGGCCTGCAGACGTTGGCCTGGTGCTTCGGGGAGCGGCCAGCTTGCGCACCGGTCCGGGAACCCTGAGCCCGGCCTACGGGCGCCGCTCTTTGCAGGAGCCGAACTGGCATCTCCACGCTGCCAGCGCCCCGCTGCTCCTGGCGGCCTGCACAGGCCTCTCCTTGGCGCTCGTTGTCAGTCACGCATTCCCCCCACTGACCTTTCCTTCCGGTCTCTGTACTGGGTACCCATTTCCGGTGCAAACAATGGCTCATTAGCAGGTCCCCCTCTCTTTTCCAGCTTCGTGTCAGTCTGCAGGCCGTCAGCAACCTGTCACCCGCAGTTGGGAACCAGCGCTCCAGCCCCTTGTTCCCCGCGCACATCTCTCTGTCTGGCGCTGGACGAGCCTCAGTGCTAGCTCAGGGCGCTCTCCTGTGGCGCCAAGGCAGACAGGGTTAGGAGGACCCAATTTGGTCACCTGTTAAAGATTATGTCTCTATGAGGCAATTTCAACTAGGTTTCTAGATTTTCCCGACACCCCTCCCACCCTATTTAACACATATCCACGTGCCCACAAGCGAGAACTCTGGTAAATATGAAGCGGGATTTTAACCTGAACAACTTTAGGACTTGGAAGGCGAAGGTGTGTGTGTGGGGAGGGGGGAATATGAAATGAATGGGAAGAAAAAACGATTGCAATTACATTGCCACCAATACACCTCCTGTGGGGAAAGTGATAAAGAAACAATGGGCTTGGAAGAAACATTCAGGAGGCTCCTTTAAGATTTTGCACAAGAGAAGCAATAATCTATTTTGTTTTAGAAATAGGCTCATTGCTTCTGAGGCCGAATGGTATTGCCATATAACTACACTTTCTTCCCTTCAAGTCTTTCACCTTTCTCTCTCCCTCTCTTTTTTTCCCCCCTTACTCGATGTAGTAGAAACCTACTTCCTATCTCCGTGGCACTGAGTTCAGTAAAGCTGCATTTCCTTGAGAGTAAGAAAAACCATGCAACCCCAAAATGTGTGTGATGTGCGTATATTTCATCCCTGGGCTTGTCTTTCTGTGAGCAGTGAGTTTGAACACACACAAACACACACACTACTCCATAACAATTTCTTTGTCATATCTGCCTAGATAGGTAATATCTTACGTAAGTAAAGTCTCTAATTAATTTTTATGACCTTGGCAGCCTTCTGTAATTCTTTTTCTTTAGCACCATTGTGTACACAGTTACCATAATATTAAAATTTTTCTAACAGTTTTTATTCCTTAATCTGCTAAACGATTTCCAATCTGTGGAACTTTAAAAATCTTTCCTTTTTCTTTTTTCTTTTGAAATCTTTTTTCCCCTTAAATGGGGAAATTTTATAATTAGGTTGCACGATAACATCGGTAAAATGAAAAAGAATTTCTCAAGATTTAACCTGTTATGTACTATCTTTAGACAGCAATTTGCAAGGTGCCTGAGAATGCACCTGAGAATTTATATGGACTGCATATTTTAAAATAATTGAAGTAATAGTTCATGGGTGGACACAGTATAAAATTCTGTAATAGTTCCAGTTTATTCATACTATTATCCTTGCCACCAGCGTCTGCTTTATTTTCTGACTGCATTTGTTAAGTATTCTCTAAAAGCTGTATGAGAATTTAAACTTCTCTCTCCCAGAGGACAAGGAAAGACTGACAGATGAGGCTCTCAAGGGGTCTTTTTTGTATTTTCCCATTTTCCAATCAAGCAGTGCATTTTATGCTACTTCAGTTTTATGACTGACACAGAGTAAAGACACAATTTCATCCATCTTATCTTAGTTAGGTATGTAGGCCAACTGGCATGTGCTTTTTACATTGAGAGGATTCTCACTGCTAATTGCAAACAACTTCTTTTTACATTTCCTGGTAGTAGGATTTTTATTATATTTTAGTCTGGAAGCACAGCATTTCTCTGGTTTTGTGTGTGCATGTGTGTGTGTGTGTGTGTGTGTGTGTGTAGCCAGAAAAGGTCTCCAGAAGTCAGAAGCCCTGTCTTCCCTTTGCTTTGTTATGGGTAAATTGTAGAGGTTTCTTGCTACGGATTGTGCACTTGGCATCATCTTTACAAGCACGACAGACCTTTCCACTTAGTTGCAGGATGTGTTTCCAAAGACAAATTAAATATTTTCCACTGAGAGCAGAATCTTTTTCTTCCCAGCCAGAAAAGATCTAGTTAGCTTATGTTATTTACAGAATCCCCCATATTGTGGCATAACTTTCTCATTGTGCATCTTCAGAAATGCTGCTCACAAGATTGGGTATAATCAGGAAGTGGGTGGTATAACCAAATAGCCCTATACTGTGTTGAGGGCAGCCTGGAACCAGAAGCTTTAGAAAACAGGTGTAAGGACTCCTCACATTTCTGTTCTCCTTTGAAGGCTGGGGGAACTTTCACAATAAAGTCTGGTATTGTTGCAAAGTCCTCCTCAAAAAATCTCCCACTCCCCCTTCAGTTAAGGAGCTCTTCATCTGTGAGGTATTGTGATTGTCAATACTTTATGCTCAGGTTAGGCTCTTATTTACCAGCCTGGAGACCTGCCAGTTATACAAATCAAGAAGAGCTTTGGTCATCTGCTTGTAGATTTTGGTGCTATGAACTTCATGGTCAGTGTTCTCTGCCAAAGAGCCCTGCAAGACAACACTCTGATGTTCGCCCTGACCCTCCTTTTTGTTTCTGGCAGCCACTCTCATCCTGTGTGGGGCAGTTCAGTGGCACCCCAGAGCCTCGGTCATCTCAGGATCCTCCCATCCTCTTGGAAGTCAGGGAGCCCATTGCACTGCAGTGTCTCCCACCAGTGTCCTGGCCTTAGGCAAAACCACCTGAGTGCTTTTCAGAGATACTAGCCCTCTTCTCACCAGTGTATTTCTCAAGGCCTGGGTGAATGAAGTGTCAGATCCCCTTGAAGGATATAGTTAGAGGGTAGATGGTTGATGAGTTGCCTATGATTAATCCATTCCAGTATTATTTCGTGAACTCTTGTATATCTTCCTGTTTATTTTAAGGGTGCTTTTTTTTTTTTTAATGGCATCTTGACTTCATTTTGTGCTGTCCACTGTTATGTCTAGGTTTTGGGAAAATCATCCAAACACCAGTTAAACCCACTTGTAGCAACTTGAATTAGTTTATCAAATCCAGAATCTCTGGTGAATGTACTCATGCTGTGTACACTTGTTTGAGCATCTTTAGAATTCATTTCTACACATATTCCCAAGATTTTTGTAGATTCCAGCAATTCCATTGGTGTATAAGCCTTCTCCACAAGTGATTGACTTTGTCATTGTGTTCCCAAGACATTCTGGGATCTGACTCTAGTTATCAGACTATTGGTGAAGAGAAGTGAAGGATAAAGAGAACTGATTTTTCCTTGCAAAGCAATTTCTTCATATGAGGTTACTAGAGGGTCTTCAAGTATATTAGGGGCAGTTTCATCAGACAAGGGTGGCAGTTGAAGGTTCAAAGTATATAAAGTTCTCCAAATCTTCCCATATGTTTTACTCAGCTTGGGCTGACAAAACAAAATACCATCAACTGAGTGGCTTAAATCACAGGAATTTATTTTTCACAGTTCTGGAGGCTTGGAAATCCAAATCAAGGTGGTGGCAGCTAATACAGTTCCCAGGTGAGGGCTCTCTTCCTGGATTATAGACAGCTGCCTTCTCACTGTGTCCACACATGGGGGAGAGAGAGTGAGAAGGAGAGAGAAAGAGAGATTGCTCCCTGAGGGCACTAATACCATGATGAGGGCCCCACCCTCATGGCTTCATCTAAACTTCATTACCACCCAAAGGCCCCGTCTCCAAATACCTTCACATTGGGGAGCTTCAACATAGCACTTTTAGAGGGACACAATTCAGTCCATAGCATCATACATCCTCAGGATAGTTCTCAAAGTCCAATTACTTCCCAATGACTGTCCTAATTTTTACATATGACACATGGTGAACATATGAATTCAAATGATGTTGTGATTCAGTAATTTACAGGATAAACATCCTCAATTGTTGCTGATTTCTGACTGCCTCTGGTTGTTTGCATCCCTCCCTCAGTATTCAAAACTCCAGGTGTAAGTATATGAATTGGTCGAGCCCTGCGTTGCTGTTTACATGCCTTGATTGTCTTCCATAGTGGGAATCAGGGCCCTAAATTCTTTGCCTCTTGGGATCTCCCCTTACTAAATCAGAAGGATGTTCAGATGTTGTGTAGCAAAAAATCCCAATTGTTTACTATAATGATGTTCAGTTATTTTTCTTTGATTTTCTTTCTATTTTAAACGGCACTGATAAATAGCAAAGTTTCCACTTATTTCCTAGGATAGAGTTTCAGAAGTAAAGTTTTGGTGTCAAAGGTTTTATAAAAATTTTTAGGATATGTGATATATCTGTCAAAATGCTTTTTAAAACTTTTGTACCAATTTATTCTCACTCCAGCAATGTTTGAGTGACTGTTTCACTGTGTCCTTACTCCCATGACCTAAGACGTTACTTTCTGTCAGCAGTCTATTATTCTTTCTTGAAAACATCACCTTTTTATCTTTTAAAAAAAACCTTAACATTTCCCTCATTCCTGTTTTGATTTCTCTGCTTTCTTCTCAAATCCCTTAAGAATACATCGGTGAGAAATGGATAGTCTCATTTCTGTGGTATTCCTGCCCAAAATACATAACCTCAATCTGATTATGAGAGAATGTCAAACCCAACCAGATATTCTACAAGAGAAGTGGCCCTCTAAAGTGTCAAGGTTATAAAAAAGACAAAGACTCAGGTACTGTCCCAGGCTAGAGGAGAGTAAAGAGACAGGACAATTAAACACAAAGTGTGGTCCTCAAGTGGGTCCTGGACCAGAAAAAGGCTATTAGTAGGAACACTGGTGAGATTTGAATAAGGTCACTAGATTAGCTAATAATATAATATCGATGTTCATTCCTGGGTTTGAGAATTGCACTGTGCTTATATAAGATGATAACATTAGGGGAAGCTGGGTGAAGGGTATATCATGCCTTTCGGTACTATTATTGTGACTTTTATGTAAGTCTAAACATTGAAAATAAAAGTTAAATGCTTTAATATATAAATATGTTTATTTATAAAATATGCTCTATGTACAATGTCATGGAAGACACAGCAATGGGTGGAGATGCCGACTGGACTCAGTAGCAGGAAGGCTTTTCACTTCTAGACTTTTTCATAACTCTGTTTTACTCAGTCTTTGTTCATCCTTGTATGGTGGACTGGGGCATTGCTCTTAAACCTACGTGCAAGGTTTACTTAACTGTCAGGGGCCTTTATAAAATCCATCAGTGAAACTCTCCAGGCCAAAAGCACTGGCTCCCCTCTGGAGTCTTGTTCTGTTTTGCTTCTGCTTGTTCATTATGTTCTCCTTTTCTCCAGTGCATCTCCACAGTCTTGTTCTGTTTTGCTTCTGCTTGTTCATTATGTTCTCCTTTTCTCCAGTGCATCTCCACCCTCCGGTCCCTCCCATCTTAGGACAGACAGCTCCTCAGTGTTTCCAAGAAAATGAATACAAGTTCCTTATTAGACATATTTGATTTTTTGTTGCTGTTGACTATTAAACTTTTCTCCGAAGAACTTAAACACACTTCGCATTGTGAGGAACTCTCAAGCACTGTTTCCAGCCTATCATGTCCATTTGTTTCAGCAGTGCCTCAGGGATGTGCCTGCTTTCTCTTCTCTGCCTCTTGGGCATGAACACAGACAGCCCTGCATGTGATCACAGTGTTTACTGGCCTCTCCTGCCTCAGGAGAACACGCTTACTGATGAAAATTCTTGATGATACTTGTGTGCCCTTGGACATCATTATCACTGTAAGAGCATTGGTCAGGATAGGGTTTGCTGTCTGCAGTTTACCCAGTAGCTTTTCCACAGTGTGGCCCATGGATCACCTGTATTGAAAGTTCTAGGAGGGCTTGTAGAAGTGCACATTCATTTGGTTCCTGTCAAACCCACTACTGTGTCAGAATCACTGAAGTCACCAAGAAATATTTGTGTGTCTGAACCATCTTCATTCTTCTCTTACTCTTGATTGAAAGCTGAAAATAATAGTAGTGTTTACTCAGAATTTGAAGAAAATGCTTGATGGCAAGAATTTCCTGGAAGAGCTGTTTCTTTCTAAATCTGGAACTGTAATTGGAGACATAGCCAGGAAGTTTGAGTCAGAATCTCTTGGTATGAAAGCAAAGAATCTGTATTTTTTTAAAATAAGAATTTCATATTTTTGTATGTTTTGTTTCATCTGTAACCCCAACGATTTCACTCTGTGTTTGACTTTTCTGGACTTGTTTTCATACCTCCATTTCATGGGAAGAATAGTTGATTCATTCTCTGAGAATCTCTGAGAATCTCCTTTGAATTAGACACTGATACAAAGAAGAGCCAAAGTCCCTGCTTTCAAGCAATTAACACTCTGAGGCGGGACACAGACAAGTAAATAGTCAATTGCATGCCACATGAGGAGGGCTATGATGGGGGAAGCACACAGGAGAGATGCCAGCTCAGCCTGGGTGCACTGGGCAGGGCTTCCTGCAAGGACTAACACCTGGGTAGGCAAGGCTTGAGGGCAGCAAGTGTGTCTATGGTTTCTGCTCTGCATGTGTGCACATGCATGCTTCTCACTGTCTATGTTAGTTTGATTTACTTCATCCATTTCTTCTCTACTATTTTCAGTTCTACTAGTTAAAAATCCCATTTGTTTCTTACATCCCACCTCCTTTCACCCTTCTTTATTTTTTTACCTAAACCCTTCTGAGGAGCCAAATCTCTCATCTCCATTGGCCTTGACCTGCCAGATTTCTCCAAGTCTCAACCACTTACTCCTTCTGCCTCGATTACTTCCTCTGCTCCCTTGTTCTTGTTGGACTTTGAATGAGTAAATGGATGTTTCCCTTCAGGATCTTTGCATTCCTACACCCTGTACAATGGGCCCCGCCACTGACTGAAAGGGCTAATCTCTGACCCTGAATGGCAATCAATGAGGAGTTATTATTGGCCCAAAACATGCACAGTGACTTCTCCCCACTTCCTAGTGAGAGTCAGGAGCACGTGGTTTGCCACAGCCCTCTCCTGCCACAGCTCCGCCCAACGCCAAGTTCTCTCAGTCTGCTTCTGGCCTCACTGGCATTAGTGAGGGTTGCCATATTGCCAGCCCTCCAGAAATATTTAAAGACTTGTTCATAAAGTATCTGTCATACTCATTGATCTCTGGATTGAGTCTCTTAGAGCATTTAAGGTGACAGTCATTTTAGTTCATTTTGGGGTCAGTTGCTGCCTTCTTTAGGGTGTTCCTAGCCCACTGGCAAATTATCTTCTGATTGGCCCTCCCCATACCTTCTTTCTCCTTTGGAAACCATACACATCTCAATCTCCTTTTCATTCTCTTCCTTGAGGTAGGTTTCAAGGTAGGGCCAATGTAAGATATTGAAGCATTGAATATTTGGGAGGTGTTGAGCTAAGGAAAGATTCAAAATGTGGTCAGGAAGAGTGACTCAAGTGTGTGCTGGGCACCTGTATAAGACACTCCTCTGAACCACTTTACATCCTCTTTACTCTTAGCCAGGCTTCAGTGACTAGCTCTGTGCGTTGTTCAGGAAGCTTCTCACAGGGGTCATCTGGTGGTACCTCACCTCACGGGCTGCATATATCATGCTTCCTGCCTCTAGTGCCAAGAGCTTGACCTCCACCCAAGCTCTGGAGGTGGAGTTATCCTTGACCACTGGAGACAGAAGCTAATGGATAAGGTGCATCAGTCTCTCTTGTGTCTCTGGGGTGGGCAGTTCTGACATTTCCTAAGGCTCCTCAAAAGGTCACAGGAGGATCAAGCATGAGTCACCTACAGCAGTGACAAACTCAGTAATGCATCTTTGTATTGTTCTTTCCTGTTTCTCTGTTTCACTCTCATTGGTCCCTCACTGCTGCTCCCTGGGCCATAGACTGTGCTCAAGACCTTGCTTTCAGGGGTAGCTCAGACTGTGACATCCTGAGCAATTTTAGCACATATGCTTAATAAAGCCACATTTCTCCCCCCCCCCCCCTTTTTTTTTTCACTTTAGGAGCTTTGGGCGTCATTATTGAAGCACCAGGAACATATTACTCTATTTTTTTTTGTTTCTCCCTCCTTTTCACATATTTCTCCTCTCCTTTTATTCAACAAATATTCATTGAACACTTACTATGGGCTAAGCATTATTCTACGATTTTAAGGTACGTCAATGAATAAAACAGACAAAGATTCCCGCCCTTGTGAAGCTTACATTCTAGGGAAGGGAAGAGGCAATAAGCAGTAAATCACTATGTGATAAGTAAATCACAAAGTGTGCTGGAAGTTGATAAAAGCTATGAGAGAAATGAAAGTTAAAAGTGGGTAAGAGGGAACCAAGCATACCAGAGGTTGAAGGGGGTTACAAATATAAATAGGATGATTGAAGTTGGTTTAAAGAGAAGATGACAGTCGATTAAAGACTTAAGGGAGAGGAGGAAGTTATCTACACAGATAATGGGAGGAAGAACTTTGCATCAGAGGTAACTGATGTGCAAGGGCTCTCAGGCTGGAGCAGGCATGCCATAATCAAGGAACAGCAGGAGTGAAGTTCTTTTCTCCAGGGTGTTTGGCTTTTTGCTGTTGGCTACTCACCTTAAGGCAGGTGTGAGCTTCACACACCGTGAGTTTCTCTGTCTGATTATTCATAGCTCCTGCTCAGTTTCCCATGAACTTCTAATTCCTTTACATTGTTCTCCTTGTTTTCCTCTTATTCCTCTGCACTCCTAGGAATATCTTGCCATTTCTTTAGAAGTAATCTCAGTTGTATGTATCATTCCTCTCATGAGGATGGAGCAACCATGTTTGCTTTTATTCTGTAAGATGAGAAGGAGAAGGAATATCCCAATTTTGTAAAGAGGCTAAAACACAGGAGATTTGTGGTTGACCCAAGTGAGGGAACTTCCAGTCTCATGCACAATGGATTTTTGCAGTTTGATGGTACAAAAATAAAACCTCACATTGCTTAGGATGGCTACTATTAAAACCCAAAACCACAAAACCAGAAAACAAGCATTGTCAAGTATGTGGAGAAATTGGAATACTTGTGCACTGTTGGTGATAATGTAAAGTGGTGCAGCTGCTGTGGAAGCACAGTATGATGATTCCTTAATAAATTGTAAATAGAATTACCATACGGTCCAGCAATTCCACTTTGGGCATATACCCAGAAGAATTGAAAGCAGGGTCTTGAAGAGATATTTGTATATCCATGTTTATAGCAGCATTATTCACAATAGCCAAAAGGTGGAAGTAACTCAGTGTTCATCAGCGGACGAGTGGACAAACAAGATGTGGTATGTACATATAATGGAAGGTTATTTAGACTTAAAAAGGAAGGAGCTCTCATCCACCAGAGGGCAGACAGCAGAAGCAAGAACTACAATCCTGCAGCCTGTGGAACAAAAACCACATTCACAGAAAGATAGACAAGATGAAAAGGCAGAGAGCTATGTATCAGATGAAGGAACAAGATAAAACCCCAGAAAAACAACTAAATGAAGTGGAGATAGGCAACCTTCCAGAAAAAGAATTCAGAATAATGATAGTGAAGATGATCCAAGACCTTGGAAAAACAATGGAGGCAAGAAGAAGCTTCTTCAAGAAGAAGCAAGAAATGTTTAACAAAGACCTAGAAGAATTAAAGAACAAACAAACAGAGATGAACAATACAATAACTGAAATGAAAACTACACTAGAAGGAATCAATAACAGAATAACTGAGGCAGAAGAACGGATAAGTGACCTGGAAGACAGAATGGTGGAATTCACTGCTGTGGAACAGAATAAAGAAAAAAGAATGAAAAGAGCTGAAGACAGCCTAAGAGACCTCTGGGACAACATTAAATGCAACAACATTCACATTATAGGGGTACCAGAAGGAGAAGAGAGAGAGAAAGGACCCGAGAAAATATTTGAAGAGATTATAGTTGAAAACTTCCCTAACATGGGAAAGGAACTAGCCACCCAAGTCCAGGAAGCGCAGAGAGTCCCATACAGAATAAGTCCAAGGAGAAACACGCCAAGACACATGGTAATCAAACTGGCAAAAATTAGAGACAAAGAAAAATTATTGAAAGCAGCAAGGGAAAAATGACAAATAACATACAAGGGAACTCCCATAGGTTAACAGCTGATTTCTCAGGAGAAACTCTACAAGCCAGAAGGGAGTGGCATGATATACTTAAAGTGATGAAAGGGAAGAACCTACAACCAAGATTACTCTACCCAGCAATAATCTCATTCAGATTTGATGGAGAAATCAAAATCTTTACAGACAAGCAAAAGCTAAGAGAATTCAGCACCACCAAACCAGCTCTACAACAAATGCTAAAGGAACTTCTCTAAGTGGGAAACACAAGAGAAGAAAAGAACCTACCAAAAAACCTCCAAAACAATTAAGAAAATGGTCATAGGAACATACATATCAATAATTACCTTAAACGTGAATGGATTAAATACTCCAACCAAAAGACACAGGCTTGCTGAATGGATACAAAAACAAGACCCATCTATATGCTGTCTACAAGAGACCCACTTCAGACCTAGGGACACCTACAGACTGAAAGTGAGGGGATGGAAAAAGATGTTCCATGCAAATGGAAATCAAAAGAAAGCTGGAGTAGCTATACTCATATCAGATAAAATAACTTTAACTTTAAACTTTAAAATAAAGAATGTTATAAGAGACAAGGAAGGACACTACATAATGATCAAGGGATCAATCCAAGAAGAAGATACAACAATTATAAATATATATGCACCCACCATAGGAGCACCTCAATACATAAGGCAACTGCTAACAGCTATAAAAGAGAAAATCGACAGTAACACAATAATAGTGGGGGACTTTAACACCTCACTTACACCAATGGACAGATCGTCCAAAATGAAAATAAATAAGGAAACAGAAGCTTTAAATGACACAATAGATCAGATAGATTTAATTGATAATTATAGGACATTCCATCCAAAAACAGCAGATTACACTTTCTTCTCAAGTGCTCACGGAACATTCTCCAGGGTAGATCACATCTTGGGTCACAAATCAAGCCACAGTAAATTTAAGAAAATTGAAATCATATCAAGCATCTTTTCTGACCACAACGCTATGAGATTAGAAATGAATTACAGGGAAAAAAACGTAAAAAACACAAACACATGGAGGCTAAACAATACGTTACTAAATAACCAAGAGATCACTGAAGAAATCAAAGAGGAAATCAAAAAATACCTAGAGACAAATGACAATGAAAACGGGATGATCCAAAATCTATGGGATGCAGCAAAAGCAGTTCTAAGAGGGAAGTTTATAGCTATACAAGCCTACCTCAAGAAAGAAGAAAAATTTCAAATAAAGAATCTAACCTTACACCTAAAGGAACTAGAGAAAGAAGAACAAACAAAACCCAAAGTTAGCAGAAGGAAGGAAATCATAAAGATCAGAGCAGAAATAAGTGAAATAGAAACAAAGAAAACAATAGCAAAGATCAATAAAACTAAAAGCTGGTTCTTTGAGAAGATAAACAAATTTGATAAACCATTAGCCCGACTCATCAAGAAAAAGAGGGAGAGGACTGAATTCAATAAAATTAGAAATGAAAAAGGAGAAGTTACAACAGACACCGCAGAAATACAAAGCATCCTGAGAGACTACTACAAGCAACTCTATGCCAATAAAATGGACAACCTGGAAGAAATGGACAAATTCTTAGAAAGGTATAACCTTCCAAGACTGAACCAGGAAGAAACAGAAAATATGAACAGACCAATCACAAGTAATGAAATAGAAACTGTGATTAAAAATCTTCCAACAAACAAAAGTCCAGGACCAGATGGCTTCACAGGTGAATTCTATCAAACATTTAGAGAAGAGCTAACACCTATCCTTCTCAAACTCTTCCAAAAAGTTGCAGAGGGAGTAACACTCCCAAATTCATTCTACAAAGCCACCATCACCCTGATTCCAAAACCAGAAAAAGATATCACACAAAAAAGAAAATTATAGACCAATATTACTGATGAACATACATGCAAAAATCGTGAACAAAATACTAGCAAACAGAATCCAGCAACACATTAAAAGGATCATACACCATGATCCAGTGGGATTTATCCCAGGGATGCAAGGATTCTTCAATATACGTAAATCAATCAATGTGATACACCATTTTAACAAACTGAAGAATAAAAACCATATGATCATGTCAATAGATGCAGAAGAAGCTTTTGACAAAATTCAACACCCATTTATGATAAAAGCTCTCCAGAAAGTGGGTATAGAGGGAACCTACCTCAACATAATAAAGGCCATATACGAAAAACCCACAGCAAACATCATTCTCAATGGTGAAAAACTGAAACCATTTCCTCTAAGATCAGGAACAAGACAAAGTTGTCCACTTTCAGCACTATTATTCAACACAGTTTTGGAAGTCCTAGCCGTGGCAATCAGAGAAGAAAAAGAAATAAAAGGAATACAAATTGGAAAAGAAGAAGTAAAACTGTCACTGTTTGCAGATGACATGATACTATACATAGAGAATCCTAAAGATGCCACAAGAAAACTACTAGAGCTAATCAATGAATTTGGTAAAGTTGCAGGATACGAAGTTAATGCACAGAAATCTCTTGAATTCCTATACACTAATGTTGAAAAATCTGAAAGGGAAATTAAGGAAAAACTCCCATTTACCATTGCAACAAAAAGAATAAAATACCTAGCAATAAACCTACCTAGGGAGACAAAAGACCTGTATGCAGAAAACTATAAGACACTGATGAACGAAATTAAAGATGATACCAACATATGGAGAGATATACCATGTTCTTGGATTGGAAGAATCAATATTGTGAAAATGACTATACTACCCAAAGCAATCTACAGATTCAATGCAATCCCTATCAAATTACAAATGGCATTTTTTACAGAACTGGAACAAAAAGTCTTAAAATTTGTATGGAGACACAAGAGACCCCGAATAGCCAAAGCAGTCTTGAGGGAAAAAAATGGAGCTGGAGGAATCAGACTCCCTGACTTCAGACTATACTACAAAGCTACAATAATCAAGACAATATAGTACTGGCAGAAAAACAGAAACATAGATCCATGGAATAAGATAAACCCACGCACCTATGGTCAACTAATCTATGACAAAGGAGGCAAGGATATACAATGGAGAAAAGACAGTCTCTTCAGTAAGTGGTGCTGGGAAAACTGGACAGCTACATGTAAAAGAATGAAATTAGAACACTCCCTAACACCATACACAAAAATAAACTCAAAATGGATTAGAGACCTAAATGTAAGACTGGACACTATAAAACTCTTAGAGGAAAACATAGGAAGAACACTCTTTGACATCAATCACAGCAAGATCTTTTTTTGATCCACCTCCTAGAGTAATGGAAATAAAACCAAAAATAAACAAACGGGACCTATGAAACTTCAAAGCTTTTGCATAGCAAAGGAAACCATAAACAAGATGAAAAGACAACCCTCAGAATGGGAGACAATATTTGCAAACGAATCAACGGACAAAGGATTAATCTCCAAAGTATATAAACAGCTTATGCAGCTCAATATTAAAGAAACAACCCAATCCAAAAATGGGCAGAAGAGCTAAATAGACATTTCTCCAAAGAAGATATACAGATGGCCAAGAAGCACATGAAAAGCTGCTCAACATCACTAATTATTAGAGAAATGCAAATCAAAACTACAATGAGGTATCGCCTCACACCAGTTAGAATGGGCATCATCAGAAAATCTACAAACAAGAAATGCTGGAGAGGGTGTGGAGAAAAGGGAACCCTCTTGCACTGTTGGTGGGAATGTAAATTGATACAGCCACTATGGAGAACAGTATGGAGGTTCCTTAAAAAACTAAAAATAGAATTACCATATGACCCAGCAATCCCACTACTGGGCATATACTCAGAGAAAACCATAATTCAAAAAGACACATGCACCCCAGTGTTCATTGCAGCACTATTTACAATAGCCAGGTCATGGAAGCAACCTAAATGCCCATCGACAGATGAATGGATCAAGAAGATGTGGTACATATATACAATGGAATATTACTCAGCCATAAAAATGAATGAAATTGGGTCATTTGTAGAGATGTGGATGGATCTAGAGACTGTCATACGGAGTGAAGTTAGTCAGAAAGAGAAAAACAAATATCGTATATTAACGCATATATGTGGAACGTAGAAAAATGGTACAGATGAACTGGTTTTCAGGGCAGAAGTTGAGACACAGATGTAGAGAACAAACGTATGGACAGCAATGGGGGAAAGCAGCTGGGGGGTTGGGTGGTGGTGTGCTGAATTGGGCGATTGGGATTGACATGTATACACTGATGTGTGTAAAATTGATGACTAATAAGGACCTGCTGTTTAAAAAATAAAATAAAATTCAAAAATTAAAAAAAAAAAACAAAAGGAAGGAAATGCTGATATATGCTTCAACATGGATGAACTAGGTGAAACAAGCCACTCATATGACAAATACTGTATGATCACACTTATATGAGATACCTAGAGTAGTAAAACTCATAGACACAGAAAGTGGGAGGGTGGTTGCCAGGGGAGGGGAGAATGGAGAATTGTTTAATGAGTATAGAGTTTCAGTTTTGAAAGATGAAAAGATTTCTGGAGATTGGTTGTCCAACAATATGAATTTATATAACTACTGAACTGTATACCTAAAAATGATTAAGATGGTACCAGCAATCCCACTACTGGGCATACACCCCAAGAAAACCATAATTCAAAAAGATACATGTAGTGCTTCCCTAGTTTTGCAGTGGTTAAGAATCCGCCTGCCAATGCAGGGGACACGGGTTCGAACCCTGGTCCGGGAAGATCCTACATGCTGCAGAGCAGCTAAGCCCGTGTGCCACAACTACTGAGCCTGTGCTCTAGAGCCTGCGAACCACAACTACTGAGCCCACGTGCCACAACTACTGAAGCCCGAGTGCCTAGAGTCCATGCTCCGCAACAAGAAAAACCACTGCAATGAGAAGCCCGTGCACTGCAATGAAGAGTAGCCCGTGCTCACTGCAGCTAGAGAAAGCCTGCATGCAGCAGTGAAGACCCAACGCAGACAAATATAAATAAATAAAATAAATTAAAAAAAAAATTAAAGATACATGGATACATGTACCACAATGTTCACTGCAACACTATTTACAATAGCCAGGACATGGAAGCAACCTAAGTGTCTATTGACAGTTGAATGGATAAAGAAGATGTGGCACATATGTACAATGGAATATAACTCAGCCATAAAAAGAAACGAAATTGAGTTATTTGTAGTGCGGTGGATGGACCTAGAGTCTGTCATACAGAGTGAAGTAAGTCAGAAAGAGAAAAACAAATACTGTATGCTAACGCACATACATGGCATCTAAAAAAACGGTACTGATGAACTTAGTGGCAGGGCAGGAATAAAGACGCAGACGTAGAGAACGGGCGGATTTGAGGACACAGTGGGGGAAGGGTAAGCTGGGACGAAGTGAGAGAGTGGCATGGGCATATATACACTACGAAATGTAAAATGGATGGCTAGTGGGAAGCTGCTGCATAGCACAGGGAGATCAGCTCGGTGCTTTGTGATCACCTAGAGAGGTGGGATAGGGAGGGTGGAGGGAGGCTCAAGAGGGAGGGAATATGGGGATATATGTATACATATAGCTGATTCACTTTGTTGTACAGCAGAAACTCACACAACATTGTAAAGCAGTTATACTCCAATAAAGATACATAAAAAAAAGAATAGTAAAAACTTAAAAATGGTTAAGATGGTAAATTGTACGTTATGTATGTTTTATCACAATTTGAAAAATCTAATATCACTGGAAGTTTTCAAAAGGCTTTGATAACCAGTTGATGGATAATACTTTGAGAATCATTAGACTAGAAGAATTATCCATATCCAAAATCTTGTCATCAGTTTGCTAGTCCAGACTCTAGACTGTTTTGAGGGTTTGTCTGGCCACTCTGGAACTGTGCTAGTGAGTATTAAACAGGGGAAGAGGGAAAAATCAATCCAAGGCTTAGGTGATCTGCTTGAGTCTTGGAGTTCCTTACAGGCCAGTAACCTATATCTATGGAGGAATTCACAGGTTTAGCTGTGTCCTTGTCTGAACCCCTTTGAGGTGGAAATGGACCCCAAAGAGGATCCAGGGACTGATTCTCAGGGCAGATTATCTCCAAATTGGAAGATGTAATAATCACACTAGCAGAGGCTGGGCTCCTGTTGACAATTTTGACTCTACATTCTAGAAACAGACAGAACAATTGGCACTTTCACCAGGTCAGAATAGTTGTGCAGTGTTTATAATAATATAAACAAACTGTCACTTACGGTTGTGCAGTTTGTGCACTGCTCAAAAGTGCAGCTGAGGAATGATTGAGGGTCTAAAATTTAGCTCACGCTATTTAAAGAAAAAAATTTTTTTATTGGAGTATAGCTCACCCTATTCATCAAAACTTGTGCCCTGTTGCAGGGTTCCATCTGACCAGAAGAAGGGGTAATCTCTTCCTTGTCCAAAAGTGTCATCTTTGCCAAGACCTAAATGAGGGTCTACATCTTCCTTGAGGGGACCTTTTAAAATTCATGCCCAAAGGGGGATACTTTTAAAACTTTGTGCAGGCACCTTATAGACTATCATTGGCTCTCACTCTTAAAGCAGCCTATCAGATTAAGTGATTTGGCCAAACTTCAATTCACACTAATTTTTCAGAACTTGGGTAGGGGGTGGGAAGTGGGCAGAGGGAAGAAGGCAGGCTTAGGGGGATAATGGTTGAGAGAGATGGTGTAGAAGGAGGAGGAAGGCAGAGTGGCCACTGTAGAAATGCTATACCTCGTTGACATACCCAGTCATGAGCATGGCCTCATTCTCAGGTCATTACGCTGATGTCACATGGACTGAGATTTATAGTGTGTGCAGAAATTCTTTGCGATGCTCACACATGTGGATAGACATTTTTATCCATTTCTCTATACCATGGCTTCCTAACTGGGTCCTCTGGGCATTTCCTGAATCTCCTCAAATTGCACCCCAAATTTAGAGAGTATGCTGTTACATGTGTGATTCTGTGGGGGAAGTTCATAACTTTAATCGAATTCTCAAAAGGATATGAGACCCCAAATGGGTTAAAAACTAGAGTAGATAAACACCTGGCCCCTTCCCTCTGAGCCTCTGTAGTTCAGGCACTTGTTCTGTCTTGTTCCATATCTGCCTGTATCTCAGCATTCCCCATGGCTCCCACAGACCAAACACTTATGAGTGGTGCTCATAAGAACGCCACTTCAATTAGTTAAGTAGGCACAGTGATTTTTTTTTTTCCCCCTTTCTACTATATTGGTCTTCAGAAGTTTTGCTTGCATTCTCCACCCCCTGCCCTCCCGCCAAAAAAAAATTTTTAAACTGTTTACAACCTCACATCTAAAAATGGGTGTATAAAACTTTAAAATCAAGTTTAAATGGTTGCAAAACACATATTTTCTGGCATATTGTACATGCTTTCAATATATTTCCCTCAGAACTTTGGAGTCTCAAATATAGCCCATTCAAGTTGATTCAAATGTCCAACATATAATTTAATTAGCAAAGTCAGTCCTTGCTGTTGAAACTTTCAGCCAAATCAAAGTTATTTTCTGCCAGAAAAATATTAGACTGTCTTTTTAAAAAAATTCAAATCAACGTGTGAACATATCCCTGTGATAACTTTCTTAGTTTTGAATTAAAATTTTTAGGTTGGTAAGTTTATAGGAGTAATGAGATAAGCACGAGGGAGAGGGAGAGAGACAGAGACAGAGACGGAGAGAGACACAGAGACACAGAGAAACAGAATAGAGAGAAAAGAGAGAAAAGGAGAGAGGAGAGGTTTAGCTCCCATTATTAGTCCTTCTTGCTACTTTCTGATCTCTTTGCTTCCCTCCCAATGGACTTACCCTCAGAGGCATTTCAAATTTGTCCCCTGGTTTGCTTTGCGGGTGGTTTTACACCCTGGGGCAGTTTACTACAGCAAAAATTAAGTAGGGGGAAGAAGTGTTTTTTGATTTTTTTTTTTTTTTGTCAAGTGGGAGACAGGTCATTGTGAAAGGGAAAGAAAGACCATGAAAACCATCAGAAGGAGAAGCATTCTCAAGCAGCTCAGTTTTCAAAAATTCTTATTTTGAAATAATTTTAGATTATAAAGAGTAGCAAAAATAGTCCAGAGAGGTTCCACATACCCTTTACCCAGCTTCTGATAATGTTAACATCTCACACAACCATAGTATATTTATCAAAACTAAGAAATTAACATTGGTTCAGACTTCACAGATTCATACATATTTCACCAGTTTTCCCACTAATGTCTTTTTTTCTGTCTCAGGATAATATGTTGCATTTACAGTTGACTATTGAACAACACGTGTGTATGTGTGTGTGGGGGGGTTAATCTGCCTATAATTTAGTCGACCCTCCATATGCCCGGTTCCTCCAAAACCTTGGATTCAACCAGCTGTGGGCTGTTTGGTACTGTAGTACTTACTATTGAGAAATACCTGTGTATGGATGGATCTTTGCAGTTCAAACCTGCATTGTTCAAGGGTCAGCTGTAGTTCTTGTGTCTTCTTAAACTCTTCAATCTGTGACTGTATCTTGGTCTTTCCTTGTCTTTCATGACCTTGACACTTTTGAAGAGTACTTTTCAGGTATTTTGTATGAAGTATATTCATTTGAGTCTGTCTGATGTTTTCTCATGAGTAGACTGGGGTTATGCATTTTTAAGAAGAACACCCCAGAGGTGAAGTGCTTTCATTGTATCAGGTCAGGGGTACGTGACATCAACATGACTTATCATGGTGCTATTAACGTTGATCACTTGGGTAAGTGGTGTATGCTGGGTTTCTCCACCATAAATTTATGGTTTCTCCCTTTCCATCTTCTATTTGATAGAGGAGAGTCACTAAGTCCAGCCCACCCTCAAGGGGAGAGGAATGAAACTCCACCTCTTGGAGGGAGGAGTAGCAGAGAATATGGATAAATGTTAAAACCCTCACAGTAATTAATAAATATTTTGGGAGAGGCTATTCAACTATCCTGTTTAACATTAAAGTTTTGCCTCCTAATTTTAGCATTTGTCAGTGTATCTTATCTGCAGGAGTTATTATGGTGGCATTCTAATGGTGATTTTCTGTTTCACTCATTCTTTCTTGGCTTCACTCTTGGGCAAGCAAATATATAAGGAAAATAGCCTCCTCTCCATTTATTGATTTATTCATTCATTTGTTTATATCACTACAGATTCACTGATGCTTATTTTATTCTTTGGGTTATAAACCGATATTTATTTTGTTGCTCAATTTCTTCCAGCTTTGGACATTGGGAACTCTTTAGCGTTGTGTACGTTTGACATGCTTCTATCTTCCCTCCCTCCAACTCTCCCATCTTTTCCTTCCTTCCTCCCTCCCTTCCTTCCTTCTTTCCTTCCTTCCTTCCTTCCCCCCCTTCCCCTCTCTCTCTTTTTCTTTCTTTCCTTCTTTCTTTCCACTTTCTTATTTTCTGGCACTACAAGACATTCCAGGCTTATCTTGTATTTTCCATGCCCTGTCCCTAGAATCAGTCATTTCTCTAAGGAGCCCTAGTTCCTTTTATTGGTAAATGGTATCTAGAAACCAAGGTCTGAGTGATAGCTAAGCAAATACATTTTAAGAAAGAGTATATGTGAAAGTTGAGGATCTGGAAATGGGTTCCCTTAATGCTATCTATATTCACATATCCTCTGGAAATTCTTGTGTGTTGAACATTAGGTTTTTATAAAGCTTAAAGATATACTGTGTGTTGTACAGCCTAAATACCTGAGAAATAAGTTCTACAAAATGCTAAAACTGTGAATATATGCTTACAACCTATGTTATATGTGATAGTTAACATGCTTTATTAGAAATAAGAGTAATGGCAAATCGAAGCTGGTGAGGAAAATTGATGCCTGTTAACTAAATATATAGATTAACCCCATTCTTTTGTTCTTAAGATTCTTTAGAGCTAATCAAGCTCAAATCTATAATCAGCTAAGTGGTATTTCACTTCTTGAATGTTTACTTCTGAACCCTTTAGTCTCTGTTGCAGGGGCCTTGGATAGGTATTAAAATCTCAGCATTCTTGCTTGGTATTCTCACGTTTTCTGGCTTCTTCAGATTTGTTGCATTAGCAATTTCCTGCTTCACTGCTCCTCCCTATAAAACAAGCTGTAAGGTTTTGTAGTCTTCCAGGCAGAGTTGAGTAACAGTACTTCCATCTCTCTTTATAAAAATCAGCCTTCTTTTTCTTGCCTGGTGCCTGCCTTAGTATGGTCACTCAGTCTTTTAGGATATTTAAATGGTAACAGGCTTCCCCGGTGGCACAGTGGTTAAGAATGCACCTGCTAATGCAGGGGACATGGGTTCGAGCCCTGGTCCAGGAAGATCCCACATGCCGCGGAGTAACTAAGCCCGTGCGCCACAACTACTGAGCCTGCGCTCTAGACCCTGCGAGCCATAACGACTGAGCCCACGTGCCACAACTACTGAAGCCCACACGCCTAGAGCCCGTGCTCCACAACAAGAGAAGCCACCACAATGAGAAGCCCGCGCACCTCAACGAAGAGTAGCCCCTGCTCGCCTCAACCAGAGAAAGCCCACGTGCAGCAACAAAGACCCAACGCAGTCAAAGATAAATAAATCAAAAAAAAAATAAAAAAATAAATAGTAACAAAGGAATCCCAGAAAAACACCCCATCAACTGATGATAGCTCAGTTTCCCTGTAATTCTTCTTGACACTTCACTGACTACACAGCCCCTGATCTAAGTTGTGGAAAATGTCTGAGATCAGTGGCCAAGACTGAGTACCCATGTGCAGTGACTGAGGGAAGATTTGGGCTGTGCTTGCATTCACACCAGATACTTTGGGCTTAAGGAAAATTTTGGCTCTGAATGTGGTGCTGTTGTCATTCTTTTTTTAGACTATTGCAACATTCCTCATTGAAAGAAGACAGTACTTGAGCTTCTCAGAAAGGAATAATTAAATTTGTACCCAACGTAGAACATAAGCTAAAGAAGGACCATTTGAATGACATTCAGTAAGTACCTGCCTTTCCTATCTCCACCAGATTTACACATGTGCTCTGACACCCACTTAAGTGGTTTCCAACATTTTTGAATATGAAGAAACATTTTTAATGTCTTCCAATCTCTAAAATCCCCATAAGAGCAGTTGTGTTTTTAGGATCTGCTGAGAAAACATTTGATGACAAAAGCTGTTATGAATTCAACAATGCTTTGAAATAAATTTGTTTTGCACAACAATATATACATACACTGGAAAAATAGTGGTCTCTCTTCATAGGATACATACTATTTATTGAATCTATAAATAACTCTTGGTTTGCGCATAGATTCTGAATCTCCTCATAATAAGCTTAGGGCCCCGGTCAGAGCATGATAGTCCAGCAACTATAGATTTAAATAGTAGTTGATTTAGTTAACTGATGTTACCAAGAGTTCTTAATTAAGGGGTGGTAAGCAAATCAAGATTAAGCCTTAGGGTCAGAAGCAAATCAAGATTAAGCCTTAGGGGCAGAGATATTAATAAATATCAGAAGATTTAGTAATAAGAACAATATTTTACATTTCAAGTGACACATGCACTTTTTCACTGTTTAATCAGAATCCTATACAGAGAGCTTAACTCTTGTTAGAATCACTTAATACCTGGAGGTAGGAGGTTGAGTAAATTAGATTGTAGTTGATCATGATAGAAGCAAGACTCAATTCTAATGGCCATTAGTAGCATAGAGATTGCTCTTAAAGGATCATATTAAAATGTGTCAGTGAAACAACCACTCTGATAATTTGGGGAGAATTAAATTAGTATAATTTCCTGTGATAGCAATTTGGCAAAGTGTGTTGAAAACCTCAAACACCTTGGTCCAGTAATGCTATCTCTTGGCGACATAAAATGAGTTTCAGCACTGTTTATGTTGGTAAAGAATGTGGAACTATCTACATTCCAACAACAGAGACATGGTTGAGCTCATTATAGTCTACTGATTAGATGGAACATTAAGTAGTCATTAAAAATTATCTTTACAGATTCAACTGACTGGTTGATTGAGTTAGGCTACTGTGGGTAAATTTGGCCAAAATACTCATTATTATCTTTTTCGTTTTCTCCAAGCATGTACCTTTAACAATGAAGCAAATAACACCTAATTTTAAAATACTAAATAAAACAGTGTAATTGCACAATGAAAAAAAAATTATCTTTACAAAGTATTCATTAGGTGTAGAAATGCACATATGTTATTTAAGAAAAAGCAGTGTACCAAATTGTACATATAGTATAACTGTATAAATAACTTTTTTCAGATTTTTATAATAAACCTGAATATCTTTTATAACAAAAGCTCAATATATTTGTTTATTTTCAAACTGTGTATTACAAATTAGTTTCCTCTTTTTAAAAATAATATTGGAAAGCAATATGTAAAACAGCAAGATCATTGGCTTTCTAAACAAGCAGACTTGGGTTCAGATTCCAGCTCCAGACTTGGTAGATGTGTGACCTTGGGCAAGTAATTTAAAAGCTCTAATTTCAGACACCTTATCTATATAATGGGTTGTCATGAAGACAAGATATAATAACATATATGTGAAGTGCCTAATATAAAAAAGCATAGCTGGGTTAACAGTTCAGAAACTGCTATGCATGTATACTGGAGTCTTGAACAAATGAATAAATGGATGGTGGGTGATGGGAGCCAGATTTCTCCAAGTTGGAGAGGGAGGTTACAGATAAGCAAGAAGGGGGCAAGAGGGGGTAGATGTACCACGAGATACTGGATTAAAAACAGAATCATCATTATGAAACTGTTTAACTTAATATAGATAAAGATGGATAGATACAGAAATAATTATAGATTTTTATAACCCATATTACATAGGTGAGTATACATACATGTACTTTTCTAGCTCTGTCTGCTGAGAGGGCCTAGAAGCAGTGACACCCCAGTACCAACAAGCATACTCAGAGCATAGATCTTGGTTTCTAATACTATTTTCTAATAAAAGGAACTAGGGCTCCCTGGAAAAATGGCTGATTCTAGGGTTGGGGCAGGGAAAACACAAGATGAGCCTGGGGTGTCTTGTAGTGCCAGAAGTTAAGAAATGCTCGAAAAACTAAAAGATAGGAGTATGTCTAAGAGACGCTGGAGGCAACCTAAAAGAGTTGCCAGTGGCCAAAGCTGGAAGGATGTGAGCAATAAAATGAATATTTTTGAGTCCATACTGATATAAATGATTGATAAACAAGTAAACGAATCGGGAGAAAAGACAAATCTTCCTTACAGAGCTCCAGGTAATTTATGTAGATAAGTAGAAACTGACACTCCATTGTAAAGCAATTATACTCCAATAAAGATGTTAAAACAAACAAACAAACAACAACAAAAAAGACTTCCTCCAGGAGGTGGAGCTCAGTTCCTTCCACCCACCCAGCATGAGCTCTATAGTAACTTGCTTTCAAAAAGTAGATTATGGGGCTTCCCTGGTGGCGCAGTGGTTGAGAATCTGCCTGCCAATGCAGGGGACACGGGTTCGAGCCCTGGTCTGGGAAGATCCCACATGCCGCGGAGCAACTGGGCCCGTGAGCCACAACTACTGAGCCTGAGCGTCTGGAGCCTCTGCTCCGCAACAAGAGAGGCCGCGATAGTGAGAGGCCCGCGCACCGCGATGAAGAGTGGCCCCCACTCGCCGCAACTGGAGAAAGCCCTCGCACAGAAACGAAGACCCAACACAGCCAAAAATAAAAATAATAAATAAATAATAAATTTAAAAATTAAAAAAAAAAAAAAGTAGATTATGGAAAGTGGGAAAAAGAATAACTTTACAGTGGAGAAATCTGACCAACACTGCCTCTGGCAAGTGATCAATGTTCACATCAACAGTCATAAGTCATGTTAATAAATGTACCCTTAGTATAATGTGATTCAAAATGACACTACTTTTGTGTTCTTTATCTCCCAAACCTGTAACCCCAGTCTAATCCTGAAGAAAATAAACAAATTCAAATAGAAGGACAATTTTCAATATACCTCAAAATCCTCAAGGTCATTAAAAACAAGGGAAGTCTGAGAAACTGTTACAGTCAAGAGGCGCCTACGGAGACACGACAACTAAATGTTATCTAGTATATTTTATAGGATCGTGGAACAGAAAAAGGACACTAGTGGAAAAGCCAGTGAAATTTGAACAAAGTGTGTGTAGTTCATAGTAATGCACTGACGTTAGTTCTTTAGTTGTGACGAAGGTACCATAGTTGTATGTAAAATGTCACCTTTGCTGTACCCTAGCAAGTGATTGATAAGTTCCTTCTTGAACCTTCCAAGCCACAAATTGAGGGAGCCTGTTCCAGCTTTGGTCAGCTCTGAAGATTAGATTATTCACTCTTCATTCCCAATCATCCATTCAATTAGGACTGGTTGTGCACCTTAAGACCTCCTGCTAGGGCATTAAGGTACATCAGTAAAGAAAATGAATGTGGCTTCTGCCCTCCAGGGGTGATTAGAAAGTGCATGCCTTCAATAAGCAGACATCCATTTCCACGCAGTATTTACCCAGTGATCCTAGTTCTGCCTGTTTTGGTGCCACAGAGTATATAGAGAATCTCTCTTGCTCAAAATAATCTTCAAATATAGGAAGACAATGACCATGCTTCCTCTGAATTTGCTCCAGACAAAATGCCCTCTCTCCCTTCAATATTTTCTCAAATATACAGTTTTGGTTTTCCTCTAAATCCTGTTTGTCTTCCAGTTTTTTCATATTCTTCTTGGGGTATGGAGTTCAGAATAATTTTAACCACTACTATGTACCTAGTCTGCTAGTTGTGTGACATACTTTCACAAACTGTTTATTTTTGATAAACCCCAAAGCTGATATTGTCACCTCATGTTACCGATGAGAAACTGGTACCTTGGTTAAGGACATTAATTCATTTACAAATGAATTTATTGAGGAACTACTTTGTACCAGACCCTCTTCAAAGTGATGGGGATAAAACAGTGAATAAAGCAGATTAAGTCTCTGCCTAATGGAGTTTATTATTCTAGAGCAGCCATGGGCCAAATCCAGCACCTGCCACCTGTTTTTGTGAATAAAGTTTTATTGGAACACAGCCCCACTCTTTGTTAACATATTGCCAATGGCTCCTTTCCCCTATAATAGCAGAGTTGAGAAGTTGTGACAGAGACACACATGACCCGCAAAGCCAGTAATATTTACTATCTGGGCTTTTATAGAAAAAGTTTGCTCACCCATATTCTAAGGAGATTTGAGAGTATGGGGGATGGTGCTTAGGCATCAAAGGAGAGAGAAAAAAATAAACTAAAGAATTATATGTCAGATGTGATAGATGCAGTGGAGAACAATAAAGCTGGGAAAGGGAGACGGCAAGTGCAACGGTGTGTGTGTGTGTGTGTGTGTGTGTGTGTGTGTGTGTGTGTGTGTGTGTGTGTGATGGAATTTAGGATGCGAGAGGAACTCTTGGAAATGGTGACATGGGAGTAAAGACCCAGGGGCACTGAGGGAGTAGACAGAGAGGGTATGTAGGAGAGGGACGTCCGGCCAGAGGGAAGTGCAAAGACCCTGAGGTGGGAGAGAGTGTTCCTAGGCTTGAGGAACAGCGGCTGGAGAAGAGAACCCAAGGGAGGAGGAGAGTGGTAGGAGATGAGAACGGAAGCGGAGGTGGTACAGGGCCTGCATGCAGTGGGGCCATTTAACTTCTCCGGCTCCCCTGCTGGCCAATGTGGTAGTCAAGAGAAGATTGGGCAGAGGAGCTAGGTGATGGGACCATAATGTAAACGATTGTTCTGGCTGCTGCGCTGAGGACAGACTGAGGAAGGGCAAGAGCAGAAGCAGTCAGTAGGTGACTCCGTGGATTCAGGCAGCAGATGATGGTGGCTCAGACACAGTCACACAGAGTGAGGGACAAAGCAGGACTGTGGCCCCAGATCTACTTTACCCCAGAGCCCAGGCTCCGCCAAACATAGATTCTAATCACAGAACCTGATACTTTAGTCCTGGGTCATGTAAGGCAGCATTTACCTGCAAAAAATCTGACTTCCTCGTGGATTCTCTGTGTCCTGTCAGGAGAGCTGTGTGACTCTAAGAGATGAATCCATAATAATAAGATAATTGAGGGGCTAGATAAAAACTGTGGGCAGTGCTCATTAGTTCTTCTGAGTCAGAGTAGGGACACTCATGAACATAATTAAAGTTCTGAAGCACAGTTTCTAAAAAAAAAAAAAAGGGACATATATACACACTCACAATATTTTGCATACATTTTTAGGGTGTTTACTACCTCTGCCTCTAGGATTTAATATTGAGAACTGATTGCTTTGGGGTTATCTAAATCAGAGCACTGGCTATAAAGTGAGAATTCGAGGTTCAGCAAGAAGGGAAGATGGCACTTCACTGAGTGAGTGGGGAATATGTGGGCACATGTGAACCTTATGGCATCTTTAAAGTTAGCCTGGATGTATCTCCTATTGTACTGACATGAAATGATATATTTATTCATCATTTTTCAAAACATAAAGTTATCAGTTTTATAAAACATTATAAATTTTCTTTGGTACAAAATAAATGTCCCTTTTGAAATACTTATTTAAAAGCTGAGTACAAGGTGATATCCCATCTCTCCTTGAACATCAAATGCCTTTGTCATATTTCTACTCCCATTTATATTTTGTAAATGAAGAAGTTAAAGCAGTTTTACAGGGAACTTAGATTCTTCTCCATTCATGGACTTGACTGAAAATGGGAAAAAAAGGCCATTCAGGCCGAAATGATGAGCTTTCTCCTTCCTCCTTTGTTACCTGACCAGAGTTGCACAGAAATGTTGGCTTTTCCATGTGCTGACTAAGCTAGTTTACTAGCCTGGCGTGCATCTGGATTTGAAAGATCCAGACTGCAATTCTATTTCCTTAGACAATACTTTTTATCTGACTCAATCCTAGCATTTCTTATCTAGAAGCAAGGACATTTTTCTGGTTGTTGGATTACTTTGATAAAGAGATTTGAGGAAGAGAAAACCAGAACAAGAATAATAGGATATTTTCTCAAGGCACATGCAGACACCATCTCATTCCCATGTATGTTCAAGTAGAACAAGATTTTTTTTTTCCTTAGTTGGAGTTATTCTGCGATATACGTAACATATTTGACACTTGGAGTGGATCAATTTTTAAACATCACCTTTCCTCTATATGACAAAATTATTTTCAGTAATTATCATGACATAAAATTAGAGATCTGTAGCTTTAATCCATAAGGATAGTGCTTAAAACTTTACCTCTAAGTGGTCTTCTGTCCAGCTGTTGGTTTAGGATGATTTCTGGTTACCTGATGCTGATCATAATACAACACAATTCTGCCTCAAGGATGTTGCCACACCAGCTTCTAGTGAATCTTTCACACAAGGCAGTTTTTTGAGCACTAAAAAGAAGAGATCTGGGACTTTGTTAAACTTACAGAATAGACTATATGAATAGTTTTGGATTTGCTTGCTAATGACTATTTAACAAATGTCTGTATGTGTGGCATAATTTGATCTGAGACATGGTTTCATTATAATTTGGTAATGAGGTTGTGGGAGCGTAGTTGTCACCCACCTTAACCTTCTTTTGTGGCCACTATTTATAATAACAAGAACCTGAGAGTGTTCTCAACCAATTTTTAAAAATTCATTTCATGAAAATTAGGTATTCAACGGTCACCCTTTTTTTCATGTTTCGTTGGCTCTTTCTGTAAACACAGCAATTATATGTGTAGATCTTCCACTCTGAAACGCTAAAATGAATCAATTACTAAGTGGCTTACCTCTATCAAAAACAAGGTCAATCTTATAACTGCATTGGTTTGCTAGGAAGCAATGGTGATTAGGCTAGGCGTTTATCAATGGGAATGAACCCCAAAGGTGTAAAAGACTTTGAATTCAACAAAAATGACAAGAGCCCTTCAGCAATTTTAAAGTACTAAAATAAAAGAATGAAAATACCTTGACTATAAGATTTCAAAATCAAGCTATGAAGTCTTCCTGTTTCCTTTTATTTGGGGTGTGAGGATTCCTTTGTAAGAAATTTTAGTTTGGTTTAATAGGTGAGCCGCGCTACAGCAATATGTGGAAAACACTAGGTGGCGCTAGAGGACTGTAATAATTGACCGCAATTAGAGCCCTTTGCAAATCCCACCACTGTCAGAACCAAGAGGAGTGTGAAATTTTACATTAAAGACTGATGCAAATGATCAGCTTTCTTTCTCCTCTGGCTATGGCTTAGCTCACTAAAAATCCAAGTTCAGTTTTGTCATGAGTGAAATAGAGTTTATGCAGTGCTCACTGGGCATTAACTTTTCAAAACAAACTACACTATAGAAACAACATTCCTTTGTTTGGATGCTCCCATTTTCAAATTTTGTTGATCCTTAAAGTCATGGTCTTAGTTTGCTTAACAGTCATCAACTCACTGTAAACCATCCACATGAAAATACTACTTGATAGTCATCTCTCCAATGACTGACAGTTTCCTTTCCTTATTTTGTGCAGCTTTTTTTTTTTTTTTTAATTTAAAGGGTCACGGTAAACCTTGGAGCATAGCAGAGCATATGATGAAAGATGAAGGCTGTTCCTTCATCCTCCACTTGCTCATGTTGTAAAAAAGAATGAAAAATGTCTGCTGCATAAGCTGATCTTCGTGTTTCATCTTGACTCTTCAACAGGAAAATCCATTTCATAATCATTTCATTGAGGGTGTTTTTGTCCATTTTCATTGAAAGATATCCACTTTCTGGAAGTCAATTAAGATTTGGCAAAAGAGAAAATAGTACACAGGGTTAATCATTATTACATTTCTATTCTCTTTTTGAAAATGATAAAAGAAAGCATATACCTAGTGTTTCAATCAGCTTATTTGTCAAATTCTTCTGCAATATTTGGAAAGGTTCTCTCTCATTAATTAATTCTGAAACTTAAGATACAAGGTAGAAATAGTAAACTTGAGATTTAAAATATAAAGATACATAGTCTAAAGATAAAATAATATCTTAGTATAGTCAAATAGAATATCAGTTTCACAAAATTAACACACATCTAATATAGTTCATCTTATTTTGAATTGTAGAAGCTAAAATCCAATATTTCTACATTGCAGATTCACAATTTATCATGATATAAAATGAGAAAAATAATATACAGTTAAATTTAAGTTAAATTATTCCAATTTTATATTTCTTTGTCAAAGATAATTTTAAAAATTAAAAATTAGCACTTCGGTTTTATATACAACTCCTTAGAAGATCTCAATGTAACTTCAAGTTTTGGGACAGATGACGATTTTAGGATATAAGCTACAGATTGAGGGTCTCTTGGGCAGGCACTTGGGATGCTGAGTGAACTCCTTGACTGCCATAAGGAGTTGGTCCATCTCATCAGAGAATGTATTTCCTTCATAGCATCGTATGTGGCCATGTAAATTTTCCTTCTTAGTTTTTTTTTTTTTTTTTTCTTAGAGCCCATGACCAAAAGTAAGGCAAATAAGATTGCCAGACTTTTGTTGCTAACCTTGAAGGATTCAATAATGTTGGGATAGTTGTTAGTAATTATTCATTCAGATCTCTAATGGAGCCCCAATGACCTAAGAGGGTTAAGAAAGCTTTCAAAATTCACAAGAGTTCCCATACTGGGGAAGTAAAAGGAACATTTAAGAACTATATTTCAGGTGTGCAGTTCATATTAGGCTCAGAAATCACTTGCTTAATAAACTTTTTCTTTTTTATTAAGTGTATTTTTTTTAACATCTTTATTGAAGTATAATTGCTTTACAATGGTGTGTTAGTTTCTGCTTTTTTATTTTTGGTTCCATTGGGGCTTCATTGCTGTGTGCAGGTTTTCTCTAGTTGTGGCGAGTGGGGACTACTCTTCGTTGCGATGTGTAGGCTTCTAATCACAGTGGCTTCTCTTGTTGCGGAGCATGGGCTCTAGGCGCGCGGGTTTCAGTAGTTGTGGCTCTCGGGCTCTAGAGCGCAGCTCAGTAGTTGTGGTGCTCGGGTTTAGTTGCTCCACAGCATGTGGGATTTTCCTGGACCAGGGCTCAAACCGGTGTCCCCTGAATTGGCAGGCGGATTCTTAACCACTGTGCCACAAGGGAAGTCCCTAAACTATTCTTTGATTTTTCTCTTAAGATCAGAAATCTGAGAGGAAGTTCTTGTGGCAAAAAGAAGTCCACTCCAAAGAGGAAATGTATTCCCAGAGAACATTTTAATCCTGATTTTCAGAAACTCAGACTTGTAAATCATTACTGTTTGAGCCAGTAGTAGTTTGATAAGCTTTCAAGGTGGAAAGGATCAAAAGCAGGAAGTTGTTAAAGAGCTGTTTTGTTGATATTTTATTAAGTTAAATTATCAAACCAATTGTAAGACTACTGGTTCATATGTTATTAAAGAGGAAAAAATAGAATTAAAGAATTATAATTTCGTTGAAAAACATTTAGCAAAACATCTTCAATTCTAAGTGAAAAGGCTTGGAAAACAAATTTGAATTAGGTATCAGGTAGTTTTATATTTTTATTTAGGAAGCAACTATGGTGGAAAGAGGAAAGGACTGGATTCTAAAGTTGGAGATTTAGGTCCCATGTCTTGGTATAACCTTGGGCAGGTCAACCTCTTTAAGACTATTGCATCATAGTCTTATAAAATATATACTACCAACATCCTATGGCTCTTGAGAGGATTAAAGAAGATAATGTATGATGTATGAAATAATTGTTCAGTGTAAAGCCCTTTTCATCCATCCATCCATCCATCCATCCATCCATTGTTTATTTACTCATTCTAATATATATTAATCCTTCATTAAGTGTCTTCATGTGTGGCTCTATTTTCTCACTTGATTTTTCATTGATCCTGAAAGTGCCATTTGATTGGTAGAATAAACAATGCTAAGCTTGGTCTAAGATTTTTTTTAAGTGGAAGGTATATAAAAATAGAATTTTTGAATCCAGTAGATAGTGCAAGATACATCATGATGTTTAGGTACAGATGATAAGCCTAAAATCTGGAGTAACTATATGTTAAAGCAAAGAGCACCAAAAGACGAGATTAGGGTTCTTTCTTGGTTAGTTTCAGAGAGTAGAAAAGCCCTTGGGATGGAGCAGGAATTTCCAGACAAGGGTAATATTATAGTTAAAATGGCATGTAAAAATAATTCCTCTTTTCAGGATATGGTCTATAAATTATCCTGACTGAAACAGAGGGCTATATAAGAAAATGCTGAAAGATACATTTTGGGTAGAACCATTTCATGAAGGTCCCTAAAGGTCAGAATGAGGATCAGAAATTTGACCTACAATCTGCTTAAAATTATAATCAGGTAGAAGAGTTAGAAAAGGCGGCAGAGAATGCCATTAGAGAAATATTTATGTAGTTCATCATATATTTTCGAATACTCACTGTAGGCACAGAATTGTGCAAAGCCCTGAGGGGGGTTGTTGCAGATGTAGAAGGAGTTATTGATCCTCTCCACTAAGAGCTTCCAAATTAGTTAGAAAGAAGGTATAAACTAATGAGGAGTTAAGTATCACTGAGGGTGAGATATGATAAAATGCCAAAATGAGCAGACTGGTACTAGATGGAACAGAGACTCAGGGAGAAGGAAATTAAGAGAGGTGAAGAACATCTTGCACGAGTGGTCTATACTCTCTGTGTACACTGTCTCTCTTTACATTTCTTTGTTGAATCTACTCCACTCAGCTTCCCCCTCATCCACCCACTGAAACTGCTCTTGCCAAGGTCACCAAAGATTTCCATATTTCTAAATTCAGTGGTCATTTCCAATCTTACTTGACTTATCAAAGCATTTGCTTGAGTTGCCTACTTCTCTTTCTTGGCTTCCTCCTACATCACTGAGTGCTCCTTCTCAGTCTGCTTCCCTGGACCCACCCCACACCTGACCTCTTAACAATGAAGTGCTCAAGGACTCTTTTCTTCTTCATCTACACTGATTCCCTTGATGATCTCATGTCTGTAAATACCTTCTATATAAATAGTATCTAAATTTATATTTTCAGCCCCCAAATTTCCCCTGAATTCTTTTTTTTTTTTTTTTGATTTATTTTCTGTATTTTTTTGGCTGCGTCGGGTCTTAGTTGTGGCATGTGGGGTCTTCATTGAGGCATGCGGGATCTTTGTTGCAGCGCGGGCTCTTCACTGTGGCACTTGAGTTTCTCTCTAGCTGTGGCAGGCGGGTTTTTCTCTTTCTAGTTGTGGCGTGCGGACTCCAGGGCGCATGGGCTCTGTAGTTTGCGGCACGTGGACTCTCTAGTTGAGGCGCGCGAGCCCAGTAGTTGTGGCGCATGGGCTTAGTTGCCCTGCGGCGTGTGGGATCTTAACTTCCCGACCAGGGATTGAACCTGCATCCCTTGCACAGGAAGGCAGATTCTTTACCACTGGACCACCAGGGAAGTCCCTCCCCTGAATTCTTGACTCATAATATCAATACATCCACATGGATGTCTAATATACATCTCAAAGTTAACATGTTAACATATCTGAAACTCAGCTGTCAATTTTTCTTCTCCCTCTGCCTTACTTTCTTCTCTCACAGTCTTCTTCATATTAATCAGGGTACTCAGGGCAAAAACCTGGAGACAACAGTGTGTCTCATATTCCACATTCAATCCATCAGCAAATTATGTCATCTTTCCCTTCAAAATATATTCAGAATTGGTTCTTTTTTCACCACTTCTACCACAACCCATGTCACCGAGTCATCA
This sequence comes from Balaenoptera musculus, assembly GCF_009873245.2. Lineage (NCBI taxonomy): Eukaryota > Metazoa > Chordata > Mammalia > Artiodactyla > Balaenopteridae > Balaenoptera > Balaenoptera musculus. Next base: position 63,306,728 of record NC_045793.1, read on the forward strand.
TTGCCTCTTGCTTGGATTATTGCAATGGTCCCTAACTGTTCTTCCTGATTCCCCTCTTTCTCCCCTTAAAGGTGTTTTTGACATGGTATCTAGAATAATCTCATTAAAATGTCAGTCAGATGTGTCACTTCTTTGCTCAATGTAAGAGCGTTCTGTAAGGACTTATGAAGCCAAATCCTTCCAATGCCCTTCAGATGCTACTCAAATTTGTCACCTCTGACCTCATCTCTTTGCCATCTCTTCCTGGCTCACTCTTCCCCAGACACATTGGCATTCTTGCTGTTCCTCTAATATATGAGGTTGTACTTCTTTCTCAGCTTTTTTCGCTTGCCGTTCCTTATGCCCAGAAAGCTCTTACTCCAAATATCTTCATGGCTTACTCCTTCACCTCCTTCAATCTTTACTCAATTTTCATCTTTTCCTGAGGCTTCGGCAGTCCTTAATTGCTACCACAAGAGGTTCAGATGTCATCCTGTGAGATAGAGTTTTAAAATTCCAATCCATCTGCTTCTAGAGTAAGGTTTCTCAAAGTGTATTCTTCTGACAGGGTTCGTCAGGATCGCCTGGATGCTGTTAAAATGCATCCTTTTCAGGGTGAAAGCCCAGACCAATAAATTGTAATTGAAAGTGGGGCCAGTAATGCACATTTTAATAACCTCCTCCAGGTGAAAATTAAGCAAACTAAGGTTTGGAAACTACTGTCTTACAGTATCCTGGACAGTTATCTAGGATTGCTTGGGGATGGAACAAAGGAGAGGAGGTGGAGTGGAGAGTCTACAGATGCGGATCTAAGCAATCTCTCCCAGACTCAACCAGGGAAGCTTTGAGTTTCTGTTTTACTTACCATGTGTCTGAGTGAGGATTCTCTTGAAGAAATGGTTTATTGGAAAAAATAAGTGAACACATAAAATAGCCCTCTCTATATATGGGAAAATAAAAGAACTTTTATTTATTTATTTATTTTTGGTGTGCAATGGAATAACAGGGCAAATGTGTTATTTAAGAAATAATCCGGGGACTTCCCTGGTGGCACAGTGGTTAAGAATCTGCCTGCCAATGCAGGGGACACAGGTTTGAGCCCTGGTCCGGGAAGATCCCACATGCCGCGGAGCAACTAAGCCAGTGTGCCACAACTACTAAAGCCCGTGGGCCTAGAGCCCATGCTCTGCAACAAGAGAAGCCACTGCAATGAGAAGCCCGCACAGCAGTGCAGACCCAACGCAGCCAAAAACAGATTTAAAAGTAAATAAATAAATAAATTTAACTAAAAAAAGGAAAGCTTTAAAAAAAAAAAAAAAGAAATAATCTGGAGGTGGTATAAGGAATTTAATCCATGCATCAGGCAAATATTTATTAAGCATCTATTATGTGTTTGGCACCATATTAGGTGCTGGGAGTACAAAGGTGAATACGGCATAGTCCCTACCATTATGGTGCTCACAGTAGTGAGATTAATGGGACTTGGGAAAGAATGTAGCCAGGGAAAACATTTTAGAAGGCGGCTGTCCAGATATGAGATGATGAAGATCTAGATCTAGATCTAGACCACTCTTGATCTAGAGTGGTTGTAAGGAGGTGGGTGAAAGAGATATTCTGAAGGAAGACGTGATAAGATAATGTGCATGACTGATCTATGAGACATACACGAAAACAGTGAGAGCTAATTCTGAGGTTTAAAGGCTGTGTGCAAAGAAAACTTGGGTGTCACTAATGAAATTAGGGTAACTGTGAATAGGACTTTGTGTGTGTGCTGGGGGCGTGTTGGGAGTATTAGTGAGTTTACTCTTGTACATTTAGTGTCAGACAACTGTAGGACATTTGAATGACGATACCCTCTGGTTGCTGAAGATGTTAGGCTGTAGTTTAGGTTCAAAGGGGAGGCTTGAAACTAGAAAACTGACAGTTTGGGGAGAGTTACTCAGAGGAACCAGCATAGGAGACAAAAAGGAACACTCAGAGAGGCTGAAAAGAAACCTGAGAAGGATGGTTTTGTGGAGAATTGATGATGTAAAAATTGAGAAAGGCTATTGAATTCAGTTAAATGTAGGCTACAGGTTACTTTAGAGCCCTATCAATGCAGGGATGGAAATATGATTCAGGGGTGCTTAGTGAGACCTCAGAGATCATGAAGCAGGAGCCACAGGTGACTATGATGTCAGGAATTTAACTGTGATGGGAAAAAGTGCTAGTGTATTTTCTTGACCACGGGCTTCACAGTTCTCCTTTCTGCCAGATTCATTCAGAAGCTCAGAGCCATAAAGCCAAGAGTCCTATTTTCCTATGGGTCTAGTTAATCCCATTTACCAGATCCAAAGCTGGTGGTAGTTATGATAAGGTGTTCATTTTCCTTTCTTGAACTCCCCTCTCTCTAACTCCCCTTCTCTCATTTATCTGGTGCTAAAGGTGGAGGGGTTAAGGCAGGGTCTGATACTACTGAAATGTGATACAGAATTTGCGGTGTATTAATGCAGAATGAAACTAGAATTTATGGACATCTGGGGATTTTGGGGTACCATGTCATGCTTGGCCCTGGAAATGAGAAGGGTTAATGAGTCAGTCATAGAGTAATCCATTCAGACTAAATTTCTCATTAGCCCCTGGTTCTGAGAAGAATGTTAGAGGGTGTTTAGGGTGAGGGAGCTTCTGTCTTCGGTCCTAAGCCTCCCACTCTGGTCCTATTCCTTTCACTCATTTCACCAGGCTGAGATTTGCCTGAAACTTTTTCCAATTATGCATATTTGAGCACTTCATAGATGAAGACTTGCTATTCCAGAGCCTCTGATGTGCTCTCTTGCAAGAGGTACACTAGGCTGTTTTCTGGACACTGTGCTTTCCAAGTGTGGCTGAAAGCTCAGCTCAGTCCAGTTCAAGGTAGGCAAGGGGTACAAAAGTGAATGACACAGTCCAGTAGAGAAGATTTAAACAGCATGGTGTAAATGATTAATAATATGTTTTGGTGTACAGATCTCTGAGAAAAGTGGAGAGGATGAAGGGTGATCTCTGAACAGAGGTATATAGGAAGATTAAGAGTTCATATAGGGGTTGAATTGAGAGAATTCAAAGCAAAGGAAAGAAGGTGCAGAGGCCCCAGGTTGAGACATACAGTTGTGCATTTAGAAGTTCTAAGGATCCTGTAACTGATGAATGTGAAGTATGAAGTCAAGCAGGGGCCAGGGGGCAGGACATGGAGATGGATGAGTGGATAGAGGCCTGCTCAAAAGCAGTGTTCTGTGCTGAGCTAAGGAGTTTGACTTGATTCTGTAAGCAGTGGGAAGTTGTGAAAAGATTTAAACAAGTGTGTGATGTGAACACATTTTTGTTGTAGCTTTATGGTGGCACGGAAGAGGGCATCTGTATGGAGGTAGAAACTCAAAAGGCTGAGACCAGTTAGAAGGCCATTGCCATAGACCAGATGACTGATGATATGAACCTGAGTCAGTAGCAGGAGTAGAAACAGAGAAGGGAGGAGAGATATGAGAGATAATTAGGTAAAAAACTGAGAGGTGCTGGTATTTTATTTTTGATGTGTAGGAAACAAAAAGATGGCATAAAGACATCTAATTCTTAGGTTTTCAGTGAAGTAGTGGTGTCACCAATTAATCAGCTTTGACCATGATAATGCTGTAAAACAACTAATCCCCAAATATTGATGATTAAACAACAAATATTTATTTCTTACTTTTGGATCTGCGGGGCTACAAGTCAGCTATGGTGGCTGTGATCCAGATCACGGGTCAGGTTCTGGTCTGCTTCATGTGTTTTTTCATTTCAGGACCCATGCTGAAGGATGCAGCTTTTACCTGGTGTCTGCTATTCTTCTGCTGGCTAGAGGATCAGGTAGGAACATGCTATACCTCTTGAAGGCTCTGATTAGGATTAAAAGGAATCCTAAAGATGGATTTCCTAGGAAGTAAGGAGAGAAAGAAAGAAAGAAAGAAAGAAAGAAAGAAAGAAAGGAAGGAAGGAAAAGAAAGGGAAGAGAAAAAGAGGAAAATTTGCATATATGGGGAGGTATATTCCTCCACTTCAATGAGAGGTCACTTGGCAAAGGGCATGGGCTTAATCATATTATAAGTAGAGAACTCCAGAATCTGTCACACCAACTAACAGGATATGCATGTAACATAGTGATATAATGTGTTCAGCTTTAGGCATGCTAATTCTAAGTATCTCTAGGACATCTATCTCTAGGACATACAGACAATTGAATAGCTGGGTCAAGAAAAATATCAGAGCTGGACTTATGAACCTGTTGGTCATTGGGTGTTAAGTAAAAAATAAAACTGTGGAAATAGGCAGAATTGTCTAATCAGAGTGAAAAGAGACAAAGAGAGTTACTGATGGAGACTTGAGAAGCACGAGTGTTTAATATATGAAGATGAGCAGCATGTAGATAATCTGAGAAGGAATGGTTAGAGAGTTAGTTGAAAAATTTGGAGAGAGGATGGTGGTACTGACTAGAGAAGAGATTTACGAGATGGAGAGGGTGGGAATGAATGGTCCAGTGATGCTGAGATTTGTTTTAAGTTGGCCTCCATGGAGAACCAGTGTGAAGAAGGAGATCTTATCTAACCTGAGAGGTTTCCTTTTAAAACTAAATTGCAGATTGACGCTCACAGAATCACTAGGGAAACAGTGGATAATGTAAATAGAACCCAGGGTATGGTCCCTGGTACTCAGTAAATGGTAGGCATTATTATCCTATTGAAATCTATGGAGCTTGGAGAAATTACTACCAGTTTAATACAAAATTTGATGTTAGACCATTTTGCTTTGAATTTTATCAAAAGCATTTTATTATTAGAGCCAGAGGAAGCAGAAAAATGTAATATTTTGTGATTTTTATGGCATAACCTTGAAGTTAATTATGGTGAAATTCTGGTGTAGTTGTTTTCATTAATTTGATGTTAAAAAGGGAAATTGAGAGAGTTGTTGCATCCCTGTGATATCTCTTATTTAAAAGATGTCTAATCCAAGACATTCTTATCATTAGGATCTTAGGGCTGAGGGGGCCATTTGTTCCCTGCCTGTATAAATCACCTTGTTTTTAAGTTCTGTCTTTATGTTGCCAAATCAGAATAAAAGCTGAAAAAACATGTATGTTTCAAAATATCCACATACTTTAGATTATGGAGATGAAATATGCATTTTCAGACTTGCTTCTGATTTTCAGGTAACCACAGAGCTTGCAGTTTTTTCCTCATAATTTCTTCCATTTCAACGTGGTTCAGAGTCCTAGTGTTCTTCCTGGCTGAAAGCATATACTGTATTTCACTTTGTTAACAGAACACTGGTTACCAAGTTTTTTATCTTTAATGATTCTGCTTTAGAGAACCGTCAATTAATAATCCTTGGAGGGACCACCATGAAGAGTTTCTGTAATTAGATTATAATGCGAAGGTTTGCTTAGTCACAGTATTTTAAAAAATTTTTAATTATGATTTTTGGACGATGACCCCAATCTTCCCATCTTTTACATTCAACTGCCTTTTTAAATTTAGCTATTTATTTATTTATTTATTTATTTATTTACTTTTGGCTGCGTTGTGTCTTCGTTGCTGCGCTCGGTCTTTCTCTAGTTGTGGTGAGTGGGGACTACTCTTTGTTGTGTTGCACGGGCTCTAGGCACATGAGCTTCAGTAGTTGTGGCACACGGGCTCAGTAGTTGTGGCTCACGGGCTCTAGAGTGTAGCCTCCATAGTTGTGGTGCATGGGCTTAGTGGCTCCGCGGCATATGGGATCTTCCCGGACCAGGGCTCGAACCCGTGTCCCCTGCATTGGCAGGCGATTCTTAACCACTACGCCACCAGGGAAGTCCCTCAACCGCGTTTTTAACGCTGATTTTCTTCAATTTCTCTTGTTGTGTTCATTTTCTTTTTAAAGTCTGTGAGTATAATTAAAACTACCCTACCTTTGAGAACCTTCTGTCCTCACCTAGCAGAATAAATGAAATATGGTTACAAAGACTGAGCATATAAATTACCTCTAGAAAAAGAAAATGCCTTCTATGTAAAGCTTTTTGATTCCCTTTAAATTTATTTATTTTTAAATTCCAGAGCTTGTCGGCTATTTTTTCTCTCTAGTCCAATGATCTTGTTATTAAAGCATTCTTGTAAAGGTAATTTAGCACACATGCCTCATAGTTATTAACCAAGTTCTACTACATTCAAATATCAAATCACTTTGCAGATGATACTTCCTTCCTTCCACTAGCAAAATATCTTGGGGTGTGGAGGGGCCTGGGGGTTCTTAATTGTCCTGAGTGACATTCAAGAATTCTGCAAAAGTAGTGGAAATGGCTTTGGGTCTTTTAAATAAATATTCATATGTATAATAAAGATGCCACTCTGAGTGTAGAGTCTCATAAATCAATGACATCAAAAACATGTGCAGAACAATTTATATGAAAAATTATATAATTAATACAATAGAGCCAACCTTTGACCTAGAAGAAAGGGTATGAGGATGGGGCAGAGAAGGAATGTCCCCAAAAGGCCTTGAACTCAAACCTACAAACACGCTTGACTTAAAATCTTTGAAATGCACTGAACAGAATATATTCTTTTAAATTATTAATATTTTTGAAAATCATAATACATTATAAAATTGTTATTTGTGAAGTAAATTTTTTAAACCTGAGATGACTTCACATTTAATCATACAAAAACAAAATAAAGTTATTTTAGAACTGGAAGGCACTTTAGACATCATCTAACCCTACTTTCTTATTATATAGGGGAGGGTTCGGAGGTCAGGGGAATCTTCAGGTACTTTCCCAAGGTCATACCACATGTAAATACCAGGTTATACTGTGGTCAAGGCAGACAGATAATGCATGCTTTGTAAGTTTTTGGCACTATTAGGGGAAAAATAGGTACAATGCACTTACTATGTACAAAGTGATTTAATTTGGCCTGCAGCTTAAGCAAGACCACAGCTGGGTGCTTCATAACAACATATTTACTTGGATTTTGGGTAAAAGATGATGGTATTCATGCATTTTAAAGACAGGTTCATTTTAGGGCAGAGTTTTGTAGAACTCAAAATTAATCTCTTTCTTGCTTCTTCCCAGCCCCAAGATAATTCAAACTTTTAACTCCTGTCCTCCTTCTCCCACTCAGAAAAAGAGAATCATACAAATGAACTGAAACAAATCAACCAAAACAGCTAATTACAGTTAACAGGATTATCATTTTATTTCACATGAATTCTAATTTTAATTTGTTCTGGTTTTAATTATCAGGAAATTTGTTTAGTATCACTGTTTCCTTTTTGAGGTCAGCCCATTTTAGTTCTTTTAAAAATATATTTCTTGGAGATAAGCATATATTATTGCTTTATAATATTCAGTTCAGATTGGATCAGGTAGATTGGGGAAAAGCCAAGGGCAGAGGACTGTGTTTTACTGTGGCTATAATTCATGCTGAATTTATATGTGTATGAAATTGCATCACACAAAATTTAGAGAGTGATTTCTGAAAGGATTCTCAACACGACTAAAGTCTGAAAAAAATGGCATGAGTACTATACTTCTTAAAGATAATCACACTTTTGTTCTATCCTGGTAAGGCTGATTGTGGATGAATTCTAAGAGTGCATTTTAGAGTAGCGTACTACTTTAAACAGAAGAACGTATGAGAATCATGCCCTTAATGTTTTTAGTTCTTTTTAAAGCAAATGATAGGAAAGAAGGAAGGTAAAGCAGCCATCCTTCTTTCCCCTGCCCCCACTCCACCAACGTTACGTTATTAAAATCGGAGAGGTTTAGCAGAAACAATAATAAGTTTTTCATTGTTACTTGGCTTAGTGTCCTTTTCTGATTGAGTACTACAGGAAATGAAGACTCCTACAAAGAGACAAAAATGACAATCCACTGTTGTTTCATATCCCAGGCCAAGGGTCTTGTAGGATCCATGAGAGTTGAATGTCAGGGCAGAAGGTCTCAGGTCATTACCATCAAAAGCTCTTTGGCACCCTGTGTCATAGAACAAAGTGTCAGACCAGTTCCCATTACTAGGTGCCTGTGGTGCTTTTCTTCAATAATCAGTCCCATTCAGACAGAGATTTTAAGGTCCTTGATCGTCTTTCTGTTTCACAAGCAGTAATTTTTTAAGGCTAAATGGCCCTAGAGGGAGAATGTTTTTGAAGTAAGGTTTAGAAAAAGAACTTGTTCTATCCGGAAGCTGGCCTGATTCTTTCTCCTTTTTCCCTAAGGGTCAGATGCAAGTTCAGCTCGGAGGGCACCAAACTTGGGCCTGTGGGCAGAGGGCAGCATTGTGGGCAGCCTTCACTCCAGCTCCACATGCCAGCAGTGGAGGGCTGGGAGCTAATGTACAAGTGGGGATCAATTTTAGGGTGGCTTGCTGAATCCCAAAGGGTGGAATCAGACAAAGCTTCCTTTGCCCTACTTTGACCCTCAGCCTCAGATATGGGTACTTTTTTTTTCTTCTTGAAGCTTTTTAAGAGCGTGAAAAACCTGGGAAGTGAAGATAGCCAAGATAACATTGCAACTATGCTCTATATAAATGTGTATTTTTTTCTAAAGTGCATTTTCAGAGTCCCAATTAGAAAATGTGCTTCACTGCTTTACTCTGCATATGCCCCAATGAATTCCAGGAGGTCACAGAGGCAGAGTACGACTTTGGAGATTAGAAGAGCTTGCTCTTTGAAGAGCTATTTTTAGCTTGGAAGGGAGCGTGTAGGCCTGGAAGTGCCTGGCAGGTATGTCCTACAGTGGGGATCTAAATTGGAGGTCTGATTCCAGGCCAAGGTCTCAGCAAGGCTCCTTCTGCATTTGCTCTAGCAAAGGGTGGTTCTGCTGATTGTCACTGCTCTGTTGGGGAGTGGGGGTTACCAGCTTTCCCTCGGGGAACTCAACCTGTGGTTGGGGGAGACCCTCTTGTGTAGAGGGTACATTGTGTCTGGGCCCCGACTGACCTGAGCAGAAACACTAGAGCCTGAGGTGTCCAATAGCCATGCTGGAGGAAAGGACTCCCCAGGACTCATTGAAAATCACAGTTCTATTTTGATGGTCACTAACTGGGGCTCCTGAGATAAATTTCAAACCAACACTTATATAGAATTGCCATCCCACAGAGTGCACAATTCCAGGCCAGGCACTAGCGAAGGGCAGGCTTGGAGAGGTAACAGGTGAGGTAGGAGGAAGAAAAATGTCCGCTCCGACTTGTGGACTGAGTCTGGACCCGTTCAGGAGATTCTGGCCTCCCCGCCGGCAGAGAGGGCCTGGTCCCGGGATCTCACCGGATACGGGTGAAGCTGGCCTGAGGGTTGTGTGATGGACAGGGTGAAGGGGAGAAGACAAGGACAGGGTCTGAGAGGGAATGGCGAGGGTGAGATAGAGACACAGATATACAGAGACGGAGAGGGTCAGAAATCCTGAGAGAGACACAGAAAGAGGTAGAAAGACGCCGAGGGACAGGCATGGAGTACAAGAAAGACAGAGGATACAGAAAAGAGAGTGAGAGATAGAGACAGCAAGGGAGAGATTGAGAAAAACAGAGACAGTGAGACTCAGAGCAAAGAGGTGGAGACTGGGAGATACTGGTTGAGGAAGAGGTTTTAGGAGCGAGGGAGGTGGCAAAGGCTGGAAGCATCCCCCATCACCCCACCTCCACTCCCAGGCCGCACCCCCGCCTTGCCCAGCCCACGGCTAGGAGTCGAGCGCGCAAGGTCGCCCAGTCCTCTCGGCTGTCGCGCGCTGAATGGCTGGCGGTCCGCAGCGCCCGGGTCTCGGGCCTCCCAGCTACAGGTCCGCCCGCGTAGGCGCCCAAGGCGGGCTGGGGAGACCTGCACCCTCCTGCGCCCGTCTCCGCCCTACGCACCGCCCCACTACGCTTCCCGCCACTCCTCTGGCGGTCGCAGTCCTCCTCACGACCCTTGGGAAGGGTGCACTGCGGCCACCAGAGACATCGCAGGAGCCACTTCTCCCTGCGGGCCCAGCCCGCCGAGAGCCTAGGAGCGGGATCCATTTACACGGGGTATTAATTGGTGTCTGAGGAATCGTTCGCCCACGTGCCGGTGTAATTGCCCGAGTCAGGAAGGTAGGCGAGCCGAGCGGTGGACCTACGGAGAAAGCACCACGGCACCGGCGCCGAGAACCCCAGCGCACTCCAGAGCGTCCCCCAGTGGCCGGGCAGGACCACGGATAGAGCCTGCGACTCCGCTCCGGAGTGGCTCTCGGGCTTCTCAGTGCCGCCGGTAGAGGTACAGCTGCTGGGTGCGCCAGGATCCTCGGGGCTCTGCTCACCCACCCCTCCCTCTGAAACTCGGACTGCTTGCGCCTGCCGTGTGGCTGTTTTCTTCCGAAAGGCCAGTGTCTTATCTCTCAAGTTCAAGTCCTGAGGACTTGCCCAGTCTCCTCCCCTTAAGTCATTTCTACCATCCTTCGGCAGCCTCGGGAAGCAGCGAGCCTCGGACCGCTCGTCCCAGATCCAACGCGGGCAGTCCCGGTCTGTCCGGTGCAGTAGCCCGGCGCATTCGCTTCTCACCCTCCCTCTCTTTCTCCCTCCCTTTCTCTCTTCCTCGCTTTTCCCCTCTACTTCCCCTCCCTCTCTTGCCTCTTAAGTTTCCTGCACCGTGAATCCAACTGTGCCAAGCCTAGGCTCCCGCGGAACCAATCCTGAGCGCGACCCGGGCACTGGGACGCGGACTCTGCCGAGGCTGGGCAAGGCAGCGGGACCGGTCCGCGCCCGAGCATGGAGGTGAAGCGCCAGGGAGGGCATGTCCGGGACGCCGGAGACGCCAGGCCCGAGTAGCTCCTCCATGGAGCCTTCGCAGAGCGGTCCTTGCCTGCCGGATTCGCCCCCAGTCCTGTGCGGTACGTACCCTCCGCCTCCACAGTCCCGATATGGGGGACACCTTGGGGTGGGGTAGTGGGGCAGCAGGAAGGGGCAGCGGGGAAGGCCACTGGTTGGAAGACAGAGTGAGCCTGAGGGGTGACCCTCACAGACCGGGCAGGCTTCCACTCTAGAAGTTAGCGACTGGCTGTGCTCCTTCTCTCGAAAAAAGTAGTACGTGTGTATGCGCGTGGTATCTCTGTGTGTGCAGGGCGCTCGAATGGGTGAATTGAACCCGGCTTTCCTATATGCAAATTGCATTCACTTTCCCCACCCCCATCGCACCAAACGCGTGGAGATACCCGGTACCTAATCCTGGTCAGCTCTACCTACCCCTTCCTCTTCCCGCGCCCCCCTCGCTCAATATCTCTCGCTCGCTCTCCCTCTCTCTTTCTCTCTCCACCTCTCTCTGCTGGTGTGTACGTGTGTGAGCACTGCCAGGGCTGGCGAAGAACCAGCCACCGCCTTTAGTCCGAGCCTCCCGGCCATCAAACACTAGGGCAGGTCTCGCTGCCAGAGACAACTGGGCTCGGAACCAGCCTGCACGCGGCTCTGTGTGCCCCGCCACCTCCTGGCTCCACCTCCCGGGAACTCGCACCCGAGCAGCGTAGGGCGCAAGGAGCCCCTCATCCTCCAACACTCCTGCCCGCCTGCCTGCGGAACGCGCGCTCGCGGGTTTCAGGCGCTGGATTTGCTCGCTTTTCAATTTTTCCTGCCTCCCCCACCTCCGGGTTTTTTTTGGTCCATCCCTCCCGCCACGACCCCCTTTCCGCGCTTGGTTGCCAAGCCTAACCTTGCCCGCGTGGTCATGGGATGTCTAATTTCATTTGTATCTAGGCTGCTGAGAGCGCTCCTTGCTCTGTAAAGTGGATGTCAGGTGGATCTATGTTTTTGAAGGAACAAAGACTCAGCGAAGGCACCGCCGAGGAAGTTTGAGACGCGGGAGGATGCAGGCTACGTGCTGGTACGTGCTTCTCCTCTTGCAGCCCACCGTCTACTTGGTAAGTCGCTGCCAATCCCGCCCCCCCGCAATCACACCCTGGTCGCAAGGCCAGGCAACTGGGGGCGCGCGGGAGGAGGGTGAGACCGCCAGTTCAGCGAGAGCGACGTTCCTAGCGACGGTGTCGGAACAACTTTGGCAAACTGGTCTCCCGATCCCTGTGGGATTTTCCGGGGTTCCCACCCTCGTTTCCTGCTCCAGTGCCCCCTCTCCTGCGGGTGATTCTAAACCGCGTCTAGGGCGCCCTAGACATCCAGAAACCGAGGAGATAGCTGGACGGGATGCTCTATGGGGAGAGAAGGCAAAGAGAAGGGGTGGAAGACAGGGAACTCTCATTAGTTCATCCAGAGTTTAAACGAAAGGAAATGGAGGTGGAGAATGGAAAGCAATGAATCTGCCCAGGTCCCTGACTTTGAAAGTAAATCCACGCACCTAACCCCCAGTTTGGAGATGCGGCACATAAAGAAGTGCAGGTAACTTTGTTCGACTTGTAGGGTTCAGACAGGACAAGTTTAACTATCTAGGAGCCCCACAAGCGTCCAGATGGAGTTGGGTCAGAGATGCTCCAGCAAACATATAGAGGCTCCCCTCCCTCTCCTCCCAATCTCTCCTTTCCACCAAATAACCAAACCCCAGTTCCAGTGCTGAGCCCCTTATTAGGGAGTGGCAGACCTTGTGCCGAGTTTTCTGAGGTCCGGACTTTGCCCACTGTTAGAACTGGGGTTTGCGTGGGCCGGGCTGGGGTGGGGGGTTTTGAGGGAAGCACTTTATTGTGGTGGCGGTGGATTGGTAGCTGTGGGCACCGCGCGGAGCCAAGACCGAGAGCGCAATTTCTCGGGTCTGACTCCAGGGAGGGCCAGGGACAGTCTTATCCTGCTGGTGAAGTTGTGCTCAGTGCACAGAACCCCATAACGTACCCCTGGGCCGCAGGAGCGCGCTGAGGGCTCTATGTGTTCCGACTAGGAGCAAGAAGCGCTGGGGCGGCATGATGGGTTGAATAAACGGGAATGGGGTGAGCGGTGCCGTCTCAAGCCCAAGGGCTTCAGAACCCACAATCCTTGGAGCAAAAGTGTTGCCATCCCTGCAGTTGAGAGCGTTTCCCAGCTGTTTGCCCTGGTGCCTGTGACTGCAGGGCTGCTAGTTGTGTGAACTCTGTATATGCTAATGAATGTGTATGTATACGTGTGTGTGAATATGAATGTAAGGGTATGTGTGTAAGCGGGTTTCAGCTGGAATCCAAGAACCCTCAGTGTTGCGTGTGTTTGCACCTTTATCGCCTGACCATGGTAGCCGCGGACGCCAGAGGGCGCTGCGCGTCAGTGTCCTCGCCTACAGGACACCTTGGGGTAAACAGGTGAAAGCCCGGGCAGCCAATCCAAAAGAACGGCCTTTCTGACTCCGTTACCGAAGTCTGTGCCTTCCCCGGCTAGAACGCAGACACACTGCAAAAAGTGTCCTTCCCATTTCTCATCTTCAATCATTCTTGCCCCCACCTGTGTCCAGTAGACCCACTGACATTGAGAGCTTAGAGAAGCAGGGCAGAAAGTTTGGCCAGAGGAAATATAGAAATTGTTTGTTGAAAGAAGGGGGAGGGACCCAAAGTGAAAGCTACAGAGGGAGAATATTAAAGATTCCCTTGACCATGGAAACCCTCCTGCCCCTCTCCTCTGCATACCTTTACGCAGGACCTGAACCTCAGGACTGTTCTTAACGTCCTTGAACTGTGCTCACACATGGCAAAACCTCGCGGCTGTGGTGCAGTTATTGCTTGGAACAAGTATTTCGATAGTCTGGAAAATAATCTGTCAAAAGTAGAAGTGAAATCAATACGTTGTGTTAAATTTTAAATGTGTTTGTTGGCAGTTAAACCGTTTTCCACTCATTACAACAACAGTGCTGGATTTATTCTAATGCGCTGCGTTCTCAACAACAAGCGCATTAATTCTCCTTTAATTGTAAACTGGGAGCATTTGAAAACCATTCAGTGTGAAAATTATGCTGATTCAATTACCGTTTAGTTACAGACTTCATTACCTGAATGCCTTTTGGCAATACAGAGAAAGGAGACAATTTTTCCAATTTCACTCAAAACAATACAAAATGTGAACAATAAAATAGAGAAGGCGATTTAGAAGTCCATTCTTTTTCTCTCCCATCTAAAGTTGTTTTGTGTGTCGGGGATTAGAAACCACACGCACCACAAAAACAAAAGGCTGGTGGCTGTGACCCAAGGCAGTATTTCCAGGGATTGCAGTCCCACGGTTATTTGTCGGCAAAATCCCAAACTGTTTTCCTGGAGGAGCAAGAAGCTGACTTTTACCATGGAAATGAATTTAGAAGGGTGAATTGGGCAGTCAGGACAGGTTGGATTTCAGCAAGTAAATAAGTAGAAACCCTTGATTAAGTCTCTGGGGCAATGAGACAGACCAAGAAGTGGTCAAAGCTTCTTTCTCCATCTATTTTGTTAAATACCAGAAACAGTAACTGAATTTATCATTTGTTTGGAGCTGCACCCCAAAACATCCCAGACCTTTGCAAGAAACTGCAATAGATGCCTGCAGGTTGTCAGGAGATGCTTCAAGTTACACTCCAAAAAGGCAGGGGTGGCAGAACCATTATTTTATTTTTCCCCTTGAATTGCCACAATCCAGGGAGGAGTTTAATGAATAATTTTTTTGTCCTTATGGACTCACACCACAAGTTAAGTGACAGGGGCACTCTGTACATTACCTCATAGCTGATACCACAGTGCACCTTTCTCTTTAAGCCCCTCGAATCCGAGTTATATTTCCCAAGGAGTAATCACACATTATGTTCCAGGATCCAGATTTGTTTAGGTATCTCCTATGCAACAATATTTAGGCTTCTGCTTATAGAGACATACCTTAAATACTCCCAGTTTTGAGAAGATATTTTTTTAAAATGAAAAATAACTCTCTATCCGGCAGATCAATGCTCCATATTTAAGCCACAGTTCCCAGCCTGTATTTAGGTGAATGTTCTCACAGTATGTTTCTTGGCCCAGGGTTCTTTGAATGCCTGTTCTAGTTTGAGAATTTTGAGTCTTTTTGTGCTTTGAGAGATGGGTCTGTCCTGTTTCAAACTAGAAGCTTATTTTAATACTTCAATGGAAAGTTAATTAGAGATGTGTCTGCAAAGTTACCTCCTGAAGCATATTAGCTAGGATACTCAAAAATCACCACAGGGCTAACTCCAGCCATAAATGCAGGGGAGTGGGAAATCATTGGGAAAAAAAAAAAAAAAAAGGCAAGGAAATCTTCTGTTTACTGAATGTTATTGAATTGCAGATTTAAAATTCTGAATTCAGCAGGAGAGGAACTTATAGTGTAATAATACTTGTTAAAAATAAAAAAGTCCTGCAATCTTTATTCTCCTGTCAGTTCTGGACTGATTGCAGGATATTTTCAGTATGATATAATGGGGTAACAGATAATAGCATTTTAACAGAATTGAAGCACACACTGGATAATCTAGGGAAATGTGGTTTCTGGATCAGAAGAATGAGGGTCCTAAGTTGAGTTATGAGCTGAAGGACAGGCATGGGCACACAGGGAGGGCACCTCCCAGCAGAAGGCAGAGGTGTCCTGCTTGGGGGCTTACCTGTGGCAATTTTCAGAGTCAAGAATTAAGTAAAATGAGCACTCCCAGGGCATGTTAACAAAAACGTTACTCAGAAACTGAGTCCAGATATTCTGCTGAGAGGTTGCATGATGCTACTGTGATCAAGTCACACATCCACAGTCTATTCTGAGAAGAGGCCCCTTGTCCTCCAATTTAGTTCCCACCATTTTTTGCTAGGAAATTAATTTGCTAATAATCTAGTCGCTTTTTTAACCGATATGGGCAAAAATGGAAAGTTCTTTCTAAAACTTGTGCTTAACATTTTGATTCATCTATTCCCTCGAATTTAGGGTATCCTGAAAGTATGAATTCCATACCAATTGTTTAATAGAGATTAAAGCATGGTTAATATATTCATGGAATACTACCTCTACACTGTTAGAAGCCAGACTGTTTGGGTGAATTCCACTCATTATGAAGGTAGCTGTTAAGAAATGTGGAAGCTAAGGGAAAAGTAGCAGGAAAGAGATCACCAATGTCTATCCTTTGGACTAGGTATGTGTACTTCCCATTCTTTGAAAATTAAGCCAGCTGACCACTGAACATTTTAATTAATTTCAGCTTATTCCTGAAAAGAAAAGCACATTAACTACCTCACAGCAGTGATTCAGTGTTCTCTGTTAAGGTCAGTTCTTGGAGGCAGTACTATAAGTTACCCAATCCCACTGAATTTCCTGACTCTTGTGCCCTAGATCAGCCTTCCAGATAAAGGATTAAACCTAGATTTTTGAAGGAGCCTGTGCCCCAGCAGCACAAAATGAGAATTCATCAGTCTCAAGACCTATTCCAGGGCTCTGTGAGAGGAGAAGTTGCTACTACTCCAGGCATTTCCCTGAAATAGTCAACTCTCCACTGACCAGGAAAGCAGCTCTCTGGGTGTGTGGAAAGCGCTTGGGTGGGTCGCACTTCTACTCACTTCCAGGAGGATTATACTGGTCTGGGGCCTTCTAGTGACAGTTTTGGGGAAACAGCTTTCAGTATTAGAAGGAGAGAACTAGAATTGCTCCAACTTTCTCAGCAGTATTTCCCCAGAAAGCCATTAAGTTTGTGGCTCCTCTTTGTGTGAAGTTGATTTCCATCTGGCTTTGAATTGTTGGCGGCTATTTCCTCCTTAATGAAAGTGTTGTCTGGGTGAAAAATATATCAGGTGGCAGGGAAATT
This sequence comes from Balaenoptera musculus, assembly GCF_009873245.2. Classification (NCBI taxonomy): domain Eukaryota; kingdom Metazoa; phylum Chordata; class Mammalia; order Artiodactyla; family Balaenopteridae; genus Balaenoptera; species Balaenoptera musculus. Next base: position 63,323,387 of record NC_045793.1, read on the forward strand.
GGTTGATTTTTTTGAGATAGGTGCCCAATGTCCTACTTTTCTATCTGAGGGAAGATTTTCTGCAGACTACAGAAATTGACAGTATTGTCCAGGTAATAACCACCGACGACAATATTTTCAAAAGGGCATTTGAGTGATGAAAGCATTTGGATATTGCTTTTTCAAATAAGCAATTTTCTCTCTTGGGCTTCTTTGATTTTTATAGGGGGTGGGGGAGAAGAGGCCACGCATTGGCAAAGGGATGCCTTCCCGGTTTTGCCTAGTTCTGAAATACCTAGGTACTTGTCAGCCTTGCTTGGAATTGCGGGGTCTGAAGAGCTCTCAGTGAGTTTGACTGTCGCCGCAGTGATATTAAGGGTCAAAAGGGAATCCTGAGAATGAAGAATAACCCTCTTCTTGCACTCTTCCTCCCATAAAGAAAGCTGATGGAAGCTGTGAAAGTTTGCCTGCTCTCAAGTGGCTAGCTAGGAAGCGTTTTCTCTTTCTTTCTTTCTTTCTCTCTTTCTTTCTTTTTTTAAAATATGCCTAGGTTTGATTCGATTCAGGTAAGTTCTCTTAAAGCAACCTCGACCTTTAGGAGCTTTCAGATCTCATTCTAAGACCTTAACAGTCCGCTCCATTTTAATTAATAGAGGGAAGTAGGCGAGTTAGCCTGCCGGGCGCCGTCGGGTCAGCGACTTCCAGGAGCAGCTGGGTGGTGGTAAGGCGTGTCTGCTCCCTCGCCTCCCCCTACATTCTTCTAGCCAGTCCTGCCGACAGTTTGCGGGAAGTTGCGATCTTGATTTACCCGCCACTCAAGCTCCAGACCAGCTCTTTTTCTCTAAGTCAGCACTAACCCCTCCCGGAGCTCGGTAAACACGGTGCGCGCACATTTTTCTGCTGCCGATGGGCAGGTTGACGACTCCGCTTGAAGGAATGTGACAATAAAGTGGGAACCAAAGCTTGGCAAGCACTTAATCAAGGATAAAAAGGTTCCGCCGTAAGGATGTCACTCAATTTATTGTGAAAGTCGAATGAATTACCTTTAATGAAAGTGCTTCCCAGATGAATATTACCGGCAATTTCCTGAGCTGGCTCTGTCAGCACGAGATGAGGAAATGCCAGCCCAGGTCAGGAAAGAGCGCCCATCTCAATTACTATGCCAGCTTTCCAAGAGCGGCTTTTTATTGAGATGATATGTATTGGCGGCTTCTTCAAGCCCCTCCGCGCGCCCAGGAGCGCGTTGGCGCATTTTCCAAGTTTGCTGTCTGCCCTGGCGGGTTGCTGGCTGTTGTTTAAACTTCTAATGAGCTCGCCGCGTTTCTGCTGCGGGCTCCAAACCTGGTTGCCTCCTCTGTAAACAGCTTTCCCTAGTATGTTTTGTTTACTTCGGAGGTGGGGGCTGGCGGGGGGTGGGTGGGGGTGGGGCGGAGAGAATTCCCCTTCTCGGGGTCCCACTGTTATAGAAGGTTCCTCGGCATCAGGTCGGGGGCTCGGGAAGGCAAGGCGGCGCCCAGAGCTGGGGCCTGGGGAGAGTGCGTGCCGTAGGGCCTCAGGAGCAGAGAGCGCGCGGCACGTGCCCCTCCCGCCGCGGCTAGCGAAGAGCCTTCGCCGGCTCCCACTTCCTTTAAATTAATGAGCGTAGTTTACTTGTTCCAGCCGGAAATACGATGGGGAGGGGGATAAGCAGGCCGCGGCCGGAGCGCACCGCTGCGTCTGCATGAGAATGGGGACCCGTGAGGCTTTTCTGGTGCTGTTTTTCTCCCACAGCAAGACAAATTGCTGCTTGTAAAAACCGAGTGTTTCCTTAGAAACTGGCTCGTGGGGGCTCTGCTCGTCTCTGCCGAACCTGACTCTGGCCGGGCCTCGCCCGATGTCCCCGCCGCCCTAATGGATTCTGACGGGAAGGATCGAGGCAGCGGCTCGAGGGCCGCGAAGAGAGGCTGCGGGCCCTCGCCCCAGCGGAGGGAGCGGGCGTCCTCCTGACATAGGCCGCCCTCGTTCTCAGACCCCCTTCCCACCCATTGATTTTCAAGGCCATTTCAAGTCATCCTCTTCAGTTAGAAGCGAGAAACTTCCTTCGACGTAGGCTTCAGACCCTCGACTCGGAAACTCAGCCCTCTGACCGAAGCCGCGGAGTTCGGGCCCGGGGAAGGTTCCCAGCCTGAGTCACCGCCGTCACAGTTGCGCTCTCCGGTGTCTGCTTTTAGCCTCAGGCGACCTCCAGCCGTCCCAACGGCTTTATGAAAACACAGGTGCAGCGCTCTCGCATCTGGACCCCAAGGCCTCACACCAGAAGCGTGGCTTCTGCGGAACTCTTCGTTGACGCCGCCGAGCTTCGATGCTCCTGGGGCAGCCGGCAGGACAGCAGCGGTTCTCTGGAGGGAGGCCGCGGCGCGGAGGGTGAATGGGGCCTTGGCCGGAGGCCGGCGGCTGGGCAAGGCGGGCCCGCAGAGCGATCCCTCAGGACCACGGACAGCGCCACAGGCTCCGCCCCGCGTGGTGCCTGCGGCCCGGCCTCCCTCGCAGCGGCGGAGCGGGCTCGGCCCCTCTGCAAGCAGAGTGCGCGCTTTCCGCAGACACCTCGCTGCCGCCCAGCCGCGACCTGAACCACCCGCCTCCCCCTCCCAGTCTTTCGGGAGCACTCAGCTCCGATCGCTAGGTCCCCAAGGTTTCCTGTGGTCGGAGTCTCTCGTTAGCGCCCCTTTCGCCGCCCCCTCCCTGGTGGCGGCGTCACGTGGTCGCCACAGAGTTTGTCCTGAGGAGAGGTGAATCCTTCTTTTCCTCCACTTTCTCCTCCCCTGCCCCCATTGCCTCGCACAGTTCTTTAAATCTACCCCTCCTCCCAAACAGAAACGCGCATCCTGTGAGGTAGAGCGGCAAGCGTCTTTAACACTGTAAAAGACTCGTTTGACAGACAAGGAAACTGAGGTAGGAGGGGAACCAACTGTCTCGAAAGAGTAAAACCAAGTGGGGAACAATGATTCCTGCCCTATCTCCCAGCTGCGGGGAGCACGGCTGGAGCCACCAAGTCGCCCACCAGATATGCGCCTTTAAAACGCAGCGCGGGGTGGAGTGGGGTGCGGAGTCCTAATTATTATGAATTTCCAGAGGAGCAGTAATTATTCACGGAGAGCAGGCGAAACAACGGCCTGAGTAAGGGAATCGATATATTTGCTATCGAAAGTGCCTGGCTCGCGCGTAATGCAGACGAATGGGGATGCAGCCTCATTATTTTCCGTGGTTAGGCTCCCCGGCGTGGGGCCCGAAGCAGCATGGGATCTATCATCATTAGACCCGGGATGGGGTGGGGGGCAGTTTCTCCTTATTTACTTAGCAAAACAAACAAACACTCCACCAACCCTACCCCCTCGAACACTGATACACAACCGTCGTTCCTCCTCCTCTTCCCCTCCCCTCGCCCTCTTGCTCCGGCTGCTGTTGCATACTCCCCCCCGGGCCTCCCTGAGCACTCTAGAGCGGACACTGCGGTCACTTGAAGTGCGAGCAGTTCCTCCTTGGCGGCGGTCACACGGTTGATTTGGTCCACAAATAAGCCGGAGAGTACCGAGCGTTGGCGCTAGGGGTTCTCGGTGTCAAAGGCGAAGGTTGGCTGGGAAGTTCCGTCCTTTTCTCTCGCCTTAGCGTCAGAGTCAGTCCTTTCTGGACGCCCGATTCTGCAAATCCTCGCAGTGTTAAAGGAGCAGAGGTCTGGCAGGTGGTGCTCCATCAACCCTTGTGAGAAGCTAGCTTGGAGAAATGCAAGCCCGAGAGAAGAGAACGAATCTGGAGGTGAAGGGAAGTCGAATACTGAATAGGAAGGGAAGGGAAGGTTTGGGCATAACGCCTCCAGGGCATTCTCGAAGGTCCCCGGTGAGAACGGCCTTCTTCCTGCTCCAGGTGAGATGCTGGCCGTTTGCCTGCGCGCGCCAGTCAGCTGCAGTTTTCCACGAGTGGGAATGGGCCCCACCTGCACCCACGGGAGTCGCCGAACTGTTGAGGGTCCTGCCGAGTATATTGCACAGCGTCTCCCCATTTCTCTTCCGTTCTGCAGCCCTCACTCCCTGGCACGGCCTTTCTCACTCCTAGAAGTTGCCTGACGCTCCTGGTGGGCAGCTGCTGGGATGAAACTTGTATTCCTGTACAGGTGTCTTCACTGTTCCCTGAAATGCCACAGTTCTTATGGTCAAGTGAGGGGTGTGTATGTGTGTGTGTGTGTGTGTGTGTGTGTGTGTGTGTGTGTGCGTGTGTATCTTTGAGTGCTTAGTCTTCGTCTGGCAGCCCTTCCCTTATTACAGCAGATCAATGCTGCAGAGAAGATAGGGTGTGGCCCTTAAAAAAAACCTAACTCCTCCTCCTTAATTGCAGTAAAACTATCATAATTACAATAACATTTATAATAACACTGACGAGAACAAAATTTAAAATTGTGGACTTCCAGCCACTAAAGTAATAATAATACCCTTCTTCCCTGGAATTTTCTTTTCTTCGGAGCCCAGCCTTTCATGGTACATTGTGATTACCTGAGTGTCTTTGTTTCCTTGCCAGCAGAGACAGCCAGCCAACACAGCACCAGCACTGTATCATCTACTGGCATCATTTCCTCCCACCATCTTCATTTTTAGAGGTTTTATAATTAAACTCCGTGAGATATATGTAACATAAATCCAGTGGAGGACTTTTTATTTATATTTATGTAGCATGCTGAGAAAGGAAAATTAAGGAAGTGCTTATATTGAAGTAATAAGCCTGCTTTGATATTAACAGAAACGTCACTTTAATTTACTTTTCTCAAGTCTAAAAGACTGTCTCTGTGAGACCAGACCCCATAGTCATGCCTTTTTCAGGGGAGATCCCAATAAAGTGAAAAAGACATTAATTAGCTTGTACTAACTTAGTGGGAAAAAAGGCCAGGCTTGCCACTCACTGGAAATATATACTAGGCTAAACGTGGCAAAGTTGCAGTATGATGTAGGAAGTTGAGCAGCTAGCTGGAAGCAGCTACAAAGCCCTACATTTTTCTGCCTATCCCTGCCCCTAACCTGTCACAATGCACATTTACACATAGAGTAACAGGGCCTTCCAGAGCCAACACAAAGACATCATGCTGCAAATCAACAGGAATTTTAATAAAACTGAAAGCCATAGACTAAAAGGAAGAAGGCACCGATTTCCTTCTCTAAGATAGGTTATTGCCAGAAAAATTACGATAGAAAGGCTTGGAGAAAATGTCCTGGCTTAGAAGACCCTTTTTCATGTACAGGTTAAACACACACACACACACACACACACACACACACACACAAGAGCAAGACTGGATATACATCTGTACCTCTACTCTTTGAAGGATTCCATGGAAAATTATAATAGGGAATTCTTTTGTTTTCATAAGTTGTTAGACCCGAAATTTCAACTTGGGTTTGACAGTACCATTTCCTTGATAGGAATCTAGTACCTGATACTGCATTGTTGTCCTGTTTATGTCAGTATTTTCAGCTATAGAATGAAAGCAATTTTGGTGAAGAAGAACTACTGGCACGATAGCTGGAATTTCAGTGATGTATATATATGCCAACCTCTCCAACTGAACTTTAGAAAATGATACTTCTCCTTGTAACCTTGTAGCTGAATGCTATTAGAGGCCCACAGGTATATAAAACAGCTTATATAAAATTAATGGACTGCTTTACATTGACAATCTCTTACTCGTGAAGCCCTTGTAAAATATTACACCTATTTAAAATAGGGAGAATATAAAATCAGGGTTGGTGTGCAATCGGTAGTTGTAAGTGGTTCGATGAAGTATTTGATTGTTTTGAATGAGTTTAACAGTGTGATGGAAATTTATTGTTCATCTTTGTTCACTGATGTGCTAATCATAAGGCTGCTTCTTCTTTTATGTACTTGGCCAGTTTTGAAACTGATCCTAAGGTTCCAAGGCAACATCTAAGTACATAATCAAAATTTTAGGAAAGATGAATTTATTGACTTACTAGATTACAGAGAGATCCATGGGTCACCATGAAGTCACACACACACACACACACAGACATGCACACAAACCCTCCAACATTGCTTTATTATTTTGTTTAAAATGATCAACCATATATTTATTGGTATTGAATACACTGGACATTTTATATGCATTTTTTGAATAAGAAAATGGATAGAGGTTTTAATTTAGCATCAGACTTCATAAAAATAGTCTTTCTGAGTATAGTGAAATTATTAAAATAAATCTCTTCGTGTTTTTCATTGATGTGGACAAAATTTGGAAAAATGAGAGATCCTCATTCTTTTTTTTTTCCCTCCAAACATATATTAAAGACTGCATTTCTCTTTAATCTGTTACTTAGTTTATGATCTCAAAGACAAGCCGTAAGCCCCACTATGGATTTTTTTTTTTTCCTTACTATGCATTTTGTTTGGGGACTGAAGCAGTTTTTTTCTCCTGCCTTATTAGACTGAGAATTTTACGCAGCCTAAAACCATAGTGACATTTTCAAAGCCTTCTTCCCCCTTTCCCCCGCTTCACTCGAAGTTTACTAGGTAAACTTCTAGAATGGTCGTATTTTTTTCTTCTTGTATAAATGGCCACTAGACTACTGTGTTAACATCTCCTCTAAATGAGAAGCAATGCCCTAATTTACCAACCATCTATATACATTGCTGGTGCTGCTCCATACTTGATGGAAAACTCTTAAAAACACGCATCGGATTACATGAGATCCATTACACTTTTTGTTTGAGAAGTTTTCAATGAAAATGCCATAATTAATCCCAGGTTTGATTCTAAAACTGAATTGAACTATGAGTTGTGATTTGTTGTTGGAGCAGCTGTGCTGTTGGTAATAGGACCGACTACATGATCTCTGAAACTGGAAATATAAAATACCTTTACTCACATATTTTTTCTGGTTATTTGTGAATAGTTTCTTGTGCCAGGGCACCATCATTTATTGTCTTACAGCATTAAATGTAGGGAAAGATGCAAACCACTGCATATGAAGTTATTCATGGGTAGTCAGTGTAGTATTTCTCTGCTCTTGATGTGACACTTAATTGCTATTGATGTTGAGATTTTGCAGAACATGGCAGAGTTTTTGCCTCTTTCACAAGAAATATGTAATTGAATGATGAGTGCCTCGTATTAGATTTTCGACCTTATTTCTTTTGGTTTAGTAAGGCAGTGTTATGAGTAGCTGCACCAGAGGCAGCCACAATCTCTAGCCGTTATCAAACTAAAGCAGAACTGGCACTAGCACGTATGAGCTGAGCTACCGCTTTTGGATCTGCAGCTCTGCTGTCAGGCTGAAATGTTCTGGAGTGTGGAAGCATGAAGAGTGAATGATCTGGCCTGAGATGTTTAATCCTGCCTTGCATTCTTGACTGAAATCCTTCACAGTTAGAAGAGCTCTAATGTGTGGCCAGATGGATTCGCACGTTTCTCAGACTGATGGATTCTTTTTCCCCCCTTGAACAAATGCTGAAAAAAATGACAAGTTTTAACAGCAAATCAACATGCCAAAAGATGCCTGATATCCTCCCAAAGACCGCTACTTCTAGCTAGGTGGATAATATCATGGCACCTGTGCAATGTCAGCAATGAATTCATTACTCTTCTATTCAGGAATAGAAGAGTAATGATGAGAAAGTGGGTGACTTCTTGCTCCAGTGAAGACCTGGCCACAGGAGGGAGAAAATAGGCCCTTTTCATTCATCCTGGATGCCCCCACCCCCCCTCCGGTCTCTCTCTCATCTCTCACTTCAATTTTTAAGGGAAATGGCGTTGATAAAAGACTTATTAGGAGGAAAGAGGGGAAGAGAATGGCAAAGTATTTTCTTAATTCTGTGACCTTGGGCAAACTTTTTAACCTCTCAGATCTTAATTACCTAATCTGTAAAATGAGGCTAACAATACCTCCTACCCAACAGAGTTGTTATTGAGGATTAACTGAGTTAATGTGTTACAAAGAGCTTAGAAAGGTGTGTGGCACATAGCAGTGGTGAATCAATAGTAAAGGAAAAAAGTTGAGGGAAAGGTTTCTGGACCAGGTTCCCATGCTCCCAGCACAGCTGTTACAGGGATGAAACACCGCTCTGCCCTAAGACCAATCCTATCTTTTGTTTCCCTCTTGCAGCTGGTTGATTGCTGTACCGTTTGCCCAGGGCTGCCCAGTAAGCCATATGTATTTAATGGGAATAGTAACCATTATGATTAAAACAAAAGAAAATGGCCATTTCTACAGCAACTACTACCCAAATGTTTATAGAAATGAAGAGACAAGTCATCGGCAGGCCCAATGAACAGATTGCCTAATTGAAATGAGAATTCTTGTGATGTTTTAATTTCAGGTGGCAAGCACTATGGGCATTTATTAAGATCTAATTTTAAGTACTGATTAATTTGTGAACAGTATTTGCTTTTATTTACTTTTCTTTTAACACTTGAAATTCTCTTAAAATTTGCACACAAGGTAATCAAAATGTACAGCCCACTGGGTTTTAAAATCCAAAGACCTTTGGACAGGGGATACAGGCTGCTTTTCTCTGGTGAAGTTCATTCTAGCTGCACACTTGTATGTGGCAGTACATTAGCTCCCCAGAAGTACTAGATGAAATAATTTAGTGGGTTGAGAGCACAGCACCCTTCCTATATGCTGCTCAGAATATCTCCTGTAGGCCACCATATGCCTCCTTCCAAGGCATTGTCCTGGGTACCCAAGAAGGGTTCCTACACAGAGATAGTATTTTGTGTCTTGGATTTGACTTGAGAGTGGGGAAGGTGTGGAGATGACTGCAGAAGATAAAATCTTCTACCTTCTTGTTTATACCCTGAGCCAAGCACTGTGCCAGAACTTTAGCATGGATTTTTTTTTTTTTTCATTTAGTTCTCTTAACCCTGTAAGGTGATAGGTACCATCAGTAAGGTACTATTAATATCACTAATATTAATATATTAATACACCCATCCTAGTCATATCATTAATAACACTCCATTTTATAGATGAAACGGTTGAGGCACTGAGAATGTGAGTGAACAGTGCAAGGTGGAAAGATTCTACCCCAGATAGTCTAATTCTTGAGCCACCGCTTTTAATTACAACACCATAGTGTGTGTGTGTGTGATTAAAATTTATTTTGAAAGAAGGAACTGGGTTGCTTTCTACTTCAGTGACTAGTTCTTGCTTCCCCTTCCTCTGGATAGACCTTATTTGGATAACTGGATGTGTACATAAAACGCTGTTGGTACTACTGTAATTTAGTAGTTTTATTAGATGTAGTGCATCAAAGGGGGGATACAAAGGTAACATATGCAGGTTTGACACTGATGGTCATGACTCTAGCTTCTGCTGATGGCATGTGTGGGACACAGTCTCTTTAGGAACTCTGCATCTATTGACCTGACCAATTTGAAAAATGATCCCTGGGCCTCAGGGTAAGGTAATAAGTGAGACCCGGGCATAAAGCACAGCTCTTACAGTCATCTGTGATGGAGTTTAAAATGATCCATGACATCTGTATCTCTTCTAACAAATCACACACCTGTTTTCTGAATTATTTGCCATGTCTGGGCAGGAGGAGGTAGGGAGAGGAGAGTAGAGTTTATTTGTAAGGGGATAACCACATGTAAGAGGCATAAACTCTAGTGTTTCTCATGGCATTTATGCTCATGAATTCTGTGTTTCTGACAGCTGACAGATATAAAAGAGAGATGCAAATCCATATTATTTTATAAGCAAAATCTTTGCACGTTGATACAAATTAAGAAACTTTAAAAAATCTGTTTAGCTTAATACCTTATAGTCAGAATAGCCCCAAACATTTAACTAGTTTAGCATAGGCATTTTCACTGTGGGCTGGATATGTGATTTAAAAGTAAAATAGAAAAATGCTCACAAAATATTTTATAGAATTACTCGGTCTATGTTGAATTTAGGAATTTTTCTTTTTCTGAAGCATAAAGGTAGATCCAAGATACTCCTGCCCAAAGTAGAAGCCCTCTGGCATGAGATGAGGGTGGAGAGTCTGGCGTCATTTCAGTCTTGTACTACATTTGACCTTGGGAGAGCTTAGTTATGCCTTGGGGCAAAAAATTAAATGTTCCATTTTGCAGCAGTATCATCCTTCACCTTTATGTGGATTTAAAAATGTAAATAAAATTGCTTTCTGTAAATGGTATACATGAAGGTCATATTCATATTCTCTGCAAGGATTCCAAATGCCATTTGACCCATCATTGGCTCAATAGATAATAATGTGTTCTATTAGTTTCTAGTAATCTACTTTTTAAGCATTTTATGACCCAATAGTTTTATGCTTAGTTCCTAGTTTGTGAAATAAGAAATCAGAAATAAACCTTTTAGCAGTTCATTGTAGATTTATTTATAGAATGTGGGCTTTCAACTTTGAACTTTTAAAAATGCCAGATCTTCCCAGAATACATAGTCTGGCTGAAAATCTGCAATAAGAGAAGAATGTGCTTTTGAAAAATTTTGAGGGTTCAAGCTTATTCTAATTATTATCTCCGTTCCTTTCCTTGTAGGCCAGTCAGAAAATGGGGTTTGAGAACCCTCATAGCAGAGTGCAACCAATGGACTTAGACAGTAAAGTAACTGCTCTTCTCCTTGAGAGAGAGGGTGTTTGAATTCTTTTCATTGAAATTTGGATAATAAGACCCTGATAGATCCTTGTATTTAATTGTCATGATTTTGATTGTTAATGACGTTTGACTGCTTCTGCTGGAGGTACCTGTCAGCCATTTCCAAAGCACAGATGGCTTTATCAGAAGCAGTAGGAGTTCCTTTTTCTTACTAACCTTGAGCTGAACAAATTATTTTGGGAAGATGAGCAGACCAATGTCATCACAAGTTTTTCTGTCTTTGGGAGATTATTTTGTTTATTGAATAATGTATTGAGATCACTCTGTTTCAAAAATTTCTAGCTGTTTTTTAAATTGTAAAGAGTATTGGTCCTCTCTCTGAGTAGACATGTCATGAATATTCAATGACCAAGGCCATAAGACAATGATAATACACCCCTGTTTGCTTGGGAAAGTCCTGTCTTATGCCTATCATTTATATCAAAAATACCATCTCATTTTCAAAAGTGTTTTGGTGTGGATGATAAATTATATGGTCACCTTATATACAACTCAATCTTCAAATGGCTGAGAAAGGTTGATTACAAGCCTTTATGAAAGGCTTATGATTATGAAAGATTGTTGAATAGGCAAGAAAATCATTCCCATCTTTTACGTTCCCTTTCTTATGAGACATTCAGGGTCCTCATGAACTGGGGCAACCAGGGTTCACTACCATAATGTGCTTCATGGAATGTATCCCATACTCTTTATTTAAAAATTTGGTAACATTTTAAATTAAATATTGTGCATTACACAGTCACGGGAAAAGCTGATAGAAAAGGACTGGCTGATTAGCCATGCAGAAGTCCTGCAGGGTAGCATCAGCATGGAGAAATTGCTTTGGTCCAGGGCCCAGAAACTGAACGTTACCAGTGCTCCTAGAGTTAACACAGAAATAGACTCACTCTAACCAGCAAATCATTTTGATAATGCCCTTTTGCTGTGAGAAGAATATCTAAAACACTATTCAGAGCACATTACTTTCAATATGGTAGCTCTGGAGAGTCCAGTTAGTAATCAAAACTTTATACATATAAATATATATATGTATGTGTGTGTGTTTATATATGTATGTGTGCGTATAGTGTGTGTTGATTTTATATATATATATATACATATATATATATATATATATATATATATATATATATATATATATATATATATAACTTTGAGGTTATTTCATAAGACGCATGGCAGACCCCAAAGTAGAGTCGAAGGTTCCCTTTTTCTGTCTAGTGTCTTCCTATCCTTGAGAGTGCTGAACATGCATCACCTTGCTTGCTTCTCTGAATCCTTGTTTTCTGTGCTGACAGACGCTTTCGATCTTTTTGATACATTCTTTCTCTAGGTGTGTTACTATCACTGATGAAACTTAAAGCAGCTGCTCCTGTGGACCTATTGAATATTCTTCCTATTCCCATTATTTATTTTATTAGATCTCCTGAAGGCATCATTTTCTTCCTTAATGTCTTGGTTCTTGATGCGTTAGAAACTCACTGACACCCTTGACCCTCCATCATGTTTTATATCTTCCTTTTTTAGGGCTTTGCAAGGCCTTGAGACTAGGAATGTGAATATGTGATGTTGATTTAATAGGTTTCTCTTTCACACCTCTACTGGGGGTTATTCACGTTGGGTAATTCAAGCAATTAGGCAAAGCCATTTAGTGTGTGGTGGGAAGAGGGGAGAAGGAAGCATTTTCCATGCCTTTGTTCAAATGCTTGACCTGTTTTTACAGTAGGCATCCTGTAGACATGTCTTAGTTTTTCCAGATTTCATGGGATTGTAGAAGTTGGTGCCTGGTAAAGTGTTAAAAAGAGTGAGGGATAGGGTGAAGTGGTGGCTGTGGGGATTGATACTAGAGACACTTCACAAATTCTCCTTTGTTTTGCAAATGAATTGGCAAAAGTTAAATGGATCCTCCTTGGTAAGAAGCTTCAATGCAGATTGCTCCCGAGATGAGTGTGCTTCTTACTTTGCTTTTCTGGGAAAATCTCATGAGGAATTGTTCCCGAGGAATCTAGTTCGTGCTGGTCTCTGGCAAGGATGGTTAAAATTTTTTAAAAATCTACTTTTATATTTAATTGCGGTAAAATATAACATAAAGCTTACCGGCTTAACCATTTTTAAGTGTACAGTTCAATAATGTTAAGTACATTCACATTGTTGTGCAACCAATTTCCAGAACTCTTTTCATCTTGCCAAACTGAAACTCTATACCCATTAAACAGCAACTCCCCATTTTCCCCTCTCTCCAGGCCCTGGCAACCACCATTATACTTTCTGTCTGTTTGAATTCGACTACTCTAAGTACCTCGTATAAGTGGAATCATGCCATATTTATCCTTTTGTGACAGGGCTTATTTCTCTTAGCATAATGTCCTCAGGGTTCATCCATGTTCCAGCATGTATCAGAATTTCCTTTTTTTATAATTAAATTTATTTAATGTGATCATATTTATCAATTAGCCTACACCCAGATAATAGAAGAATTCATCCGTATTTTCTTCTTGTACATACATGGTTGTTTTATTGTTTTACATTTAGAACCCTGATCCATTTTGAATTTATGTCTTATGTATGGTGTAGTAGAAGTCTAATTTTATTTTTTCAAATGGCTAGGCAGACATCCTAGCATCAATTGTTTAAAATACCACCTTTGCTTCAGTGATTTCAGATGACGCTTTTATCATATACTAAATATCCTTGCATCTGTTTTTCTTCCATTGGTCTGTTTGCCTCTGTATGTACCAGTACCACGCTGTGTTAATTAGAAAGGCTGTCTAGCTTTACTTAATGTCTGTTGGAGCTGGTTCTCTCTCACAGCTTTTTCCCCCAGCTTTATTGAGATATAATTGACATATAACATTGTATACATTTAAAGTGTAGAATGTGATGATTTTATACATGTATATATTGGGAAATATTTGCCACAGTAAGGTTGGTTAACACATCCCTTGCCTCATATAATTATTTCGTTGTTGTTCTTGTTGTTGTTACAGTAAGAACATTAATGCTCTACTCTCATAGCAACTTTCAAGTTTTTAATATGGTATTGTTAATTATAGTCACCATGGTGTACATTAGATCCCTGGAACTTATTCATCTTATAACTGAACGTTTGTACCCTTTGACCAACCTCTTCCCATTTCCCCACCTCTCAGCCCCTGGCAACCATCATTCTACTCTTCGTTTCTATGAGTTTGTTGTTTTTAGATTTCACATATCAGTGAGATCATACAGTATTTGTCTTTCTCTGTCTGACTTATTTTACTTAGGATAATGCCCTCAAAGTCCATGTTGTCACAAACGGCAGGACCTTCTTCTTTTTTTATTGCTGAATAATACTCCCATTGTGTATATATGTGTGTATCTATATCTCACATTTTTTTTATCCATTCATCTGTCAGTGGACACTTAGGTTGTTTCCGTGTCTTGGATATTGTGAATAATGCTTCAGTGAACATTGGTGTGTGGATATCTCTTCCAGATAGTGATTTCATATATTTTGGATATATACCCAGAAGTGGGATTGCTGGATCATGTGGTAATTCTATTTTTAATTTTTTGAAAAACCTCCATTCTATTTTCCGTAGTGGTTGTACTGATTTACATTCCCACCAATGGTATGCCGAGGTTTCCTTTTTTCACCGTCCTCACCAGCATTTATCTCTTTATGTTTTGATAATAGCCATTCTAACAGTTGTGAGGTGATATCTCACTGTGATTTTGGTTTGCATTTTCCTGATGATTAGTGATGTTGAACACCTTTCATGTACTTGTTGGCCATTTGTATGTCTTTGGGAAAATGTCTATTCAAGTCCTCTGCCAGTTTTAAAATCAGATTGTTTGTATTTTTGCTATTGAGTTGCATGGGTTCCTTGTATATTTTGAATATTAACCCCTTACCAGTTATATGGTTTGCAAATTAGGTTGCCTTCTCATTTTGTCGATTGTTATTTTTGCTATGCAGAAGCTTTTTCATTCAATGTAGTCACACTTGTTGATTTTTGCTTTTGTTGCTTGTGCCTTTAGTGTCATATCCAAAACAATCATTGCCAAGACCAATGTGAAGGAGCAAGGAAAGAGATAACATAATGTGCCAGGAATTTCACTCCAGTCTGGAAACTAAAATGGACTGAAAGATAGAAATCATCAGGTTTCTTCTCAAAGATACTTTTTTCTTTCCATTGAATTAGAAGAAAAGAGGGTGAGGAAGAGAAAGTAGAGGGAGAGAAAAAATATTCAGCATTTGCATCTATTCTATATTTAGAAACTATCATCATAAAAGTATTACCCTCTTCAGTATGCTGAACAGTTGACATGAGCTCCTGATTTCTTAGTTACTCAACATGTGAAAATGATTCTAAATATTTTAATCAGCAGAAAAGAGACTAAAGGGGAAAAAAACCCAACCAACCAACCAACCAAACAAGAGTCATGCACAACCACCAAAAAATTTTACGGAAATGTCTCGGTTTCCAAGATGTCTGTATATCCCAAGCAGGGCATTTTGTGGTGGGGATGTTTTTTTAAATATTGTAAACGGACAAATATGCTCTTAATCCAGAGCGTGTAAAGAACCATTTGCTTTAAGAAAATTCAGTGTTTTATTTATTAAACTTCCTTAGCTGAGGAATTAATGAGTTCAAATAATTGATTTGAAGACTGTCATGATATTGGTACTGGTGAATTCCGAAAGTGAATAATTGTCCTAACATATGCTATATACATAATTTTGAAAGAAAACATTAGAGGACTGCCTTTGTGACCTGGCAGATTACCAGTGAACAATGAAATAGTAGATGATATCCTATGTCTTAGGTGTTTAGAATTTAAAGGGGATGATCAATTTTAACCACCACAAGGTCTGGGACAAAGCATTTCTCCTCTTCATTGTGCACTTTGCTTCCCCTGCTACACAATTCTTCATCTTTTCTAAGCCCTTAGTTCTTTTCCAGTTTTGGCTTCTAATGACTGGAGAAGTGGTAGAATTAGGACCATTCGTGGAGAAGGATGTAGAAAATCCTCTGATGATATGTTTTAGCCACTAGCTCCTCTTTCTGATTCCTACTGTATCTCTCTTCCCTCAATCTATGCTATACTCAAAATTAAGAACGAGTACAAAAGGCCCCTTTAAAAAGGGGCACATGGTTCTAGAGAAATATTGCTGGTTCATGGTAAAGGTGGAAAGGATGAGGCAGCTTTTCTAGCAATCAGTGTTCACTGGAGTCTCAATATTGAAACCAGAGTTATCATCCCCATGGGGTGTTATAACAGGTTTTTGGTAAATCATGAATTTCTCAGTTCTTGGGGGTTACCGCAGCTGGGCATTCATCTTTCTTAGCTACTGCCTTATATTTATGTGCTTGTGGTAAACAGGGCATTTTGTGGTGGGGGTGCTTTTCCTGTCTCAGAGACAGGAAATGGGTATGTGGAGAAATTATGTAGAAATCTTTTTTCTCTGATAAATGCAAAAGACAAGGACAATTTTTAGAAAGTGGAGTCTAGAAGTCTAACTTATGCTACTGATTTCATCATCTGAGCTTCTATGCACTGTGGAGTGAACTGTGGGCAAGATGGACTGAATACTTGTGTCTCATTATCAGAGGGAGCCTTGTAATGCTATGCCGTGCTGTTACTTTCCATACGACCCCCAATGAGTCACTGAATTATTCTATGAATTATATTATTAGTTCTCCTATATGTAAATTTAACAAAAGGGGACTAAAGCTGTGTTTGCAAAACTGTAGTGTAGGTCTGAAAAGAAAATGAATTGGCTTAAACTAAAGATCAACTTGTGGCCACTTTAAAAGGCTAATCCCGAGACTTTAATCAGCTGGAGTAATATTCCATGCATGGAGAAAATTGATGTACTGAATATTGTGTCTTGGTGAGTAATCTCTGGTCCTATTTTCCTTTGTGGTGCCATTGAAAAAGGAAAGGAGTGGATCTTTGAATGGAAATCCGGGCTGTTAACAGCTCTAGCAGAAGGGTGAAAGGTAAAGCTTTATTTCCAAGCCAGGGCATTTCAGCTCACAATGAGAACAGACTTCCCTCTTTCTGAATACCATCTGCACAGTCTTGTAGCCTGAGTTGCCGTTTACTGTCCAGAGAGAATGGCACTTCCCAGAAAGGATCAGAATTTGAGCAATGTTCCAGCCTGGAATTTTAACATTCACAAGTCATTTGTGAGCACAAGTTGGGAGGAAATTGCCTGATGCATATCAGCGTCCACTTTTTGTCACTTCTTCCAAAAGTGTTTGGGCCAATATTAAATATCAGATGCTGTTGGAAGCCACTAACCTAGAAAATAAAAAGTGGCTTGTTACAATTCACATTGGTGTGCTTGTCAGTCATTCAAACCAAATATGAGATGCAGGGTTTTCTTGCCATGTGTCCTAAGGGCTGTTTCTTTGCCAATCATTTATTTGCTGACTCTTACAGAAAAGAACAGTTCTTTAAGGCATTTTTCTAGATATAGCCTCTGCTCTGAAATGGGAAGGAACAAAGCTAGTTGTTGGTAATTTATTCTATAAGTGGTGACGCTGAGGCACAGGATAGTTAAATGTCTTACCTGGGTCACACATGTAGGAGTTAGAATCAAGTCTGCTGACTTTCATCTTGCCAGCAAGAGAAATTAAGAACCACAGGATTTCACACTATTTTGCTAATCCCTGTCTACGTAAGGGTGAAAGCCTAATATATTGACTTAGGGGGATCTTACCTAAAATCATAATGTTTGTAAAGGAGATAAAGAATTCTGGTTCATCTTGGTGATAGCTGATTAACTCATTGATCCCTGGCTTGGGAATAATAAATAATAAAAATTGTTGTGATTGTTCAGCATTATTACTTGATTTCAAGGTTGCTGTAGTTTGAGCAATTTTGTACAATAATCTGCCCATCTCTTTAGAATTCACAGAGGCAATGGGACCTTGAGTCTGGTCCAAGTGGCTGTGTGTGCTCAGCATGTGACAAAAATGATGAATGAAGATGCAGTTTCAAGGAAACAGAGGTCTTATTGGAATGACATCTGCTTCTCTTCCAGGCCAGACATGACATACCAGGGATCAGTAAATCATGGAGGAAAAGGAATTCGACAGGCTTGAAAACATAACTTTTTTTCTGGCTTATTTGATTTTGAGCAGAAAAACAAACTAAAACAAAAGTAGTTGATTTTTCTATTTCTCATACTTTGTGCATCCAAATTCATAAAGCTATGTTAAATTAACTATAAAAGGAAACAAATTTTTGGCTTTATGAGACTTGTAATTTAAGCTATTGTTGCCCTCTCATATCTATTCACTTATTAAGGTCCAGCTTGCTGAAAACAAGGCTTTGCTTTTGACTTATGTTTTCAATTTATTTCCTTGCCAATGATTTCTAACTCTCCATTTGCACCACCCTCCCCACCACTGTCTAAATAAACTCTTCAACTCTCAAGCTATATTAAATTATCAGAATGGTGGCACGTTATCCTAGGTATACTTTCAAACAGTGCACCTCACATGTAGAACAGAGAATCTCTTATATCCACAAAGCTCAACTGAATATTTATGCTTAGCAGATGGACCTCTAAAAACACTTTGTAGGAGCTATGGGTTTTTTATATTTAAAAATGGCTTTTAAGAGGTATTTTCAAACTCTTTCATTATGGAAGTGCCATTACTTCTTGGCTTTTCCACTTAACTTCTGATGTCTTTAAAGAAATGCCCTTGGCGGTAGAGCCATTTTGCAATAGTTGGCAACTGATGCAAATGAAACAAATCTCTGCTTCTCTAGTCTAAGTAGTTTAATTTGCTCAGGCAGTTCCAGAGCTTCTTCCTAAATGGGGGAAAGAAACAACCCACAGATACAATCTGTGACTGGTATATGCTGGATCAGAATTGATACGTTGATGGAGAAACCATTTGTCAACTATGTAGTTAAGAATCATGGTGCCGTGACAGCTCAGCCTGGAGGCCCACGTCCTTGACATAGTTGAGAAACTGAGGGTTTAGTCACACACCATATTTTTCATTGGTAGGATGCTTTTCATTACCCTAATTCTTGCTGAATTTTTTTTTCAAAAACAGTTGAGAGTAGCCTCAGAAGGTAGGTGAGCCAATTTCATTGGCCCATTAGGTCTCATAGCTACTGAGTCTCCCCCATTGTTCATGCTTAGATTTCCTCAGCATTCTCTTTGGATTGAGCTCTCAGTGAGGATCCACATAAAATACTCGCATATCTACCCTTGCTTCTCAGCCTTCTGGCAAAGACTAGGTGAAGGCCATTTTTACCCCCTGTGTGTATGTGTGTGTTTCTTTGAAGACTAAGGTAGGCATTTCTATAATCTTTTTTGCCATTGATTAAAACAATTAAATTTTTCAGAGCTATAAAAAATTTAAGAATTATTCAGACCAATTCCAGTTCACTTACTTGCTTAAGGTCAGACAGAGAGTCAAATGCTTGGGCCAGGTTCCCGGAGCAGTTCTTAATGATGTCATACTAAATGTTTTTATTTAATTCTTAGAGATTTGCTCTAATTAAATTGATATATTTTTTAAAATTATGAAAAGAATTGCTGGCCCACAAAAATAATGAATTGATTGGGGGGTCTGAATGAATTGATATCTAATGAATTTGTACATATTCTGCTCTTTTTCCTTCATAGTCTGTTGAATTGTGTTGAGGTGAAATGATGGACCAAGATGTTCCAAAGAGGCAGGGAGGATCTTTGACTTTCAGGTTTATTGACTTAAGCAGTGGAGAGAGGACTGGATGAGTAATTGAAAACCTGTATCCTAATTCTGAATCTCTCAGTGTTGGACAAGGTTTAGAATTTAGAGATGAAATGCACCTGAGAGTTGATTTATACTAAGTCTCATCTTATTGCTAAGGAAAATGAGCTGAAGAATGATGAAGTGACTAATCCAGGAACACCTAGTTTATTACAGGGGGAATAAGGAATAGAATCTTGGACTTCTGACTTCAAATTCTTCAGTATTTCTCCTACACTAAACTGCTCCCAAAGTCATTCATCATTCCACGTTTCAGTTTTCTCATCTGTTAAGTGATGATTGTGGTATTTGCTTAACTACTTAATAGGGTTTTGAAAAGAGTAACCTGCGATAAATAAGAGAGAAGGAGAGGGAGAAGGAGAGAGAAAGAAAGTTATGTTACGGTAATTTAGTGGAATAGGAATTTTGGGTAAAACATAGCACATTTCCAGGTTGAAATAATCTTGATGGAAAGAACCACTTTACACAACTATTTGAAAGATGCTTTCTGGCATGGAAATGGAATTTTGGGGTAAGATTAAGAAGAAGCAAATGATCCCCTCTTTTTCTTAAACTAAATTTATAAATTGGGGCGTTCTTATCCATAAACTTACAATTACATAAAACAGCCTCCTTACCATATAGTAGCTTTTTGATGCTGATCTATTAATGATTTTTTTTTTTTCAAGCAGAAGGAGTCAACTTAATGAACATCTTGAGTTGTCTCTGTGGTCTAATAATTTAATGCTTATCTAAGAATTTTAGTATTTTGCAGGAAAAGTAGTTAATGAGAACATAAAATTATCCATTTTTTACCTGATTCTAGATGAAATGATATGAGAGAAGGATGATTAATTTTATCATGTAGAGACTTTACTGGATTTTACAAATTAAAGCCAAATACCCTTCATGAAAATTCTTGGAGATGTGACAAACCAATTTATATTCCATTAATTTAACTCTATTTAGGCAGAATCGTAGACTTTTGTAATAAAACACAAAATTAATTAAGTTGCCCAATAGTATAATTACAGTTTCATCAACAGTGAAAACAACTTCGAGTGCCAGAGTTTTGAAATGTTCAAATGCATTTTCAGTTTAATTTGGGAAAATGTGTAATTGTGCGCTACCCTGCCCTCTTCTTCTTGCTAGAAATATTAATGCAAAAGCACGCACTACTTTTTCCTACTAATAACTTCAGCTTTTATTTCAGTCTGTTAAACTTGCCCACTGTGGGTCCTCAAGGCTGGAAGGAACTGTGAGGTTGGGGAGACAAATGCATCAAAATGAAGTGGAAAAGGTAAAGAAAATTTAAGGGGGAAAGAGTAAGGTTGGGTAGTAGGAATAAATCCCATTATGAAGTCTGTGTGTCTGTGAAGAAAATGACAGAAAGCAATAAAGAGCTCTATAGGCAATAAATATTTGTTGCATGAATGAATTCATGAATGAATGATATAGGGCTGAAGACCCTTTGAAAATGAAAGCAGCCACGAGGCATATAAAATATGGATGCTTAGCCAAACTGAGCTATGCCATGATGACCCACAAAGTTTAATGAAATAAGTGGCTTTCCTTAGGATTACAGTTTAGTATGTGACATTTCTTGTTTTCCTATTAGTTCCCTTGTTAGTTTTATTCAGATAAGTAAAAGCATCTCTGCATATAAAAGAAACTTAATAAATGTTTTATTTACAAATATAGCATAGGAAACTGTATTCAATACCTTGTATTAACCTATAATGGAAAAGAATCTGAAAAAGAATATATATATGTATAACTGAATCACTTTGCTGTACACCAGAAACTAACAAGCTTGTAAATCAACTATACTTCAATAAAAAAAAAAAGGATGATATAATCTATAATTTTTAACCCAAGCTAAGTATTTGAAGCTAAACTTTTACTAATTTTATCTGAAATTTGTCATGTACCAATTTTGCAACTCTGTTCTTTTTCATTCCTTCTTTCTAATGGCCCTAGACTTCCTATTCCAAAGGAAGATGAAGGTAAAGAGGGGCTCTCTTTATACCTTTTCTTGTCCCTCTGGTTGTTTTGGATTAGATTCCATTAAGAATCAAATTTTTAAAAATCAAGCAACAGTGTACAAATCTAAGTGTTTGAGCCTTGAAAGCAAAATTGATTCCTCTTTGCATGATACTTTGCTTAGGAGTTTCCTGAAGCAGGTCTGTTTCGTTAGTAATAGAATGGGATCAACAGGAAAGTTTTCAGTGGGAAGACCAACTTTCAAACCTTGTATTGACCACTGGACATGCCTAGCTCCGATCCTTCCAGAGGAGTAGTAGGTTAAGTGAAATGAGTCTGCAAGGTTTTGAATGGTTTTTACTTCTTGCATTCAAAGTTTTTGTCTCCTGGCATAATGAGAAGTGGAAAGTGAAACAGCATGAGCCTTGGACCAGACATACTTGAGTTTGAATCTCAGCAGTCCCAATTACTGGCTGCCTATTTTTGGCAAAATTACTTAACAACAGCCAACGCTCTGTTGCTGCATCTGTAAATAGGGAGATTATAATAACCATCTCCCAAGACTTTGGGAGAAATAAATGAAATCATATATGTGAAAGTATCTGGCACACATTATAGCCTCATTACATTTCCCCATGTTTTGTTTTCTTTCCTTTTGGCTCTCTGTGTCGGCAAATTTTCGATATTATGTATTAAAAAGGACTAGCTTACACTGCTGACAGAGTACTAAATTTACTAAAAATGTGGTAGCTCTTGTTTATTTAGAGGGTTGGGAAAACACAAAAGGATCTGAGGGCTGTTTGGAGGTGATCTCAGCATTGGGTTGCAGAGGAGGAGAACATTTGGAGAGTGGATCCTGCCCTTCAGCATTTGCTGTCTAAATGTTCAATTTTCAGTTCTTCATACTCCCTCTCTCACATCACATGATCGGGAAAAGATGCGAGTTAGCACAAATCCATTGCTCACTCTCCAGTTCTTTCTCTCTTTTTTCTTTGTTGAAAACATCAGCTGAACGAAGAATAACTTCAGCTACTACCAGGTTTTAAGGAAGAAGAAAAGAAAAAGAGAAAAAGTAAATGAAAAGAATTAAGGAGCCTAGGAGGCCAAGGAAGGCCTTGTAGAGATTCTAGAGATGGTATCATTAATTCGAAGTAGATAGTATTATCTAGGTCACCGATTTTCCCCCAAATCCAAATAGCTTTATTGTTTGCTGACTTTAGGATTCACAGCCCCCCCAACTTTCATGTGCAAATATACCAATACTGAAAATTCTTAACAGTGGAATTATAGGGCCGAAAGGCGGGTAAATTTAAAATTATGATAGTTATTTCCAAGTTGCCCTTCAAAAGTTTTGTCCCAAATGATATCCCTACCAACAGTGTATGGGAGACCTATTTCTCACATCCTCACCAAGATTTTGATCATCAGTATTTACACAGGTGAAAAATAGGAACTTATTTTTATTATTTGCATTTACTTAATTTTCACTGAATTTGAGTACCTTTCATGTGCTTAAAGCCATTTGTAGTTCTTTTTCTATGGACTGCTCAGGTTCCTTTCTGGGTTAGTCACTGAAGCTTTCTGAACTTCAGTTTTCTCACCTGTAAACTGAGGGTTTTGGGGACTAAATGAGAATATAAGGGTTTTTTTTCACAGTACCTGGCAGAAAGTAAGCCATTAATAAATGTTGACTGTTATTATTATTTTATTATTTCCCCTTCTCCATACCAGCACCTTTTCTCTCACTGTGTCATTTGAACCTTTCTCTGGATTTCCAGATTCATATTTCTATCCCTCTCTTTTGCTTAAATCAGTATCTTCCCAGAAACTTACCTTCTCTTCCTCCTTCTCTTTGTTCTCTGCCTGTGAAGTGGCTTCTTCATGCTCTGACTAATGAGGTTTGTCAATTCTCAGTCCTCTTCACCCCTCCCTCTTCTTCACTCCCTATATCTAACCAGCTGCCAGATCTTATCAATTTCACCTGCATAGTCAATCCCTTTAATCTCCTTCCTTCCTAGCCCTCCCTAGAAATGTATTGCATGCCATTTTCTTTTCTTGCCCTTGAAGACTGTCCTTGACAGCTCATCCGGAAGTCTCCTGAGAATTCATATAGTGAGTGTACTGCTCACTGGGTTGGCTCCACTTATTACCAAGGATTCATATGTACATACTCTAAAGGGCCGTAATGTCAGCCTAAGTAGTTTAGATTTTGGACTTTCAATTTTTTTTTTTTTTTTTTTGAGTAAGGGAGGGTTAGAATCAAAGTGTACTTTGGGAAATTAATCTGGCAGTATGACATAGGTTAGACATGAGAGAAGGAGCTATGGAAACCAGTTAAGAGGTGTATGTAGATACTAGAACTGGGGTGTGGGGGGCAGGGGAAAGAAGCTCTAATTAGGAATGGTGGCACTTATAATGGAAAGGACAACAGGAAAAGATATAGCACAGTAGGTCTTCCCAGAATCTAAAAAAGCTTTCAGTTGCACAAGGGGTTCTTGGTTTGATGGAAAAGCTAGAGAGAAATACAGTTAAAGCATCCAGGGGGTTATCATGGCGTCCTTATAGAAACACTTGATTTTCCTTTAGAATTTCTGATCTAGCCCCTTTTCATTGTGATATATATATAAAGAATTTAGAATAGTGGAATTTCCTACTTGCTCCTCTATGCTCAGGTGACATTGGGGATTGTGCCTCGTGGAGGATTAATTACCATAAAAGGCCTCTCACCCCTTAAAGGCTTCCTTTTAGGTCATGGTCCAGCTCAGCCCAGGCCAAGCTGGGAAGGCGTGTACGTGGAATGCCTGCAGTGCCCCTGACAAGTAGATAGATGAGCTCTTATTTCCCATATTGTGCTATTAGACTCCAGAGCCAGTGTAGCACAGGAGACCAGGAAAGTACTGCAAAGCAGGGGGCGTTGTCACAGTCCCTTTCCAGCTGTTGGCTGTTAGCAACAACATCCATTCTGCTGCTGACACCCTGCTTTCCCGGGTGGCACTTCTGCTTAGAAATTATTTAAACCACTTAAAGACAGTAGAATATTTAAAAGTCAAAATGCCTGTTTTCTAATTATTCCCTAGACCTCACTTAGCGATAGCTGGCTTCATGTCACACAGTGTGACTCTCATGGGGATTTCAGCAGCCCCTTGAGCAGAAGTGACATCGTCGGCATGTTATTAACAACACTGGACTCCACTGTGCCCACAGCCTTGAAGAGGGGGGCGAGAAGCCCCTCCCCTTCTCTCATCCACTCCAAAGTCTCTAATGGAGTGGATAGGGCAATTTCAATGGGCTGTTCTTAGGTGTTTAGGGGGACTCTTGAGGCTATTCCTTGACTTGCATCAATTCATTCAGGTCATTCCTAATGAAATGATCTGTGATAAATGGGAAGCAGTGAAAATGGGATTTTGTACTATTGGCCTCTCTTGACCCTCCCTGACTTTCCTGAGCGTCTTGAAAACTGGTGACAAAATACAAAAGAATTAATGAGTTAAAGGAAATCAAGACCAGGACCATCATATTGTCAGGAAGTTTGTTGAATAGGCTTTTGAATTTGCTTTGTTAAATCTCAGAAATGGCATTAAGCAGTTAATGGAGTTGATATATTAAATACCACCCTCGTCTGTGCACAAAATGGACACTAGCTAATCAGTGATTTGGTACATCAATTGATATGGGAAAGATGAGCTCTTTTTATTAGGTCAGCGGAACCAGTGATGTATGGAGGCACTAAAATGAGATTAAGCTGCTCTTTGCAATTTTAATTATGATTTTTTATGAACAAAAAAAGTAAAATGTAGACATCTTTGGGAGAATAAAGGTGTCTGCAACATTTGCTGGAGTTCTGAGCTATTGATGTTCCATTTTTCTTTAGCCTCACATCTAGATAAATATTTGAAGGCACTTTATGAATTCACATATTCTTAGTTTACAATATAATAGTAAGGAAGATGAGTTGTGAAAAATCCCTTTTATCTGACTTCCTGTGATATTATTTATATTACCCATTAAAAAAAATAAAAGAAACAGAATTTTAGACCCAGAAAACTTAGGAGATGCTGAGTCCTAGTCCTTTGTTCCTTAGTCCTGGAAATTCACTTTTCTTTCCATTTGTTTCCCCCAGTTATGGGTGGGGGAGGTGGAGTAGAGTAGTGGTAACAAGCCCAGGATCTGGAGTCATTAGGGGCTGATGCAAATACGGGCTTTGCTACTTGCTAACTAGTTAACTTCCTTAATCTTTCTAGACTGTAGTAGTTTCTACATCTGTATAATGGAGATAACACCTCCCCTAGGGCTGCTTTGACGCTGAATAATACAAATGAGAGAAATATAAAACAGCACACTGCACAGCACTCAGAGTTGAGTGAATTGTTTTTATTATTTGGGTATGAGTCCTGCAAAATCTTCTTATTGTGGAGTACATTTTTTTATATGGAAGTTTGCGACTACTTTGGGCC
This sequence comes from Balaenoptera musculus, assembly GCF_009873245.2. Taxonomy (NCBI): domain Eukaryota; kingdom Metazoa; phylum Chordata; class Mammalia; order Artiodactyla; family Balaenopteridae; genus Balaenoptera; species Balaenoptera musculus. The sequence continues at coordinate 63,349,213 of NC_045793.1, forward strand.
TCTTCTAGTATGGCCAAGTTTAACTCAAATCTCGTTTGAAAGGTCAATGTCTTTTATAGGTCTATGAACCGGTATTAGTACCTAAATACAGCTAAATGAGGAGCCATAGGAAGCAGCAGGTGATAAGGCCACTTCTGGAATCTCCCTAAGGCCAGAGCATACACATTTGCATACAATTGGCGATTTACAGATGCTTCCTATCTGTTTTGCGATATTTTCAACCTAGGATTTTATTATGACTCCCCTTAAGACAAAATTTCCTGAGTTTCCTGAATCTTCATGCAGACTTTCTTATATCTTAAACTGTTTATTGTTAATTTTCTAAAAGCATGAGCCTGAGACAGCAGATAAACAAGCTAAGTGAGGGGTAGGGTAGGGGGCTGGTAGAAACCTTTGCCAGGGCATTTTAACCTATGTATGAAAATGTTGAATTTGCAGTATAACATCTTTAGATCTTGCTAGGGCATCTTGGTAGTTCACAGGTATCAAGCTGTAATTAGGACCAGTTGGTTAATATGGTGATCAGTAACAGGATAGCAACCATTTAATTTAGAACTTCTGGATTTAAAGTGAATAATCATGAATAGACATTTTCTTGGAAGAAAGGATTTACTGGGTATTTTGCCTATTTTCTGCTACAAATTTATTACCAAGCACTGCTATTTAATATTTTGAGGCCAATTCCGAGTTTTTGGGCATCTTGTGCTATCAGTGTTACTGATTGCACTCTGTAGGGATGCCTGTAATTTGTATGCAGTTAATTAATAAAGTTTATTGAGCATTTGGTTGTGAAATAAACTGCACAAAAATAAAAAAGAGGAAAGAAATTGTGATCCATCCATACTCCATTTAAATGAAGCAGAAAAAATAAGTAAGAAAAGTGTTTTGTACCATGTTTTAATATGCTTCCACCAAAATTTCTAAAACAAATATATCAGGTTATAGAATAATGATAAACATAAATCCTTCCAGAATATAACAGATAGGATGCTGTATGAAATCAAATCTGGAAGTTGTTAGAGCATTAAAAGTGAAGTCAGATAAACGTCTTAGCAAAAGGCCATGTAAGAGTGATCTTATCTTAGAATTTCTTCTAAAATGGGTAGGCAGATGAGCTTACAGAAATTGAAGATTTAAAACCCGTTCAAAAATTTAAAGCCTATTTGCATTTTATCTTTGAAAGCCTTTTCTCCGAAGTTGCTGACCATTAGATAAAAGCCATACTTGCCACACCTGCATTTATTTTCATGTATCTCATTCTACTAATGAGATCGAGTCCATGAGTAGACAATCTTGTGCTTGGTTATTGGTTCTGAACTTGTATTGTGTAACCTAAGATTTGTCCCATGTCCTGCTACTCTATTTTTCACCATCACTCACCACAGATCAGGGAACTATGGCCTGGAATGCTTCTGCACACCTAAGATTGTGCACTTTCCCTGAAAGCCTCTGAGGTAATACTGGCCTTAGGTAGAAGGTTCAAAGCTTTGGGTTAAGTTTCTGTGTTGCTTGCAGTTGATCAGTTGAAGATACTTTTTCTTCCTATATTTGTTTAAGTTTTTCCCTGGTAGTTATTATATCATGATAATTTCAGTTCTTAGATTTGAGCAATAATTCTAATGGGGTTAGTGTAAACAATTACCTGAGATAAAATTCTAGAAAGGTGATTTCATCTAGAGGAATTTATCTCATTTCTTTCTATTTCTGGAAAAACACATAAGGCAATTAATCCATTTTTTAAGATTGTTACATTTTATCTGTGGTTTTAAGACTATTTCTCTTCTATGATATTGATATAAAAATCTTGTTTTTAACTAAATGCTTGTGTTGAAATGCTTTTTTTTAAAATAGATCTTTACTGGAGTATAATTGCTTCACAATACTGTGTTAGTTTCTGTTGTACAACAAAGTGAATCAGCCATGTGCACACACCCGTCCCCATATCCCTTCCCTCTTGAGCCTCCCTCCCATCCTCCCTATCCCACCCCTCTAGCTCATCACAAAGCACCAAGCTGATCTCCCTGTGCTATGCTGCTGCTTCCCACTAGCTATCAGTTTTACATTTGGTAGTGTATATATGTCCATGCCACTCTCTCACTTTGTCCCAGATTACCCTTCCCTCTCCCCGTGTCCTCAAGTCCATTCTCTACGTCTGTGTCTATATTCCTGTCCTGCCACTAGGTTCATCAGTACCATTTTTTTTTTCTTTTTTAGATTCCATATATATGCATCAGCATATGGTATTTGTTTTTCTCTTTCTGACTTACTTCAGTCTGTATGACAGACTTACCCTCAGAATGGGAGAAAATATTTGCAAATGAAACAACGGACAAAGGATTAATCTCTAAAATATACAAACAGCTCATGGAGTTGTCTTTTCATCTTGTTTATGGTATCCTTTGCTGGGCAAAAGCTTTTCAGTTTAATTAGGTCCCATTTGTTTATTTTTGTTTTTATTTTCATTACTCTAGGAGGTGAGACAAAAAAGATCTTGCTCTGGTTTATGTCAAAAGGTGTTTTTCCTATGTTTTCCTCTAAAAGTTTTATAGTGTCTGGTCTTACATTTAGGTCTTTAATCCATTTGGAGTTTATTTTTGTGTATGGTGTTAGGTAGTGTTCTAATTTCATTCTTTTACATGTAGCTGTCCAGTTTTCCCAGACCCAGCAATGGTTCCCTCTCCCCTTACCCTTTCATGAGACTACTAGTCTTTATCTTTCTTTTTCAAAGTATGGTTTCAGAAAACAATCAGCATCAGATAATCAGATAACTTACATCTTATCTTAAGTAACTTCACAATGAATAAGCAGAATAAGCTCACTATGAAGGCTCCCAGAAATCTTTATGCTTCTAATTGTGGATTGAAATGCTTACTATATTGAGGGTAAAATACACACCATTACTATTATTGCTAGCTATAGACGTCTACCATATGTATAGCATCTACCATAGACATTATGGTGAGCATTTTATATACCTTATCTCTAGTCCATGCAACAATCTCTATAAAATGTTATTATCATTACTCTAATTTTACATGAAGAAGCTGAACTTCAGTGATGTTGGGCTTGTTCAAGTCCATGTGGCCTATGATTGGAAGAGCTGAGACTCTATCTGCCTTCTGATTGCTTCCAAAGCGCATGCCCCTCTCACTCTGCTATTTGGCCTCTGAATGTATCTGAACATCGAAAATATTAGACAATATGGATTGTATGTCTTGTCTAAATAAAGTACATGTGCTGTAGAAATCCACCTCAGGCACAGTCAAATTGAGTGAAAGTGATTTTGGGCTGAGTTGACTATGGCTCAACCTGCCAGTCTTACAGGAAAGACTCTAGTATTTGCCATTTATGTTGTACTTGCATTGCCAAACGGATCATCCAGAAACCTACATTGACCACTAAAATGGTTAAAATATAGATTCCAGTCATTTGCTGCATGTATAAGTGGTGTTAGCACACATCATCTAAGAATGAGAGGGATTTAAGGAGTTATAGTTTTTGATATATGGTCAAGAGTAACTGACTAACGTTCCTGATAAATCTTGAAACTGGAAATAATTTTCCTACAAAGGGAAAATTGTACTTGATTCAGGGTGTGCTTTTTCAAAATTCTCAGAAAATTTGTACTTTGTTTAAAGCTGAAACACTTTTGAATTTTAGGCCATACAAGGCCATCTTGAGCTTTTGTAGTGCAAAACTTGGAGTAAGAAGAGAGATAGATCTCAGGAAGGGAGACGTAGTGACTGGCTGGGCCAGTGGGGAAGGGGCAGAACTATACTGAAGCTTGATGAGGGTGTGAATATAAAACAAGCACCCACATTTAGGATCCTTGATTATGTATTTTACAGTTTTATTTTCATGTGGATTTTTATAATGGCTTTTTACCAAGTTGTTTCAAATGTCCTGTAATAATCATAAAAACCTATTGTAAGGTTTTTTTGTATAATGTTTTCAGGGCCGATGATTGTGAAGTCTTCTCCTCCCTACCAGCTGTGTCTCTGGGATGATGAAAAATGACATTTTTAGTAAAAAAGAAGGAAGTGGCAGGATGGCATGGACATGGGGATGAGATCTTACACAATTCTGTGTTTCAGAGAGATAACTGGAGGTTAGGGCAAGAGCAGGAAAAGGAGTAACTACTTGGAACTTCTTGGGTTTCCTTTTCGGGCAGTTGAGTAGTGGGCAGAGGTAAAATGGTGGCATTTGGGTTTCCAGTGGGTTTGTATCTGAAAATCAGAGCTATTTCAGGAGGCTTGGATTTATCCAAATTGGATCTGATTGGTTTATGTGGAATTGCCAAGTTTAGAATTTCAGAATTAAAGAGAACAAACAATAGGACATGTCATCTTTGAATTTCACTCTTTAAGGTGGAGATTAAGCTAGTGAGGTAGCACTCTACAATAGAGATTGCATTTAAGGGAATTTATAAGTAGCATGAGCCCTCACTCTGAGAGGAAGGATTTGTGAGGAGTAAAAACTCTGGGTCACAGACATATCATTAACATAAAAGATATATTCTCATAAAACTGACCTTTTGTTCAGAAGACAGATGGAAGGATGAATGTTAAAAGGCACAATATCTTAGTTTTGTACTCAGGGTAGGAGCTGCTGAGTCAGTAACTGCTTTGGAAGTAGATTTTAAATACAATAAGAGTGACTTTTCTTAGGATTTCATTTTGTTACTTACCACAGAACATATCTTGACTTAGCATGGAACATTAGGAGGATGGATTTGTCCATGGCCTTCAACTAACTGCAGAAACCACTACTTGTTAACTTCTTAAGCTATGTGTATTTATTCTTTTGTTCCCTGGAGAATAGATCAAGAACTTTATGGAGGTGTCCTTTTCTCATGAAACCAATTAATCTTTTATGTTTTTCATCATTAACACGCTTCACCCCATGTTACTTTGCTGAAAGATAAAGACTAGCATTTTTAATTCTTCTCATGCAAAATAGCAGATTATAAAACAGTATGTAGAGTATAATCTCATGGTAAATGGTGTTTACCATAATGTTAACGCTGATATTTTTCCAAAGAGAGGGATTATGGGTAATTTTTATTCATTTATTTATTTTTTGCTGTCCTAGGGTGTGGCCATAAAAACTGAAAATGTAAATAATATTATTTTGTCACATTTACAATGTAATAACAATAAGCCATTCATCATGTATTGCAAACTTGGTGGCCTTTCTGATTATTTCATTTTATTTCTATAGGCAATGTGGCTTTTTTTGTGCTAAGAAGAAAGAGAAATACGTTATTAATATATTTGCAGTCACATTGGAATTATACTAATTTGTAATAATCGTGCTTTGAATTGTATAGAAGCTCTGCTTCTGTTTGACTTTGTTCAAGTCATTTAAGCACTTGGGGACTGTTTCCTCATCTGTTAATAAGGGGTAGTGCTAAATTAAATGATCTCTAAGGTCATTCTAAAATTCTGTAATTTTATGAGTGAACATTTTTCAAAGTACTTTCATATTCATGATTTTATTTGATTTCCTGACCGTCCAGTGAGGGAGATAAGATCAGTGCTATTTTACACATGAGGGACTGGGCCACGGAGGGGTTGGATGGTTTGTCCAAAGTCACCCTGACTCTGTATCAGAGCCTGGGTGAGGATTGGCTGTCCTTCTCTGGGCCCGTGTTTCTGGTACTAGGCTGCCTGCCTCAGTGCCTCCAGTTCTCTCAGAGGCTCTGGTGTCTGGAAATGCTGTGGATGTCATGCTCCTGGGTGGGCCCATTGGCCTGGTAGGAAAGGGACTCTGGCTGGGATCTCACATCCCAAGAGTGCCACCATGGCAGGAGAGCAGATAGAAGAACTCACCAGGCCAAGGCAGGGGAGCTGTTGACTGCAAATCATCCTTCTCAACCTAATAAAGAGTGCAGCTAGGCTGCGGAGGGAGCCAGCCCTTCAGCCACAATAGATTCCCCTATGCCTGTTGGAGACAGAAGGCTTGAATACAAGGATCTGGACTAAAAGAAGGAAACTCACTTGGTTTTAGTTCTGGCCTTGCCACAGGTTTCTAAAAGCCGTTGCTGCTCTGATGTTCCAGTTTTCCCATAGTTCAACAGCAGAACCTATCTGCCTCCTCAATGAAACATCACCTTGTGGATCTTACATAAAAGGGGTAGAAGACTATCAGTGTTATGTGCTGCCCTCCAATTGCAGAAGCAGAGAATGGTCTGCGGCCATCAGCTACTTTATGGTGTTCACATATGTCATAACTGATGGTCCTTTCCACTCTTTCTTACTTTTTCCATACCTGGAGTTTTCAGGGAATTCCTTTGGATTAATTCTCTGTTGTAGGGGAATAGCTGCTGTCATGTGCCTAGAACAGTAAATGCTTTAGCAGTGCAGCTGTTCCCAACCAAGGCTTGAAAATCATTGACCAAAGCAGTCCACATCATCTAAGTTAGTTGTTTCAATGCATTACACCCAGGCTGTGTTATCCATCATAAATGTACAAGAAAGCCTTTTTCCCACTGCTATTGATTTTTGCATGGTGACTATTTGTCTGCACTCTTGACAAGATGACAGTTGGCTGACATTGCTGGGCTTGAGTGTCCTTTTATACCTCCTGCAGTCTAAAACTGGTATGTGGGTGGGAAGATTCAGATTAAAACCCACTTAAATTAAATTGCTCCCTTATTGGATTTTTTTCCATATCACTTATTATTGTGCTGTACTGTCAGTTCCAACATCTTATCTCCCTCCACCAAATTATAGTCCTATTTTTTCAGTATTCTATCTCTTTATACTGTTTTCTATACAAATAAGCTTATACTCTCATTTACTAGATTCTAACGTCATTCTTAGGCAGTAGACAATGGCTTAAGGTAGATATTAACATGCCATGCTTTCTAGGAGAGGAGGCAAGTTGCCAAACCCCAGCAATGATAGACTTTCCATTTACTTAACTTCTCAGTCCAATTTGACTAGTCTATATGAGTCTACCCCTAAAGAACAGAGGTTTTCAGCTTGGGCAGGATGTCATTTCTCCTTTATAGGCTACTCAGATTTCATTTTCCACTTGAACTGCATGTATCTTGAGCTCCCTTCATATTACCCAGGGGCTTGATGAATAGCTGGACTCTCCAGTGAGTGGACAGCTCATTAGCCAATCTACAAGGGCATGCTGTGACTATTCTTAATCAAAAAGCCAAGTTTTTAATGGTGGATAGCCAATTAACAGCAAAATGTACCCTCATGAATTTTAACTGTTGCCTTGTCAGAAGTGTCAGTTTGATGTTCTCTTTCATGATGTTTATTTTCCTTATCGTAATTGGGAGCATGGGAGGACCTGGTCGGAATTAAGAATCAGGTGTGTAAAGACAATATTAGGATCGTGATGACTTTTATGCATGCCTTGTGTTATTTTTTTCTTTCTCTTCAGTTAATACCAACAGTCATGATCATGAGTTTCCATCAGACGGGTGCTGGGAAAAAGGATACAGAAAAAGAAGTAGTAACAAAGCTTTCTTTGTTTTTATTTATTATTATTATTATTATATATTTCACAAAATTGGAAAATATAAAAAGCATATATGGAAAAAATATGGAAGCATAAAAAATAAGAAAATCACCCATAATCCCATCACACAAAATAAACTCATGCTAGAATTTTTTTTTTTTTTGGCATATTTTCCTATCTCTTTGGCCTTTGTCTCTATTCCCATCTTTCACACACACATCTAATATAATAGGTATACAAGTATACTAATCTCTATATGTTTATACATGTTTACAAAAATGAGTAGATTCTACAAACTGTTTTTTTTTTTTTTTAATTTATTTTTATTTATTTATTGCTGTGTTGGGTCTTCGTTTCTGTGCGAGGGCTTTCTCCAGTTGTGGCAAGTGGGGGCCACTCTTCATCGCAGTGCGCAGGCCTCTCACTATCGTGGCCTCTCTTGTTGCGGAGCACAGGCTCCAGATGCGCAGGCTCAGTAATTGTGACTCACGGGCCCAGCTGCTCCGCGGCATGTGGGATATTCCGGGACCAGGGCTCGAACCCGTGTCCCCTGCATTGGCAGGCGGATTCTTAACCACTGCGCCACCAGGGAAGCCCCCTACAAACTGTTTTTAACCTGCTCTTATGGTTGATCATTATATTGTGAACATCTCCCTCCAATCACTCCATATATTAGAAAACACGATTTCAACAGTTGCATAGTAGTTCACAGGTTTTATTCAACCCAGCCCTAATCATTCACCTCTTTCTTCTAGTTTCCTTCATCTGAGCCCACACTTTTTCGTTTTTCTTTTTTCCATCCTCACTGTCATGTACATTATCTTCTCACTCTCTTTAGTATATTATCCACCTTACACTGGCTTTTCCTTCCCTCTCAGCAGGAGTTCAAGATGAATACCTTATGAAATTGTGGCCACACTAGTTCTTCCAGGAACCTTCTCCCAAGGTGAACTGAATAAATGCAACAGAGGCCTGAGTATAAGGATGGGAGATGGTGTGAGAGTGGGGATGCTGCTGGCAACGTCCTGGTTCTGGGTATCACCTCTACTTGTAGGAGGCCATCCCTGGTCGTGTAGAGGCACTCTGATTTGGAGGGTGATGAGGTGTGGTTTTCCTGTACTGTGCTCTTCTCTTTGCTTTTGTTTCCACCTTCCTAGACTCCTTCAGAAATCCCTAAACTTCAGTTGTTTAGATCCCGTGTAGAGAGCTGTAGGATGTGGAACCTGATTCCTGTTCTGGCCTGTCCCCCACAGGTTCCATTTAAACTCTTCGGCTTGGTCTCCTTAGAGGGAATCTCAGGGACTTGATGCTTTCTTTGATGTTTCCCTTTAATATGAGCCTTCCTGTTCCATAACCAAACTATAAAGTTGTACCATGTAGTTTTGGTCTAAAAGTAATGGATCATTTGGGAAGATTTGGGATTAGGTATATGAAGGCTAATTTGGATGTGATTTACAGTTATATCATAAGAAACCCATGGAATGGAGAGCCTTTATAAGAAATGTCACTAGCCATACTGAAAATTAAACTGGACAAAAAAATAACCCTCTATGAATTATATGAAGCTGGCTGCCTTCAAATGCCCTCCCTCTCTGCAGCCCAGAGCATGATAATCATTGTAGGATTAAAGGAGAAATTTAGTGTTCAAAGTGTCTCTTCTTTGATGGGAACATTCTTTAACTTTTCTACCCCCTTCTTTCCTTTCCTCTTTTCCCCCATTAAAATGAGGATATCACATATCTAATTGTTGATTAGGGACTGCTGAACGATTTGATTGAAGTAAAACTTAGTCATAGTAAAATGTTATCTCAAACAGGCATTTGGATTCTATGACCTTTATCTCTAATCGTTTTTATTCCAGCTAATAGCCATGTCCTCCACCCCTGCCCAACCTTTCCAATTTCCACTCATCTTGCCAACAGGGAATATTTTTCTTTGTTTGTTTTTAGAGCAATGGGAGTGGGGCTGAGTCTGAAACAATACTAACATGACTTTGTTGATCCTGCAAGCAGTTTAAGTTCTTCTATGGCAGGTTTCTTAACATTTTTGGGGGGGGTCGTATTCCTTTTTGTGAATATGAAAATATTTACAGATTCTCTGTTGTAAAGATTTTATATTCTCTTCTCCTGTTCTGTATGTTTTTAAAGGAAGTTCATGAATCCCTGACTACGGCACCTGTTCTTAGCAACACTTTGAGTGGTGTCAGTAAGTGTAAGAAAACCCTGGTTCTTTCTCTATTCACTGATCACCTTCTTGGTACTTGAAGTGCTTGACCTACTTTTTCAATCTTTTTCTATTCTTTCAGACCCGGATGTGTGTCTTCATGTCCCCACCTCAGATAGGCCCTTTGGCTCTCTCCCTACAGAACCCTCTTACCCTAAATCATTTCTTATCTGAGATAAGACTAAATTCATTTTTTCCCTTTCTAACATTATTCAAATCTTAGCTTGTTCTTTTTCTCCTCAAGAATTTACAGATTCATATTTGATGTTATTTGACGCATACAGTTTTATTTTAGTTAGTTTTTAATGATATATTTTTACATTAAACTTCTTCTGATCTGACATCCTGAAATGCAGTTCTTCACATTAATTGTTTTTTCTTTTTTAAAAATAATTAATTAATTAATTAATTAAATTTTGGCTGTGTTGGGTCTTCGTTGCTGCGCGTGGGCTTTCTGTAGTTGTGGTGAGCGCGGGCTACTCTTCCTTGCGGTGCGTGGGCTTCTCATTGCGGTGTCTTCCCTTGTTGCGGAGCATGGGCTCTAGGCATGTGGGCTTCAGTAGTTGTGGCACGTGGGCTCAGTAGTTGTGGCTCGCAGGCTCTAGAACGCAGGCTCAGTAGTTGTGGCGCACAGGCTTAGTTGCTCCGCGGCATGTGGGATCTTCCCAGACCAGGGCTCGAACCCGTGTCCCCTGCATTGGCAGGTGCCACCAGGGAAGTACCACATTAATTGTTTTTTTTTTCAACCTTAGCTGTAAAGTATGTCAACAAAAGGCATGCTTTCTGTTAATAAATATATTAACATGTTTTTTATTAATAAATGTAATAAATCTATCATTGCATTTAAAATCTAAAAATAGTGTAGAGCTGTTCCCAGAGCTGATTTCTGGAGCAGGTTACAAATTTATTTCAAATTGAAGATTGACTGGGGGTTTTAGCTAAAGGAAGGTATCTAAGTTCAAATGTGGTCACATTTTTGTGAGACTTGGGGTTTGTCTGTATGTTAAATAGTATACCAAATACATTGTGTCTGCTCAGTTGAGACAGTGAGAAGATGAAGAATTCCTCCTCTCCTTCTTGGTTCTGAAAAGGAGACAACAGTCTGAGGTACAACTCTAAAAAGGCACTTCCCTGGTAGATGACCTGGGACAGCAAGCTTCCACAGTTCCCATAAGCAATGAAAAAAGAGAAAACTCTGGTTTGCCCAAAGATTGGTATATTACTCCATCTTGTGCTTACTTACCCTTTTTTGTTTCTTTGTAATTATGTTGCTAGACTGCAGGTGACTGATGGCCATAGGTTATCACCTCAGCTGAATAAATTTATATTTCCTTGAGGAAAGGAAGACTGGGAAAACAGTAGTAATTCTTTTTCCTTCCTAGATTTTTTGCCTAGAAACACATATTAATGTACTATAGGACAGAGCGAACTGTACCATTAAAAAAAAGGAATATGCCAATGTGCTTAATTTTATCGTATCTTTAGTGGACATTTTAATACAATTCTGGGTTTAATGGCATATTCATGCTTGAGTTAGACTAATGATTCTTTTTTTGTTTTTTTTTTGTTTAAGGTGTACAGCATGTTGGTTTGATTTACATATATTGTGAAATGATTACCACAATAGGTTTAGTTAACATCCATTATCTCATATAGATACAATAAAAAGAAAAGAAAAAAAATTCTCCTTGTGATGAGAACTCTTAGGATCTACTCCCTTAACGACTTTCTTATATATCATACAGCAGTGTTCACTATAGTAAGCATGCTGTACATCACATCTTGACATCAGAAAGTGGGCATCTTGACATCAGAAAGTGACTTATGAGGGAAAGAGAATTAGATTATCATTGCACTGTTTTATGGAGAGCAATGCTTTATGCTAGAAGAAAATGGAGTAACATATTTTAGGAAATATGAAGAAAAAAAATGTGAGCCAAAGATTTTTATAGCTAGAAAAACTGACTTTCAAGTATAAAGAGCACAGACTGTTATTAACATACAATATTAATAATATAGTTAATAATAAGAATATATTTCCCATCAGATTTTTCTGAGGAATCTACTAGAGAATGATCCTCAGACAATGAAAGTAATTAGAGAGACAGACATTGCCATAAGGACTAGTGATGAACATTAAACATATAGCTATAAAATAGAACTAAGACTAAATGAGGGCTAAGAGGGAGTAAGAATTTATAAAACAGCAGTACGCAATAAAATGTAGATAAAAATAACTATAAAAATGTGTGCGCAGAGGGCACACCTAACATTCAGATTGTGGTGGCTTTAAAATAATATTTCCCATTAAAGGAAACTAGTGTAGTACAGGGAACTCAGCTCAATATTCTGTAATAACCTAAATGGGAAAAGAATTTGAAAAAGAATGGCTACTTGTATGGGTATAACTGAATCACTTTGCTGTATACCTGTAACGAACACATCATTGTTAATCAACTATACTCCCATATAAGATAAAAATTTTAAAAAAAATTTTAAAAAAGGAAACTAGAACTTGGAGAATTGGTCAATTCTAGGTCTGGGGCAGGAAATGCACAAGATTAGTCTGGAACATCTTGTCATACCATGAAGCTAGGAAGCTATCAAAAACTACTGGGGTTTGTCGAAAGAACTCAGGAACCAACTTTAAGAGCTTCCCATTGGGACAATTTAAGCTTCGAAAGAGGTAATTGCAATTGAATGAAACCTATAAGTTATGTTTAAATCCATGGATACATAATTGTATTTTAAAAACCTAACCACCTTCAGAAGATTCTAAGGAACCAATTCATTTTCTTGAAAATGGTAAGTAGAGGGAAAGAATCAAACATTTATCCTGCCTTTCCAATATGAACCACAGGGAAACCAAAGAGTAGATGAGGGGAAGCACATATTTACAAAAAATTTTTAACTAATAAATGAAAAAAAAAGGATAAAATTTAACTATCACCATTTTACAAACCTCAAATGAATGACTAGATTTAGGCATTAAGCCTCAACAGCTGCTAATGGAGAAAGAGAGATAACTAGACATTAAATGCTTTTTGGTGAAAGGCCACAGTAATTAGAGTCTTTGCAATGGGATGGAACCCAAACCTAGTCAAGGTTCCGGATCCACCTGCCAATTTGAAAGAAATACACTGGACAGAGGAACATGCTGAACTGTACCATGTTCATCAGCATTGTCTGAACTGTGAGAAACTCTGCAGGTCAAATGCCCCAGATCCTAGAACAAAAAAATTGTAAGGCAAAGAAAGGGATGGTTGAGAAATCTGTGGATTAAAAGGGACCTAAAATACGTATCGGATTTAATAAAATGGGCAAGACTAAAATATGATGTCTAGGAATGTGTATTTATGTGATAGAACTTATGTGATAGAAAAAAGTGATTATTATAAAAATAGTGCTTACTTTTGGGAGGCAGATGGTGTTTGAGATACGGATGGTGCACACGCATGTGGTATCTTAGGCTGGCAAAGGTCTATATCTTGACTTAGGTGGTGGTTGCAGGATGTCTACCTTATAATAGCTCATTAAACTATACATAAGTTTTTTGTGGTTTTTCTTTCACAATTAAAAAGTTAAAAGCCAAAAAAGGAAAATAAGATTGGATGGGACTTTTATTCCTTCTCCCAAGTAAATTCTGTGATTCTTCCTCTGCTCATATATGTGGTCTGAGATCTTATTAATGCCTAAAGTTCAAAGACTCCTAAAATAGGGGACAAATTCATCTTTATGTGACAGTATGCCCAATGCTCTAGAGACTTGACATGGTTCAAAACAGACATAATTTTCTTTTGGAGTCCAGAATTTTTCTGCATTTTATTTGCCTCCAGGGAAAATAATATGACTTTATATGTTCGTTGTCATCAGTGAGAATTTCTAACACTGGGGTGTCAGGGAGCTGGGCAGTAAATCTCAGTGGACTAAACCACTGTCCTAAGTGGCTTACTCACGCTGTAGCACTCCCTGTATAGCTGCTAAAAATGACTGCAAGCTGGACTTTCCAGAAGCTAGAGTTGATCTTTATTAAATCTATCCATCCATTGTGTGAACTTGGCCACCTGGGAATTGTAAGAAGAAAAATGAGTCCCCAAGGCTTGTACATTGTGAAAGGCAAACTCTCCCTCACCGCCAAGCAGTCCTAGAAATTAAATCTTTTTTTCTTAGTGATTCACTAAGTGTTTGCAATCGTGGTCCACACATTTAGTTGTTGTCAAGATGGATGTTTCTGAAGGAATTATCTTTTCATTTCATGGTGAGATTCTTTTTATCTTCCAGTTACTTCAATTACTGACAGAAACTGGACATGAGAGGCTCAGGTAGTGAGGTTTCATTTGTACATTAGTGCTCAGGGATGAGGGTCCCACATATACTGCATTATGTCCACATCTGATGAGCCACAGCAGCCTCTTTCATGGACAATGATGGAGACTTCTGAACTTCCATTCAGGGTCTAGCCTTTCAGTCAATATCTAAAAAAATAAAAGAAATAACCAGTGATGATTATTGACCACAGTCAACTCTTTTCTTTGCAGAACTCATGTAAAATAAACTGCTTCATAAATAATGCTGGAGTGACTGTCGAGGGCTGAAGGCAAATTCTTTGCATTAGGCCATGGAGCATATATCAGAGAGGCATTAGCAAAGGTGCGATTTATCCAGTCGCAATGGTGAGCAGATACGTATAGAAACATCTTGGGAGAGAAAAAAAAAACTTCCATAGAAACATTTGTGGGTGGTGGGGAAAGATTTTTTAATTTGAAGGTTTGGGAGTATTGGGGAATGAAATAAACACTATGAAATGAAACCTGGAGGTCAGAAGTGAGAGTGAGCTCATTTGCATTGCTTTTGGATTTGTTTACAACTTACTTAAGAGTCCTTCTACCATGAGAAAGTTGGCATTCAGAGGAAGGAAAGTAATTTATAAAGTTGAAAAAAATAAATCCTCCATCACCATAAAAGTGCTTTATCTTGCTCTAGTAGCTAGTTTTAAAAATGAATCCTAATGACTTCAGTTCCTCTGAAGTTTTTGCATAGACCAGACTCAGTGCTGCAGAGTAGGCTGACCAGGACCTGATGCCCGCTTTGGACCACCTCATGTTGCCTGCACCTAATACACATGGAGTCCTGTGGACTTTTTATGGAGCTCCCTGTAAGACTGGCTTGGGAGACCCTGAGCATCTGGCCAATGTAGCAGAATCCATGGGCTGGGACTATGCAGAAGCTTTGGCCCAACAGAGTGAAACTGCTGAACTTCAGCTTTTTCACTATTTTGCTTCACTTTAAAGAGCAGCCTCAGCTTGAACAGCTGGAGCTAAATTGCAGGGGAGAGTGTTTCCATGAGCTTCAATGGCTTTCACAAACGAGCTTGTGGAATCCGGCCACTGTCAGCAGTGTCCAAACATGCCATCTGATTGTGTCTCAGTGAAATGAGGGTGGTTTCATTTCCCTTTTTAAAGTCCATTTCCCACACAATCAAACCTCTAGTCAGGCCCACTTACTTCTGTTTTTAGCAGGGAGTTGTTTAGGTGAGGGAAATATTTGGAGGCACTTATTGTTTATATGACTTTGGGGGACTTTAGGTCTCCTGGGCTTCCCGAGCCTAAACTGGCAGATAATGGGCCTTAAAGTGAAAGCTAACTGCCCTAGCTCAGGATTTAAATCTTAGTATCTGGCCTTTTTCTCTCTTTTGAACTTTTGTCATTTTAAATCAAGAATGGTTGGGCTTCCCTGGTGGCTTAGTAGTTTAGAATCCGCCTGCCAATGCACAGGACATGGGTTCGAGCCCTGATCCAGGAAGATCCCACATGCCGCGGAGCAACTAAGCCCGTGTGTCACAACTACTGAGCCTGCGAGCCTCAACTACTGAAGCCCGCGCGCCTAGAGCCTGTGCCTCACAAAAAGAGAAGCCACCGCAATGAGAAGCCCGCGCACCGCAACAAAGAGTAGCCCCCGCTCGCCACAACTAGAGAAAGCCCGTGTGCAGCAACGAAGACCCAACGCAGTCAAAAATAAAATAAATAAAATAAATAAATTTATATATAGAAAAAAAAGAATGGTGATGACTTGACACACATGCCCCCATTTCTTCCTTGTGCCAAAGGCTGACATTACTTATGGTCATTGATGCCTTTCTACTAAATCTGTGCTCAACCTGAGAATACTTATTAATGTGGCCTATCAATGAATTAGCCTGTGTGTTGAATTCTATTTCCTATCCTTTTTTTTTTTTTTTTTTTAAAGAAATTCACGTTCTTTTATTTATTTATTTATTTATTTATTTATTTATTTATGACTGTGTTGAGTCTTCGTTTCTGTGCGAGGGCTTTCTCTAGTTGCGGCAAGTGGGGACCACTCTTCATCGCGGTGCGCGGGCCTCTCACCATCGCGGCCTCTCTTGTTGCGGAGCACAGGCTCCAGACGCGCAGGCTCAGTAGTTGTGGCTCACGGGCCCAGTTGCTACGTGGCATGTGGGATCTTCCCAGACCAGGGCTGGAACCCGTGTCCCCTGCATTGGCAGGCAGATTCTCAACCACTGCGCCACCAGGGAAGCCCTCTATTTCCTATCCTTGATAAGAGATGCTTCAGTGACAGTGGAGTGGAGTGGCCCAAGAGACTGGTAAGTTGGCCCCGCCCCCGTATTGTAATGAATGGAGCCTTGGATAGAATGGTTAGAAGGACTGTGTTCTTTGTCTCAGTTAACTTCAACTACATTTGATCTCTTTGAAACTTAGTTTTCCTCATCAGAAAAAATGACATACCCATTCTGAATACCTTGCAGTTTGTTGTAATATACATAAATAAATAAATGGGTGTGGATGCCTTTGCAAACTGCCTAGTGTGACACAAATAAAAGCTGTTAGCAACATAATGTATTGCAGATTTCTGCTTCCCTATTTCCTAGACTCGGAGGAGCTATTAGGTGCCAGGTACTTTAAGTACCGAAAACTCCCAGGATTAATAGTGCTGTGGAAAAACCACTAGACTGGGATTCAGCATATCTGGGTTTTTGTTTATATCCTGTAACAAATTGCTACAATATCTTGGGTGTTTGGACTCTACATCCATATTTGTAAAATTGGAAGGTTGAAATAGATGAGTGAGTGTTAAGCATTGTTTTTAGCACTTGGAACCACATTGCTAATAAAATCTTATGAAACCCTTATATGTAAATGAGATATATAAAAGGAGCTATGCTAAATCATATGGGAGTGGGATGTCCAGACACCTGCCTGATTGACCTCTTTTGCAAGTGTCCCAGAGGCACCCTTGTGGCACCTTAGGGTCCCCTGGAACACAATTTGAAAACCACTAGACCAGATGTTCTCCAAGATCCATTCAAACTTTAACATTCTGTGATTCTAACCCCGCAAAGAAGACTAATATCTCAATGCCTTGATCAATTTTTTCTAATAGAAGCAACTGGAAATTTATAGTAATGCCTGTGCAAGCACAGCCAGCAGCTAGACTAAATGACACACCCATTCCTTTGTTTTCTTTTAAGAAGTGGCCTGTAGAGGACATCAGAAATGTCTGTTGCACTCTACAGAGCCATCTTGTCTATGGAGACACCTGTTTCATTAAGCCTCGAATCCTCCATCCTCTTTCCTTGTAACAAATTCAGGTCCACAGAAATGTGTTTCATGCTGTCCATGTGCCAGGCACGATGCTGCCTGGGGTACCTTCATGCTGGGGTTACAACAGGCACTAACACACAGCCCTACCTTAAGGATCTCACACAGTCACAGTAGTTTTCAAACTGTGCTCGGCAAGTACAACTTTATGTCTTAGGCATTGCGTATCAGGATTGTATTAGTTTTTTAAGTGTTGGTGCAACACAATAGTTTGATTTTTGTGCCTGAAATATTTGGTTTGCTTTATCTGCTGTAGCTTGTCTAGGTTTACACCATCAAGCGGGATGGATGGCAATGCTTGTGATTCAGGGTTCAGTGACAGCAGCTCTCAAGAAATAAGTTCTGGCCTCATTTGTGAGTTCTACAAAGCATTTGGACTTTCTTTTTTAAAAAAATAAGAAAAAATAAGAGATTTTAAAAATATATTTTAAAAACATTTTAGAAATTAAAGCAATAATGAAATGAAATTAGCCCTCTCCTTTTTAAACTGTACACAATATAACCCCTTCATAAATTGCTTTTGGATTATTTATTCTGAACTTGGTTAAGTGTCATAGAACTGAGCTTCTCTAAAAATGATGAAAAAAATCTTCAACAAGCTATCACCTTTGGGAGTAGTAATAGGAAAATGGACATATGTAGGAGTGTTTAATTTTTTCTTTTCCTTCAATAAAAATAATGGTCTTTTCTCATCCAAGAAAAATATTGTATCATCCAGAAATGGACTTCTTCATCTTTCAGATTACATTCCAAATGTAGTCAAATTCCAACAGTGTCCTTGAACCTCTGTCATTCCATACTATACTTAGATATAGAGACCATCACCTAAGCAACTTGCAAAATATGTAAGCTTCTGACCAAAGGAAAAAAGACAGGTGAAGGTGATCGTGAGCGTGAAGTACATTTATTAAGACACCAAACCTAAAGCTGAAGTCAAACTAAATGACAATCTGCCAACTCATCCTCTAGAGTGTCCTGTTCATGGAGATTTCAGAAGTTCCTGTGAGAGGAATTTCGATTTCTCATCCCTTCCTCTTGCTCCACAGAAGGGTGACACAAAGAACCATCCTATTCTCCAGATAGGAGATTCCATTCTGTTTCAGGAATGTAGTGAGGTTGAGGTGGGCTAGGGCAGAAGTGTAGTATTTTGGGTAAGTCGGGGAGGGGGCTCAAAAGACAACTTCCCATTTGGCAATTTTTTTGTGTGTTTTAAATATAGTATTTAAAAAAGGAGACCTATTTTTTCTCCAACTTCAGGCTAATACATTTTAAGGGATACATCAGAGATAGAGTACAAGCAGCGATAACTATAAATTATTTTCCTGAAGGGAACATTTTGGATTCAGGTATTGATTAGGATCCTCCGTGAAAATGAGAGGAGCAAAGGTTGATAGGCTCAAATCAATGTCATAAAAGCAAGAATAGTAGCTGCCAGGACCATTTGTGGATTAAACATTATTGGTGTTTATCTGGCATTGATGCTGGTTATAAAGATCAATTTCAACCTACCTGGTTTTTCCCTTTCCAACCTGACTAGCTAGGATAAAATGCTTAGAAAAAGAGTTACTCCCTAGGTTTTAAAATTACACAAATATTATGGGATCTAAGATACTCCCACACGTATCTTCCCCTACCTGAGTTAGAACCAATTGAGAGGTGTCAGGAAGATGACTTTAAAATATCACCTTTATTTCTGATAAAACTGATTTTGGAGAGTATGTTTTTTATCTGCTTGTAAGTGAATTCCCTTTCTGAAGGCAGAACTAGACAGAATTCACATCAGCCACAGATAGCAAAATGGCATTGTGAGACTCCTAATATATGACATGGAGGAGCAGAGCAGAATGTGTGCTTCTTTAAGGAAGAGAAAGAGAGGAAGCACAGCCTAGGCGCTGAGTGCTGCATTCACGTTCCAAGCTCCTTTGCTTGCTCCCTTTGCAGGAGTAGAGAAAGGCTGGCCTGTTCTGCTGGAGGGGTCCCTCAGTTGGAAGGAATTCTCTGGGCAGGGTGGGAAAGGAGCATTCCTTACAAGGATACATTCTCATTATAAGACTACACTCCCCAATGACTTGCTGTGTACGTTCAGAGCATTCATTAACTTTTCTGAATCTTTCCTCATCTGTAAGAGGGACATAATAAAGACCCACATCTATCACTTAATTGATTGAGATAATTCATGCATGATAAGCTGGATCTAGCCCCTGCCTACCTCTCCTAGATCATTCTACCTTTATTCTCAACACTCTGGCTTTACAGTCCTTCAGTTCCTGCACACATCATGCTCTTGTTGTCTCGGGATTTTTGGTATGCAGTTATCTCTACCTGGACAGGCTTTCCCATTTTTCTGGATCTGATTAATTCCTACTTATTCTTCAGTTCTTCACTTAAATGTAATTTCCTTAGTTATGCTTTTTCCTGACCCCTTTCATTATCTAAATTGCCCTTTATTATTTCTCACTCACAGCATTTGTGATTCAGAATTTATATTTACTTAAATAATTATTTGTTTAATGTCTATTTTCCCTGACTGCAAATTATGCATATAAGAACAGGGACTGTGTTTATTGTGTTTACCATTATATACTGAGAGCCTTGCAGAGAACCTGGCATATAATAGTTACTCAGTAAATATGTGTTTAATGAATATGTTAAATGCCTAGCATGTCGTGTGTGTCTTATTGATATTAGTTTCCTTCTCTTCTGTCTCAAAAACCATCAGCGCACTGGTTTATATGATGGTAGACCCATCACTGGATAGCCTTTCTCTTGTCCTTCCACTTTATTTTATTTTTAAATACTTTTTTGATATGGACCATTTTTCAAGTCTTTATTGAATTTGTTACAATATTGCTTCTGTTTTATGTTTTGGTTTTTTGGCTGCGAGGCATGTGGTATCTTAGTTCCCAGAACAGGGATCGAACCCACATCTCCTGCATTGGAAGGTGAAGTCTTAACCACTGGACCGCCAGGGAAGTCCCTTATCCTTCCATTTTATAACTCTACCTCCATAAGTGGAGAACTACTTGTGAATTAGTACTATAACTCTTTAATCACTGTGGAAGATTTTTAAGCTTCTTGAAATAAAAATCTTTTTATTTAACTTTACTCACCAGTGTGCCCTGGAATAAATAGTGCTACCCCCAAAATGGAAAGTCTTAGAGAGTACAGCTAATCTTCTCATAGAAATCAAAGTGACTGAAACCCAGGCCTTACATCTCTTAGTTTTGTGTTCTTTCTTCCAACTGTATCCACTTAACAGTGCTAGCAGAAGCTACATAATAATTCCATTTTGTGTCTTTTGTTCTAATTTAGATGATTTTGTTCTTCTGAAAGCTAATGGGTGACTTGCCTCTTTCACATATTCTTTTGCATCAGCATCTCTGAGTAGGTTTGCCACCAACTAGCTGTGGGACCTGGGATAAGTTACTTAACCTCTTTTGACTGAGTTTCCTCATCTGTTAAATGGGCATGATGGTAGGACTCATCTCAAAGATTATGAAGGTTAAATGAAATAATTTATGCTTTGCATGGTATATAGTTTCTGGAAGATGGTAAGAGTTCGGTAAATAAAGTTTAATGCTTTTGGTTCTGTTATGCAATTGTCCATCAACTCTTTTAGCAGCCTACTGAACTTCGATAACTGTTCTGAATTCTGTAGTAAGTCTCAACTCTCAATATTGATTCTGATGTAGAGTCTTCAGACTCAAGCCTTTCAGAGGCATTTTATTGAGTTCCTTGAATTTGCAAATCATAACACATGGAGCTCTGAAGGATGGAACATGGATATAGAATTCCTGCTTAAGGGAACTTCATGTGATTGGCAGCCCCATTATGCAGGACTGAAATGTGAGGGTAAAATCACAGTGACTTCTGCCTCCCCATGTGTTAGAGTGGATTTGGCCTGTTTGTGGCATGCCCCTTTCTTCCCTCAGTGCTCCATATGGGACCTTCTGGAAGGTGGGTGGCCTTTTCAGATGGAAGAAATTCTTTGTCATTCAAGGGTATCTGAGTTTTTATGATGGTCACAAAGCATGGAGCTGATCTCCCTGTGCTATGCGGCTGCTTCCCACTAGTTATCTATTTTACATTTGGTAGTATATATAAATCCATGCCACTCTCTCACTTTGTCCCCAGCTTACCCTTCCCCCTCCCCGTGTCCTCAAATTGCACTTGGGAACTTTAAAAGCCATTTTCACAGTTAGTGCCTACAACACCCCTGGAGGTCTAAGTGGGGCTCATGGTTGAGTGGGCGGTGCTGTTACTGTATTTGAATGGTTGATTCATTCATAAGTCTGTGGGCTGTGCAGGGGGAACCTTCTCTTAGCTACTAGTGGCCCCACCGAAAATAGTTGTCTGTCAAATATCAGGAGCTCCCAACTTAGGAAGAAAAGCTCAAGATTTCTGCCTTGCGATTCTGGTCTACAAAACCACTTAGATTTAGTGCTATGGGTGTTGTTGAAAGGACCTGCCAAAACATTCCCCCAGTTCCCTAGATGGATACTCAATCTCTATCTCAAATCTGCTCTAGGTTCAGGGACCAGTTTAATGGCTGAAATCAGGAAAATTTCTCTGCATCTCAATAGTTTTGCTGGATCCTATTTTGACTTGACTTCTGGTTTAAAGTGATTGGGTCCTTGATTTAATTTAGCCACATTCCACCTTATTCTCTGAGCCTGTACCTTGGTTCCTCTACCTCTCAAATCCCAATCCTATTGCATCCTCATTAGTAAAATCAGAAACTCACAAACCCGAGACCCAGCCTTGAGAGGGGTTCCTTCTCAGTTACCTACCAATCTTGCTCTTTGGAACATCTCTCTCAAGGAAAACTCTTGATATGGGCATTCAAATTCCATAATTCTCCAAACGATATACTCAGCCACTTTTCTATTAAAAAAGGGCTTTATGTATACTGCTTAGAGAGAAATTAACCAAATTATTCTGGCGGTGCTTCAGATTAAGATTAAATGAAAAAAAAAAAATCAAGAGAAACGAAAAGCGTCCATGAACGGTATTCTAATTAGCACAGAAATTGCTGGACTAACTTTTCAATTCACTTATTCCAATATTTTAGCAGGAGGCTGGGGGAGGGGAAGTAACTGTGTTTGTCCTCTATATACACAGGCTGTTTTGCAACACATTTAACTCACCAACTGCAGTTTTGTAATCAAACTTTCTACTTTGTACTTCATAGAAAGGGCCCTATTTTTCATTTTCATTCAACCTTGTGTGTGTGAAGCAGTGTGGAAGTGATTCATTTTGTGTGGCTCTACACTTACACTTGGGAGATCTTGGCTTTCTGTGAAGTACATCAGTTCCAACATTCATGGGAACATTTGGACTACTACTGTTTACTAGTATAAAAATCTGTGTTAAAAAATGTGAGAATCACTGCTTTCTATGTAAGATGTCAATAGTTTTATAATGGCAATAAATATTTAAGGGAGGAAGGAGGCACAGTGTTTAACTTATTCTAAAGCTTGACATCCCAAGCGATATAATTTAATCACAACAGCCCCACCCTCCAGTCCTTTAATATTTTACCAAATACATTTCATGAATAAATATTAGTCAAGTACTTCTGGAGTTTGTGATTAAATATTAACAGGGTTATTTTTACAAAATGCACAGGAACATTTCACAGGATTGTGTCTATAAATGTAAATAGATCTACAGATGTTTTGACAGAAACTTGTGGTTTCGTTTAGTGACACCTGCTTTAAGTATGATTTATTATTAGAAAAACATTTTTTTCTTTTTTTGCTTCTTCCTCATCAGTGTGACTTATGATTTATCATCATCTGAAAGTATGATTTTTACCAGGGCAATGAAGAATAAAGGGTTTTGTAATTTATCCTAATAAGCTTGAATGGGAATCCACTTGCTTTGGACATTTCCAGCCAGGCATAATTTATCCCCATCCTTGGCTGTGAAACAGTGTGGATCTTCTTAACTGAGTCCCTGACAGATGGTTTCAGTGTTTTCAGGACTTCATTTCCAATCATTTTGCCCATATTGCAAAATTGGCCTTGAAAAAGGGTAAAGAGTTGTTATGCTGCATTAACATCCCTTCAGAATTGCTTGCTGTGAAGGGCATGAAGAAATGAAGGAAATCAAGAGAGAAATGCTCAAAAAATATGCTTCTGGAAATTAGAAATGTTAACAACATACTGATGGTCCCAGATTACATCACAATCTCCATTTAATTTTGATTGTAAATCCCAAAGACACATTAAATGCAATAATAAAAACACAAATATCCAGTTAATGTGGCTCATAAGCCATTCTGATGGCATCCATAATGTGGAAAGTTAGAAAGGGCTCTAGTTTAGGCCGGCTTCCTGTCGTCTTAAATCCTGCTGATAGGTACCACCACTGTTAGATGTGCAGAGATTCTCATAGTACTGTTCAAGTCTTGCTACTGGCTCATAATGAAAGCACTCAAATATCTACATTCATTTTCCAAGAAACATGAATTGATCACATTCAGCATGCCAAATTTCCATTTTCTGTTGCAGCTTCAGCTGACTGACTTCTTCATCTAAAGTGCTGTTCTTTTCTTTTTGTCGCCTTTTAGTTTATGATCAAAATCAATGAGGACTGAAACTTTCCACAGCCATCTATAAAATGCAATTACTGTATACAACACTCAGTAAAACTCCTGTGGTGTATATGTTGAGACATAATTTATGCTACTTACCTCCAGAGAGGTATCGATCTTTCTCTGTGAATGTTTTACAAAAGGGTCTCTTGAGTGCAAGTGAAAGAAAATATGTGGCTATTGGGGCTGATCTGTAATTTGATTAATAATGACCAATCTTGTGAACTTGACTCCTCACTGCACTTTTATGGTGATCTGACCTTAGAATTTTAGCTTTTTTTTTTTTTCTTTTGCCATTCTTTTCGGAGGCGTAGTTATTGCTACATTTTGATGTGCTAATCTTGTTACTTGCCTTATCCATGATATAGCTCTCATCAAGTTTGGCAGCACTATAGGGGATGAACACTAAATCTGGAATCAGAATACCTTAGTGTGTCTTCCGGCTCAGGCACTTAATAGTGTGTACTTCGAGCATACTGCTTACCTCCCTGAATCTCAGTTATAGTCTCTGTGAAGTGGAACCAGGAATCCACTTCCAGTGACATTATTTTCTGAGGATTAAATGAGGTATTTAATTTATTTAGTCGAGAAACATTTATCAACCAGGCAATTTGACAGGCATCAGGCATTTTGACAGGCTTTTGCAGGACATGATGTTAAATAAGACAGACATGATTCCTGCCTTCATGGAGCTTACATAGTCCATGGGTATGTAAATAAAATCCATGTAATTGAATAAGTTACACATATGGAAGGTGGCTTCATCATCATTATTGTTATATTGTCGTAGTTGTTGTCATGCCTGGGAGTAGAAAGCAAAATCATGCTGATGCTGTTCCTGACAGTCAGTCCCATTGGTGGAGGGAATAGTTAGAGCTAATGACATGGAAATTGTTCTGACACTGCACAATCAGCCTTCTTAATGCTCCAAAGCTTAGCATTTACTAGTTTATCCCCTTAAGTTTGGCTGGAAGCTCTATTTATTGATTATTTCCCTTGTAGCCAGAGTGTTCTAAGTGAAAGAGACAGTAAGAAAAAAGAAGGAAAGGCCTCTTCTTTATACTCTTCTAAAATGTAATCTATCAGAGTCAATGAGCATGGGAAGTTCATTTTCAAAGAATAAACCTTCCTGTTTCATCCATGATCACTCAGGATCTTATCTTGGTTCGCCATGTGATGGATAATCCACCATCTCAACTGTCTCTGTGAGGCAGGACAAATCTGATTAAGGGATTGTGCCCTTTGAACTAGGAGATTTTAGTTGTCACCAGGGTTATGTTATGGGATTTTATGTCTTCTAAATAACATGGGGACAACTGTTAGCTTGCTTGGAAGAATGTCTCCTTCTGAGCCTTCTGTAACAGCCATGGAAGGAAGTGTGTTTTAAATTACTTGAAGTTTTAACCCTATATATAGCTCTTGCTATTTCAACACTGCTGAATGAAGGGTAGAGTTCAAACCTAGTACTTTGCTGATATAAAAGATGGCAGCAGGTAAGTAAATGATAAATGATCAGACTGC
The DNA here is from genome assembly GCF_009873245.2 of Balaenoptera musculus. Taxonomy (NCBI): domain Eukaryota; kingdom Metazoa; phylum Chordata; class Mammalia; order Artiodactyla; family Balaenopteridae; genus Balaenoptera; species Balaenoptera musculus. Next base: position 63,374,671 of record NC_045793.1, read on the forward strand.
CTTATGCTTTGACTTTGCTTACTGCTGTTCCCAGAACCTTATATTCTCCTGGAATATTTGTCTGTACTATGTGAAGAAAGAACATTTTGTCCTGATAAAATGAAGGATCAGCTCAGGCTAATTTACCTTGAGCAGGAATCTGGACAGTAGAATAAACTTCATTGTTATATGACTACAATATATTTTCCCACCTTGACCTGGAGTTAGTGTCCACTTTGGGGATTAGAGGAAAATTAATTGCCTATTTTCAACTCACTGAGGTCAGCAACATAATAAAATGCTCATTTATATGCAATCAGAAAGATTATATGGTCAAGGAAACTTTCCAGTGAGGTCAAGGTCCACTTTTTGGCTTAAGAACAAGAGTCTGGAAGAAGCTGCTTCTATTCAGATGAGATCCTCATATGTGCAAGAAAGTGAACTCTTTCTCTCTTTTAAGTTGAGAGAATTTTCTGCATGTTTGAGGCAATAGGAGTAACATGGGGATACTGCTGGATAAGATCAATAGGATGGGGCGTTTAATCCTAATTTTGTTGGGTTAAATAAGAGTGAGAATCCAAAAGTTAAATGAAGGAAAGCATAGGGAGTAGTTAGTTGATTTTAAAAGTATTTTTCTGTTAGGGCCATACCTATGTATCCTAGATTTTTTACTGTCTCCAATTTTGGAGGCCCTAACTGAGAATCAGGTGGTCAGCAAGCTCATAGGAGGTATGTATTGGCACAACTTTGTTTTCTAATTCCTTCTTGAATTTTCATAGCAGAATAAAATTTTTAGGCAGACAAGTATAATTTCTCTAGGTAGATGTTTATTTCTGCAAAGAGGAGAAGGAACTAATATTTCTTGAATACACAGAATGTGTTCAACCCTGTGATAAACACTTTTACATGTATTATTCAGTTTTCCTCTCTTTGTATCGAATTGTGAGGCAGTTATTTTTTTTTTCATTTTATTTCTGAGGGAGCTAGGATTTAAACTTATTTGTTGTGCAACCTTAACTGACGTCTGTGAACCTCAGTTTCTTATTTGTTAAATGAGGCTAATAATACCTTCTTCATAGATATTTAACAGTACAATGTGTATAGAGTTAAGATCAGACATAGTAAAGATTTCAGAAAATGGTTGCTTTGAATTTTTTTTTTACTATTGTTACAAGTATATTTCCTCCCCAAATACCTTGACAAGGCAAATAAAATGCAGTCAGTCATCTAAATGGTGATCTTTGAGAAGTGCCAACCAATTGGTTCAATCAAGTCGACAGAATTATCTTGAGCTTAAATCACTGAATTAACTGTTCTTGTTCTAGGCGTACATAATTTCATGGGTGAATCTACATATGAGATGCAACTGATTTAGTGGTTCAGCTTTTATGGGCACATGGTAATACTTTGTGGTGGTGAGAATATGGTCCTTGCAATCAGAGAGACCTGTTCAAATCTCAGGGCCACATCCTGACCATACCTTCACTGAAAGCTGTCTCCTTGGTTAAGTTTGCACTTTTATTTCCTCATATGTAAAATGGGGATAGTATAGATTTTTGTGAGGTTTAAAAAGGGATGTTAAAATAGAAGTCTCAAGTAGACATCATGCATTTTTCAGGGTTCTCCAGAGAAACAGAACCAATCGAATATTTATCTATCTATCTATGTATCTATCATCTATCTATCTATCCATATCTATCGAGATTGACTTACAGATATATTTATTTTAAGGAATTGGCTCACATGGTTGTGGGGACTGGCAAGTCTGAAGTTTGGATGTTAGGCCACCAGGCTAGAATTTCATGCAAGGGTTGTTGTTGCAGTCTTGAGCCCAGAGGCAGTCTGGAGGCAGAATTCCTTCCTTCTCTGGAAACCTTAGTCTTTCCCTTAAGACTTTCAACTGATTAGATGAGGCCTACCCACATTATGAGAGTGATCTTCTTTATTCAAAGTCTACTGATAGAAATGTCAGTCATATCCAAAAAGTATCTCCGCAACAACATTGAGACTGATGTCTGAACAAACAATTGGACATCATAATCTAGCCAAGTTGACACATAACATTAACCATTACACATAACAATATAATGGATAAAAAATTCCAAAGCTGGTTTTACCTAGGTTGAATTCATAGAAGCAATAATCAGGAACAAATTCCCTACTTTTCTAGCCTTTGTCACATTCTGAAAATATGAAAGGGTCTAGGGAGAAGGAAGAGGAGTCAAGATTTGTGAAGAGATGTAATTGAAGAGAGGTATGGTGTATTGTGGATCTGTACCCTCCCTTACCCCAGGGATGTGGGGTGCATATTATCTCCTTTGCCTCAAGCTTCGTGAAAGAGATTTCCGTAGGTCTCCTTGGAAAACCTGAAGTGCGTCCCTTGCAGTTGGGAGAAGACCTAGAGAACCAGGGCTTACACATGCATGAGGATGGTAGCATGGCCTATGGCTGCCATAGGGTTGGTGTGTATTCCTGGAATTTGTTAGGCAGGGTATGTGATGTTGTTTCTGGTGAACCATGGGAGAGAGAGCTAACATGGGTGATCATGTGTCTCTCCAATAAGGCCTCCTGAAGGGACCAAGGGATCCTGAGGCAAGAATCTAGAGGGTCAACACTAGATTTCTAGGGACTTTTCTGGTGGTCCAGTGGCTAAGACTCCACACTTCCAATGCAGGGGGCCCAGGTTCCATCCCTGGTCAGGGAGCTAGATCCCACATGCTGCAACTAAGAGTTCGCATGCCACAACTAAGACCCGGCACAGCCAAATAAATAAATAAATAGTAAAAATAACCCCAAACATTAGATTTCTAGAGGCTGAGGAAGGAGTAGGTGGCAGTTAGTTAGAACAGAAATATATCAGATAACTTGCAGCCTTGAGATTCTCCCAGTAACCCATTAGAGCACCCACTGTAGAGTCAGCTTCAAACTCTTCCTGACCAAGAGCATGTGAAGGCTGTTACAGCAGTACCAGTTCATGTAAGGTCTTTCTTCACCCTTTGTCTCTCTTTTCTCTACCTCCATGAGATACCCTTCAACAACCACAGAGGAGCTGGTATACGTGGTGGGGAGCACAAGGCAGAGAAATCCCCAAACCAGCCACGCCCCTCTTTCCCACTCTGCTGTCTTCCAGCCTGAGAGAGCCTGAAGAGGAAGAGGGGAGATGTTTTAATATTAAATTAAGTTCAGAGTTTTGATTAATATAATAGACTAGACATTCTACTTTCTGAATTAAAATTGTTTATAATTTAGAGCAATTGTATTTGCAATTTAAAAGAAGCCAACAGAGAGCAGAAAAGCCTTTTGACTTGTTCAAGTTTTCATTTAGGGTCATGGGGAGACGAAAGAGAATTGTGTCTCGAGTACCTGACAAGTGGTTCTCAACGTGTGGTTCACCAGACCCTCCACATCAGTGTTGCCTGAGAACATGTTAGAAATGCAACCCTCCCCCTCAGCCTACTGACTCAGAAACTCTGGGCAGTGGGGTTCAGCAATCTCAAGCCCTTCAGGTGATTATGATGCAGGCTAAGCCTTGAGAACACTTGTCGTAGAACAATGTCTGACAGTAGCGCAAGAAAAATGTAGTGCCCACCCACCATGCTCAAATAAATCTATTTAATGACCAATGCCTCTCTCAATATATGTAAAGGAGATATGTAAATAACAAAAGATTTAACCTGTTTCCTTACAGCAGTAACATTACAGCTGACATTTCCTCTTCTGTAGGAGATAATCATCCCTGCTCTTCTTATTTTGTGAAAATATTGCATCAAATGAGCTAATGTATTTGAAAATGCTTTTTAAACCATGAAGCACTGTACATATGCAGGTTATTATTAGAAGTACCTTATTTACATGGACATCAGTTTCATTTTGAAAGTGATATCCTTGGGGTTTGCTGATCATTTAGCTTTCATTATCATATCTGTCAACCAGCTCCTACCACTAACTAATAAGGTATCAAGCAGAAGAGCCAAATGAGGGGGAGAAATTGGTCAAATTATGGCTAAATACTTTAATTTCAGTGAGAAAAAATAGAGTTGATGGATTTTGTGAAGGCTGAGATTGGGTATTTAGAGTAATTTAATGACTACTGGTTTATCCATATCCCTGCTTTTTCCCCTCACTTTTGAAAATGTTTCTGCCTATCATAAAGACCCAACCTTGGGTGAGGTTAATAACATTTGCAAACCAAAAGCAATTTAAGGATAATACTGACTGTTTTTGAAATTTCCATTTGTGGAAAATCCTTTCCAGGTTGAAAATAGTCTCTCACTTTGCTTGTTCTTATTGGAACAATCTCTTTTTCAGTTCTTTTGGGGAATTAGAGCACAATGAAATTTTTGCCTTTTTAGGTACTGATAATTTTGTGTCATGAACTTCAGTATTGCTAGCAGTCAATGACCTTACTATTCTGAGGAGCTATTATATGCAAAGTCCTAGGGGAAGATATCAAATGTGATACTGTTCCAAGTCATTCTCAGAGTTTAGTTAGATAGAGCAATAAGATGTAGACCCAGGAAAGGGTCTTTGACTCTTTTGACTGTGATGTCAGTCAAAAGAGTTGTATGAACAAATATAGTCTAGGTTAGGGTCAGGTAGATAATGCTTGTGTGTGGGTGGCTTCACTGAGAATTTGGGATTTCATCTGTGATCAGATGGTATATATTTGTTTAACACGAGAGTATAAAGTTTGGCAGTTGGCATTCCAGCAGTTTGGACTTGGGAATATTTAGCATGAAGTGAACAGATTCTACATAATGTAAACCTCATATCAGACAAGATGAGATGAGGCAGTAATGCTAGTGGGAACCCCCGCTCCAGGTGCCGGGGTGATTAATGGTGTGAGACAGGAAGTATCTTTGAGCTGCTGTGCCAGTGGAGGATTCTTTTTCAGTTCCTACATCAAGTAGGAAGAGACCATTTGTATGGAAGGGGCTTAAAAACCCCTCTCATCACCACTACAAAAAAGAACAAGTTGTTTGAGCATAAGAATTTTCCTTCCAGCTGAGACCACTCAGACAGAAAGACCAGGAGACCCCCAACCAGGACAGTCTTCTACAGCCACTCCCTAGATTCACAGCAAAAGTCAGTGCTCCAAGACTGTAGTTTCAGCAAGTGCTCAGGCAAAGACCAAGACTTGGTAATAAGGGCCCTTGATGCAAACAGCAGAGATCTCAGCTGAGCTTCACCAGCCCACAAAGGCCTGTTTTGAAGGTCAGCAAGAATGAGACTTGGATTTGGCTTAAGTTACTTACGGTTTGGTTTACTATTGATCTACTAAAAGAAGCAGTGTAAAGATAGGGGTGTAAATGAGTGAGTGGGTACAGTACCTTCCCAGTGCCTCTCAGATCTGTCTGCACAGAGGTAGATGCCCCCAAGTTCTGTAATTGATACTAATGCCTGGTGAAAAACTAGATCAGAACAGCAAAAGCTGGGCTCCTTATACTGCTGGGCTGGGGCAAGGCCCAGTCAGCCCTCAAAGGTCTGTCTATTTTGGGGGTCTTTACTCTCCATGCCATAGTTGAACACTTGTGAGTGTGGGCCTGTACGGCTGGCCTAGGCATGGCTTCCACACCGCCCTGGACTTCATTCACAGGAGAGGGAAGGGCTGGACCAGCAAAGAGACTCAGTCTGTAGTCTTCTTTGTTACAGGTGATCTCCACTTCCCTCACGGGGAAGAACCACAGATGGAGAGAAAACTCTCTTCATGTCCTTTACAGTTTGCTCTGTGTGAAGTTAGTGAACTGTAAAATAAAATGAATAATGTTTTCATAATAGAATGTGGGTTCCAACATTCTGAACACATCTTTCTGTCATTTTTATATATTTGTGAGTTAAAATACTGTATCCAGGCATTGTTATGTGCAGACTCGCCCTGGCAGAAGTTTCCTGATCATCAGGGTCAAGATTCTGCAACCAAAACGGGTCAAAACAAGGCAAGGCTTTTTTTGGTGTCTGGATGTGCATGGACTTAAAAAGATAGCAGAAGGCTCAGATGACAGAAAGCTCCGTGTTCTGGAAATGTGGACTTAAGCAGTGGTCATTCTTGCATTTTAAATCTCAGTTTCTCTTCAGCAGCATCAAATCCCATCTGTCAAATAGCCCCTGATGGTAACAGCATTGAATCAAGCATTTGAATTTCTTTATTTATGGTTTCTCTTGAAAACTGATGACTGATTCGTAGATCCTGATTGGGAAAGTTTTAAGTTTGTTGAACTGGGAAGAGGCAGGGTATCATACACAGATCTTTAGGATCTGACTGCTTGAGTTTGAATCCCAGCCTGGCATTTCCTAGCTGTGTGACCTGGGGCAGGTTGATCCAGACACGGTAGCTGCGTTATTTGGCTGTTGTAAGGGTTAGATGAATTGCTGGGTTTTGAAGTGTATAACAGTGCCTGACATGTAAGTGTTTGCTATTATTATTTTCAAACACAAGCCTCCTCTTTTGTGAAGGGCACAGTATAGTCTAGACTGCTCAGTTTTGCCTGCTGCTGTAATATAGAATTTTTGAAAGGAACTTGTTTCTTAACTAGAATGGTAATAACACTGTCTATAACCATTGGAACCAGCTGGTGCCTTATCTGTAATCTTGATAGCGAAATACAAACATAGTTTACTTTCTTAGCCTCACCTTTCACAGAAGCATAAAATTTTTTTTAATCTTATTTTAATAAATTAATTTTTTAATATATGTATATATATATTTATTTTTGGCTGTGTTGGGTCTTCGTTTCTGTGCGAGGGCTTTCTCTAGTTGCGGCAAGCGCGGGCCACTCTTCATTGCGGTGCGCGGGCCTCTCACTATCGTGGCCTCTCTTGTTGCGGAGCACAGGCTCCAGACGCGCAGGCTCAGTAGTCGTGGCTCACGGGCCTAGTTGCTCTGTGGCATGTGGGATCTTCCCAGACCAGGGCTCGAACCCGTGTCCCCTGCATTGGCAGGCAGATTCTCAACCACTGCGCCACCAGGGAAGCCCCGAATCATAAAATTTTAGTGCAGACTTTCTCCACTTGGACCTCTTCGTCTTTCAGGCATATGACCAAAGGCTAAGCAAGTAGGTGGTGGTCCCTAGCTTGTAGTTACAGAGTCTGAATTTGATTACTTGTCTCTATACTCTTAGCTCTAAGAAGTCTCCAATAAAACATAATGTTCAAAGATAAATGCCATAGATGAGATCTCTGTAACCCTAATCTTGAAAGATCTGGCCTGGGATCATGGAAGCTGTCTTATTAAATCCTTTAATGATACTTGTTTTTGAGTTGGGATCTTCAGCTTGTTTTTGGTTTTTGCTTTTAGAGCTTTGAAAAATCTGTCAGCTATCACAAATATGATTTTTGTCATCTGGCTCTTTCAAGGACTAAGGATCTGTCATTTATAAATTTCATAATATAATATGGCTATCAGTTCTCACCATTGAACTGAAGTTGGGCTTTTCATGTGCACAATGCAAAAATGAGAAACCGTAATTTGTTATCGAGTAATGAAATGGCAAATGATCAGTTTCCGGAAGCTTTTAGGAGTTGTGCTATATAAGATACGACTGTGAAACAAGGAGCCTGAGTGCTTGGGAGCAGTGATGATCATACCCAGCCATGCAGTCCCTGGCACCCAGGACCTTCTAGAACCTAGATTTCTGGGCCCATTTAAACCCTTGGAATTAGGATATGTAGCAGATGGAAAAAAATTATACAGTGATTCCCAAATGACACATTAAAACAGTCTTGAAACTCTGGAGTTGTATTTCAAATATTAGAATCAAAGTACTTGGGCATTGGTAGGAATTTAATGTAACATCCAGTTCAATTGTACATTTTATAGATGAAGAAAATAAGATTGTGAGTGGCTTAAAGGTTTTAGGATCATAGAGGTTTAGAGGAGGAAGAAAGGTCATAGATGATCTGATACGCGATTAACATTTTAGAGATGAAGAAACTGAGAACCAGAAGGGCTGTGTGACTGGCCGTAGGTCACAGTCAGAGCAGCAAGCTGAGATCTTTCAGAGCTCCCATCACAGAGATAAGGTAGCTCTAAAGGGACATATACAAGGTCCTTCCAAGGTTGTGGACACCAGTGGTGGAGACAGGAATCAGAGGGTAAGGCCCAAGGCCTATATACCCATCAAGTTGACCTATGTGCATCTTTTAAACTGGTCTTGGCCATGCTTCACATTTAGAGAAAAAATTAATTCAAGATGTCATTTGAGATTGGATCAGTCTTAATCATCGTTGTTGGGAGTTAATACGGTGGAGGGGATAAAAAAAACATTTGGCTGGAAACTGGGAGATCTGAGATCTGTTCCTACACCTGTCACTAATTGCACTGCAGGATTGTAGGTAAGTCATTTGACTTCTAGCTTCAGTTTCCCTATCTCAGAAATTATAGGATAATATCTTCCCTAAATACTTTACAAGATCATTATGAATGTAAAATTTTAAAAAATATGTAGGAAAGTACATTGAAAAGTATAATATATTAGACATGTTAATATTGTTATATGGGAAGCCATTTAAATAAAAATGATTTTTACGAAATAGGGAGATGTTAGTAAACTTAAGTTTAATTTATCATTCAGCCACTGTTAACATTGCCCACCAATTAACACACTAAAATATATATGCTTTCACTATATACTTGTTTTTAACATCACTTATTTAATGTAAATGCCTAGTTTTAACCTAGTATGACAGGCAATAGGTTTTATTGCACTAAACATATTTAATGGCAAAAGCTGTAGGTAAGAAAGAAGGAAAGCAAATAGTTTTTCTTTTCCCAAGGATACCAGGTCACAGGGGACACTTATATGATGCTAGATCTAAAACTATACTTATTCCTTTCTTTCCTGGCCCTCATATTAAAAGATTTATGTAACAAACACTTTAAAAGTGCTTATTATGTACAAGGCACTGTTTTATACTTAACAAATAGGATTTTATTAATTCCCCTACATCAGTCAGGGCTCCACCAGGAGACAGAAACCACACAGTAATTTGAATGGTGAAAGTAAAATATAAAGCATTAATAAGCATAACAAGGGATTGAAGTAATGAGGAATTGGCTAGTAAGAAGTGAAGAGAGCTGTAAAAAATATAGGATTAGCAAATACAGGAACTGCCACTACCCTCAGGCTAAGATAGAGCTCCCAAGGTAGAAATAAACTTGAAAATGGATCCCCCTACCCATAATTAAGATTCAGACCTCACTGGAGAGGGTGTGGCCATGGCACACTGGGTGGCAGAGGAAATGCCAGAGTGCTCCGCAGGTGGAACCTGCTCAGAGCTCATCCTCTGGGGTGCCGGTTCTGCTGACTGCTGCACACTGCAGAAGCTGGGTGCTGGAAGACTCATTCCCTACAAAAGCCGGATACTGGAAAGACTGCAAGCTGCGGGAGCCTGCTGAATGAGACAAGCTGGCCCTGGGAGGGAAACCCCTTCCTCCTCCAGTGTCTCTCCGTTGCTCTCTAATGATGGTGCTTAGCATCATGCCAGCTGGCAAAGGAGAAATGTTTAAAGGGCCCACCTCCATTTGTGCAGAGCAGGCAATGAAGGTTGAATTTGGAGCTTTGAGGAAATAAATTGATAATTGGAACACCTTTCAATAGTTCTGTGAACTAGGTACTACTATTATCCCCATTTTACAGAGGTAGAAACTGAGGCACAGAAAGGTAAAACAACTTGCCCAAGGAGGGTCACATGGGTAGTAAGTGACAGAGCCAAGATTTGAACCCTTGTATTTTGGCTCTAGCACTTACTCTAAATTACTCCCCTACGAAGCCTCTGTGTTACTTTCTCGCCTGTGATGCATGGTCAGCATTATCTCATGGCTTCACGTGTGAGCCTCACTATCGTCCAGTTTGATGATATAACGTCATTACATAAAATCCTTAAACTTTAGCACAGAGTTGTTACTATTCTCCTGTTTGTTTTCCATGTTTCTCCAATTTTTTCTAAAATTATGTATATCCAAATCAAACCACAAATCTACTCCCTTACTCCCTTTTAACATTTCCTGTTGTATATGAAGAAGACAATGTGAAGAGGCAGCCTGTGGATTCTCTATATCTCTACATTTCTATATCTCTTTTCTGCTTTCCATCTCACTACTCTAGTACAGACCCATAGTACCTCTTACTTGACTGTGAACATGGCCCACCTACCAGTACATCTGTTGCCAATGAGAGGTCTGGTTCACCTTGAACACCATCACTGTGTTAGCCTTCATGAAGAGCAGCTCTGGTCATATCACCACCCTCCTCCATAATCTCCAGTGGTCCCTCAGGCTCTACCGTATTAAAGCACATTCCCTCAGTTCGGACTCCAGAGCCCCCTATGTCATAATCCTGACTTAATGGCTTTCCAGCCCTAGCTCTCCTCACTTCTACTAGCACTGATCTGCCTGCCTAGCTGAAGTGAATATTCAGTGTTCCTCCAACTTTGTTTCCTACCACCATCCTTTGTTTCAGGCATGCATTTTGCTGGAAGCTTTTCTCCCCAGCGGCATGTGTCCAATCCCACCTCATCTCAGAAACAAATCCTTCCACAAAGCCTTTCCTATTTTCAAATAATCTTTTTCTCCTTCTAAGCTCCAGGGTGGGGCTTCCCTGGTGGCGCAGTGGTTGAGAGTCTGCCTGCCAATGCAGGGGACACGGGTTCGAGCCCTGGTCTGGGAGGATCCCACATGCCGCGGAGCGACTGGGCCCGTGAGCCACAACTACTGAGCCTGCGCGTCTGGAGCCTGTGCTCCGCAGCAGGAGAGGCCGCGATAGTGAGAGGCCCGCGCACCGCGATGAAGAGTGGCCCCCGCTTGCCGCAACTGGAGGGAGCCCTCGCACAGAAACGAAGACCCAACACAGCCAAAAATAAATAAATAAATAAATTTAAGCTCCAGGGTGCTATGTTTTTCTCATATAGCTTTTTAGGATAGCAATATTGTTCTTGACTTCTACCCTATTATTAGATCACAAGTTCCTTGAAGGCAGGGCAATATTTTACTAACTTTTCTTTCTTTTATCTATCTATCTATCTATCTATCTATCTATCTATCTATCTATCTATCTATCTATCTATCTATCTATCTATCTATGTATCTACCTATCATTCATCTAGCTATGCATGCATGTATGTTTGTATGTATGTATGTGTCTACCTAACAGATTGATTGTATTTCTTGAAATCCAAGAAGTCATCAATATAGGTTTCAAGGTCTGGTTTTCAGTCAGGCTCACAAGACTCAATTAGACTTACTTGGCATCAAATTTACTTTGAGAGGATGTAGAACAGGAAACACAAGTATGTCCAGCGACGGCAGCATCACAGAGGCTGCAGCCATTCAGTTGCAGTTTCTGTCTCTTAGTCATCGCTGGGACATGTTCCTGTCTCAAGATTCATAGTAAATGAATGGAGAGCAAGGTGTATCAAGGAAATCACTGGTTCTGGGGTTCATCTGTTTACATGTCCTGTTAGCCTACACAGCCCTGAAAGGGTCAAGGACGTTCTGTCACATGGTACCCTGAACATAGTAAAAGATTAAAAACTTTTTTTAACTTGTAATTTTATGTCATTTTGGATTAGATTTTTGGTTTTGCTCTGCATTTATGAATCCAAGTTTTCCTGCTTATCAACAGAATGCTGGGCCTCTGAGCCTCTGCTGGCTGTTCTTCTGTTTATACATGCCCTTTTCTACCTGTTTCTAATTCCTAACCTCATTTACACCTCCAACTTGATCTTTAAAACTTTCCTAGTGACCTGGGCTTATTTTCAGTGCTGACAACCTGCTTGATTCTTGAAGGCTTGCCTCAGCCTCCTCTCCAGTTCTAGGTCCTTATTGTTTGTTTGTAATTAGCCCCAGAGTAACCTGAGTGGCCAAAACAGTCATTTATAAGCAATACACCACTAGAATACCTGTATCTAGGAAGAAGTAATAGAACTCAACATTGCAGATTGGATTCCTGAGCCACTCAGCAGAGGTTTCTGGCGGAAGCCATGTAAGAAAAATAGTTTTAAAATCATATTTTTCATATTAAAAAACTCTAGAGATATATTGTCCTATATATTATTAGATAATTTTCGTAAAACTTTGTAAAACTTGCACTTTTTTGTGCCCATTAGGTTTCCATGTGACTTTCTGAAGATTTCTGTTTGCACTAAAGTTTCACATACACTAAACATTCAATAGCTGTTAGTTGCATAACTGTGTAAGACACAATGTTTTTTTTCTCAATTATTAGAAATCTCATTGTCTGCTAGAAAATTAATTTTGAAGAGCAGGCAGGTGTTTCCACACAAGGTCTTAACCAGGTGATTAGCCTTCTCCTTGGCGACACTTACCTTTTACAAGCAGTCCAGCTGCACACAGATCACTGTTTCTCAACTTTGATGTGCATGTGAACCACTTCCCACGTGAATTAAGAATGTAGGTTTCTGGGATCTCATCCCCAACCATTTTGATGAGGTTGTTCTGGAGGTGGGCCTAGGCATCTGCACTTTTACAGCATCCGGTGTGGTTCTATGCATGTGGTGTGAGGACATGGCTTTAAGAAGCACTAAATTTGTCTCTAGAGAAGGTGTTCAAGTATTTGACAATTTTTAAGGTACTTTCTGGGTTGAACTCCAAAATATCACTTAAGAGTTGTGGTGATTTTCAAAAACAATTTTATCAAAGTTTAATTTACATGCGATAAGCTTCACCTACCTTAGTGGACAAGCCTATATTTTTAGCACATTTGCTGAGTTGTACAATTCTTATAATGACTGTTACCTCTTTGCCTTTGCCTGGGTTGATCTATCACCCAGTCCATTATGCCAATTGGTGACAATGTACAATACAATTTCTTATCTGCAAGGCAGCAAAGTGTTTTGGGAGAACCAGAAAGTCAAAAGACCCAAGTTTGAGCTTTGGCTTCATCACCCATTGGCCTGAGACCTAGGGCAAGGGACATGGCCTTTCTGAGTCTTGATCACCTCATTTATAAAAATGGGGATAATATTATTTAATCTCTCTTCTATAGGGCTCTTGTGAAGATTAAATGGGAAAAGGTATTTGGAGTGTAATTTGTAAGTATATTAAATTATTTAATTAATGAGTACTTGCTTTGGTTGCTTAATTACTGATCTAGGAAGTGAAGAGACATTAGTGAGTAAGATAGACACCATCCCTGATCTCCCTGAACAGATAGTAGGGAAAATGAGTATGGTCCTATGAGGGCATAGAATGGAGAAATTTGAGTTGAGTGGGGAGTGAGGAGTCTGTGCAAGAAAGGCAGGAAAGTTTTACCCAAGGAGGTAATGCTTGAGATGAGAGCTGACAGATGAATTGGCATTAACTAAGCAAGGGGATGGTGGTGCTAGCATTCCAGGTGGAAGAAATGGGGGACAATGTGGTAGATGTGGTAGATGGTACACGGTACATTTGAAGGATGTGAACAAACGCTGTGGTTGCTTGAGGGAGGAGCAGGCCCCAGACCCCAGCAGGCCTCAGACCCCGCAATGAGCTGCAGCCCATGTAATGGTTCAGGGCCTAATCCCTGAAGGATGTTAAGTGCATGGGCAGGTGTGTGTGATGTGACCAGATTTGCATTTCCAGTGACTGCTCTGGGAAGATTAATGGGGAGTGTAGGGAGGGCAGAGAATACCAGAAGGCCAGTTTGGATGCTATTGCAACAGTTTAGGTGAGAGACTTGGGTTAAGGTGTCTGTGGTAGACCTAGAGAGATGCTGGTGTATTAGAAATAGATATAGGGTATTAGATTGATTGGATTTGGCTATGGATTATATTTGGAAGGTGTGGAGAGGGTGGTGTCTGGATGATTCAGATTTATGACTTGCATAATTGAATTGTGGTGGTTCATTCACTAGGATATGAAACATTACAAGGACAAAGAGTTTGAAGGTGAAGGGGGAGATCTTGAGCATATGTAAAGCACTCAGAACTGTGTCTGACAGTCAATGAACGGTAGCCGTGATGATGATGGTGATGATTTTAAGATGCCTTCAAGGCATCTTAGTGGATATCTTGAACTGTAATGAGGTATAAATATGTTGGTTATTACTATTATTTTGCTCATAAAACATGGCAAGCACTATATTAATTCATGTTTTAATTTCTTTAACTTATACTTCAAAATTATAACATTAATCCTTCCCCCCATGGTATAAATGTAGGATTTTACTGTATTAAATAGGAGCCCATGTTTCATAATCTTCCAAGTTTATTGATTGAAACTGAAAGCTTCAACTAGATCACTCCTCAGAGCTCCTCTAGGGAGTGTTACATTAGAAAGATAACAGCAGGCTTGTAAATTAGTCCAGTTTACCAGCCCACAAGCATTTGTCACTTCTCCCCTCCTCACGAGAGAGCAGAAGGAAAATAAGCAGTCTTTCCTCAGTGCCTCCTGCCTCATGATTTGTTTGGCATATTTGCTACCTGCCTTGTGGCTGGGCAGTTAGCTAATTTAAAGGCTGAATGAGAAAGCTCTGGAAACAGCCAGAGTGCTCTGCTGAAGTAGATGGCTAGTCAATAGGGAAAAAGGAGAATAAGCTGATTAATGATGAAATCAGGAACACCCTTTGAAAAGAATGCTTGTGCTTTGCCAGGCTGATTTAAGTGGATCTTATATTACTAGTCCACCTGATGCCCATCCAGCGTTCCTGATGTCAACTTTAGACAGTTCCCAGCATATAATTATTAAATCATGGCTGACATTTTTTCAGTGGAACACTACTCAGATAATTGTGACTTAGTTTTTTTTCTGTTATAAATTTAGTTGTCTACCTGTGAAGCAAAATTATAATTAGGTGAATACTTGCATATTTACAGGTGTATTTCAGCCCAAGAGAAAATCTAAATGTTTTCAGCTAACAGACTTAGATTGCTAAGGGCACAAGGAGTTAGTGGTTCTTTGTTGTCTGACTTAGCTTAGCATTTTGATTGCTTTAATTTTAATTGTTAGCATTTAATTGTGTGGCATTGCCATTTTGAGTTACATAAGCTTTGCTATTCTCGTCTATAAAATAGAAATGATAATAATATTACCTCCTTCATAGGGTAATTGCCAGAATTAAATGAAGCAAATATCTACAAAATGCTTTGAACAGTGCCTGCCACATAAGTGTCTTAGTCCGTTTGGGCTGCTATAACAAAATACCACAGACTGGGTGGCATATAAACAACAGAAATTTGTTTCTTACAGTTCTGGAGTCTGGGAAAGTCCAAGATCAAGGCAATGGCAGATTTGATGCCTGATCAGGGCCCACTTCCTGGTTCATAGATGGCCATCTTCTTGCTGTGTCCTCACATGGTGGAAGGGGCGAGGGAGCTCTCTGGGGTCTCTTTTATAAGGGCACTAACCCCATTCATGAGGGCTCCATCCTTATGACCTAATCACCTTCCAAAGGCCCCACCTCCAAATACTCTCACATTGTGGACTAGGTTTCAACATATGAATTTTGAGGGAGCACAAACGTTCAGTCTATTTTGGTAAGCATTCATTCACTGAGGGCTATACTTATTGTTAAAGAGTCCCCACCTAGCTCAACATGGTGAGAGAGAATGTAAATATTTCTCCATCATTGGGTGAGCACTCTGGATAGAGTATGAAAAGTACCAAAAGGACCAAAAGAAATTAAGTGACACATAAGTGACACATTAGTGACACATAAGTGACGAACAATCACATAATACAATTATGTGATCTCGTATTTGTTCAACACTTGTCTTCTAAATGTCTAATGTCTAGAATGTGAATCCTGCAGGGCAGAGGCTCCACTTCTTTCTCCTTCTAAGCCCAGTGTCTGGCCCCATGCGCTGTATAGGGGCAATCAATGTACATTGTGTAAATAAATACATAGTACAGTGATTTGTAGGTTTTTCATTGGTTCTCAAATCTCCATGGAAGGGGGGAGGCAGGGTCTTCTAAAAGGAGAGGAATCAATCTGAGGCTGTTAATAACATTCCCACTATCATCTGGGGAGGTGGGGGATATTTAGAAGCAATGGGACTGGGTCCGTGGCAAAAGAGAAAGCTGATTTTTACAAAACAATGTCTTGTAACACAATCTCAACAAATGATATCTATAAAAAACAACTCAATTTTTGTGGGTATTTCCTTGTTTTAGAATCAGATTCGTCTGAAATAGGCATGAAGCACCATGGAACAAAAATTCCAACACTGCGTAATTTTGATATCTTTATTAAATGATATTATCCATTAGTGCATGACTATGGAGTCCACTGTCTACCAGCCTGAAATGAACTACAAAACCTACTCACATATATTATTTAAAAATTAAAATGTTGATTCCACAAGGTTATTGAAAAATCCAAGTCATGCTGATTTAATATTGCAAGATGGAATTAATTTTGGAAGGCATTTTGTATAATTTGAGTAGCTTAATTCCACATTAATGAATATGTTGTGGTGTCTAGGATAAACACTTTGCTTTGGAGGAGCACGTTCATTTTCCAAAGACAGTGTCAACTTGTGCCCTGTCATAGACAGTGTATCATATGTGGAGTATCTTTTTCTCTCTTCTTTTCTCTTTTTCTCTTTTCTGTCTCTGAGGACAAACATCTTCCTTTACCTAGGGTCTATAGTAATTAGAATCACCCTTAGGAAACTGGTGGTGGGTCTGATTTTCCCTATGATACTCCCTCTCCATTTCCTCCTTGTGGGGTTTGTAAGGGAGCTTGTAAGGGTCTGCTGTGGGTAGAAGCTTGTGTTTTATTTGAGGGAGAAGAGAGTTAGTAAAAGGGGACTGGGAAAGTTGGGCATGGTATGTCTCCTCAGTGTGACGTGAGTTTCATTGTTTGTGAGCTTCACTAATACCAGTAAAATAGTTAACACATGTTCCCACAAAAGTGAAACCAATGTGGGGACGTCTCATCAATGCCTTTGTGTGGTGATGGACAGGAATTATGGGGGACGACATTTTATCATGTAGCTGAGAATTAGCAATGATTATTTCTTCTGAAAGCATCTGCTTAATGACAGGTCTTTTAAACTTCTTCAGAAAAGGAGTTAGTGAAAAATCCGTAGTTATATATCTTGCATTGAAGGGTTCCATTTAGATGCTTACTGTTTCAGAATCTGAGCTGATCTCAAACACTAGGGTGCTTACTACAGACCCTGATAGTCTGACTGTGTGCCGGTCACTACTCTAAGCAGCGCTCCTGCGTGTAGCTGGGAACGACGTTTATAAACAAGGAAACCCAGCAAAAGGCCAAGTGGGGCTGAAAGCCAGGTGTGACATAAAGGTAGTCTGGAGAGCCAAGAAACATAAACTTGATATTTTGCCTACTTCTGCCCCTGAAATGACTGCTTATAAGTCAGTGATGAATATAATCATAGTCTTATTAGTAATTCCTAGTGTCTGTCATTGTACACAGATATTAAGTGAAATATTTTCATAAACATTATTTCATATAATTATCACAATCACTCTGTTGAGGTAATTATCATTCTCATCTCACAGGTGACAAAATTGAGGCTCAGAGAGTTTGAGACATTTGTCTATAGTAGAATTGGGACATCAATCCAGGGTTATTTTTTTCCACATATTCTGCACATACAATTCCAACATTAGCCCCATTGAAATATAGGGTTACAGGGAAAGGCATAGTATTTTGAATGTTTTTGAAGTTTCATGATTGAAGAAATATTAAATTTTCATTGTAGGTAGGGTGAGAAGTATGGGAATAAAAGCATAGAAAGCCTGCTTCTTTTTGGGTAATTATATAAACATATACTCATAAAATATAGGGATATATAACTTTAAAAGATACTTATATAGGCATATATTTATATGTGTATGTATTTATATATACCCACCATTAATGTTTATTTAAAATATTCTGTTATAGGGTCAAAGTGAGGGACTAGTATAAATTTAGGGTACCTGTTACTCCTAGCTGGAGCTATAGTCTCTCTCAATAAACAGTTGCCTTCTGGCTTCAATTCATTTAAGTTTGAACTTCTGAACCCTTTCGCTGGAAGGTTCCATTTATTTTGTCATGGGATCTTGGGAAATAAATACCTGTAGTATGCTGGTACTGGTCTGATCTTTGCTTCCTTGACCTTGGATCAATAAAGGAGAGGCTGCAGTAGCTGTTCTCAACTGTGCAAACAAACCTTATTTTATGTAGAACAACAGAGTTTGGCTTTAACTGGAATCCAAAAAATAAATCAGACTTGATTTACAATTACAGACAAACGCTTTGAAGAAATAATGCATTGTGTACAGCATTAAGCAATTGTTCTAACCTTAAAGATAACAGATGAAATGGGGCATTATGAATACCTCTTTTATGAATCTTTGCTATTTTATCAGGCTTTGTGTTGGTGACTTTCTGAGTTAATTCCTGCAGGGTTTATCTCCCTTTCCTTAGGGCCCATTACTCTTATGTCAGAGTCTGCCAACCACAATTTTGCATTTCCTTTCTAAGTGTGGAAACTGTCCTGCCTATGAATATTGTCCTGGCCTTTGATTTCAGATTTCTGCTGCAAGTGGCCTTGGGTCTAATGGCCTCTGGCACCCTGCCCCTTCTCTCAGATGTGAGGCCACTGTGTGCAGGGTAGACTGATCACTCATTCAACCAGAGACCTTGAAATGTCTCCTTCACTTTACAGAGATTGGAGAGGAACAGACTAATAGTAGGGGAAAAAAAGGATGCCGCACAGTGTACCCAAAGGATTTGAGGAAGACCTTTCCATCTCTACCTGACTCTCTTGGCCCCAGAGAACTGGTGGGCTGTATGCCACTGGCACCAACATAATACAGCTAATAACAGTTATTTCTGTTCTGGTGTTGAATTAGATTCTTAGCTTCAAATCCTCACACAGCAGGTTTGTAGACCCTGCTGAAGATTCTGGCACAATTTCAGTCTAGTGCAGGCAGCTTCAATAAGACATGGGCCAAGGGGCTGAATTGAAGGCATATTTCCTTTTATCAAGGTTGACTGAAAGAAAGTAGCCACCAGGAAGTTCTGACAGCCCAGGAATGGGTGACCCTGCCCCGGCAGCTCTGGCCTTTGGAGCCCAGCCAGGGCAGATGCTAGAGATGAGTCTCACCACAGCTGCAGATGCCGGGGCTCAAGATGCATAATCCAGAGCTTGACAGCTGCCAAACTAGCCCCCCCCGAGTGCCCAAATGAGTTGGCGCTTCTGAAGGAGATGGCAGGAAGGAACCAGAGGGATTGCCATGGCTCCTCTCCAAATATAGCATTAAAGGGAAGCCAAGAGAACATTACAATTTCCTCTGTATTTTAAGAAGCACAGGAATCATATAATAATCTTAACCCAGTGTATCACTGCAATACCTGGAGGAGGTTGTGAGCTAAATCCTGTACATTTTTTGTGACCCTTTTTGGTTTTTAAAGCATTCATTTATTCAATCAGTTGACAGTCTTTTATTAAATGCCCACTCCATGGTAAGCAGTGAGAATACTGAGGTTAAATAAAAGTATAGTAATTTACCTTAAGGCAGTGGTTCTCAGACTTTTTGAACACAGCCCACTTGGGAGGGGCTGAAGATTCCATGGCTCACCAATTCCACCTTCTTCCTCTTTCCAGTGGTGGAAAATTTCAGAGAGTGATTATGATGAATTTACTTTAGGATTAGTGAAATACATGGCTAGTGAAATATATGGCTAATATTTGAATCATAATACCTAGTCTAGTGATGTAGAAACTATAGTCTCAAATAATTTTGATATAAATACACCTTTCTTCATACTAAAGGATTAACCAGGTAACCCAAAGTAAATTCATGATGAAGTTAAAGTCATAGAAATTTCTTACTTATTGTAACAAATGCAAGCTACATCCAATTTATAGTATTGATAATGTACTGGTAATAAAGGGCTTTTTCTCCAAATGCCAAATTCCATGTATTTGCTTATGTGTATGCAGAGAAGGAGCTTTTCAATGTTGACCAGAATTGGAGGGCAGCCAGACTTCTTAGTAGAAAACTGAACCAGAATTCTAAGTACATTCTCAGAAACACTAATTTTCATTTTCAAATGCTAAGTGTTAGAAACTTCTGGCACACTTAGTACTTTACTAGCAAGTAGCCCTTGGTGCTACATTAAGATGAAGATATATAGCATTGACCTTCATCATCTCTAAAGACCTAGAGAGAGGTGTTCTTTTTGCATGTGTACACAGTCAATGTAAGTATTGCCAAATTAGAGATACGTATTTAGAAGATATCATGGAAGGAGGTTGAGAAAGTGCCCAGCTGCCTAAGTAATGAGGGGAGGTTTCTTGGGACTGGTTCTCTTTGAACTGAGTTATAAGCATGGCATAGGAATTTTACAGGGATGAGGGTACCAGCAGGACATTCTCGGTGAAGGAAACAGAATATACAGGAATATGGAGGAATAAAAATATGTATAGGTTCTCAGTACCTTACCTGCCATTCTGAAACCCCCAAAACTTTAAAATCTGAAGGTTTTTAATTTATTTGGCAACAAAACTGACCTGAAGTGATGTGAGGCTACATGTAGTTTCTGTTTATCCCCATTAGTGTTAATATTCACATATTTAGTTGCAGAAATATTAATATGTTGTTTATAGGGTGTATCACCATATCCCACTGGGAGTTTTACATGATAAATGCTATGTGCACTATAATGTTTTGATAAAATCTGAAAATTTCTGAATTCCAAAGCACATCTAGCCTTAAGGGTTTCAGGTAAGGGGTTGTATACCTTTGGGAAGCTATAGAATTTCATTGTGGTTTGGGAAACAAGGGTCATTTGGAGGTGTGGTGGGTGATAGGATGAGAAAATTAGGGAAGAGTCATTTGAACCCTGTGAATTCCCTTTGAGCTCACCACTAAGGATTTCACAGAGAACTACATATATCACACGGTTTGTTAGACTTACCTGTACCTTGTTCTGTGTATTAGTTTCCTACGGCTGTCATAGCAAAGTACTACATACTGAGTGGCTTAAACAACAGAAGTTTATTGTCTCACTGTTCTAGAGACTAGCAGTCTGAAATCAAGATGTCAGCAGGGTTGGTCCCTTCTAAGAGCTGAGAGAGGAACTATTCCAGGACTCTTTGGCTTGTAGATGGCCATCTTCCCCCTATATCTCTTCACATCGTCTTCCTTCTGTGTGTATCTGTGTGTCCAAATTTCCCCCTTTTATAAGGACACCAGTCATATTAGATTAAGGCCCATCCTAATGACTTCATCTTAACAAATTACATCTGTAAAGACCCTATTTCCAAATAAAGTCATATTCTGCTGTACTGGGGGTTATAACTTTAATATTTATGGATTTGGAGGGTATACGATTAAACCTAAAACCCTTCACACCTTGCCTGTTCTCAGTTCCTTTTGTTTCTTAGATTACTAGACTGAAGATATGTGTTGCTTCTCCCTCATAGGTCCTCTTCCTTTCCAGACATTTATTAAGACTTTAATATTTATGAAACCTATATATAAATTATTATTGTTCTCATTTCTAAGGATGACTCAGAGAGGTCCAGTAACATCTCTAAGGTTACACAATAAATAGCAGATTTGGAATTCAGTCTTCAGTTTTTCTACCTCTATAGACAAGCTTTGGAGTTTTGCCCGCTGTATTGGAAAATGGTTAAACCAAAAAGAGGAATCCATCCCTAGATACTACCTCAGAATGGTGTATAAAACCTCACTTCCCCCTTTTGCTGCTCCCATGACTGTGGATTTCGAAAGTTGTAAGGTATATGTGTCAGATGGGTAGGACCTGCCATCTCCTTGGTGTTTTACACAGTCAGCTCTGATCCAAACAAGCACTCTGCAAGGCAGCATATCAAGGTTTCCAATTCCATGCTGTTCTGTTTCACCTCAGGTGAATGTCCAGCTTAGTCCACTTCATACCCTCCTGCTCCTCTCCCCTGGCTACCAGTCAGTGGTTCAGTTGAGATGACTTAAAACAGATTACACACTCTAAGGGAAATTTACTTTACTGTCTTACTTTCCAAACATTTTACAGTCAGTTTAATTCATATGGCCCATATGTCCTCTGTCCCACACAGAAGCAGCTGCATACTTAGTGCCTCTTGTCTCTTTCCAAGAACATCAGAATAAACCGAGCATTGCAGAAAGTGATATGCATACACACACACACACACACACACACACACACACACACGAGATAGGGAGAGCAAGAGTGAGAAAGAAAGAGAGAGAAAGATGCTTTGTAGTTTACAAAATGCTTGCCAGATAAAAATGACCTTTTACTAGTTTCTGATCTAGCTAGGCTGCAAATGTTTCCCATGGGGACCGATTTTGAGTGAGGTAAAAAATCTGCATTTCTGGGCAGATGTGTGTCTAGGTGGGAGGTGGGATAAATAAGAGAACAGTTCTGCAGAACTCCCACTAGTCTGTGTGATTCTGCTTCATTATCATCAATTAATGTTTACTGAGTGATAGATCATGGGGCACATGGCACTGTATGCTGTTCCGAAGAGTAATATTTTATTTCCTGCCAAGGGGTCCTGGAGAGTTGCTACATTTCACAGCTAAATGGTGGTTATTTGAACAGTTGGTTAAAGAGACTCATTCATATATTGTTTATAAAATTACTTCACAGTCTTGGGAATCAAGAAAAACATTCTATGAGTATGTATCAGTTTTAGTTGATTATCACAGAGAGGAAATGGAATGTATATATTACAGTAAAAACTGGCTTTTTTTTTTCTGCTAAGAGTATAGGAAAAAACACAACTTATGAACTCCATATTACTTTTTACCAAGGTATTCTAAAGTGCTTTAGGTAAGACCTGGTATGTACTTGGAGTCATTGCTGGGAAGTGTGTTTATTGCAGGTGTTAACATCTTCCCCCTTCAACAGTTGGGAGACCTGAGACACTGAGCATTTTAATGACGTCCATAAACTCACATATGGAACGTGGATCTCATCACATAGGCCCTCCAAGTCAGGGCAAATTGAATAAAATATACATTTTCCTTTGTCATGGCCCATGGGTTGCTTGTTACTCTATAGCCTTATCTCCCTCTAAATCTTCCCTTCTTCCCTTCTTACTCCCCACCCTCCTGCCCCCCATCAGCCACTCACACACTCATGCACACACACTTGATACTCTTGCCAAGCTAGACTATTCATTACCTTCTGGTTTAGTCATATATTTTACTGCCACCAAACCTTTGCTTTTATTGTTTTCTCATCTGTAACTCCATATGCTATTATCCAAGTTCTGCTTGCTTAAATCTTGGGCATCTTTAGGGAGCTGCTCAAATCCCACCGGTCCTCAAAGCCTTTTTAATACCCCTTTCTTCCCATTATTAGTAAGCTCTCTCTTTTTTTTTCCTCTTCCACTATTGCACATCTTTTAGATCATCTATCATAACTCTTTCCTCTCCCCCCATTTCTCATGCTCTATCTACTTGGGATTTGTTTATGAGTTGCTGAGTATCTCACGTCATTGGCTGGGTGCTCTCTTGGACCTTAAGGCATTGGTATGATCAATCAATAAGCCGATCAGTCAATCAACCAATTAAGACAACTTGCTCAGTTGTCCACTCTGAAGTAACAAAATAAACATAGATCAAAGAGCATTACAGTGAGCCTCAAAGGACTATCCAATACTGTTTTTGCTGATAAGGAAATCAATTGTTTTGTATGAAGTATTGTTTGAAATTCTTCAGATATTTTCTGATGCTCAGAAATATCTTGATCCTGCTGAGATTTTCAGTATGTTGATCAATAAAAGTAATTTTTTTTTTTTCTTAAGGAAAGTATTTCAACACCTGAGTAGGGGAATAGCTTTATCCAAGTTATTCTTGCCCTTATGGCTAGTTGCCAAGAGGAGGTAGAACTCTGTAATCTTTTGAGTTTAGAACTTTTGCGAGAAGTAAGAGAGAAAGAGAATGAGTCTCTTGTCATCTATCCCCATTCAAATGGGTTTATAAAGCTCTTTATCAAACAAAACCATAAATAACTGCAAAGAGGTCCAATACCCAGGGTATAGAAGAATAGATGGAAAAGAAAGAAAGCAGCTATTTTCCCATGAGCATCCTGTGTTTGGCCGCCTTAGGGGTTTTGTTTGTTTGTTTTGTCCTTTAGGGTTAAATCTGGTAGGATTTATCATTTACTATCTAAGAAATTGTACATAAACTATAGATAGACGTTAATTGATTGATGGATTAATTCAATCCACAAATATTACTGACCATCTACTTAGTGCAGGCGTAGTATGAGGCACCAAAAAAAACAATAGTGAAGGAGGTAGAGGCAGTATTTGCCCTCACTGAGCTTGTAGGTTAGTGTGTATGAGAGCAGTTCAGCAGGGGGCAACAGTGCCGTGTGACCAGGCCACTACAGGGGAAGGACAGGGTGCTGCAGGGGCATGGAGAGCTACCTCACCCAGATGTGCGGGCTCAGAGGAAGGGTCACCTATACATGGGGAACTGAAGACTATGTAGGATTTCACTGGTCAGAATGAGAAGAGATGCAAGCAGAGGGAAGGGCATGAGTGAAGGCCTGGGATGAAAGAGAAAGTGGAGAGTGTGAAGGTCCACACTGTGGCTGAAGGACAGAGGCCGGGGGGGCACAATGCAGTGCTGCGCAGATGTGAGGCTTGTTTCTGTGAGATCCCACCTCCTGACCAGGGGTGAGAGAAGTGGAGTCTGGAGTGGTCCTTACAGAGTAGCTCTTACACGTGTTGCTTATGATCTGACTCTGGGTTTGAAGCAGGCAGATACTCACGCAGACTAAAGAGGTGCTCTGACTGTTTCTCTTTAAAAGGAACTATGGCACTGGAATCCGGCGCCCTCCCAGAAGAGATCTCTACCCACATTTGTGCCTGGGCTTCAGTTTATAGAAATAGTAGAGCAGGGTTCAGGGAAGGGGCAGAGGAATAACACTTACTCTCTTACCCTCTACTAGGCAAGTTTACATAGAGGCAGTTCCTGGCAAGTTTTTGAGATGATGTAAAACATGCGCTGGGGAGAGGGCTACAGAGATGATCCTTGACATCTCTGAAGAACTGCTAGGCGTGAACAGAGCTGCCTGGGACTGTGTTTTAGAAAGCAAAATTGCATTAGAAATGGAAAGTTTCACATATGTTTGATGCCCCGAAGCAGCTTCTTTCCACCATTGCAATATTTGTCAAACATGCAGTAAAAGGTAGGTAGAAATATCAATGCTTAGGTGCTGAATTTTAGTAGTCGTATTTATGGTACTTTGTAAGCCTGAGGTATGCCCTCAGCTAGATTATGACACAGTACTTTGTGTGTAGTGGGTGTGCCAAAATATTACTGGAATGAAGTTGAATTTTGAATATATCGCTAAAAACTACAGATCAAAATGGAATTCAAGGAAAACCCCAGATTTATTTTCTTCCACATGAAGAACAAATTTATTTACTTCTCTTGAATTATCCCTAGTACTGAGCTGGGTACTGGATATGTAATCTTTGTTGACAAGTTGAGGGAGTGTAGTCCTAATTAAGATTAGTGTTAGAAGTGTCTTCATTGTCAACAACACAGTTACCGTGATGTCACACTTTTTCCAAGGTGTTTTCATATGTGCCTGTCCTAACTCATAATTTTAAATAAGAGGAAAGAATATTGATAGTAAGAACAGAGAAGAATTTGTAAAATATACATTTATTTTCTAGCTCCAAGTAGCTCTTTCTAGTCCTTGGATTTTGGAGCCATACAACTTTGTGTTTAAACCTAACCATTTTCCACTGGGAGGAATGTAGGGCAAGTTCTTAAATTCTTTGTGTTTCCTTCCCCAGGTCCTCCCACCTCATGACCATTTTTTTCTTTCAAAATGGAGATAATATCAATGTCACAGGATTTTTGTGATGACACAGTGAGATAGGTGGCAGAGGACCTGTTTAGAGGAGGTGTTTAATTGATATGTGTCCTCTTCCCATCAGCCTTCCCTTTGCTCTGAAGATCCAAGCTTCAGAGCAGTATAGCTCAGCATCATTAGTATTATCTACTTACTTTGAATTATTTATTATTTTGCTAGGGATAGATAGAGCTTTACTTTTGTGTACTCTATAAGGGCAAGTTTAGAAAAAAACACTGTGTCAAGACAATTACAGGAAATGTGTTAAATACACTTAGAAAGCATACTTTTTAAAATGGTGAAGCAAATGACACAGACATTAATTAAAGCTGCCCTGTCGTACAGAGGTAGTTCCAAAGTGAGTTGATTAAGTATTACATATTCTGTAATTCAAGGTTCAGATTCAGAATGGCTTTGCCATGCCGTTTGCTTTGGTGGTCACTTTTCCCGATGAACACGTTTAAACTGAAAACACATTTGAACTAGGGGATTCCAAGGAGCTAAAAGGAATGGACTGCACAAAGAAAGAGTTATAATACAGAACAAGCACATTCACAGCTTTTTTGCTATAAAATTGAATTGTCAGTACTCCTATCTTGATAAATTATAAAACAGCATTCCTTTTCCTCTGCTTTCTTCTCTTTTTTTCCCCTCTGTCTTTTTAGCTTTTCATATTTGTGTGCATTAGTTGAAAGCCAGGTATGGGCTGAGGGATGTTGCAGTTGAAAAACAAGAAAAAGGCAAACAAAAGCTTATTGATTTTCACTGTTTGTTAACATGAAAGAGTATATATTTATGGGCATGTACTTGCATATGAATTAAGTTGTAAGCTGAAATGAAAATGTTTATGAGAAAATATCTAAAACTCAAGCCACATCATCAAGTAGCTATAGATAAATGTGCCAGTGTTACTCCCCAACTATCTTCATCATAATGCTCATTAATTATTATTTATAAAGTTATGTGTGGTATATATTCTTTATTATATAAAAAGAATGGGTGTATAGACCCCAAATTTAAAATTGAGAAGTCTGGACTGAAAAGCTGCTTGACCATGGTGTCATGAGACTCTGGAATAATCTTCCAATCTCTCATGCTGACCTGGATGAGGCACTCAGCAAATCCATTGCAGTGATCTAGGTAGACAACCTAGAAGAAAGGTTTTTATGCAAGTCACCGTCTGACTTTTCCAGACAATTCAACAATTTCTTTTTAAGAAAAAAAAAAAAAAAGCAGCAATTGTTTTCCTTCAAAGCAGTTTTGTTCTATGATTGAGATGACATGCCTTTTGGACTGCTCACTGCAGGAGGAGAAGCCAGACGGAAGGCAGCTTTCTCTCAGCTCTGGCAATTATAACAGAGTCATAAAACCCCAGGTAAATGGGAACTCTTTAAACATTTGCAGATATAAATCTGACACAGTAGGAAAGTGACCCAAAGGGAAGTGCTTATTGATCCATTTTCCCCCAAAGCTGTCAGTGATGAATGAACATCATCTAATTTAATAGGAACAGCTCCAAGCCTGCAACCTTGCAGGTACTCTCCCTGCCTTTTCTTGGGTGGCTGTTTGACTATGACGGAGAAACTTAACCTTTTCAGGTATCACTTTCCCCATCTGTTAATGGGGATAACAGTGTCTCAGCTCTGAGTCTTTCTATGGAAGGCAGCTCAGGGGAAATGTGCTGTTGTGCTGTATTGTATCATAAACATATTTCTTGCCAAGTTTTGTCAGTTCGTTTTCTCCTCAGTAGGGTCTTGTCCGTTATTGTTGATTTCCTTCTGTCCTAGAGCACAAAGCAGTGAAGGGGGAAGTTTCAAACTTGTAGCATTCGCATGTAGTCGATTGAGAGAGCCACAAGAGATTCTGGACATCCCTGCCACATTCATTTGTCTTGTACGCTGCACTTTTTCAGCAGCGAGGAAATGGGACAAAGAGCTGTGGAAGAGACATAACTTGATCAGATATGATGTTTTCCCTGTCAGTGTTCAGATTAAATCCATCAATAAGTACTTTCTGAAGCAATTCTATTATATACGGGGCACAGTTCTAAGAACTTTGGCAGAATTCCAGCCATGTGTACGATGAGTGCCTAGGGAGCTGAGAAAAGCCAGCTCACTACCAAACAACCAAAGCTCAGTTTAACTTCAGTTAGCATGACTGATGTCCCAGTCTATTTGGGAGACATGATACAAACTCACTGTGCTGGAGAATACTAAGGCTCACCCATATCCAGGTCTTCTATTCTTTTGGAACATATGGAAATACTATACTTTTCAGCCTCCTGTTGGTAGATGGGCTGTGTGACTAGCCAGTTACCTGTTAGAGGGTGTGGTGTGTGTCACTTCGGGGCTCGGGTGTTGAAGAGCTGAGAAAGCTACCTCCACACTCTCTCTTCCCTCACCATGGTATCCTTGAGGGTCAGGTGTTGAGATGGCAGTGCCACAAGATGAAGAGAGCTTGGATCTCTGAGTCCTGGAATGGTGAAGAGACTCTAATATCCCTCCCTAGACTTTATGTGAGTGAAAAATAAACTTTCGAAAGGTTTCAAAGTTAAGATATAGGGTTTCTTTTTTATACACCACAGCATAGTCTGGCCTCCTCTGCCTAATGGAATGTTAAGCAAAATAATAAGAATTAAATGACAAGATAAGACAATGACAAAGTAATTGTCACCAGGTGGTATAAGAATATTCACCAAGTGAGAAGTAAGATCATTGAGTTTCCTTAGCACGAAGAGGGATGGGATCAATAATCGTGGAAGGAATTTGAGGATATGGAAGATTTGAGTGGGAGGAGCAAGGGGACAGGAGGAAAGATGTTCCAAGAAGGCACTAGTCCAGTGCTGTGAGCCATGACTTCGTGGCTGCATGGGAGAGCCTCAGTGTAGGACACTGGCCCTGCTGCCTTGGAGAGGGGAAGTGAAAGGAAGCAAAAGTCCTTATCATTACATATTAAAAACTAGAAACCTAGATACGTATAGGTGATTATTGTTCTTAATGAAGAGGCAGTGTTTCAGAATTTCAGGGAGAGAATGTCAGAAGACAAGTCATAACTGAACAAAGGTAATAAGGACCTGTGGGAGAGAGGCCATTCGTGTGAAATCAGTGATGTCAGTTTGAGTCTAGCTCTGTCCCTTGGTCCCACCCTCTGCTGGGCTAGTTTTCCAGAGGTATGTAGTTTTCATAGCACCAGTGTACTTTGATTGCACCATGGTTGGGCCTGTAAATCAGTTCGTTCATACAATTGAATGTGATGACTGATTATGCCACAACATTGCTAAAGTCCCATAGAAAATGGATCTAGTTTGTTTTATGCAGTTACTATTATTTTATTGAGTATGCATTATTGATTTTATAGAGTAGACAGTTATTTGAGAGATATGCTCATGAATTTGAATCAACTCCAGCACCATTCTTTTAAAGCACAGACGATGCTGGTGAGGGACTTAAAATTCAAGTCTGCATTTTGTGATTGTTAATTTTATTCAGTTGTCATTTAGATTAATTTCCTCCTAGGTTATAGAAAACTAGTTTTCCTATTTAAAAGCTGAATTGCAGCTCCAGCTTGGTTTTCTCAGCCTGTATCTTCCATAAATGGCCAGAACTGGATCCACTGCTGCTTCCCACCTTCAGGTCCAGGCCCTATGTGCACCCCATCTTTCTGATGGTGAGTGTGATTATACCAGGCTCTGAGCTCAAAGGCCTAGAGGCTCTGAAGAATCTTCTGGGCCCCCATGGGACTTCCCCTTAGAGAGTGTTACAGTGTGATATAGGGCACTGGCTTTGGAGGCAGATGGACCTGGATTTCAATCTCAGCTCTGTCACATATTCACTATGTGACTTTAGGCAAATCAAGTTACCTCTTCTTACTTGAGCTTCCTCATCTGTAAAATGGGAATAATGCAGGGATGGTAGTTTCAAGAATTGTAAGAGTTGATGTGTTTCATGTTTGAAGATTACAGGCATTCAACAAGATCGTTGCATGAATGAACGTAACCTGCAGTGCTGGCAAAGTGCTATCCCAGGACTTCCTGTGACTGCTGGCCCCTATTCAGTGTCCATCTTGAGCCTACATGTTCTAGAGTTAAGGCAGGGAACCTATTGCTGCCTCTCACACATGGTACCTTATTGTAGGCATACTCAGAATTTCCTAATAGTGGAAGATGTTGCTTCTTTGACCTATGTGGTATCTGTATCTTATCTGGGTCCTCCCAACTCCTGTATAAGAAAATTCTGAGAGTACTTTTTAAAAAAGTCAGGGTTGTATGAAAATGACTGAAGGATTTGATACATTTAACCATACACTTGCTCTTTCATGAGAATTAAGTATGATTTGCTCTATAGTAGTATTTCCAAAACCTTGTTCCAGGGAATACTAATTCTCTGAGATGGTCTAAATGTTCTTAGGCAGAAAAAAGTAGGATTCTAAGGATTAAATACATTTGAGGAACCTTGAGTTAAATAATATTTTTTCTTATTTCAGTATTTATCAGAGCTTTTGTATTCTAATTTGCACCATGGATCTTTAAGAGACCTGATACAGAGTAGGCATACAACAAATATTTGTTCCATGAATGAATAAATAAAGGAACGGCAGAGTTAAACTTAGATTGCCCCTTCTGGACCCAGTTTTGAAGCCTCATCAACTTCCCTTTGCCCCTCACCTCTTACCCCTTCTTTACATGTGCCTGGACCCAATTTGTTGTCCTTCTCTACTAGTCATATGTTTTTGCAGACCTGTATGCCCCTGTCCAAATTTTCAGGTTGTAAGAAACACCAGTGTTTTTTGGTATGTCAAGGATTCAGGAAAGCTATGTCCATACTCGTGAGTCCTTATGGTACAGAGTGACCCAGACGGTTCTCAGTCAGTATCCTCTTGAGGCCTGGCTCTTTTCCCCAGGATACTAAACTCTTAAAAAGAGCACCCCAGGCAGGACTCGCCTGTAGTGGGTCGGTCTGCAAGGTCTGCTTCAGAGGCTCACCTGCCCCGTCCTTCTCCTCCTTACTTGCGCAGACTTGACAACTGCCCTTTGGAAATTACAGGGAGGCTTGCTGCTTTATTCCCTTTCTTTGCCCAAATAAGACGCCCTCTGAGACACTGGGCACTCTCTTTTATTTAGAGAGAGAACGCAGAGGTGTCTCAGCAGAGGTAAATGTATTATTCTGCTTGGATGATATAGGCTATCACAACTTTTAATTCCTGTTCTTCTAATACCAGCCAGGACCACAATCATGAATTCCCCTATAGTCATTTCCCAATAGAATTTCAAAAAGAAAGTGCACAGAATTTTTCTGCTACC
The DNA here is from genome assembly GCF_009873245.2 of Balaenoptera musculus. Classification (NCBI taxonomy): domain Eukaryota; kingdom Metazoa; phylum Chordata; class Mammalia; order Artiodactyla; family Balaenopteridae; genus Balaenoptera; species Balaenoptera musculus. The sequence goes on from NC_045793.1 coordinate 63,405,751, forward strand.
TGAAATTCAACCAAGCCAAACCTAACAACCCTCTCCTCTTTCATGCATAGCTGGAGAAATAATGGCCATTGGGTAGTAAAAGGTGAAGCCATTTTGAGTGGCAGCTCCTTATTATGCAGAGATTTCCAGTTGGGGTCATTGTTGCCAGGCCCCCTATGTTGGCCTGTCACCTCACCTCCTGTGCAGAGCACGTGGAATCAAAAGCCTGACCCATGCATGTTGACTGGGCAATAGACAGGGAGGAGCAGGCAATAGACTCAGAGACCATCTGACCCTCAGGGAAGCTCAGATGGTCTATGAGTTGCCTTCAGGATCTTATCTTCAGGGCATGCAACTGGTATTCCTGCTTCAATCTTGTCCTTTTTGATGAAGTAACAGTCCCCTCATTAAAAAATGACAGCAAGTATGGCTTTGACAACCCAATAGAGGAGACAATCCAGACCCACAGAATCAGAAGAGGAGGACTTAGGTCATTAGTTGAGACAAGGACTTAATTATTTCTAAGTTTGACAGGAATTAGTGCAAGTGGTCCACACTTTTGAATGAGACTTCTTTATGAGCTCCCAAATGGATATATTTTCATGGATCCAAACTCTGGCAAGGAGAGAAATGGACTTGTTGGATTAGCTAAATCTTTGACATGTCCTCCAAATAGCTTATTCATCCAGGATCCAGTATGCAATTGTTTGACACACATTTGTCCCTCTTTAAGAAGCCCCACCATAGTGATTTAACATGGCAAAGAGACACACATAACTCAATGTGCTTTTTCAGTGGGAGAGTTCGGGAGAAGAAGGAGCATGGATATGGAATTTACTGGATGGATTTTTGATCCACTATTAATGGCCCATGACATGCTATCTAACTGATTGGTGAGAAATATTCCTGGGGAAAAAGCTTCCCTTGTAGCTATTATTTTATTTGTTTGCTTTAGTCTTCACTTTGTAGCTGACAGAACTCACAAGGGTGGTTCTTTGACCCAACTCCAAAAGCACAGTAACTGATGCTTTGAGTGAGAGAGGAGCTACGGTGTGAAGAAGCCATTTCATTTATAGAAAACGAGGCTGGAGGAGGGAAAGTAAGAAAAGCTTCCCTTGCAAAGGACCCTTCCTCCCCTGAAGGGTGAGTTTGGAGGCATGTGGCAGTGCCCACCAGCAGCAGCACACAGATTGTGCCCTTCTCCACAGTGCCTGGCTGCCCTGCTGGGGTGTACAGCTCTGTGGGGAGCTGGAGTGGGCGGGAGCGCCCACGCAGCCTGGGGCTACAGGCTGGACATATTTCCAGAGGATGTGGTGGGATTTAGGCATGACTTTGGATTGCAGAAAAGCATTTGTTTTTCCAGCAGATTGCATCCCACAAGTAAACAACAAGCACAGACACATGATTCGTTTTAACATGAAATCCACACAGATGAAGTGCAAGGCATGGACCATATTGAATTGTCTTTGTTTTAAGACTCTTTGTCTGGAATGATGCCTCATTTGCATATGAAAAATATGTTCCTTTTTGCAGTGGTCTCTTCCCCCTCATTTTTCTTTCAAGGAACAGCTCCAGTTTACCAGTGAGAAGCATAAAGTTTTTATTTTGTTGAAGAGTAGAGGGAACGGCTTAGTGGCTGAAAGGAGAGATATCAGGGAAATTGCATATACTTGTTTAATATTTGAAGTTTTATTTTAAAGTTGAGATATCTGTTTTTCCTATCCCAGGTGGACCTTGAAAAAGGAGTTGAAACTAATAAGACAGAAGGTAGTGTATTAGTTTCCAGTTGTTGCTGTAACAAATCACCACATATTTAGCAGTTTAAACAACACCCATTTATTATCTTGCAGTTTCTGTAGGTCAGAAGGTTCAGCAGGGTATGGCTGGATTCTTTGGTTAGGGTCTCACCATGCTAAAATCAAGGTATCAGCTGGGGCTGCAGTTCTTATCTGAAATTCAAGGCCCTCTTCCACGTTCATTGGTTGTTGGCAGAGTTCAACTCCTTGCAGCGGTAGGGCAGGTCCCTATTTCCTTGACAGGTGGCTCCTTCATCAAGTGTTGAATGGGGTGTTGAAACTTCTCATGTTTCAAATCTCTCTGATTTCCTCCTCTGCCCTTAACCAAGAGAAAGTTCTGCTTTTAAGGGCTCATGTAATCACACTAGACTCACTCAAATAATCCATATCTCCCTATTTTAAGGTCACTAATTAGTAGCATTAATTACATACGCAATGTCCCTTTGGCAACATAAGGAAACATATTCATGGGTGTGGCATTGGGTGGGGGGGCGGTGGCAAAATTCTGCTTGCCAGAGGGAGGGAGGAGGAGATTCAAGGCAGGAGGTGTAGCACAAGAAAGGTGTGCGCATGGTATATATGGGAAGGTAAAGGGAGACATGATGGACATTTTTGTATTTTTACAATCATTTGTATGATTGTATTTCAGAAAGAATACTGGAGATAAGGAGGCTAGTTAGGAGTTATGATGGGGGTCTACACTTGGCTGTGACCCATTTTTCATGCTGGCAAGAATGGGCTTCATTAGTAGTACTAGTTAAGTGAGGCCTGAAGGATCAGGCAGCCTGTGTTGTTCAAGTCTTGGCCTTGCCATTTATTAAATTTACTCCCTTGGTCAAATTTTAGTTAATTCTGCTTATCCTGAATTTTCTCAGGTGTATAATGAAGATAATAATGATTACCTACCCTATAGGATGTTGTGAGTATAAATGAGCTAGGGAGTATCCTGGCATATTGTCAGTGGTCCATAAATGTTTGCAATTTTTATTTTTACTTCCTCCTTTTTCTATATCAGAAAAAATGGTTCAGAGTAATTCATATCAAGCTGAGAATATTTTGAATTTAGTTTCTGATCTCTCTCTTCTGCTGATTAGCTGTGTGATCACCCCTTCTCTGTGTCACTTTTGTTTTATCCCCTTTAAAATGAAGATAATGTGAAAAGTAAGTTGTTGATATTTGAGCACTTTGAAATAATCACTGGTTATTTATGAGGATATGATTATGTAGAGGAGAACAATCTTGATTTCTTTTAGCTCATTCTTTATCAGAGTCACCCTACAAATAATGGAAGAAGTCGAGGAAATTTCCTATGGGCCCCTCATTCAATAAGATATAGAGAAAACCAATCATCATGAAGAGTATGTTGGAAATTTACTTACCCCATGGGTGGGCAGAGTAGCTGGCTGGCCAAGGAATGTGAACTGAGAAATGTCAAAAAGTCAAACTCCCCTTCAAATCTCTTCTATCAATTTGTAGCAAATGCCCCAAATACTAATATTAGAGATTTTATTCTTTTACAATATTGAGACCTAAAAAGCAAAGTGGTAGAGTACAAAGAATAATTGACCCAAAGCAGGAAATCTGCATTTTGGTGGGTCCTAGGACTAACTAGCCATAAGTCCTGCCTTCTTTCAGGGTCTCATTTGTAAATGATGCAGGTTGGTCTAGGATGATGTCTATGGTTCTTTCCTCCTTTAAGATTCTATGAAGTAGGCTGCTGAGACAGAGCGGATTCCTAAAATCTTTGATCTTAGTGTATAACAGTTTGGACAACCATTCTGGTGAGCAGCACATGCTCCAGGAGGATTACTCTGAGGGGGGTGGGCAGGAGAGAGGGCTGTTGTAGGGATTCTGCAGGCAACAGTGGAGACTGGCCTGGCTGGGTCCAGAGTTGGTATGAGGGATGAGGCGAGTCAACAAGGGAGATGGTCTCGTGGGTGAGGTGAGAGGGAAGGCTGCTATACAGACTTAGCCACTTTCCCAGCCCTGCTGACAAGCTCTGATTAGAGAGACCATCCATTCAGGCATCTGGTTTGTACTATAGTTACTAGGCTGTTTCTTGGGCTGACTGAATTCTTTTGGTGAAAGCTTCATCTATAAATGAAGTTAATACTAATTTATTTGTCTGAAGACAGGGCTTTTTGAGGTTCGTTTAGCAATGAGGCATATTTATTCTGGGATATACAGTATCTCATTTGCCTTCAAAGCAGGCAAAAAATTTAACCTAAAGTTTTGTATGTTTTAGTTTTAGGAAAACTAGAATGGGGATCAGAAAGCCTGGTTTTAGTCTGAGCCCTGGCACTAAACGGAGATGTGAACCTGGGCGTTCAGTAACCCTTCAGGGTCTCACCCCTTATTGGTGATGTGGAGATAATAATATCTGACTTGCCAGTCAGTAAAGCTATGTGAAGTGCTCCGCACAGGGCTTTGCATTTAGTAAATGCTCCGTAACTGTGGGCTATTATTTTTTCAATCCTGGTACAGTACCTGGAAATTTGAAATAAAAAAATAGTTGTTGAATGAATGAACAACAACAACAAAAGGGTGTTGTGAAGTTCAAAATAAGTCAATGTGTGAAGTACCACATTAGAGTAAGTATATTCTATTTGTTGAATGAAGCAACATTTTCACACGTACAGCAACACTGTAGAAAAATTCTCAAACCTTAAATATCTCTTCCTACCTGAGTGAAGTGTAATTGCTAGTGTGTTACCTTATATCAGAGACACCTGCCCTCACCACCCTATCTAAAATAGAACTCCCTCTAATTACTCTCTACCCTTTATCTGGCCTAACTTTCCCTCTCAGCAAGTACTATCACCTGACAAATCCATTTGTATTTATTATCGGACTCTCCCCTTCCCCCTTTTGGAATATGAGACCCATGAAAGTGGATCCTTTTGCCTATTTCTGACTTTTCTCACTACTATAAATGGCATTTATAGAACAATACATGACACAGAAGGCACACAAGAAAGATGTTGAATTAATATCTTTTGGGGATGCTTCAGCTGTGATAATGACTTTTCTTAAATGATCAAGTCCTTTTTACCCCATCCAACATTACTCAAAGCCTATAATATATCACATCTAGTATGAAAGCAATAGCAAGAACTTTTCTTGGTGACTCATAGGAGGTATCACTGCATATAGATGGATCTTATGACCAGGACCTGGAAGCTGTTTGTCTGTGATCGTTTGTCCCCTTAGGGATGGTCAGGAGAACTGCTTCCCAAATGGAGATGCCCTCAGTCCCCATAGCTACAGAGGTGTCTGAGTCAGGAGCAACACCAATAATTCTGCTCTGTGCTCCATAAAAAATTGATAGCCATAAAAGTCAAATTGGCTTCCTCACTAGCAAATGAACTTTACTACCTGCTTTAGCTTGCAGACTCTTAGTAACCAGTATGTAAAAAATACCAACCAGGGAAAGATATTTTCCCTCTTTATAGGCTTTAAAAAAACCATTTAATTCAATCTGGCATGCAGGCTGAATGTAAAATAGCTGCAAAGCGGTATTGATGGGACAACACATGACATAATTAAATATATGTATCAATTCCTCAAGCGTACGATAAAAATCAATCACATGCAAACAGACACCTTTAGAGGCGGGAAAAAAGGCAGATGTTCGCTGCAGCCCTGCTTCTACATTGTATCTGGTTGGTCTCTTTTTGGAGCAATATCTCATCTGCTGCAAAGATTATCGTTTGATATTTTCTGAGGGGCCTGCTTTGTGCAGGGCTCCGAATGAAATTTCAGAAATTTTGAGCCATGATCTGGGGCCTAAAACACACCTGGGGAACTTGTTAAACCTATAGATTCTTGGGCCCCATTACAGATATTCTGATTATACTGATGGTGTCCTGATGCCATACTTAGAAAAGTAGTGTCATTTGCAGCCATAAGCGCTGGGTGAAAAAATCCAGGCTCTATCACTTAAAATTCTCTGGTGTTGGGCAAGAAACTGAATCCTTTTCTAAACCTCAGTTTTCTCATTTGGTAATTCAAGCTGCTGGATGATAAAGTGTTTCTGGCTACATTATCGTTTCCTCCTACTTTATAGGGTAGTGTAGGAGTAAATGAGGCAATGTATGCAAGACGCTTAGCTCAGAGTCTGATAAATATTGTACTATTGCTACTGTCAGCAGCTAAGATGTACTGAGTGCTTCCTCTCTGAGGGGCACTGTTCTAAGTGCTCTACATGTATTCACGCTTTTAAATCTCAGGTAGGTACTGCTATTATGCCTGTTTGTACAGTTTGAGGAAACTGAGGTGCAGAGAAATTAAGTAACCTGTTTGAGGTCACATAGCCATGAGCAAAGACAAGGAATCCGGGTTTGTGTGACATCAAACCCCCCATACTTTGTCTGCTATTATTACTTATTTTCCCCTGGAATCCATCTGTCTTCTTCTTCTAGCTTTACATTTGGTCCTTATCAGCTCCACAGTGAAGTCATCTTGCTGGTTCATCTGTTGTTCTCCTATGTGTTCTGGTACCAATACATTTATTGGTGAAGGGGAACTCTTAACATACACATTCTAAAATAAGAACGTAACCCATAGCATTAAGAAGTGCAAATAATCTGCTATTCTCCACCCCTCCCCCCAAATATACGTATAAAATCAACATTAGTTGACAAATCTCAGGAATCAACATAGTTTTTTTGGCTCAGGGCAGTATGTACGTCAAAGGAATCAGTAAGGAAACATTTGAAAACTAAATTGAAAATTTCATTTTGTCTATGGCTAGCTAGGGTTAGTGGAATTGTAGGTACTTTTCTTTACCTTTTTTAGAATTTATACCTTTTCTGAATTTTGTACCACAGTGAACATATATTACTTTGTAATCAGAAAAAAAATTTCTTCCTTCAAAAGAAAGCAAATTAATTGCAAATAGAACTCACCAGCATTAGTCTTATATTTCTTCGGGCTGCTGCTCACTCCTAGGCATGCATCCTGGTCACCTCTGTAGGACACTGAGAGAAAAGCTGATCAATATTTTGGTGCCAAGGGGAGGAAGGAGAGACTGGTGGAGAGGGAATATTTTAAAACTCTGTGAGCGCTGTTAGAAGTATGCCTCAGTTCACTGACCTTGAAAATTAATCTAGGGTAACCAGAGGACTAAGCCCCAGAATAAACAAATAAGCAAGAAATTCTTTTCCAATTTTGAACAAATGTTAAAACATGTTGTGTTTCCGCAATGCCAAAACTTATTAATTTAATGAAAACAACATCAGTCAGTCATTGGAAACACACAAAAATCAATATGGGTGTTATTTTATAGATCAAGCTATCACTTTATAGATGGAATTTCTCTACTGTTCAAGTATTTATTTAGTTACCACTTGAAATAGTTAGAGGTCATACTGGATTCTGAACAGACACTGGTGCCTCAAAGAGAAAAATTATGAAAATACCACATTGCCAAAGGAAATGTAATGAAAAAGGCTCTAGTACCGTTCAGGGCCATAAATGAGCCATTGGAAACATTCCATTTTCTAATAAAGTGATTGCTAATTTTTTTCTTTTTGATAGTACAGTACAATCCATTTACTACTAGGTTGGAAACCTTTGGGTATAAAGAAATTGTAGACTATATGGAACAATTCTCCACACCAATAATAATCTCCCAGCCGCATTGATGCGTTAAGTTACTTATAATGAGACTTGCTTGGTAGCTAATGGGAAAGAAGGATCTGCAACTAAGGTATTTCATAATCTTTTATATAAAAGCAGAGTTTCTAAAATGAGGAAAGATGCTATTGTAAGTTCTTGAGAATGTGGAGAGGAAAAGCCTCTTATAATGTGTAAGCCAAAGAAGAGATATCATACAATAATGGTATCTTACATTTATAAATTATAATACTCTCAAACATTTGATGTGTTTTCAGATCTATTTTATCACTCTATTCCTGTCACAGCTCTGTATCAGGTGGGCATTTTCACCCCAGACTGAGGAAGAAACTAAGGCATGGTTAAGTCATTTGCTCAAAGTTACTGGTAGGGTAAAAATTACATTGTGGGTCATTATACTTACTAAGTTGGGGCTTACTTATGCTCTATTTTTTGTCTGTCTTGATAATTTGTTCTCACGGCACAAAAATATCTGTGAGAAAAGTAAAAGCAAACAAGCAAACAAACAAAAAGGAAAGAGAAAAAAAAACCCGACACAGCGCCCAGTTTGCTTTGTGTGTATCACCTTTAACATCTAGAAATGCCCAAATCAATAAATGTGAAGTGCAGTGTTCCAAGAAGTTTGGGTCATTGACTACTATTTTTCTTTTTATCCAGATGCTTTGACATCATTTATGCCCAGCTGAAGTTAAGATATAGACAGACAGAGAGTTGCACAGCAAAGATTATCTGGCTCAAATTATGCATTTTATAGTAGTTGTGATTTGGTTTTAAATATAGTTTAGATGTTTGTCACCTTTAGATTTGTACCAAAAAAGCAACCAGTGGAAACAGTAAGGACAAATTTAGATATACATAATAGAATCTCATGCTTCACTTGGGATTTTGGAAAAATTTATCAAAAGGATTTTACAATTTAGGCCCATGATGATGGGCCTTTTTTCCCTTTTTATCTCTCTCTCTCTTTTTTTTTTAACAGAAAAAGAGATTGAAATGAGATAAGTGATTCCTATCATACAGGCCTGATGAGGATATGTGCTGACCTGTCTTGGTGACCAGGATTGAATGGGGTACAGCACAGAAAAAACAAAAATAAGAACAAACCAATATCCTGCTCCCATGGTGCTTAGAGTCTAGTGGGTGAAGAAAGAAACCCCAAATAAATATTTTCCACTTCAAGTGGTAGTCAGTATTGGGTTGGAACAAAGGTAGGAAGAAAGAGTGGCTGGGGTGCTCTTTCATATAGGCGGGTTCAGGCAGGGCCTTTTTTGACAAGGTAAAATTTTAATGATACATTCCAATCAATTTATGATTATGCAAAAAGGCTGAGTTTTTCAAAGGTGGTAGATGTGAACAGATTAAGGTATATGAGATGGCAGAATCATGTCCTGTACATCTTTTGTCCACTGTGCTGCTTCCTCTACTGGAAGCTTCTCCTTCCCACTTTCCACCCAGCTCCCCCCTTTATCCAAGTGATTCTGGTAACTTCTGTTTATTCTTCAGGTCTCAACTTAGATGATCCCTTTCTCAGACAAGCATTGTCTTTTCAATTCTCCCTAAATACTTCATTCTTCCGCTTTCATAATCACACTTGTAACTGTGTTTAATAGCAGCCGATCCCACTTGACTGAATTACCAGACTGTATGCACCTCTGTTCACCTTTGCTTTTCTTCTTCCTATCCCTATGAATGTGGAGAGATTTAAGATAGGAAAATAAGAGTTTATCTTCTATTTGGGGGATTGAACACATATATAATAATACAGAGTATATAAACATATATATAATAATACAGAGTGTTTGAAGTTCAATTCTAATAATACATTGAGAGCAGCAAAGATGGGTGACAGTAAGTGGATTCTAGGGTGATAAGAAAATGATTTTAGAATATTTCTGTTTTTGCACTGTGAAGACTTAACTGACAATGCACCTTTCTGATACTGTTGTCTGCTCTTCTCAAGAACCATATCATCTATCATGTTCTGTTACTGAAGTCACAAATGGCTCTTTTTTGCTAGTAGGTTGTGGTTGTTTAGGGATGCTGGTTGTACCTTCTTGGGTTTACGTAGAAAAGCACTTAATGAGCTCAGTTATAAACTACAGAAAGGAGGCTATTATGACCATTGGTAGGCTTAAGAAAGGGAGTGACTTCATCTGGTTCACCTGATTTTGAAGACATCCTGCTTGCTAGGTAGAAAATATATTGTATGGGACCAGAGTGGAAGAAGAGAGACTGTTTAAAAAGCTGTATTAATAGCCCAGGCAAGAGAATAGGGTGGCTTAGACTAGAGTTGTGGAAACAGAGAAGGAGAGAAGTGAATATGTTTGAGATACATCTTGGAAATAGGATCAAGAGGATTTATTTTATGGATTGGATACAGGGTGTGAAGGAGCTAAAAGTGCTTGCTGATTTTTGCCATGAGTAGCTGACTGAATAGTGGTGCCATTTACTGAGATGGTGACATTTATATGGTGGGTGAGTGAAACTGAGAGTTCCATTATGGATTCTTTAGATTCTAGATGCCAAATTATATATTCAGCTCTCGTTTTTGGACTGAATTTGCAAATTATTACATTTATTATTATGTTATAAAATAATGTCTTAACCTACTGTTCTTCATTTTTAATTGTAAACTCCTTCTAAGTATAGAATGTTTTGTACTCACTTTTGTACTCTTTGTATTTCTGGGCCTCTCCATTAGTTGAATGATGAATAGATGGTGGTAGGGACTTCCACATTGCTTACTCTTTATCTCCCTGTCTTGTCTCTTTCCCTTCCCTTCCCTTCCCCTTCCCTTCCTTTCTTCTTTCCTTTTTTCTCTCTGTGTGCCATCTCTCTGCCTTCTTTGATGTAGGAAAAAGCACTAAACTGGGAATTATTCACATTTGGGTACTAGTCTCCACTAGCTGTGTGACTCTGGAAGCTCCAATTAATATTTTTTTGAGCCTCAGTTTCTTTGTTTGAAAAATGAGGCAATTAGAGGTGATCCCTAAAGTTTCTTTCAGTTTTAAAATTCTGTAATTGGTATTTTTCTCTCTGAAGTGTGCAAATCCAATATGTAGTTGTAGGTTTTACTTTGTAACTGTTTCAAGGGAAGGTATTTTTAGAAAGATGATTTAGAGGTAATCAATTCAACTCACTCATGTGAAAGGTGAGAGAAGTAGAACCCTGAGGTATGCTTCCCCACTCATAAAATGAGACTAAAAATGATAATAATAGTAACAATAATAACAATGACAATAAGAACACCTACATCAAAAAAATTCTTATGGGACTAAAATGAGATAAAACATCCAAAAGTGCTAGGAATAAATGTTCAATCAATGTTGGCTCTTACAATGATTATTGTTGTTAGATGTCATGTGATTTGCCTGAGGATGTCTGATCAGCTAATGGCAGACCTGGGAATAAATTGTTTCCTTAAGAGGCACAAGCCTTCAATTTCTCTTCTAGTCCTTTCCTGTCTTCTCCAGCAATCAAAGTTGAATACATTCATGCACTGTGGAGACGATGCACTAAAATGGTTATGAACATACCTTAAGGGTGAGATAAAAACTGGGTTTGAAACCAGTTTCTGGTACTTTTTACATGTGTGACACTGGATAAGTATCAAATGTTTCTGAATCTCAGTCTCCTCATTTGTAAAATGGGGATAATAATAATGGGTACCAACCTCAAAGAGATGTAGTGAGAATAAATGATGTAATGTATGTCACGTACTTGGCAATGTCCATGGCATGAATGAAATCAATAAACAGTACTTAAGTATTATCTCCCCTCCACCACACTTGCTAAATGAAGGAAGTTCTCCATATTACCTACCTAGAAGTTATTACATGTACTTTTGAAGGAAGGTCTGGCACTGAAATCTGGCAGACAAAGATATCTGCTCAAACGTTGCCCTGGGAATATTGTCAGAGCAGTTCAGTTGGGATGTTAGAAGATGACAACAGTGCTTTAGGTCTGTACAGCAACCAGTATGGCTTAAACAGGAAGGTGGAGGGCCACTGGAAGGAGGTCTCTAGGAAAGAAATAAAATTGTTAGGTTATCCAATGTGTTTGAACATGAAAAATATCATTGGTGTTTGAAAGGTTTGTAAGAACGTTTAGAAAATATTAGTGATTGTTCATGTAAATCTAAGGACATGAGACAAATATCTTCAAGAAAATATGGATAGTAAAGGAAATGTCATCATTGTACATCATTTGGCTTGATGAACAACATTACACAGTCAGAATTATTTAAACACTGCTTACCTGTGTAACCCCAAATAGTAACTTCATTCTACCAAAAAGATGGGTGAGTGGAAAAGAAGGAGTTGAGGGTAGTGGTGAAAAAGAGCTAAATTCTCATCTAAAATGACAAGATGTCAGAGAATAGTGTCTAAGCTTAATAAATAAAAAAGCAATATTTATAGTTAGAAACATTAAGGCAATTACAGGAAAAACAACAAAAGATGTTGAATGTGGTTACTGCTGGAGAATAGGACTGGGGAGTGGGGAGTGGTGAGGAGGCTACTATGTTTTCTTGTGTGCACTTATATACTGTTTAACTTAAAACGGTGATTGATAAAAAAGCAGAAAAAACAGATGATCTACACCTATCTTTACTTTCTGTATCTTTCCTAAATGAGATAAATATGAGTTATCCGTAAAATTTGTATAAAGCTTTTTTTTTTTTTTTTTAAATGCTTGTCTAGGCTCTCACAGTGGTTTTGGAACTACGACTCCCTCTGATGACATATAAGGATGCCTATAAAATGCAGTATTGGGCAATAGAATTTTTCTGACATTTAGATATAAACTTAAGGTATTATTAGTGTTGGAAGTAAAGTTTGTATTGATTAATTATCAATAAGCTTGTGTTAATAATATTACCAAATACATGTCTTCAAACATAAATGCAGGTTGCAAACTTTTTTTATAAGTAAATGTGATGATAACACTTATTATTCTTTTACTATGCTTTTAGCTCATGGAGGGCAGGAACTGAATCTTTCTCTTCTTTGGTAACTCTTAGAACCCAGCATTGAATATATGAATTCTTTTTTTTTTTTTTTTTTGTGGAAGTGAACTCAGAGCAAAGAGTATGTGCTTCCACTCCCTCATTTTATTTTATTTTTTATTTTAAAAAAATTTTATTCTAGATAGTTGATTTACAATGTTGTGTTAGTTTCAGGTATACAGCAAAGTGAATCAGTTATACATATGCATATATCCATTCTTTTTTAGATTCTTTTCCTATATAGGTCATTACAGAGTATTTAGTAGAGTTCCCTGTGATATACAACAGGTTCTTATTAGTTATCTATTTTATATATAGTAGTGTGTATATGTCAATCCCAATCTCCCAATTTATCTGCTCCCCCCTTGCCCCCTGATAACCATAAGTTTGTTTTCTATATCTGTGATTCTATTTCTGTTTTGTAAATAAGTTCATTTGTACTATTTTTTTAGATTCCAAATATAAGCAATATCATATGATATTTGTCTTTCTCTGTCTGACTTACTTCACTCAGTATGACAGTCTCTAGGTCCAATAATCTTAAAAACAAATTACTAGTAATTCTTATTTGGGGAAGAAGGTGAATGATGTCACAGAGTCATAGACTCACATGGGAAGTAATTTAAGAAATTAACTTCCCACCTTGGATGGTCAAAATACATCTCCAATACCGTGGGAGACTCAGATAGTGGTTCTTATCAGAATCTGAGAAAAATGATATTTAAATATATTACATTAAGACCTTAATGAGAACTACATTATAAACTCAATCTGTTATTTCCATAATTATAATAAGAGCTGATATTCCCATATAAGGTTTAACAGTAATATTAATGGCATTGAGTCAAGTAATTTTTAGGAATAGTAACATATTTAAATAATCTACTTGAACTGGGACTTCTGCTTCCAGTGAAAATGAAGTGATGGGGGTTGAATTTACACTTTTACTCAAAACAACCAAAGATGGACAAAATGTGTAAAACAAGTTCGAAGATATTGGATATTATATTCTAAGTCATAAAACTGTTTCAATAAATTAAAAGGATTCAAGTCACAAAAAAGATTCTCTGACCATAGTGGAAATAAATTAAAAATCAATGAAGTAGTCCATTTAACAAATTAACAAATGTAATTATTTATATTATACAACTATTTGAGTGAAATATCCTTGGATTTTGGGGGGGAAAAAAACTCTCAGTTCCCACCTCTCAAGAGGAAAAATCATGTTAAAGTGTATAAAAATGGTCAGTATAGGAATGTCATTTTATGTATGGGTTTACACTGGCAAAATAATATGGGTACTAGAGGGAAATAAGACTTATTCAGCAAATAAACATGGGCTTTTGAGAAATAAAATGAATTAGGAGACTTTGATATCTAGAAGTTTTAATGCATTGAGTAATTTTATTTTCTTCTTGAATTACATATATGGCCTAAAAATCAGTGAAACACATTTTAGTCAGACAACACTTAAATAGGATTTAAACATCTTTGAACTAATTTTTTTTCCAGGATGGTTGTCCTTTGGGGGGATAGACATTTTCAAATTGATTCTACCATACATGTATACAACTAACTCACTTTATTATTTCTGTTCAACACAAGTACTGATGTCTTGAGACTCTTCATTGACTCCCAAGTCCATCTCATCCACTCCCACATCTGGTCCTTTGCTCATGTTGAATCTCCACATGAATACCTTTCCTGGCTCTTTCTAAACCCCATCTATTTATACTTTCATCTTACCTACTAGGGACTTTCCTTTAACTATTCTGACCTGCCATTAATGTTTCTTTCTCTGATTCTCTTATTCATTAATTTTAATTCAGTGAGTTTTAAACTATAGTATACATACTCACTTGGAAGTGATTGTAATAATGCAGGTTTTGGACCAAATCCTCAGAAATCCCAACCCATTAAGACTAAGGGATCAGGAATTTGTATTTTACCAAAGATCCTGGGATATCCTGATTTCAGGATCTACATATTCACTTTGGGCAAAACCCCCATCTCTTTAATGGGTTTTAATAATCAGTCTAGTTTACTCATAGAGATGCACAGTGTCTAATCCTTCTTTTATAACTTTATATCAACAAGTAGAGTGCTAAGCATATAATGGATTCTCAATAAATGCTCACAAATGTATTGAAGCAGTGCAGTTACACATACGGTTAATGTATGTACTCTTCAGGTATTTTTGTTTTTAATGATCGCACAGCCAGGTATCTTAATTAAAATTTTTTTTTCTAAAGCTGTGATTTGCCTTCTCATTTGAATAATAGAATTTTAGAGCTGGAAGGGATTTGTAGAATTAAATTGATTCTCTCATTTTTTCGGTGAAGCAATTGAGGGCATTAGAGGTTAAGTGAGTCGCCCAAGTTCACACAGTTAATTAGAGAGAGAGAGAGCTGCGTCTACTGAAACCAAGTCTCCAAGCTCCGAAACCTCATGTTCTTGCTGCTGCATGTGTTGCCTCTCACTAAGAAATCTGCCCAGTAACCCTAGGTAGTGACACAAGCAATAAGATTTAAACACACATTTCTCAGTAAGTTAAGTGACTAAAAACTTTATGTCATTCTAAAGAACTCACAGCAGCTGTTACTTTAGCTTCTTTGGCCTGGATAATTTTGGGGTCAGATAATTCCTTTCTGTGGGCCTGTCCCACATGGTAGAAATTTTAGCAGGATCCCTGACCTCTAATCAACAGTTGCCAATACACTCTTTACCCCAGTGCCAATAAAAAATGTCTCTAGATATTGCCAAATGTCCCCTGGGAAACAAAATCACTCCCAGTTGAAAACCTTTGCTTTTTACAGACAAGCACATAAATACTTGGATCCTTGAATTCTTATATTCTTGGAAAGACTCATAAAGGGTCTTTCAAGATCCTTTCAAGATAGAGATTTTCATGGGAGGATGCTCTGCATTTGAAGCAATCACTATCTGGAGATACCGCACACATATGTTATAAACCAAAGGCTAGGGAAGTTAAGAGTGCAGTGTAATGTTATGAAGCAGAATTACTAAGCCATATGATGGTGTGATTTAGATGGATTTCTATGGCTTTTTTATTTACATGAATTTTTATTATGCTCCTTTTTATTTTATTCCTCAGTGCTACAGTGCCTATTATTTCTTTAAGTGGAACATTATGTTATGATATAAAGAATGGTTTTCATCATCCGTAATCCAATTTATATATATCCTAGACATAAAAGATTTATCTTGTGGATTTTTCAAAAGTCAAGAAAAACTATGTACATATACCCTTTGGAAAATGTAAATATATATAATGCTTCGTCATATGCAATGTGTCTTATTCTCCCCCCACCCCTTTCCTTGAATATAGAAGCTCAGGGAAGCCTGCTTGACCACTGTAGTCAAGCTTGACATTAACAGAATAATTTCTTAATGGGTGTCTGCTTATCTTTGCTGCTGTGCTGAAGGGAACAGCATCTTTCTGCTCTCACGGGATAGGAATTATGAACTGAAGTTTAATGGATGAGCAACATTTTATCAAGCAGCTGCCAGAGAAACATCTCTTTAGTGTAAGTCTGAAATAGAGGAAGAGAAATATTATTTAAGGAAAATTTTATCCCAGAGAGTAGCTTGGGAAATAGAAGCATTAAGCGAGGAGTGGAAGGTTGAGTTCCAGCCCTGCCTCCGTCACAAGGACATTCTCTGATTTGAGGCATATTTTTATTCATCAGTTAATAATGGTGTTAGGCTAGATGATCTTGTACATGTATATGCTGCACATCTATAGTAAAAATTCCAATTATTTATATTGCTCAGAATAAATTTTTTTAGCAGAAAGAAGGAAAAATAGCACTAGAGAAATGCCCCAAGTAATAATGTAAACTTCAGCAGGAAAAACTCTCCTCTTCTAGAGTTGAACATGGAATTTTACTTAGAGGATATACAAACATAGAAACCTCATACACAATGGTTCTAATTAAATTAAAACAAAATACTAGCCTCCAAATAATTTTCTTCTTCTCTAGCTAAAACAAAATACTGTATTTGCTTTTAGCAATATTCTGCTCAATTAGGTCAATTAGTAGTTTAATAGTCAAAGGAAATATTACTCAGCGATTATAATATTGATGATTTTCACAATTAAAATATAGAAATTATAAATATCAACTGCTTAGACTCCAATTAGCTTATTAACATGTAACAGAGAATATACACCTACACTATTTCGTGTATTGGTTTTTTTTTTATTTAGTTCATGGCAACTAAGCACTGTCAGCCCTTAATATGCTTATGTCAAGCTCTCATACAAGTTAGCTTCTGACCAAAGTCTGACACGGTCAGTCCATATCTGGGTTTAATTATGTTGATGAACAAAAAAAGTCACCTTTTTTGTGTAGGCTAAATGCTCACTGTGTGTAGGGAGACCAGTTGTTGCTCTTTTGATTCACCCTAAAGATTGGAACAAAAGGTCAGGGATCTTTTGATGCAAGCTAATTAAAATATCAATGATTATGCACACCTTGTAAGCTTGTTCTTGGATCATTGTATAATGCAGAAATTTCTTTTTCATATGTATTACGACTGTGCACTTTAGAGTAATGATTTAGATGTGTAAGTGCCAAGAACGTCTACACATTAACCTTTGAAAGAATATTCAAACATACCTGGAGTTGTTTTTTCTTCCTTTACAAAACTGAGTACATAAATGTATGTTTCGCCTACTCACCCCAGAGGGCAATTGAGTTTGGGAAAGGAAATTGTAAACATGGAAAAAACTAGGTCCCATCAGATCATTAATGAAACCGGATGGGGATATTCTTCACAGGTGGTTGTTGGACCTCTGGTCATGTATCTGCGGATATTCCAGCTCAGTTAACTGGATTAGCTTTCTTAGAAATTTGTCTCCTTAGATCAAAGTGTGATCTATGGACTACCTCTCTTAGAATCACCTGAATTTCTTGAAATGCATACTCCCTGACCTCACAACTAGATATTCGGTTTCTGTAGGTCTGGAGTAGTGCTCAGGAGGATATGTTGCCAAACAAAAATTCCAGGTGATTCTGATACTCCTTAAAAACTCTCAAACCACTAACTTAGGTAGCAGCAGACAGAACTCAGTCAGGACAAATAGTTTATCTTTTGCTTGCCTACTTTTCCCAGGAACCCCTCATCCCTCTTCCATCCCCTACCATCAGCTTGTCTAGGTTTCAGTGAACTGTCAACTAATGCCTGCTAATGAGAGCTTAAAGCATTAGACCCTTTAGGGGCATTTCTATTTTGATGATGATGATAATAATAATAATAGTAATAGTAGTAGTAGTAGTTGTAGTAGTAATATCTGGCTCTATACATTTCAAACCTTGTGTCTCTTTATCCACATAATTCTGGTGTCAGAGACTGCAGAGCATTTTCATATTGTAAAATGGCGTTGGACCTGGACTTCTGTGTGATCACGCTAGATGAGTGGGAACACTGGGAAGTAGGAGAACTCCTGGAAACACTCCTAAACTGAGATGGTTAACAAGAATTCAGGTCTACATGGAGGTGACTGTAAGCCACATAAATATATCCCATTAAAATCCAACTAAATGTAACTATTCACAATTCAATTTCCCCTAAGGTGGATGCCAAAAATCTGTGCAATCACTCCAAAGCCACAGTACACAGGAAAGGAAGGAAGAGAGAGGGGAAATCCAAGGGGGAAAGAGACAGTGGCCTTAACTGATTGTAATTAAAGTATCTTCTTTTGCAAAGTTTGGAAGAATATATGATTATGAGAACACATTGTTGTCCCCCACTGCCAGCTGTTCCCTTGAAAGGGCCCAGGGAAGTGAGGGGCCCTCAAGCTCAAGCTTCACTAGCTTCTCAATAAATTCACTTCTGCCTTTACCTAGCTCAGTGACAGACACCTGGCTGCTGTACAAAATAGATATATAATAAGTGGATGAATGAATAGAAGAGGTGTAAATCTTATTCTCCCAACATTTTAGATAAGGAATTTAGCAACATTTCTAAAGTCACATAACAATAAAATGACATTCACATTAAAAAGCAAGTTTCCGACTCATGGACTTTGCTAGAAGACTCAGTGATCAATATTTCTAGTATAGTCCATTGTTGCTGGGGTACCTTGTTTAGCATTGTCCTGGGTTCAGGGAGCAAGCTGTGCAGTGATAGTCTCTCTCCAGGAAAATTTCCATCTGCATAAGGTCCATTCTCTGTTAAAAGGAATCCAGAAGAATGTGATGGCTAACAATCAGGATATTTTTTCCAGGTATCAAAACCCTCTGACCTGGTTAACTTGTGAGCTCATAAGAAGGCTATTAGGTGGTTGTATAAATGCTGGGCTTGGAGAGAGTGGGATACAGTTGGCCCTCCCTAGCTGCGGGTTCCACATCCCTGGATTCAACCAACTGCAGATCAGATGGAGGGCCGACTGTACCACACCATTTATAAGGGACTTGGGCATCCGCGGATTTTGTTGTCTTTTGGAGGTCCTGGAACCAATCCCCTGCAGATACTGAGGGATGACTGTATCCATCTTTTCTGACTTCCAGTCAGACTGAGTAATATGTGTCTGATGCGGCCTTTGACATGAAAACTTTCAGGTCATTTCGCTAGTCAGTATTGTATAGGGTTGAGAGTGTGGTTTCTGGAGTTGGAGTTCCTGGGTTCTCAATATAGTCTGCTGCTTACTGTGTGACCTTTGACCAGCCGCTTAATTCTATTGTGCCATCATATTTTATCACCTTTTAAATGGGACTGTTTTGAGGGTTGAATGAGTTAACCTTGTGGTTCGTTAAGTGCTCAATAAATACTAACAATTACTGTCGTTACACTTGGTCTTGTCTTTTGACACTAACCAGCTCTTGACATTGGCAAGAACATTATATCTGTGGGCCTCAGTTCCTCATCAGTAAGTAAATGGAGTAGTTAAATGATAGTTAAGATTCATAATTATTTTAAGTCAAAGCTGTTGTAGAACTCCTTTGTTTAGTAACTGAAAGATAAAAGCCCACTCATTCTCTAGCATATTAAAAAATAAATGAAAAAAATCTAACAAGTTGGCCTTTTTTTTTTTTCTCTTTGGAAACAAGTATATTGAAGAGCCAGTCTTGTTGCCTAATGAACCAAGAATCCAAACCTTGGATTTCATTACTGTTATGATTCCAGATCCCATCAGAGTCTCTTATCAAATGTGGCCTCATTAAGTGCAAAGGCAACGTACTTATCCATTAAATTGGGCTGAGCTAACTTGTGGTTGATGTGAGCCAAAATGAAATGTAATTATTTTAAATCTGTACATCACAGACAGATATAAACACATGCAAAACTACTTGGGAATCCTCACTTATCTTGGCTCTATTCTGAGTAAGTATACTGTATATCAAACCTATTTAATGAGGCTCTGTCAATATAAAAACTAAATATATAACAACTCCAGTGTGTTACTCTGTTTTGAGTAAGTTACCTCTAAGACTAACCCAATAGATTGGATTTTCTTCCCTTCGTGGAAAATGGAACTGTCTATGAACAGACCCTCCAACATGTAATCTGTACTCTTTGGTAGCCAGGAATTTTGTTAACATATTTTTAACCTTGGAAGAGAGAAGGCACATCATTTTCATTTTGTGCCAGTCTCAGCCAATATTGTGTGTGGCCTGGCCCTTGTGGTTCTTACTACGATTGCAAGTTGCCCTCAGCAATAACTACCTGGGAAACTTTGAAAAAGTTTATTATTTACAAGTCCTGGAAATTACATGGAATACCTGGGGCCACACAGTGAGGGTGAGGGGGAGAGAGAGAGAGAGGACACATGGGTCCAGGGCTCTGCTTTTACTGAGGATCAAGGTGGGGGGGACCTAGGATTTGAGGGCTTATTCTTTATCAGTGAATTTGAAACATAAAAGCAGGAATTTAAATTCCAGAAAAGGAAGAAAAACAAGCTTCCCAATGGTTAGTTATCAGAAATCAACCAAGATCTCTAAAACAAGGGAGCCTAGAAGGGAGGATGAGGCAGGAGGCTTTTGGCTCTTTATCTAGTCCTATGGCTAGAAGTGTGTTTATTTGAGATATCCGTCTTTGAAGTGAATGCCCCTTTGGAGTGGATGCCTCAGCAATCAAAACTTAAATCAAGTACCTGCATTAGAAAAAGAAAAGCCAACTGTCAGAGCTTGCGCTACAGCTTTCTAATAATAATTGCTAACATTTGCTCTATACCAGAAATGGTTTAAGTGCTGTATATGTGTTAACTAACTCATTTAATCTGTTTTTACAGAGGAGGAAATAGAAACACAGAGAGTCTGTGCAATTTACCAAGATCATATAGCTAGTGAATGACAGCTGGATTCACATCCAGGAAGTCCAGTTTGCGTATGTGGTTGTAGCCACTAAACTACTACTATTTCTTGAATTCCTCCTAAATTGTGTCAGTTTCCTTAAGGCAGAGAGACACACTAGACACTGAACAGTGAGAACTGAAACCATAGAATGCAAGTTGGTATCTGGTGATCTTTATGTCTTATTTTGTTTCTCAGTGAGGAAGAATATAATATGCAACCCAATTTTGAAATAGGTGGTTACAAAACTTGCCTGAGGTGACCTGGAGATGTTAGTGAAAGCAGGAATAGGTACAAGCTTCTGACTGGCTCTGTTTCTTGGCTAAAGCCACTAGAGAATGTCTTTCCAGTGACAGCCATCAATGGCTGTAGGGGATAGAAACAATTAGGAGACAATTAGTGATTCCAGAGGGAAGTGACAGAACATGAAATGCTTGGGGGTGAAAGGAGGGTACAGGGATCTGGCTTATGGTAATAACTTCACTGGCAACCTCAACTTAGAACAAAATTAATGATATATTTTTAAATGGCATTCCAGAAGGATCTCAGTATTTGACACTTCAGTTCCAAGCATCCACATTATAGAGTTAGCTCACATTTTTCATCCCTGAAGCCTTTTTTTAAGAGCCAAAGAAACATGGGCAAACTCTTCCCTAGACTTTTTGGGAAGTACAGTGCTTCTGTATTTTGTAGATTTTGAAAGCATAGTAATAATTTATATCCAAAACAATGGCTATTTAATGGACATATTACATACAAAACAAGATGAAGTGCCAACACAGATTGGAAAATAAAAATTATTTGCAATCCCATTTTTCAGAAATTATCAGCATTTTTTCCTATCCATATTTCTATTTACAATGACTTTAGAATCACATACATGTACAATTTTAAATCTTGTATTTCACTTTATATGAATATTTCTCCAGATCATTACATATTTTAAAATTTTGGATCTGAAAACACTCTTGAATGAGTGGAAAATAACTCATTGCACATAGTACCATAACTTATTTGATATGCTCCTGTTGTTGAACAATTAGATTGTTTGAGGATATTTGCTATTTTGAATAATAAGTATTTTTATATGTGAATATTTGTTAGATTTTAAAATTATTTTTAGGATAGTCATTCGTAAGATAGGCATTCATTTTCAAAGACTGTACTGTCTAAAATAAAACCTTCACTATGTATTATAAAATTATTTTACAGAAACATCTTGCTGATTTTTGTTCTATCAGCTGTATAAAAGGATGTCTGTTTCACCAAATCCTCATAAACATTAAGGATTATTTTGAAAAAAATGCCTTAGTTAGTTTAATAGGCCAACCGTCACATCCTATTCAATTCCCATTTCTTAAATGTTTACTTATCATCTGTGTTTCCTCTTTTGCAAATAAATTTTCTGCTTACATCCTTTGTCTAAAATTTAGAGTATTAAACAAGTTTTGCTACTGTACGTTATGATCAAAACATTGGAAAATCTGAACAAATTTGTTGAGAGTGAATATACTAAATGCCAAACAATTTCACAGGAATTAAAAAATTTTCCTTTACCAATGTTCATCAAGACTGTTTTTATGAGAAATGTGGAAAGGTCTAGTCAGAACAAATCATGTGTTTATAATATCTTATAAAAAGGTGCTAAATTATAAATAAGGCAGAACTACCATTTTGGAAGAAGGGAAATGCATTGTGTGTGTGTGTGTGTGTGTGTGTGTGTGTGTGTGTGTGTATTGCTGAGCCTTATTTACTACTCTAAGTATATAATCCATTGCTTCTGCACTCCTATAATGCATATAACAACTTGGAAGAGAAAACAAATGAGCAAGAAAACAGAGTTGTACAAATACTGTCAAATGTCTTTTCCCATGTCCAGCCCCTTTGAATTAAACTGTCTAATGGCTTCTTTGACCCTGTTCACCAGATTAGCTTTCAATTTGTTCAGGTAGATCCGCGGCTTTGAAGATGTGCATTTTGTTCCCCCCCTCAACTCTCTGGAGTCCCTTTTTCTTAAACAAAGGACACAAGTTTGCTTAGCTGTAAAATTTGTCTGTACTTTTCAGAAATTAAAGTGAAGCTTCCTAAGTCTGAGAACAATAATTCCATTTGGTTTAACTCCAGTAATCTTCAGGAAAAAAACAAAGAAGAAAAAAACCCCACAAACTGTAAGGAGAGTAATGATTTGTAGAAATTTGCAGGAGGCCTTGGTCCTTGGTTCAGGAGTATTACTGCTGACAATTACACAAATAGTTTTCCTATGCAATTATCCCAGCAATAACCAATAGCAAGCAAAAATTATAGAGGCCGGATGCGATTTATGCCCAGAGGTTCTGTGTAGCACTTTGTTGAATCAAAATGGCTATCTTTATTTTTTTTTTTCTTTTCTTTAAAGAAAAGAATCGGGCAACTCCTTAGGAGAATATCATTTTCTTCCATCTAGTTTTAAATAGCATTAGCACAGCAATCAGATGTCAAGGTGAAAGATAGACATATCTGCTCCTGGGTGCCTAAATGGTGAAAATACCATGTAATGTGGTACCACCTCCCTGGCTTTTGCATTTTAAACAGTATTAACCTTGTGCAGTGTGGAGTTATGATTTCTTAAACTGTTTTCTCTCTACAGTGGACAGTTGGTTGCGTGATTTAAAAATATACAGGGTGTTGTCAAGTTTTTCTATTGAATGTGAGTGCATAGAACAAAATTCAATTTGTTTTGTTTTCAGTTTTGCATGATTAGTGCATTGTACTTATTTCCACCATTCCTTCAATGTCACCATTCAACTGTCCTTAATTGAAAACTGCTCGTGTTTTACTCTTTGGCCCAGGAGATTACATTTCAGGATATATGTAACACAGATTGGAAAGCAGCAAATCAGATTGGAAGAAAAAAAATTTTTTTCCTTTTTGAAGATGTATGTATTAATGGTCATGTGGGAAGTCCATTTACGAGCTCTGGCAGCCATTTAACAAAAACTAAATGCAACTGCAAAATGGAAGGGGGGGATAGCTCTTGGGCACCAGATCCCTCTCAGATGACCCCTTCTATCAAAAAGGACCAGGAACTGAAAGACAGTTTTAGTGAAGCTGCCTTTGGAGATTCTGCAGACTCTGTTTGGCTGAAAGGGAAAAAGGCAGAACTGGACAAACAAATATATTTCTCAACCCTTAATGTACTAAGTGGAAACTAGATTCCAGTGGGCAAACAAATTATCTCCTCACTGTGGCTTAAAAAGATGACATCCCAAAATATTGGAAATTTGGTAGCTTTTTATACAATTTTCAAAAATTTTTTTGGAGGGAGACAGTGCACATTTTTTGCTTGTTGTATCTATTAGAAAAACAGAAACAATCTAATATTTTTCTGTGTTTAAATGCTGAAGCAGAAATTGCCTGGTAGGGACTCCCCTGTTGGCTCAGTGGTTAAGAATCCGCTTGCCAATGCAGGGGACACGGGTTCGAGCCCTGGTCTGGGAAGATCCCACATGCCGCGGAGCAACTGAGCCTGTGTGCCACAACTACTGAGCCCATGCACCACAACTACTGAAGCCCGAGCGCCTAGAGCTCATGCTCCGCAACAAGAGAAGCCACTGCAATGAGAAGCTCGCCCACCGCAACGAGAGTAGTCCCCGCTCACCGCAACTAGAGAAAGTCAGTGCGCAGCAACGAAGACCCAACACAGCCAAAAATAAATAAATTAATTAAAAAAAAAAAAAAGAAGTTGCCTGGTACATGGTTATTGTTAAACAAATGTTTCTTAAATTAAATGTTACTTGGCATAGTCTTGGCTTGAAGCCTGGGCCAGTTTCATGACTATTTGGCTTATTGGGACTATACCCAAGTTTGAGTCCTAGTGTAGGATTGGTTTTATAAGGAGAGAGGGACTACTCAGGAAGCTTTCTCAGGGTGCTAATTATGTAGCAGTCCAGCTCCAGGTTCATCTATCCAGCCAAAATCTCTTTGTCTTTCAGTCTTCCAACCAGCTTATCTCCATGAACGTAATGAATCACCAGAAACCATCCAGCTAACATGCCCAGAGAAGGGAATCAATCATCTTGTGTCATGATCATCTGAACTATTTGTTCTGTTTGATAAAGATGCCAAAGTCTATAGGTCCTCCCTAGTTGAGACATATTACTAATTCCATATCATCACATAAGTACTCTGATTGGTTTGGGTATTTCTTGTGGCACTGGGAAAACTTTTCAACTATATTTCCAAGCACATTTCTTAGAAGAAATTCTTTGACATAACTGTGGAATTTAGTATTGACTCTCTAGAGAGCTGAAAAGGTCATATTAGTAGCCAGGGTGTGATTTTGATCCACAAAGTCTTAAGAGATTTATAGGGTGTTTAGGGCGGGAGCTAAGTTTGTGAAGAGTCAAAATCTTGGTCCCAACAGGATGTGAGACCCAGGGAGCTTGTAAATCAAGAAAGGAAAAAAAAAAAAAAAAGATATGTAAATGTTTGCATACTGTCATTGTTTAGGTCTTAGCCTGCTGGTATTTAGGAGGATGCTGAAGTTGTCTAAAAATACAGTAATAGCCAGGGGCAGTCAGTCCTCCAGTCTAATGAGACAGATGTGATCCAAACGTGGAGATGATGCACTCATCAGTGGAGGAGAGAGTTGGACCATGTGGTATGAGATCAGCTCACATCCATCAGGATGAGCCCATTGGTGTTCTTTGGGTTTGAAGCTGAGGGTGTGGTGCTATTGGGGTTTACACGTTTGGGTGTGTGCGGGTAGGTAAGTGAGGAGCAGTTCTCAGCACCCTGAATTGTGATATATGAATACACTTAGAAGCGTTCTTATTCTGTTAGTGTATGTTATTTATATTTTCTTCATACTACCACATTCTTTCTCATTTTCAAAATTCAGGAAAAGCAAAATAGTATTTGTGAAGAAAAGAGGTTCTAGAGATCTGCTTTCATATTTATAAACAGAACATGGTTGATCTATTTCCTGGATTCTTTAGTTGTTTTTCAGTTTTAAGTCCTCCTATTCCCTAGGAATGCTCTTTGCTTGAAATGGTATAATCTGGCCCAGGACAATAGGGTTTGTAACAGTATATGCAGGAAGATTTTAGAAGAGAGAGAAACAGTAAGACCTCAGCTTTTCTAATTGCAGTTTAAAATTTTATTTGATTCTATTAGAATTCAAGAGGGGGATCTCAAATTGGTGGGAAATTGCCATGATTTCCTGATTCACATGGGCTGTAAGTCTCTTGTAGATCAGGACATATCTAGATGCCATTTTCTGCCAAAGCTTGACAGTGGGAAGGATAGCCCTTGGATGGCAGTATGGTAGGGCCCTGCCGTTCAGCTTCATTTCTGATAAAGGGTAGGTCTTCAATAGAAGGACTGAATGAAAAGACAGCATGCAACCCAGGTGTGCTGGTGTCAAGAACCTGTGGTTTGAATGGTCAGGAGTGAACACAGCCCACTGGTTAGGGAAAACTGACACACAGCTGATAGACTGAAGTCCAGTGGGAGTTATTTTCTGCCCAGCACTCCATTGGCAGCTACATTTGTGAATCAGCTAAGAGCAGTTTGTATTGATATGGTCACTTTGCTTTTAGTTCCCATTTTGAAGTGTGCCTCTTTGATGGATGTATAAGGAATCCTCTCAGACACCTCTGACAGAAGACACCAGGCAGAAGATATGGCTAGATTTTGAGCAATCCTGATTCCACAAAAGAGATGACAGACTGCTGAGTAAAACACAGCAAGCCAGTTTGTGAAGAGACTAAGCATTATGTAACAGAAGCACCTAAGTCACTGTTCAGGCTGCTTGTCTTTGAGGGCTAGAGAGAAGGCTTCGGTCTGAAAGGAGAAAAGAAAAACTTTCCCAAGGCTAACACACCAGGTTGTAAAAGCTTGGAGTCAAGATTTGTTGACCCTTCGTTCTGATCTCCCCAACCTCATTTCTTTGTTCACTTGGCAAGGACCCTTTGCTGGAATTTAAGCAGTCTCCTTCACAGGTCTTGTCAATGACTTGTTCATTACTACTTTTGAAACTTCACATATGCCATTTCTAACTTACAGAACATATTCTCTGCCTGCCATTGGTATATCTACTCTATGTTTTTGCTCTCCTTCAAAAATCTGGCTTAAATCTAACTTTTGGGAAGCATTTCATAACTAAGCCAGTCCTGGCTGTGTACTCCCTGCTTAGACTTTTATCTGTATATGGAACAGACAGACCTGGTTTAAGCTTCTATCATTTGTAACCCCTGCACTGGGGTTAAGTATTTGGAAACTGTATTTTGGTTACTTCCGCGTACAGGTAGTCATTCTCCCTAACCACACTGTTGCTACCTGAGGACAGGAATGAGTTTACTTATGCAGTGTATTCTTCCCTCCTCCCTCCATCCAGAACAGTCCAGTGATTGGCAAACAGCAGGTACTAAGCACGTGTCATAGTTATAGATTCTAAAACAAGAAGAATCTCCATGATGGACCCACTTAGAGAAGGTGAGCACCAGGAAAGTGAAAAAAAAATAAGAGCGACTATATAAAGTGCTGTGTTTTGAGGATCTACTGCTGTGTAACAAACTATCCTAAAATGTAGTGACTTGGCACAACAATAATCTGCCATTTAAGCAGAATTTCGAAGGAACTGCTTAACTCTGCTCCATGTGGAGGTAGGTGGGCTCCGGAATCTGGAGAATCTACTTCCTAGATTGCTCACTTATCTGATTTGCAGGTTGGCTCTGGTTGTTTGCTGGGAGTTCATTGGCAAGTGTTGGCTGGGGGCCTTGATCATTCCCTCTACATGGGTACCTCCACGAGGTTATTTGTGCTTCCTCAAAGCATGGTGGTTGAGTTCCAAGAGAGAATGTTCCAAAAGGCAGGAGGCAAAGGCTAACTGGCCAGTTAAGGGCTACATCTAGAGGTGGTATAGCTTTACTTCGTCAGACACATATTCTACCTCTTTATGCGGGAGTGGCATGGTCACATTGTAGAAGACCACACGCGATGGGAGATGTTATTTTGGCCATATTTGGAAAATACAGTCTGTCACATGCTGCTTTACTAATGAAATTACACAAAATCACATTGCATAAAAGGAGGAAATGCCTTGATAGTGAACTCTTCTCCAAGTTAATGATAATAGTTAACATTTGTTTTTTTCTTACTCTGTGTTAGGCACTGGGCTAAAAGGTTTACACATGATCGCTCGTTTGATTCTCATAACTTATGAGTTAGACATGAATTATTGTCCCCATTTTACAGACGAAGAAACTGAGATATAAAGAGGTAATATAGTTTGTTCAGGGTCACAACTATTAAATGGCAAAGGCAGGATGTTAATCCAAATGGTCTAACCCCAGAACTTGCACTTTTCTGTCTCTTGTTCAGAGTGACTGTATAGAGTGAGACATTATAATGTAGCACAAAGACACAAGAAATAGCAGCATCATTAATCCAGGGGTTAAGAACCTGGGCTTAAGTTCATGTGCTCATGGGATACTTGAAGCCTCTATGGTTATTACTGAAGCCTCTATGGTTATTATTGGCAGCATTGGTCATGTGTGTGTGTCCTTTGCTTTTATCAGAGTCTTAAAAGTCTGTGCTCCATAAACTCTTAAATGTTAAAAAAAAAAGTAATGTAAGTCATCCCCTTTTTCCGAAGACAGGCTTACTCTCAATATCTTACAACAAGATCAGTTAAATTCTTCCTTTAAAACCTTCCGAAAGAAGCATGCATGATACACTGGGGGCATACTTGCTTTGGGGTCTGTGATGGACTCGGTCAAAATCCCAGTGACTCTTTTTTTTTTAATTTTTTTTAAAAATTTATTTATTATTTTTTATTATTTATTTTTGGCTGTGTTGGGTCTTCGTTTCTGTGCGAGGGCTTTCTCCAGTTGTGGCAAGCGGGGGCCACTCTTCATCGCAATGCGCGGGCCTCTCACTTTCGCGGCCTCTCTTGTTGCGGAGCACAGGCTCCAGACGCGCAGGCTCAGTAATTGTGGCTCACGGGCCTAGTTGCTCCGCGGCATGTGGGATCTTCCCAGGCCAGGGCTCGAACCCACGTCCCCTGCATTGGCAGGCAGACTCTCAACCACTGCGCCACCAGGGAAGCCCCCCCAGTGACTCTTTTACAATCCTTATAATTTTTGGGTAAATTACTGACCCCTCCCCTCAGGGCCCATTTTCCTGGTTTGTAGAACATGGCTGATACCTTTAAGGTTGGGAGGAAAAATTAGTATGCTGTGTTTGATGTATCTGGCAGTAATAGGTTTTCATCTGGTGTTATTTTCTTTAAATGTATTTTGAGTGTTGCCCAGAACTGGTGCAGTAAAAACATTTCCTTCTCAAGTAGCTGCTACCCTCTAAAGGCAGGACAAATCCCCAAAGAAATCCATATGCCAAATCGCTTACATGTAGCTACATAAATGTCCCAGCTCACATCTCAGTATTCAAGAGCATGCCAGGTGCCGTATTTTCCTCCTTGTGCAAAAGTATCCTGCAGATTTAGTACTAAGTGAAGGAATACAGAAATTCAATCCAGGCAATTGCTTCTTCACTTTCTGAGCAGTTCTTCCCAGTTTATTCCCAGCTTTGAATACCCTTTATCTCTTTGTTGTAGACCAGGATCTACTCCTTCCTGCCCCCAGGTCCTGCTGCAAAAAGTAAGACTCAAAGTGCTTCACACAAAGACTTGTTATTGAAGTCTCTCTCCTGCCTTCTCTAATTTGCTATTTTCTTAATTAAATCTGGGAGAGATGTTTTTATTTGACATTTGCACCTGAGAAACACTTTGATTTTAACTTCTTATAATTACTTCGGTTTTGGATGGGTTTCTTTGTCATCAGCTTTCATGGGGCCGAATGTGGCCTGTGTTTTGCAGAACAAACGTGAACGTGTCCCTGTGGGACGCAGGAGCTCCAGTGTAACGGAGGTGGAAGTAATAATTCTTCCAGAGCGCTTTTCTCCAGTGACTCCCTGGAAATCCTTCTAGGCTTGAGGAGTTAGAGCAGCTGAGGTTTGAAAGAGAAGCCTAATAAGGGTTAAGGGTGAAACAGCCTTTTGATTTGACCTTTTTATCTTATGTCTAAGAGACAGGGGAACCAATAAAACTTGCTTATTATTCAAGATATTTATTAACAGTGCTTCTGCTTTGGTCCCTTTCTTTGTTCTTGGCGCCTTTTCTTACAAGCAGCTTCACTTTTTCAAAATTTTAAAGAAGGTGCCAAACTGAGCTAGAGTCTTACTTCTCCTGGGCCCAAGTCACCTATAAACCCACCCTTTCCTTTTATGTGAGTGTTACTGATATTTAATAACTTTTTAAAAATCTCTCTTTGTTATTTTTTAAATTACATTTCTTCAGCCTACAGCAGAATTCAAGTTACTTTACAGTCAGAACCAATTGATTGAACTGCCTAGCTTTCTTGATGTCTTTCCCTTTTAATTGTTTCAACGCTGACTGCCCTTTTTGTTGATTCTCTATTTTCCTATACTTTTTTTTTGGTGTTTGTTTTGTTTATGGAGGTATAGTGAACCACAGGAAAAAGAAAAAAAAATTGGAATATTGATCACATCCTAATAATTTTAGAACATAAATATGAAAACAAAAGTATCTTCATTTGATTAAACTATGTGTCTTTTCTTTCTTCTGCCACCTCCTTTGTGGTTTAGGAGATCTGCATCTATAATTTCCCTTAGATTAGTAAGCCATGCTTTTGTCTTATGTGTTTTCGTTAAAAATTGCAACCAAACTCATTATTTGAATACCAAAATTTAATAAAAATATAAATGCTTTTGGTTCCCATTTTCTTCCTAATTCCTTGAGATGTAGTGATTGACTTATGCTGAAAATACTAATTTTTGTCTTAGCCGAGTTCCCCAAAACTTGCAGCAGTTAAATCCACAGATGTCTGAGGTTTGAGATGCCGTTAATCCATTCAGTGTTAATAGCTTGGGCTGGATCTGGTGCCTATGCAGAGCTAAGTGTAGCCCCCTATCGATTTAGGCCTGTGTATTTTATCTCATATCCTTGTTTCAAGGTAACTCTAAGGAGACACAGAGTTTAGTCACAGAAACTCAAATACTTCAATGACTACAGAATGCATGATGTCACCAATTTAAAGTGGGTGTGACATACTGGCCCAGTTCTCAACTTGCTTGCCGACTCTGAGCCATTTGTAGTGGTTGCTGGAGGTGCTGGTTTTCTGTAAATAGAACGAGGCTGGCACGAGAGATTGACAGGAGCGATGATTCCCTCCCTGTCTTTCATGGAGGGAAATATGGTAATGGGAGAGCCATATATTTACCATTTTAATTCTAGGTATTCATTATTTATTAAGAAAACACAAGGGCTCCCTTTCATTTCATTTAGATGCCTCAGCTCCAAAACAGGATTCTATGTGAAAGGTCAACATTACTCATTTCGGAACATCTTAACACCCACTAACTTCCGTATATATAGTTATAGTTAGGTCATATTAAAACTAACAGCATATGTAGAAGTTTATCATTATTAAAGGATTACAGGTTGTAAAGTTTAACTTCTCAGACCCAACCTCATTTTATGAAACTAAAGACAGTCGCAGACTCGCTTTGCTCTCTGGCAGTACGTTCCTCGAAGACTGCTGACATTTGAAAGCCAGAGAAGCTGAACGCTGACCCTCTAAAGAACACACTCTAATTCTAGAGAAAAGGTGGTCTGATCTGCATGACTGTGTTTGATGTGACTGCAAAGGGAGTATACTTTGTTGTCACAGAGATGCTCTCATTTTGGAAGCAGCTACTCATTTGAACCCGTATTATTTCTGTTGCGCCCTCCAATGGTAGGCTGTTGGCACGTATTTATTACCCTTTCTGCAGTGTGTTAGTTAAATTCGCTTTCTAAGGCAATGGGGCCCTGAGGGAATGTCAAGGAAAGGGGGAGAGGGAGAGGAGTCTGGGATGAGCTGCTGGTTCTATAACTTCCTTCCAGGCCATTAGTTGATCTATTAGATCAGCTTTTCTCAAGCTTTTGTGTGTGACTTTCCTGGCAGAGTCGTTGAATTAGGTGCAGCCCCTTTCAGCAAGCGGCTTAGGTCAGGGGCTTTTCTTTGGCATTTAGCTCCCACGTACTTAAACAAGACCTCAATTTGCTAATTTGTTTTTTAACACTAGAAGCTTGTTCTCCTTATCCATTTTTAGTATTTCTTTCACTCATCGTTATTCATAACACATCTGGCTGCAGGTTATGGCATTTTGGCTGCGTTTTGCCACGCTAACCTCCGTTACCTCTCCTAGGGTTTAGGAAACCGTTCCCTCTGGATTGAAATATTAATGAGCATAAGTACAACAGCAACCCCTCTGCTTTTCAAGGAACGCACTTCTAAGCCGAAGGGCAGCAGCGCCAATTATAACTAGGGGAATCCTCTGTACTCTCCCGGTAGGATACACAGATGCTCACACAGGAACTCAGCTGGGCTCTGATACTTGTAACTCGATGCTTCCTTGTGCTTTGGTGTTTTGAGGCTCTAAAAGAGAAAAATGATTCCAGCAAGGAGATTTGGTTGGTGAGGGAGAACCACTGATAACTGCTGAGCTGGCTGTGGGGGAAACTGCCCTTAGGTGCGTGGTGAGGTCTCCTCACCTCTTCTCATAACACTCAGTTGCGGAGATGAGGGAAGCCTTTGTGGCTCTCTCTCTCTCTCTCTCTCTCAATTTCTCCTCATTCCTCTGGGCTGTTTTCTGTAATTAGAATAGTGTACCAGGCAAAGTAGTAGTAGGTTTTATTTTCAACTCAACTGCCACCTGATAGACAGGCCCTCTATGCCCAGGGACGTTCAGCCCAAGGGTGAAAACAAATGACCAAAGATTATAAAATGGGTCGAGTCACGTGGTGTAGGAAGCCTGTTGGCAGAAACAGATCCACAGACTGAATCTTCTGAGGTTGCCTTTTCTGCTAGACTATTTCCTAACTCCAGGCTGACAGTCAAAAGCCTTAGACTCTAGAGGGCATAATCAGGTTTTGTAAAGGTCCATGAGTTCTCAAGAGGAAGAAAGGAGACAGAAAATGTAGAGGAGAGGGCTGGGCAAGGAAAAATTGAGGTATTTACATAAAAAGAGTGTTGTGCCCAAATGGTAAAACTACAGAAAATGGGAAAACAAAAATAATTGCCAAGAAACAAAAAAAATCCAAAACAATGTGTGATTAAGTGACCCAATGAGAGTTGCAGATAATGACACTAACCATTTGTTGATCACTATAGTGTTCCAGGCAACATTCTAAGTGCTTGATATATATTGACTTACGATCCTCATAACAGTTTTATAAGAAAGGGAATATTTTTATCCCCATTTTATAGATGAGGAACTGGACGCACATAAGGTTTAAATAACTTGCACAAGATCAACATTATATTCTTAACCATTATACTTCAGCTTCCTCCCAAGACATAAAAGAGACTTTCTAAGAAAAGGTTGGAGAAGTTGGCCAGATAGAGAAGACCGGTTCTTGAAAATGAAGCGAGTTGTATGAGTAGTACTAACAAAAGCACCCTAGCAAAAAGATACTCTCCAAAAGGTGGCCTCTGTATATTCTGGTTTTAGAGGTTGGTTAATTTCCTTAAAGTAATTGATGAAATTACTTTCCTTTGCCCGCATCACTTTGGATGTACCTCTGGGTGCAGTGAAATGATGTTCTTCTTTTCTTTACCTTAAACCATCAGTTTCTTGAATGTGGTTTTACAAATATTCTTTTTTTTTTAAGGTTTTTTTTTGATGTGGACCATTTTTAAAGTCTTTATTGAATTT
This sequence comes from Balaenoptera musculus, assembly GCF_009873245.2. NCBI lineage: Eukaryota > Metazoa > Chordata > Mammalia > Artiodactyla > Balaenopteridae > Balaenoptera > Balaenoptera musculus. Next base: position 63,439,245 of record NC_045793.1, read on the forward strand.
GTTACAATATTGCTTCTGTTTTATATTTTGGTCCCTTGGCCGCAAGGCATGTGGGATCTTAGCTCCCCGACCAGGGATCGAATCCGTACCCCCTGCATTGGAAGGTGAAGTCTTAACCACTGGACCGCCAGGGAAGTCCCACAGATATTCTTTAATGATTAACATTTTGGGCTTTTGAAGAATGTTAAGTGGAAACTTTAGAAACTAATTTAAAAATAAATACAATTGGGGCTTCCCTGGTGGCGCAGTGGTTGAGAATCTGCCTGCCAATGCAGGGGACACAGGTTCGAGCCCTGGCCTGGGAAGATCCCACATGCCGCGGAGCAACTAGGCCCGTGAGCCACAATTACTGAGCCTGCGCGTCTGGAGCCTGTGCTCCGCAACAAGAGAGGCGGCGATAGTGAGAGGCCTGCGCACCGCGATGAAGAGTGGCCCCCGCTTGCCACAACTGGAGAAAGCCCTCGCACAGAAACGAAGACCCAACACAGCCATAAATAAAATAAATAAATAAACATAGAACAAAACCTGTTTTAAAAATAAATAAATAAATACAATTGATGGAATAGTATTAGGATATATTTAACATAATTGGGAACGATATACAAATAGTATATCTAGTATGAGCCCAATTTTGTTAAAAAATGTGTATATGTAGATGCACATATTCAAAAAGATTAGAAAGATATACCTCCAGGTATCTCTGAGAATATAAAGGATTTATATGTGTATCTTTTTACTCTTCTGAATTTCACACTTTTTAAAATAAATGACATGTATTACCTGAATAAGCAGAAAAGATGCTATTAAAAGTGAGATAAACACAGTGCAAGCATCGTGTTTTAGAAATGGCTCCAGCAGATACTTAGGCAAGTTATGAATCCTAATCCACCAGCATACACCTATCTCTGCTTTTTTTTTTTTAAAAAATTAAATCTTCTGACTTTATAAGCTAGACAGAACATTGACTTCCGAATCTAAAATAGGATTAGTCAAGCTTCAGAAGGTCAAATGGAACTGATTCTCAATCACACATTGCAAAGAAAACTGTCAGCTCCCGTTCTAAACTTTGGCTCTTTGGAATCTTTGCTGCTTTCTTAGTGTATAGCACTCTTTCGTTAGGGGAAGATAAACAACACTGTGTTAAAAAGAGAAGAAACTATATTTCAAGTAAAAAATCAGCCTTATTTTGTGTAGGTTATATTCAGCTATTAGCTTTGAATTCTTGGAGCTCTTTGAGAATGCCCACTCAATTAGGGATTTGAACACATATGCTTCTAGAATGGACAATGAAATATGGTATGGTGTATGGTATGGTATGGTATGGTATGGTATGGTATGGTATGATATGGCATGGTATTGTATAATATAGTATCTGGAGATCAGAAAGCTAAATTTATGCAAGTACTATATATTGATGTTATAATTTTCATTGATGGCATAAGAAGGGAGAAAGCAAAAAGAATTGAGAAGAGACTTTAGGAAGTACTTTCTGACTACCACCAATAAGACATGAAAAACATTGAGATGTAGTATGAGCGCTGGTAAAGGGGAAGGATTTCAGGAGAAGTAAAGCTACCTTGGGGTGGTTCTGGTTGGGGGGAGGGGTTACACTCTTGGAAATTCCTCCCTCTCCCTCCCACGCTTGGACAAACTTCACCAGCAAATGCTTTATCTCTTTACCTGGAGTTCACAGCCACTGTGCTCTACTAGTAATGCACACAGAAATTCCTTAAGAAATGCTGCTTATCCTGGTTACCTGGCCTGCCCAAATTATAAACCCTGGAGACAGCTTAGTTAAAAATTGATGGGCCATTCAAATTAAAAGAGCAAAACAAACAGCCAAAACAAATGAATAAATGATGCTTCTTTCGTTTGTTAATTCCAGAACTGCTCAGTGTTAGTCAGAACTTGTGCAAAAGACAGGGAAAGTGTCCATCTCAGTTCCATTGCATGGAACTAAGACCCTCCACCCCTGTTCTTCCTATTGCATCCAAAACATAAAAATTATAGATTTAGCCCATGCTTTGTGTATAACTGCTTGCTCCTTGGGCAGGAATACCAATAACGTTGCCAAACACTTGCTCTGATGGGGCTGTGTGGTTTTTCCTTGTTCATTGTCTGCTCTCCGTCCTCATCTCTTCTAGTAAAACAGATTCATGCCAACTGCAAAAATAATAAAAACATAAATATTTTAAACCAGTGTAGCAATAAATTAATTTCATGCCTATTCTAAATGGTCCTGTTCATAAAAATAGAAATCCTCTGGTGCTTGAGAATAACTGAACAGAAGATGTGATTTTGCTGGCTTTCTCCTCGGAATGTGACATTGCTCACAGCTCTTCCTAACTGCTGCCAGAAGCTGTGTCGGTCGTTGGTTGTGGGTGCTTAACAGCCATCTGGAAGGAAAGTTGGCATCATCTAGTTGAAGGCATATCTCAAATCGAGGGATTGTGGCTGCCATCTCAGTTAGTAAACACTGTAGCTTCCCCGCTGGGTCGAATGTCTACTCCAAACTCCTGAAGGGGAGAGAAAATCAAGAAGGAGGGAAGAGGATAAGCGTCACCTGAATGCTTTGCTGACTGGCAATTCATTAAGGCAAGATGTTTTTCTTTTATTCCAGAACTCAATCTAGGTGAAGTGTGGCCCATTTTTGTTCTTAATCTCATTAGATAGAGCTAGTCAATTGCTGCCCATGCTTAGTAAGTTTGCGCAGAGGACCGTGATCTTTAGAAACCAGAGTTTGAAACAGTCTTTGCTGGGAATAAATGAAGGAGTAGGAGGCATACGATTATTTTGTTCTTTGTTTACTTGACACTTCAGTTGCTCATTCCAGAAGGCATGGGCAGTCATCCTACTGAATTTTCTTCTATTATTTTCTGAACTGTGTCCTTTCAGAAAGTGGATGTCAAGAGTCCCCTTAAACTTTGGATCAGAAGTAGCAAATAGCAGAGATACAATTGGACCCTTGTGCTGAGAACTCTTTCCAGTCCGATCACCTCTGACTTATAAAATGGTACATCAAAGCAGATGTGACCTGGTGTGTTTTTTCTTATGACAATTCTCACAGATTTTTATGGTCATTTTCAGAAACCTGGAGAGTGAAGACGGATAAATTCCAGCTCACTGTCACCGTGGGTGGTTCCTTTCAAAACAAGTAAAATGTGCTTTTGCTGTCAACAGGGTGTGCATTTCTTCTCTCTCAAGAGTATTTCCCAGGAAAATGGCTGGAAAGAGTTTGTCTTATACCCATCTTTTAAGCATGCATGCAATATAGGATCTTGGCATTTTTAAAGCCAATACACAAAGGAGAGCATGAGCCAACAGAAAAATTGAAATGTAGAATTCATATTTGCTGCTTAAATCTGACTAAAGAGCTCTGGGTTTCACTGGTGTGTTTAGGTGCTCCCATCACATATTTTGTGGAATAAACTGACATTGTCTCTTGGCCCACTGTTGCATTTTACCAGAATTCTGGGAAAAACAACTTTACAGTTGGTGTACATGTTTACGGTCATAACCTGGTGAATTGTAGGTTCACAAAATAAATAACAAAATGGTTCTTTTGATACAGTCTTCTCCCACAAATCTCGCTGTAGCATAACATCTTTTATTAGTTTAGAAATGGAGGATTTCTTGTACGCCTTAACATGCTAACATTTCTCTTGAAATTTCCATTGGCTTTGACCACTCCTAACTAGGTGGGATGATGCCAGATAAGGAGGCCCTGTCAAGAGAATCCAGCCTTTATTGCTTCCTCTTTGTTTGCTTTGGTTTCTGAGAAAGCACAGCATCATGGTTTCTGAGTCTCCCATAGAGACCAGCAAGGGAGCTCTATGCTCTCTAGTTCTTTGGCATCATCTCTTCTGATGACTCAGATACTTGAACATATGGAATCATTGAAAGCTTCTCTATGTGACTCTTTTGTATGACTATGAAATGGTTCCCAAACTAAACCTGTTGCTTAACCTCGGTTGAGTGGATGGAGACCCATTGCTTACTCAGATTACTTTGAGGAGAAGAATATTTAGAGTCTTGAACCAAGAGAGTTGAACCAAGTCTTATGGTTCAACTCTAACTGTGGTTTTAGCTCTCCCAAATAACTATTAATGTCTTTTGGGTTTTCCAAAACTTATTTCCTGAGAAGTTCTGTACCATTTTTATTTTAAATAACAGGTCCTTTTATAGGTCAATTGCTAAGTTTGAATTACTTGTGGTAGGTTCATGTTTCCACATCTGTTCAAATCATCTCTGGCAGAGGTCTTAGTAAGTACCATGCCTGGGAGTTGTGAGCAGGACGTTTCCTCATGGAAGAGGCTGTGAGTAGGACCTGCAATGACTGACACCTGTGTACATGGTATGCCATCCTTAAAATGGGTCTACTCCTATAGGACGACTATTAGTCAGACATATTTAAAGATAAGGGAGAGGAAACTTTATTTTATTCAAAACTTGGACATTTTTATCGATGTTATATCTTGAATGACTCAAAATAAAGGAGAAACGTGAAATTATGACACAAAATGTTGAAATATTGTGATTTGCACCAAATCTTTTCAAATTCTATTGCTCTCTTCGTTTTGGATATTCAGTGCCACTAGATTGAAGCCTGTATGTTTCTCTGAGGTGGACTGTATTTGCTGCTCTCTGAGGTTAGTTTTCTGCTAGTGAGGCTATGTTGATTGTGATGTTCATAATAGATCTAAACAGTTTAGTTCAAGGAGAACATATGGTTTTTTGGCGTTGCTCAGGGAATGATTTCATCGAACTAACTCAATTGTGTACATTTTTCTGGATAGCACTTAACAAAATCATAGACAGTTTGAGCTAGGAGTGGCTTTATACCATCTCATCCAATCTCTTCATATTTATAGGAAAGAATTTGTCCAAAGCAGATAATTAGTGTAGGTGTAGAAATTAGGAGCTAAATCTGCTGAATTGCAGGGCAAGGCTTTTTCCAGTGTCCCATGCTATTTCCAAGGATGGAGAAACATAATGGCTTTAAAATTTATACTCATCATGAGCCCTTTAAATACAGGTGAATAGAATAGGGAAGATTATGTAGAAACTGACTAAAAATATCCTACGGATGGTAGAGACCTCTGTCACCTATGACTAGTCCTGAACCTAGATGCTGGGCTTTAATTTCCTCAGATGCTTTCAGTTTAAAATTTTCCTTGTATGTTTCTCTTTGGGACCCAATTTTCTTTGTCAATAAATAGGTAAACAAGAGCTAATGATGTACTTTCATTAGCTACATTCTTCTCCCTGCTGCTATGAATTTCTTTATCTGATGCTCTGTGCAAATGTTATAGATGATGTTTTTTACACAATACACAGCATAGCAGCTTATCATGTAGCTTCATAAAGAAAAGGCCATATTTTTGTAGGACAGGCTATATTAATATGATGAGGACAATATTTTTTATTTGTTTCTCTTCACAGTGTTATGACCTCTTAACTATGGTTCTACTTTTTTTGTGTGTAGATCTCCAAATTTGATGTTTTGGTCAAAAAACAGGTCATCAAATATCTCTGCATAATGTATAAAAGAAAGTTCACTTCCTTAGCAAAATCCTACTTTTAATAGGATAAATTGTTAGTGAATCAACGCCAAAATGTTCTTTGAAGAACCAAATACCCTGTGATACTTGAGGTCTATGTCAACCATAATTTAATGGAGGACTTGTTCATTTGTCTTGATATGAATAATAATTTCTGAGACTAGAGAACTTTATCTGTTTCCAAGCCAATACTGAATGCAACATTTGATATCTTTGCATTTGTACCCTGACCCATTTACTAAGCAACATAACAGGTGGTTGATAATCAATAAGAATCGCATCTTATAAATGGAAAAGGAATTATAGAATCACAAAAAATTATCATTTTTAAAACTCTTAAAATTTGGTTCTTGAAAATGAAAGTCAGTGACTTCTAAAACTATTTTGATAAAATTTGTTGGAACACAGAGTAATTAGTGGATCAGGCTGACAATTCTTGACCCCACTGATCAATCTTAATCTCACTAAATTAGGACCACTAGACATTATGTATATCCTGATTGGTGTCATAAGACATATACAGCACCACCTATGAAGATTTTTGTCAAAAATAATTGAACTTGAATTTAATTAAGCCCCTAGACTTAGCTACCAGTTCTTCAACAAATAAATGGCTTGTGAAAAGAAAAGGGAGGCGGAACCATTATAGATGAAAAGAAACTTAACATACATAGCAACCAAGTATAATGGGTAGACATTGCTAGGATCCTAATTCAAACACATCACTGTAAGAAGACATTTTTTAACATCGAGAAAATTGACCATAGACTGGATATTAGATTATATTAAGGAGTATTTTTTAATTTTGTTAAGTGTGATAACTGTCTTGTGGCTCTTTTAAGATATCTGTTAGAGATATATACTGATGAATTTACATGTGAAATAATATGATATTTCGGACTTACTTTAAAATAGTTCAGTGATAAACACATAAATAAAGTGTGGGAGGGTAGGTGAAATTGATAATGGTGTACTCTTGATAATTTTTGAAGCTGGGTGACGGGTTCATGGGAGATTATTTACTCTTGTCTCTATTTTTGTGTGTGTTTCAAATTTAAAAAAATATATAAAATAGGCTGACAAAGAGAGCTTTGTCTTCATTCTAGAATATGCAAGTTTTTTAAAGCCAGAACTCATGTTTGACTTAGTGAGAAAAATAGATATTCTTCAAGGTCCTACTCTACTTAACACTGAAGGCTGACAACTTGCCTCTTAGGGCAGGCCTACTTTGGGTACTACTTTGCTATGTTACTAGTTTTGTGTCCATGGACATTAACCCCTAGGAGCCATAGAGGTAGTATCTGTATAGTGAAAATAATAGTATCCACAGTACATGTTGTAATGAGGTTTAAATATGACAATGTGTGTGAAACACCTGGTATGATACCCAGCATGTGTTCACTCCTCAGTAAATGGAGCTGTAACTATCTTTGCTTCATTTAACAAAGACTAATTAAGTGTCAGGTATGTCCCAGACCTCTGCTTAATCCAGGGGATTTTTATGGAGAAAAAGATGTGGCATCTGTCCATGAATCATTCTTAGTTTATTGAAAAAGTTGACTCATAGGAGATTGCTCTTTTGTAGGTATAAAAGAGTAAAATACTAGCAATTTCATATGGTTCACCCTGATAACTGAAGTGAGATATAATTATAGAGGAGAGTGGTGCAATGGTTAAGATGCTAGACTCTGGTATCAGATTGCCTGGGCTTGAAACTTGACTCTGGCATGAAGAAACTGTGTGATCTGAGCAAAATCGCCATTAATACCTTGTTCGTGGTCTGTAAAATGGGGATATAGTAGTACTTACCTTATAGGATTGTTATGATGATTACACATAAAATACATGCAATAGTACCTAGTACATAGTAAATCCTGTGCATTATTGTTATCAGTGCATGCACAAGGTGGTATGTGAAGATACCCTATTATGGGAGGTGCAGATAATTGTATTATGTGCTGGGAGTTGCTACTGAGTGGTGATAGAAATTTCACAGATTAAGTGTGACATTTGAACTTTAGCAGAAAGAAGGAGCCATTAAAGGCAAAGAAGATTACTCTAAGGACATTTTAGGCAAAGGCCTAGAAGTGGGAAAGGAGAGTTTCAGGAGCAGAAGGAAGTGGAGGGGGATCAGAGTTTACAATGTGGGTCTGGGGGATGGAGAGGAACTGGACCTGAAACTGTCACGGTAGCCTGGGTGGTTTATGTCTTCATAATTCAGTAGTCAAAAGGAGTCACATGAAAATTTTGCCCAGAATAGTGACAGCAATTTGGTGACTGGTTGGAATGGAAGGAAGACTTGCTGATAGTCTATAAAAATAACCTAGAGCCTTGCTGTGCAAAGTGTGTTTTTTTGGACCAGCAGCATCAGTATCACCACGGATCTGTTAGAAATAAGAATTCTGGGCCCCACCCCATCTATGCAATCAGAACTTGCATTTTAACAAGATCTGCAGGTGATTCATGAGGACATTGAAATTTGAGAAACACTGGTCTGGAGACAGCCTAGGAGAGCCCAGGCTAAGGCAGGGACAGTGGGGATGGAAAGTAGGAATAAGGACCAGTAACAGATATATTTAAGAGACGAATCTGAAAAGATTTGACTGATAAGGTATGGGGATTGAGGGGGGGGTAGTTGAAAAGGATGAATTGAGAGTATATCTGTGATTCCTTATTACAATTTCTGGATGAACAATTGGGAATACAGGAAAAAGGGAAGTTATGGGGAGCAAAGTTGGGAAAACGAACTCATTTTACGGCATGTTGATTTTAAGCAGCCTGTGAGACATAGAAGGAAATCCATAAAAAATTCACTGAGGAAAATGGAGTCACATTAATAAGAAAATCTGAAGGAAGTAGTTAGTTTAACATCAAGGAAGAATCCAATAATGACAAATTCTAGACATATCCCTCTACTGTTCTATAAAAGAACAAGGGCACATTAGAATTGGTTCTCTACTGTGCATTAAATACTCTGAAAAAATTTTTGAGCTTGTAAAGTCAAATATTTCTGGCTCCTCTGTTAAGTATAACTGCATAAAAATAAAAGTGTAAGGCACAACAGAACTTGATAATTTGTATATAATTCTCCCATATAGACTTGGCAAGAAGGAATTCAGGCTCTGGAATTTGGAGAGGTTAGGGAGTCCTGGTGATTCCTTGGCATCAATGTTAGTGTATTTTCTTTTTTAAACTTGGTTGGGAAGGATGTGGAGAATTCAGATATCTGAGTTCACTAACTGCTGAGTTTAAATGAAATGCTACCCAGGGGTAGGTTTAAGAAGTTATTTAGCCAGACTGAGAAATCTCTAAATATGCAATCACTCTCCCACCCAGAGTTGCCAGATTTAGCAAATAGAAATGCAGGACCCCCAGTTAAATTTGAATCTCAGATAAACACGAACAATATTTTAGTATAAAAAGATTATACCAAATATTGAATAGGATATACAGATACTAAAAAAAGAATCACTATGTATCTGAAATTCAAATTTAACTAGGTTTCATGTATCTTATCTGACAACTCCCTCCAATTCTCTAATTATAACAAAGATATATATATATAAATATTGATATATATACATATGTATGTATATGCACACACATATGTATATATATATTAACAAGGGATTTTTTTCATATGTATATATATGTTGCAAATTTAGAAAATTATAGCAAATATTAATGTTTAAAAAACTAAGCTGAGAATTTTGCAAGATGTTATATAGAAATTTATAACATTAATTCATGCAAACATCTGTATATCCAATTTGGAGGAAAAAAGCGGAATAGTCTTGCTGGGAGAATTATGCCATGATTTTTCTTCTTGTGCTTATGATAAAATTACTGGTTTATTTTTTTAACCCCTGCATACATTTTAGCACCTTGTTCCATAATGTTAGTACAGCATTTGGTAGGAAGAAATCTATAATTAAGGTGTAAGTTTTCAAACAAACTGCAGATGTAGAGCTGTGAGTGTAGGCTTGATGATTCTTGGTTTGTAAAGGAGACTCTGATGTTAGAGAGATTTGCTTCTACTAAACAAGGCAATGTGAAAATAAAACCGTATTACAGGTACAGTCTAATATATATAGAAACTACCTCTTCAATTGAGTCTGTTTTTAGAAGTTCTAAGACGTATCTGTGTTAGGTTGTTTTTTTTTTTTCAGTGAAATTCAACAAATATATTGGGCAGAAAATGTGATTAAAAAATATCCCATACTACACAATAGTATGAGACTACAGAGAAATAAGGAATTAATTCCATCAAGGGTCATTTGAGAAGATTTCACAGAGGGTGGCATGTAAGCATCTACTTGAAATATAGGATTTTAAAAAAACCTTTTCAGTGCGTTTTTTTTTTTTCTGATTTAAAGGTAATATATGCAGAAATTTTGTAAAGCAGAGGAGAGTTTACAAAAGCAGCAGAAAAAAATTACCCCAAATTTCAAGATCTAGAATTATCTTGATGTTATCAGTTTGATATATTCCCTTTCAGTCTTTTTCTGATTTTTTTAACATAATTAAGATCATATTATGCAATTTCTATTCTGCTATTTCACCTAACATATGTCTTAAACATTTCTTCTTGTCATTAAAAACTCTTTTAACATCATTTAACAGCTAACCAATAATCTATTAAATGGATGAAAATGACTTAATCTAATCCTCTAATATTGTGTTCTTAGGTACCTTCCAGGATTTTTTTTTCCTTTTGTTATTATAAAATACATTGTTGTACATTAAAAAATCTATAGCTCATTATTTCTAAGACTTAGAAGTAGAATTATTGGGTTAAGGATATAAAATAACATTAATGATCTTGACACACATACTATCAAACTGCCTTCTGAATAGATTGTCCCAATTTAGGCTTGAAGAGTCAACAGAAGGAATGAAAAGGGAGCCCTGAGGGACAGAGTTGGGAAAGTGTGGTATGTGGTCAACAACAGGAATAGTTAGGTTTGTTTGGAGCATAAGGCATGGGTGACGGAGGGGTGAAATCAGGATAAAAGCATAGTTTACAACCAGATTATGCAAAATCTTAAATGCCAACTATTCCAATGAGCCTTCCTTCTACAGGAAGTCGTGAGCCACAGAAGGCTTCTGAGCAGAGAATGCCATGACTTTAGAACTTTCTTCCAGTTAATTATAGCTTATTAAATGTCTCTGAACTTTTGGATCATGCCCAAATAATATTTAAGGTCATCAGCTATCAAAATTTGAATGTCTAGAAATAAACTATGCCATTGGCTTGTCGTGTTTAAAGATGTCATTGACATTTACCTTATTGAACATAAATTGATTTTTACACACTTCTGTCAGTGACTGCATAAAGCCCCTGGAAGGTAGAAAGTGCTAGGTCAACTCTATGTCATGGAAACCTTTTAATTGTACTCCAGTGGTATATAGAACTGTGAATGTTATAAAGATTTATTGAGGATTTAAGATGTTTCTAGGACCTTCTTGTTTAATGATGTGCCCTGTAACCATTCCTGGCTCAGAGCAGGACTAGAAGAACAAAAATACTATAAAAAAGTCGATTTGAGTAAATACTGTCTATTTAAAATCAGGACGCAGTGTACTCTTTTTCCCCAAGTACTCTGTTTCTCTCTGACACTAAATATTTATATGAAAAGCTAAAGAAATAAATTACTCAAATATTTAGATTTATTTTTCATCTTGTAGGCAAAACTGGGTGATTTTATTTTCTCCCATCACCCAGATGCTTTCACAGAGCAAGCAGAGATTCAGATTAACGTTGCTCAGTCTGGTCAACGGAAATTGTCTCTTTTTGAAGAGAAGAGATGGAATCGGTTAACTTCTTTGATGTGAGCCATGCCCACAAAAAGGAAGATGAGACACTGACTACAATCACATGATTCTCACCATGGGTTGTTTTCCTGGTGTAGTTATGTCATACACACTGCGGCTGGGAGAGTACAAAACCTTCCACATTTAGAGTCTATTTAAACACTGAAGGTTCTGAGTTTCAAATTCAACTTGATCTTTTTAGTCTTTGGATTCTGTCTTTTGCTGTCATAACATCACTTCTCAATTCAGAGGGGAAAAAAGAGATTCATAGTACCACAGATAGAGCTTGTCTGGCATGGCCGTGTGTTAAGTATAAATGAATCACAAAACTGAGCATTAACTTTTACTTGAAATAGATAAGACTTTAAAAAATAGGGATAAAATTGCACTGATGGTTTGAAATAGCTATTCAAGTATTTTATGGCACCTACCACCAGACATGCTTGGTTAAGAGTATGAGGCACTCCTTCCAAGATATTGCAGTCATTGAAGACCTTTTGTTAAATCTAAAATGTAAATAGCCTCTCCCTTTCATACTATGCTTGACTCTGACATTAGTGCTACATCATTTAAGTGACTAAAAGAGTATTTCTGACCAGTCTTTCTAATTTTGTCATAAAACTTTGTCCAGAGTGAATTTTTGCTTAAAATGCCAACCATTTAATACATTTTTCTTTTGGCCAATTTAAAGCAAATAAATAAGGTCAGTTCTTTTTATGACACAAAAGGGAAAAATGGTAAGTTTTCTTACTTCACATTCTTTTATTTTTAAATTTCTACAACTGAAATGTCTCTTCTGTCCTTTAAGTACAAGCTGACAGGTCATTAATCCTTAATGTGGATTTGTACCTCTGGGTATTTTGGGGAGAAAACTCATTAAAATTCTTTTGTTTTATATGTGACTGTCCTAATAGAAATTTGGAGTTCATGTTTAGTATTTGTTAAAATGAATACAAAGCATATAAATCCTTTTTAAAAGAGTTGAAGTACACAAAATTACTTCTAACTGTAGTCAATGCTGTCACTCTATTCTTGAATGTCTGCTGCTAACTTTTCTACAGACAGAACATAAGTTCTGTATGCTCCGTATTTTCAATATGAATATTTTTATTCCATTTGCATTATCTGGGTAGGTCTAATGCCCTTAATGAAATTTTCTATAATGCTTTCCTATATTTCTGAGAAGCACTGGCTATTTTTTCTTTAATTCTACCCAAAGGTAAGGCATTAAACAATCATCCTGCTTTTCTTTTTAAGGAAATAGGCTCTTATTCAGTGAAGGTTAGCTAGCAATGGTTTATATGTAGGCAAAGGAGAATGCTTTATAAATACTGGTGAATCTATTATGTATTGTTTTGTCACATCATATTTTCCCCTTACTTCCTCTTTTCCCATTTCCCTCTTCCACTGAATGTTTGAAAGCCTTCTAAATGGAAAAGAACTGCCATCAACAAACTTACATTTCAAGTCTGTCTAGTAAGATTTTGCTATCTGTAAAAACCTCCCAAATAAATCGGGGATCGGGATTCCCTCTTCTCTGATTGTCCAGAATAGCTTCTATCTCCTTTTATTCTAGCCATTGATAGTAATACAAGAATCCATCAAGAGACACATTATGCTTTTGTTTTTACTTTATTTTTCTTAAATAAGTGTATCAAATTCTGCCACAGTCTAAGCTGCACTCTGGGCATGCATTTGAAATCTTCATTTATTCAATCCATCGACACACAGTGAATGTGGGCTCTGTGTTGAGTCTGGTGTAGGACACTGGAAGCACAGCAACAAGAACAGTAGTCACTGTCTGTGCCATTGGGGTGGGAATGGGGGGGTTGGAGAAAATGGGATATCAACACTACTCAATATTTCCCATGAGGAGTAAAAATTACAGTTGTGATAAGAGCTACCAAGACGATACATAGTGCTATAAAATGTATAATAGGAAGAACTAATTTCCACTGAGGCCTTTCCACTGAGAGAAGGCTTCCCTGAAGAAGCAATTTTTCAAAAAGGATGTAATGATGGACATTCTAGACAAGGTAGTCCAGAGAATAAAGTGGTAAGAGAATGTTCTAGGACTGAAAGAAGACTTGGGCACAGCATGTGAGGAGGGGTCTTGTCAGGTGAAATGGGAGAGTTACATCTGGACCACATCAGACATGACTCTGTGGGTCATGTTAACAATTTTTATCTTTACTCAATATTCAAGATGTAAAAAGCCATTGAAGACTTTTGTAAAGGGCAGAGACATGCTAGATCTTTGTTTTTTTAAAGGTCAGTGTGGTTGTTAAGGGAAGTGCGGATGAGAGTCTTTAGAGTATGTGTGTTGAAACCTGCGTGGGCTTATTGCGATGGTCCAGGCTGGTGGGAGCAGAGAGTAGGGAGTGGATTTATGGGATATTAATGATTAGATGAGGGAGGTGTCCAGGATAAATACCAGGTTTTTGACTTGCTCCCTGTGTGGATGCTGGTTGTTCTTCATTGAGATATTGTCCTGCTCTTGGTTTCATTAGATCATAAACCCCTATAGGGTTAGAGCTGTGTTTCTGGAGTGAACTAATAAGCTTGAATATTAAAGTAATCAATTCTGGTCTGCAATATTCCCTTCTTACTCTGAATGGCCTTTACTGTTTCATGGTCATAATTTACAAATATTTACTAAAGCATTTAGAAATTCTTTCCAAAAACAGTGTCAAAGAAAATGCAAATAACGTTATTATTAGAACTTTGAAGTGATAATTATAGTAATGCTTGTATAAGTCAAGAATTCTAAAGGCTCAAATCGCCCCCGTATTGTTTAACGTATTTGCATAACATTTGCGAGGGTAGCTAAATTATAAATTTCCATAATAAGGATAATGCAGGGAGAAAAAAAAAGAATTTGGCAGTTTCTAAGCCTCTCACCAAATTTTTTTTTTGGTGATAGAAGAGTTTATTTATCCATGCATTGTGTTCTTAGCCAAATGATTAAGAAGTAAGACTGGGTTCAGACACTAGAGAATTATTCCAGGGCACATGTCTCTCCCACTGTCACTAACACCTGTTTTGCATCCCTTCCAAAACCAGTCATTGCAATCTTTGCTGTGGTGATTGGGGAGTATGTATGTGCAGTCTTATTAACTGCTTTAGCGTTCTTCTGACTTTTCCATTGCTAGCCTCAGAAAGTAGGTAGCATCCACTCCTTGGCTCCACTCTTTCATCTATTTATCCATGATTCCAGCTATAGATCCCATCAAACATTTATTTTAGAGTACGTACTGTGCACGAAGCACTGTGCCAGCGACTTTGGACAGAGAAAAAGTCTGTGGAAGCCAGATGTGATGGCTCCCAATGTTCCTTGCCTCCTGGTGTTCATGCCCATCTGTAGTCTCCTCCCATAGTGAGTCTCGGCTTGTCTGTTTGACTGACTGAGTTTGATGAAGGTGACAATGTGCAATTTTGAAGGCTTGGTTTTAAAGGGCATTGTGTCTTCCATCTTGTTTCCTTGGTTCTCTTACTCTGGGGGTAGTCGGTCACTGTGTTGCAAGGGCACAAGCTGTTTTGTGGAGAAACCCATGTGGGGTGGGACTGAGGCATCTGCTCAGTACCAACCTGTCAACATATGGGTGAGCACCTTGGAAGTGGATCTCCCAGCCCCACTCAAGCCTTCAGATTATTGCAGTCCCAGCTGACATATTACTGCAAGCTCATGAGATACCCTGAGCCAGAAACACCCACCCAAGTTACCCCCAAATTCTTTCCCCACAAAAATTGGGAAAGATAATAAATGTTTCTTGTTGTTTTAAGCCATTAAGTTTTGGGGTAATTTGTTATCCTGCAAAAAAATTCTAATACTGCTCCCTGCCATCATATTGTACTTCCTTCTATAGGAGGGGAGGGTAGTGTTCACATCTCAGCCATGTTCCAGTCAATAATAAAGAAAACTCAACCATAGCTTCAGCACACAGAGATTCCGTTACAATTTGAGATTTTTTGGGATTCAAAACATACAAAGATAATACGTAGTGACTTTGATTTTTATAGCAATTTGCTATTTACTTTTGCAGTTTATAAAGTGCTTTCACACAGTGTATTATAAACATAGCCCTCTGAAAGTAGTGAGGATTTAAGAATAGGAGCTCGTTACTAAATTTGTATTGAGTATTTACCATATTACAGTCAGTGAGCTAGGTACTGGAATCATAGCAGAGATCAAGGCAGGCAAAAGCTCTCTGAAGAGGGCAGAAACACTTAAATGATTACAAGAGTCCTACTTGCTACCAAGGTTCAAGTACTAACTGCTATGAAAGCATAAAATGGAGGGAAGCCAAAGAAATATGAGGCTAAAGGAAGGCTTCTCTGAAAATGCTATAGTTCAGTTGAGACTTACAAGATTGAGAGAGTTATCTAAGGAAAAAACTGTGGTAGGTGACGGAGAGGCTGAATATTAGTAAATAAAGCCCCGAGTCAGGGTAAAGCCGTCTCTATTTGAAAAATTGAAAGAAGTCAGGTATGGATGGAGTAGGACAAGGAGAGAGACAAATGGTGCTCAGTGCTGCTAGGCAGGAGTAGGCAGGAGCCAGCTCTTCATCACCTTAGACCATGTAGTACCACATGCTTGTAAGAGTTAAGGGGAATAACGAAGTGCAAGGTTGTGTGTCACTGAACTAAAACTTGAACTCGAGTTTTCTTTCTACCGCTTTCATTTTATAGCATTTACTATTTCTTTATTACGGTATCCTGGACAGGTAGAGGGCAAGCAACCAAATATCTACCTTAAAAGGGAGGAAGGAAACTAAGATTCAGAGAAGGCAAGGAAAGACTTACCCTAAAGTATAACTCATCATGGTAGAGCCAGAAACTTGGACATTAGTCTAAGGCTCATGGAATTCAGGTTTTATGACTCAAAATTCAGAATGTAACTCATTTTATCCACTTGATTTCATTTGATCCACATGATTGTTCCACTTGATCACTGGAACCATCTTTAGTGTGTGTTGCAGAAGATAGATCACGAGTTGGCTATTAGAAAACCTGAAGGCTTGTCCAGCTACAGCCAGCCCTGTCAAACCCCTTGGGGGCCGCTAGAAGGGAGTCAGGCATTTGTCAGCATTGAATTCCCCTGGCTTCAGTACCTGTAGAGAGTGGAAGCTACATCTTTATGTTAAAAAATGACTTAGGGCTTTGTCATCAGGAGCGGTGAGTAGAGACAGCTGAGAAGAGTCTATGCTATTCCATTCCTGCTTTGACCAAGAACTGAAAAGTGTAAAATAGGTGGTGACTGCTAGTTAAGGAGTACAAATTAGGCTGAGTCCCTGTAGCCTGCTTCACGTGGGAAGGGGGACGTAAGGATATAGACTGGACTTAGGACCTTTCACATAAGAGAACAGAAAGAAGGTGCATCAGGGTTCTCAAACACTTTAGAGAATGGATATGGGTGAAAGATAGTGCTGATTAAATATGGGGTTTGGAGGAGACAGTCACAGGCTGCTATTATTATATAGTATAATAGTTTATACTTCCACTATCTATGACACCTTGAAAGACTGAAGGGACAAAGGGGGAGAGAAAGAGGGTTTTACATGGAGTCTTGCATTTAAGTAACATCCACTGATTTATTCCTGTCAGGAAAAGATTCGGAAACCAAGGGTCCTTGAAATACTAACCAGAGACTGCTTGGCTAGGCAGTCTCCTAACTCCTGCTAGGCAAGGAGAAGCTATTACTTTGCTTGGAGATTAGGGGACTGAGAATAGGAGAGGGGCTGATCCTTGGAAAATTGCAAAGCTGCTGAAGAGGCAGCAGCTGAACATATTTTCCTTTTATTTTTGAATGTTGTGATGTCTGAAGAATAAGATATCAGTCATAGTACTGACTGGCAGTGAACCAGCAAACCTCTGGATAGCTTAGAATTCTGATGATTGGCATTTGAGTGAAGTTCCCTGACATCCAAGCTGAATCTGCTCTGTTCATGCAGTCTGACTTGTGTTGGTCATTTTTTTCCCTTTTTGTGGGGAGGGAGAAAAGTAGCTGTGCATGATACTGAGCCCTTTTAGGCTTCTCAACAAATTACTTCTGGACCATTTAGGGAAACTCTTTCCTTCAGACTTCAGGCCTTCTATCAGTGAAATATTTTATGTTCTAGCACTTGGCAGATGGAGTTATTCTTATATTCTTAACATTTTCCTTTACATTTGGAGGTGTTTGTTTGTTTAACCTAACCGTTAATCCACCCGGTCCTCTAGCGTTTCTGATTATATCTTCACCTCTGAGAAATCCCAAACCCTTGAGCAGGAAAAGGGGTTGTGCTCAAGCACCAAATGGGATTCACCTTCTACCTCTGCAATCATAGAAATTTTTGGTCTAACATCCTAGAATGCTCCAAGTTTATTGAAATGTTCTTTACAGAGGAGTTAGGATGGAGGAGGAGAAAGCACATATTTTACGCTTTTCTTTTCTCATTTCCTTTCTTCCTTCCCTTTAATAAATACTTATTAAAGACATATATGTATCAAGCATTGGGGAAACAATGATAAGCATGACATGCTAGAGTCCTTACTAGAAGGAAACACAGATGTGAAATATATCCTTGCAGTCTAGTGTATTAAGAGCCATAATAGAAAATTGTAGGGAGCTGGAGGACAAAGCAGTGACGCTCAACGTATTTGGGAGGAAGGTCAGGAGGGGGTCAAAAGAGACTCCCCAGAGAAGTGCCTTTTAAACTAAGTGATAGAGAGTCAGGTGAAATGGAGCTAGGCAGAAGGTTCTAAGCAGAGAGAACAGTAAGTTAAAAAGATCCAGAACAGAGAGATGATTGTATCGTGATACGTTTAAAAAGGCTTTGAGAGAAGTTCATGCAGGTGGGGTGAAGTTTGGTGGTCATGGTGTTGGGAGAGGGTTACTAAAGGTGGGGTTGGAGATGTTGAGAAATGACACTGGAGAGATAAGCAGGGCAAATCCATGAAGAGCATGAAAGTCATTTTTGGGAATCTGTTCAAGCTTGGGCTAGAGGCTATACTTACCCACAAGGGTATAAGGAGGACTCCTACACTGACATCTATATTGTCTGCCAGTACCCAGGTTCATCGTGACTTCACAGAGTGGGTGCAGAGACCTGGCATTCACAGAGCACCTACTGCATTACCAGACATTGTGCAGTGGTTCATAGGCTCTGGTATCACAGTGTCTGAGTTTGAATCCTGGTGCTGCTATTTATCAGCTTTGTAGTCTTAGACAAGTTATATGACTTATCCATAAAACGGTTTCCTTATCTATATGTAAAGCTTGGATACTAACAGTACTTATACCATATGATTGTGTGAATTGTAAAGGATATAAGGTCAGTGCTCAGTAGATTCTAAGCATTCAATACATGTTTGCAATCGTTATTTTTATTATTATCCCCATTTTGCAGATGGAGAGATTGGGCTGCAAAGGGTTTCAGTTGTGTGTGCACAAAACTTAGTGATAGAATTGGGGTTTGCATTATCTTGATGAAGGATGCAGCACTCCCTTTTTCTGAGAAGGCATTGAACCAAGGAATAAAAGAACAAGTCTGGGAGGCGCCAGAGCAACCAGTACAGTGACCATGGTTCCCAGACATTTGCCAGATGGCTGGGACTTGAGACCTGATAAAGGATGAGGAGGCAGGTAGCCCCATCCCATTCCTTCTTCTTCTCCTATTGGGACTCCTCTAAGAGGCAGCGGAGAGGAAGTTATTTCATGCTGCATAGCCTGGTCACCGAGCTCTCCTGCAGAGATGGGAAGAGGTGTTCAAGCTTCCAGTTGCTCATGGCATGCAGTCAGAATGCAGTTATCTGTGTGGTCTTGGACAGTTCCCCCAAACTGTTAATAAGCTAATAAGTTAAGTTTTCTTCAGCTATTACTCTGCATCAAGTGCTGTTTCATGTACTTTACATATATTAACTCAATGAATATTCATAACGAGTCTGTGAGTTAGTTACTATTATTATCATCCCCATTTTATGTATGATTAAACTGAGGCATAGAGGTTAAAAAAGTTACTGAAGTTCATACAGCTAGGAAGTGGAGCCAGGGTGTGGCCTTAGGCGGTCAGTCAGACTCCAGAGTCTGTACTCTTAACCTCCATACTTAGAAACTTTTTGGTTGTGAAAATTAAAAGATTATATTGCAGCATCAATAATATTGTGCCCCAGTCACTGCTGGAGCTCAGAATAGGTTAGATTTCCTTCTTTACTTACAAACTTTCTTCCTCAGCAGAATGAATTAGTTTTTTCTGATTTAACAAATATGCACTCATATTTTTATTATGTGCAAGTTGTTACTCTAGGTTTCATTAGAGGATCAAGGATAAATGAGATGTCTTATAAGGGGTCAAGATCCAGTGAACCAAGCATTCATACAGAGAGACCGACACACACCCAGAAGTCTAACCCACGATAAAGTATTTATTTCTATCATTGAGGGATAAAGGACCTGAAAATATGATCCATATTATGGGTTCTGAGGACTTGTTTAAAACGCATTTGTGACATTACATCACTAACCACTGATTCCAAGTGGAATCTTTGGGATCAGAATGGAGACTGTCCTTAGGGTCTGCAGCTGTTTGTGTCCATCTTTTTTTTTTTTTTTAATATCTTTATTGGCATATAAGTGCTTTACAATGTTGTGTTTATTTTTTTTTAACGTAGGAAGAGGCATAAATTGTACTGCTTACCTAAGCAATTCCTATACGGTCAGTCTAAAGAGAACAAAATAAGCTAGAGAAATATTTCAAGATCCACAACACAAAGAAATGTAAGATTGTGAATAATGAGAAAAGACCACTTAAACAATAATTTAAAGTGAGCTACCTTAACCACAATAGAATTATGAAATGAACTAGATGTTAACATCTTGTGGTCAAGGTAGTTCACTTTAAATTATTGTTTATCTAAGTGGTCTTTTCTCATTATTCACAATCTTACATTTCTTTGTGTTGTGGATCTTGAAATATTTCTCTAGCTTATTTTGTTCTCTTTAGACTGACCGTATAGGAATTGCTTAGGTAAGCAGTACAATTTATGCCTCTTCCTACGTTAAAAAAATAAAAACAAAAGCAAAACCCTAAAACTGACTTAAGGCTACTCTAAGCATAAGAAATGTTATCATTTTGCATTTTGATTGCTTTTCTGTATCAGAGGTGTCAGTAGTGTTCAAAATCTGGAGAATAGGTCTACACAGTGTTTTTATAGATCCCTTTTTATTGGGAAATATCAATAATTTGTTTCTGTAAAATCACTTTATTTCTAGTAACATGAGACGCTTTAGCTGGACTACTTATACTTCAGTACACCTCTTTCTTTTGTGTTTTTAAAATATATAAGTATGGGCTTCCCTGGTGGCGCAGTGGTTGAGAATCTGCCTGCTAATGCAGGGGACACGGGTTCGAGCCCTGGTCTGGGAAGATCCCACATGCCACGGAGCGGCTGGGCCCGTGAGCCACAACTACTGAGCCTGCGCATCTGGAGCCTGTGCCCCGCAACGGGAGGGGCCGCGATAGTGAAAGGCCCGCGCACCGCGATGAAGAGCGGTCCCCGCACCGCGATGAAGAGTGGCCCCCACTTGCCGCAACTAGAGAAAGCCCTCGCACGAACCGAAGACCCAGCACAACCAAAAATAAATAAATAAATAAAAATAAAAGTAGCTAAAAGGAGGAGGAAATTATTTAAAAAAAAAAAAAAAAAAAAAAATATATATATATATAAGTATGCGTGCCTCTTCAATTTATTGGTGCCCATTTCTACTTCTGGTTTCCAAATGAGGCATGCTTGCTCTGCCTCGGGGGTGAGGAGTTCACTTGGCTTTGTGTTTCTGCTACAAACAATCCTTCATTAGGGATCTTGAACTGGGGCTTTCATAAAACATAGAATTTCTTACAGAGTAACTCAATTGTTTCAGTAAAACTTGATATGCTCATCCCTGGGTAAGTCATAACTAGGGTTATTGACGGCACAGTCGGGTTTAGTAGAGAGAGTCATAGGAACCAGGAGACCATGCTCCAGTCCTGCCCTTCTTTGATCTAATCTGTGTCTCATATCTAAGAAGCCTTAAATCTTAAATCAGTTTTGTGAATATATTTTCATTCTCTCCCTCAATCTGGCAGTGTGATGTGCTTTGGCTGGACTGTTTTATTTCAAGAAGCTGCTTTTGTGTTGTAAAAATAAAAGGATGAGTATGCATCACATATGTTGGAGCATTTGCAATTAGTTGGGGTTACTCTCTTAAGTGATTGGGCAGGGAAGGCAGACTTCCAGCCTTGGCAATCTTTTCAGATTCTTTTTCATGCCAATTTGCAATCTGTGACACTGCCATGGTTTTATCAGGGGAGTTTTATTGAGCTTTAGAAATGACTACTTCTTGACCTGACTAGGTAGATGCTTGCCTGGAGTCATAAAACTGATTCTTCATCAAATATTTTTCCATGGGGATATTTGGGGTAATAATTCAGGAAGCTCCGTGTGGAATAGACATTGTCACACTACCAGTTATTGTGGAAGAATCTGGCACAGAGTTTGCTATAGAGATGAAGAAATACAGTGACATAGAAAGTCTGTGTGAACACACCCTATCTTAGTTGATTAGATAAGAATGGAATTAGTTGACTAAAATAAAATTTCAATGCCCAAACAGTGAGGAACCTGAAATACTGAAAATTCTGATCCCAAAACACTGTGTTTGGGAAACTGTACTACAGCCTCAGAGCATGTGAGTTGAAGGGGAGAAAATTGTGGAGGGAGGCTGTGGTACAAATGGGTTTAAGAATTGAATTCTGACTTCAAAGAGTAGATAGTTTAGTTTGGAATTCAGGATTGATTCATAGAAACTTAATTAATGAAATCCCATGTCATGTGCTCAGAGTCCCATTGCTGGAATGCAAATAAAGACTATGGTGTCTGAGAGGAAATGAGGTTCCTGAGTACTGAGATGCTCAGAGAAGATTCCAAGAACAATATAGGTTTTGTTTAGTCTTGAAGGGTGAATTCGAGTCTGAAAGTTGGAAAGTGAATAGAGGAAGAACATGACCACAAATTCCAGAAGTATGAATGTCATGTTAAGAGAATAATGAATAGATATATATTGAGCAAAATCTTTACATACTATAAAATAAGTTGGAAATTTGTCTTAGAATAAAAGTAGTGACTTTCAAGCCTTTTGCATTCCTGTTGGAGCAGTCCCAGGGTCTTACCTTGGTTAGTTTTTCTCCCTTGCTTTTATGCATTTACACACATGTAGCCATGTTTGACATGTCTGAGATAAGGTATGTCAGTTGATTTGACTTGAGAATTTTAATTCATAAGACTGTGAAGGAAATAATAAAATGCCATGTAATAATATGGCCCTTAGAAAAAAGATCATTGTTGACATTATGTAAATATTCAGGCAATTGTATATGAATATATAAATAGATGGGTGGAAAGATAATTGATAGATAATATGAAATAATTTTATAAAAATTGGGTCATACTGTACATGCTTTAAAAATTCTATTCTTTACTATTTCTAGTGATATACAATTTCAAAATACAATTAAACATTTACATCAGAGAATTCAAAATGACATTTCTTTTCAATGCCTAGTCAAATCTCAAGCACCATGTTTCTCATAAACTTTAATATATATATAAAACATTTAATATATTTATATATGTGTGTATATATATATATATATATATATATATATATATATATATATATATATACACATTTATATAGTTGCTCAGGATCCTTCATTTTTAATTTTCTGGGTTTGCATATATATTTGGAATTATATATGCAAAACAATTCTTTTCTACAATTCTGCATTTATTCAGGGGTGACTTTTTAAAAATTTGTTAAAAATATTGTATTGATTGACATTCTTGGATTCAAATAGTAGAAACATAACTTGAACTAACTCAGAAGAGACGGAATTTACTGGAATTGTACTGGGACATCTAATGTAAAGCAAGAAGGACAGGGAAAGCTGTGTCTTGGGATAGCAGGAAATTATGAATTGAATTTCTGCTTGTCTCTGCATGTTGGCTTCTGCTTGCATAGTAGACCATACATCCCCATGGCTGAGAACACGGCTTCTCAAGGCTGCCAGGCCTCATATCCCACAGCTGTCGCAGATAAGCACTGACTGTCTTCCCTTGAAACCATGTCTGATTGGTTTGACTTGGATTAATGCCCAATCAATTTTAAATGGAGTCACCTGGCACATGCATGGCAATTGGGAGTCTGTTCCTATATATCCGGTGTGCTCCAAGATGAACAAGCTGGACAGCCACTCTCCCCTAATTGGTTTCAAACACATTTATAAAACTACACTTGGCTTAAAGTATAGAGAAACAAGGGAGGGGCAGTTAAAATGCTATTTTAAGATCATAAAATTTCAGAGCATTCTAGCACTTCATTGTTTGTAATTACAGAAATAACATTTGATAAATGTACAATTTATTTACATGCATGCTATCATCTTTCTTTTTATTCCTTTACATATTAGCATTATATAGAAATTCATGGAGCAAATATCTAGGCTGTTCATGTTTGTAATTTAGAATAAAACAGTGTGTTGTTATCAGTGCAGAAAAAAAGATTCAAAACAAGTTTCTGGTGGAATAAAGTTTGCTGGCTTTCACACCTGGATAACTGACCTTTAGAAAAAGGAAATTTAACTTCTAAAATATTTTTCCTCTGCTCTGGGCTATGGAAAGCAGACTGTAGATGAATAGTCAAAAAGGTAGACAAATCTTAAAGTATAAGATGAGAATAGATGCCTAAAATAGAATCTTTTATCAGAGAATTAGAGGTGGAGCTGAACTATCTTTGTTTGGCAGGCCTGGCCATTTCTATTATATTAAGCCACAGGGTGTAAGGTTTACGAGCAGAACTTGTGGAAATTATAATTTTTATGGGTGGTTCCTAAAGTATAACTACCCACAGGGAGAAAGTAGCTATGCTCACCAGCAGCCAGGAGAAGACAGCTGAGAACTATGTGGTAAAGTCTTGCTAAAGACAGGAGATGGAGGAGGAGTGGTTTCTGAGGGAGTATGCACCAGACAGAGTACCAGGACCAGCCCATACTCAGCCAAGGTGAGGGTGAAGAAATCAGCTTTGGACACTGGACTTCACGGGTAGGAGATGGCAGCATGGGTGACACAAACATGATAGGTCAATGACTCAGAAAGGGATCTTGAAGGAAGATCTTCAAGGGTTCTCAGAGGAATGCTTTTAAAATGTGCAACTGAGGCTGGCTGGTAACTGTTAAAGAATATATTCGTGGAAAGGACAAATGTATTGATGGCAGGGCTAGCATTCCATCTGTACTGTCCAATAAGTAGCCGCTAGTCACATGTGTCTATTGAGCTTTATTAAAATTAAGTAAAATAAAAATTCAGTTCCCGTTGCACTAGTCACATTTCAAGTGTGGAATAGCCAGCCAGGACTAGGGGGCATTATACTAAACAGTGCAGATTTAGAACATTTCCATCATAGCAGAACAGTTCTGTGGGGTAGCACTGAGAGGCCCTGACAAGTGGCAGTAAACCTGAAGGCTTGACCCAACATTAAAGCTTCACTTTTCTTTTCATAGTTGTAGATTGACCCTGCTGGAAAACAGCTTGGATCCTAACACTGAAATGACATTTTGGGGTAACTGAGATGATATCTAGCATCACTAGAGAGACAAATACTGGGGTGGGTTTAGATATGTAACTTTTAAAGAGTGTTGAGGAAGAATGTCAAGCCCACTCATAAAGCTCATTTTCTCACTGCCTGAACTGATCCTATTTTTAACTCAACTTTTAAAAAAAACTGCAGCAGCTTTCTGAGGCTATTAGGCTACTATTCAATTAGATATTGCTTCTGTACACAGTGGCACCCCAAGAGCTTTAAAGTGCTCATGCTGCTTCAGAAAAGTTTAATTTGCTGCCAGGGAATATCTTAGTTCAGAACAGCATGAGGAAAGCAAAAGGAAAGAACAGGATAGTATTTCTCACAGGTAAGGTACTAAGGAAAGATAATAAGAACAATGAAAGATAACATTTGTTAAGCTTTTACCATGAGATAAGAATTGTGTTTTATCTTCCTGTGTTTTATCTTAACTGACCTTCTCAAGAACAACTTGAGGAGGGTAATATTATTATTCCCATTTTGCTAATGAGAAAACTGAGGTAGAGTAATTTACCCAATGACACAGAGCTAGTAAGTGGTGAATTTAGGATTGGTACTCAAACTGTTTGATTCTAGAAACCACATTTTTAACCATCACTTTTCCTTAGTTGACTAAAATGGCTCCGATGGTACTGAACACATTCTGTACTTTCCCAAATGTGTCTTTTCTCTTGTTGGACTGAAAACAGGCTATTCCTCCTAATTGCCTTTTGAAGTTTTAATAATGCTTTAAGATCCAGATTAAATCCCATCTCCAAGAACACTTTCTATACCTCTCCAGCCAAAGTAAGCATTCTTCTCCTCTCTTAACCCTATAACGTTTTGTACTTCCATTATTATCATTTTCAAAGTCTGCCTTGTATTAGAATTTTGTGTTTGTCCTGTGAAGTTCTGGAGAGTCAGCACTTTAGCTTGTAAAACTTATATTTCTCTGGTGTCTAGAATAGTGTCTTGAATATAGCAGGTACTCAAAATACTTTTGTTGTTCATTTTGAGAGTTCGCTAACAACGAATAAACATTGTATTTTTCTGATTTTGGGTTGAAAGAAAGAATAAAAGGGCTGTTTTTGTTTGTTTGTTGTTTTTGTTTTTCCCATAGTACCTTCAGCTGCACTTCATTATGTTTGAGGACAAGTTGTCCTTTAAAGGTGACTTCCAGGGTTCCAAGCATTTATTCACCAGGTCACTTTTCAGTCTTCTAGGAGCTGAGCATATAATGGCGACAGAGACAGATTTATTGCTTTTCTCTTGGAGTTAAGAATCTGATGGAGGAGACAGATACTCATAAGCAAGTGGCTCCCTAAATATATAATTATAAATGTGCTCTGAAGGAAACAAAGGTGATGCTAGGATGGAGTGATTGAGGAAGTGATATTTAAGGGAAGACTTGATGGGTGGAAAGGAGAGAGGCTGGGATAAGCAGAGGGAAGAGTGTCCTTAGCAGATGGGACATCATGTGTGAGAGCCCTGAGGCGGAAAAGAGCCTGAAGAATTGAGTCTCCATCCACTCAAATGTTATGGAATGGATGATAGAGCAATGATTCCTCTGGCAGTCAGTTCTCCATTATGCATGCATGACAGGCTCTATCTGTGTTTGCATGGTTATAAGTTAGACCAGGTCAATATTTCCATTTTTAAAAGGAACTTAATGGCCAGTTACTTAATGGGTAAGTCATGCCTTTTGTAGCCTTGTTTACCTTTGCTTATCAATTAATGACTTAGTGATCAAACTAAGCAGTACTTTGTGCATTCTGGATTTTAAAAGTATTTTATTATGCATTATATCAAATCTACCACTGTATGAGTGGGAATTAAGACTTTATGTAGTTTTTATATGTTGTAATATTTCTTCAAATAAGTCTCTTCTAGAAATAAAAAAAGTTGTTTTTTGAAGTTGTACATTTGGTTCAAATTACAGCTTCTTACAAAAGAATCATAATATTTACTATTTATTGAGTGCTTATATGCCAGGCTCTGTGTTAACCATTTCATTCATATTATTTCTTTATTTTGTTTTAGCATCTTTATTGGAGTATAATTGCTTTACAATGGTGTGTTAGTTTCTGCTGTATAACAAAGTGAGTCAGCTATACATATACATACATCCCAATATCCTCTCTCTCTCTTGCGCCTCCCTCCCACCCTCCCTATCCCACCCCTCTAGGTGGTCACAAAGCACCAAGCTGATCTCCCTGTGCTATGCAGCTGCTTCCCACTAGCTATCTATTTTACATTTGGTAGTGTATATATGTCCATGCCACTCTCTCAGTTCATCCCAGCTTACCATTCCCCCTCCCTGTGTCTTCAAGTCCATTCTCTACATCTGTGTCATTATTCCTCTTCTGCCCCTAGGTTCTTCAGAATCACTTTTTTTTAGATTCCAAATATATGTGTTAGCATACAGTATTTGTTTTTCTCTTTCTGACTTAATTCACTCTGTATGACAGTCTCTAGGTCCATCCACCTCACTACAAATAACTCAATTTCGTTTCTTTTTCTGGCTGAGTAATATTCCATTGTATATATGTGCCACATCTTCTTTATCTATTCATCTGTTGATGGAAATTTAGGTTGCTTCCATGTCCTGGCTATTGTACATAGTGCTGCAATGAAAATTGTGGTACATGACTATTTTGAATTATGGTTTTCTCAGGGTATATGCCCAGTAGTGGGGTGGTGGGTCATATGGTAGTTCTATGTTTAGTTTTTTAAGGAACCTCCATACTGTTCTCCATAGTGGCTGTATCAATTTACATTCCCATCAACAGTGCAAGAGGGTTCCCTTTCCTCCACACCCTCTCCAGCATTTATTGTTTGTAGATTTTTTGATGGTGGCCATTCTGACTGGTGTGAGGTGATACCTCATTGTAGTTTTGATTTGCATTTCTCTAATGATTAGTGATGTTGAGCATCCTTTCATGTGTTTGTTAGCAATCTGTATATCTTCTTTGGAGAGATGTCTGTTTAGGTCTTCTGCCCATTTTTGGACTGGGTTGTTTGTTTTTTTGATATTGAGCTGCATGAGCTGCTTGTAAATTCTGGAGATTAATCCTTTGTCAGTTGCTTCATTTGCAAATATTTTCTCCCATTCTGAGGGTTATATTTTCTTCTTGTTTATGGTTTCCTTTGCTGTGCAAAAGCTTTTAAGTTTCATTAGGTCCCATTTGTTTATTTTTGTTTTATTTCCATTTCTCTAGGACGTGCGTCAAAAAGGATCTTGTTGTGGTTTATGTCACAGAGTGTTCTGCCTGTGTTTTCCTCTAAGAGTTTGATAGTGTCTGGCCTTACATTTAGGTCCTTAATCCATTTTGAGTTTATTTTTGTATATGGTGTTAGGGAGTATTCTAATTTCATTCTTTTACATGTAGCTGTCTAGTTTTCCCAACCCCACTTATTGAAGAGGCTGTCTTTTCTCCATTGTATATTCTTGCCTCCTTTATCAAAGATAAGGTGACCATATGTGCGTGGTTTATCTCTGGGCTTTCTATCCTGTTCCATTGATCTATATTTCTGTTTTTTGTGCCAGTACCACACCGTCTTGATTATTGTAGCTTTGTAGTATGGTCTGAAGTCTGGGAGCCTGATTCCTCCAGCTCCGTTTTTCTTTCTCAAGATTGCTTTGGCTATTCGGGGTCTTTTGTGTTTCTATACAAATTGTGAAACTTTTTGTTCTAGCTCTGTGAAAAATGCCAGTGCTAGTTTGATAGGGATTGCATTGAATCTATAGATTGCTTTGGGTAGTATAGTCATTTTCACAATGCTGATTCTTCCAATCCAAGGACATGGTATATCTCTCCATCTGTTTGTACCATCTTTAATTTCTTTCATCAGTGTTTTATAGTTTTCTGCATACAGATCTTTTGTCTCCTTAGGTAGGTTTATTCTTAGGTATTTTATTCTTTTTGTTGCAATGGTAAATGGGAGTGTTTCCTTAATTTCTCTTTCAGATTTTTCATCATTGGTGTATAGGAATGCAAGAGATTTCTGTGCATTAATTTTATGTCCTGCTACTCTACCAAATTCATTGATAAGCTTTAGTAGTTTTCTGGTAGCATCTTTAGGATTCTCTATGTATATCATGTCATCTGCAAACAGTGACAGCTTTACTTCTTCTTTTCTGATTTAGATTCTTTTTATTTCTTTTTCTTCTCTGATTGCTGTGGCTAAACTTCCAAAACTATGTTGAATAATACTGGTGAGAGTGGGTAACCTTGTCTTGTTCCTGATCTTAGAGGAAATGGTTTCAGTTTTTCACCATTGAGAATGATGTTGGCTCTGGGTTTGTCATATAATGCCTTTATTATGTTGAGGTAGGTTCCCTCTATGCCAGCTTTCTGCAGGGTTTTTATCATAAATGGGTGCTGAAGTTTGTCGAAAGCTTTTTCTGCATCTATTGAGATGATCATATATGGTTTTTCTCCTTCAATTTGTTAATATGGTTTATCACATTGATTGGTTTGCGTATATTGAAGAATCCTTGCATTCCTGGGATAAATGCCACTTGATCATGGTGTATGATCCTTTTAATGTGCTGTTGTATTCGTTGTTTTTTTTAATATTTATTATTATTTTTAAAAATTTATTTATTTTATTTATTTATTTTTGGCAGCATTGGGTCTTTGTTGCTGGGCGTGGGCATTCTCTAGTTGCTGTGAGCAGGGGCTACTTTTTGCTGTGGTGCGTGGGCTTCTCATTGTGGTGGCTTCTTTTGTTGTGGAGCACGGGCTCTAGGCATGCAGGCTTCTGTAGGTGTGGTGCATGGGTTTAGTTGCTCCGTGGCATGTGGGATCTTCCCAGATGGGCTCGAACCTGTGTCCCCTGCATTGGCAGGTGGATCCTTAAACACTGTGCCACCAGGGAAGCCCTGTGCTGTTGTATTCTGTTTGCTAGTATTTTGCTGAGGATTTTTGCATATATGTTCATCAGTGATATTGGCCTGTAGTTTTCTATTTTTGTGACACCCTTGTCTGGTTTTGGTATCAGGGTGATGGTGGCCTCATAGAATGCATTTGGGAGTGCTCCTCCCTCTGCTATATTTTGAAAGAGTTTGAGAAGGATAGGTGTTAGCTCTTCTCTAAATGTTTGATAGAATTCGCCAGTGAAGCCTTCTGGTCCTGGGCTTTTGTTTGTTGGAAGATTTTTAATCCCAGTTTCAATTTCAGTGCTTGTGATTGGTCTGTTTATATTTACTATTACTTGCTGGTTGAGTCTTGGAAGGTTATGCTTTTCTAAGAATTTGTCCGTTTCTTCCAGGTTGTCCATTTTATTGGCATAGAGTTGCTTGTAGTAATCTCTCATGATCCTTTGTATTTCTGCAGTGTCCGTGGTTACTTCTCCTTTTTCACTTCTAGTTCTGCTGATTTGAGTCTTCTCCCTTTTTTTCTTGATGAGTCTGGCTAATGGTTTATCAATTTTGTTTATCTTCTCAAAGAACCAGCTTTTAGTTTTACTGATCTTTGCTATCATTTCCTTCATTTCTTTTCCATTTATTTCTGATCTGATCTTCATGATTTCTTTCCTTCTGCTAACTTTGGGGCCTTTTTTGTTCTTCTTTCTCTAATTGCTTTAGGTGTATGGTTAGGTTTTTTATTTGAGATGTTTCCTGTTTCTTGAGGTAGGATTGTATTGCTATAAACTTCCCTCTTAGAACTGCTTTTGTTGCATCCCATAGGTTTTGGGTTGTTGTGTTTTCATTGTCATTTGTTTCTAGGTAATTTTGGATTTCCTGTTTGATTTCTTCAGTGATCTCTTGGTTATTTGGTAGTTTATTATTTAGCCTTCATGTGTTTGTATTTTTTTACAGTTTTTTTCCTGTAATTGATATCTAGTCTTATAGCATTGTGGTCGAAAAAGATACTTGATACAATTTCAATTTTCTTAAATTTACCAAAGCTTGATTTGTGACCCAAGATATGATCTAGCCTGGAGAATGTTCCCTGAACACTTGAGAAGAAAGTGTATTCTGTTGTTTTTAGATGGAATGTCCTATAAATATCAATTAAGTCCATCGTGTCTAATGTGTCATTTAAAGCTTGTGTTTCCTTATTTATTTCCATTTTGCATCATCTGTCCACTGGTGATAGTGTGGTGTTAAAGTCCCCTACTATGATTGTATTGCTGTCAATTTCCCCTTTTATGGCTGTTAACATTTGCCTTATGTATTGAGGTGCTCCTATGTTGGGTGCATAAATATTTACAATTGTTATGTCTTCTTCTTGGATTAATCCCTTGATCATTATGAGTGTCCTTCTTTGTCTCTTGTAATAGTCTTTATTTTAAATTCTGTTTTGTCTGATATGAGAATTGCTACTCCAGCTTTCTTTTGATTTCCATTTGCATGGAATATCTTTTTCCATGCCCTCACTTTCAGTCTGTATGTGTCCCTAGGTCTGAAGTGGGTCTCTTGTAGACAGCATATATAAAGGTCTTGTTTTTGTATCCATTCAGCCAGTGTATGTCGTTTGGTTGGAGCATTAATCCACTTATATTTAAGGTAATTATCGATATGTATGTTCCTATTACCATTTTCTTAATTGTTTTGGGTTTGTTATTGTTGGTCTTTTCCTTCTCTTGTGTTTCCTGCCTAGAGAAGTTCCTTTAGCATTTGTAAAGCTGGTTTGGTGGTGCTGAATTCTCTTAGCTTTTGCTTGTCTGTAAAGGTTTTAATTTCTCTGTCGAATCTGAATGAGATTCTTGCTGGCTAGGGTAGTCTTGGTTGTAGGTTTTTCCCTTTCATCACTCAAATATGTCCTGCCACACCTTTCTGGCTTGCAGAGTTTCTGCTGAATTATCTGCTGTTAACCTTATGGGGATTCTCTTCTCTGTTATTTGTTGTTTTTCCCTTGCTGCTTTTAATATTTTTTCTTTGTATTTAATTTTTGATAGTTTGATTAATCTGTGTCTTGGCGTGTTTCTCCTTGGATTTATCCCGTATGGGACTCTCTGTGCTTCCTGGACTTGATTGACTCTTTCCTTTCCCATATTAGGGAAGTTTTCAACTATAATCTCTTCAAATGTTTTCTCAGTCCCTTTCTTTTTCTCTTCTTCTTCTGGGACCCCTATAATTGGAATGTTCATGGATTTCATGTGTCCCAGAGGTCTCTGAGACTGTCCTCAATTCTTTTCATTCTTTTTCTTTATTCTGCTCTGTGGTAGTTATTTCCAGTATTATATCTTCCAGGTCACTTTTCTGTTCTTCTGCCTCAGTTATTCTGCTATTGATTCCTTCTAGAGAATTTTTAATTTCATTTATTGTTTTGTTCCTCATTGTTTGTTTGCTCTTTAGTTCTTCTAGGTCCTTTTTAAACGTTTCTTGTATTTTCTCCATTCTATTTCCAAGATTTTGGATCATCTTTACTATCATTACTCTGAATTCTTTTTCAGGTAGACTGCCTATTTCCTCTTCATTTGTTTGTTCTGGTGGGTTTTTACCTTTCTCCTTCATCTGCTGTGTATTTCTTTGTCTTCTCATTTTGCTAATCTTACTGTGTTTTTGATCTCCTTTTCACAGGCTGCAGGTTTGTAATTCCCATTGTATTTGATGTCTGCTCCCAGTGGGTAAGGTTGGTTCAGTGGGTTGTGTAGGCTTCCTGGTGGAGGGGACTGGTGCCTGTGTTCTGGTGGATTAGGCTGGATCTTGTCTTTCTGGTGGGCAGGACTGCATCCAGTGGTGTGTTTTGGGGTGTCTGTGAACTTAGTGTGATTGTAGGCAGCCTCTTTGCTAATGGGTGGGGTTGTGTTCCTGTCTTTCTAGTTGTTTGGCATGGGGTGTTCAGCACTGAAACTTGCTGGTCGTTGAGTGGAGCTGGGTCTTAGTGTTGAGACAGAGGTCTCTGGGAGAGCTCTCGCTGATTGATATTATGAGGGGCCGGGATGTCTCTGGTGGACCAATGTCCTGAACTTGGCTCTCCCACCCTAGAGGCTCAGGCCTGATGCCTGGCTGACCACCAAGACCCTGTCAGCCACACAGCTCAGAAGAAAAGGGAGAAAAGAAAAAAAAGAAAGCAAGAAAAAAAAATAAAGTTATTAAAATAAAATATATATATATTATTAAAATAACATAAATAAAAAAGTAATTAAAAAAATAAGACAGCAACCAAAGCCATAAACAAATCCACCAATGATAACAAGCGCTAAAAAAAAAAAAGGACAGACAGAACAGTAGGACGAATGGCAAATGCAAACCTATACAGACAAAAATCACACAAAGAAGCATACCCATACATGATCACAAAAAGATAAAAAGGAAAAAAAAATATATATATATATAAAAAGGAAGAGAGCAACCAAATCAATAAACAAATCTACCAATGATAATAAGCTCTAAATACTTTACTAAGATAAACATAAAATTAGATGCATAAAGCAAACCCCAAGTCTACAGTTGCCCCCAAAGTCCACTGCCTCAGTTTTGGGATGATTTGCTGTCTATTCAGGTATTCCACAGATGCAGGGTTCATCAAGTTGATTGTGGAGGTTTAATCCGCTGCTCCTGAGGCTGCTGGGAGAAATTTCCCTTTTTCTTCTTTGTTCACACAGCTCCTGGGGTTCAGCTTTGGGTTTGGCCCTGCCTCTGTGTGTAGGTCACCTGAGGGCCTCTGTTCTTCACCCAGACAGGACGGGGTTAAAGAAGCAGCTGATTCGGGGGCTCTGGCTCACTCAGGCCGGGGGAGGGAGGGGTACGGAATGCAGGGCGAGCCTGCGACGGCAGAGGCCAGCGTGATGTTGCAACAGCCTGAGGCGCGCCGTGTGTTCTCCTGGGGAAGTTGTCCCTGGATCACGGGACGCTGGCAGTGGCGGGCTGCACAGGCTCCCAGGAGGGGCGGTGTGGATAGTGACCTGTGCTTGCACACATGCTTCTTGGTGGCGGCAGCAGCAGCCTTAGCGTCTCATGCCCGTCTCTGGGGTCCGCGCTGATAGCGGCGGCTTGCGCCCGTCTCTGGAGCTCATTTAGGCGGTGCTGTGAATCCCCTTTCCTCATGCACCCCGAAACAACGGTCTCTTGCCTCTTAGGCAGGTCCAGACCTTTTCCCGGACTCCCTCTGGGCTAGCTGTGGCGCCCTAAACCCCTTCAGGCTGTGTTCACGCCGCCAACCCCAGTCCTCTCCCTGCGATCCGACCTCCGAAGCCCGAGCCTCAGCTCCCAGCCCCGCCCATCCCGGTGGGTGAGCAGACAAGCCTCTCGGGCTGGTGAGTGCTGGTCGGCACCGATCCTCTGTGCGGGAATCTCTCCGCTTTGCCCTCCGCACCCCTGTGGCTGCGCTCTCCTCCATGGCTCTGAAGCTTCCCCCCTCCACCACCTGCAGTCTCCGCCCGCGAAGGGGCTTCCTAGTGTGTGGAAACCTGTCCTCCTTCACAGCTCCCTCCCAGAGGAGCAGGTCCCGTCCCTATTCTTTTGTCTCTGTTTTTCCTTTTTTCTTTTGCCCTACCTAGGTATGTGGGGAGTTTCTTGCCTTTTGGGAAGTCTGAGGTGTTCTGTCAGCATTCAGTAGGTGTTCTGTAGGAGTTGTTCCACATGTAGATGTATTTTTGATGTATTTGTGGAGAGGAAGGTGATCTCCACGACTTACTCCTCTGCCATCTTGAAGGTCCTCCCATATTATTTCTTTTAATTCTGTACAACAAGGGTCTCGGCAAACTTTTCTGTAAAGAGCCTGATAGAAAGTATTATAATCTTTGTAGGACACGTGATCTCTGTTGCAACTATTCAGCTTTGCTGTTTTAACAAAAAAGCAGCTATACACAATATGTAAATAAATGGGTGTGGCTGTGTTCTGATAAAACTTTATTTCTGGACACTGAAATTTGAATGTTATATATTTTTAAAATATTATCAAATATTCTTTAAAAAACTTACTTAACCATTTAAAAATGTGAGAACTATTCTTAGCTCAGAGCTCGTACAAAAACAGGCTCTGGGCAAGATTTGGCCCATGGGCTGTAGCTTGCCTGTCCCTGTCCTGATGGTCCGTGTTTAACTGACAAGGAAGCTGAAGTTAGTGAGAAGTAATTTATAACCAGAATTGGATCTCAGGTCTGGTAGATTCCAAGTTCCATGTTTTTAATCCAAATAACTCACAGCATTAACAATTCTGTTGGGTTCCTGGAATGATTTCCTAATTGTTTCTGGTGTATAAATCCTATTCCCCAATCAGATTGCACGTTTCTCAGAGGAAGACACTCTTTCTTCTGTATGTCTTATTTCCCTCTATAGCAATGATGGGCTTGTAGCAGGCATTCAAAAGTGGCTTAATTGTCCTTCAAACAGTTTATCTGAAGTGTCTCAGAACTGTAGGATTTTGGGGAATACACAGCAATCTTATTTCTATTGCCAACATAATTTAGTCCTCTAAAATGCTGCCCTGAAGACTGATTAGAAAAAGGATTAAAATTCTAGGTGCAACTCTTATGTCACATTTATAGAATTCGTGTCATTTTATGCGTTTTCACATGCAAATCTTGTAAAACACAAAAAAGTTTATTTCTCTTCCTTTGTGGGATAAATTGCCCTTTAGTCCCGTAAACCTTGGGGGATTTCTTTAATTTCTTGCTTTGAAATTGTGCCTGTGGAGTCAATTAAGGTGAACGTAGGAGCTTTTAAAACCTAAAAAATGAGTAAATAAATGGAAAATGCTTGAAACGATTGGTAATCGTTAAATAATATGTAGGTAGACAGTCTGTCTTGCTGTCTTGCTGTCTCTCTGTCTCTCCATCTCTCTCCCTAGTTACCTTAAAATTAAAATTCAGATGTGACAAAGTTGTCACAGGGATTTTAACATCTAGAATATAACTGATTGTTTTAACAATGAGAACTGACTTTTTTTTTTTCTTTTTGTCACTTTTTACTGAGTTACAAGTTGAGATGTTAGCTTTGTTATTTAAGGTACTGGTTATGCAGACATTTTCTGTAAATCAAAAGACCTAAACTACATAGTACTGAGGATTTGGTAAAAAGTATATTTAAAGCAGGTATACGATATGTCACATGCCAGAATACGTATCTTTTACAAACACTTCAGCTTTTGATAAAATTTTAAGATGACAACTTAAAAATGTGTGAGTGGATACAATGTTTCAAAATTCTTTTGGAGGGTATGATAGCAACGAATTGTGAAATCCACTGGTTTAGGGAATTTCTTTTAAAAGGGTTCCTCTGAGACTGGACTTCTTCAAGATCCCTAATGACTATCTGCCTTTAGAGTCATATGTTTTACTGGACTACCCTCTCCACCTCCACATTTGCTTGAATGGTAAATGTAAGCATAAGAGGATAAAAATGAAATGACACACACACAAGCTATGGTAGTTTTGCAATAAGTCTATTTCACTTTCTGGTATTTGCAGAAAGAGGAAATTCTTTTGATGTTTGTTCTGGATAGGGACATGAAAGGGCTGTTTTGAAGTTTCCCATATTTCAGACATGCAGGTGTATGTTATTGTTAAAAATGGTAAACAGCTGGAGAAGATAACTGCCTTGAACAGCTGGAGAAGGGAGCTAACATTACCCAGTTTAGACGTCTAGAAACGAAGAAAGCATATTTTCTTAACTACAGTTTCCTCAGCAGTATAGATGCATAGTCTATATGCCTATAAAGCAGCCATTCAAGTTTAAAAATAGGTTCCTCTTTGCTTGTTTGTGGGACAAGGCCATGGAAAAAATAAATTAAATAGGTTCTGACCTCAGCAGCTGATTTCCGCAAAATGATAGCAAGGACTGAAGGGAAGAGAAATGAAGTTTGTTTTGGTCTCAGTGAGTCTTCTCAAGGGAGAGTTGGTAGCTAGTTGTATTTCTTTGGAAGGCGACTTAACTTTACTGAGGTTCAGTGAAGGAAGAGTGTACTTAATAAAGCCCTGATGTCCCCAAAGAATCAATACTGTTTCCACTTGGCATTTTCAGATTTAAACAAATTATTGTCTTGTGGAGGCACAGCCTTTTCATTAGGTTTTCATGGGGAATAAACTTCATGAATTTGCTGCTGGCTGAGTATGTATTTCCATTAATTAGCAAGGCAGGAAGCAAAGAAGCCAAAAGATGAGCTAGCCTAGGTAAGACTCCTGAGTTCAAGAACCTGACTAAAAGCTACCTAGGTTAACAAAAACAAACTTTTAACTTATACACCATTAAGTAGAACTTCAAGGTCACTCTGGTGGATTATTTGGCCTCAATTTTTTAACTGCAACATCATCACAATCTTCTTGGAAACATACGTATATCTATAATGATACTAAGGTTTTTGTGGTATAAAGAGGAACCTTTGATTTTAAGAATTTAGGGTTATCTCATTTTGAGAAACCGCAGTATAAGAAAATAGGAAATAAAGACAAATATGGATTTAAAGAATGCATGAACTGAATTTTAGTACGTTTAAAAAATGTGATTGGATTTACAAATAATAATTTATTTTTGACTTGAGAAAAAAATGGATGTTAAAGTCACGTTTACCACAAGTTGAAAAGCTGAAAAATGACAACCATTTGGAAATAATTTAGTGAAATTGTCTAACATTTAAAAAAAATATGTATGTGGGGATTTCATAATTTAGTCTATATTGAGGAAACCTATTAAACACTGTAATTATAAATTGGTAATTGGGTATAAGATATTGACTTAATCTGCTAGGTGTTTGGAAGGTGTTTAGTAAAACTGAATTTCTAATGCTGTAACTTGCCACAATTTGTGAAGGTATAACTCACATCTACTGATTCTAGAGTGTATTTAGTTGAGCTTAGTTTTTTGTTGTGTTTTTTGGCAGAGCTGTTTTTCTTTTGAATTTTAAATTTCATGTCCTAAAAAAGAGAGCACTGAACAAAGACTACCCTTCACCACTGCTTTTAATGGGTCATGTACCCATTTGTGGCTCAATTTTACAATGTGTTGTTTATTCTTAAAAGGTGATTATGAGGACAGGTAAGTAATAGATTCAATGATTTTTAAGCTACTCAGATGAATTAATTTATAATTAATATTGTATTAACACTCAAAACTTAAAAATCTTAGTTTATAAGTTTGACATGTCTGTGGCATGCATATCACAGGAAAGACAAATGGTATGCATGTGTATCCACTTAAACATTACACATTTTTTCCTGGGGATCTTGTATTATTTCTTTGATATAATAATATAAAGTTAGGTAAGGTTAAGGACTCATGAAATTATGTTTTTTCCAAGATGAGCAGTAAAGCTGAGATTGGGAAGTTATTTCCTGCTGAATTAGTAATTAAGCTCATTAGCTCTTTCTAACTTGCCTGGGGAAGTTCTGTTCAGGACAAGAAAGACAGCATTGGCATGAAAATAAGACCTTAGAAAGGATGAATGTTGTTTTTTTAAAAAATAAATTTATTTATTTATTTTTATTTTTGGCTGTGTTGGGTCTTTGTTGCTGCGTGTGGGCTTTCTCTAGTTATGGCGAGCGGGGGCTACCCTTCATTGCATTGCGGTGCGGTGCATGGGCTTCTCATTGCGGTGGCTTCTCTTGTTGCAGAGCACGGGCTCTAGGCACATGGGCTTCAGTTGTTATGGCACGCAGGCTCAGTAGTTGTGGCACACAGGCTTAGTTGCTCTGCGGCATGTGGGATCTTCCCGGACCAGGGCTCGAACCCATGTCCCCTGCATTGGCAGACGGATTCTTAACCACTGTGCCACCAGGGAAGTCCCAGGATGAATGTGCTTGAGAATCAAAGTTTGAAAAGACACAGAATAGCAGTACTGGAAGGAGTTAATGAAGACGTGTAGGTATTAGGGCTCTTGAAAGAATGTTTCCTGCTTAAATGGCTCACAAAATCCAGCATCCACCACTGCCAGAGTGTTTCTATTGGAATGAACTTTACTATCTTTCCCCAAGTCAGTTTATGCAGTCCAGTTCAACTATCATGTCTAGATCTTTACCATGTCTCCACTGGAACTGAAATATGAATGCCATTGACTTTTCAATCTGGTAAATAACATTCATTAAACATTGATTATGCTTTACAGAAATCAGATTTTCTAATCCTCACCATAGCTCCCTAAGGTATATATTGACCAGATCCTCATTTTACAATTGAGGTTACTGAGTCACGGAGAGGTTAGGGAAAGAGCAGTGCAGGATTTGAGATCACGGAGCTCCAGAGCCCACAGTTCTCATCACTGTTTTACTTCAGGAGAAGCACTTGAACAGCTCACCATCTTGTAGAAGAGAAAAGGAAATACGTGCTCATAATATGGTAGGATAAATGCGATCAAAGAACTGTGCACAAGATGCAGGAATACTACAAAAAAAAAGAAAGAAAAAGAACTGCTAGTATTGCTTATGTGGGTAGTTTTGTGGAAGGAATTTACAGAGCCAGTGATAACCTAGGCAAAGTATTGAGGCTAAAGAGAAGCTTTCCAAGTGGGCCAAGTAGGGATGGCCATTCACAGCTGAGGGAAGAGTATACGCAAATGCAGGAGGCCTGGCACTACAAGATGAGTCTGTGTAACTATAAGTATTTAGCTCAGTAATGGTAAATGTAGAATGATGTTAGAGAGGGTGGAGAGACCAGGAGATGAGAATAAAGAGAATGGCAACAAACAGGAGAGGTAGGTCTTCAACTGGAGTAAGGGGCTTCAGCCGTTAAAGGGTGAGATTTGTTAATTAGCTAGATTGCTTAGGTAGACATATTTGTGGTGGGCAGATGGGGTGGGTGAGACACCAGTAAGGGGGCCAATATAGGAATCTAACGAAGGGCAACACCAGCTCTGGGGTGGGCGATCAGGTGAATGATGGTGCATCTGTGCTAGAGAATACAACAGCAAGAGCAGGTCAGGGAAGACAGTGAGTTTAGTTATATGATTACTAGTTGAGTCACTTTGGTAGTATTTTTTATTTCCTTTTTGTCTAGAATTTCCTTTAATACACATTTTAATATGCAAGTGTTCTAAATACAGTAGGCCCCCTTATCCTTGATTTTGTTTCCATGGTTTCAGTTACCCATGGTCAACCGCAGTCCGAAAATATTAAATGGAAAATTCTAGCAATGAACAGTTCATCAATTTTAAATTGTGCACCATTCTGAGTAGCATGGTTAAATCTCTGGCCTTCCTGCTCCATCCCGCGTAGGACATGAATCATCCCTTTGCCCCGCGTGTCCTACCTGTTAGTCACTTAGTCCTCTATGTTATCAGATCAGCTGCCCTAATTTCACTTAATAATGGCCCCAAAGCACAAAAGTAGTGATGCTGGCAATTTGGATATACCAAAGAGAAGCTGTAAAGTGCTTTCTTTAAGTGAAAAGGTAAAAGCTCTTGACTTAATAAGGGAAGAAAATAAAATTGTATGCTGAGGATGTGGTAAGGAAGAATCTTCTATTCTGAAATTGGGAAGAAGCAAAAAGAAATTCATGCTAGTTTTTGCTGTCACACCTCAAACTGCAAATATTATGGCCGCAATGCCTGATAAGTGCTTGGTTAAGATGGAAAAGACATTGAATCTGTGCAATAAGATATTTTGAGAGAGAAAGAGAGAAACCACATTTATTACAGTATATTGTTATAATTGTTCTATTTTATTATTAGTTATTGTTGTTAATCTTTTACTATGCCTAATTTATAAATTAAACTTTATCATAGGTATGTATGTATAGGAAAAAATAGTATAGTGTTTGGTACTGTCTACGGTTTCAGCCATCCACTGGGGATCTGAGAACGTATTCCCCGTGGATAAGGGGGGCTACTGAATTGACTCTGAATGATCTATTTTGTGGGGACAGATACTCAGGGGAGCCAGTGTTAAAAACCAAACAGCCTCTCTCTGTTTGCACACTGAGACTTCAGAGTTGTCTAAAGAAGAATCAGAATAGTCTGAGTAAGTGTCTCCAGCTCTGCTCATATATAGTCAGATCCAAGATATAAAAGGAGGGGACAGGGAGTAGCAGCTATACCCTCTATAGTTGGCAGCATGCTTTCTGAGTTGAAGACCAGTCCTTCTTTAGCTGCTGTTAATGCTGATTATACAGAAAATTGCACAACACTTCACTTTGGTTTGGCCAATTGAAATGCCCTTTTAGGAAACGAGTGGCATTACCAAATTGGTCAATTCCTAGATCGGTGCAAATCTGAGAGTTCTTTTGCTGCAGACAGTGGTCCTATCATTTCAGTGCAGTCAATTAGCAGAGGTAGTATGAAAATGTCCAGCTCTGCGATAGAACGCAAATAGACTTTGGATGATTATTAAGCAGTTTTCTCATGTGTTCCTTCCTTGCTGGACTTAAAGGCATTAGGATTTGAATCCTGCCCACACTCACTGTATAGAGCATATGTTGTTCTCTCCATCTTTATTGCTATTCATATTGAGGTCAATTATGAGCTGCTGTTTAATGTCACCATGAAATTGTTCAATTATTTTCTCTCAGCATCTAAGCAGCTATCCTCAAAGGGATTTAGGAGGAGTCGTATTAATACTGAGGAATTCTTAGGAAGCCAGTAGCCCTAGATGGTTCTCCTTTTGTGTTTCACCCCTTCTCAATTTTGAGATCTAAAATGCCTGATAAGTTGTTAATGGATAGCTTAGTATTCAATCTTCTCTTCAGTTAATATTGGGGAAAATAAACATAGTTCCTTTCCTTGGTGGTAAAGTCATAATTAAAAGAGAGAAGCTGTATCTTTGCCACTTCCCCCTCTTCCCTCATAACTAGACTCTTCTGGAGCCCCAAGGGCTTGTGTTTATTCCTAACTAGGGAATTTTCTTTTTCCATTTTAATGTTGAAGTGGAAGGAGGGGAGAGGTAAAACATTTTATTTTTCTCAGTGAATCACAATTATCTTTGTATAATGCCAGTTTTTTTGTTTGTTTGTTTGTTTGTTTCAGTTTACAAGTAAAATGGCCTTGGATCTCTTTTACTATTGTCATGATTTGCAGGGAGATGCACAGAGAAATATTTCAATAAAGAAAAAAATGTCAATGCTTACTAAGAAATATCTCATGTTCCAATTACTCCTTTTTTTCTCTGTAGCTTAGTTTGGGTTTCCTGAAGTCAGTCCAGTTGCTCCTCACCATTTTATGCTTGCTCTTCACTCTGGCATTTCATTATCTCTAGAGCAATGCAAAACTAGCAAAGTGTTTCTTTGAGGCATTTCAATTACTTTATTTATTCATCCAAACTATTATGCACAAGGTACGGTGCTAGATGTTCTTGGGTGAAGGGGCATAACTGGATGGATCAGCCAAGGACCCCATTTCAAGGAGTTTGTGGTGTAACTGAGGCAGTACACATGTAAAGGGCTAACTCTAACACAGGGCTGAATGAACTAAATGTTATAAGAGGATGTTGGGCTGCACCCCACAGGCCTACAAGGCCTGTACTTGCCCAGTTTAAGACTGAAGAAAGAGCCTGGAATCAGCAACAGAGACATCAATGGCTTAAATGATGGGGGATCATTACCTTCCTAAAGCAAGGGCCTGGAAATGTGGCAGACGATGGGCAGGACGTGGTGGCAGTCTTTGCTGGTAGGGGGAGTGGGGCGGCCACCAGTTACAAGGGGAATTGATGTCAGGTTGGCTCAAGGGTTACCAGGGAAACCAGGAGAGGGGCACTCCCCTCACCTCCTCTTTAATAAGCTAACAGGTGGAGATGTTCTGATGTAAAGTTAGAACACTCCTTAGCTGGGGTGGGATAAATATGTAGGAAGGTCAGTCATGTGGGTAGGGTGTATGTGAAGCAGGTGCAGAGGGGATGTACCAAGAGCAAGAGAACAGCCACCTTGAGTGGCCTGACCATACAGAGCAAACAAAAGCCTGTGCGAGAACAAAGAAAGAGTTCTCAAAGAGATGACTTCATGGAAGAAGAAACCTTTGAGCTGAACCTTGAGAGTAAGAAGATATTTTACAGGTAGCCTGGGGCTGAGCATTCAGGCTGAGGGAGTGCCATAGCAGTCACGAATGTCGTTACACTCTATGATTTCATCTTCTTAACCATTCTCTGCCACTGCTTTTGTCCTGGTCTTCAGGATTCTCCTCTTTCCTATTGTTGTACTGCTCTTCCAGTCTCATTCATTTTTTTTTTTAACATCTTTATTGGAGTATAATTGCTTTACAATGGTGTGTTAGTTTCTGCTGTATAACAAAGTGAATCAGCTATACGTATACATATATCCCCATATCTCCTCCCTCTTGCATCTCCCTCCCACCCTCCCTATCCCACCCCTCTAGGTGGACACAAAGCACCGAGCTGATCTGATCTCCCTGTGCCATGCAGCTGCTTCCCACTAGCTATCTGCTTTACGTTTGGTAGTGTATATATGTCCATGCCACTCTCTTACTTTGTCCCAGCTTACCCTTCCCCCTCCCTAGTCTCATTCATTTTTTATCTCTTTCTCCATATTGCTACCATAGTAAGCTCTATAACTTACTAGTTTCATCCTGTCTCCCCTGCTTGTTAAGTACAATAGTATACCACTGCCCCCCAAATAAAGCCTGAGATTCCTGTCTTAGTATATGATGCCTACCATGGTCTGATAGATACCTATGTCTGCCATTTCATGTCTTTC
Organism: Balaenoptera musculus; assembly: GCF_009873245.2. Lineage (NCBI taxonomy): Eukaryota > Metazoa > Chordata > Mammalia > Artiodactyla > Balaenopteridae > Balaenoptera > Balaenoptera musculus. The sequence goes on from NC_045793.1 coordinate 63,482,776, forward strand.
TGCAGTCTAACTCAGGATCACCTATTTGGCAAGCATCTGTTTACACCTATTTGTCTTTCTGCCTTTAATGCTTTCTACTCTCATCTGCCTGTCAAATACTAAGTTCAATCACTTCCATCACCGTTATAGTTAGAGGTCAAGACCTGGTTTACTCAACTAGTACTGCAGGCTAGTGTGAATGGAGCGGGAAAGTAACAACCTGAAATGGTGCTTAAGCAACCTTATTCATATCTAGTTGTGCCCATCTTATCCTCAGCAGTAGGGATTTTTTTTGGGGGGGGGATGGGTTGTTGGTGTTAATTTATCAGTAAATAGAATTTCCAGCTTTAATGATTATTTATGTATCTTTTAGACATAATAATGAAGCCGATTCTAGAATAGGTTAATTTTGAAGAAAGAGCTTAAGAAATGAAAGAACAAAGGATTGGGGGAACAAGACCTATCTGTGGGGAATATTAGTTGAAAGGGAGAAAGTGGCATGGTAGAGAGTATTTCTAACATCCACACATCCCTTACTAAGAAAATATGTATTTATTTGGTCCTCAAATTAAAAGTTGGATTCATTCAGTAATTATCGAAAAAAGACCAATTGCAAGACACTGGTACATGCATGATCTGGGGCCTCTGCCTGTTTTTTTTTCCTGTGTTGACTCTTTTAATGGATCCTGGTAAACCCATGCCAGTGACTGAGAGAAACCATGTAAAAAGCTAATTTGGAAACCAGCTCAGAGGATTTTGCAAGGCTCAGTTTATTTCCTCTTTATGCTTCAGCTCACTCAGTGCTTGATCCACTTGGTTTCTTGTGGTGTTGGCTCTCCTTTCTGATCTGTTTAGGCCTGGTTATTGGTTATTGCATTCCTGTGCCATTCACTTGACAGGTGGGAGGTCCATTGCTCTGACGTAAACTGGCTCACAGACCTGCAGCAACTTCTAGGCTCTGTCCACCCAGGGTGGGGTGGGTTGATCAGACAGAGATGTTCAGGGCAGATTTGTGGATTATGTGGACTGACCAACCAGACCTAAGTTAACTTTAAGCCAGTTGCCTTCATTGACTCTTCTCTCCACTCAACAATTAATGAGTTATGTTTGACCTTTGATTAGAGAAGAATATTTAAATTTTATTGCATAATATAAATAGACTGTTTTGTTCTCTTCAGGGGACTCCATACAAATGCAGATATTCCATTTGTTAAAGGAAAAGTGTGTATATATGTATGTTTTTTCTTTTTTCCATACGGTGATCATACTTTTCTTTCTTGAAGTTTATGTAATATTACCATCATTCCTCTTCTTTGGGTATTTTTTTTAATCTCTCTTTAAAAAGTAATCAAACTTCTTTTTTAGTATATGAATTTTAATCTACCATGGTGTTAGGTCATAGAGGAACCAGACTAAGAGGAATACATTTAGGGAAAAGAACTAAAATAATACCACCAAAGTGGAATATCCAGTGACCCTGAAGTTACCAAAGTTCTCAGTGTGTGATACCCATTCTTCAGGATGATACCTCTCAGAAGTCCCTTTACTGTTTTTTTTTTCCCCTCCAAGCAGAGAGCAAGTAGTATTATACCAGGAGAGGTAAGTGATGCTGATCCTTTTCTTCACCAGTGTTATATCTAGATTGCCTTTTATTAAAAATGGGGACTGAACCCTTTAAAGGGAGACATCTAGTCACCCTGGAATATATTATGTCAGGGCTTGATTCCCTAAAACCAGGAAGTCAGTGTGCCCTTGTGTTTATCTGATGCCTTCATGCTTTGTGATGAGAAACTCCTTTACTTCCCAGATTTGTGATCCAACTGGTTCTTCTTCCTGTAACTCAGGGAGTCACAGTGCTATTCTAGGACTAGACTGCAGGATATTCGGGAAAGTGCCATCATTTGCCAGCTGCTGGAAATATTTGGCTTTAAATCAATTTCAGTAAAAGTCCTGACCAAAGACCAATGGCTGCATTTTGGCTTAATCAATAATGAAAGTTAAATATGGCTTTAGATTTTTTTTTTGCCTCCAACCTCTTATTTAGGTAACAGTAATAATAAATAGTATGTTTATATTGATGGATATAGTATATCAGAAGATTATCCTACTTGCTTTAAAAAATACTGACACCATTTATGTTGATTGTGAAACACTTAGGAAGTATCAATAAGCAAAGAGGTCATTACCTGTTATCATTCAAAAATACCACTTTTGTGAATACTTTAGTATATGTTCTTTTAGTATATGTTCTTTTAGTCATTTCTCTCATTTAAAATGGTCCAGAAAAGCTTTCCAAAAATTTCTTTCTGAACCAGAGGTCTGATCACATTATTGCTTAACTCAAAAAACGTTACTTGCCTTCCCTTGCCTATAGAATAGACTCAGGTTCCTTGGCTTGGCTTTTAAAACCTTTCATGGCTTTCTGACTATCTCCCTTAAACCTTCTGACCATCCTCTGGTCTCTGTCATTTTAACAGGTACTGCTTTGCGTACTTGGTCCTTTTGTCTCAAATGTCCTTCCCCCATCATAATCCATCTTGCTAAGCCTATTCAAATCCTCCTTCCCTCAGAATGTCCTCATTTAAAATTAATGCCTTGCTTCACTCTGTTTCACAACTCGTTTTTCTCTATTTTAAGCATCTTTCTCAGTCAGCCTTACTTTAGCTTTGTGTTTGCATGCCTGCTTTCTCCACTAGATTTTAAGTCTGGAGGGAGGGGATTATCATTCTCACACTTTGTTGTGATGACTTGTTTAATGTCAGTTTTTTCCACTCTCCTATAATCCAAATAAAGACAGGGGCCACCTTTATAGCTCCAACACAATGCTCCTGTTGGTTGGGCATATAAATATTTCAGACTCAACAATATTTGGGTCCCATTTACCCTTGTGTTGTTTGCAGTTCCTAGCATGGTGCCTAGAACTTAGTAATGCCTAAGAGATATTGGTTGAATTAAATTATTTGTTATTGCCCACAATAAGGAGCAGGCATGGGTCAAACATCAAAGTGCTATGACTTGTCCAAATTCTTTGGAACATTTTCAAAGGAAATAAGCTCATTACTTTGAAACTTACTCAGGAGTATATAGCATTTTGAATAGAAATACAGTAAGTAAATATTATTCCAGGGAGTAGTGCGTATTACAGGGTGTTCTTAGTGACCTCAGTAGCCGCCATAAACTTTTGAGACGTTATTGCTCTTACTATTTTTGTTTTTTGTTCAGCTGACCACATCATCATTAAAATTGGATCAATAATTGTGTCATCAGCTACATTCCAGACAAAGTACTACCCATTTACTTAAGAAGACCACTCAAGTCTGCCTTCATTATTTTGAGTTTTATTGGTCATTTTTGTCATTTGCTTAGGTCTTCCACAATTCATGGTACTTTTTCAGATTTTACCTATTACGGTTAGAATTATCTTTCCAAGTCTACTTTTGGATAGAAAATGATTTAACTTGTTTTGGTTGCTCTCTAAGTGACATTGAAAGGTACATAATTTTCTCACTCTTTCTAGGATCCTAAGAAATAGTACATTTTATTTTATGTCACAGTGTGCAGCCTCCTCAGTCTCTCTTCTTTTGTTTGTTGGGTTTTTCTTTTAATTAAAAAAAATTACACCTGGTTATATTTTTTCCTTATTCTTCCTCTTTTTTCATTTACTTTCTGGAAAACTAATAGAAAAGTTAGTCTTCAGGTCTGTCTGAAAAAAAAAAAATTCTTATTGAAATCTATTCTTTTGCATTCTTTAAAATGAATGCCCCAGATTATTGTTTTCTCATGGGGCAAATACAATTATGATAGAGTGTTAGCTATGTTGTATTAGCAAAAGTGCATGTAATTGAGAAAAAAATGAAAAGAGTGTGAGTGGTTCTATCCCTTCTTCTAAAGACTGAACTGGCATCTGCCTTCAACGTTGGTGGCATTTTCTGGGTCAGGGTCATGTGCTATTTAATAAATTCTGACTTTTAGGTAATAAGGAGTGATTTGTATTCAGTTGTTATAAAACACCCTGTATTTTAAAAAAATGTCTGTGGATTCAACATTCTCTACAACCATTTCTAATGTAGCCTAGTCCTTTAATTTCCAGTTATCTTCGGCAATTATTTCTTGAGTGCTTAAAATATACCCAAACTGAGGTGGACTCTCAGAGGGGTACAAATGGAGTGTAAGAAGTTGCAATTAGAGAAATTTTCATCTGCATTTTTTCTTTAGTTGCACTGTTCTTGCTTTCTTAGTACATGATTGCCTTTTTCCTTTCCATAGTAGTCTGCTTTTCTCTCACACTTGTCTGGTTAAAATTGTGCAAAAGGGGCTTTGAAACAAACAGTATTGCAAAATATAACTTTCAGTCAAAGTCTGAGCTTTAAGTTTATAATTTTTCCTTTGCATTTTGGAATTTCGAATATTTTATCACCCTATTTTTTTTAACATCTTTATTGGAGTATAATTGCTTTACAATGGTGTGTTAGTTTCTGCTTTATAACAAAGTGAATCCGCTATACATATACATATATCCCCATATCTCCTCCCTCTTGCATCTCCCTCCCACCCCCCTATCCCACCTCTCTAGGTGGTCACAAAGCCCCGAGCTGATCTGATCTCCCTGTGCTATGCGGCTGCTTCCCACTAGCTATGTATTTTACATTTGGTAGTATATATAAGTCCATGCCACTCTCTCACTTCGTCCCAGCTTACCCTTACCCCTCCCCGTGTCCTCAAGTCCATTCTCTACATCTGCATCTTTATTCCTGTCCTGCCCCTAGGTTCTTCAGAACCATTTTTTTTTTCTTATTTTAGATTCCATATATATGTGTTAGCATACGATATTTGTTCTTCTCTTTCTGACTTACTTCACTCTGTATGACAGGCTCTAGGTCCATCCACCTCATTACAAATAACTCAATTTCATTTCTTTTTATGGCTGAGTAATATTCCATTGTATATGTGCCACATCTTCTTTATCTATTCATCTGGCAATGGGCATTTAGGTTGCTTCCATGTCCTGGCTATTGTAAATAGAACTGCAATGAACATTGTGGTACATGACTCCTTTTGAATTATTGTTTTCTCAAGGTATAGGCTCAGTAGTGGGATTGCTGGGTTGTATGGTAGTTCTATTTTTAGTTTTTTAAAGAACCTCCATACTGTTCTCCATAGTGGCTGTATCAATTTACATTCCCACCAACAGTGCAAGAGGGTTCCCTTTTCTCCACACCCTCTCCAGCATTTATTGTTTGTAGATTTTTTGATGATGGCCATTCTTACTGGTGTGAGGTTATACCTCATTGTAATTTTAATTTGCATTTCTCTAGTGATTAGTGATGTTGAGCATCCTTTCATGTGTTTGTTGGCAATCTGTATATCTTCTTTGGAGAAATGTCTATTTAGGTCTTCTGCCCATTTTTGGATTGGGTTGTTTGTTTTTTTGATATTGAGCTGCATGAACCGCTTGTAAATTTTGGAGATTAATCCTTTGTCAGTTGCTTCATTTGCAAATATTTTCTCCCATTCTGAGGGCTGTCTTTTCATCTTGTTTATGTTTTCCTTTGCTGTGCAAGGGCTTTTAAGTTTCATTAGGTCCCATTTGTTTATTTTTGTTTTTATTTCCATTTCTCTAGGAGGTGGGTCAAAAAGGATCTTGCTGTGATTTATGTCATAGAGTGCTCTGCCTATGTTTTCCTCTAATAAGAGTTTGATAGTGTCTGGCCTTACATTTAGGTCTTTAATCCATTTTGAGTTTATTTTTGTTATCACCCTATTTTTGATTGGAATTTTTGTTGAATACTTTTTAAAAGAAGGTGTTATACTAAGGTTCTAGTATGGTAATGGACTACTGCTGACAATAGCCTAATCAAATATCATTCTTTGGATTTGTGAATACAAATCAAATTCCTAACAAATTTATGGCTGGTCAAAATGCTGACATTCTGACAAATTAGAAGTCTGTAGCCTAACATAAGCCTAACCCTACTTATTTATTACATAAAAGAGATATATAGGTTTCTTCAAAATAATTTACATTACATGGAAATAATAACATACCTGTCATTTTTTACCATTTTAGATTGATGCTCAAATGTCACAGCATTATACATCACTGCTAATTCTTGGAACTGTGTAGCATATGCTGTGTTTATTTCTAGGGTTTTATACCTGTACTTTAAAGTTTGAAATCACATCAAGTGAGTTTATTCACATTCATTCTTAATTACTTGATTCTAGTAGAACTGTTTAAGGGATGCCTCATCTTTGGTATGTGTGAAATGAAAGGTGATATAGAAATACAGTATTGTGGGGTAGCTTCTGTGTAATTTTGGCTCACTGGAATGCCAGTTGGGGAATGGCAAAGGCTAATAATACTCAACAGATGGCAAAGTCCTAAAACCTATAATAATGGTTGCAGTTATTTTCATTACTGTCGTTTGATGACACATACAATAGTGTGAAAAGGCTTGAACTGGGTAATCACAGTAAATATACTCAAAGGGACCAGATGCATTTCAAACAATCAAAACGGTGATGGATATTCAGGCTGAGTGCCACTTCTGCACATACTCTAGGTGCATTTATTGCTAGGAATTAGAAGCAACATGACTTGTCACAGAGAGGAGCTCCATTTCCCCTTTTAGTAATAACAAGCAACAAAAATTGACATCTGTTGTAACACAGACAGATTATTTCACATCCTTTATGATTGTGTGTCATTACCATGCATATAAATTTAGTTTGCAGATGTTCAACGTCAGAAATCAAAATACCAATTTTGCCCACGAAGGAGTTGCAATGGATACCAAAAACCTAATCACTTTTGCAAATAGATAAGTTAAATCTTTTAGAGAGAGGACAATAACAATCAAATGAGATGAGGAAGAAAGAGCATCAAAGGCATCAGAAAGGGATGTGTGGAAGTTTCAGAAGATCTTAATAGTTTTATTTCCAGCTCTGTAAAAGTACCTCTTCTTGATTTTATTTTGCAGAGACTGTAGTCTGAGATACCTTTGTTATTTTCTTCAGTACAATGCGTAAAATGAGGCCATATTTTTTTCCTTGAAAGACAGATTCTGCAATTCTGGAACACTAATTAGATTGTCTTTGAATATTTATAATCCTTCCTGTGTTAAATATGTAAAAATAGTTCTTGGTGATTGCCTGTGGGGTCAGGCTGGCAATGACCTACAATGATGCTATTAAACACCATACAACAGACAAGCTTACATTTTGAGGTGTTCAGTACTCAATTTAAAATCACTGTTTGTTCTATGTATATTTTACTTTAAATTTTAGGAAACGTGGAGAGAAGATGAGAAGGAAGCTTTTTATATTTTGAGGTACAATATAAAATATCTAAGAACACAAAAATAATTATACTTTATGGGAAACACTTCTCCTTTTCCCCAACCCCAAGCAACCTCAAACCACAAACAACTTCAACGAAAGGAAAGAAACGCAAGTCACTTATTTTAACAATCTTGTCCCTGCTTCAAAGGCACTGTTAACAATGTGGATATATTTTGCATTTGCCTCTGGGGATTTACCACTCAATATTAAAACACTTCCCACTGTGACATTTTTTAAACTGTCTCTTTCCTCTGCTGAGCTAACAGCATAATGGGTATCAAGAAAACAGTCTGGTACAAGCACAACATAAAATCCCTCCCAGGCATTGGAAGCTAAGACATGGTGTTTGCCCCTCTTTTTATAATAGGCAAACGTACAGGACTGCTGCCCTCTCATACTCTGCCTTTTCAAAGCTTGTTAAATGAATTGGCTCTGTTATACAGTAAATTTGAAATATTTACACAGGGTCCTTGGTTCAAATCTAAGTGTATATCCTATTTGATCAGTGAATATGTATAGAATAGTATGTGTAAATCAAGAAGTGATACTGATGACAATATTTGAAGAAGCTATGAGGTCATAGAGTTGGTAAGAACCTGTGATTACATGAGGAGAACATGTAGGTCCTTGGAATATTGAAGAAGATCTGCTTTCTTTTTCTTAGATATTTTTCTATCTTGAGAAGTAGAATGCTACCTTTAATGACTATTTTCTTGTGTTTTTGGGGTATAATCTATTTTAAGTAAATTTAATAATCTGAAGACATATTTTATTGAACAATTTTACTTGGGGCTTTGATTCTGGTTTGTTCTGGGACCAAGAAATTTAATGATATAGTAAATATTCATAAAATTAATTCAAAGAAGTTTGAACCTGAGCAGTGTGAAATCACATTGGGTCATTTTAAATTTAGTAAAAATGATTGACCTGTCTGTAATTAATACATACTTGTATGTATTATTGCTTAAATAGGTATTTAAATTTTACATGCTCTGGATAATTTTAGCTTAAATGAGTTAAAAGCACAATTTAATTAAGACCAGTGAGATTCTGAAAGAATGCATTTTGTTTCATACTTTGCCTGGATGGTGTCTGTCTTTACAGTACTCATTTACCAGTGACAAATAAAAAAGTCAATAAAGCCCTGTTTCCATCAGCTAGACTAATGAACTTCATTAGTTGATCATGTTATCAGTATAATTACTACATACTACATTTCGCCCTTGGTTATTAATGCAATAGACTTCTGCAACTTATTCTTAGGAGAACTGGCTAGGAAGACAAGAACTTGGTTTAGCTCTGAAAATAACCTCGGCTCTTTAAAAACTCACCATTAAATCCTCCAGGAAATACTTTGGATATTCCACATACCTAGTTGCACTAGTTTAGACACTCTCCTTTGGAACTGTTTTGCTAGACAACTTTGTTTCGTTATGGTTGACTATGCCTTTATGAGGTGATGTGGTGGGTTGAATTGTGTTCCCCAAAAGATATGCTGAAGTCCTATCCCCTGGTACTTGTGATGTGAGCTTATTTCGAACTAGGGTCTTTGTAGATGTAAATTAAGATGGGGCCATACGGGAGTAGGGTAGACCCTTAATCCAATATGACTAGTGTACTTATCAGAGGAGAAGAGACAGAGGGAGAATGCCATGTGGTGACAGAAACAGAGACTGAAGTGATATGGCTGCAATCCAGAGTGCCAAGGATGGGCAGTGACCACCAGGAGCTAGAAAGAGGTAAGGAGGATTCTACCCAGAGTCTCAGAGGGGGTATAGCCCTGCCAACACATTGATGCTGGACTTCTACCTCCCATAACTATGGGAGAGTAAATTCCTGTTGTTTTAAGCCACCCAGTTTGTGGTACTTTGTTACAGCAGCCTGAGGAAACAAATACAGATTTCTTACTTGAATTGTTAACCAGCAATTGTTAACTGCTGAGCTAGCAAGGAGGAAGTGCTCAGCTATTCTCAGGGATAAATGGGAGACTCAGAAGTCGTGTTGTTCATCAGGACAAACTCTCAAAAATGAGTGAGATTTATATCAGAGTAATAGAAATGAGGGTAGTGGCAAGGAAGGGGCAAGAGACGGAGAAACAGAGGTAGAATTAAAATACAGAAATTGGAGTAAGTTATTCAAGTGAAAAAGCCTTTTCTATGCCTTTAAAATGTATGGGGGTTTTGTCTTTTTTGATAATGCCTCTTTGAAAACTTGGAAGTTTTTCACGCATTACACATTGCTGTTGACAAAACTACCCCACCATAAAACTACCACAAACTTCAGAGAAAATGAACCCCAAATAAAAATATGTTTTTGATGTGATATGAATGGCAAATGATTACAAATAATTTTAGTAATTTATATATAAATCCAATGAGTCGTATTTTGCGATTGACAGTTACACTAGGGGAGTTTTGGGTCACATTTAAAAATCACTTGTATAGGTGATACAGCATTAAAATGAGAGCCAGAGAAATAAAAAATATATATATATATCAGTTTTATTTTATTAATTTTTATATTACATTATTTATATTTATTTACAAATAAATTATTTATATATATATATATATGTATAATTTAACCATATATCAGTCCAAAGATATAACTCAGGCTTTCTAATCTTTCTAGGTATAGTTGATGTCCATGCTAGCTAAGTTAGGAAAAGCTTAGAAACTCATATGTAAGCAACTAAAAAACCAAAAACATCCTTTTGATGATTCTTCAACCTTTTACTCTAAAACTAGGGCAGTCATCATAAATAAGAGCTTTACAGCTCTTCTCTTTGTAGATGGAGAATGTAACAATTAGGAAACAGTCTAAAAGATTGTCAGTGGGAGGAGGAAGGAAGAGAAACACAAGCCTAAGCTAATTCATGGAATTGCCTCAAATAACAAGAAGCTGGTGTCACGCAAACAGATCTTGGGGGGGGGGGGGAAGAGATTGGGGTTATGACTGTGCAGTACTTTGAGATACTCTCAGAAGAGCTTAAGGGCAAAGATGTTTCATGGTCCAAAGTACATTCTTATTGGTGACATTTTGGACAGTTATCTTTGAACTAATATTACAAAGGAAAATCCTTATCACCTGTGTAATCCTCCGTTGTGTACCTGGATTTTACTGGTCTCATGATTTTATGTAAGCCAAGAATGAGCTCTACATGATACAATTTCTGCCAAGCTCTGAGAGCTATTTTTTCTATTAATGCATCATAACAGAGACTGTAGTTTTCTGATTTTGCAGTTGTAAGGGAGAACTATCTTTGTCTTTTACTTTATGCTAGGAAAAGGAAAAACATTTTTGCAGTTAAAGTAAATGAGGATGATTATTTTTGCCATTAAGACTTTCAAATCCCTTGGTGAAGAAGGCGTTGCACTATTAAAATTTACTTGTTTGATTTAGAAGTATTGCTGTTGGACATGGTGAGGGTTTTGAAGTTTAATTTTGATTTATTTGCTTGCTAGAGTGATAGCTTTGAAGAGATCATAACATTTTATTTTAATATTGCTAACAGTAATAAATGTATAGCTTTTTTGAGACAGTTTGGTTGCAATTTCACATTTGGCTATCAGCATTAAGAGAGATGATTCCAATTATGGGAGGTGGCAAGTATTTCTCTTTGAACTTTCTGAAAAGAGCTGAGTGCTTATCTATGAACCAAAGCATAGCTTGACATATACAGCTGTATGTGATTCAAGCACTCTCCATGGTACAACATGAAGGTTGAATTAGATAGTAATTTACATTTCAATGCCATTTTATACACCTATAAACATTCTCCCCATTTGTTTTTAATTCATTAGTGTCTATTTCCAAATCTTCATTCCCATGATTATATCACCCTTGACTTGTTAGGAGTACAGGCACGATACTTATAACTTTTTGATTGAAGGCCAGATAGCTATCTACATGGTGTGATTTGATGGGTTCTGTGAGTTCCCTTTTACCCCAAATCTCTCTCTACCAGCCAGTCCGAGGGCTTATGGTCCCCCCCGCCCAATTTTCCTTTGGGTTAAATAATTTTGTCTTCAGAAAGCATCTTAAAAAAATAAATGTGTTACATGGGAGAGACAATCATCATACACAGATTACCTGCCAGAAATCAAATCTCTGAAGAAATGGGCATAAAACAAGAATCTTGACAGAGGAAAGAAGACAACGCGGTGTGCATGGTGGATCACTATGAGTAGTGGTTAGTTGAAGGAATTGCAGTGGAGGGTTCTGAGTCACCAGGATTTGGTGTGAGAATCCTACATGCTTGGTGGGAGTTTGTGAAGGAAGATGCTAAAAAAGGGAAAGTAAAATAAAGACTATGTTCTGTGCCTTGATCTTTGTGGCACAATGATGTTTTCAATATTACAAGTGGTCACTTAGTTATAAATTCCACTCATATTGGAATTTATAATTTTGTTACAGTTAAATCAAATTCATGGCTAAGTGATGATGGGAGCCTTGGTTAGCTAGTAGATGCAGCTATCCAACCACTCAGTGTCTGCTTCTCAGCAGGGTTTTGTTGTTTGACCTAGTACTACAAAGTCTACAATAATATGGAAAGTTATTTTGTGGTGTCAGAAAATTCTCAGCACACGTTACTCAGGAAGAGAATGTAATTGCAGAATAAGTCGGATGTACTTATAAACATTTCAAAATTGTGAATTTCTTGAAGTTTTCAAGATAATAAAGAATAACAAGAATGATCCCCTGGGAATCCAGGGTGTTAAAAAGGTAAACGAGTATGTGGAGTTTATTTTATAGGCATGTTCATCATTTGAGTTTCTATTCTTTATTTTCTTTCCCTTCCCTTCCCTTCCCTTCCATTTCTTACTTCCTCCTCCTTTTCACTCTTTCTTTCTTCCTTCCTTCTTTTTCCTTTTTGAATATTTATAGTGATATAATCAACCAGCTCAGGAATTTTGGCTGTAATAAAGGATTTTTTGGTGAATTTCTGCTTCTCTGTCATTCTCTCAAAAATTGCTGTGAGGAGAGGAGATAGAGTAATGGCTTATAGGAGCACTAAAGAGAAACTTTCCTTGCCTTGTAATTTCATAAGTGTTCCAATGCTATCACATTATATCTATGAAAGTATTGACTTGGACAATTTTGCCAAGAGTAAATTAATAGGCATTTATATTTCTTAGGTTATAAAACAAACAAATCAGTTCTGCAGCCTCACAGTAACTCTTGCTTCCACTTCTGTTACAATTCAAAGGGAATATTTAAAATATTATATGTTTATGTCTTGATTTTTCTTTTTTTTTGATATTAGATTACTACTTAATTTGTTAGTATTCTGTTTTCACAGTATGTCTCATTCATTCATCAAACCCTTTCCCCAGTCTGGAATCATTAACCTTGCTTTGTAGATAAAGAGACTTGGAGGTCAATAGTCTTGGCAAATGTTCTGTCCACTCACTGTTATTGCTGATAATAGATAAAAGTATTGGAAACAATGCAGCTTTATTTCCTTGTTACCTTGTCCAAAGTTAGGCCTCAATTATGCACCAGAGGACTATATGCTGCAATGAAGCTGCATAAACTAAATAAACCATAATAAAGATGATCAGTGTGTTGCCAAATTACAGATATGTATGTGTTTTTACCTGTAGCTATATAGATATGTGTCTATGTTTATATCATGTATGTTTGCATTTTCATGCTGCTATTACTTTGTATTTGTTTAGGTGGTTAAGAGCACATGATCCTGCGTTTTCCTTAGTGTATAGCTTTCAGAGGTTTTTTTCGTTATTAGCTCATTATTATTTTTTTTTTAACATCTTTATTGGAGTATAATTGCTTTAAAATGGTGTATTAGTTTCTGCTGTATAACAAAGTGAATCAGTTATACATATACATATATCCCCATATCTCCTCCCTCTTTCATTTCCCTCCCACCCTCCCTATCCTACCTTTCTAGGTGGTCACACAGCACCGAGCTGATCTCCCTGTGAGATGCTAGCTCATTTTTTTTACATAACCGATTTTAATAATTATAGTCATGTGTTAAAGTATGTGCACACTTGTTTCTTCAGCCATTTTAAATGCTAGCAAACTCAGTAACTCAAAAGCTTTCAAACATAATCTGTTGTCCAGGGCTTTCATGGTGCATGTCAACAAAGAGAATCTCTGTGCTCACTCAATTTGCAAACATCTGGAGGAAAATAATGTGATAATTAGGAGGCAACATGAGTTCATCAAAAACAAATCATGCCAAACTAACTTAATTTCTTTCTTTGATTTCTTAACAAGCTGAGTGGGAACAGAGTGGTATTTTTATTATAGAAAGGCAATTGATGTAGCTTCTGAACATTCTAAAAAGACCTAAGGAAAATGCCGATGAGGTAAAATGACTAGCTAATGTAGGATATTTTTGTAAAAAGGAATAAGTAACCATTATTTATGTATGGTTCAATATATAGTTAGGAGAGACTTTTAGGTAAATATTATTTTATTAACTGCATGTTTATTAAATATCTTAAGCTTTTGACTTTGGTGTATACATTTTATTTCTCAGTTTTTAACTGGCTATAAAGGATTCAATTTGTAAAAATTAAGATTTGTAGTTTTTTTTTTTTCCTGGAAAGAAACATAAACCTTGGCCAATTTTTTTCATTGGAAAATTGTGAAAATCATATATATTTTTCTTTGTAACTATACACACACAGACATACATCACATACATACATTATAAGCACACACACATATAATTCGTAATCTCACTTTCCATATACAACTAGTATTATTTTGATAATTGTTCTCTCACACTTATTTCTGTGTATAATATGTACATTTTTACAAAAGTGGACACATGTTTACTATTTTTTCTTAATTTTTATTTATTTATTTTTTTGGCCACACCACGTGGCTTGTGAGATCTTAGTTCCCCAACCAGGGATTGAACCTATGCCCTCAGCAGTGAAAGCGCAGAGGCCTAACCGCTGGACTGCCAGGGAATTCCTATGCTTACTATTTTTAAACTATTTTTTTTCACTTAATAATGTACTGTTAACATAGTCCCAAGTCAACAAATGTGCTTTTACAGCATCATTTCTAAGGGCTGAATAGTATTCCAGTATCTGGATGTGCCATAATTTATGACTGATTGTCTCTAGTTAGATAGATTATATCTTTGTTGTTTTTACTATAAACAATACCAAGATAACTACACTTATAGTTAAATCTTTCTGTATAGTCATAATATAAATGACTAAACAATGTATTATTATTAATATTTTTATTGAAGTATACTTGCTGTACAGTATTATATAAGTTACAAGTGTACAAAATAGTGACTCAGTTTTTAAAAGTTATACTCCGTTTATAGTTATTATAAAATATTGGCTATATTCCCTGTGTTGTACAATATATCCTTGTCACTTATTTTATACCTAATGGTTTGTACCCCTAAATTGTCCCTCCCCTCTTCCCTCTCCTCACTGGTAACCACTAGTTTGCTCTCTATATCTGTGAGTCTGCTTCTTTCTTCTTATATTCACTAGTTTGTTGTATTATATTCCACATATGAGTGATAGCATACAGTATTTGTCTTTCTCTGTCTGACTTATTTCACTTAGCATAATGCTCTTCAGGTCCATCCATGTTGCTGCAAATGGCAAAATTTTGTCCTTTTTTATGGCTGAGTTGTATTCCATTGTGTGTGTGTGTGCGTGTGTGTGTGTGTGTGTGTGTATAAAACATCTTTTTCCATTCATCTGTTGATGGACACTTAGGTTGCTTCAATTTCTTAGCAATTGTAAATAATGCTGCTATGAACATTGGGATGCATGTAACTTTTTGAATTAGTGTTCTCTTTTTCTTCAGATATATACCCAGGAGTGGAATTGCTGGGTCATATGGTAGTTCTATTTTTAGTTTTTTGAGCAACCTCCATACTGTTTTCCACAGTATGCAGTTTTCCATTGGCTGCACCAATTTACATTCCCACCAGCAGTATGCAAGTGTTCCCTTTTCTCCACAACCTTCCCAACGTTTGTTGTTTGAGTTCTTTTTGATGATAACCATTCTGACAGGTGTGAGGTGATATCTCACTTTGATTTTGATTGGCATTTCCAATTAGCGATGTTGAGCACCTTTTCATCTGCATTTCCTCCTTGGAGAAATGTCTATTCAGTTCTTCTGGTCATTTTTTCATTTGGGTTCTTTGATTTTTTGATGTTGAGTTGTACAAGTTGTTTACATATGTTGCATATTAAACCCTTATCCATCATATCATTTGCAAATATTTTCTCGCCTTTCACTAGGTTGTCTTTTCGTTTTGTTGATGGTTTTCTTTTTTGTGCAAAAGCTTTTAAGTTTAATTAGGTCCCATTAGTTTATTTTTGTTTTTATTTTCTTTACATTAGGAAATGGATCCAAAAAAAACATTGCTGTGATTTATGTCAAAGAGTGTTCTGCCTATGTTTTCCTCTAAGAATGTTATAGTGTCCAATCTTACATTTAGGTCTTTACTCCATTTTGAGTTTATTTTTGTACATTATGTTAGAGAATGTTCTAATTTTATTCTTTCACATGTATCTGTCCAGTGTTCCCAGCACCACTTATTGAAGAGACTGTCTTCTCCATTGTATATTTTTGCATCCTTTGTTGAGATTACTTGACCATAAGTACATGGGTTTATTTCTGGGCAATCTATTCCACTGATCTGTGTGTCTGTTTTTGTGCCAGTACCATATTGTTTTGATTACTGTAGCTTTGTAGTATAGTCTGAAGTCAGGGAGCATGATTCCTCCAGCTCTGTTCTTCTTTCTCAAGATTTTTTTGGTTATTCAGGGTCTTTTGTGTTTCCATACAGATTTTAAATTTATTTGCTCTAGTTCTGTGAAAAATGCCATTGGTATTTTGATAGGGATTGCATTGAACCTGTAGATTGCCTTGGGTAGTATGATCATTTTAACAATATTGATTCTTCAACCCAAGAACATGATATATCTTTCCAACTGTTTGTGTCATTTTCCATTTCTTTCATCAATGTCTTATAGTTTTCTGAGTACAGGTCTTTTGCCTCCTTAGGTAGGTTTATTCCTAGGTATTTTCTTCTTTTTGATGTGATGGTAAATGGAATTGTTTCCTTAATTTCTCTTTGTGCTAGTTTGTTGTTAGTGTATAGAAATGCAAAAGATTTAAACGCAACAGTGTTTATTAATTTTGTATCCTAACTTTGCCAAATTCATTAACGAGGTCTAGTAGTTGTCTGGTGGCATCTTTAGGATTTTCTAGGTATAGTATCATAGACATTGTATTATTGAATCAAGAATATGAAAGTTATAAGAATTTCATGTATGTTTCATTGCCTTCTAAAAGGTTGAACCAGTTTACGTTCCTGCCAGCTGTTTGAAAGGAAGCTATATATGTATTCATATCTATAGACATATACATACCTACATACATATGTATCTCTGTCTCTATCTCTAACCATATATGTACATATACATGTATTTTTTAAGAAAAAAAGAAAGTTTCTCCTTGGGAAAATAAAACTCACTGGAAATATTTAAATAATGAAAGTTTCCATAAATATTTTAGAAACTTTATGTTTCATTATGCAACTGTGATGAAAGAATTCCAAAGTATAGCCTAAAACTGACTTTTTTCCTATTTCTCTCTAAAGATTTATCAAAAGGAGAGTTTCATTTCTGTGGCAATTATTGTTCTTATTGAACACTTTGAAATAAGAATATTCTATGCCTCAAAGTGACATTAAATTATATTCTTTGCTAATATATTAAACAAACCAAGGTCTTTTAAATGGTGTTTGAGACGAAAAATTCTGTTTAATGCTTTAATACTGCAGCAAATACAGTTTCTTAGATCTACTGTTAGGTGGCTCTGATTTCCCATTCTCTTCCCTTTCTCCTTTTTACTTGTTGTGCCTCATTAAAATTTCAAATGAAACTGTATGACACTGATTGGAATTGTTTCTGTTGGGGGGAAATGTACACACTAGATGTGCAGCAGAAATTCATCTGTATTTGAACCCTGCTATTTGTTTGACACAATAGATTTTCAGAAATGGGATTGCAGGAGCTAAATCTTTAATAAAATTGCTATTGATTATCCCTGCAGGAGGCAGTGTGCATGGCAGCTAAACAGGAAGGTCTGAACTCTAAGATCTGTAGCTTATTGGCTGTGTAACTAACCTCTCTTGTGTACATTTGTTCATCTGAAAAATGTAATAATACAAACTCCTTAAGGCTGTTGAGAGGATTCAACAAGATAATTTAAATAAAGTACTTGAGATCTAGTAAGCTCTCAATAAATGTTAGCTTTTACTGATATCTCTTGGTGAACCACACTTTCCTCAGATGGTAGGGCCTAACCTTTCCTGTATCTTTGGCAAAAACTCCTACTCTGTTTGCCCCAAATTATTGCATCATTTTGAAGCAATCATACCAGAATTCACAAAATAACTCTTGCGTCTATATTTTTCCTCCCTCCCTCCCTCCCTCCCTCTCTTCCTTTCTTCCTTCCTTCCTTCCTTCCTATTTATTGTACACTACCTGTTTTCTATACTCTACTAGACATTGGAGAAGGAAAAACTGATTGAATCCCTTTCCTGAAGGAACTCGTAGACTAGTGGAGGAGAAATATATTCATCAGATAATCACACAGATAAATACAAAATTGCAAGGATGCCAAGTGCTATGTTAATGACAGATATGTGGGTTACAAGAGTATATAGAAGATTAGAGAGACTTCCCTGAGGAATTGAAATAGGGATATAAAGAAAGTATAGGAGTTAAATAGGTGAAGCAGTAGACCTTTAAATAGTCTCCCTGTATCTGCTATTGCCGCTTACAGCCTGTCCTCCACATAGAAGCCAGAGTCATCCCATTAAAATGAAAGCCAGATTACATTCGACCTCTACTCAAATCTTTGTCATCATGACTTCCCAGCTCACTTAGAGTGAGTCTCACAGTCCTTAGCTTGGCTTTATAGAGCCCTATGTGATTGGCTCTTGCTACCTATCTGACCTCATCTTCTTCCACTTTCTGCCTGCATATTCCTCTCCAGCCACACTGGCCTCCATGATGTTCCCTGAAGACACAGGTAAACTCCACCTCAGAATCTCTCGTCTTGCTGCTCTGTACCCCAAACACTCTTCTCCAGATGCCCCTTCATCAGTGAGATCCTCCCTGATGACCCTACTCAAAACAGTAACTTTAACTCCATCAGCACTCCACATCACCTTTACACTGTATTTACTGCCATTTCACATTTTATAATTTTACCTGTTTATTTATGTTTGGTTTTCCCTCCCCATCTCTACTCAACTGGTTGAAAACTCCAAGAGGTCAGGGGTTTGTGTTTACTGCTGAAGTCCCAGCTTGCAGAAAAGTGCCTGAAAGTGATTGGGCACTCATTCAGTATTTGAAGAATGAATGAAGGATGAAGAGATATGGAGGTAAGAGCATTTAGAACTGGGGGAGAAGCATGTGCAAAGGCCCCAAGGCAGGTGGAAGAATGCCGGCTAAGACAAGCTAAGGGAAGGACAGGGCTGCTGTTGAACAGAGAGAACAAAAGAGAGTATGGAGTGATAGAGACTTCAAAGGTAGGTAAGGACTGACTCAAGCAATTGTTAAGAATTTTTCTGAAATCTTGCCATTTGCAGCAACATGAATGGACCTTTAGGGTATTATGCTAAGTGAAACAAGTCAGAAAGAGAAAGACAAATACCATGCGATCTCACTTACATATGGAATTTAAAAAAAGGAAGTTCATAGATACAGAGAGAACAGATTGGTGGTTGCCAGAGGTGGGGCATGGGGGATGGACTTTGAAATGGGTAAAAGGAGTCAAAAGGTACAAACTTCCAGTTATAAAATAAATGAGTCATGGGGATGTAATGTACAGCATGGTGTCTGTAGTTCATAATACTGTACTGCATATTCAAAAGTTGCTAAGAGAGTAGATCTTAAAAGTTCTCATCACAAGAAAAAAAATTCTGTGACTATGTATGGTGATGGATGTTAACTGGATTTATAGTGGTGATCATTTTGCAATATATACAAATATCAAATCATTATGTAGTATACCCGAAACTAATATAAAGTTGTATGTCAATTAAACCTCAATAAAAAAGAAAAAAAATTTCCCTAAAAACAAACAGAAGTTACTAAAGTATTTTAAGCAGGGAGTGGATTAACGTGATTAAATTTTTGTTAAAAAAAAAAAATCAAAAAACCTCACTCTAGCTACAGTGTGGCTATAAAGTTGGAGAGGAACAGAGTGGATGTGGGTAGATCAATTCGGAGTCTGTTATAGTAGTTGTGTGTCCAAGAGATGGTGGCCACTTACACAGGGCTTCAGTGGATCAGAAGAGGACTGGACGGTTTGAGACCCGTAGTTTTCAGCTGCAGCAGTTATGCCTCCCAGTGGATATTTGGCAGTATCTGGCTATATATATTTTTGTCATCTCAGTTGAGTGGGGGGTGGGGTGATGATGATGCTAATGGCATCTAGCAAGTAGAGACCTAGTGTTTTGCAGGGATGCTGCAAAACACTCAGCAATGCACAGTACAGCCTGCACAACAAAGAATTAATTATCCAGCCCTAATGTCAATAGTGCTGAGAACTGAGAAACTCTGTTTTAGAGGTGCATGAGGTAAAAACTCAGAACATGGTATTGGAGTAGATATGGGGGTTAAGGAATGGAGGTATTATGGGTAACTCCTAGATTTGGGGCTTGCATAACTAAATGGATAAGAGTATCATTCACTGAAGAATTATAATACTACTAGGTTATTCTGCCCATATGGATTCATTGATTTCTGTCCATCCTATGTCTTCTCTTGTCGTTGACAGTAGCACCACCAACTGAAAAGGTGGAATGGTTAATCATGTTTGTACTTTATGATTGGGATGTGGATATTGAGGATATATTTTATGGTAGCAGTATGGAGGTTAGGAATGATAACATTTGGTTTGATATTTCACTCAACTAATTGATGTCACTGAGTCACTGACTGTATTCACACGGCTGATATGTATGGCGCTGATTCTCAGAGCAACGAAGATCAAAATAGCCATTGTATCCATCCTTTGAGAACATTAACACTCTTCTAGCAGAATTTGGATGTCCAGCTAATGACTGACTATATAATTAAATATTTTATTAGCTTTTTATAAAGGACCTCAAACACTTCCACATACATTTTCCCTTCATACTATTTATGTCCTTGTATTGACAGGAAGAGGACAATTTAGCTGTATTTTTTTAATGGAGCAAACTTTGAGGCACTGAGATATTTGTGAGACTTAAATTTTGCTTGCAAACTAGGAGAGGGGCTGCAAATGAGGAGTCAGTATTCAGCCTTTTGCTAATGTATTGTTCCCAGAAGTGTAATCACTGTATCATTCTTTCATCTGAGGGCCTCCTGAGATTATACAAGATATTTAATTCTATATTATTATATGTTGAATCTGCATAAGAAGAACTCATTGTATTCTTTCTATGTATTGTTTTTTTTCTGTTTTGTTTGTTTGAAGTTATGCTAAACACGGTACCCAGAATTCAAGTAATGTCTAATTCTGTGTACCTCAATTGAAGTTATCTGGACCCAGTTTCTTCTCTTCTCCCAAAGCACAGTTCACAGCAGGGATCTGGTAGAAAAGGAAAATTGTAAAATTCAAATCTTTTCATTTTATATCTTACTATTTTTAGGCAGAAAGAGTTTAGGAGGGACAAGAGAGGTGGGATCAATGAATACCTGTGGCATCAGTTGGTTATTTTCTCTTTTTGCAAAGGAAGTTGAGAACTTACTGAGCTTGATTGTATCTGCTGTGGTGAACATTTCTACATATGCCACATGTTCATGGCATAGTTCTTCATTTTGACGGAGCACTAATTTCTATTCAGAAGAAATCAGGCCCTCTGTATAGTCAGCATTCCTTGTCTTGTCTCCTTGTTCAGGTTGCCCTTGAAATCTTCTATTCCCCCTACTTAACTTCTGTAATTTGCTTCTATGTTTCTGTTAACATTTGTTCCTGCTTAGGGGATGAAGCTTATAATTATATGTCCATTGTGAATACTTTACTATGGTTTTGGTTAATTCTGATCCTACTTTGTTTATGTTTGCTTAGGCAAATGAGGCTCAGTGTTCTTTCAGATATATTTTAAAGTAATGGGATCAATAATTTAAGCTTTAATAAGTTTGCATATCCTGGCTGACCCTGTTGACCAACATGTGTTCATAGTGTTAGTTTTATCTACATTGAGCAACCTCATTGACACCTATGGATTCATTTAGCTATGAAGCAAAATCATATAATCGTATAAACTCAGTGTAGAAAAGTATTGGAGAGATCTCCTATCTCCCAACTTATTTTTCAAATGGGAAAACCGAGTCCCAGAAAAAAGGACTAATGCCTCACATTTGTATAACACTCTGTAGTTTATAAAATGCACTGATAAGCTTTATGTTATGTGACTTTTTTCCCAGCAATTCTGTGAGGTAAGCTGGACAGGTATTATCCTTATTTTACCAATGAGGAAACTAAAGTACAGAGAAATTGAGACTTGCCTCAACTACTTACAATAAGTAAGTGGTAAATCTGGATCTGAAAGCCAGCACTTGAGACTTCACTTGATTAGGTGGTCTTTCCACAAAATCATGCTGCCTCCTGGGCAGAGCTTTCCCACTCACAGGTTGCTCTTCATGCAGTGTTGAGACACTGACTCTCTCAGCACTTAGTGTAACACAGGACTACTATTATTTTCTGTATCCTGTGACATTAAAAAAGCTTAGAAGCACAGTCTTAGCACTTAATGGAAGAAGAGAAACCTGCTTAAGTCAGTGAATGAGTTTATTGAAAGATTACTATGTGCATAACAGTCCATGAGTTCTGGAAATATTCCTCCAGTATGCATTCACTCACCCTCTGATACCTGTATTCATTTCCCTCTAAGGAACCACCCCTGCCCACTCTCAGTCTGTGTGGCCCCAGGAAGCCAACTAACAACACTTGTGACCCAGAGGTGTGGGCATGGAGTTGTGGGCCTTAGTAGGTCTGTGTGCTCTCTCTTCTTGTCCTGGTGATTGGATTCAACCAGAGAGACTTTCTCTGTGACTTTTGGGAAGAGAATACTGCCACCCTTCTGGAGCTGAACAGGAAGCACACAGACTGGAGCTGCTGCCACCATCCTGACTTCTTCTGAAGCTGAGACTGTAGCTGAGGGGAGCTGAGAGATAAACTGAGCCCTGCTGATATCATTTGATGGCAAAACAGCCCACGCTAATTCTGCACTTTAGAGTTATATGAACCAAAAAATTCCCCCTTTCCTTAAAATAATTGGATTAGGTTGTTTTGTCACTTAAAGCCTGAAGAATCCTAATATATTTCTGCTCGAACAGCACAAAAAGTCATCTGCAGTCTTTCACAAATGGTTAAAATTTTTGATTTGTCACTTTAAGGGCCTTGTGGAGATAGGAGAGATTTAGAATTGAACGTTGGCATTTGATCTAATCTCTTCCAGTTTGTGTTTTTCATCTACCTCTGGATAGATGATTCATAACCTATGAATAAAAACTATCACTGTTTAAAGTTTCCCATAATCTGTGAGTTTCCAGAGGGGCTTTTGTCACGGTCAGTTACCTGTATTAATTCAACAAATAATTATTGTTATGAA
This sequence comes from Balaenoptera musculus, assembly GCF_009873245.2. Classification (NCBI taxonomy): domain Eukaryota; kingdom Metazoa; phylum Chordata; class Mammalia; order Artiodactyla; family Balaenopteridae; genus Balaenoptera; species Balaenoptera musculus. Next base: position 63,505,739 of record NC_045793.1, read on the forward strand.
ACTGAACTAGGCTAGAGAACCAGACATCATCCTTGCCCTCAAAATATTTGTAATTTAGTTGGTAGAAAAGATAACTTTATTGTGGAAAGAAAAGTAGATACAAGTCAGTATATGACTAAATGTGATATGAGTGTCACTGGAGAAGTCAAAGCAGAGCAAGGCCATCAAAGATTGAAAAATGATAATCTCCATGAAAGAGACAGGGCTAGAGTCAAATCTTTAGGATTTGGGCAGGTGACATGGAAGAAGTCCTTCCAAGAGCTGAAGCATAGCACAGGCAAGGACTCAGAGGCAGGAGAGAATGGTGATGGAGGAAGGTGTGACTAAATAGGATGGGATGCAGCAGATGAGTAGGGTGAGGAAAAAGTAGCTTGGAAAATTACATCTGTTACTTCTGAGAACAACTCTTTGCTTAGGGTTTGCATTGAGAAACAACAACATGATAGTAACCTTTGAGCACTTATTATACAGATGGCATTAGGTTAAACACTTTACATGGATTATCTCACTTAATATTAGTACCTCTGAGGTAGTTATTATTGTTGTCTACAACTTATTCAGAGTTGCACTTGTTTACCAAACCTGTGAGTGGGTGAGGCAGAACCAACTAAGGTTAGTGTGCCTCTGAAACATATGCAGTTGCTCTGGTCATGAAATTCCCTCTCCTCTCAAAGACAAACAGAGCAGTCACTTTGTACAAGCTAGTCGATAATTGTTCTCTCACGGTTCAATGCGTATTCATATTTTTGGCACGTTTAATATTCAGAGTTACTATCTACACATTCTTAGAGTGACTGGATTTTGAGCATTTGAAGAGCCTCTCTTTTAACAGGAAATGCATTGTCATTTCTTCTAGACTTTAAGCAAGAGAGTGAAATCTCATGAATTAGATTCAACCAACAATTATTGAGAACATCACAGTAGCTAGGGATTGAGTTAATGCACTTGTATCATTATTACTTCATTTTTCTCCAGCAAGCAGGGAAGGTAACTGTCATTACTCCCATTGTATGGATAATAAAACTGAGATCAAAAGTATTTAAGTAGCTTGCCTAAGAGCATACAGTTAGAGTGGCGAGAACTGTGACTTGAACTCAGGCCCTTTAAAGTCCAGTTCTTTCCCATTACTTTAGGCTACCAGTGGCTGAAGGGTATGGTTCTGAAATTTGACATTTGGATTTATTACTAGTTAGCATAAAAATTCAAAGTAATTATTGATTATTAGTGATGATTTGACAGAGATTAATCTTCTTTCAAACTGTACTTCTCATTTGGAATTCTCATTTGTCTGGTTATTTTTTTAATAATCTATTAACAAATCAGATAACAAATATTTATTGAGTACCTATTTTCAAGTAATATTATGCATCAACTTGAAAAGAACTTTGCGTGAACTCTATGCTAATGGAACTTAAAATATGGTCAACGGACCAGGTGGAAAGTTATACAGCAGTACATGAACAGTTATATGGTACAAGAGATGCATGATCTATGAGAAAGTATTAAACAACTGTTTTGAGGCAGTACATAACTAATTGCCAAATGAATGATGTCACATGAATATTAAGGACTATGAGTTCAGAGGAAGAAAATAATTGTAGGCATTGGAGTGGTCTGGAGAAGCTTCATGAAAGAAGTATTTGAACTGAGTCTGGAAGGTAGGACTTGAAGAGATGAGAGCATGCTGAAATCAGAAAGAATAAAAGCTGAGAAATAGGGAAGTACGTGGTATGCTCTAGGGAGCAGTTTGTCTGAAACAAAGGTTTAAGTAGGGGAACAGTTAGGGATAAAACCACAGAAGTGGGTCTAGACCAGCCTGAGGAGGTCTTAAAAGGAAAGCTAAGATTTTATGATGCAGGAGGAATGGTGGTTGGGGGGGTTGGTGCAGAGGGGTGGGAACAGAGGATTTTAGCCAAGGAATTAAAACATGAGGGGGGAGGAGATAAAGATTCATTCGGTATATTAGAGATTGGGGAAATTAGATGAAATAATGAGGACCCATTAGAAAGTGATTGGAACAGATCTAGCCTCTACAAGTTATAGGGGAAGAGGTAAAAGACAAATGCATTTCAAGTAAACAATCAGATACACTAAAGTTATCTGACATTCTCTTAGACAAAGTAAACTGTCATGAATAATAAACAGGAGGGAGGAGAATAAAAAGGAGATCAAAGAAATAGAATAATTAAATACAACGACAACTTGTAAATTGTGATTGAATCATAGTTTAGAAAAAAAACCCATAATAGCTATAAAAGCCATTTGGTGGGGAATCAATGGGGATATTTGAATGTGGACTGGATTTTGGATAACATTAGTGGATTGTTGTTCATTTATAGGTTTGATAATGATATTGTGGTAATGTAAGAGAAAGTTCTTATTCTTAAGAGATGAGTGAAGTGTGCTGAGAAGTCTCTTAATATCTGCTCCTTCCTTTCAGATTGCTTGGGAAAATATATGTATATGTATAATGTATATATATATGTATATCTATATTGTATCTATATCTTTATCTACATCTTGTCTATGTCTATATGTATACTCACACCTATACCTATACCTATACCCATACTCATCCGTATCTCTATCCCTATACTTATAGCTAGATCCAGATATGGGTACAGAAAAAGAAAATATATATGATATATATATATGATATAATGTTACAAATCATGAAACCTAGTTTGTGTGTATACAGATGAGCACTGTGTTATTCTTTTAATTTTTCTGTATGTTGAAGATCTTTATAATAATAATTGAGCCAGAGAGAAGAGAGAGAAATAAATCAGGCTTGGAGCCTAAAGCAGATGTAGTATGAGTGGAAAGGGAGCAGATGTGCAGGGATAATTGGCAACTGGGCAATTTGTTTAACCCAGAGCATCAGAGGACTCTCTTAAGCATGAGTCTGACGTTAAGGCCTTGCTGATTGGATGTGGTCACATTTTATATCAAGACAGGAAAGTCTTCAAGGGAGTTAGATTCAGGAGAGAATATGTATTCAGTTTCAGGTTTAGTTTTGAGTGAATCTGAGCTTTCCAGGTGAACACTTGCTGGGGAAGGTGGTCCAAGCTCTGAGGAGACAGAGCTGGACCAGAGATGCCACTTTGTCATTAGTCACAGAGGGTGAATGTTGAAATCATGGAATTGGGTGCAAGTTAGGAGTAAGGAAGTATACGAAAGGGAAACTGAGAGAAGTCTTGAGAAATGCCTAGAAATTGAGGTGGGGGGAAGAAAAAGTGGTGGCCACAGAGCAGACAGAGCAGGCCATGTCAGAAGGAAATAGGTTAGTGTCCTGTGGAAAAATTGAGGGAGGACATGACAAATAGCAGGCACTCCATAAATATTTCTGAACAAATGGATGAATGGAGTTTTACAAAGGAGTGAGGTTCATCAAAGTCAAAAGATACAGAGCAGTTAAGAAAATTGGGAAGTTAACAAAGAGGCATTTGGGATTAGAAGTTAAGAAATTTAAGAGGTTATTTTAAACTCAGACAAGAGGTTTCTGGGAGGATATTGCAGTGGTCATTGGGGAAGCACAAGTCAGTATTGAGAAGAAAAGCTGAGTTGAGGATGGCTCCTAAGGGCAGCTTGGAGATAGAAAAACCTGAGTTCAAGTCATGACTCCTAGCTCATGAAAGACTTCCCTGGGCTTCAATTTTTATTTCCATAAAAAAGTGGTTGGACTAAGTGATGTACAGTATTTCTCTCAACACTCACATTCTATTGGCCCTTATATTTTAAAAAGAGTATGTAGACAGGACTGTTCTAAGTTTCATATTATGGTGTCAGTTTGAGAATCCTATGTGTCCATAATTGTGTTGAACACTGAGACCAGATGTAATATTAGAAATATTTTTCTCTCTTTTTTTGCAAGCTCATGCATTTATAATCAATTATTGAAATAGTCAGTACATATATCCATACAATATTTTGATATAAACAAAATGTGACTTGATTGAATTGCAAAACTATGTTTTAATTTTTTTATTTCCACTATCAAAGATTCCTTTTTTTTTTTTAACAACCTGTCATAATCGGTTGCTATGCATTAGTAGCTGTTTCTAGTAGGAAGTTAGGGGAAGACCTACGCAAAACTCTTTACCTTTTCCCTACTCCATTATAAAATTGTACATCATATTAGGTCCAAATATGCAGAAAAAAATTATGCAGATGATACCATTTTGCTTAAATGACAAACCTGGAATGATAAATGCCTTCTTCGGTCAATTAACCTCTGCCAGAGCTCTCAGTGACTAAAAGAAATGCTGTGGAACATAGTCTCAAGTAGACTATAAAATATATGAATTACAGATCTTCTGAAGAGGATAGCATTGCGTTAGAAATCTACCAACTCCTTTTAACTCTACAGTTCCCTATTTCTCAGAACATTTACCAGAGGCTTGAGCAGAAACTGGCTCATAACCAGTTTTCTTAACAAAGCTTTCAGATCTTTGTTATCACAAAAAGAGATAAAAAGTCTGAAATGCTTCTTATGATTCAGGCATCATCTGTTATCCTAGATCAATGTCAAGCTAAAGATTTTTAGAAAGGATTTTGGCAAAGTGCAATTGTAGATTAACCCACATTCCATTAGATAAGTGACATAATGGGGGATTTTAAACATTGAGTCGGAGGCCTGGGCTCTAATCTTGAGATGACTGATTTTCTCTATGACCTTCAAATTAGTTGCATAATCTTCTTTTGGTTTGTGAATCTGTTCTCTGTGATATATGGACCCTGCTTTTCTTTTTGTTGGTTTAGGAGTATAGGAAATGCAAGGTGCTGTTATTTCTCATGTTTTGGGGAGATCCATTATTCTTTACATTTCTGCTAAGAGACCTCTTTCTCTTTAAGCACACCAGACTTCACTGCAAACAAAGGATGCATTAAACCTGTTACAGAAAATCAATCCTGAAAAGAGCAAGAAACTTTTGGTAAAGAAAGTGCTGGCATGCACCTCATAGTGGGTGTGATGCAGCATGGTTGGACAAGCATAACGAGTTACATGTCCTTGGGTCTTAGTCTCTGTTGTGACCTGCAACTTTGTTGAATTTCATAGAGCATAAATCTGACATTTCAGAAGAATGTAATCATTGTCATGCAGTTTACCTTCCTTTTGGCAACTTCTAATACTTTCTCTAGTCCAAGTCCTTCTATCTGCAGAGGGTAACTTGCCACCCGCTTAGAATCCATGCCTTTTTCACTGCCCTGGAGGACCCTTGAGCAAGCACTTGAGTTTCCATCTACATCCTATCTATCTTCTCCTTGAAAACAAGGCTAGGATTTTCTTAATCTTTGTATTCTAATACCTAGCACAGTGTTTGGCACACAGTAATTGATTAATCCATGTTAAGGTGAACTGGCCTACTTGGAAGGAAGAATAAAATTGCAGACTCGTGCAAATTTTCATGTACACTTGGTGTCCCAGTAATTTTTTTGGGTAACCGGGCACTTGTGTGTGACTTTGGTCAAGGTAACAAGGGAATGCTCATTGCTTAAATGAAGCAGGATAAGGAACCACTTGTTAGTCTAGAAATAAAGGCCGTATGTATATCGGTAAGTATATATGGGAGGGGAAAATATACTTGGGGAAGTTGTCAACAAAATAAGCTTCTTAATTATGCAATATACATTCTTTAGCTAATATCTCATATAAAACAAAGAAAAGACTTCCAGACCTTCAATGCTCCAAATTGCCATGGTAGCAGCACCATCAGTCTTGGCTCTTTGAGTAGTAGGATTGCAGGGAGAATGGCCTGACACTAGTAGGCAGATTGCCAAAGGGCTGGGAGAGGTTACTGAAGCATTTTATTACTGACACTGAAGAAATGATTATAGATCTTGAAGCAGGAGAATCTACCATACCGTGGCAATGAGATTCATTGGTTTCCAGAGAGTTGCGTTTTGACTTTTAAAAGGAGATTTTAAAAAATGATAGTCAAATGCACTTCAATGGATTAAAAAGAATAACCATTTTAAAACTGAAAGGGTAGAAGCTGCTAGAGAGTGAATTCAAATCCATGCTTAGCAACCAGACCAGATTTCACCCATAAAAGAAGGCTAGAGCTACAAAAATAATAATAATAAAAAGCCTCTTTGGTCTCTAAAGAATATAAAGGCATACTAGAGAAAAAGAACCACTTTGGGTTCTTAAGATGAAAGGCACGGCATGGATATAAAGTATTTTTTTGAAAAGAGGACAAGGAAGAAGTGATGTCTAGACTGGATAGGTTATCTTAGGTATATATGAGATAATTGCCAAAGTCAAAGTGAGAAATCATGACAGCTAGAATCATTAAAGTATTCAGAAGTTATTATTATTATTTTTTTTATCATAATGTTTTTTTTTTTTTTTCCTGAATCAAGGTAAGGGAAATGTAAAGGGAGACTATGTGGATGACTTAGCAACTTGAGAATATTTCCTCAAAAGGTTTTCACAGTGAAGAGAGATGAGACGGTGCAAATAAAAACATCACTAATGTATTACAGAGTTAGATGCCATCTATCTTCAAACATTTCAGTGAAATTCTACACAAGTACTTGGTTCTAAGTGATTCAACCAGGTAGGGAACGTTGAGGCACTTAGGCATTGTTCCTTGATAATTTAAGGTCAGAAGAGTCATCATAAACATAATAGCACATATTAAAAAGAAAGAACTCAAAGCCAACAAAACAAACTTTTTAAAAAAGAGGAACATCAGTGGCAAGCAAGTCACTTCTGGTAATATGATTGAAAAAAATTTACAAGTTAAACTAGAACTTTTATTTCCTCTGACTTAAATGAGGCCTTTTTAAAAATAAATTTATTTATTTATTTTTGGCTGCATTGAGTCTTCATTGCTGTGTGCAGGCTTTCTCTGGTTGCTGTGAGCGGGGGCTACTCTTCATTGCGGTGTGCGGGCTTCTCATTGTGGTGGCTTCTCTTGTTGTGGAGCACGGGCTCTAGGCACGCGGGCTTCAGTAGTTGTGGCACACGGGCTCAGTAGTTGTGGCTTATGGGCTGTAGAGCGCAGGCTCAGTACTTGTGGCGCACGGGCTTAGTTGCTCCGCGGCACGTGGGATCTTCCCGGACCAGGGCTCGGACGGGTGTCCACTGCATTGGCAGGCGGATTCTTAACCACTGCACCACCAGGGAAGCCCTAAATGAGGCCTTTTTGTGTAAGTGTAAAGAAAGAGAACTAAGAACTATGGGATGTGAAAGAAATGATTCTATTCATATGCCAAAAAACAATGCATAGATTATCTTCAGGGAGATTCAAGTACGCTCTTGAGTGGTATACAAAAAGGTCGTTGGATTAGGATAAAAAAGAAATGCAAATCAATGTTTCCTGGATTAACAAAGAACGTAAGTTTGGAACTGGAATGTGTAAATTTAGCAGAGATTTGATGTCTTGGTTTGAACAGACTGTGGTACAGTTGTTATCTGCCCAGGTTATTTTATAATGGCTGCATTTTCCCTTGAAGCCAGACCCCATATGGTATGAGAGGACGAAACCTCATATATCTCACTATCATTAGGCTAATGAGATTGGTCAAGGCCACATGCATTCTAAGTCTCGGCAAAATTTAAGACAAATCTAGTAAACTGTTCTAATAGCTTTGTGCTGTTTTTGGAAGGAAGGAATAAAAAGAACTAAGGAATGAATAAAAACAAATCAAGTACATGAGATTCTATTTCAGAAATACTGTTGCATTATCAAAACAATTCTAAGAAAGATTATTGTTTATTCACATTATTGGAGAATCTTATGGTCACAGAAAATTTTTAATCATATATTTATGAAAATCCAGTAGAGAAATGCAAAACATTATACATTTATTTCTTAAGTTTTCCTTTTATACACAAAAGTTTCCAGTTTTTAAAGTTAAGGGTTTTGAAAATTACAGTGCATGGACATTGAAAACAGGTTAGTTAGCATAGTTCTGGAAAGTTTATTGAACTGAGAACAATTTCTAGAAATTATACCCAATTTATAATTGCTAAAAAAGTTTAATTGGTAGGAGCCATAATGAATGCTTTCTGACATAAGGTTTATAATGACTTATGTGCAGTTGAGGGAGATATCACTTCATTTAAAATCTTTGGATAGGTTTTCAGAGCTAGTTGAAAATAATGCAAACTCATTTTAACTTTGCTCTATGAAATAATATTACAAGCTGTTCATTGAAATTACTGAAGTTGCTCTTTATATAGGTAGGTAATAACTACATAGTATTGTCTATAACGTAGGGTGCACTGGTGAAAAATGTTCAAATTGCTGTCCAAAGGCTGAAGTTATGACACAGTGCAGAGCAACACTCAGTAATAAATGGAAGTACCATCTGCAGTATATTACAAATGAGTCAGTTTAAAGCCGTGTGTGGAGAACTCTAAACACGGTTGTAGCTATATAGACAAAGTGAAGTAGAGAGTTTAGAAATTATCTGGTACATTTATCAGCTTAGGTAGTCACTGTGGATAATTTAAGTCCTACAACACTTCTCTCTGAGAATTAGATATGCTTGCCCTGATTACCCTATATAATAGCTTTACATTTATATATCTCTTTGCCTGATTTGGTTGTACTGTGCTAAAAAAGCCAAGACGGGGGGGGTGTTGGTGAATAGTTCCCTCCCCCACATTTCACCCTAAGTCTTAGAAAGAAAATATACTCTTAACTTTGCCAGAACAACTCATGCTGTAAGGGGCTTCCTGAGAGTAGTTCTGTAGCATCATACTGATATAATAGTATTGTAATAGATAAGAGACTTCACATACAAAGTCATTACTACTAAGAAATTTTCTAAAATTATAAGGGTTGAGTTAAATTGAATCCAATACTGAATGAAAAGCCAATTGAAGCATTAAAATTGTACAATGTTTTGTAATTACTCACTGTTCTCAAGACATTTAATGCTGCATTTTGTGCCTAATACTGAATGTTGTTCCAAATGCAGTGCATTCCCATGAATGCTCTAAGATTTGACCAAAGTAAAAAAACAACAAACAAATATTTTGAAGAAGTAATGCAAAAAGAACTAGGCAGTTTGACAGGATATTTATACAAATATTTTATAAGCATAGGTAATAAAAGTCATTAGTTAACGTTCTCAGTAAGTTGTCATTTTTACCAGCAAAAGAAATATGCCCACTCTCTTTAAAAATGTTGAACAGATTTTTATGAGTATTGAATTTTTCAGTTCTCTTTTCGCCTGTGATGTTGAGCCAAACAAAGTCAAACTATTGAAGATTATGCATAATTTGACTTCATTTTATTGTTTGAAAGTACAAACGTAGGGATTTTTTTTTCCAGCATGCCATTATTAATAGAATTAGTGCTATTTCAACTTTTCACTTTCAATTACTTTGCTTTGAGTTGCTGTTTTGTTGGTAGTGTGTACATGAAATTACTGCTCACAAGCACTTTAACAATTTTCTGTCATCCCAACGTTAAGTTACTCACAAGTACTGTGGTCAGCATCAACAGGGCCATGGATTATTGGATATTCCAGGTATTAACTCATTTTAATTCTATTCCATTCTTTCCCAATGTTCTCTGGTTAGAAGCAAGTTATACCTTATAATTACAGTCAGGACATGAAAATCATACTTGTAATTTTAATGTGTTTGCATTATTTCAAATATATTTGATCAAAATGAGTATTGCCTCTTTCATAGTACAAACGCCCTCCATCCCGTGGTCTGACAGAGGACACGCTCAAACATGTGTAGGTTACAGGATATTCTTTAGTGCACCCTGAGATACCTACAGTACTGATAAAGAGCTAGAACTCTCGTAAGCCCTGAGACCTTGTACCTGCCATTCAGGGAGCTGCCATCAGATGGCTGCAGCAAAGTGGAAAGTTGCCTTGTACTTCCTTTTCTCTCCAGGGACTGGTAACTGGGTTCAGGGATTTACTCATAATTGAAAATTTCTGCCTTCTAATTAATCTCTTTATTTAAAATAAATATACCAAATTAGAAAAATCTCTTTATGATGACTAAGCAAAGAATTTTAGCTTGAGGAAGATTTATTTAAAATATGAAACATCTCACGGCTCATCTATCTCGTGGCTGGCAGTATTTTTTCTAAAGTTGCTATTGACTTCGGTATTGATGTTCTTGGTCCAGTTGTTCACCTGTGTACGTGTAAGTCTACCTATAATTCTGTGTCTATAAGTCTTTTTCTCCGAAAGCCTCACTTCTGGCTACTCTGAGGCTTACCTGAGGTGAGTAGGATATCAGTCACTTTAGGTGCTAGGCTTTGATTTTTCTCACTTATGCACTTAATGGTGAGCATCCTTGTTTCCCAAATGTAGCAGCTGGAACAGTGACTGGAGCATGAAATCTCTCTGTTCTCGATTCCTCATGGCTCTTCTGAACTAGAAAGCACTCTCCTCAAATACGGCAGCTGTGTGACTAGCTTTCTTCTAAGTTAACACTGTGTCATTTCAACTCACCCTTAAGCCTTCCTTCCCAACATGAGAAGGGTTTCCATGGTGTAGAGTTGGAATTGTAAAGTAGGGCTCTGAAGGCTCCTAGAAATATTCCAGTTTGCTAGAAAGTTTTTAATATATAATTTTTTTGAGACATACTTTATTTAGATCAGCATTCTTGTAGATCGAGTACCTAGTGATGAAAAGAAAACAAGGCAAATATATTTTGAGGAAGATCCTTTACTGCTCTGTGCAATATTACATCACTTTGGTAATAGATGTCTGGATGATTCTTTCTCAAAATGTCATGGATTCATGTGTCTACTATGTGGAAGGCTAATCAATAAAATTTTACAGACATTACCAATGATGAATCCATGCACTTGCACATGCAACCAAACAACTCACATGAACTCAATTAATAATAATGAAATTAATAAAACTGTAATGTATTTTTGAAATAAGAATAACAGCAAGTGAAAGCTACAGTGAGCTCAAGATATTCCTGTTGATCTGACAACAAAGCTTCCTTCCCCAAAATTGTGGGAATGTGAAAGCACATACACATTATACCCCAGTGTTGTGTGACAACCAAATTTCTTAATAGAAGAGTTAATTTCAGCCTCAATGTGCTCTAGTTATGAGCCAACATTTGCTTATGAACTGGGAACTTCAGAAATTTTAGAAACATTTAATAAACCATTCAAAAGGATATTTAGTAGGCTTCAGTAATTTGTAAAAAGAAGTTTCCAGCCAATTACCCATAAGAACTGAGGAGAAGACTTGTGATTTGTATACAGTCCATGGCTCATCAAGCTGGCCCTGTGTGAACTGACAACAATGCACATATTTGACAATCCCCATTTCAGTTGAACCTTCCTTTTGCAGGTGAAAAAATGAGTTCTGTAGGTGGAAGTGGCTTGTTAGGTTGTACTAAAGATAAATAATTTTTGCGTGTGAAGTATTTGCTTAAGAATCTGAACTCCTAGGTTACATACTGGGCCCAGTTTTCTTATTTATTAAAAAGTCTTTGCTTAAGAACATCTGTAGATAGCAATTTTTCCCCCAAATGGAGATGTTTATTCTATTATAGGGCAATTCTAATTGTTTGAATGTTGAGTTTGATGGCTGAAATCTGTCTCATGATAACTTCTATTTATTTATATTTTCCCTGGTAATGATAAAGTTTGTTTTGTTTTGCTATCACACTTGTCTGAGTGCTTTGGGCCCAAGACATGGCCACATCTGTATTAATTTACAAGGTTATAGGAATGAAATCCTTTGGAGTGAAATCTTTCTTCTGCAGTCATTTGCGTTATAGAGATTGTCCAGAAGATTTCTTTCCAAAGAGAGCTGCCTCTCCTTCACTAAGTGATTTTCTTTGGAATGAAAATGGACCAGGAAACGGTAGGGTTTATATTTATTTGCTTATCTATTAGGAAAGCAAGCAGACACAAAATGTTCATCTCTGGTCCAAATATCTGATGATTTTCCCAAGAATTAGTATTGAGAACTCCAGAATGCAGAAGTTCCAAGTCCTTCGCCAGGCACTTTTGAAGTACTTGAATACCTAGTAATTTCTTTATAACTTTCTACCATGTGTAGAAATGTGTGAAATGAAATGTGTGTGTGAAATGACTCTTTTGCTTCCTATCATCAGCATATTACTGGAGCACAAACAATATTTTGAGGATGTAGTTATAATATTGGGAATTTGTCAAAATAGTGATTTGTAATTATTTTTGTCAAAAGCAGTCTAGAAGTCTTATCTATCTGAAGCAGTCAACCAGTAGGCAGTTTTTTAAGAGACAACCTAAAATGCTGAATAAGACTTGCAAATAGACAAAATGCTTTGTCACTGAGGTGAAGGGAAACTTGGAGCCTGAGTGCTATATGCATTTCTTCAAAGGTTATGGGAATGACAGCTATTAGTAGGCTGGAGGTACAATTCTTTAAGAACTAATACACAGCAGCCTTTGCTGCCTTTTGCCCTAAAATCTCAAATCCCATTCCATTTAGTTAGACAGCTATTGAACTCAAAAGAACTTTAGAGTTTCTTTCAAGTTTCTTTTTTACCTTTCTCCTTTTGGTGTTATAAATACATTCAATCTCTTGGGCACCATTTGAATTATTCTATTAAATTCTACAAGATCTTAGTAATTGGTTTCTGAGACTTCCTTCATTATCAAGATGGCTGTTAAATCTTAAGAGCAATGCCATTGTCATAGAAGAAAGAAAATAAAGACATATCAAGCTAGATAATTTGGATGAAGAACCATTGCTCAGTTATCTCCTGGAATGTTAGAGAGTGACTGTGGCAACATTAGGTCTAAATACATTTGTAGTATTTAAATAAGTAAAATAAAATATTAAAAGAAATCAACACCCTGTGGACATTGTATCTCATTCTACTGAATTGTGGTTTGGAAGCATTTATCTTAAGTCTTTAACCAATGAAAAGATAAAACAGTTTTTTTTAACAGTTAAAAATATTGGTCCAACAAAGAGGTTGCCCAATTGTTTGAATTAACTGAGTTTTAAAATGTGTATTAATTTTATCTCTTATTTGTTAAAGAGTGTTATTTGAGAGAGAAAGAGAGAATCCAAGGAATATGATGCTTAAAAGTAATGCTTCTTACTTATACCCGCTGAAGGTCACTTTATTTATCCAAGGGTACGGCTCTTCTTTCTCCCATTTATTTTTTATTGAAGTTGGACTGCAGCCCACATACACTTTCTTTTTCCTTTAAAGATATCATTTTCTGCCTAATTGTGCCCAGCTTCATTTACACCCTGAAAAGCATGGTGTTTGAGCTTATAGACTCAGGAGACTATTTCACTCAATAGCCAAACTCCAGCCACAGCCCTTTGGGATATTTGGGTAAATGTAAGTGAAAGCTCCTTGTGTTTTTCTCTGTGTTCCCTTTAAACAAAAGTTTAACTCAGGACACTATGGGAATATTTAAAGAAATTTATCTGTAGAACTTTCTTCCAGATAAGATGCAAAAAATACTTTTTGGACTGCAAAAGTATTCATCAGTCAGCAGAATTTCCAATAGAGCATCTGATGTTTTCAAGACAACTTCTCCCCATGTTACTAGGTAAAGAAACTACATCTGCCTACAGGAGATAAAGACATTCCTTTAAAATTTTCCATAAAAACTGAACAGCAAAGGATTAAAAAGGAAAGGGCAAATCAAGGATGGCAAATTGATTTCACTTCCAATGGAACGCCAATTCCAATCAATTAGTATGTGGCATCAGTTACAGGCTGAGATGATGAAAATGTATCTGCAGTCAGTGGGAAAATGTGCTGTGATTGATTTTTGATGTCTGCCATGGCCTTGGATAGCGAGTCTCGTATTTGAACATATGTTCTAAGGTTGACATATTCCACCTCTAGCTTAAGTCCTCAACATCAGGTTTTAAAGGCCTACAATCATAGTGACCTGTTTGGTTTTCTGATCTACATCATTCATCTTCCCTTAATTTGGGCTACATAGGCCCAACTGAATACTCAATTCATCAGACTCTAAGGGCATTGGATCCCTACAATCAGTGAAATTTTAGAATCGGAGTAATAATTGAAGGTTCAAGAACAGGCCAGCTTTGCTAACTTGGTCCTCAAGTTCTAAAACGAGGCATGTGGCTTTGATGTTACGACCATAAGCTTATTTTGTGTTACAGTTCTAGGGGAACAGCCTGGCTTCCTCTCCCCAGGAACCCTGTGTATCGTACTCCAGTGCTAACCTTGGTCTGCCCTCTCCTTCTAGGGAGCAGAGACTTGGCACAGACCACACGCACGTGGTCATATTTTACACAAACCAAGGAACTTCTGGATCTCTGCCTTTTGTGCGGCTACAATCCCTTAAAAACCATGTCCCTCACACCTTACATCCCTCATCTTGCCTGCTGCTGAGACTGACTCATTTCCTGTTCTGGCCAGTGAGGCTGGACTGTCCCTGGTGAGCTTTCACCACAGACTGATCTGCTCCTCTGACAGCTTCTTGTCATTTAGATATTGTGCCTGTCATCTTTTAGGCTTTTAGCTACTCTAACCTTTATTAATTTGTGGAATGAACTCACAGTGCTTCACATGCTCTTCAGCTTCATTGAATTTATTGCTAAAATAGAGATTGGTATTTCTGTTAGGTATGCAGTTTAAGAAAGAAAAGAAATAGGGTATCTACCTAGGTAAATATAATATTAATAGGAGGACCTCTAGTGACATGATATAAAGCAAATCAAAGGAATTTATTTTAAATGTGGTATTGGGCTACAAAGTTGCATTGAACAAGCTCAGCCCATACCTGGAATAGAAATCCCATTCTAGGCTATCAAATTGAATAACACAAACTTCTCCAAAAATGAAAAGTCTGCTGAAGAGAACTGGAGAATTGAATACAAAAATGGATAAGGTGTAGGTGGCCATTACTTTGAAAAGAAAATACCCCAACTTGTAGCAACAGAGATGAAGAACCTGGGGAGGAGAATGCTGATCTAGTGAAGCAGATGGTCCAAACAAACACGAGCTGGGAAAACAAAGCAGAAAATCTGGGAGGAGAGCCAGCATCTACAATGAACTAATAAAAGCAAACAAACACCTCGGCAACCGTGTCAGACAGCTAGGAACACGAATTGGCGCTACTCAGCTCATTGTCTTGGACATATCAGAAAAAGCAGAGAGACCACCCGCCTGTAGATGCTCGCATTCACTGTGGACCAGCAATCCCTGGAGAGAATTAGAGTCCTCCTGGTGCCAGGAAGTCTCTTGAAGTTTGCATATTAGCCAATGCTGGTGCTATTCTTATTTAAATATAACAGCAAACGAAGGAATTATGTAAGATATTATATTAAGAAGTTGTAATCTACTGTGGGAACCTTTAAAGGAGCATCAGTAGAATGAATGACTGCCTTATTTAGGGATTGATTGTGGTATCGTAAGTAGTTTTCACAAGTAGTTGTATTTTTGGATAGATAAACACTTTGAGGTTTTCTTAAGAGGGAGAGAAAAGAACACATTAAAAGCTCCCTTGCTCTATCTGTATAGTGTTGTGAATATTAATTCAGTGAATGATTTTTTTAATGTCTCAGTAGTATGACTTTAACAATGGATCCTATGGTTAATTCTATGTGATTAAAAATTCATACTTTAACAGTCTTGACTGCATTATTCTTTATCCTTTGCAACTTTTTTGTTGCTCATATTTTACAATCATGACATAGGGGTTGAGATCTTTGGAGATGTGGGCTTGAATTACCCTCTAAGTTGCTGTGTGACCTTGGATAAGTTACTTTAGGCTCTCTGAACCACATCTTCAAAGTGAGGATCATAATACTTACCTCATAAACATATTAAAACTATGAAATGAAGTTTAGATAAAGTGTTTAATATAGTTTTTGGCATGGAGCAAGCCGTCAATAAGTGATTGGTACATTTCTTTTTCTGTGAGTGCTACATATACATAAAAATAACTGCATAATTATTTTTAAATTTTTATATAAACTAAAAATGAAACCTTTAGTAACTAATTAATGATGGAATTAATATTTGGAGAGTTCTGACTTTTGTAATATCCCATTATCAAAATTCAGACCTGTCTAGAACTGGTTTAATTTTAGAAAAATTGTTGTCTGATAGCTGCATCTATATGGGCAAATGGACATATGAGGAATTATCTGGTAAATTAGACTCTGTGTATGCGAATAGACTTTCACACCTCAACCACAGACACTATGACAAAAGGCCTGAGCATTTACTTTAGAAAGATATTGCTAAATTTTCCTCCAAAAGATTGTACGAATTTACGTTATTACTAGCAATGCAAAAGAAAGAAAGAAAGAGAGAAAGACAAAAGAATGTTTCTCTACATCCTTTTTAATTTTTGCCAATTTGGTGGCTAAAAATTGTTCTCATCATTGTTTTCATTGACATTAATTATTAGTGAGGCTGAGCATCCTTTTTATGTTATTGACTATTATTACTTCTGTGAATTGTTTGATCTTATGCTTTGACTGCTTTTCTATTGGATTATTTGTGTTTTTCTTATTGATTTATAGGAACTCTTTTTATATAGATATTGATTCATAATGTATGTTGCAGACCTTTATTCCCAATGTTACCTGCCTTTTAATTTTTGATTCTGTTTTATTTTAATCCATAGAAGTTATTACTGTTTATGTCAGTGTAAATTCGTTCCTTTAAGGCCTTTGGGTTTTATGTCTAATTTAGGAAGATCTTCTCAACTCCAAATTTAAAGAAATATCTGTGTTTTAAATGCTTTTAACATTTTAAAAAATGTTTAGATTTTTATTTGAAATTGATTTTTTAATATTATATGAAGTAGAAATCTAAATTAATAATTCAGCTTAATATTTTCACTTTAAGAATATCCAGTGGTCCTCATGTAGTTTTTGAGTAGTCCATTTTCTCCTCACTGATTTGCATATTACATTTATTAGTGTATTTGTATATTCTGTGCCTATGCCAACAACACAATCTTTAAATAAATATGGCTTTATGGTATGTTTTAACATAGTATGGCACATGCTAACTCTTTTTTTTTTATGTGATAGTCTCATAATTCTTACTCTTTTTATGTTAAATGTAGGATCAGCATATAAAATTCTATTAAAAAACTATTTAGATTAGGTTGAGCTTCCAATTAATTAAAAAATTAATTTGTGAAGCTTTAGTATTTTAATTACTTGAGTCTTCCATGTAAGAACAAAGTCTCTTTTTGGCCTTTAAATATCTTTAGTTAAATTTACTAATTTTCTTGATGTGTATCTTTAACATATCCAATAACATCTATTTCTAGGTATTTTATAATTTTTATTATTTATGATAATGAGATCATTTTTATAATGCTTCTTTTTTATTTTAAGCTATCATACCGACTAATCTATTTAAGTACTTATTTATTATTTTAAAGTAATACATGTACAGAATTTTAACATCAAAAAAATAATAATTATCCTTGTATCTAGAACACTGATATACTGGAGCCAGTTTTTGTGGGCTTTTCCCCAATTCTGTGTTCAGGGGCAACAAATTGGTAACTTTAAATCAGCCACAGCGAGAGTATTTCCAACACAAAAATTGTCACATGCTGCAAATCAGGGTTTTGCTTTTTTTTGAGAGAGCAAATTTTAAGCATTTACCAGCCTACTTCTGGAGTTGCACTACTCCACTCCACTTCCCACCCCCAGAAACAATTTTCAACATTTTTAGCAATTTCTTCGGCTATGTATATCTGTTTCTAAATATCATGCTTTGCTGGTAAGGTGTTTTTTTTATTTTTTAGACATTGTTTATGGTATTTACTTCCTACCCTGGGTGATAACTTCACTTTCTTACATGTACATGCCTCTCCTTCCCATTACATTATAGTTGCATCACATTTTAAGTTAATTTATTATTAAGGCACAATATTATGACTATAATTTTTCACATGAGCTATATTATATACTATAATTTTGTTTCTGTTCTTATACAATCCCTTCATTCTTATTCAAGTTAATAATTGTTTATTTTTCTCTGCCTAGTTTTCTGTGAATTGCCTATACTCACAACCAAATATGTGAAACCCTTCTCAATAAAGTCAAACACACTGGGTAGTTAGTATAAGTTTTATTTCTTTCCCCTTGGAGATTTTCCTTCTGGAGCCCTCCATCTTTCTGTTCCATTTTTCTCTCTAGGTCTACAGTACAAGTGTTATCCCTAGGCTCTTCTTCATACTATAGGAATTCCTCTTGCTTCTGTCCACTGGGATTTCTTTTTCCTTCATTTTGAGGCATTCTCAATTAGCTTCCTTAAAAGAGGTACATTTTTTCCTCGGACTTTGCAGGGCTAAAAGTATCTTTATTCTTACCTCATACTTGAGGATAACATTCAATTTGGGAGTCATTTTCCTCTTGAACTTTTAAAGACATTGATTTATTACCTTATAGCTTCCAATGTTGCTGTTAAAAAGTTTGATGTCATTCTCATTCCAAATTGTTTGTAGGTGACCCTTTAGTTCTGTCTGGAATCTTTTAAGTTTTTTTTTTTAATCCTGGGCATTCTTAAATTAAAATGATATGCCTTAGGTAGGCATTTTTTCCCTACATTTGGTAGATCTTTTGAGTGTGGGAGTGCATAACTGGTTCCCTCTGGGACTTTAAAATGTTTTAAAAATTAGTTACTGAAAATATATCGAAAAGCTTTTTTATTTTTTAATGTTGTCTTTTGCTTGGCCATCAGACTGAACTTTTTAATTCTAAAGTTTTCTGTTGATTTTCTTGGATATTTTAGACAGGCAATATTATCATCAACAAATAATGACTTCTCTTTATAGTTTCATATTTCCATATTTATTCCTCATTTTTTCTTGTCTTATTTCATTGGCTGGGATATCTAAACCAATGGAAAATAGTAACTGTAGTAGCAGAGATCCTTTTCTTTTTACTCACTTTAATGGGAATATTCCTAGTATTCTGCTATGGATGTCTGGGCATATATCTTTTAAGTTAAGAAAATTTCCTTTCATTTCTAGCTTAATATGATTAGCATCAGGAATAAGTGTTAAGTTTATGCTAATCTACTTTGGCATCAGTTTTTAATAATATATATGCATATATGTACATATAATTTTGCATTCTTAGAGAATTCATCTGAGGCTATGATGCACTGTTTTATTAAGAAACTGGTGGATTGTTTCTGATTTTTAATAATTTTACATAAATATGCACAATATAGATGTTCTGAAACTATCTTTTTCATGTTTTCCTCCTCCTGTTTGGCTGTTGGGTTATGTTAGCCTTTAGAAAATTTCTGGTTAGCCTTTGTTTGTAAATCTGAGAACTTGGATAGTTTAAATATCACTTGTATGAATGTAGTGAGATTTTTTTTATTAGCCTAATGCATATTCAGATTTTATTATAATTATTGCAAAGGACATTTGAAGTAACACGTAATTTCTGTCATATACAAAATTTCTCAACACATCTACTTATTGTAAATATTAATTAGTATTAAAATAAAGTTTTACTTTTGAGAATTTTATTTTTATTTTTTAAATTTTATTATATTTTATTTAATCCCATGCTTCCAAAATATTATCATTTCAATATGTAACCAATTTAAACATTTTTGAGATATTTTACAATCTTATTTTTTCATTCTAAGCCTCTTTTTTTTAAACTTTATTGGAGTATATTTGATTTACAATGTTGCGTTAGGTTCAGGTGTACAGCATAGTGATTCAGTTATACATATACATATATTCATTCTTTTTCAGATTCTTTTCCCATATAGGTTATTACAGAATATTGAGTAGAGCTCCCTTTGGTATACAGTAGATTCTTGTTGGCTATCTATTTTATATATAGCAGTGTGTGTATGTTAATCCCAAGCTCCTAATTTATCCCTCCCCCTCGGAATTTTATTACTTTACTATTTTTGCACAGCAGTATATTAATGTGCCCCATTGTGGTTATAATTTTTGATAATATCTTCTTATATATCTAACAGTTTTAATTTTGAATACTATGTTGTTTGATTTACAATATTTGTAACTGTATGTGGATTATGCCTTTTATCAATATCAATATTCATATTATCTCATTAATGCTTTTGGTCTTGTATTGGTATTACATTTTATCTGATAGCAATAGTGTATGTTCATAGAAGGCTTTCCTTGGGGTTCCTGGGCAACAACAGTATGGAAGTCTTTGCTCTGGGGATTGAGAAGTTTGGTGTGTTCACTTCTGGGCCTCACATACTACTTAGTTATCTCCCTGCCCTTTGTGGAAATTTGGTTTTCTTTTGCCTCCAGCCTGGATATCTCGGCTAAAAGCTCTCTCAGGGAAGATTCTCCTTTGTTTGGAAAGTAATTCTTAAGGCTTTATCCTGGAAGGCAAATGCCCCTGTTTCCAGCTGCTTTGTTTTTGTCTCAGAGAAGGAGGACCAATACTGGCACAGCAGCTGCTGTTTGACGGATGGTCTCTTAATTAATTGTTCTGACCATTATCCTGCTCTTTAAATTTCCTGAGCTTGGAGTTTCTCTGCAGCTCCTTTGGGAAGAAAGGTTCTCACCTTGGCAATGGCCTTCTCTCAGGCCATTTGGGTCGAAGTTTTCTCACTGTTTTTTCTGTTAGCTTGCACCATCTTTATTGTCTCTTTTAGAAATTCTTCTCTATTTCTGGCTTGTTAATGGCATCCTTTCTTCTGATGACTACAGTTTTTGATGAATTCTTTTTTTAAGATCTATTTTTTCTGCCATATTGGAATTTATAAGAATGTGCTCAATCTGTCTCGAATTGATCTTGTCGCATTCTTTAAAAGATAAAGTTTTTAAAGAAAGATATAAATTACCTAAAATATCTAAATATAAGAAGTAATATGATAATTTCCACACAGTTAAAGAATTAGAAGAGTATAATAACCGTTGGTTCTCACCGTGTGTTACTGCCCAATACACCTCTCTCCTCTCCAAGTGGTAACCTCTAACTTAAATTTTTTTTTCAAATTGTTCCCTTGCTTTTCGTAATGATTTTGCTCTAAATGTTTATATCTCTAAACACTGTATCTAATTTTTCATATTTATGTGTTTTACATAAATGGATTGTCTTCTTTGGAAGCTTACCTTTTTGTTTACTGTACTTTTTGTGAGATTCATCTTGCTGGCAAATGCAGTTCTAGTTCATTTGTTATTTTTGCAGATGTAGAGTATTCCACTGAATAAAGATAGTGCTCATTCTCTTGTTGGTGAACATCTGAGTGGTTTCTATATCTTTTAAAATTATAAACACTACTGCTATGATTCCCTTGCTTTTCTCCTAGTATACATGTGGGAGAATTCTTAGAGCTTATATGAATAGGATTAGAATGAGTGGGTAATGAGATACACATCTTTAATTTTGTTAGATAAATTATTTTTCCAAAAGATTGTAACTGTTACATTCCCACAAGTCTTATGTAAAAGTTTGCAAGTCTCCATACCCTCAGCAACATTTTTAAGCTTTTAAATTTCTGCAAATATATTGTGTATAAGGTTATATTTCACTGTGCTTTTAGTTTACAATTTCTTGATTACTAATAAGCTTGAGCATCTTTTCATTTGTTATGGATATTCAAATTCCTTCTGTTAAATGCTTCTCTGTATCACTTGCACATTTTTTCACTTTTTTGTATTTTTAATTTATTTGTAGGAATTTACTAAAATAAATTTTAGATATCAATCCTTCCTTGATGATACATAATGTACTTACTACTGATACATTCCTTCTGATTTTTGGTTCATCTTTTAATTTCTTCAATCTTTTTCAAGTTTTGTCTTTTTATAGGAATTTTTCCCTATCTTGAGATCTTAAAGTTATTCTTCTATATTTTCTTCTAAAAGTTTAAAAATTTTATTTCATATATTTGAGTGTTTAATCCAACTAGAATTGAGTTTTGGGGTATGTTACAAGGTAGTTACACAATTTTTTGGACTTTTTTCCAAATGGAATTACCAGCACTGTTATTCTCCTGCTGATCAACAATTCCACCTGTCATGTGTCAAGTTTACCTATAGTATTTGTGGGTCCAATTCTTTCTGTTCTTTTGTCTCTTTGTCATCTTTTTTGCTAATCCCATATTATGTTGATTATATTTTTATAATAAGTGCTAAGTACTTATTTTTATAATAAGTGCTAACATCTACAGTGTATGTCTTATCTTTTCTGTGTGTATCTTAGTATCATCTTGTGAAGTCCTTTAAAAATCCTGTAGGTATGATTTTGATACATATTAGATCAATTAATTTTGGAAAACTGACATCTTTTAAATATAATCATTCTATCCATGAATGTGGGCAATTCCTCTATTTTTAAAAAGGTCTTCTTCAATGTCTTTTAGCAAAGATTTTATTTTTTTCCGTGAAGGTCACTCGCCACTTTGCTTAGATGTGTTACTAGGTACCTATTATTTATTTAATTTCTTATTGTAAATAAACTTACTAGAGACACATTTTTAACTCTTTAAGACTGTTACATATAAGTGCAATTGATTTTTTTTGCATTTATTTCATATCCAGCCATCTTGTTAAATTCTTACTAATTTTTACAGTATGTATATTATTTCAGGCTTTTTATGTTTATAATCTGTGACTAATGACAATATTGTTTCCTCCTTTCCTATTATTCTTCTTTTCCTAATGAAATTATTGGCTGAAAATATGACAAATTAAAAGACTTCTTAGTAAAGTATTAAGGTTTACTAGGTGATTTTCATCTACATAGAAAAAGCAGATTCAATTAAAAAAGCCTCTACCACATGAGATTTCTATAAAATTTAAAAGACTGTCTTGTGGGGCTTCCCTGGTGGCGCAGTGGTTGAGGGTCTGCCTGCCAGTGCAGGGGACATGGGTTCGAGCCCTGGTCCGGGAGGATCCCACATGCCGCGGAGCAACTGGGCCCGTGAGCCACAACTGCTGAGCCTGAGCGTCTGGAGCCTCTGTTCCTCAACAGGAGAGGCCGCGATGGTGAGAGGCCCGCGCACCGCGATGAAGAGTGGCCCCCACTCGCCGCAACTGGAGAAACCCCTCACAGAAGCGAAGCCCCAACACAGCCAAAAATTAAAATAATAAATAAATAATAAATAATTTAAAAAAAAAAAAAAAAAAAAGACTGTCTTGTGATCTAAAGACTCAGTCTCTTTGAATGAGCAATAATCAGCAAGATAGGCAGTCTGAGTTTTAATATCATCTTTTTATTGTTGCAAGTTGGTCAGTTTCTGTGTTTCAGCTTTGTCTTCTACAATACCTGCCTAACCTTACTTCCAGAGGTATGAGAATATAGTGGGGTCTTTGCAGCCCTCTTCTTCTTATGTTTGACTTTAAAAATACTTGCCTGTCTGTATATTACAATACATTATGCTCTCTTTGCCATTTTAATAAATATTTTTCGTTGCCATATGACACTAGTCTCTTCCATCCATCAGTTCAGTTTTGACAACATGCCTGTCATTATTCGGTAGTGTATAGGCAATGACTAGAAAAAGAGAACTGACAGTGCTATTGCAACAAAGGTGGAAGCCATTAAGATGAGGCAAAGCAGCAAATATTTAGCTTTAATTAGACATTCATTGTACTGATTATGAGGTCAAATGTGAAGAAGATAAACACAGTTAAACTGCATGGATAAAACGTTGGAAACAAATCATTGAAGATTTATGCAAAAGATGAGATTTACTTTGGAATTGTGTAATTTTAAGTTGTCAAATAGAATTCCTCTGTACCTGCAAGCCTTTTGGATGATTGACTTTAGAACACGTAACTTTGATTCATCATTTCAAGTTCATATTTTGTCTTTATCATATGTTGTGATACTTGAAGGAAAATGTTTCAAAACCCTTCCAAATCAGAGTTTAATCAACTCTCTGATCATTATCAGAACACTAGAAGCATTTTTCAGTACCTTTTTGAAAATAGTTGTAATGGATAATTTATGGTTAAAGTATTTATCTCATACTCTTTTTTGTGTGTAGTGTATAAATTATTGAAAGTGAGTATAATTTTCTTTTGGAGAGTCTTTCCAACTTTGACTTTTTATTGGTATTATTTTTCTGGCACACAGAACAACATAGGGTCATTTATCCTCACACCCCCATTCCCTGCTCTTTTCTTTTTTTAATCCCAGAGGATTTTTACTTCTTTTAATCAGTTTTTAAGTTTTCACCATTCTATGAAGGACTTTCAATTTCTGGAGCTCCTAGCTTTAGCCTCAGCCTTTACTTTACCAAATCAGCCTTCCATGTAAAAATTCACTGGGCCGAGCTTTCTTTAAAAATGATTTGAAAATTCCACACGCAATAAATTATTATTATAAAACATAAAAATAAGAAAAAGGTATAACAAAATCACCTATGTCTTCATACCCAGAAATAACCGATGCTACACTTTGATATATACTCCTCAAAGTGTTTATATGTTAATAGAGCCATTACATATTTTATTTATCTTATATAGAGAAATAAATGGAATCATACTTCCTATGATTTTACAATCTCTTTTTATTCATTCAACCTACATCATAGAGAGAAACCTCCGTCATGGGCATCTTTCCATATCAATAAATATACACCTCTAGAACACATTTTATATCTGTTCAAATTCAATTACATGGATGTGTCAAGATTCACTATACTAATCCTCAGTTACTAGAATTTCAGGAGGTTTCTAAGATCATTAATTTATTAAACAGATGGTCTGAGTATCTACTATGTGCCAGTCCCTATTGTAGGCACCAGAGTTTAGCAGAAAAAGGATAGATAAATTTTTGCTCATACGGAGCTTATTTTTGGAGAGTATCATTCAAATAATCTCTTCTTTGGGTGACCTACTCTCCCATGATCACATATGTACCTTAGTTTGTTGTCTGCAGATGATCCTTTTTATACAACTTAAGGGAAAACATGCTTAGGTGTACTTCTCCATCCCTCTACTCCTTAATGCTACAAGTGACTCTTAGGTTTCTATGCTTTTGTTTGGAGACACTGATTGTACAGAGAAATTACTGTTCTTGTAGAAATCTAAAAGCATAGCTGGAATTATTAGTAGGTATTTACTTCAGAGTCATCTTTTCATGTCACTCATTCAAAATAAATGCTCCTAACTGAACACATTTTGGTACATACAAATTACAGTATAATTTTATCTGACTGTTACAGGCTATATATGTTTTAGTAGTTGTTTTGGTGGTAGAATTTTAAAAAGCCACTTTGTACTCCAGTGGTGCTCTGTGCGGTGTTGCTTCTATATCCTCAACCATAAAACAGAGTTTGAGTAGATGATTTCTACAGTGCTTGCCAGCTCTGAACAGGGAGGCTTTGCACTGTCATAAAACAGTTCTTAAGACTGACTCAAATGACTTCAAACCTTGTTGGTATACACACGTCCATGCAGTCTCTCAGCTTCTGGCTCTGATTTCCCTTAAATATGTTATACTGTTTTCTCAATCATAGGAACGGCAGGATTTTCAATTAAGCATAGTCTGTACTAACAATCTATATTTCATTTCTCTCCTCTAGATTCTGGGGAATGTTTGCCCTCTCAAATGCAGAAGGGGAGCCTATCTACCTCCTTAGGGACTTTTCTTAACTGTCAAGTTGTCCCATAAACTGATAGAAGAACTTTTTCAGAGGATTTTTCATTTTATCAGAAAGATGATGTACCATTGGATGTTTTCTTGTTTTCATTTCTTGTAATACACAGGTGACTATTTCCCCTCCATGTACTTTTGCGTGGCCAGGGTCAACTATTATCATTAGGAAAATGTAGACTAAAAGTGGTAATATTAACACAACAGTTAGTTAACCATGTTGGATTCAATTGGGCTTTCACTGTAGTTTTGCTTTTTTCATCTCTCTTGATATATAAATCTATCTGCAGAAGATGGAATACCAGGAGGACAGTAGAAATCAAAGGTCTCTCTAGCCTTTAACTCTTGACAAACTCTTCAAGTTGCTTTGGATATTCTCAATTTCTTCTGCCATTTTTCCTGGGAGAATTCAGAATTAGTGTTCAATAATGTTTTTTTCTTTTTGGAAAAAACAAACTCTATTAGATTTTTTTCAAGTGACTCAGTTACTACAGTTTTCATAAGGTCAGATTCCAACTAGTATTTACATTTTTAACTGACATTCCGGGAGGATTTTTAGCTGGAGTTAAAGACAAAGAGAGAAGGGACAAGCACTTATTACAGCTCGACTGTTCTGAAAATGATCTAATTTTTAAAAGGTTACAAAATGAATATGATTATCTTATTATTCCTAATTTGAATTTACACCATTAAGACTACATTCTACTAAAGGAACATATAATACAAATTTATTACTATATAGTGTCACATTGAGGGATTCCGGTGCAAAGGGAAAACTCACTCCTTTGGAAATCAGCTTATCCCCAGCTGTTGATAGAAGGATTTGTGTAGCCCATAAAACCTTCCATGAGGCATGAGGCAATGGCTACAGTTTTGGTGGTCTCATCTCTGCTAATCTTTTCATTCCCACTCAAGTCACCTCTTTGCTTAGCCATAGACTTTGAGTTTCGGGGGAGGTACTGTAGATGTAATACCTTTGTCAGTTCCAAATCATTCCCCCGACATCCATGGTGATTCGATCTGTCTCTCTGAGCTGGAGATTTGGATATTCAGGGTGGCAATATGAAAGAAGAGGTTTGGGGCATTACTGGCTGAATGATTTTGACAGTCTCCCTGGTGGGGGGTGGGGAGGTGGGTGGATGATTGGGTCTCATAATATAAGGAAAATGAAATGCAAAGAAAGCTGTTTGGAAGATCCAAAGGCAAGAAACCATAATTATCCAGATTGTTTATTGCATAGTCAGAAAAATTCAGCTACCCATGAAGGCGAGACTCTCCACTGTGTCTTTTTTTTCTGGAAATTGACCAATTTCTGAGTACATGAAAAAAATATAGGAGATGGTAGCATCTGATCTCTGGTATCTCCAGTGCACAGCAATTTGCTGGCACAAATTAGATGTAAGATAAAATTTTATTGAATGAATGCTCTTAATTTAAATGACATACATCATTGGCTTCAGTTTAGGTTTATGTCTTGGTTGCTTGTAGAAGGCAGACATATGTAGGAAATGTTGCTAAGGAAGACTCATCTACTTTATTCCTGATAATATGAATAGTAAGGGTGATTGACAGTGAATATCTAAATATTATTTGTTTTTGTATTACAAAAACACACAGTAGGTATTTAGTAACATTTGTAGAGTAAATGAATAATGAATATAAGCTTGTTTTTTAAATACTTAATATGTGCTAGACACTGAGTAAATTACTTTATTTACATTATCTCATTTCTCTTTTATTACTCTGTGAGTGAGGTATTATGATCTCCATTGTAGAGATGAGAAAATAGACTCAAATAAATTGAGTAACTTTACTAAGATCAGATAGCTTATAAGCAGCAGAGCCAGTATTTGGCTGATGTCCATCTTATTCATTTTCTCATTATGCTCTTAACCCCTCTACATGTTGTCTGTCAAATTATAGTTCTTCATCAATGAATTTATAGTTCTTCTTTATAAATCCATTAATGCATCTTTTATTTTGGTCCTTATTCCAGTTATGTATGGCAGAATAAGCACTGAGTTTCCATAGTTGGTGCCTCTTTGATCTAAGATTTATTGAACTTTTAGGCAGATGATGTTGTACTAGCTGCTATAGGACATATAGTCTTGGCTATTTAAGGGCAGCAATTGTGTTTCACTCATTTCTTAGTCTCATAATATCTACCTAACACAGCATTTTACCTATAAAAGCCAACAAACATTTGACATGCAATTCTGGATTAAAAGAGCAAAAAACAGTACCATAAATTACATAAGATAGTATAAATGGCAAAGAAATATTACAAGCAAAATGAGCTATGAATTCTAAAGCGAGAGAAATCATTGTGGGTGGGAATAGCCAGGACAGTTGGCTTTGATAATTTTGTAAGAGATTTTGAAACTCCCCAATTAGGTTGTTTTTTGTCATCCTTAACTGCTTTTCAGCAGTGATTTGCAGGACTTTTCCTTACACAGGAAGGGTCTGGGCACTTGTCTTGGGAACGACAAGAAATGTGAGAGCGGAGGAGGCAGTGGGTAGAGGCAGGGCTGAGGGTGGTGGAGTGGGGACCCGCCAAATCAGAGATGACGTCATGGCAGCTAGAAGGGAAGCAGGCTGGAGAATAAGGTATCATTTATAATCAACAGTCTAACAGCAAGAGACATCAAAGAAAACTCCAATATCATAAGCTTCAGAAATTAAAAATTTCTTGGTCTCAATAAGAATGCGAATGCTGAGAAGAAGAAAAATTCGGTAAAATGCAACAATTCAAAATTAATTTCACTTTACACACCCATTTTCAGACAAGTATTTGATGAGTTTGAAAATACAATATAACGAATAGGTACACTCACGTATACTTCCTGTGTAAATTTTGAATAAAGTTAGTCCTAATACTTATATGTTCATATATTATCTAAGCACCTCAATTATGAATTCCTAATGCTATGTTTTATTCATCTTTTTATCCTTGGTACTTATCATAGTGTCTAATTTATAGTAAGTACTCAATGCATGAACAAATTTCCATTTAGAATATTAGTAGTGTTAAGAATTTAAGGAAGTCTTTCTTGAGTTTTAATATGTTTATCATATCAGAACAGATTGTAACCACAGCTGTAATAAATCTACTGGGATATGAAGCACACCACACCAAGGAAACTTTGTTTTATTCTGATTGCTGATTATGAACTGATTTTGAGATTTAAAAAACAATGTAGATTAAATGTGGCCACATTCAACCATTTAAAAATATAAGCCCCTTATCTATCCTTGTCATTGATTTGTACAATATACAATCAAGTAAGACTAAAATAGTCATTTGAAACCCATCCTTGTTCCTATAACACCAGTTATTTATAACAACTTATTTATATCCAGCTCTCACTCAGAAGTCTATTATTTTATAATATTACATATGGACCTGCTCTCCGGGTGTTTATACCCTAGTATGAAAAAAAAGGTCAACCAATTTAGGTTACATATGAGAAAATAAAATAATATAGAATAAAGTATCTATAAAACAATGTGAGGCAGAATTGTTTGATTGTATAAGAATATTTTAGGAGAGGGTAGATTAGTTTTGAATAGTCTAAAAGAAATGATAAATTATACAGGTAAGATTTGTATCAGATCTTTAATATTTGTGTGCTGTGACTCATGGAAGAATGGTAGAGGGAAAGTTGGCATGAGAACAATTTTTTTTTTTTTGGCTGAAGTAGAAAAGTTTGAACTGGATAAACTGGCAGCTGGGTTTGTTTCATGACTTGGAGCCAAACGACAGGTGGCTTTATGAGACTATGATGGTTTTGAGCCCTACCTGATGGGCTGTGGGAGAGCCCTGGAGGTTTTGTAGGTTAATTAACATAGTTAAAAAGGAAGATAACCACAGTGCTACCGCCAAGAACTAAGTAAAGGTAAAAAGGAACGTAAGCAGGTTTATTAGTCCAGGAAATATTACTATTCAGAAAACCTTTGGATGTCCCCAGTACTAAGGGTTGTTATTTCTTAGACCCTTTATTAAAAATGAGAAGGAAATGGCCTTTAAGAGGAATGGATTAATATAATCTAGTAATAAGTGCATTTATTTATTTATTTAACCAACTCAAAATTATTGCTTATTGTGAGGTTGCCTGAGGATGCACAGTAAACCAGATAGTCTCAGCCCTGATGACACTCATCATCCAGTGCTAGGGATGTGTGAGTGGTCACACCGATGAGCAATTCAGGACACTCCACAATACAGAGAGAAGTGCTGGGATGGGATTGGTGTAGAGTCTTTTGGGAACACATAGGAATGGCATAATCGTGCTTGGAAAAATACCTTGTGTTACTTTCTGCAACTGGCAATATTACTTTAAATTAATTAAATTGCTCATAATATGATAATGGTAATGGCCTAACATATATCTAGCATCTTGTTATGTGTCAGCCCTGGGAAAATGTTTTATGTGCATTATCTCATTTTAATCCTTAAAACTACCCTGCTGGATAGGCACTAGTTTGTTTTGTTGTTGCTATTATTTTCCAGATAAGGAGTGAGACTTAAAAAGTTGAGTACCTGTCTAATGGTCACAGAACTAACCAGGAGTAGAGAAGGGCACAAACTAAAACTATACGTTAACTTTCATAAATACATATGTGAAACTTCCGAAAGAAGACACTAAGCAGGAACACAGAGTGTGCACAGCTAACACAACCGCTGCTCAATATTAAGAACAACTCTCCTACATTCAAGTAGCTATAAGTTTTAAAAACAGTTACAATGGCAAACTTGTTGAATTTTTTAGATCAGTAAGACTCAAATGTAAAACTCACTTTTTGGCATCTGAGGACAGGAAATGTAAATTTAAAATGAATTGGACAGCAGTGAAGCCACTCACTAGAACAGAAATCCTTTTCAATTATGGCAATTGAAGGCTTCTTTGGCACAAGAATAATTGTGAAATATTTATGTATGATTGAAGCAGCAGTACCAGACAAAGAAACGATTCACAACCCTTCCAATAATAGGTTTGGAAGTAGGCAAACATCTTTTTAATGCAGTGTAGGAACCAGTTTAAGGTTTAGGTTTGAAGCTTAAATATTTGATTTTTAGTTTTCCTATTTGTCTTCTGTGTGTCAAAATTTTCCATCTTAAAAATGGTTACTTTTACAAATGAAGAGAAATGCCAATTTCATGAAAAGCAGAGGACATAATTTATATATCAGTCCCTTATTTTTTAAAAAGTGGCTAATGCCATTATACATAACATAACCTTAGATGGAGTGATCATTTCCTCAGGTAATCTCTTTTGATTAAGAAGCTGCTCAGTGGCATAGAAAAGGACAGCAGCGTGATTGCTCCCTCTCCAGATCATGTCTGAATAATAAGTAGTCAAAGCAAGAATAACTTGGAATATTGAGGTGTCTTCATTTTGTAACCTTAGAACATTTCATCAGTTATTTTATTCTCACAATATGGATTTCAAAATTTTAGTTCTCTCTCTCTTTTTTTTTTATTAACATATTTCCATACATATTTCCATACAAATATAAGAATTTTAGATATTTCATGTAATGTCTGAAACATTTATATTAACATATTTCCATACATATTTCCATACAAATACAAGATTTTTAGAAATTTCATGTAATGTCTGAAACATTTATATTAACATATTTCCATACAAATAACCCAATGAAAGTTTAGTATTAGTTGTTTTGTTTGTTTTTTTATACTGCAGGTTCTTATTAGGCATCAATTTTATACACATCAGTGTATACATGTCAATCCCAATCGCCCAATTCAGCACACCACCATCCCCACCTCACCGCAGTTTTCCCCCCTTGGTGTCCATATGTCCATTCTCTACATCTGTGTCTCAACTTCTGCCCTGCAAACCGGCTCAAAAAATATGGAACGCTTCACGAATTTGCGTGTCATCCTTGCGCAGGGGCCATGCTAATCTTCTCTGTATCGTTCCAATTTTAGTATATGTGCTGCCGAAGCGAGCACTCTCTTTTTTTTTTTAACATCTTTATTGGAGTATAATTGCTTTACAATGGTGTGTTAGTTTCTGCTGCATAACAAAGTGAATCAGCTATACATATACATATATCCCTATATCTCCTCCCGCTTGCGTCTCCCTCCCACCCTCCCTTTCCCACACTTCTCTTAAAGTTACAACACACAAAATGATACTGATGGAGAATAGCTGGGACCGAGGATGGGTTATAAAACGTCATTTTTTCATCCTGAGTAACACCAATCTCAAAGTGATAATATCCTGCATCTACTGATTCTTAAATAACAGTTTGACTCATCAAATCCAGACGTATCAAAAGAATGCAATCTAGTTGAATCTAACAACTGCCTTGAGTAATAATTAATAGATAAAGAGGAGGGCATTAAAAATGCACTGCAAAACAAAGGCAAAACAAAATGTAAATGGAATTAATGACTTTGGTCCAATTATACCCAAAATATGTAGCAACTAAAAGAAATAACCAAATTGAGATAAAAATTCCTCAAGTATAATGATATTGCTAAGTTTTAAATTTCCTAAATGATAAGAAGCCCTAGGTCCTTTATAATATTAAACTAATTCATTGTACATGTTTCTAAGTAATAAACTATGAAGTATGACTGACACATAGAATTATGCATGTTAAAACTGAGGAAAACTTATAGATATCTGGTACACACCAAGTACAAAAAAAGAAACAATTAACTTAAAATAGTAAATTAAATAACATATGTTAAATAAATAAAAATATAAAGACTTTTCAGGTAGCTTCTTACCAAAAACTTGCTCAGGAACTTGAAAATGACTTTGTAAGTGCTTTATGCCTTGGCTTATGTTTCCAGTTAAAATGAGTATTGCATATTCTTTGAGATATTACATTTTTTTTGAGATATCAAGTGGAGCTGCATAGTCTGTATTTGTTTCCCTGTTGGCTTCAACACTGCTGTATAAACTTGTAACTGGCAGTAAATGATGTTAATGCCTTGTGATTCCCATAAATGAGAAAGGCGGGCCGTTGCTTGTCATTTAATTCAGTTTATAACTGTCAGAACAGGTTTTGTCATTGGAGATGAGTCTGGCTTAAGTTACTAAAACTTATTCATGAGCTTATTTAAACAGAATGAGAAAGTGTACAGTGACAATTTCAAATATAATTATGATTTTATTTCTTAAAGGAAAATTGTGAAAAATTTAAAATTTCACCTATATGTAGAAATATTTGTAAAGTTTGTGAAGGAAAGGCTTTTAATTCTTCATCAACTCTGGGTCATAGGTTGGTGTTACTGAGTTACCCTTTTGCAAATAATAAAACTGGGAAGTGAAGTTACTTGTCCTAATGTCTGATAGAAAGTAAATGTCAGAGTCAGGGCTTAAACCATGGGTATCTGACTTTAGGTTCAGTACTTTTCCCACGAAACCACAACTACTGTTTTAAATCTATTTAATACTGCAGTGTTATCCAGAGCCATAATTTGCTATATTTGTACTACTGCCAGTGTTATTAACTAAATATTCATAAATGTGTGTAATCATTAACTATTTGGAAGGTGAAACAAAAAGGTTGTGCATTATTTTCCAGCTTTATTAGGGTATAATTGAAAAATAAAAATTGTATATATTTAAGGTGTCATTGTGATGGTTTGATATACTTACCCATTGTGAATGATTACCATAATCATGGTAATTAACACATTCATCACCTCTCGTAGTTATCTTTTTGTGTGTGAAGGGGGTGAGAACTATTAAGATCTACCCTCTTAACAAATTTCAATATAAAATACAGTATTATTAACTATAATCACCATGCTGTATATTAGATCCCCAGAATGTTTTCATTTTATAACTGAAAGTTTGTACCCTTTGACCAACATCCCCCATTTTCCCCATCCCCAGTCCCTGGTAAACACCAATCTGGTTCTGTGTGTTCTTTTTTAGATTCCACGCATAAGTGAGATCATATAGCATTTGTCTTTCTCTGTCTGCTTTATTTCACTTAGCATAATACCCTCGAGGTTCATCCATGTTGTCAAAATGACAGGATTTCCTTCTTTTTTATGGCTGAATTATATTACATTGTATATTTATACAACATTTCTTTATTCATTCATCGGTTGACGAACTTAGGTTGTTTCTGTGTCTTGGCTATTGTGAACAAATTCTTCAAGATACTGATCTCATTTCCTTAGGATATATCCCCAGTAGTGGGATTGCTTGATCATGTGGTAGTTTTATTTTTAATATTTTGAGGACCTCCATACAGGTAATGCATTTTTAAACAAGTGAAGGTGTGTCTAATTAAGACCATCCATGTTATCTGTTTTTCTCTTTCTCAGGATGTTCAGTGGTTATAGTACAGTAAGTGCTAAAGAATGGATGGAGTGGGTGCAATACTCTGATCTGATAAGGGTGTAATATTTCAGTGTGCTGGGAGACAGAATGACTGCTTACAAATGATTGACAACAAGGTCAGGGGCATAAAGGTGTGGTTGAACAGGGAGCTAGAAAATTGGGCCCTGGGAGTTATTTAATATACCTGGAGTCACTTATGTATATGAGTATCAAATATTATAATTTGTAAAAATGAGGTAAATTGTTCCCCATGGTGTCTGCTGGCTGATTCTTCCTTCTCTATCCTTTGGCATAATGCACACAGTTTTCCTTTTTAAATCCTCTAGAGGGAACACACACTTGACATTCCACCCTGCGTCCCATACTCTCTCTAGTCCTAACAGTCTGTCTGATTCACATGATTATTACTTGCCTGGCCCTAATATAGATGGATTCCAAGATCCTTTCTTCCTCAAAAATTCTGTGGCTTTTTCATCTACAGTGGGCTTTTTGTATAAGTCATTATACACAAATAATAGCTAAGGTCTGCTTCTGTTACAGACCATACAGTTTGGGGGCTAAAAGACCTGTATTCAATTTATTCCAGGTTCTTCAACTACCAAAACAAAAGGTATCCCTCACAAAATTAAAAGTTAACCTAATATTGTAATTTATGGAAATTCATGAGAAGTGCATTAGTTACTGGACTCATCAACCAGGGGACCCAAAGTTAGCTTTCTCAAACCTAACTGAGCTAAAGGGAGTCTAATCCTGTGATACAAAGAAATAATCAGGTTTCCAGTGTCTGATGGTGTTGGTTCACGGAGGTAGCTTCCATCTCTTGAAGCCCCTCATCCTAATCTTGATTTCCTTTTAGAAGAGGATTATACATGTACACTATGAGATATATATATATACACTATGCTATATATATATAAGTATATATATAATCATATATATATACCGTTGTGAAATTGTATATTAATATTAATAGATATTATAATCTTTTTGCATATCTCTGTAGCATGGAAACTTACTCAGCTCATAGGAAACAGCAGAATACACATTTATTTCAAGTGGACAGGGAACATTCTCCAGGATAGATCATATACTAGGCCACAAAACAAGTCTGATTTATTATTTGAAAATATGATTTTTAATGGTTGTTTCGTATTTTGTTACGCACCATAACTTCAGGACTTAATCTTCAGTTGTTAAGCATTTAGGATGTTTTCTATCATAAACAAGTACTAGAATTGCTCTTTTCAAAGTTAGCAATGACCACTAGTTATCCAACCCATGACATCTGTCATTTGAAATGGTTGCTGCATCTTCTGAGAGAAATGTCCCCTGCCTTTGATCCTCTTTCTTTTTCTCTGACTTTTCATTCCTCTCCCTAAATGTAGATGGTCCTCAAGGCAGTATCCTTGGCTTTATCTCAACAGAGTCTCCTCTGGAAAATTCACTTTTCCCAAATCTACATTTTCAGTCTTGAAGTCTCTCACAAGTTCTATCACCTCTTTTCTTATTAAAAATTTTTACCTAAAACCAGTGTTTAAAGCCAAATTGAACTTACCCAAGTTTATATAAGATTGAACTTAACTAACCCAAATTCAGTACTTTTTGTGACCTCCAGATTCTTTTAATGGTACAAACCATTGTCTGAATTGTCCAACACAAAGATTCTCATGTAAACTCCTTCTCATTCATCTTTTCTGCCAACATAACCAAGTCCTTCCTTTTTCCTCCTTTCCTTTCCATTTAATGTCACTTAAATTCTTCTTTCACTATTTCAATTGAACATTAATTCTATTCGCTTCACTTTTAGGCTGCCCAATATCCTCATTTAAAGAAAAAAGTAGTCTTTGAAATGGAAGTCAATGGTAAAACAGGGTCTGATACATAGCATATAACAATATAAAAGCAATTTGAACAACTTTTTGATTCTTGAAATACGTGCATCACAGAAGAGTTTTTTTTGTTCAATACAAGGGGATAGGGACAGGGGTGTCTTTGTTCCTAGTTCTCCAAGGATTTCTGGCCTGTAACATCTTTCCATATGTGCATCCCTCTGGGATTGCTTTGTAATCTTGCGATCAATATATGGTGTGTTAGGTGCACCCAAGATGATATCACCTTTGATGTAGTCTGACCTATCTGTGATGTTCCCATCTTCCTGAATTGTCATCATGGTCTTTAACAAGAGGTCCCTTAAAAATTGCCCTACCCTGGTCTGTGGACAAAGTCAAGGCAGGCATTCCACAGATACATGTC
Source organism: Balaenoptera musculus (assembly GCF_009873245.2). Taxonomy (NCBI): domain Eukaryota; kingdom Metazoa; phylum Chordata; class Mammalia; order Artiodactyla; family Balaenopteridae; genus Balaenoptera; species Balaenoptera musculus. The sequence continues at coordinate 63,541,867 of NC_045793.1, forward strand.
ATTCAGCTCGAATAAATGATGTGCATATTTTAGATCCCTTATTATAATGGCAAAAATATTTCTGTACAAATATGTTAAATACATAGCACATACTGTTTTTCTGTATTGTGTTGCTTAAATAAACAGTTTGATTTCTATGTGAAAAAAATTGGGAAAGTTATTATAGGAAAGTACTATCATGTGGAGAAGACCATATGTTTGACTAAGGATTTTATCATATTAAGCACCCAGCTGTCTTCGGCCATTGAAGCTTTCTTGGACAGATATGTGCCTGAGCTTTCTAAAAGCACTTTTCTGATTGCCAGTAGAGTTTGGCTTCAGGGACTCTCTCGCTCCTATATTTGCCAGAAAGAATGAAAATACTGATGCTTTCCCTCAGTTTTAGCGAGAGAAACGTTTTAGAGCACTGGAATGAGAGACTGTGGAAGGTCATATAATTACCTCCCATTAAGGCCTTTAAAAACATAATGGCTATTTATATTCCTGGAGTTCTTAATGAAGCTCTTTTCTGCAGTGAAGGAGTGATTCTGTGATGATTTCTGAGGTCATTCTAGGTCTTGTTTTGAATAGTTCTAATGTCTTAGATAAGTTTGGTTCAGAAAAACATTCTATTCAGAAAAATTGGGTCTGGTGCTGGCTCTATCATAAAGTTATTGGGTAAATCTTAATTCTTTCACTATTTTTGAAGAGAGTGTTTAAAGATAAAAGAAATAATAAATGTAAATACTCTGTTGCCTCTTTAGAAAAGAACTTAAAAGAGAAATTCTAAATTGTCTTGTCCAGTTGCTTTCTAATCTCTGTACAGCTCAATTGCTAGGCTGGTTGAGGCAATTAATAAAAGAGGTTTATATTTTGAAGAAATAAAAAGTGAGAACCAAAGCCAAGTATCTTCTTTTTCATAGAAGTGACCTAAGTAGTTTCAACATTATGTGCCAACTGCTGTGGGTTGCATGAGCGGTCTTTTCTCACTTTCCAACTTTGAGGATTTTGTACCTTTCTTGTCCCACGGTCCCCTCTGCTATTTCTTTCCACATTACTTTCTTCAGCCCCAGCATCTTTGCTTTCTCCCGTGTGCTGTTAAGGGAAGGGACAAGGTGGCAGAGTGAAAAGCACATGAATTTGCATCAGGCAGACCTGGGTTTGCATCTTCGTCACTTAGCATCAGGATTTCCTTTGTCAAGTTATATATCCTCATGTGAAAACACTGAAATAAACTCTACCTCTCAAAATTGGTACAAAATGAGATGATATCTGGAAAACATCCTAGCACAGTTGCTGACACAAAATGAATTCTCAATAATTATTAGGCATTATTGTTCTATTTTCATATGTCGTGTTGAAATACCACTGCCAATTTGAATATAATTATTTTAAGCCTGATAAAAGGGAAACAAATTGGCTCTAAAAAAGGAATACATGATAAATAAAAGCAAAAGATATTTGAAAGAGATATCCCAAAATAAAAAGAAGCAAGTATTATTAACATAAACAGTTTCAATTGAGATGTAGGCTTTTAAACTAAATAAATACTGACAATAGCATTAAGTTTTCAAATATAATTTGATGATAGATCCTCTAGTAATCTTCCTAAATTGGAGGCCACTCTGGAGAAAATATTTTGGATATTTTCTTAAAAATTGAAGTGTATATCGAAGTTCTATGTTTATCTAAGAAAGCCAAGTGCAGTTTTGCACATGTTGTTTTCCAAGTTAGAGAAGCTATATAGCATGGAAGTTAAGAGTATGGGCTCTGTTTTTAATAACTTTGAATGGAGTATAATCTATAAAAACATTGAATCACTATGTTGTATACCTGAAACTAATATAATATTGTAAATCAACTATACTTCAATAAAAATAAATAAAATAAAAATTAAAAAATGTATCATCAGGCAAACAACAATAACAAAAGAGTACAGGTCCTAGAGCTGAGTACCAGGGTTTGTATTCCAGGTTCATCAGTTAGTAGCTCTATTACCTTGGGGAGGCTACGTAACTGCTTTGTGCTTCATGCTTTCATGTGTAAATTTGGGATAATAACAGCTCTGTGCAATATAGTTTGTATGTATGTGCAAGCATGTGTGGTAATTAACTGAGTAAATACAAAGGGATTACAACACTGCTTGGCAAAGAATAAATGCTTTATATTTATTAAGTGCTATTATCATTATCATTAGTAGTGGTAGTAGGTACAGGGAGATAGTGCTACTTGGAAATGATAATGTTTGGTAACCTTCCCAGAATTATTTTATGGCTAATGCTGATTAAACATTGAATATCTTCGAAAGACTAGAAAAGGCCACAATTTGAGGCTCAAATAAGGAGATCAGTATTATCAGTACTTTACTCACTGATAAAGAAGTTAAAGAGAGCTATAGTTCGTAAAGCTACATTCATGTGACAGAGTAAGGATCTATCTCTATTTGCATTTGCAAACAAAATACAGTATTGGGGTTGCACCTAAATTTAAAAGATGATTTTTTTCATCTTTTTTTTTAAAAGGGAACGCTATTAATTTATTATTTTGGCTGTGTTGGGTCTTCGTTTCTGTGCGAGGGCTTTCTCTAGTTGCGGCGAGTGGAGGCCACTCTTCATCGCGGTGCGCGGGCCTCTCACTGTCGCGGCCTCTCTTGTTGCGGAGCACAAGCTCCAGATGAGCAGGCTCAGTAGTTGTGGCTCACGGGCCTAGTTGCTCCGCGGCATGTGGGATCTTCCCAGACCAGGGCTCGAACCCATGTCCCCTGCATTGGCAGGCAGATTCTCAACCACTGCGCCACCAGGGAAGCCCTACTTTTTTCATCTTTTAAATGAGGTATAAATCTATGGTGAAAACATGAATCATACCTTTATTTTATTATAAGATGCAACTCTAATCTGAGTTCCTGGTACACACACACACACACACAAACACTCAGTTCAATCCTTGCTGCAAATCTGCAAGGCATATCTTAATATTTCTGTTGTACAGATGAGAAAACTGAAGATTAGCAAGATTTTTGTGGCTTGCTTAAGACACACACTATGTGGGAGATTTCTAGACTCCTTATTGGGTCACTTTGTCTCTCTAAAGTGCCTTCATTTCCTGAAAGTATTGCTGTTATGTCACTCTATGGATCTTTGCTATATTTTGTTATGTTCAGAAAATGTATCATATTTAAAAAGAAAGTTCATTTTTATAAATCAATCTCTATTAAGAAACAAGGGTGTGTTCAGATGGAGAGCCACTGAAGGTCTGGGGGTTGGAGGCAGAAAGGGAAGTAAACTCACCCTAAAGAAATCCAGGGCTCTGGGCATCACTAAAGCAGAAGCCCGGGAGAAGCTGATCAGCAGACAAACTGGTAACGTATGACCATAGCGACAGAGAGGTGGGATTGTAGCTGCGTTAATGAAGCAGATTCTTGTCAATTTGGGGTGAATCATGCTGACAGCCAGCAGCATGCACCAAAGAGTATATCATGCTCTCTGGAGGCCTATCACAGAAGGGATGCAACTAATGAGATTCCATGCATCACACTGATGAGGTATGAACGAACGCTCATCAGGAACAATTGACCTAGAAACCAAGACCAGTCTTTCAAGGGGTATCTTATAGCCAAGCCCTATCAGTGTAGCCAGCTCCAGATGAAATATGTGCTTTTTCTAAGCCAACTTAGTGACAGAGCAATCCTGATTTTTTCCTACCACTGCTCACAGGGTTTTATGGACCTGGTGTGCATGGGTAAGTTCTAAAATAGAACAAAGCTAGGGTAGGCTAAATCTTCCCAGTCTTGGGTGAAGGGAAGAGAATAGGAACTCTGGTGTCAGAGTCCTAAGATTCAAATTCCAGCTCTTCCATTTATTTGCTGTAAAATTGGGTGTGTTACTTAGTATCTTGGTAAGTTTTTTCATCTCTAAAATGGGATTAAGAATACTTAATTCAAAATGCTTAAGATGTCATATGTAATGCCCTGGCATACAACAACTATTTAATAAATAATTGTTCTATCAGTCCCCTTCTATTTAGAGACAAGAATTGATATACAGTGTACTATCTGTCTTTTCCCAATTACAATTTCCTGGCATTCCTTGCTCCTTTCCTAAAGTTTAAGATTCATTCATTCATTCATTCAGCAATCAGGTAATGAGCATTTACAGTGTGCCAGGAACTGCGCCAGGTCCTGAGATTTTAGAGATAGAGAACACAGCCTCTGCTTCTACGTTAGTCACTGATCACTGCAGAATTCATGGAAAACTTCAATTCAATGTGATGAGTACAGGATGCTAAGGGAACAGCTAGGACAGGTGGAGTATTGGGTTATCTGTAGAGCCTCCTACAGTATGAGTATGGGTTAACCAAGTAAAGGAAGGTTAGGGTAATGGTATATTCCCCGAAAAGGGTAACATATACAAAGATATGAAGGTCCTGTGTAGACAACCATGGATCTCTTTCAGGTATTGTAAAGGCCAGTTGTAAGTTTTAAATGGCTTCCAATAAAGTAGTCAATTCAATCCTAGTCAAAGACACACATTTCCATTTAGTCTCTGTTTTGTCGCTCATTGCCTCCCACTCTTGCTTCCATCCACAACTAATTCTCAGAAGTTTTCTATGCTGCTTGGCCGTGTGTAAACTATCCAAGCTGTAGGGCTAAGATCTAGAATTGCAGGCACAGTCTTAGATGTTTTTCTAAACAATTCAACTACTGTGGTCAGTGCCACAGATGTCTTAGTTTAAAAAATGTGTAAAGTTTTATTAGGTATTAACATTTCAAAAGAGTTACTACTATAGTTTACAGACAGCCTTAAAAAGAGAGTAATATAGATTGAATAACCAGAAGGAATTATGCCTTCCTATTCTTAAGATGTGTGTTATCCTAGGCACCTATTGTGTGCTATAATGGAACTAGCTTAAAAACACTGTTTAAGTTTTGTTCAAGATATTCTTTCAGAGCAAAAGATAGAGTTCTGGAGCTCTGTACCTTAGTTGGGTTGTGTGAGCTAAAGTGAGTAGCAAAAAACTGAAGTCATTTGCATAATGATCCTCCTGAGAGCCCCAACTCAGTCCTTACCTATAAAATTGTGATTTTTATTTTAGTTAGGAAAAAAATGTTAGAAAAGACCTTTTGGATAAAAAGGTCCTTTTGTTTGTATATTATTGGAATACATTTCTTTAAACTATTGCTTTGCCTAGCAAAGTCTAAGTACAGGGAAATAATGGATATTATAGAGAAAATTCTGAATATATACATTTACATTACTAGAAAAGAAAAGAAGTGATAGCCCACGACTCAGCATTTCAAGGGTTGCTTATTGATTTATATAGAGCTTGGCTGTATCTGTATAATTCCCAGTGTTTATGACATATTGGTTAATTGCTTAAATGGGTAAAATATTTATTTAAATAAATCTGATACTTCATGATATGGGAATTTAAGGCCAGAAGAAAACTTAGAGATGAGACCTGTAGTGTTATACTCTGTTGTTTCAAATCTTATTATTTATCAAGAACTAGAAAAAGCCAACTAAAATCATTAAGGGGGAAAAAAGATTCTGAACCAAATGTAAATTTGCTTGTCATTCTAAAGTATATGGGCCAGTGCAGAAAAACTAACCCTGTTTATTTATATTCTTGAGCAAATAGTGGATGTCTGTATTTTGTTCATTTCAAGAACCTCATTTAAGTTGTAGTCTCTGAATGAGTGCTACAGGTTAAAACATAGCCATCTGTGGTGTCCTGTCTGAGACATCAGAGTTCTCTTGACAATAGAGAGCAGTAGGTTTATAGATGTACTTTATTCTTCCTAATCTGGTATTGAGACCTAAAGAAACTAAGAGAACAATTATGAAGGGCAATTTTTGCAGAAATCCCCCATGCTACATTTAACCAGATTGATAATGGCAGAATTTCCTAAAGTTATGATGTTAGAATTCTTGATTCTTTAGTGAGTGAGTGTATCAGTTGGATTCCATTTAAGTAGAAAGTTATCGGAGTATGCATATAGAACTGTATAGATTTTTAATGGAAAGATATTTAGAAGTTCATTTCAGAAATGACAGACCAAAGAGAAAGTGCTAATTTGTTAATAGGAACAGTAGGAATTAAATAAATTATTTGCTAAGACATTTACAGGGAAAATCAGGGGACAGATGCCAGCAACAGACATGAAGTTCCCTAGAGAGGAAAAGAACTATGATAGCACAAAACCAGATGATCAAGGTATTAGAATGTGAAATCTGACAAAAACTCCAGGCCATATGGAGCCCATCTCACAGTTGTGAAATGGAAAAGGGAAGAGATAAACCTTTCTCCCCATCCTTGGTTTCCAAAGAAACAAGACCTCATATTTAAAGTAAACTCAAATATATTTAATTTAGAACAAGAAAACCAAAGATAGATTTAGCTATGAAAATGAGATTTTTTTATCGATAATAAAACCATGCATTTCCAGACTATAAATTAATCAAGGCTTATGTGAAACTTATTCATATAAAGCGTACTCATACAAAAAGAATTGGGAAAATGTGCACTCAATTCAACATATTATATAATCAATGTGATTAGATTATGGTGCCATACAGTTGGCCAAAGAATTAGTGTGTAATAGATATAGAATGAGTTAAAGTGTGAAGGAGCTGGAGGAAATTTCTAAGATAATCTGTTGAACGAGAGGAAGAAATTCATCCTTATTTCAAGCACTTTCTAGAGAAAGTGATTTCCTAAGTTTCTTAGATTTCTAGTACTATTATTTAGTAGCCCAGGGGTCAACAGGACCCACCAGGTTTATGGGTGCAAAAGAAGGTTATGCTGGCAGTCCGAAGGCTCAGTATACCCCACCACTTGGTGCTCAGTCTAACTGCCAATATATAAGTTTACATCTCTCCCCAGAGTAGGGATGTTTTTCCATTTCTTGTTTTCTGCCTAGGACCTTGGACTTCGCCCTTTTGCCTCTCTGACGTACCGTCCTCAATTCCAGAGTATCTCTGGCAGTCTGTTGTGGGAGTTTCTCATATACAGTTTCTGCATCTACAGTATAGGTTTTCTCCAGTTACGTTTTCACTTTCTCTGGTTGTTGTTTACCGAAGCCTGCACTGGAGGTGCTTGCACCAGTGAGCAGCACTGCTGGTGTTCAGGAGAAACCACCTCCTCTGGATGCCATCTCTCACTGCTCTCACTCCACTGTCTCAGCCAAATCATAGACTCCCGATAGATCCTGTGGGGCCTCCTGCTGGGTAATGGGTCGTCTTGTACTGATTGCTGCTTCTGCAGTTTGCAACTTCAGGCTGTCACCATTGCCTCCAGGTTGGTGGTCTGGACGTGAACTACTCATAATAAATAAATGATTTTCTCTTATTGTTGTAATTTTGCTTATTTAAAGTGGCCCCATAGCAGAATTGCTTGGGACTCTAGTACTAGCATCTGTTTTATTCTCAGCCCTTTCCTCCCTTTATTTTTATTCACCTTCCTAGGTTTATCTTTGCTTTACTTAACTTACCATGATATTTCAGTGTTCCCTAACATTTTAAGAAATACTTACATTTAAATGTAATTCACTGCAATTTTTGGCTTGGTGGACTAGACAAATATATTCTCAAGGTGCTGAGGTACTAGAAATCTTTATGAAATAGGACCTGCATTTTATTTATGTATGTCTTACATATTGGCCAGGATTTTATCTTAATCAGTTTAATATGTTTAATTGATAAATTATCAGGTAAAGTAAAGAAGGGGCACTCCAGTCACAGAAGAATTGTTAAAATCTTATTTTCCGTTTTCTCTCTTAATTTGTGTTTGTCATAAACTAATTTTTGTTATTATTTTTGGTATGAGTTGAAAGTCCTTTGGTTAAGATTAATATATATTTGATCAGATGTGTGTGAACTGGGTGAAGGATTGTTTTTTGGTGCACATATCTTCCAGGTCTATTTGTTTCATCCTTTTCATTAAGATTTAATCTAAATCAGATGTTTGAAAATTTATTATTTCTTCAGACATGGGGTTGTATTCATTCATGGTATGGTTACTACCACCAACATGAGAAACCTTTCATTCAGTGCCATTTGTGGTTTTGCCTATCTTGGTAACTGTACAAAAGAAGTTAAATTCACTTCAAACATTTTGTGCATAAGATGTTATAACAGGCCTTGGGGATATGGCGATGCATTAAAGGTGGTAATGGTGCACTGGTGATGAAGGGAGGAGAGAGAGTGTTTGTTTCAGATGGAAGAAATAGCAAGTGCAGAAAGCATAGAGTGTGGAAAATGCAGGGCCTGTGCGACATCAGATGAACAGTTAGCCGCAGCTGAAGTTATGAAGGTAGGGAGTCTGCTCCTTCAAGCCATACACTTTAAGATTGCAGATTTCAATGAGCAAAACAAATCTCATGGCTTATAGATTATTTCCCCAAGTGATTCAAGAATAAATGCTAGGTAGCATACACACACGCTTAGGTAAAATGCATTTGATGACAGGAAAGCATCTGCAAACAAAACCAAACCAAAATACGTTCCTGGTAGAATTAGGAAGATGGTATAGATATGTTTCAGAAAATGAAGTACTTTGTCAGGAGACTTGGTAGTGACTGAGGAAAACTGTAGAATCATCATGCAATAATCAAAGGAGAGAATTCTCATAATACAAGAGATCATTGTAAGAGTTATTGATATGAAGTTAACACTTGGAGCTGCCACTGCTAATGAGGTAGCTTCAGCTGAAAGTACCTGCTATCAGCATCTTTTATCAGAAAAGAAGTGCTAAAACAGCTCCCTCATAATCCATAAGGGAAATTTCTATTAACAGAGTGTTAGTGCTAGAAAAGGACTGTTGTGATCTGAAGCTATCAGAAACCTCCTGAATGCTTCAACTAGGACAGAATAGAGAATTAAGAGAATAGCTAATTCGATCCCTTATTTTATAGATGAGCAAACTGAGGTTCAGAGAGGTAAGGTGATTTGCTCAAAGTCAGACAGCTGGTTAGTAATAGAGCTGGTACTAGTGTCCAGTACTCTTCTCATAGATTTGGCTACCCCTGTCCATTTCCTTTATATCAGTTAAAGAAAAGCTTTTTCCTTACTCAACACTTCTGACACCGAATGTGTAGGTTTTTCACACATTGCAATTCTGACACTTAACTACCTGGAGTCAGTGAAGACTCTGCATTGTTAAGGGCTCAGTCCTTCAAGACTGCGCCCCTCTTCAGATGCCAGCCACAGCCCCCAGGATTGTCACCTGTACTTCTGATCAACAGAAAATGAATTGGGATTCCCACAATCCCCTCCTTAGGTTCAATTATTTGCTAGAATGGTTGACAGAACTCAGGAAAGTGCTTTACTTACTATTGCCAGTTTACTAAAAAGGATATAACTCGGGAACTGCCAAATGGAAGAGAAGCATAAGACAAGGAGTGGGGAAGGGGTGCTGAGCTTCCATGCCCTCTCCCAGCACCTCCGTGTGTTTACCAGCCTGATATTTCTCCCACCCCTTCGTATGGAGTTTTTATGGAGATTCCATTACACAAGAATAATCTATTAAATCATTGACCATTGGTGACTGAACGCTGTCTCTAACCCCTCTTTCCTCCTGGGAGGTCTGGGAGGTGGAGCTGAAAGTTCTAACCCTGGAAGCACATGCACATTGTTGGCTTTTCTGCTAACCAGCTCCCATCCTCCAGGAGTCACTTCCTTAACATAAACTCAAGTACAATTAATAAGGACTTGCTGTAAATAATAAAAGACACCACTAACCTTCTATCACTCAGGAAATTCTAAGGGTCCTAGAAGCTCTGTGGCAGTAATCTGGACAAAAAACCAAATATTAATTTATTGTATTACATGAGGAGCTCTGTGCCAGGAACCAGGGATGAAGAACAAATATAGCCAGCCCTCTGTATCTGCAGATTCCACATTCTTGAATTGTGTACTATGATTAAGGTTGGCAGTGTTGAAGCCCCAGATGCGGAACCTGAAGAGGGTGGGCTGACAGTGGGACTTCAGCATCCTCAGATTTTGGAATCTTCAACGGGTCCTGGAACCAGTCCCCCTTGAATATCGAGGGACACTGTATATATATTTTTATTATATCACATATTAGGTAGTTAAATAAATAGATATTTGTGAGAGAATTAAGTGGCCTTTCGAAGTCACTTAGTTTCAGAGCTATAATAATAATAAAAAGCAGCCCTTTTACTTTTAGCTTTGAGATCTTTCTATCATATCATATCACCATTCGTGAATAAGTATAGGTATAAATCAGAGATATTGCAGGTTTGGCTCCAGATCACTGCAATAAAGTGAATATCTCAATAAACTGAGTCACATGAAATGTTTGGTTTTCCACTGCATATAAAAGTTGAGTTTAAACTATACTATAGTCTGTTAAGTGTGCAATAACATATGTCTAAAAAAACAATGTACATACCTTAACTAAAAAATACTTAATTGCTAAAAATTTTTAATCATCATCTGAGCCTTCAGTGAGTTACCGTCTTTTTGCTGGTGGAGGGTCTTGCCTTGTTGTTGATGCTGCTGACTGATCCGGGTGGTGGTTGCAGAATTTTAGGGTGGCGGTTGCTGAATTTTAGGGTGGCTGTGACGATTTCTTAAAATAAGACAATAATGAGTTTGATGCATTGATTGACTCTTCCTTTCACGAACAGTTTCTCTGTAGCATGCATTGCTGTTTGATAGCATCTACCCACAGTAGAACTTCTTTCAAATTTGAAGTCAGTCCTCTCAAACCCTGCTTCTGCTTTAGTTAATGTACTATTCTAAATCCTTTGTTGCCATTTCAGTAATCTTCACAGCATCTTCACCAGGACTAGATTCCATCTCAAGAAACCATTCTCTTTGCTCATCCATAAGAATCAACTCCTTAGCCCTTCAGTTTTATTATGAGATTGCAGCAATTCAGTCACATCTTCAGGCTCCTCTTCTAATTCTAGTTCTCTTGCTATTTCCACCACATCTGCAGTTATTCCCTCCACTGAAGTCTTGAACCCCTCAAAGTCATCCATGGAATCAACTTCTTCTAAACTCCTGTTAATGGTGATATTTTGATCTCTTTTCATGAATCATGGATGTTCTTAATGGCATCTAGAATGGTGAATCCTTTCCAGAAGGTTATTAATTTACTTTGCCCAGATCTATCAGAAGAATCACTACCTATGGCAGCTACAGCCTTACCAAATATATTTCTTAAATAATAAGACTTGAAAGTTGAAATTACTCCTTGATCCATGAGCTGCAGAATGGATGTTGTGTTTGCAGGCATGAAAACAACATTAATCTTATTGTGCATCTCCATCAGAGCTCTTGGGTGACCAGGTGCATTGTCAATGAGCAGTAATATTTTGAAAGAAATATTTTTTTCTGAGCAGTAGGTCTCAACAGTGGGCTTAATATATCCAGAAAACAATGTTGTAAACAGATGTGCTGTCATCCAGGCTTTGTTTTTCCATGTATAGGGGAGGAAGAGTAGATTTAGCATAATTCTTAAGGGCCCTAGGGCTTTCAGAATGGTAAATGAGCAATGGCTTCAACTTAAAGTCAGCAGCTGTATTAGCCCCTAACAAGAGTCAGCCTGTCTTTTGAAGCTCTAAAATCAGGCATTTACTTCTCCTCTCTAGCTATGAAAGTCCTAGATTACATCTTCTTTCAACATCTGCATCGAAAGCCTGTTGTTTACAGTAGCCACCTTCATTCATTATCTTAGCTAGATCTTCTGTATAATTTTTTGTAACTTCTACATTTGCACTTGCTGCTTCATCTTGTACTTTTATGTTCTAGAGATGATTTCTTCCTTCAACAGCATGAACCAACCTTTGCTAGCTTAAAACTTTTCTTCTGCAGATTCCTCATGTCTCTCAGCCTTCATACAATTGAAGAGAATTAGGGCCTTGCTCTGGACTAGGCTTTGGCTTAAGGGAACGTTGTGACTGGTTTCATCTTCTAACCAGACTACTAAAAATCTTTCTCCATATCAGCAGTAAAGTTGTTTTGCTTTCTTATTATTCGTGTGTTCACTGGAGTTGCAGTTTTAATTTCCCTCAAGAACTTTTCCTTTGCACTCACATCTTTGGCACAAAAGGTCCAGCTTTTGCCCTATCTTAGCTTTTGACATGCCTTCCTGGCTAAGATTAATCATTTTTAGCTTTTGATTTAAAGAGAGACACGTGACTCTTCCTTTCACTTGAACACTTAGAGGCCGTTGGAGGGTTATTAATTGGCCTAATTTCAATATTGTTGTGTCTCAGGGACTAGGAAGGCCCGAGGACAGGGAGAGAGACTGGGGAATGGCCAGTCGGTGGAGCAGTCAGAACACACACAACATTTATTAATTAAGTTCATCATCTTGCATGGGCATGGTTCGTGGCGCCCCAAAACAATTACAACAGTAACATCAAAGATCACTGATCAGAGGTCACCATAACAGATATAATAATAATGAGAAAGTTTGAAATATGAGAATTACCAAAATGTGACAGAGACGTGAAGTGAGCAAATGTTGTTGGAAAAATGGTGCCAAAAGACTTGCTCAGTGCAGGGTAGCCACAAACCTTCAATTTGTAAAAAAAACCCAGTATCTGCGAAGTGCAATAAGGCAAAGCATAATAAAATGAGGTACTCCTGTACTTATTTTCTAATCAAGGTGATATACAATGCAGAAATACTAAATTTCAACTGGAATTGATTTATGTTTTTTTCCAGTGAAAGTTAAGTAATATTTTGAGACAATTTTACCAGTAATGCGATTTCTTTAGCTTCCCAGAGACCCAAGGGACCTCATATTTATTATAATACATATGTAAGATATATGCTTTAATATATAATTTAATAAAACTGCTCAGAGTGGGGAAAGCTCATTAGGTCAGACAGTACCACTGTCCTAACCTCTACTGGATCAGCAGACCATGGGTATCCATGACTAGATAGTAAGGTCACAGGTCTTCTGGGAGAGATATGGCTTGTGGAGGGCAATTACATGAGGGGAGGCATTTCTTCAGTGTGAACTACCAAGTCTAAGGATTTTGATTTCATAATGTAAAATGTATGGATGACCCAGCAATCCCACTCCTGGGCATATACCCTGAGAAAACCATAATTCAAAAAGAGTCAGGTACCACAATTTTCATTGCAACTCTATTTACAAAAGCCAGGACATGGAAGCAACCTAAGTGTCCATCGACAGATGAATGGATAAAGAAGATGTGGCACATATATACAATAAAATAATACTCAGCCATAAAAAGAAATGAAATTGAGTTATTTGTAGTGAGGTGGATGGACCTAGAGTCTGTCATACAGAGTGAAGTAAGTCAGAAAGAGAAAAACAAATACCATATGGTAACACATATATATGGAATCTAAAAAAAAAAAAAAGGTTCTGAAGAACCTAGGGGTAGGACAGGAATAAAGACGCAGACGTAGAGAATGGACTTGAGGACACAGGGAGGGGGAAGGGTAAGCTGGGATGAAGTGAGAGAGTGGCATGGACTTATATACACTACCAAATGTAATATAGATAGCTAGTGGGAAGCAGCTGCATAGCACAGGGAGATCAGCTCAGTGCTTTGTGACCACCTAGAGAGGTGGGGTACGGAGGGTGGGAGGGAGATGCAAGAGGGAGGAGATATGGGGATATATGTATAGCTGATTCACTTTGTTATACAGCAGAAACTAACACACGATTGTAAAGCAATTATACTCCAATAAAGATGTTAAAAAATAAATAAATAAAATGTATGGAAACATGCAGTCTTAATTTTTTTTTTACTACATTAAGAATTCTATAATTGTTATTAAAGGCAAGTCACAATCCTTGAGGAACATTAGCACTGTGTCAGGCTGGATCCTAGATGGTTTGGAGATATCGCCTGTGTAGCCCACTTTTGCTACGTCTCCCTCTACTATGGGAGCTTGAGGGGAGAGGCAGGAGAGGAAAGAAACAGGAGAAGAGTAGAAGTGATGGGTGAGCAGGCCAGCAGAAGAGTGGTCTGGAAGAGTCCTGGGGGTAGAGGTGGTATACCTGGGTGAGCCTGGCTCATTGAAAGGGCAAGCAAGGGCCAGAGCAAGTAATGACGATGGAATGTGGTTTCTCAGGGTCCTGGGGAGAGTCAGAGGCCAGAGTCTAATCCAAACACAGGGACATAAAAAATCCCCTAGGATGCTTTGGGTGGGGATGTGAGAATGAATAGCTCCAAACTAATGTGGCTGTGCAAGAAGAGCAAAATCTGAGTGGGTATGCAGGTTGGAGGAGAATTCAGGAATTCAGACATCTATAAGGGGCACAGGTTTTTGGAGTAGTAATTCCCTAACCAAATGATGCATTAGAAGCTCCTTGGGATCAGATTCCCAGGGTAGTGGTTGAGATACATTCTGGCTTTGTAGGTCTTTGGTCCAGATCAGAAATCTGTGATTTCAAAAGGCATTCTAAAAGATTCTGATACACAACTGGATTTGGGGTACACTCCTCTGGAAATTCTTTACAGTACAAACAAAATAATTCAATGATTGTATTTTAATGTTTAATGAAGTCTCTGGAATGGTTACAAGAGATTACCTTCACTTTACCAAATTTCTTTGGCCTATATAAATATCATAAAAATAAAAGGCAAGACTTTCCTCTTCTACTCTTAGACCATTATAAACAAACAAACAAAAAACAAAACTATCACTTGCAATAAGCATAAGTGAGATCAACACACATATACAAAATTGAAAATAATCTCATGCCCTCAGTGCTTAGTGGAAATGAATACACACTGAGTAGACTCTGGGCATGAATAAATAGAAGTATTGACCGGTAGTCAGAAGAAATCATTGTAGCATTTTATAAAGGATGAGTGATGCCTCTTCAGAAATGTAGCACAAAATATGCCATTTAAAGGAATGCACACACTATTAACCTTTTTGTATTTCAAGTCATTAGAATGTGATGTTGAATATTTTCAGACATCAGAGAAGATGGATTTACCATGAGGCAGCTTGTTCCAGCAAAAAGAGCCCTTGATTTCACTTCAAGAAATCTGGGCACTACCCCTCACTCAGTTACTGACACAGAAAGGAACAGGGTTACATCTCCAAAGTTTCCCAAGATCTAATATTCTATTTTATTTGTCATTGTGACTTAGAATATATATTCCCTAAATCCTTAAAGCTCTTTTAATTAAAGAAAAAGAAAACTTGTTTTTTCCTAGGTCCCTAATCTATTTTCATTTTATATACCATCCTAGTCATTCATTCATTTAACAAATATTTATTAACACAAATTATATTCAAGACATTGGGATATTTACTATGAAAGTCTACTCCCAAGGAATTTAGAGATTAGTAGAGAAAAATACAATGTCCAAAAAAGTAGAAACAATATGTTAGAAAATGATGATTATCATAATAATTCAGACAAGAGATCTGTCTAAATCTGGTGTGATTCATATTTATAGAGATGGCAGGTGATTTGCATCCTGAAGTTCAGGTAGGATTTGGAATTAGAAATTTGTTGGGGAACAGCATTTCCGGCACAGAGAGATGAAGGAACTGGATCATATTTAGAGAACATTGAATAATTTAGCTTAGTGTGCAGGACATGTGAAGGAGATCACTGGGAAATGAGCTGAAAAGATGGGTTGGATTTGTAATTTGTAGCACCTGTAGTGAGGCTTATGGGTAGCAATTTTCTACAGATCAGGCCATTTCTGGGCTTGTTAATTTCTTATTTCTGCCTACGAGGCACCTTTGCTGTTAGCTGTGATTACCACAATAGTCTGTATCTGTTTCTTCACACCAGGGCTTATTTTCAGGAAGACATTTGACTGGTATCCTGGATTTGAAATTTGGCCTTTGATATGTGATACTGGGATACTAAAGGTTAGGTTCAGTCTTTTTATTTTCTTGACTGTTTTCTCTCAGGCCATACTCTGATTTTATTAATTCATAATCTTATCCCTTTCAGTCTGTTTCAAGATGGTATATAGGTTGGAAGAAAGGACTGTTGCTTGGAATGAAAGAGAAAATCTAGGTCTCCTGGTGCTAAGTACTAGAGATTCTAGATGTTTAGAGCTCCATTGTTTTCTTCCTAACAACCTGGCAGACTTACAGATCTGTAACTGCAAGAACAGATTGTGTGTGTTTGAAGAAGCTATACTTTAAAGAACAAACCAGACATAATCATTAATTATATTAGAAAACCAGTTTCTGTCACTGTGAAAAGAAAATTCCAAATCATTTTCTCCACTGTTCAGTTTCCTGTGCTATTTATCCTATTCCCCTGGTAACGATTTTGCTTACCTCCTTTAAATCTATTAATTTTGCTCCTTCGGTGACATTTAGAATCTTCCACGGGTTGTGTTTGCTTTGCTAATTGTTTAAATATCTTCCAACAAAAATAACATGTGGGTTTGGAGAATGGGTAATCAGAAATGTGAGTTTTAAATAACTCCAATTCACTGTGCTCTTTTGTCTACCTGCATTAGGTGTATTTTGAACTGGTTCTGGGCAGAACTGGAAGTAGAACTTTATCTTCTCATTTCTTAGCCTTGTCTTCTCCTCCCTTCCCTTCCTTGCTAGTGGCCTTCACTTTTCTCTCAGGAGCAGTTTCTACCTGTTCCCTTCAAAACCTGTTCTTAGATAATGTTCTCTTAAACTCATTCACACAAAGCTTTAATAAACTGATAACTCTCAGTGGGTTTCCTTTAAAATGCTTGTTTGCTTTTAACAGCTTATGTTACCCAAAGGAGTTATTTTCTAATTGGTTATGTTTGAGGTAGAGGGACATTCCTGACTCCTTAAAATAAATAAGGTACTCTTTACCCTCTTCCAACCCGATCGAAAAGAGTCATTTTTTTTTTCTTTGCATTTCTAAAGCTCCTTGTTAGGTATGACCTTAAGTTTAACAAATGTGCCTGATATTTTATACCTACAAGCTTCCTGCTTCTAGTTTGCACTTAGAATATATTCCATTCCTTAAGTGTTCGGTGTTTTCTACTTCCATCTAATGAAAATTCTGTACTGCTGTCAAAATTCAAAAAGCACAGTTATCATTTCATTGTGGTAGTTCAGAAAAATTTAAATTAGATTTGTACTCTTCAAAATCATAGTCCGTTTAGGCATAAGCAAATTACATGCAAATAATGTAGAAAATGTCAGGTGGATTTGTTACACTTGAATATGACCTTTGGGAAAATAATATTGGAAAGTGCCTGACTGTGTTGGAGGACCGATGGAGAGGTCTGACAGAACAGAAGGTCATCTGCACACAGAAAATCTTAGTTTCTTTATACAATTGTGCATATGAGAATTGTTTTCCTGCTCTGATAAGTAAGTGAAAAACCAAAGATGGTTAGCACCATGAATATGCTAAAGACAAAGGGACGGGTGACATGTTTTCACCTGCTTTTAATGCTAATCTTGTCAAATTAGGGAAGAGAATAATATTAAAAATGCTGTGTTAGGAGAATGCAACTCGAACTAGGTTCCTTCAAATCAGCTTACTTTTATGATAAACTTGAACTGATGTCATTCATGTCATTATTGTATTTGTGACTGAGAATGCTGCATTTCATTCTGACTTACATGTTATGGTGAACAAATTATGCTAATTTTTCTGCCTATAAGAAGTTGTTTTAACCAAAAAAAGTGGGCAAGAATTTGATAAGATAGATTTTTCATAAAGACAAAGTAAATCACTGCCAGTATGGTATAGTTTGGGAAGTTCTAAATAAAGGACTCGCATTCTCAAAAAAAAGCTCCCTTCTTTGACTTAAAACTATGCTACAATGTTATATTGAAATATAATTTTAGCCTCATTTTTCTAACCATAGAAACATGGTTCTTTCTGTCAAATTTATGTGTCTGAGTGTTGCCCTCAAAATGCATGGACACCAAATCAGAGGGAAATGGGTTTAAATACTGATATTGCTACTTAGAAATAAAGTGATCCTGGGCAAGTGAAATAACTGCACTGACCATCCTTTTTTTTTTCACTTGTGAAATTGATATAATAATTTTGATGAGATTTTTGAGGAGAAATGTGGTGATATTTGCACATGAGGTGGTAATGGTAAATGTTCAGTATCAGCTAGAATCATTATTATTGATAAAGTTACCCCTCTTCTGACATATTCTGAAAGATATTTCTTTCTGGAACTAAGTCTATTGGTCGGACTTCACACAAATAAATGTAGTTTCATTTCTCTTCGTCTTTGAAATCAGAACCATTGGGCTGTGTCGTTCTTTTTTTCTCATATGGTACAAGTGTATGCATAGTTAACTTGATGTCAAAAAAGTAAGTAAAGAGAATCTTGCTCTATCCTGTTTATGTCAGGAAATTTAAAGATTCCATATTTGAAAATGAATGTGGGATATTTTGATAAATGTACTCATTATGAAATGTGCGTTGTGACCTGCTTCTCCCTGGCATCTTGGACAGGGACCCCTGCTTACTTTGCAGAGCTCTATGTATAAAAGGATATCTTCAAAATTAGCTGACGGATGCCCTGGGACTTGATGTTCTCAGTGTGGGTAAAACTCATTATTCAGAAACTTGATAAATAGAAATGTAAACTTTTAAAATAGCACTAATGTAAGTCATGGAACTGATTTGTTATACATCATAAATTCCTTTACATATCTTATGGTTAACTCAACATTTTCAGTAAGTTTGTTCTCTCCTATTATTTAATATACTACAGAATGAATCTTGGTAAATGTGGTTGTCATTTTTTCCAATTAACATAGTATCTTAGGTTGCTGCTTCTGCTTTTATTTTTCACATCCTCCTCTCCGTAGTCCAAACCAATCTGCAAATTTCTAAAATCCAAACTTTCTCAACAGGACTGGGAAATATAGTTAAGGAAAGAAAGGGTCACAGGTCCTTGAATTGATCTGGGCTCAGCAAGCAAAAGAGATGATAGTAAGTGATATTTGAACTTAGCGTGTTGTATTCAAATGAGATAAATGGATTTATCTTCTTTTAACTTTACGACTTTGGCACTCATCAAGACTTAGTCATCCTTAAAACGGAGGGGGAGCCCATGATAGAGAAGGGGAAACATGGGTCCTGTTGTTACCCATTTTATCATCTGACAGTCTTATTGAGAGACTGATTTTGAGATTGCAGATAAATTTTCCTTGTTAGGACACAATTAAGAATCAGGATCTCCATTTATCAGAAGGTAGTCAATAAGTGTTACAGAACCGGATCATTGCTCCCAGGCACATCCTTCTAAAGATGCTCCTGACTGCTGTATTGTCCCATTTAAACCTGATATCAGTTAATGTTCCAAGGTACCTTTGTTTTCCATGGCTTTTGTTTTGACCTCCTCTAGTGCTTTTCCTAATGAGCACATTACCTAATTCATACTGGTCACTTGCTCAAAAGTATTTGTTGAATAAATATATGTTCATATATCACTGGAATTTTAGAGCTTATTGTGTCCTTCATTATCTAATATAGGAAGGGAGTCTGTAGATTGACTAGCTTGATATAGGAGGATAACCCATAGGTTTCAGAGTCAGGGGCACCCAGATTTGAATCTCTTCTATCTAGCTGGAAAAATAAAGTAGTTTTCTGTACCTTAATTTTTTCAAAAGTAAAATGGGCATGCTTTGTAATACATAGGATTTCTGTGTAGATGAAGTAAAACATTCCCTCAGTCAGCTTCTAGGCAGGAAACATAGGGAACACTCAAATGGGAAATTGAGGAAAGAAACGACTCTACAAAGGTATGGACAAGATTAAAGGACATCTACAAGGTATTATGAAGCATTGTAGGGCTAGCAACAGAATCATTGCTAAGGCTAGATCTGAAGAAGCAATGGGAATGAAGGGTTCAGCCAGAAATAGGGCTGTGCTTGTACGAAAGAGCCATTTGGAGCTGTGGCCTTTAGTAGAGGGACCATACCAGCTAGACCATAGCCAGGCAGGGAGTGAGATCAGGGAATAAATATCCTGACTACTTTTCTTTATTCCCACCCTCGTATTTCCTGCTAGTGCCTCTGAGTGGCCAAAATCACTCAGAAGGGACACAATAATACAGGTGATACAGATTAGCCTCTGTGGAATGGAGAATGGTAGAATAGAGAAAAATATCTTTCTCTCTCTCTCTTTCTCTGTCTATCTGTGGATCCATCATGAGCATAGTACTTGCTACTGAACACACAGGATAACCATATAATTTATTATCTAAATTGCAACATTTTTGAGAATGAAAGGGGACACTACAATTAGTAATTGCACAGGGGCAACAGGCAGAAAATAGAACTGTACCAGACGAATCAGGGCTTATTGTCACCTTACTAACAGAGCATGATAAGAGTAGGTAAGTGTGGTAAATCCTTCCCTTTCTTCACCACGTTTCAAATTTTCTCCTCTTGTAATAGAGCAATGTGGATATTTTGAGACAGAAGTTTGGGTTATTTTAACAAAGCAATTTAGACTCACCTCCCTGTGGCAGGCTCTCCAAAGTTGGTAGTTATTACTGAGTCCCCTGCTAATGTCTGCCAGAAGAATGTGAAGGATTTAGCTTATCTTTAAACCTAAGACCTGATTATCTTGTTTAATAGGCTCCCTCTGCTTAGAAACCTCGTTTGAATGCTGAAGACAGTAGAGGCAAGAGAGAGTCTGTTATTCAATAAATTGAACGTATGTACTATGCACAGGGGAATTTGGTGAGCTATTTATTCTTCTCTGCCCATGGCCTTTCTGTCTTATTTATATCTTAAAACCAATTACTACACGAGTTGGTTGCTTTGATTTGGAAGATACCTGTGATTAATATTTTCAGTCTCGGTAAATATTGGTGATGGACCAGGAGTGGTTTGCAATGTCATTATATATAACACAGAACAAGAAAAGGAATACTAATGAGTGCAAGGAATTAAGGAGATCAGCAAACATTTCAGCATATGCAGATAGGTACAATGAAGTTCAAAGATAAAAATAATTTTAGTTAAGCCAAGAAACATCAATATGATCAAATGTGATGGAGCAGATTTGGAACAAAGGAAGCTCTAATTGTGAAAATTGTGTGTGGTTTACCTTCTAAACAAGTCTTGGCTAGAATTTTGAGCCACATACTTGGGAAATAAATAACCTTGGTTATTTCTGCTTCTCAGTATTTCAGCTTACATATTTATGTTCTTAATGCCCTGTTTGTGACAACCCTGTCAACATCAGTGATCTGATGCTTTCTTTTGAAGTTCCCTGAAGTCAAGGGCAGTGTGGGCTTGAACCCACCTCTGGTGCCCTTGCTCCTGGCTTATTGACTTTCTTGATACCATTACCTTTGTTCAGCTTACACGAGTCTCTGTGCTCATAGGCTCTTGCACTGCTCCTTTGCCATCCATCCAGATTTGAATAAGGTCCTCAAGGAGTGACTTACTTTTTTCCTCCAGAGACTTCTTTTTAGTTAACAATTAAGAGAGTCACTTGACTGTGACTCTAATTGGTTGGGGTGACATATGGCTCACTCAGCCCTAGTGTTTCTGCAACCCTATTGGAAGGTAGGATATATTCTTTAAGGAAAAGGCTTACTAACTTTCCAGTGAAGTTTTTTTAATTAAACATTTTATTGGTAAGAAAGCATTTAACCTGGTCATTCGACCAGTTCTGTGCATTCAATGAAGGCTTAACTCTCTAGAGTTATGGTGCCCTAAACATACATCATATGAAATTGTTCAGCTAGGGCAGATACAGACTTCTAGAGGCAGGATTTTGTGTCCTTTAATTGATAGCATGCTATCAGAAAGCCTCTTAAAACAAGGTTGGTCACAGTCCCAATTAAGGGTTGAGCCTTCCTAAAATACAGATGCAAGGCCTCACTAGTTTTTTACAATATGTTTATGCAAGAGCTTGTAGTTTTGGTGAGTTCTTTCTGGAACTTTTTGAGGTCACATCCACAAAACAGAATCAAAGAATTTATACAATTTGACACTGGTAAACACACTTTTTAAAAGTCATATGTAATCATAAGAAAATATTTTTTGTTAGCAAAGATGTTTTTATATTGAAAAGTGGAAATCAAAAAAATCTTATCCAGTTATTATGATATAAAGGTAAAGCAAACATTCATAAATAAATTGGTTGGCTAATTTATTTATTTGTTCACTAATGCTTTCTGAGTCCTGCTATGCACCAGATGTTCTTCTAGACGTAGGGGATACAGTGGTGGCTAAAACGAGCTTATTCTCTAATCTGATGGAGTTTACATTGGCCGTAGGGGAGATAAGCAGTAAGCAACTATAAAACAAGTAAATAAAAAATAAACTGTCAGAGAGTATTAGGTGCTATGTGGAGATTACTATGTTAGGGAATAATGGAGTGGCTGCCCTTTGGGTTAAGGAAGGTCTTTTGGAGGAGGCGACTTGCAAGCCAAGGTCTGAGTGACAAGAGGCACCAGACAAGCCACCATCTGGGGAGGCACCCTGTCCATCAGCAGGAATAGTATATACAAAGGCTCTGGGGCTGGAAACAGCCTGGCCCATTTCAGGTATTGGACGAAGGTCGGGGAGGCTGAAGTGGGCCTGGAGAAAAAGTATGATAGGATGGTAGGAGGAGCCTGCAAGGTCCTGACTATTGGGGTTTGTAAGCTGGGATAAGGAGTTCAGATTTTGTTCTAAGTACTATGGGATATAACTGGAGGGAATTACATAAGGGAATGACAAGATCTGATAAACAGATTTAAAAGATACTCTGGCTGCTGGGTGGAGAATTAACCAAAAAGGGGCAAGAGTGGAAGCCTGGAGACCATTGACAAGCTATTGCACCCCCAGTGAGCGATGGTGGTGTCTTGCACTAGGGTGCTGGTGACAAGGATGGAGAGAAGTAGGCAGAATGGGGAAAAGTCTTGCTTTGTGGGTATTTAACTTCAGAACAGAGTCTAGATGCATGTAATCGTCGATGACCAGCATCAGAGCATAGTTTGTTTCTTATTAACGGAACAAGACTGCCTAGGTAAGAACTCAAGAGGAATTTATATGTGCCCTTGCCATACTCTTCTTTCATTCGTTTTCTTGGCCTCTTGTCTAGAATAGTGCTACTTAAACTTTCTCATATAATACTGTGGGGAAATTCCTTTCAATCTGCTCATAGTGCGAGAGTGGTTTGTGTTACCTCCCTGCATCTTTGTGTACACAGTGTGGTTAATGGATTTTCATGCTATTTAGAAAAGGGTGATGATAACTTCTCAAGCCAAGTTGAAAGTAGGACAAGTATAGCAGAACGAGATGCTGTGGATAAGCTGATGTGGAGGATGAAATGCCCCATACTGAATGAATGTCATAAGAAAGAAGGGGATGTAAACAAACACAAATTAGACGAAACACAGACTGCAAGTGATGTGAAGGATACACTACGGAAGCTCCTTACTAGTAAGCTAAGGTTTCTGACAAGCCCAGTTGTGACATCTTGATTAAATATTTAGAAGGAGCTCTGAGGAAAAGAGAAAAAAAAGAGGCAAGGAGGGGAAATTTTAGAGTGGAAATGGAGATTAAGCAGAGTCCACGTAAGAAGAGGGGAAGAGATCCTTGCCTCATGCCCCTCAGAAAAACCCCATACAAAACTCAAACAAACAAAGCCTGAACAAAGCCCAGTCGATATTTTGGAAGTAAGAACGTTGACTTAAGAATCAGGCAGGCCTGAATTTGAATCCACATTCCATATTATATGTGAATCCTTGAACAAGACAGTCTCTGAGCCTCAGTTTCCTCATTTATAATATGGAGATGTAATGCCATTTATAAAATGGAGATTTATAAAATCATAGTAACTTTGGAACAAATTTAATGAGCTGGCATCGTGTTTGAAGCCAAGTTCCATCTTTTTATCTATGTGTCTTTGGCAAGAGACTTAACCGTTTTTCTTTTTTTTAACATCTTTGTTGGAGTATAATTACTTTACAATGGTGTGTTAGTTTCTGCTTTAAAACAAAGTGAATCAGCTATATGTATACATATATCCCCATATCTCCTCCCTCTTGCGTCTCCCTCCCACCCTCCCTATCACACCCCTCTAGGTGGTCACAAAGCACGAGACTTAACCCTTTAAAACTTTGGTTTCCGTAACTGTAAAACGTGGCTAATATCTTCCTCACAGATTGTTGTCTAAAATGTTATCATTACTATACATACTATAATTGTTGGAGTTTTTATTATTTAAAAGGTTGGTCTAAAGCAGGCAATCAATTAATATTATTTTCTTTCTGCTATTTTCTTTCCTTCAACCCTTGTATCACTTTACCACGCCTCCTCCATTACAGAAAAATCCTTTTCCCCCACAATGTTCAAATTTTAGTCTACAAGTTTGCATAAATAAGTATATGCTTGCTTTAAACTTTTTCTCCTAAGAAATCCTATGTGATTTCTTCCTCTGTGTTCGGCATAATTATTAATAGTTTCCCTTTTCACTCTCAAGTGTCCTGGTTTGAAGAACAAACTATGTGGTCATTCCACTCATGGTTCTTGTTACTCATGTAATCATTCAATATGTAATTTAAAATACATATCTTTGGAAAACTTACTGCTCTGTGATGGAAGGTTCAAGTCAAGACTACATTTGTAAAAGTGATTTTCTGAAAAAAGTAGTGTCTTGCTTACCGATGGATGGGGGTGCTGATGATAACCTGTCATTCCTAGAACATTCTGGGGCAAACCAAATGCACTCCTGTGGGTACATCCTCAAGCTGCATGTTATGAAAGTGCTTGTGATGTTGGAAAACATTCATGGCTTCACTCTCTCCCAAGCGCAGATGCAGAGTTGTCTTTGTGTTTCAGGTGCCATTACGTGCGTGTGGGGAGAGGTTGAATTGTCTCTTGCCACCCATGTCATGTGTGCTTGTCAAAGAACCACAGCTTCCTTTGGGAAAATGAGCTTTTTCTATGTCCCAACAGAAAATACAGCAGGGTTGTCCAGGAGCAACCACTGGGATGGCATTTTTCTGGCGTGGTGATTTCATTTCTCAGCCTGTTCATTTGGTGGAGGAAAAAGTTCTTTTAAACATTTAATCTGGACCTAGCCCTAGCACCATGTCAGATTGGAGAAAACATGAAACTTTGAATCCTGAATATTTCATTTCTGCTTAAACAGGTTATGATAACACTTACCTATTTTTTTCATAGAGTGATATTTGATTCATAATTCAATTGATTACTGTACGTTTTGGCAGGGAAGGAGTAGAGGAATTCATAACGTTATAATTAACAAATCCCAGGCATTGTAAACATTCATCTCACTCCCCTCCCTACACCAACTTATTCTCCCCACTATGTAACTAAAAATTCATATAAAGCAGTCACACAAAACAGCCTCTGCCTTAGGTAGCTTGCTAACTTCTTAGAGGTGTAGGCATGAAAAAAAAGTTGAAGAAAATGAGAATTTGATTGAAAAAATAAGTGCTAAATTAAGTTAAAAAGTGAATACTTCAGGATAGGATTTGGGATTGTTTTGATTATTCAGTCCATCTAGCAAAGAAAATCTCTGAATGCAATATTACTTTAAACCCAAATATTAGATGATTTAGACTTATAAAAGCATTGGCTATAATTTTAGATGTCTGGCAGCACTAGGGTATGAACTTTTATTAAAACATTTCCTTTAGAAAAAAAGCATGAAATATTCATTGCTAATATTAAACCAAACTTCCTTTTATATTAAATCTGGAATTAGAATAGGGTACTTTTAATTTTTGTAATGGTAGGTACATTATTCCGTAACAATAATAGCTATAATTTAAGGGCTTGGTGGATGCTAGGTCTCTGATATATACTGTCTCATGTAATCTTACCAATCTTCTTAAGAGTTAGGTATTATTATGTTCATATTACAGATGAGGCTAGTAACTGGGTCAAAGTCACACAGTTAGTTATTGACAGAGACAGTTTCCAATGCCAGGTTTTGCTATTACCCACTGTTTTACAGAATGCAATTTGTTTACCAGGATGATCATTATTATATTTTCTTCCTAGATGTTATCATTACTTTAGTGGAAGTCACAATTTACTGCTGACTTAAATGCTTGTCGAACACCTTTTCATCCCTTACTTAGCAGATTGTCATCATTAGACTTTACTGCACTGCTATTTCTATCACCCCTACCTCTTAGTTTCCTGAAGGTTAGGTAGATATGAGACCACTCTGGCTTTCCTTGTTAAGGAATTTTGTATGTCTCTTGGTCCTGGTCTTCCAGCTTGACCCCTAATACACTAAGTATTTGGTAACAGAGTTAACATTTACTACCACTGACAGGAACTAGCGGCACTCAAAGCTGTTCTGTAAAGAAAAAACAACTCACAAATGTTATGATTCACAATATTAGAAATTACTCAACAAACAGGAAACTTTGCTTATCTATATGGTAATATTTTTAATATAACATTAAACATGGGGCTTCCTAACCATTTGCCTTACTTAATGTTCATGAAGTAGTTCCTTTGCTTCCTAATTTTTTAAATTAAAGAGTACATATGCACTCCTTAAAACTGAGAAGAATGACACCTTATATTGGGAGATTTGGAGGCATAGTCTGAAGCAAGTGCTAAAATTATGAAGTTTCACAGAAATCTTGTTTTATATTAAAAACCCATATAAATATTATATTCTAATTCATTATGTATTTTAATCTTTTTATATAAATATATTGTTTAAATACTTGGAAGGTATGCCATATTTTCCTGGGGTTTGAACAAACTGACTCATGTTTTCTGGTGATGCACATACTCCAGTTTGAAAACTGTGAAGTTAAAGAATTTTCTCCAGGAAAATCTTGTTAGAATACTGAGCCACTCCTTCATTTATTTATTCAACAAATATTTTTTCAGTGTTCAGCCTGAGTAATGACTACTCAGGCATTGGGTACAGACTTATAGTTAATTTCATCAAGGTCCTTGCTTCCATGGGTCTTATATTCAAGGGATAGTCATTAATAAATAACTAAGTAAGCAAAAAACAAAACAAAACAAAAAAACCCCAACACTAATCAGTTCTATGATGAAAATAAAGGAAGGTATTGTGAGAGGGAGTAAGTGGGGATTTCTTCAGACATGGTAGATTGGGAAAGACCTTTCTGGGGATGTGACATTTAAACTGACACCTGAATGATAGGAAGAAGCCAGCCATACAAATATGTGTCACAGTAATTTCCAGGCATATATTTGCAGGATACAGCAAAAGTCCTAGGGTGAGAATGAGTGTGACTTGTTCTTTTATCAGAAAAAACTGGTTATATAGAGAGTGAGTGGAAGGAAGGTGAATGATGAGGCAAGGGGACCAGATTGTCAAAGCCTTTGTAGACTATTGTGGCCCGAGTTTGGGTTCTATTCTAAGTATGAAAGATGTCAGTGGATTTCTTGAAATGGGGGAATGACATGATCTGATTTTGCTGTGTGGAGAAAGGATTATAGAGGGTAAGAACAGAAGCAACGTGACCAACTAGGCAGCCTGTAAAATAGTATGGGTGAGAGATGACTCAGACAGAAATAGTAGCAGTCGCTATGATGAATTTGGGATATGTTTTAGAGATAAAGAGGAAAGGACTTATTCATTGATTAGGTGGACAAAGGCATTTGGATAAGGAGAAAATTGTCAAAGATTTTAGCCTGAGCCAACTGGATGTGCCATTTGGTAAGACAGGCAGGATGATGATTTGAGGAGCAAGTGAACCAATCTCCATTTTGGGAAATTCACCTTTCAGGTGAAGAAGTCAAGTAGGGTACAGGAGTCAGAGAAAAACTCAGGTAAGAGTGCTCCATAAAGAGAGAACTGCAAATACAAAATGCCAAGTATGGAATAATTTTGATGAGTTTTAGGACCATCAAGAGAGCCAGTCTATCTGGAGCATGAAGCAAGAGGGATACTGGTAAATGAGGTCACAGAGGTTGGCTACAGGCAGGATCATACAGGACTTGAAGGTCATGCAAAAGAGTTTGGATTGTATTCTGTGACAGGAAATCATTGATGGGTTTAGCCCAAGTTACAAAGTCTGATAAACACTTTTTAAAGAATCACTCTCACTGTTATGTGATGAATTGATGGGGAGAGGGTGGTGCAAGGAGCAAGAGAAGAGGAGGGAAAAGGAACTCATTAGAAGGTTATCGGAAGCAGGAATGTGAGGCATCTTGTAATGTGTGGATGAGTTCTGCACAATCACACATTTTCCCACCCACGTTTTACGTGACCTATGAGCACCCTCCTGGAGAGTTATAGAGGTGAAAAATCTGTTTACAATTATATGTTTTATATAAACACAAATCCTTTGTGCATAGTTTTAGTCTACACTAAATTTTCTAGAAATGCAAGTATTGTGTATATTGAAGGAAATACTGTACTTGTTCTCTACTGAACTGTGCTACTAGATGTTCATATTTGGAAAATCAAGTCATTGACGGCAGTGTCACCTATGGTATTTAAGTGGCCAGTACCTCACATCTGTATCTATCTGTATTTGTAATTATCTTATTGATGGCTCTATGGATAAGTTCAAGCATCTGATACCAACGTGTCTTGCAGAGTAGTAGTATCCTTACATTTACATATTGGAATACATCTTATGGGACACTATACTGATTTTTTGAAAAATAGGTTACAATATTGATGAGTTTTATTTCAGAGTGATTAAACTATTGTTATGTAAAGGGAGCCATGAATCTGATAAATTGAGAACCACAGATCTAGGTAATAATGGATAACCTAGGAAGCTTAAGTTTCTGCTGATGACTGATGTTAAACTAGATGGAATTAGACCTAATGGTCTCTTGGATTAATGTAATTTGCCCAAGAACACATAGCTAATTAGCCACAGATGCTGGTTTTGAATCCAGCTCGGAATGTCTCCAAAGCCCATCTTGATTATATCATACCCATCAGTGAAAAGATTTATCTTCAGAAGTTTGTTCATTGTAGTGTCCTGCTTAAATTCTTGCCCAATGAAAATACTTTAAAGCTGTGTCTCTGCTGGTAATAAGATAAAGGTGTTAATTCAGCCAATTTAGTGATTAAAATAATTAAATTTGGAGAGTAAGAACAGATATAGTAATTGTTTGGTCCATTATATGAAGAACAAATCCTGATTGTGGCTTTTCTTCACTTTTAGTTGTTGGGATACCTTGTAGAAAAGACTAGGTTTTATTATGGTTTCTAATTTAAACTTGAAAATATGTTTCTATTTGTTTTTGATTATCTTCCTCTTATCACAAGTTTCTCCCATGTTGGTTAGGTAAATGCTTAATAATTGTTAAAAATAGAAAACACATATAGATTTTTACTCTAAGATTTTAAAACGAATACTTGTTTACTAGAAAAGCTGCTCAGTTTTTATCCCTGATTTTCCCTTTGTATATAGGAATTCACCTAGTAAAATATTCTTTTTAGTGTCGATGTTTTATCTTATGAAGTACCAACAATATTATTATCCTGTAGAAGAATAACTGAGAAGGAATTAACTAAGCAGTAATTGTCATGTAAAAAAGTAATTTTTAACAGTTATGAATATATTGTTGAGTATATCAACAATATTTTATTATTGTATCAAAGGGGTTTTTGATAGGGTTTTGACAATGGGAAAAATAGAAGTTAAAAAACGAAATCTGTCTTCTTCTATTTGGGCCATTTTGCATTGGAAATTGACCTGGTATCAAAAATTGATTTTTACTATTTCACTTTTATTATGAGGCAATGAATAGCTTGGATCCACAGCATCATATGAGATTTCTTAATCTTCATGATGCACCTTGCTCTTCATGGTGATTTGTGTCTGGCTTTGTCTTATGGATAGAAAGGGAAGATCCACTTACTGTGTTGAAGATATAAAAGAAATTAATTATACCGCCTGTGGTTACTATCTGCACAGAATCAAATTACTTGGTTTAGGAAATATTTCATCTGTTAAAAATCCAATGTTGACCAGAGATACTGCGCCTCAACCAAATAAATGGTAAAACCTCAAGATAAATTTACTTTTCATTACTCTGCCTGTGAAAGACAGGGCAGCACATGTCCAAAAGCTCTCCAGTGAGGCATCTGAGAAACTGTCATCCTTTCTTTACCAAAATGAGTTGTAAACTATTCCTATTTAGGATCCTTTATGAGTGGTTTGAATGTTACTTAACAAGCATAGGGTTGTGGAGTAGTGTTGCATACTGTCTAAGAAGATTTCTATGACTTCTATTTATCTTTTGCATCAGTATTTGACAGGTAACAAATGAAATTGCTTTTCTAAAATTAAATCCAGCTTCATTTCTGTCTTTCACCCATAAAGGATGAAACATTATTTGCTTCATAGGCAGTTCCTGTACTCTATCATCTTTCATTACTTTTATAAGTTCTGTCATAAATGCTTAGTTCTTTGGCCATGGCTTCTAACTGCCTATTATAGAGATAAGTGTCTGTGTTTGATAATATAAAATCCTCAAATATTACCTTACCTTCAATTAAAAAGTACTTTAAAAACAGCATTAGGGTATGATATTGTCTTTCATTTCTCTGTTGTATTTGCCTTCTCATATAGTTTTGGTTCTTTATGACCATGAAGAACAGTGTTCCTAGAGCATTTTGGACGCCTCTCTTCACTGAGGTCCAGCCCAGAACACCTGCCTTCTGCACACCGTCACCTGGATGTCCCACAACACCTTAAACTTAACCCGAATGGTGTTCCTTCCTCTGCTTTCTCTATTATAGAGGTTGGCAGATTATGGTCCTTGGGCCAAATCTATCTCACTGCCTGTTTTTGCATGGCCTTTCAGAAAGGTGAGAATAGTTTTCACATCTTTAAAAGAAAATGAAAATATTTCATGATGTGAAAATTAGATGAAATTCAAATATCAATGTCCATAAAATGTTTTATTGGAATACAGCCACACTTATTTGTTTACGTATTGCCTATGGCTGCCTTTGTGCTTCAGTAGCAGAAAGGAGTAGTTGTGTTGAAGACCGTCTGTCTCTCAAAGGCTTAAAATAGCCTAAGCTATCTGGCCCTTTACAGAAAAAGTTTGCTGACTTCTACTCTATTTGAATGGAATATTTCACCACTCTCTCAACTCTTAATCTCCCAATATCAAAACCTCTGAACTACCTTCCAGCCTTTCCTCTTATTCAGACGCATATCCTATTGATGTATATAAGGATTATCTCCAGACCAGACTCCTCTTCTTTATTCTATTTCTACAACTTTAGCATAAAGGTCCTTACTGTCTGTTTCCTAAACAACTGCAATATTTCTTCTTAACCCCAGTTTCTCTCTAATAAAATTCAAATTCTATGTTAGTATCAAAGCTATCGTGTGAAAATCAATAGATTAGATCATTTCACTCCCCTATTAAAGGTAGCATTGGGACCCTGCTTCCCACAGAATTAAGTCCAAGCTCCTTATCATTGTAACAAATCCCTTCATTCATTGGCCCTGACTTTTTCTCCAGTTTCATCTCCGTTGGCTGCCTGTACCCTCCACTCCCACCCTTGCATCCTAAATTCCCACAACACAGTACTTCTTATTGTCCTCCTGATATGTTGCTGCCTTTCATAACTCTCTGCCTTTGCAATGCAGCTGCCTTTTTCTTTACTGCCCTTTTACTACTTTCTAAATAGCAAACTTGATTTAAATTTTTGAGACTCAGCTTAAATGTCACATTTAAAAATCCTTTTTTAGAGCCTTCAGGTAAAGTTAATTGTTCTCCCACTTCCACTTCCTTGTGTTGTCATCATCTGTATAGATATCAGATCTCTTTCTCACTTTTGTATCCTAGAACCTAGAATTTCTTACAAAGAAGATAGTATATATTTGCTGGTTGAATAAATAAGTGCTCATATACTTTTAGAGAGATTCTTCCGTTTAATTTAGCAGATCTAAAATTATAAAATAATAGCAATCAAATCTGTTAATTCTATCTGGTCTGGAATGAAACTTTGAATCTTGTGAGTGGTTACCCAAAAGTCTCTGATAGGCATCTCCAATTGTTGTAGTTCTCACTATTTAATTTTGTGGTTTCTTAACTTGCAAAGTTATTGAACCAAAGGCATCAATTTATCCATTAACTATTTCCTTCCCAAATAATTATTTATGACCTCAATGTATCGTGAAAAGAAAGTCTTTTCTATACCAAATTTGTTATTTATTTTAAGTTGGCCTACTATTTACTTATTTATTTTTACTATTTCTGTAAGCAATAGTTAAATTTTCAAATTCAGCTTTCAGGAGGAGCAGGTTATATACATAAACAGTTTGTGTCTATGTTTCAATTATTCAAACTGGCCATTTGTTTGGAGAATTAACTAAGCTCCTCATATCCTATCTTTCTCCCCTGGTACTGTCTTTGGATTCGCATTACTGTTTGTTAGCATCTCCATAGAAGGCTAGACATGGAGCTTGCTGACATATTTTGCATGTGCCCTGTAAAGACTGGTTAGATGGGAAAGAATATAAAACCGTCTAAAAGAAGATTTTAAGATTATCTATAAGTTTCATTCATCTATATTTTCCTGGCTCCATTTAGTATGGATAATAATAATGAGACAAGCTTATGATTATATAGCACTCTATACTTATTCAGAGTGCTTTCACCTACATTATGCCTCCTGGAAGGAAAGCATTGGTGGTATTGTTACAGTGATTTTTTCAAGTAAAACTGATGCTCAGAAAGTTGAAATTACCTGCTAAAATTCTTACAGTTTGTTAGCAACGTGGCTGAGGCTAAAACCTAGTTCCTGACCCAATGTACTTTTTCTGTGATTTTGTTTTCTTCATATAAAATACATACTTGTCTCTGACAAGTACAGGTTTCTGGTAACTGACTGTACTGCTGAACTGAATGAATAAGCATTTTCAGAACTCTAATGAAAAACTGATGAACTCATAAAAGTGCTAACAAAAGATCAAGATGAAAAAAAAAATTAATTACATGGGACTGAGTGAACTGATGAGGATGAGTATAATTTTTGTGACTTTCTGTCTGAATTTAAAAAAAAAAAAAAAAATCCCGCAAGGACTCAGAGGCAAAGAATATACAAATCAATTTTCACTGCAAAGTAAAGGAGCTGTTACAGTGGAGGATTACTGGACTGAATGTCAATATTATGACATAGTATGAGTGTGTTTCATGTTTGGTAATTGCAATCATTGTTGCTTTTGTTGTGGTCATCCATGTACAATGCTTGGCGTCAGTCTATTTATGTCTTGTAAAAATAAAATACAGTGTGTGTGTGTGTGAATAAAAAAAAAAAAAAAATACATACTTGTTATCAAGCTGTTGTCTCTTGGTTCTAAGCTACCCTTCCATACTCTGATTTGTACTGGGGCTAAGACTTTGAAGAGTTCTGTTCTCTACCAGTTGGCTTCTTGTTGGGTTCTGCCAACATGGAGTACAAGGGGGAGACTGGATATTAGGAGAGTAATATTCTGCTTGCTGTTCTTGTCAGCATATAGCTAGCAATAGAAGTTGAATAGAAGCTTCTTTCGGCCTTCCCAGAACCAATCGCATTATATCTCCTCAGAACTACCAGCACCAGTAGGGCAGTGCCTCTATTCAGCTCTCTGAGTCTCTAGTCCCTCCTATCACCTTCTAACTTCTGATAACCACAACCCATGCCCTCTATATCTCTAGCCTTAGAGGTGGTAGCTGCTTTTTTATAATTATTTGCCCATGTTGCTTTAGTGTTCCCTTTGTGCTTTTTTAGTCCTTCAGTACCTATGAAACCAATCCCCCATGCTGTTGACTCTCTTTGGAAATACTTGGTTTGGTTTTGGTTTTCCTGACACAATGCTGCATGACAGACATTCCTATCTCTGCCAGGATGGCAAACCTAAATTAGAATTATAGCCCTAGAAAAACTGCAGATCAGTGCCACTATCAAAAACTTGAAATGTGCAGGGGTAGTGATTTCCATTTTATCCTCATTGAATTCACTTGGTTGCACTTTGAAGAAGATGGATGTATCTTAGAGAATTACTGTGGATTATCTTAAATATAACCAGGCAGTGATTCCAATTGCAGCTGCAGTTCCAGATGTGGTTTCTTTACTGAAGCAAATCAACACGGCTCCTTGGACCTGGTGCAAAGCTATTAATCTGGAAAATGCTTTTGTCTCTATAACAATTTGCAAAGATCACCAGCAGTGTGCTTATTTACTTTTACCTAACAAGATCAACAGTCCTTCTTCACAGTATTGCCTTAGGGTTGTGTTGACACATCTTCTCTCTGCCTTAGTTTAGTCCTCAAAGATTATGGTGGCACAAAGCTTGGTTGGCTAATTTGGATTTGGGAGACAGCACATATCACAACTGAGCATGCTGCTCCATCGTGTTTGTTGAGTAACTCAAAGCATAGCAAGAAAATGCTCTTCAGCCAGTAGCACAGCAGTGCAAACTGCTCTTCTGTTTGAGCCTAATGACCTATCAGATCCAATAATATTTGATGTATCAGGAAATAGAGATGCTTGTGAAACTTCTGACAAACCCCTAGAGGAGAATCATAGTTTTGATCTCTGGGGTTTAGAGCAAAACTATGACTATTTCTGCAGATACCTTTGAAAAACAGTTCCTGGAAAGCTATCATCAGGCCTTGGTAGAGTTGGAATGCCTGACCGTGGGCCATCAAGTGATCATGAAAATTTGGCTGCCATCATGAATTGGATATACATTAGCGTGTGCAGCAGCAATTTATCATTAATGGAATAATATGTTTGAGATTAGGTGTAAGCAGATCCAAAAGGCATAAGCAGGTGTCTCAGACTTTTACCACACATGTTCCTATTGTGTTACCTCTCCTCCCCCAGTGCATAACCAAGGCCTCATGGGGGAATTTCTTATGACTAGTTGAGTATTGAAGAGTGTTCAACTTGGTTGAGGTAAGTTCATGATCTTGGAATGGTCAGAGTGTGAAGCTGTTTGTGTCCCATGTGAATGGTCAACAAAGGGCATCTACCAGAGAACCGGCTCTGAATAATCATATGGATGAGATGACCCCTGCTCCGATTGTCAGTTTGCTTCTTCCTCAGCCACTCTTATTCTTGCTCAGTGGACCCATGGACAGAGTGGCCATGGCCACAGGAATAGAAGCTATTCCTGGGCTCAGCAACATGGCCATCCCCTTACCAAGACTGGTCTGATTATTGCCAGTCCTGAGTGACATGACAACTGCAAAGGCCAACACTATTCCTCAATATGGTCCCATATCCATTTGATGGGGAGGAAGCTCACCTGGGGGGGACAGGTTGATTACATTAGACAGACCACTTTTAACTGACTAAAAATTGAGTATTAAGATGTTTTAATGACTTATTGACTCAATTAGGTTGACTGTTACTATTTAAGCTAGAAAGTTGTGTGTATCCTTGATTTTGTTTCTTTCTCTCTAGCTCTTAACTTTCCCATCTTATATTTCTCATGGTTAAATTTATTTGACATTACTTTATACTTTTTATTTGGCAACACATTATACTCTTCCGCACCCTTGTGCTTTTGGCTGACCCAGCTTCTCTGTTCTACCTAGCCAAAATATATCCAACATTCAAAACCCATCTCAAGTATAGTATCACCTCCTTTAATTCCTGACAACACTTTATATGTATTTATAGTACAGTCCTTCTCAGGTTGTATTATAAGAACATATTATAAGTACATGTTTACTTACTAAACTGTGTATTCCATGAGGAGTTGGCAATGCTATCCATTATTGCGTACTGTCCTTTGGCCACCAAGTCAATGACTATCATGTCAATGGTTCTTAATACATATTCAGTGACTGAATGGAATATGCCCCTCTTTCTATTTTTTCTGTTTTTTCCACTATATTGAATCATAATGATGTTGAGGTTCGTAGGTCAATTTGAATAATGATAGTGAAGCAGTGTGACATGTGAGAGACTTAGTCAAAGGCCTAACTCTGGGATTTGTTAGCTGTGTGACCATGAGAAAGTCTGTTAATCTCCCTGAGCCTCAGTTTCTTCTTTTCTAAGAGGAGGCTTCTTTTAACATTGTAATTCTACTGTTTCATGATGTACTTCAAACAATAAATAAATTGTATTATAGAAACAATTAACTTAAAAAAATTTCCTTTCTTATTCTTTATTTTTACATAGTTTAGAATAATTGCTTCAATATTGCAAATGAAAGCTTTTTTCTTTTGAAGATGATCAATGGTTGAAACTTTGCTTGGATAGAAAATATAAATCTTTAAATAATTTAATATGCATTCATATATATGAATATGCAGATTTTACATTGAATTAATTTGAAACTGAAAATATTTATAACATGCTATTACAAAGGATTCATCCCACATATTGAATCACTATAGTGACAAAGAACCAAATCAGTCTATCAAGAACTCTTAATTTTTTTCTTCACTCAGAAAAATCGTCACATATGAGGAACTTAACGCCTATTAGTTCGTTCATTCAGCTGATATGAAGGAAGATATGTTGTTCACCCTTTACTCACCTAGGTGTTTTAAATTTTGCCTTTGGGTCAAGGTAGACGTTACTGTGTACCTGGAATGCATGTTTTTATACTTTACTAATAAAATTACTTTTATAGAAGTGATTACTAAATGATATTATAATATCAGGATCCCATGGACCAGCAGCCTTGGCCTTACCCAAGAGCTTATTAGAAATTCAGAATCATAGGTTCCAACTGTAGATATTCTGAGTCAGAATCTGCCTTTTAATCAGATCCCGTGATGGTCCATATGCACGTTAAAGTGTGAGAAGCAGGACATCACCCAGCGGTGTCTTCTTTATGAGATTCCTCATAAAATTATTTTATCATAAAATAATAACAAAATTATTATTATGGGTACACATAATCAAGGAAAAAACCTGTGCCTCTCCCAAACAAGAGATTTTTGTTATAGTTGTTTTTTAATCTTTTGAATGCTGTGAACTTTGTGATTGATCCGATTTTCCTCTCTGCCTTGGCCATATCATATAGTCCATGTTATATCTGTTGAGCACTGTGTCATGGCCTCTTTGCAAGTACCTTTCTTATCCTTTTGCTTGTTCATTTGTATGCCATCCACATTTTCCCTTTGCCTGGATACTTTCAATTAAAAAAAAATGTCATGTGGTTTATTGAGTGCTTCAAATCCTTTGTGGAATGAGGTAAAGTAAAAAGAAGTAAAACCAACATAAACAGCCTAAATATTTCCAGGATTTGTTATATGATTTAAGCATTGCAAACCTAGACACTTCCCTCTTCACCATCTACCCTTCTGAGCATCATAATTAATGAAGTATGAAGATCCTGAGATACTCTGGGGGGTACAGTTATCAGAGAAGTATTAATTATACTCAGCACACTATACTGTACTTACTGAGCCAGAAACATGGACTAATGTGTTTTATAAAGATTTTAAACAAGAGTGAAAAACCCAAAAGATTTCTGACTAAATGAGAACCTTCACTTCAATTAAAACATCCCATTTTGTGAGCACACTGGTGAATATCAGGCTTTTTATAGACAAATTATTTTTCTATTTTTTTTAACTGGATTCAATCATTATCTAGGAATGTAGAAATCATTTACATCAAACATGTACTGATAAAACAAGTAGCAGGTAAATTCTGAGATAATGTCAGGCTATATATTTTTACCAGCAGGCAGCCAAACAGTTGAACTTACTGCCTCAGGAAGCCACTGAACTGACTATTGTGGCTGAATAATTTTATGACCAGTAATAAGGTCACACGTTATATATGCTAAGAGAGGGTAATCAAATATTATGCTTTGGGGCATAAATTAATCACTGTAGGGGTCAAAAAAGAATCTTCTTTGCCCTATGAAGAGAATTGAATAATTAGGCAGGGGCTGTATTGATGATTTTAGAGCCTTCTTCTTAAGGATCAGCATTGGTTTTAAGAACAATTCTGGGACTTTGTGGGGTGGGTGTTTGAGCTCTTGATTAGAAGAGGAGGGTGCCGCCAGTTGAGCAGTTCATTCTGGCAGGCAGACAGGTTGGGCAGCTTCCTGATGCCACACTGTTCAACTTGATTTTCATTAAGAGCTCAAAGTTCCTGCTGTTAAAATATCTCCAGGCAGCTGGGGCAAATGGGCCTCCTTGCCCACCTGGGAATCTTGAGGTGGATTTTTGTCTGTTAATCAAGCCTCCTTGTAAGGTGGTGGTGGGAAGGTAGAGTGGTTTACTAATGTGGGAGGTTCATTCTCTTTCTTCTACAAGTCACATTTTACATTTTTAAAAAGGCACATTTCTCTAACATTGGGGAATTAAACCTTGGGTTTTTTTTTTGTTTGTTTGTTTTCAGTAAAACAGGCTCAAGGGGAAACTTGTTAATCAAATGGCATTAGAGGTCAAGTGTGATCAACTGCTGAACACATAAATCTTTGCAGGTTTGCCTACATGGTTATTGAACGAAGCATGTCAAACGTGGTTTGTGATAATGCAAGGATACTGTATTCCATGGGAAATAAATTTTATTTCCTGTATCCTGCTGCTACCCACCCCCCATATTCAGCAGTTTTAAATTTAGATAAAGCAAAATAACTTTCAAGTCATATCCCAGGAGTGTTTCTAGTAAAAGGAAATCTGAAGAATGAATCATTTCCAAATAATGACTGCATATGAGCGACCTTGATACTCAATACTCCTAGAGATGAAAACCAAAACTTTATTGACATACCTATTTATTGCCTCCACTAGCCTTGCAGATGTTTGCATATTTGGTTTTCTTTGCCTTTCTCTGTTTTCACTTTGAAACCAGTCAAATATTATTGTGTGGCTAGTCCAGCAGTGGGTTAAATGTATTTACTTATAATGCAAAATATTATGATTTTCCGTCAAAGGATTTACTGTATTTTTCCTATGAGCCTGACACTGAGGCAGGCATGGAAGTTGAAATGAAGGCAGCAACTTTTCCCTTTAGATGCTATAATCTGATTGGGGCCATAGGACAGACTACTACATATGGTTAAGTCATGTTATTATTATTATTATCATTACTGGCCACACCGCGCAGCTTGCAGGATCTTAGTTCCCTGACCAGGGATCGAACCCATGCCCCCTGCAGTGAAAGCGCAGAGTCCTAACCACTGGACTGCCAGGGAATTCCCAGTTAAGTCATATTATTGTCAGGTTAAGTGTCAATGAGGCCTATGTATGTTCAGGAGAAGAGATATCAGCATGGTCTGGCATGATTCAAGACATGGAGCAAGACTGCCTCTGGGCCTGAAGAGTATGTATGTTTCGTAGGGGTGTAGGAAAAGGGGTACTGTGTATGGGCACGAGAGTGTGCATGGACGTGTGTACATGTGTAGGGACATGCACGCAGTGGGGGATGCAGATTGCTGCAGAATGAACAAAGACTTGAATTCAAGAAGGAGCTAAGAATGAACTGGGAAGGACCGGGATATGTTTTGATGATAATAGGGAACACGTTTAGGTAGATAGAGATGGGTCTGATCCTTGAAGAACTTGAATGCCAGGCTAAATAATATCTTACAGAGATTAGGAAACCATTGACTTTTCTGAGTAGATAATTGGCATGTTGAAAGCATATTTTGGGAAGAATAATATGGTTACAGTATAGAAAGTGAATTCGAGCAGACAGGGGCTGGGGTCAGGGATACTGGTTTGAGTGCCATCCAGTCCTGAGACAGTTGTTTATATTATTTGCCATTCATTTTCTGGTTTCACAACCAGAAAGTCTACTTGATCATATTTTTTGTTTATTTTCTTTTCTTTTTCTGAAAGCTCAAGTTTGTCCTTTGCCAAAAGAGAGATGAGAGGTCAGGTTTGATTTACTGAATGTGTGCTAATGTGACGACAGCACTGGTATTGCCTATTAGGTACTAGATTCAAGTATCTTTACGTTTAGGTTGACAGTGAACACCATTAAGTATGCATCCCTAAATCGATGTTGAGTTCAGTATGCTTAATTTCAGGATCAATTCCCTCTGTCTCTTCTTCTTTTTTTTTCAGCAAAATATCCAACATTTTTACAAGGCTTGTTTTCCTGAAATAAGCATACATTAAATATCTCATCTAGGTAATAAATCTTTGTGTCAGCAGCTATCAGAATCTCACCAGATTTCATATTGTTACATTTTCATGACATTCTAAGGTAGCAAAGTAAATCAACTGCTCAGACACATGAGCAGTTCAAACTCCTTTGAAAAGTCTGTCAATATTGGTAGAGTGCCCACTGAATAAAAATTCTTCCCTCTGTGCCTTGGGAAGATACAAAGTGTTAAATGAGCAGTCTGCCCTTGGTAAGACTGCAACAGAATGAGGGAACAAGGAAAAGCACAAATTAAAAATTAGACTAAAACCTAAAAAGACCCCTAAAATAGTAATAGCTCTGGATCAAATAATTACTCTGTACCAGACAAACAAACATCTCACTTCACAAACATCTCACTTCTTGTATCAGCCCTGTGGATTATAGTATTAGCATTCCTAATTTTGCAGATGAGGAATCTAAGGCCCAGAATGGTTAGCTATCTTGTTCGTGGTCACACAATGGCAGAGCCAGAATTTAAACTTGTGGCTCTCTAACTTTTGAGCCAGGTTTCTTTTCAGGCTGCTGTAATTAGTTATGAGAAGGCAAAAAATGCCAAAGTTATTGTCTTTTAATTCCAAATAGAGTGATTGGGGAAGGCTATATAGAGTCATGATTTGAAGCCATGAAAAAGAAAGTAACACAGATTAGGAAAGAGTCTTCAGGAGAACATTCCAGATCGGGAAAATGGTAGACTTGTAATCAGAATACAACAGGCAACAAGTGTGGGGCAGTATACAGGAACAGTGAACTGAGGTGACTGATGGAGGGAGATGTGTCCCCAAATTAAATGCATTACTAGGACTTGAAATCCTTATTAGAATATTTAGTGCTGGGCACGTATAATGTGATTGACATATGCATATTGAGGTGATGGTGACTTGTGGTGCTGAGCGCTGATGTGGGTTTATGTGGTGAAGACAACAAAGGGGGAAAGCAGACAGGGAGACAGAGCTGGCCTCTCTAGATGTTAACCTCAAATCATTCTCTAACACTTTCCTCACAGTAATAAAGTAGTGTGAGTGTCGGGTGACTTCAGCCTCCTCTTTTCCATATCACACACCCCAAAACGTCAGGAAGCCCTCTTATGTCATTTTCCCTTCAAGGCAGCTCTGAATATAACGTTAATCTATAATTCTCTGTGTAAAAGTACCAGGGAAGGGAATTTAGCTAATATAATTTTTCCAAACCCTAAACTGTGGGATTAGGATTAATGAATTAAAAAAAAAAAAAAACCCAAAAAACAAAAACCAAAGGACCAACATTGTTTCATAATCTCATGAAAAGGTTAGTTTAACAAAAATATTTACTTAGAAAATTTATAACTAAACATAATTAAGTAGAGTAGATTTTGATCCAGTTTATTTTATCAGATAGCAATAATTCAGAAGAATTATACCAGTGCGTTACAGAAGTGTAACTAGTAAAGAAAGTATATTTCTGTTCTTTCCATTGCCTTTTAGCCATTCTGAATTCCTTGGCCTTTGGAGTTAAATGAATACTGTTGAGATATACAGTTGACTCTTGAACAACATGGGTTGGAACTTTTCAGGTCCATGTATTTGCAGATTTTTTTCAGTAGTAAATATTCTAGTACCACTCCATCTGTGGTTGGTTGAAACCACGGATGTGGAGGAACTGCAAATATGGAGGGCCTACTACAGGTCTATGGGAATTTTTTTTTTTTTTTTTTTTGGCCACACCACAGGGCATGTGGGATCTTAGTTCCCCAACCAGGGATCGAACCCGCACCCCCTGCAGTGGAAGCATGGAGTCTTAACCACCGAACCACCAGGAAAGTCCCTCTGCGGGGATTTTTGACTGCACTGAGGATCTGTCCCTAACCCTCCTGGTATTCAAGGATAACCTGTATTTGTGTTGTAGGCTGATGAATGGTGAACTGTAACTGATGAAGAAAAGAGGATGGATATTCAGCTAGTATGCACCAGTGTTAAACTATTTAAATACTTATGTATTAATTGGTAAATAGCCACTGTCCTGAGCCATTGGAGTGTCCCCCATACTTCTCTCTGCTATTCTGGGCACTCTGGCCACTCTAGCCTCTGGCCCTTCCCCCCAGGACAATTCCTTCCCTTCCCTAAAGTCCAGCACCTAAAGAGTTGACTAGAACAGAAGGAAGGCTCCAGGACACTGTCAGGTGCCCCAGCACTCATCCTGGTGTTGATACAGTTGTTAACGATTTAATGTGCCAAGGTAATTGGTTGAACGTGGTAGGAAAGGTAGCCATTTCTTCTCTTACTCAAGTTTTCCTATTCTTACATCTTTCTCCTTATATTTCTCCTCCATTCATAGGCTCCCAAGGGAGCGTAAAAGTACGACTTTGGAAATGATACATCCTTTCTCTTGAATTTAAGGATGCCTCCAGGTATACTCATTTCCTATCTTCTTGCCCTATTTTATGCTACCACTTGTGAATACGATTGTATAATGGCAAACATTTTGCTTTTTACAACATTTATGTCTAGTTTTAAATGGCTTTGAGAATAATGGATTCTAGATTTCCCTAATAAATGTTAAACTATAAAATTAAAAAACTGGGTCATGTGTGTATGTATATGTGTGTGTGTACAGACACAAAAAAAACCCATATTGATGTGTGTGTGTTTACACACACACACATATAAACATATTCAGGTTTTATTTAAAAAGTCATAACTCATAATACTTAATAATATATTAATGTATTCCTGGCACGATATTTCTTTAGGTGCTTATAACATTTCTTATAATGTGACAGTGTTATTCCTTTGCATTTCTTCTTGAAGCGCATTTGCCCTCTCTCAAAACAGAGTATTTATGTAGTCATATTCAATGTGAAAAGGGGATCTTTCTTTGCACATATTATATGTAAAGCAGGCATGAACTCAGCTTTTGATTAAAACGTAGTTATGTGACCTTCTAGCTCAGCTTTAATTGCATTTAAAATTCCTTTCTACACCTGTACTGAAGATTGCAAACCAATATTAATAAAGTAAGCTTAGAGCAGTGCAGCACCTAAGCAATAGGTTCTTGACAAAAGTTATTTACCTAACTAGAGTTTCATTTCAAAGTTAACATGTTTCCGTGCTACTTGAATAAAGCACTCATCTGAAAACTCTGTTAGACACTTTAACCCAATTTAATTTATTCCCTGAAAGTTTAATCCCCTGCTGACAAGAGTAGTTACAAATTTTCCAGAGTCACAATCCACTGAAGTGAAAAATGTTTAATGACATCATAGGTACTGAGCTTCAAGAGTTTAGTTAAAAATCTTCAAAATGTAAAACAGTGGGCAAGAGTTAATAGGATATTTTATATAGTTATATTTCAATTCTATTACAAATCTTTCTAAAGTCCCTTACATCTCTACCATTAAAGCTATGTGAAATGAGTTACTTAGACATCTCCAGGGAGCAGGGAAGGAAAAAAAAGACCCTTAAATTTTAAACCATAAAAACAAATCTCTTCTGAGCTTTGACATTTAAATGGCCCATTCAGTCATTTTACATTTTATAAAACCCTCTTTGTAATCACAGTGACCAAACAAAGCAAATATTAGGTCCCAACCATCTACTGTGTTCTGCTCAACTATACAAGAAAGCAGCCCAAAAGTGCACAACATGGAATGCTTTGGCACCCATATAACAAACCCCGACTTGGTTTTATACAGTTAAATTATGCAATAGAAGTCTATTTATCGGTTATTAAAATATTTTTGGTCTGACTGCCAGAGAGTGAGGATAAAAACAGGGGAGGAGAGAAAGTAAATCTGAATTGACTTTGTTTTTGGCACAGTAGAAAGCATTTTGGTTCTCTTTATAGTTTCCTAAAAATCTAATTACTCATTTGGCAGTTGTACCTCTATAGCGCAACTGGATAGTTGTTTTAAAATATGCAAAGCACAGATTTCAGATTTAATAGGAGATAATGACCGCTTTATAGCCTGTCAGGTCATGGCCTATTTGGCCTAGTTACAGAGATATTGCTTCATGGTTCAGTGCTTGAGAGCTGATGATGGCTTCAGGCCAACAAAGGTGTCGTTGACATAATAGAAAGTAAGGGTTTCTCTGGAACTCTAATGGGATGCTCTGTAAAGAATACATCAAAAATGCCATGGATTAGATAGTACAACTCTGATGGGGGCATTGGGTGGTATTTCTCTATACTGTATCATTAAAAAGAAAAGAAAGGAAGGAAGACAAAGAAAGAAAGAAAGGAGAAAGGAAGGAAGGAAGGAAGGAAGGAAAAGAAAATTTTAAAAATCTACAGTTTAAATCAAGTTTCTTTGTTAAGTCATAATTTCACATTCTAAAACTAGGATCATTAGTGAAAATCATATTTTGCTTGGAGTATTACCACTTCAAAGGAATAACAGTGCACTGGTTGCTGGAATGACTTGGAATGTCACCATTTAGGCAATTCCCATGGACAAGGGCATCTGCCTTAAGAGCTGGGATGAGAGCCTGTGGCCTGGCTCCAGAACCCCTGCTTTTACCACTACACCAAGATACCTAAAATGTGCAGTTTTTTCTACATGACTTTAAATTATGGTAATTAGACTCTTCTATACAAAATAACCACACAGATCAATGTAACCATCTTGATGAGTTTAAAAAAACCCAAATTAGAGCAAGTATTATTAACAACTACCATTTATTGAGAAGAAATATTCACATACATTGTTTCTAATTCTCAAAATAATGCTGGGGCAAGGTATTCATATCAATTATAATGAGAAAATTGAGGTTTAAGAGATTATGCTTTGAAATTAACTGAGTGTCTGTATACCTGAGTACCTGGTGGGTAATGAACAGTGATATGCTAGTCAGCTCTTTTGGAAGAATGATGATTCAAGTTATACTTGAAGTTCTACATACAGGGTTGAAGCATGAGGATACCTCTACTTGGTCAAGGTCAATTGGCTCATGC
The DNA here is from genome assembly GCF_009873245.2 of Balaenoptera musculus. Lineage (NCBI taxonomy): Eukaryota > Metazoa > Chordata > Mammalia > Artiodactyla > Balaenopteridae > Balaenoptera > Balaenoptera musculus. Next base: position 63,586,759 of record NC_045793.1, read on the forward strand.
CCATTCAAGGAACTGAATGACCATGTATACTCTTGTTAAATAGCAATAGATAGTACATTGTGGTAACAGCAGAGCAATCTGGGGTTTTTGACACAGAATCTGAATGTTACTTCTTGGATGTGTGATTCGAAGGAAGTCTCTTTGCCAGTGGGTCTTAGTTTCCTCCAACCTATCATTGGAGTATTGGTATCAACATCCCAGGGAGGTTGTCAGAGTTCAATCTACTCATATAACATACTAATTTTTGATGGGAAAATAAACACTATGCAAATATTACTTTAAAAATCCTTCTGACTTAAAAGAATGTCAGCCTCAGATTGATTAGTTAGTCAAGGAAACAGGTTTTTTTTTTTAAACTTTAGCTTCATTTAAACAAAATGTGAAATGAAAGAGCCATAAAATGACAAAATTAAATGAGCTTATTATCAAAAATAGTAAAACAATTATACATAATACAAATTAATTATCTGTAAAATTATATTAAATAGTCTAAATGACTTGCAAGGCTATGATTTAGCATAGTACAATAATATTATTCTCTCTACAACTACTCAAAGCATTGCTTCCTTCACTGTCAAATCCAGAAACACTCTTTTCCCATTATCGTCTTTGTCAGTCGAAAGCTCTAGAACTTTATTATAAAGTGATTTGCAGCACACAAAGCCAAACTGAGGAATATTTCACAAATTAAGTAGCCTATAATGTTTACATTTTACAAAAATGTAAAGGACAAGAAACAGAAAGAAAGGCTACTGAAGGGCCATAAGAACTAAATGCAATGCATGACACTGGATTGGACCAGAAAAATTAGTAAGTGTAAAGGGTATTGTTGGGACAATTTGATATTGACTATAGATTAAATTATAGTAAAGTATCAAGGTTAAATTTTTTTATTTTGATAGCTGTATTATGCGTATATAAGAAAATGTAATATTTCTTAGGAATTACTTTAGAACTTCTTTAAGAGTAAATTGGCATACTGTCTCCAACTTACTCTGAAAATGGCCTAGACGCACACAAATATGTATAACACACACGTGTATATATAAACATGTACATATATACATGTACATATAAATATACATGTGTATATGAATGAAAGAGAGAGAGAGAGAAAGCAATAAAACGGCGTGTGATCAAATGGAATTAATTGGTGAATCTGGGTAAAGAGTGTATGTAAGTTCCTTGCAACTTTCTGTAAGTTGGAAATTATATCGAAATTTTAAAATTACAAAAATATATAAACATAACTGTTTTCTGTGCAGATTCCAACTAAGATAGATCATGCTTGCGGTCTGTCTAAAGAATCAAGATTACTTAGCAAAAGATGATTTCACTTGTAAATACATTTCTTGACTGTTTAAACCAGCCTCCACTTTGAGAAAAAAACATATATCTCACACCTTCCTTTAACATTATGTCAAACTATGAAATAAATATTCTGACTAGAAGCAAATCAATGATACACTTGGAATAAGCTTTTTAATACAGTACACATTCCAACACCCCCACTACCAATTCTGTTATAATCCTCAGTATATATTACAGCTCACGTTACCCTGGCTTTACTTTAGTAATCTCTTTTGGGAATCACTGACTTTCAAGGCTCATAACAGGAAGGCAGCTCCAAAATAGTAGGACCTTATCTATAAGAGAGTCTAAAGTACCGATGTAGGTTATCTAGAATGAGCAGACATACAGATTTAGACTGAGTACAATGACTTCCCTGAGGTTAATTTTTGAAAATTAAAAAAAATCATGGTTATTTAACAAATGCTTGCTGATGGACTTATAGAAGAGAGAATCTGACAAACTTTTGCTTTAACTCTGTTTTTTTTTAAAAAATAAGTCTTCTGAAAATAGGAACTAACAAATTTTTGGAAACAAATATAAAGCACTTTCTCTTTTAGAGACTAAAGAATAACTCCCTCTGTGTTATCATTTACTTAACTGAAAACCTATGACAACTGTTTGCTCATTTTGATTCTCTCTCCCCTCAGAGCAGTCACTGTTCAGACTTAAGTCTCAGGAGGTCTGAGCGTAGGTTTGTGCACATAGTCAATCCAGGAGACTCCAAGCTGTAATTGAGATGCACTCACTGGGTTAGTGCCTCTTTGTTTTAGGGTTAGCAAATGATGGCAAATTTCCATAGTATCCCCTCCTTCCACAAAACTAAGAGCAAAGATAAGCCAGTTCCTTATTTTGAAGTTGACACCCTGATTTCCAGTTTCAGTAAACTCTGGAGGAGACATAAGGTACCAGCTCTTATGGAAACTTTGGAACTCAAGAAGAGTGGACTGAATACTAGGAAACCTTCACTATAGTTTTAACTCTGCCCCTAACCACCATGGGAACTTTAGGTGAGTTACTTCAGCTCTATGGGACTCAGCTTCCTAAGTCATGAAATTATTTTCAAGGTCCCTTTTAGCTTCAGATGTTTTGTGATTCTAACTCTCAACAATCATGGATTTTAGTGATATAGACAAAAAGCAGAAATGTCACAGTTGTACTGTATTTATACTCTGTCAACTCTAGAGTAAAGCCAAACATGCCTGTAAGACTCATATTTTTTAATAACAATTTAATTTGTACTGTTAATGAACATTTTTATAGCTCCATTTGAGCCTTTGCAAACACATCCATAAAACTGGTTGTATTGCTTCAAGTTTATAAAACCCCACTGCATTTTCCAAGAAAGTGGGTATTTATGCAAAGAAATAGCCTAACACATGCCTAACTGCCTATTTCAAAGCAATTATTATTTGTCAATACAGTATCCACTTGAATAGTGCAAAGACAATGCCCCTGGAAAGTCTGGCAGATTCCTGTTGAAGGAACCTCTGCTCTTAGAATCCCATCAGCATTTTCTTTCATTTCTGTCTTAGCATCAAATTTCTGGAAATTCAAGAGTGAAAATCCAGAAGATGGCACTAACTTTCCTGCCATCCAAGAGACCACACTCATTGTTTCATTAAGCTTTCCTGATATTTGTAAAGCCTCCAAAATACAGTTATGTTCATATAGGCATTTTTGCTCTTATTCACTTTTCACTTTGATTTAAATAATACTCACATTTATTTGGAGACTTTTGATGTAACATTCCTGTCTGGTTATAATGACCTATAGCATCAACTCATTTGTATTTTCTTAGAAAACTATCACCTTTTCTCTTGCACCACTGTGGATGTTTACAGAATTACACAAAGCCTCCATGAAGGCTTACAATATAAACACTTTTATCTATGCCAGAAAATGAGCTGTTTATCTGCTTATGGGGCAAGCTCATCTGTGAAGGAATACCATTAGGTGTAGGTAGGCACTCCATTCAAACATGCATTTATTCATTCAGCTGATATTTATAGAGCACCTACTTGGAACCTGGCATTTTATAAAGTGTAGTAATAGTGACTAAAGTATTGAATGACCACTCCCACCCCCATGGAGATGACAGTTCAGAGAAAGAAGATTAATAGATAGATAGATAGATAGATAGATATAGATAGATAGATAGGTGATAGATAGATAAGGATATAGGTATAGATATAGATAATAGTATTACTTTTATGAACAAAAATAGTACAAGGTGCTCTGAGAGGATCAACCATTCCTGTAGAAATGAACTTTAGGTTGGGCTAGAGGGTGAGTAGGAGTTAGCTAAGCAAATGGAAGTGGGTAGAAAGGATTCCAGGATGGAGAAGCAGCCCATGCAAAGGTCCTGAAGTTGGAAGAAAGAGAACACATAAAAAAGTCTGATGTGATCTGAACTCTGAGGCCAAAGGGAAGAGTAGCCAAAATGCAGCTGGAGATGTAGGAATACGTAGCATTGACCTAGACTTTTTTCCAAATAAATAAATATAAATACCTAAACCCTGAACATACCCTCTGTGAGGAATTGAAGGCTCACAACCGCTTCTTTAGTTGGTGATGGCTTCTGTAGTAGTTTCTTGAGCAACAGTGACCTTCCTGGTCTCTGCAGCTCATAGAAGAGGTAGCTTCCAGGGGCTGCAACAGTCAGCAGGTACCACAAAGGTTCCTGGTCCATCTTCTTTTTTCAAAGAGCTCTGGGGCCCCTAGTGACACAATTCCATATGACTTCAGCACCAGGAATAGAGACAGCTGTCAGATGTCCTAGCTGTGCCCTCTAGTGGCAGGTGGAGTGTTACCCAGCTCTTTTGAAAAGGGTAAACTCCCTCTCAGAGTTTGGAAATATGAGTGTGGGGACATATGGGGGTGGGGGGTCGGGGAGGAGAGGAAATTCTACTCTAACAGCCTGTCTTTCTTTCAATTCACCTATGATTCCTTCTATCCACAGTGTTCACAGCAGTTCACATTAATGCTGTGATAAGTCATTTTAAAGTACATTAAAGGTCAAGGGGATCTCAGAGCTCTGCTTGCACACACACTTTCATCCAACCTTTCTATTGTGACTACTCTTACATCATCCTCAGTCTCTTTGGGCTCTGTTTGCTCTATCTCTCCATGACCCATCTCATCTCCTCCTGTAACATAATCTGGGTGAATATCCTTCTTTGATTTAGTGAAACAGTCCACTTAATTCCCTTGGAAACAGAAGGAGCCAAGTACTTTTCTTTTTGGAATCTAGGCATACCACTCAGTTTTACATCTAATTAACTTAAAGCCACAGCACCTAAATCCAGAGGCCATCTTTTTCCTTGTTGATGAGATCTCTCTGCCTAAGCATCCTTTTCCCTCAGCACTTGGCTTTTTGATATGAGATTCCACATGCCATGCTTTAAGAAACTGGGAGTAGGGGAAAGGGGTAGGGCCAAGACCGAAGTGAAATGTAGCCCAGACTCATGGTGTATCTGGTTCCAAAACGGGCAATAATTGGGTAAGAGATTTGTGTTTCCCAAGTGCTAAGAATCTTACATGGAAGAAACAAATATCAAAGAATGGATGCTAATCTTATCAGAGGGACTTTAGAAAAGAACAGGTTGGTTTAAGAGCTTTCAAGGGAATTGTTTTCTCATGGACATAGTGGCCTTTGAAGTTCCTTCAGTGCATGAGTTGTGTCTTCCCTGAGCTATGCCTTAGAGCCATAGTGGGGCCTGGTGCTCTAGGCTGGATACGCTTTACCACATCTTGCTCTGGTCAAGGCATGATCCAAAGATATATATTTACTCAATGTCAAAAGGTTTTACCTAACTAGAACTCCAGCATCACCATCCTTTGATAAAAGGGTGAGGGGTCGATTCTCTTTGTTGGTTTTGTCTGTTCACAGGACACTGGATTTGTTCCACTTCAGGAAGCTGGAGATTCCCAGTTTACAGTACTTTTACAGGAGTGTGGAGGGACCGTATGTCCAGAATCTGCCTCCCCTTTTGTATTTCTGGGTTGACCGTCTGCCTTGTTGTCCACTCTGTACCTGTGAAGCTCTGATCGGTGTCCACGCCTTCTAGCCTGATAAGAAAGAAGTCCTAGAGGAATTTTTGAATGAATCCAGGATCTAAATGGTACAGGGATGATATTCCACTGCACCTAGCCTCTATCACTTTCTTTATATAATGACTTCTTCCTCTGTCTTTTGGAAGGTTTTCAGATCAACCTCTGGAAAATCAGAGGGTGTTAAGTAGGCATATTGTCTCAAAAATATCAAAGTTATTATTTCCTGAGGAATTTGAGTTCTATTGGATAAAGTGGATTCAGTATGTTCTCTTATACCATCGCTGTATATGAGAACATTTGTATGTGTAGGTTGCTGGAAATAGGATTGGAAAGTGAGTCAGTCCTTCCTCAGTTGGTCCATTCTAGATAGGTGTGTACTTTGTTGGACTTTAAGAAGCTATAAACTTTCAAAAGCCTCCATGTAACATGCCTTATTATGGACAATCACTCATATTGGGCTCCAGTTCAGATAGAAAGACCCTGGATCTAAACCAGCTATTCCTACATATGCAATATTTGTCTTTTCCTTAAAGACAGCTAGATTTCCTGACAAATTAAAATCTATTTATGCATAATGAAAAAATAATGCTGAAGTGGCTTTTTTTCAGCCAAGAAATAGTTTTTCAACATGTTATTTTAAGTGTTTTGTTCATTATTATAACCAAGTACCCAGGAGTCCTCACATGAGATATTCCTTATACATTTTAAATGGAAGTAATGTAAAATACTAAAAAAAGAAGCAACTTTTGCAGTGCAAACCTGGGTAAAGTAATCTGTAATTATGTTTTGAGAGAATGGGTTAAGTGGGACTATGTAGAATATAATTTTTAATTTCTCACCAATGTTAATGTGTCTATATATCAAAACTTATATATATATCTATGTGTTTATAAAGTGAGCATGAGGGAAGAGACAATATTTTTGTAAGATGAAAAATTCTGTTTCTCAGTAGCAGAAACAGTAGTTCATGGCTCTTCACAAGGCATCCTTTTTCTCCTGCAGTTAAAGAACCAAAAACATTTTCAAGATAATTTTCATGAGAGGACCTACAGGAGGAAGAATCAAAGGGAAAGCTAACTGTATAGTCGTACAAACTTGCGAGATGCTCAATTACCTATGACTCAGAACCAGTCTCCAATACAATAATGTAGGGAATAGTTGGTGCCCTATGTTGGAAGTGAGCCATCCTGCATGGGATCATGAGAACTCATGGAGTAACATACTAAAATGCTTAGCCATTTCTTCAAGTGATAGAAACATACCATGTTTCTAGTTTTTAAGGATGGCGTGGAATGTGCAGGCTGATCAGAATGTCTTCTTTTAAAGTTATGTTAAAGATAAATTATTGCCAATATTTGCCAATACTAAATTGTAATGTACATAATCAGGGTGGTCTCCTACCACCACCTACTACTAAAGATGACCACAGAGTTGTTACAATTATGCTAATTTCCATCTCAGTTTGTTTGGACCGTTTGAGCAGACGTAATGTCTCCAGTCAGAAGATGGGGATAGAATAGCAGTGTGCATTCTGAAAGCCTTGTTTTCCTTTTCTTCGGGGCTTCATAACCTAGCTAAGCATGATAGCTCTCAGGTGTTGAACTCATACTATTTTCCATACTTTTATTTGTGCCACATATAAAAGCTTTTATTTTATCTTCACGAAAACCCAGTGAGTAAGGTATCATCTCTATTTTCTAGTTGGAAAACAATATGGCTCTAAGGGGTCACTGGTGATAAAGTAGCAGATTTTGGATTTAGCCCTGTGATCTCTGACTGCAAGCCCCATTTTCTTAGTTTCTATGCAATACAGCCTCCAGCAACTACTAGGTTAAGGGAGAGGCGTGAGTTCCTTTTCTGCTTTTCTATTGTTAAGGCAGCACTGCTACTCCTGGAGCACTGCTTTGTAGCAGAAGGAAATGATGTATTTTTGATGTATTAAAATACTAACCCATTTCCTCTGGCTTATCACATATAATACAGGCACTCCAAGTATTGTCAATGAAGTGTATGCTCTAAACTTGTAGGAGAGAAACCTCTATGGGCCACATGTCCCACCAAAATCTTGGTTGTGGCTAAAGAATCAATGAACCTTCACTATTGAAATAGATTTAAATAAGAATATAAACCATATATGTAATTTATTGGGTACTTACTCTATGCGAGGTACTCTCTCTCCCAAGTTACAAAATGGCATAATACAGAAAGAACATCCCTCAGAGAGGTGGGTGTCCTCTTGGTGGAACTCTATGAAAAAGAGTCTAACGTGTCTATAAATATCTGTATGCTTTTCCCTAAACTAGTTAAGAAAGAGTCTGGAGAAAGCATGAGCACACGTAGCCCACCTTGTGGGATTTCACAATATCTGAAATAGAAAAAAAATCCTAAATTTTTTGGAGAGAGAAAAAAATAAAACAGAACAAAATGAGTTAAGAGATGAAAGCCTATTCTGCCCAGTGTATGCCTATGGCCAGTAAAGACATTTTTAGGCATGGGACAACTCAGATAGTTTATCTCTTTTGAACTTTTTTTTAAAAGAATCACACAAATCTATACAACCATAGAAATGAAAATCCAGCTCTAGAGAGGAGGGAGTAAGTTATCCGAAGCAACTGTGAACAGAAAAACCAACGGAATCAAGGCTAAAAAAATAAGTCTAGGTAACCTGGCTGTGAAACAATGTAATAATTAAGGATCTATCACAAAAGGTATCCCCCAAAATAGAAGTATGATACATTCATATTCTAAAATTCTATTTCCCATTTAATAAAGATGATATACCTGGATGTACTAAGAGGTATGCATCTCCAAGATATTTTGTTGACTGGAAAAATACAAAATGCAAATCATAAAATATGACATTATTTATGTAAAATATTTATACATGAAAAAATAGTGAAAATATTTAGAAACAATATACATCAAAAATTTGAGGTTTTACCTTTGGAGAGAGAGGTGGGATTGTAAGGGAACAGGGGTAGAGGATGAAGATAGGCTTTTAATTTTTAGTTCATAAATCCTATAATGTTTAAATGTTTTGATAAACATATATTAATGTATAATTACATGATTAAAATTATTTTAAAAATAGAGGAAATACCCTGTGGAGTAGCTAAGCAGTAACTCTTTCATTTACCAGCAGTAATCTTGGACAAGTCTTTTTTGAGCTTCCATATCTCTGCCTGTAAGCTGAAATAACAATATTGATCTTAAAGTCTGTGTGTGAGTGAGTGAATGAGTGAGTGCGTGTGTGTGGTTTAAATGAAATGCAATGCCATATGTAAAATGCTAATTACAATGTCTGGAATATAGTATGCCCTTAACCAATAGCAGTTAATAGTATGCAACATATATTCAACCTAGGAAATCATAAAACTGCCAAAATGAAGTTGTAATCACAGAGCAAGGCCGTTTTGTTGATTAGTTGTTCACTGATGAGAGATATTGCTTAAGCATCAGATTATCTAAAATTTTTGTTTGGCTTAAATACTCATACAGTTGATGAAATAAATACATGATTTTCAAAGTAATCTTGAGATAATTTATATTGAACAGTAATAGATCAACAGTAAATGTGTGGTTTGGTAGAAATTAAAAGGCATCTTATTGCTCTTTTGTAAAAAGAGATATGCAAACATCTGGAAGCACCTCTAGTTGGAGATGTACATGTAAAAGAGTGAAATGTTTGTATAAAATCTCATAAGGCCAGGAGCATAGTTGAGGTGGCAGTGAAGTTTATTTTTCCAAAGTGATGCCTTTCAACAATATTTTAAAAGATAATATATTGACATTATGATTGTAAGCCTGCAATGAAAAGATGTTAGAGAAAGCAGTGCGAAAGCATGGCCCTGAGGTATATAAAGGAGGAGCTAGATCAAGGCATTGCAACTTCTTATATGCTTACACTCCCACCAGTCAATAGTAGTCTTTTCTCCCCAGCTCCACAGACAGGTCCTGCCCCAGACATGCTCCCTTCATGTTAGATCCTAGCTCTGTCTTTGTTTACGGTTGAAGAAAATGACCCTTCTCTTTGCACCTATATTTGAATGTTCTCAAAAGAAACATATGCTTTAAAATGCATATACCTAATCATGTTGAGTCTTTATGATTCTCATTGTTTCTAAAACAGTTAGGCAAATCACATAATTTGTGGAAATGGTATCACTGGATTAGTGGGTCAACTCCTTTTGAGTGGGCAGGCATTGGCCACTTTTGCCTTGGAAAATTATATTCAGTTAGGAAGTATCTTTGGTGTTTTCACTGTTATAGGAAAAATTCCTCTTCGTAGCAAAAAAGGTTCACGATGCTTTGCCTTTTTGGAATTGAGTTAATTAGAAATTGTCAGATTTTTCTTTTGGTCTCATTTTATGCCATAGTCTTTGCCACCTCTGTTATCATACTGATATACTGATGTGAAAGGATCTTTAGGTGACTTTTAAAAAGGAGCTCTTTTATTATGTTTGTAAAATCAATGGTACAGGGTGTTCTCAGTATAAGGTTTTTTTTTTTTTTTAAATGGTATTGTTTATTCAGTAAGGCTCAAAATCTATTTCAATTTTATGTGTACATTTATGTGTTTCAAAAATGAAAATTCTTAAGATGTAAGCAATATAATAGAGTGAGAAAGCCAAGGATTCCTGATTGCATCTGAGAGCAGATGTGTTAAGCTTGTTGCTCTTCTTTCTCATCTTACATCGTCTCTTTGCCACTACTGAAACTTGCTTCAAGAAGGTCCTTAGTAGTGAATTCAAAATCAGGAGGCTTCTTTTCAAGTGTTTATATTTTTTTTTTAACTTGTTACTTTTGTATTCCTTACAGATGCAAGCAAACTCATTAATTCGCAACTTTTTCATGCTCCTGCTTAGCCAATAAATCATCAAGTTGAGTTAATCCTACCTCTAAAATATCCTTTATATCCATTTTTTCTTTCTCTTTTTCTCTGCCACTGCCTTGGTTCAAGCTCATTTACTTTCTCAAATGAAGTACTGCAATTTGTTATTTAACTAATTATTCCCTGAAGTTCTCTCCCTACCAATCCACCTTTCAATGTCCAATCGGTGCTTCTTCTACAGCCAGGATGACCTACTTAAAAGCAAAACATGCTGAAATTTAGGGATTCCCCCTTATATATAATAATAATTTTAAATGCCTTCACAAATTGACCCTAGAACCTTTACAATTTGACCCTAGCCTACCTTCTTCAGGTTCTACTGACTTCTTGCAACCTCTTCTTCTCTTTATCCTCCCAGTCAACTCTCCCTAATGTTCAGAGGTAAGGAACAATTTTCCATTCTTACGTTTGACACGTCCCGTCTCAACTTTTTACTTTTACATAGTATGTTCCTTATACTTAGGAGAACTTCTCTGGCCTATTCACTATCTGTCGAAGTTCTTAACCTCTTTTTTATCTCCCAGGTCTGAGTATCATCTCCTCTGTTACATCTTCTCTACCTTTTAACTTTGACTATGACTCCAAGAATATCGTACATAGTGTTGGTTACATCACACTGCTCTTTGCTTAACTGAGTTCACTATTAGATTTTGAACATCTTGAGGGCAAGAACCATGTCTCATTTACCTTTATATTACTATTATTTTACTGAATATTAGCAGAATCTCACTATATAGTTATTGAATTAATAAGACAAAATGAATCAGTGTTGTGTATACTGAACAGATCTGGGGACTTTCCTAAGGACACTCCCTGATTTTTTATGACTGATATTCTCTTTTAGACATTGCCCTGAAAGGGAAGGGAAGAGAGAATAAGAATATTCAAGGCAGTGTTGATGACTACAACCTGCTTTAACTCTGTACCCAAACTGAGATATTCCAGAGAGGTTTCTTGACTGTCTGCACCACTGGAAGCCGTTCACATCACACCATTGAAGGCTAATAAATTCATTGCATTTGATAGTTGAACAGTTTAATAGATGAACTTATGCTCATGTCTTATTAACCTGAGTTTTACTATCTACTCAACTTGTTATGTTTTTAGATTGTCACAGCAGCACTTTCAAAAGTATACATATTTTTTAATTGTTTGCTTTAGGTTTTTGGTTATATAAAAGGGAGATTTTCTTATAAAGATACCCTTTGCTCTCAAATCCTATTGTAAGTTATTCATTTGCATAAAATATTACCCAGTGGAATTCAGAGATAAAATGTTTTAGGATGATGATAGTTAGAAATACTAATGATGAACACTCATCGTGTCCAGGTGACTGTCCTTTAGTGCTTTAAATGGAGTGTCCTATTTAATTATCAAAACAGCCATGTGAGGGAAAGCGGTATCATTCTCCTACTCTGTAGAAGAGAAAAACAGAAGTGTAAACAAGTTAAGCAACTTGCCCACACTATACAGCTGTGAAAGGATCACAGCCTGGATTGGAATTCAGGGTGTCAGACTCCAGGGTCATAATCACTATAGCTGTGGAGAGTATAATTTAGAAGTAAATTTCTATTCTACCTGAAAATCAGAGGTTGTTCTGCTATCAGAATCTTAGCATCCTCTTCAATAGATTGGTTCTTTCTCATTGAAATCTGACACTTCCCTTTTTTTTTTTTACTCCCTATATGCTGCTGGTAAATGCACTCTAAATCCCTTTTCACTTCTTCTCTGGGACAATTTCATTACTGCTTCATGAGTCAGTGCACCATGATGCATCTCATTACAGCCCCTCTCCTTGATCAACTGTGTTGATGATGAGATACAAGTACCAAGCCATCACCAAATGCGTGCTTGTATTTATTCTTTTTGCCACCTGAAGAATGGGAAACTGTCTATGTAATTCTAGAGACTAGGATATGTATTCATTTCTTTTATACTAAAGATAAATATAGAGGCTGCAATAAGAACAATGCCTATAGAATTAGGCAAGTACAGATTTGGATGTTTGACCAATTGATTAAATTTCATTGAAACAAAACAAACAAAGACAAAAATAAACTCTAAAATCAAAAGATCTGCACTACTCTTGTCAGTTAATGTTTGTCTTCCTAGATCACATTTTAAATCCCTTAATGGAAAAAATTGTCTTATACAGTATGTTTCTTGCTAATAATGGGTGATCATAAACATGTTATTTTGTTTTGACCAGATAAAATATACTACAGCCTCCTTGCCAAACTAACTTTCCTTATGTGACTGTGGCATGGACTACCAAAAGCCTATAGAACGTCAGTTGACATATTTCTGAGAATCATACTATTATAAAGCTTATGGTAATCTTGAAGTAAAAAAGTAACATAATCATTTGTAAAATTTTATTTTAAAAGTGTTTGGATTTTGGTGCTGAGAAGTAATTACTTTAGTGTGATTTATGTTTGAATTTAATTTGCTTTATTCATGTTAGGTGGCCTTTTTCTCGTCAAATGTTTTTATATAGTCTTTCTGTCATGTTTAGTGGCTTTTATCCACCTACACCCCCTCTCTCCCATCATTGTATGCAATAGAAGTGGTACTTTATCACGGCCTAATAAATATTGGCTAGGTGCTGAAGGTACTTTAATTCCCAGCCTCTGAGAAAGGGCTTGGATCTTTGTGTTGGGTGTTCTCAGATACAGAGATGTAAACGCCATTTTTCTGTTCCGTTTGCAGGTCACATGTGCCAATTTAACAAACGGTGGAAAGTCAGAACTTCTAAAATCAGGAAGCGGCAAATCCACACTAAAGCATATATGGACAGAAAGCAGCAAAGACTTGTCTATCAGCCGACTCCTGTCACAGACTTTTCGTGGCAAAGAAAATGATACAGATTTAGACCTGCGATATGACACCCCAGAACCTTATTCTGAGCAAGACCTCTGGGACTGGCTGAGGAACTCCACAGACCTTCAAGAGCCTCGGCCCAGGGCCAAGCGAAGGCCCATTGTTAAGACGGGCAAGTTTAAGAAAATGTTTGGATGGGGTGATTTTCATTCCAACATCAAAACAGTGAAGCTAAACCTATTGATAACTGGGAAAATTGTAGATCATGGCAATGGGACGTTTAGTGTTTATTTCAGGCATAATTCCACTGGTCAAGGGAATGTATCTGTCAGCTTGGTGCCCCCTACGAAAATAGTGGAATTCGACTTGGCACAGCAAACCGTGATTGATGCCAAAGATTCCAAGTCCTTTAACTGTCGCATTGAATATGAAAAGGTTGACAAGGCTACCAAGAACACACTCTGCAACTATGACCCTTCAAAAACCTGTTACCAGGAGCAGACCCAAAGTCATGTGTCCTGGCTCTGCTCCAAGCCCTTTAAGGTGATCTGTATTTACATTTCTTTTTATAGTACAGATTATAAACTCGTACAGAAAGTGTGCCCCGACTACAACTACCACAGCGACACACCTTACTTCCCCTCTGGATGAGGATGAATGTAGGGGTGAGACTGAAGCCTGAGGAATTCAAGGTCACATGACAGGGCTGTTACCTCAAGAAGAAGGTCCCATCTGTTGCCTGGAATGTGTCTACACTGCCGCTCTCGTCAACTGGCTGCAAATACGCTCGTGGAAAACAATCTGATGTAATTTCTGCCCAGTCAGCTTCATCTCTCAGTATAGTTGTAAATCACCACAGATTCTAAAGCCACACTTGAAGACATGCTGTCACACACAGATGTACACAGACACACTCTCATATACATTTCAGCTGGCATCCGTCATGATTCCTGTCAAGAGGGCTTTTGTTGTCTGACTCATAATGGTTCAGGATAAACGATCATCAAGCAAAAGGATTAACTAGACAGTGAATGGTTTTTAGCACTTGCTGTTATGGAAATCTCCTTTTAAGTCTTGAGTACATGCTAATCAATAATCCCCACTCATGCATTTCTACTGCTTGGAGTAGCTGTACTGGTAAATACTACTGTAGGAGTATATGCTTGTTAAAATGGAAAAAAAAAATGTGTCTTTAGAGCTCAGTATTCTTTATTTTATGAACACAACAAGTGTAGTAACTTTTTCCAGCATTCACTAGGCACATTCAAGGTGATACAAGATGGCTCTTTTTTCTGTGGAGGGAGCCTGTTCTCAGTAAAGATGAGCAAACGTTTGGAATTTACATGTGGGCAGACACTGGATTACAGCTTTCATCACCAATCATTGGACTTTTGCAAAGTCGAGACCAGCTAAGGTTGCTTAAAATAAGTTCTGATCATTATATAAGAAGGGAAATGCCTGACAGACACCATGTAAGTTATAAGTGTCTGTCTTATCTTTACTACACATATTGTAACAAATTCAATATCCTAGTCTTCATTTGTATGAATGGTTTGTATTGTACATAGTTTAACCAAGTGTTATTTGAGCTGCTTATTAATATTAACTATGTACTTGTCTCTCTGCTTGTTATTGGTTAAAAAAGAAAAAAAAAGGATATGAGGAATCCATTCTATCAATGTAGCTGTGAACCACATTAAAAAGACAAACTTAATGTACAAAGCATTTATTCAGCTCAAGTATTGTTGAAAGCTATACATATACAACATTACAGTCTGTCGTATTTAGATATTTTATTTCTGGACAAATGAAATGTATATAAAAATAAAATGCTTAAAGTTGAGTTTCAATATGTACTTGTGTAAGATGGTGATTTAAATGGTTCTGACAAGAAGGATGTGTTGGAATACAGTCATGGTTTTGCATCTGATGTCTCTAAATTTGTACAGAACTATCTAAATTGCTATTAGTTGCCCAGCCAAAACAACTTAGGAGTTTAAGTCTCAAAACTGGGAAACAGTTGTGGCATTCAGTATTACATATATTTTTGGTTTGCTGTCATGCTAGTTGTTCAAGAATAACAAAAATCAATGAACATAAGGAGATGATTGAGGTCTCCTAAATTAATTATAGCTAGTTGTTGTTTTCCTGTACAGCGTCTTTATTTAGCAGGATACTGAGAAGAAGGTAATTTTTTTTTTCCTTAAAAGAAAGCCAAGATGTCTGAAGATTGTGGCTGACTTTCCCTGATTCTACTGTATTGACTCAACTGAGAAAATTACAACAGCAGTGAAGGGCTTCTATGCTCAATTTACGTATGGCAAAAGGGATCAATTTATCTATATAGCATTATTTTGGGGCATTAAGCTTTACTTTTTAAAACTAATTACCATACACAATCCCAGCAAAATAAACAGAAGAAGAAATATGTAAAGTAATAAACCATATTTAAGGTCACAAATTGGGGATTGGGATATGAAAAGTCTCAAAGGTTAACCAAAGAAGTCAAATTAAGAACATTCACCCATTCTCATTTTCCCTTCATGCTTCATAGGGGTAAGTATGTTTTCATACAGAAAATAATAGACGTTCTACAGGGAACCCAATACCACAGAGTTCTAAAGTGAGAACTCAATGACTGATTTGACTGAAGAGTCTTCAATTGCCAATTAAAGACACATCATTCTGTTAAGTGTCCATCTCTCAAAGTCCTCCAACATAGCTAGACGACCATTTATATCAATGTATTAATTAACTTGCTGTGGAATTTAGAAGCTGATGTTAGAACAGACTTCTCTGGCACAATTGGCAGGAAGAGCTTCTTGAGTCCCAGCTGCAGAACATATTTTCCACAGATTAAACCTTGTTATTCTGGGGTTTATTTATCAAAGTGATCACTTAGGAGTCAGTTCTCTCGTAACAAAAAGGAGGATAAGTAAGAAGGCAAAAATCTTTTTTTTTTTTTTTTGGATCATTTGATTAGTGGCCCGTGACTTTCATTATGTGGTGTAATCTGTCCTGTAATCCAGCATTCAAGATAAGATGAAAATATGTTTCAGAAAAAAAAAAAAAATATGCTTCAGTCTTCACCCATCTGCCCTACTCTCCAAAGTCCTCATGAAATATTGCTTTTACATTTTTATAAACATATAGAATGCAGCTAACTAACAATGCATTGAATTATTTTTCTGTAGTCTTTCTTTAGAAGAAAAAAGGAGAAAATTAGCAAATCCCTAATGAAGATTTCAATTTTTAAAAATTTAAACTTTTAAGACTTTTTCCGGGCCTGTACTCAAATATCCCTAACTCCTATATCATCAGCACCTCCATCTCTGATATAGAAAAGTCATGATGATACAGAACTTTGATTCAAAAGATAATTTATTTGTATCTAATATACTCCTTCTGTTTTAGAAAAGGAAGAGGATGAAGAAAGATGACGAATAAGAAAATTCAAAGGTTCAGATTAAAAACTTTACTAGGCCAACTTGTTGCTTCAACAAACTGGTTAGTTAAGTTTTAGTTATGCTAGAAAATCATTTGTTATTTGGAAAAAATAAACTTAAATCTGCCCTAAGGAAATTGCTTTTTCTAGAGTCTTAAATATTCTTTTGCACCTTTGCTAAGATATAGAAAAAAAGTCAAGATGGAAATAGATAGCACCTGATGCAAACATGGGTATGTCATCATTTATTGTTATTTTCAGAAACATTTTAGTAAAATTGAAATTATTATAAAGAAATGATTATTGCAGCTTCTCTCCTCATGGAAGAAAAATGATACAAGTTACTGGTTTATCTATTTATGATAAAAACAATGAATTGTCATGGTATGGTTTCAGTTGGGCATTTTGGGGTCCATGACTCCTGTGAGAATTTCTCTGCATGAGTAGAAGGGGCATAACTATTAATAGTACAGTACTAAAGTTCTGGAAGTGATTATTCTGGAAGTAACTGAAATACTTGTTAAATTTAAAACTGTGGACAGGAATCTTCAGGTTCCTACATTTCAGCAATAAACTGTATTTTTGCACAGATAGATTAAAAAAATCATGAGAAGCCTGAGAAAGTGTTTGTCTTTTCCCTTTTCCCCACTGCTTTACATGTAAGAAGCAGCTTAACCAATATAAACAGCTCTTTGGAAAAACAATTTGCATCTCCACCATCAACTCTGAATGACAAGTTTTAGCCGGAAGCAAATTCAAATGGCTGTGTTTATTAACTTTGGAAAGACTTGGTTGATGTACTAGTTTCAGACATTTATTGATATTCAATTATCAGTCTTTTTATCTAGTTTATATTTATTTTTATCTTTATATTTTTATTCAAATAAAATGAAAATCAGTAGATCAAAAATTAAAAATTTAAACACATTAGTTTGCATAAAAAATATTACTATTTACCTAGTTTGTAGGTGACAGAAATTGCGGACCTTAACAGTCAGAATTGAATCCTGAAAAACTGATTGCTAGGTCAGCTTTTCTCAGGAGTCCCATGCATATCAAAGAATGATTTCAGGGCTTGGGAGCATAAGGAAAACAGTCCTTCTCAATTTAAAATTGTGGTGTATCATTGCTTTTTATATCCAGTACTATCAGAAATACTTTTAAGTAACAAATTTACAGTTACTTTTATTTTTACTAGGATGGCAAAGAACAGAAATCCCACGAGAGTTTTAGTTTCAATATGTTTGTGTGAACAAAGTCTAGAGAAATCACCTAAAATTAGGAGAGTACTTGTGCCAAGTAGCTGGCCAAGTGTCCCAAGTTTGATGGAAAGCAGTTTAATATTTATAATTCTGCATTTAGAGGATTATGCCCTTTATTACTGCTGTATTGCAGGATGACTGTAAAGGCCCTAAAGGCAATGGATACAGAGACTTCCTTTCATTGGCTGTAGTGGCTGTTATGGTTGGAGGTGCCAAGTGTACATTCTCCCAAAATTAGACATACAGCCAAATCTCTGTTCACATCATCCTCACCTGACAGTTGCTGGATTTCTATTTCCTAATTCTGTGTAAGGGGCCTCAATAGACAACTGGAATTACTGATTTCTGATACTCAAATTCCTTGACCCAAACATATGTGTAAATTTGGCCATTGAGAGAGTGACTATTTAAAGAAATAATGCCAGAAAGTTGTTAGAGGGCCTCTATTGTCAAATAAGTATTAAATATATATGTATGTATATGTAATATACATATATATCTACCATTGTTTCTGTTACTGCCAAAATTCACTTTGCCAATTTTCTGAAATCCAGTTTTATTATTACAATTAATTTCTTTTCTGCATTTTATAAAAGTTTTTGGTAGAAGGCAAAAAAGAAATTGTGTACAGTGTAAGACAGTAGTCCGGTTTTTATTCTTTTACATATGGTTGTCCAGTTTTCCCAACACCATTTATTTAAGTTTTTTCCTAAAGAGTTTTTATTTGTATGCTTTTAGAGCTATTTTTGGAGTCATTTTGTCTTTTAGAAGCTTCTCTGTATGATCAAAGACTGCATTCCATTGTCTCTGGGAGGTTTGAGATTCTCTCTTGTCAAGAATGTGCCTCTTTTTTTTTTTCCTTTTTTTTTTTTTTTTTCTTTTCTTCTACACATAAATGTACAAAACCAACACGTTGTACACCTTAAATTGACACAAAGTTATATGTCAAATACATTTCAAGAAAAAAGAATCTCTCTTGGCTTTGTCCTAACCTTTCTGACCTTGCTGCCAACCTATAGCCTAGTTTCTCACATGCTTTTGCTCCTAAAATTTCACATTAGTCTAGGCTTTTCTCCCTTCTAATCTGCTCTGCACACCCGGGCTGAGTTTATCTGCCTAAAACACTACTTTTATCATGAAACGCTCCTGCTCAAAAACTAACACCAGCTCCCATCTCTACCCCATAAAGTCCAAATTCTTGGTAATAACAGCTTCCACTTTAAAAACCTATTGTGCACATTATGTAATTCTCCCAACAACCTAACAACTAGAATGTCAGACTTTTTGCTTTCTAAATAGAACAAAAAGGACTGCAGCATTTGCCTGAGCTGGGAGGGGAGAGGGAAAGCACCTCTGAACTGAGACGTTACAAGGATAACACAGTTAAAGCATCCAAGCGGCAGCTCCTTCCCTTACGATGATTTTTACAACACCTCACAATCAACTAAAGAGCAATCGACATCTGTAGATATGTTAGCTGAACTATTTTTACATCAGTTGAGAGAAAGAATAATAGCACTGAAAGAAAAAACTGTTATATTTGCATTTCAGAAAACCAAAACCAGGAGTCAACCAGAAAAGCTTAAGAGAAACAGTGCTCTTCGCTCACCCACTGTAGGTCCAAGTTTCCTCTATATATATATATATATATATATATATATATACAGTTTTGTCACAAAATAGAAAATTTGAATTATACCAGTCTGAAATGCAGTCGTACAACAACAACAATAAAATATCATTTCATCTCAAAATTTGAAAAGCATGAATTAAAAATTCGTCAGTAGGGCTTCCCTGGTGGCGCAGTGGTTGAGAATCTGCCTGCTAATGCAGGGGACACGGGTTCGAGCCCTGGTCTGGGAAGATCCCACATGCCGCGGAGCAGCTGGGCCCGTGAGCCACAACTACGGAGCCTGCGCGTCTGGAGCCTGTGCCCCGCAACGGGAGGGGCCGCGATAGTGAAAGGCCCGCGCACCGCGATGAAGAGCGGTCCCCGCACCGCGATGAAGAGTGGCCCCCACTTGCCGCAACTAGAGAAAGCCCTCGCGCGAACCGAAGACCCAGCACAGCCAAAAATAAATAAATAAAAAAAAATAAAAGTAGCTATAAAATTTAAAAAAAAAAAAAAAAAAAAGAATGTGCCTCAAGGTAGACTTATCCAAATTAAAGTTTCCAAGTGGCCACTACAATTTCAAATTATCCAAAAGTTCACCCATTTTCCAAAAAGGCACAAGATTCTGATCCATAGGGGGTATACATATAGAAAGCAGTTTTTCTGAGCGAGATGGAGAAAAAGTTTTAGACCAGGTGGAACCCATCTTTGCATTTAGATTCCCTG
The DNA here is from genome assembly GCF_009873245.2 of Balaenoptera musculus. NCBI lineage: Eukaryota > Metazoa > Chordata > Mammalia > Artiodactyla > Balaenopteridae > Balaenoptera > Balaenoptera musculus. Next base: position 63,606,921 of record NC_045793.1, read on the forward strand.
AGAGATCATAACTACAAGGGGACCTGTTTCTTAACAGCTGTTCCGAAACACCGGGACTCACATGTTTTCCTCACTTTCGAACAGAATGGGGTGACTTAACCAAGAAGCTTTAACAAACAAAATAGAGGTATGCACAATAAAGTGGGACAGCTCAAAATGCAAAGGCAGCAGAGCCTGGACCCAAGAGAGAATTACCCTCAAATTCCAGGGTTGACGAGAAAGCAGTGAACTCAGTGGACTCTGTAGGTATCAGCATGAGTTTGCTCACTAGCCTCAGAGCCATACGGGGTCTTCTTTGGATTCCACTCTTAATGCTATGAACTGGTAAATGTTCAGAAATAACAGAAGTAAGACCAATAAATCCCTGAAGTAGTAATTAATAAAAGTTTATTGTGCACTAACCAAAAGGGCAGTTTGCGAACTGGCAGCACTCAAACCAGCACATGGAATGAGGCTCAGGAGTCCATTGTTATAAAGCATCTTATGTAGTGAGAACGCAGTGACTGTTCCTCACAGTGACTGGTTATAACATTTGAATTCTCTTCAATGATAGGGCATTGGTTAGTGGTTACCTCATATCAATTTTGGGAAACGGTTTAAGTTTTGTCTATGATTTCCAGAGCCATAAGCATGAAATGACTCAGGTCAAGCTAGTGTTGCAAAATAAGCTAAATTAAGGTTTGTTTGGATTACTTAAGTGGTTTTGCCTGCTCAGGGAATTTTCAAGCCTGGTCTCCATTTGGGTTTGATTTTAACAAACAAACAAAAAAATGGCTCCTGCCTGGTTTACTGAACATGGTGCCCACCAGCCTCCATTGCCAGAGGAGATCCCAGAAAGCCCCTGCCCCTCAGTCCACCTGCTTTAAAATTAGCAAATAAGCTTCTTTCACACAAAGTATGGCGCTTTTCAAAGGGCTGCTTCTGTGCTGGGCACTGTGGCAGGTGAGTCTGTATGCGGACCCTTTAAGAGCCGTTCTTCCGTGGCCGCAGCCCGTGGGTCTCGTGCTCACGCGCATGCGCTCTCGAGATTTTTTCCAAGCGAGGGCTTTTAAGGGCTTGTCTCTCAGGTGCAGGTCTTAATAGTAAGCGTACGCGCCGTGGAGTAGGACTCCCTCGGTCCTCAGGGAGAAGCTTCGGGTTCTGAGCTCGCTTAGATTGTGGGTCACCGTGGAGAGACTGTGTCTCAGCCTTCTACCAGCGTTGATGTGGTTTCCCTCTGTCTGCTCGCCCGACGTGCAGGAGCGGCTCCACGAGTTTTGGGGTTTTTTTCTCAGAGAAAATCGTTCCCTATGTAGCTGTCGACTCAGTTTGTCCGTGCGAGGAGCCGAGTTCAGGATCTGTGTTGCCGTCTGAGCCGCAGTGCCTCATAAACTTTTTACGTGAGGTAAGCAGTTGTTACTCTCTCTTACTTTCTTCTCCCAAACGAGAAAGGAGTGCAAGTTTCTGATAATGGCTAATAGTTGTTGAACACGTAAGGATGAGCCCTTGACTGTGCCAGGCCATTTCCGTGTGTCCCCTCACTTAAGCCTCGCAGCTTTACGAGGTTATAAAGACTCTTCCTAGGCCTCCCTTGCCGTGAAAAGTCTGATGCTTGGAGACATGGAGTAACTTCGCCCAAAGCAGTGCAACTCGTGATACATCCAGGAGTCAAATCCCACCTTCAGGACCCCAGAGTCTGACTTTGAAACTGCTACTTCTCTCTGTTACTCTGTGAAAAAAATGTATATGCAAAATTAGCACATCTAATATGAACCTATAGTATAATTATATAAAAAAGAGATGAAAACTTCATTGAATCCATTTGTTTTTCTTCAGCGGCTTGCTGTTTCTCTTACTTTTCCAGGCCCCTCAGAGTCCCGTGTGGCTCGGCCAGTTGCCTCTGCGGTGGATGGGCTGCCCAGGCCAGCCAACCCGTTGTGGTCCCCCAAACTCTGTGTGTGTGTGTGTGTGTGTGTGTGTGTGTGTGTGTGTGTGTGTGTGTGTGTGTGTGTGTGTGTGTGTGTGTGTGTGTGTGTGTGTGTGTGTGTGTGTGTGTGTGTGTGTGTGTGTGTGTGTGTGTGTGTGTGTGTGTGTGTCCATCCGTCCTTTCAGGGAAATCCTGTATGTTTAGGAAATTTCCGACCATGGTTTCCATTTTTCCTCAAAAATGAGTCAAGTAATTTTAATATGGTTTTCCGTCAACTTTTTGTATCATTTCATAATGTGTCTTTTTGCCCTTCTGCTCTAGGTTTTCAAGTTTTTTTCTCACAGAGGGAAACCAAAAACATTTTATTTTCTATGTAAAGCTTAGTGGATGGGGAGATTGGGAAGGATTGCTCCATCTCCTTTTCTGACATACTTTGTTTTTCTTTTGCTGCCTCTTATTCTTGAAACAAACACACCAAAAAAATTGTAACAGTTTTCTTGCTTTAATTCCTCAAGTCTTTTAAAGGCCCAGCTCTAAACACAAAAACAGGGATTAGAATACTCTTAATACCCTGGTCCTCTGCCTATAACAGTGATATGTGTTCCTCTTTTTTTCTCTTACTCATGTTTTGCTCATGTTCAAAATTAGCATACTTTGAGAGAACCTGTAAGTGGAAAGGCAAGTTATACTCCATTGGTTTAACTGGGCTCCTGCTGACATTCTATCATGTCGTAAATAACTTATGAGCCGTCTCTTCATTGTTAACTGAGCCTGAGCTCCACCTTTTCATTTTTCCACAGATTTTAGGGAAAAATCAAATGTATCATTAAAATAACACTTGTGTTTAAATCTGTAATATTTATAATATTTTACTCTACGTAAGTTATGAAAACTAAGGGATGAGTTGAGTTTACAAATATAGTTCTTCATTTTCTTGAGTTCACAGGTTTTTCCTTCCCTCCCTTTCTCCCTTCCTTCCTTCCTTTCTTGGTATTTGCCAGCTATTTCTCATGCAGGGCCTTTTGAAGTACATACTCCCAACCCCTCCATACATGCATTTACTTCTTTGGACCACGTGGGCTCTCCTTGACATAGGCAACTACAGCTTTCTACACTCAGTACCCTGCTGCTCCTGCGAGGTTTTTTTTTTTTTTTTTTTTTTAAATTTAGCAGAGTTATTGGGTTTGACCAAAAAAAGTGTTTGTTGCTTTCTTTTCTTTTAGCTTGAGTTAAGTATATAAAAAGGGAGACCTTGGAGCATTAGAGCACAAATTCTACTTTATATATAATAGAAAAAGTTAAGATTATACAGAGCCAGTTCCTCCATACTCATTTCTCACACTCAGAATAGGTGCTCCTTGTTTACAATGTGAAGAAAAGGAATTTACTCGTGGAAGGCAAGATTATAAACACCAGTATGATTCTGGGAAAGAGCCTCGTGCTCTCGGGCTTTGTTCTGAGAATAGAAATACATTGGGATGGAATCTAGGGAAGCTGGAAGTCTTGCAGCAGAGTTGAGATCGCTGTGTGGAGTATCTAGGCCATTGGGAATGGGGTATAAAAAGTGTCATGAAAACAACAGAAAATTTTCCTTTGTTATCTAAGAGTGGTATAAACTTGACAGAGCCCAGTAAACCCACAAAGCCTTGAGTTTGGGACGGGATTGGCAGGAGCAATCTACCAGGCCTGACTGCTGGAGCCCAGATGGACGTGTGTCTCTGGGAGGCCGGTGTGGGCTGATGAGGAATGAGAATCAGGTGTCATCTCTTGCCAACACCATGTGAAAGTTTTTTGTAACTTTGGGAATAGGTTGGAGAGCCCCTAGATAGACTTAAATTGGCTTCAGTTGGCTGAGATTTTAGTGTTCTCCATATGGTAGAATTTGGGCTTAAGATAAAAATTAAGTTGTAGAAAGGTAAAAATTACATCTATTCCACAGTTGATTATGTGACTTGAAATTAACATCTGCTAGATATTTTCATTCATTTGATAGAAGGTGTTGATATCTGTTTTGTGGAAGGTGCAGTCCTAGCACACTGATTCTGAAACAGACGTGGTTTAATCTAGAGATACCTATACTGAAGGACAAAGTAATTTATTAAAATGCAGGAGGATTTTGTGACCTATATGAAGATTTCCATCCAGTATAAATCTTTAATTTTATATTGGCTTAAATAACCTTTATAAATAATGGTTTTGGATAAAAGGGATAGTTATAGAGATATGAAGGAGATGGTGAAAAGGTAAATATTTTCAACTCAGACCTTTAATTATTCTTTTTATCCTCCCTTTCTCAGTCATGTTTTTACAGGTTGTGAATAAATATAGAGCTTATTTCCAAGCACTGGCACACTGAAAGGAATAGAATGTTGAGGATATTTTACAGGGCCCTGTCAAGGGAAATGCCTGGTAGTGGGAATAGAGCTCAACCTAACTCAGGCTTCAAGTCTAAAACTCTTTCCATTACACTGTAATTATACTTTGCCCACTCTTCTTAGGAGCTCCTGCTTGTATATTTGTTAAAAAAAAAAAAAAAAAAAAGTGTTTCTAGAACTAGAGTCATGGTTTACAAGTGTGTTCCAAGAATCCCTAAATTTCCAAAGAGGTGCCTTCTGAGCCTTTAGAGTGGGACATGGAGGCCAAGGAGGGGTGGTACTGAGCCATCTGCTTAACTTTTCACTCAAGTATTCACTTATTCATTTGACACAGATTTATAGAATGTCTGCTATGTGTCATGCATTGGTATAGGTCCTGAGGATATATCAGTGAACAATACAGACAAGGTCCCTGCCCTCAGGCAGCTTAGAATCTAGTGGAAGAAGAAAGCATTCACTAAATGAATATATGGTATGTCTGGTGGTAATAAATACTATGAAGACGAACGAAGCAGAGAGAGGGTGTAGAGGTTTATTAGGTTTTTTCTTTTTTTTTTATATTGGTGGTTTGGAAAAGTGGCTCATATATGGTGACATTTGAAGACAGTGATGGAGGTAGTCATATGGATACCTAGGGCAGGAGCATTCCATGGACAGGGAAAAGCAGTTGCAAATGCCTGAGTCAAAGGCTGGCTTGGTGTGCTTTTAAGGAAAGGCAAAATGGTTAGAGTGACTGGAACAGAGTTAGCCCTGGAGGGAACCTTTGGAGGGTTTAGAGCAGATGAGTGACTTGATGTGATTTATGTTTTAAAAGGACCACTCTGACTGCAATGTGGAGAACGGAATATAAGGGAGGCCAGGTATGAAGCTACTGTAATAGAGCAGGTGGGAGATGATGGTGGCTCAAATTTAGGACATAGGGTAGCAATATTGGCAGTCAGAAATCACCAGATCCTGGATATAGAACCTAGAATTGACTGATGGACTGGTTCTGATGTGTGAGAGAAATCAGTGATGCCTTCTTTATTTTTTATCTTCAGGTTACATATAAAGATAGGTGCTTTGTAGAAACATTTTAACACCTGCTTTGAAATTAGCTGGAAGTTACAAATAAGCATGCCCCTTCTGATTTTGATTAACTAATAAGTTTGTTCTATCTCTTTGGAACTGTGGAAGGGAAAGGAATTCATTTTATATTTTGAAAAGTCCATATACTTTGTGCATTCTGACAGTCACTTTATTGCTCTTAAAAGCATTGTGAGGTTTGATGTTTCTTTCTTTAGATGTTGCATTTTAAAATTACATGAACTCTTTCATATAGTATGACTTACTTGTACTGATCCATTGTGAAAATCTGAGGGAAATATGCTTTGATGTAAATTGGAGGGAACAAGTAAATAGAAAAATGTACCTGTAACTTCTTCATGTTCACTTTTAAGCTCAATTAATGTCTAAGCAGACCTACATATAATCTGCAAGTAGCGTATGGGTTCCAGAGCTGACTTTTACAGAGGCCAAGAAATTCCACCAATTGTATATATATTCTTTTTTTCTTGGAAGAAAGATCCAAATTTCCATCATATTTACAAAAGTTTTTGAAAGTAAAAAAAGTTCAAGAACAACAAAATTGGGTAATAAGAAATTATGAACTGATAGGCCGAACCGATGTTAACAACAAAAGGAAATTTTGAAAGATGTTATGGAACATTACTTAAAAGTGAATCTGTTTTATACTTAACCACTTGCAATTTTAAAAATACTTTTGATATGGCTAGAAAAAGTTTTCATTTTAATATTTAACCTCTGAATAAAAATTGAAAAACTAATAGTTTAAACTTTTAAAATATTACCTCATCCTAAAATGTCTGGAAGCATATTTGAGGCATACTTTAAAATCAGGTGTTGGCACCAGAATTATGTTAATCTACAAGCCTTTTCAAAATCTGTGAGTACTAACATTAGACCTGAACTCGGTTTTTCAAGAAATGTTCAATCAAAACTCTGAAAACTGAGACTCTACTAATCACGAAATGGAAAGGCTGTAGTAATTCATATGTCTAGAAAAAATGGACTGTGTAATGCTCATGTAATTATGTCCTGGCTAGTGCATTTAATCCATATAAATGTACTATCAGACAGTTGATTCAAAAGTATTGTGCCTGGAGATTGAATATGTAGAATTTATATTCATTTAGAAATTTAAATATATGTGGTAGTTGAATAGCCAGTTATAGCTGTTGGTTGATGCTGACTCTTATGTCATTAAAAAAACAAAACAATAATAAAAAGTCTTACTTGTTTCACTTAGAATGTGGGAATTTATATTCTCTTAAGCCTCTGGGATAACATGTAGAGCTCTCTTGTTACAGAATAATTGTTAGTTATAACAGTGAAGTGTCTTAAATACTATATTTCTAAATATATTGCTGTGAATGATTGATCCTGGGGAGGATGTAGGTCTATGCCAAATAAGACTATTGCAGGGAAAAGGAATTAGTATGTTCTCTTCACAATGATGTGTATTTAATTTGATGGCTGAATACAATGATTTTTACATTTTCCAGCATATTTGAATAGCATATATCTGACTTTGTGGTCAGTTCCTGTGGCTTACATCTCTATAGTTGTAAAAAATGTGTTAGTCTTGAAAACAAAATGGAAATAAAAGTATAAACGATCCGAAGTTGTCCTTAACTCTAAGACCTGTATGGCTAAAATTTCTGAATCACCAATGTATTTTGAATTGTTGAGTGTTCTTTTCTGGTAACGTTGTAGCAGGCACTGACGGTGTCCTGCCCAAGTCCGTGCTCCTCTACCACTTCAGTCCATATTAGCTCAACTTCCAACTGTTCAGTACCTGCATTTTTTTCCCCCCAAAGGCTTTCTCTGTCTACTGGAGCCTGCTTTGCTGCTTGTGCAGCAGGTCAGATGTGCCCGGGAACTAACGCTCTGCAGGAGCACAGGGACAGGCTTCCAAAGATGACTGGAGCAGCCCTCAACCAGTGATCCTCAGGTGGGATAATTTTTTTATGTGTGCGCTGTACACTGGTTCACCAAATCCCACAGTAGTAACTTACTTCATGGAGCACACCTTATTGAATTCCCTTCTCTGTCTCACTTTTTCACTCCATTACTGATGCCTTCTATAATCATCTCCAGTATAAACTACTTTCATTCAAATCTTTGTCTCAGGAAATGTTCGTGGGGAATCCACATTAAGAAAAAAGTAGATTTCACAACTTGTATTCGATTGCGATATTTGCTTTTGGTTATAAATGTAATATCTTTTTATGAATATAGATTTTAAATCACATTAATTGAGGTATAAAGTGCAATCATTTTAGGTGTATAGTTCAGTAAGTTTGTGTACAACTGTAACTGCCACCATCACAATCAAGATACAGAACATCTCCATCACCCTAAAAATCTCCTTCATACCCCTTTGTAGTCAATCCTCTGCCACACTCAATCTGCCCTCTCTCACTACAGATTCGTTTTTCTTCTAGAATTTCACATAGAGAAAATATTTCTCTGGCTTCCTTTGCTTTGAATTATGTTTTTGAGATTTATTTGTTGTGTGTTCTGTGAATCAATAGTTTTACTTTAATTGCTAAGTAATATCCCATTGCATAGAAACACTACAATTTGCTTATTCATTCACACTTGGGTTGCTTCCAGTTTTGACTACTAAGAAAAAAGCTGCTTTTTGTGGACCTGTTTTCATTTCTATCAGGTAAATTCCTAAGTGTGGAATTGCTGGGTTGGAATTCCTGGATTTGATGATAAAGTTATGTTTACCTTTAAGAAAAAAAGGAAAACTGGTTTACAAAGTGGCTTTGTACATTTTACATTTCTGCCAACAGTCTGTAAGAGTTACAGTTGCCCTATGTCTTCCTCAACACGAGGTATTGTCAGTCTTTTTAATCTTAACAATTCTAGTGGATATGTAATAGTATCTCAATATGATTATGCTTTTAATTTTAATCTGCGTTTTCCTTATGATCTCTCATGACGTTGAGTGTCTTTTCAGATGCTTATTGTTTATTTAGATAGTTTGTTTTTGTTAAGTGTCTGTGAAATATTTGCCCATTTTTAAATGATTGAGTTTAGAAATTTTTAATATATTCTGGATACTAGCTTTTAGTTATATGCACTGCAAATACTTTCCCTTGGTCTTAGCTTGCCTTTTCATTTTCTTGTTAGTGTCTTTAGAAGAGCAGAGTTTAATTTATTGGTTTTTTTTATGGGTAGTGTTTTTTTGGTGTTCTACCTAAGAAATCTTGGTCTGCTTCCAGAAACATTAGAGTTTTACTTTTTTTTTGTTTTGACCGGTGATGCATTTGAAGTTGGCTTTTGTTTGTGGTATGAAGTAAGGGTTGAAGTATTTCAAGTGGACATAACAGTTTTTCCGGCAACAGTTGTTGAAAAGACTATCTTTTCCCCATTGGATTATTGGGACAACTTTGCAAAACTTAATTGAATGTATATATGGAGTCTACTCTTGAACACTATTCTGTTCCATTGATTTATGTGTTTATACATTTTGTTTTGATTTCATTTTTCTTCATTTTGATATATTTGTCATTTTGGGGATCCACGGTACATTTAGAAATGGTCACCAAATATTTGTGAATTTTTCAGACATTTTTTGTTACTGATATTTGCTTTAATCCAATTATGGTCAGAATATACTCAACATGGTTTCAGTGTCTCGATTTACTGAGATTTATTTTATGGGTCAGCATATGGTTTATTTTAGTAGACGGTTCATATGCACTTGACAAAAGTATGTGTTCTACTATTGTTTGTTATAATGTTGTATAATGTCATTTATGTAAAGTTGATTGATAATGTTTAAGTATTCTATATCCTTACCAATTATGTGCATATTTGTTTTCTCTATTACTGATAAGAGTATAAAAGCCTGAAACTATTTTTTTTGAATTTTATTTTTTTATACAGCAGGTTCTTATTAGTCATCAATTTTATACACATCAGTGTATACATGTCAATCCCAATCTCCCAATTCATCACACCACCACCCCCACCTGCCACCGCTTTCCCCCCTTGGTGTCCATACGTTTGTTCTCTACATCTGTGTCTCAACTTCTGCCCTGCAAACTGGTTCATCTGTACCTTTTTTCTAGGTTCCACATACATGTGTTAATATACGATATTTGTTTTTCTTTTTCTGACTTACTTCACTCTGCATGACAGTCTCTAGATCCATCCACGTCTCAACAAATGACCCAATTTCGTTCCTTTTTATGGCTGAGTAATATTCCATTGTATATATGTGCCACATCTTCTTTATCCATTCGTCTGTCGATGGGCATTTAGGTTGCTTCCATGACCTGGCTATTGTAAATAGTGCTGCAATGAACATTGGGGTGCATGTGTCTTTTTGAATTATGGTTTTCTCTGGGTATATACCCAGTAGTGGGATTGCTAGATCATATGGTAATTCTATTTTTAGTTTTTTAAGGAACCTCCATACTGTTTTTCATAGTGGCTGTATCAATTTACATTCCCACCAACAGTGCAGGAGGGTTCCCTTTTCTCCACACCCTCTCCAGCATTTATTGTTTGTAGATTTTCTGATGATGCCCATTCTAACTGGTGTGAGGTGATACCTCATTGTAGTTTTGATTTGCATTTCTCTAATAGTGAGTTGAGCAGCTTTTCATTTGCTTCTTGGCCATCTGTATGTCTTCTTTGGAGAAATGTCTATTTAGGTCTTCTGCCCATTTTTGGATTGGGTTGTTTGTTTTTTTAATATTGAGCTGCATGAACTGTTTATATATTTTGGAGATTAATCCTTTGTCCGTTGATTCATTTGCGAATATTTTCTCCTATTCTGAGGGTTGTCTTTTCGTCTTATGTATGCTTTCCTTTGCTGTGCAAAAGCTTTTAAGTTTCATTAGGTCCCATTTGTTTATTTTTGTTTTTATTTCCATTACTCTAGGAGGTGGATCAAAAAAGATCTTGCTGTGACTTATGTCAAAGAGTGTTCTTCCTATGTTTTCCTCTAAGAGTTTTATAGTGTCCGGTCTTACATTTAGGTCTCGAATCCATTTTGAGTTTATTTTTGTGTATGGTGTTAGGGAGTGTTCTAATTTCATTCTTTTACATGTAGCTGTCCAGTTTTCCCAGCACCACTTTTTGAAGAGATTGTCTTTTCTCCGTTGTATATCTTTGCCTCCTTTGTCATAGATTAGTTGACCATAGGTGCGTGGGTGTATCTCTGGGCTTTCTATCTTGTTCCATTGATCTATGTTTCTGTTTTTGTGCCAGTACCATATTGTCTTGATTACTGTAGCTTTGTAGTATAGTCTGAAGTCAGGGAGTATGATTCTTCCAGCTCCGTTTTTTTCCCTCAAGACTGCTTTGGCTATTCGGGGTCTTTGTGTCTCCATACAAATTTTAAGATGATTTGTTCTAGTTCTGTAAAAAATGCCATTGGTAATTTGATAGGGATTGCCTTGAATCTGTAGATTGCTTTGGGTAGTATAGTCATTTTCACAGTATTCTTCCAATCCAAGAACATGGTCTATCTCTCCATCTGTTTGTATCATCTTTAATTTCTTTCATCAATGTCTTATAGTTTTCTGCATACAGGTCTTTTGTCTCCCTAGGTAGGTTTATTCCTAGGTATTTTATTCTTTTTGTTGCAATGGTAAATGGGAATGTTTCCTTAATTTCTCTTTAAGATGTTTCATCATTAGTGTATAGAGTTGTAAGTGATTTCTGTGCATTAATTTTATGTCCTGCTACTTCACCAAATTCATTGATTAGCTCTAGTAGTTTTCTGGTGGCATCTTTAGGATTCTCTATGTATAGTATCATGTCATCTGCAAACAGTGACAGTTTTACTTCTTCTTTTCCAATTTGTATTCCTTTTATTTCTTTTTCTTCTCTGATTGCCTTGGCTAGGATTTCCAAAACTATGTTGAATGATAGTGGTGAGAGTGGACATCCTTTTCTTGTCCTTGATCTTAGAGGAAATGCTTTCAGCTTTTCACCATTGACAGTGATGTTTGCTGTGGGTTTGTTGTATATGGCCTTTATTATGTTGAGGTAGGTTCCCTCTATGCCCACTCTCTGGAGAGTTTTTATCATAAATGGGTGTTGAATTTTGTCAAAAGCTTTTTCTGCGTCTATTGACATGATCATATGGTTTTTATTCTTCAATTTGTTAATATGGTGTATCACATTGATTGATTTGCGTATATTGACGAATTCTTGCATCCTTGGGATAAATCCCACTTCAGCATGGTGTATGATCCTTTTAATGTGTTGTTGGATTCTGTTTACTAGTATTTTGTTGAGGATTTTTGCATCTATATTCATCAGTGATATTGGCCTGTAGTTTTCTTTTTTTGTAGTAACTTTTTCTGGTTTTGGTATCAGGGTGATGGTGGCCTCATAGAATGAGTTTGGGAGTGTTCCTTCCTCTGCAATTTTTTGGAAGAGTTTGAGAAGGATGGGTGTTAGCTGTTCTCTAAATGTTTGATAGAATTCACCTGTGAAGCCATCAGGTCCTGGACTTTTGTTTGTTGGAAGATTTTTAATCACGGTTTCAATTTCATTACTTGTGATTGGTCTGTTCATATTTTCTATTTCTTCCTGGTTCAGTCTGGGAAGGTTATACCTTTCTAAGAATTTGTCCATTTCTTCCAGGTTGTCCATTTTATTGGCATAGAGTTGCTTGTAGTAGTCTCTTAGGATGCTTTGATATTTCTGCAGTGTCTGTTGTAACTTCTCCTTTTTCATTTCTAATTTTATTGATTTGAATCCTCTTCCTCTTTTTCTTGATGAGTCTGGCCAATGGTTTATCAATTTTGTTTATCTTCTCAAAGAACCAGATTTTAGTTTTATTGATCTTTGATATTGTTTTCTTTGTTTCTATTTCATTTATTTCTGCTCTGATCTTTATGATTTCTTTCCTTCTGCTAACTTTGGGTTTTGTTTGTTCTTCTTTCTCTAGTTCCTTTAAGTGTAAGGTTAGATTGTTTACTTGAGATTTTTGTTTCTTGAGGTAGGCTTGTATAGCTATAAACTTCCCTCTTAGAACTGCTTTTGCTGCATCCCATAGGTTTTGGATCATCGTGTTTTCATTGTCATTTGTCTCTAGGTATTTTTTGATTTCCTCTTTGATTTCTTAAGTGATCTCTTGGTTATTTAGTAACGTATTGTTTAGCCTCCATGTGTTTGTGCTTTTTACAGTTTTTTCCCTGTAATTAATTTCTAATCTCATAGCGTTGTGGTCAGAAAAGATGCTTGATATAATTTCAGTTTTCTTAAATTTACTGAGGCTTTATTTGTGACCCAAGATGTGATCTATCCTGGAGAATGTTCCGTGCACACTTGAGAAGAAGGTGTAATCTGCTGTTTTTGGATGGAATGTCCTATAAATATCAATTAAATCTATCTGGTCTATTGTGTTATTTAAAGCCTTTGTTTCCTTATTTATTTTCATTTTGGATGATCTGTCCATTGGTGTAAGTGAGGTGTTCAAGTCCCCGACTATTATTGTGTTACTGTCGATTTCCTCTTTTATAGCTGTTAGCAGTTGCCTTATGTATTGAGGTGCTCCTATGTTGGGTGCATATATATTTATCATTGTTATATCTTCTTCTTGGATTGATCCCTTGATCATTATGTAGTGTCCTTTCTTGTCTCATGTAACATTCTTTATTTTAAAGTCTATTTTATCTGATATGAGTATTGCTACTCCAGCTTTCTTTTGATTTCCATTTGCATGGAATATCTTTTTCCATCCCCTCACTTTCAGTCTGTATGTGTCCCTAGGTCTGAAGTGGGTCTCTTGTAGACAGCATATAGATGGGTCTTGTTTTTGTATCCATTCAGCCAGTCTATGTCTTTTGGTTGGAGCATTTAATCCATTCATGTTTAAGGTAATTATTGATATGTATGTTCCTATGACCATTTTCTTAATTGTTTTGGTTTGCTTTTGTAGGTCTTTTTCTTCTGTTGTGTTTCCCACTTGGAGGAGTTCCTTTAGCATTTGTTGTAGAGCTGGTTTGGTGGTGCTGAATTCTCTTAGCTTTTGCTTGTCTGTAAAGCTTTTGGTTTCTCCATCGAATCTGAATGAGATCCTTGCCTGGTAGAGTAATCTTGGTTGTAGATTCTTCCCTTTCATCACTTTAAGTATGTGATGCCACTCCCTTCTGGCTAGTAGAGTTCCTGCTGAGAAATCAGCTGTTAGCCTTATGGGAGTTCCCTTGTATGTTATTTGTCGTTTTTCCCTTGCTGCTTTCAATAATTTTTTTTTGTCTTTAATTTTTGCCAATTTGATTACTGTGTGCCTCGGTGTGTTTCTCCTTGGGTTTATCCTGTATGGGACTCACTGCGCTTCCTCTACTTGGGTGGCTATTTCCTTTCCCATGTTAGGGAAGTTTTCGACTATAATCTCTTCAAATATTTTCTGTGGTCCTTTCTCTCTCTCTTCTCCTTCTGGGACCCCTATAATGCGAATGTTGTTGCGTTTAATGTTGTCCCAGAGGTCTCTTAGGCTGTCTTCATTTCTTTTCATTCTTTTTTCTTTAGTCTGTTCCGCAGCAGTGAATTCCACCATTCTGTCTTCCAGGTCACTTATCCGTTCTTCTGCCTCAGTTATTCTGCTATTGATTCCTTCTAGTGTAGTTTTCATTTCTGTTATTGTGTTGTTCATTTCTGTTTGTTTGTTCTTTAATTCTTCTAGATCTTTGTTAAACATTTCTTGCATCATCTCGATCTTTGCCTCCATTCTTATTCCGAGGTCCTGGATCATCTTCGCCATCATTATGCTGAATTCTTTTTCTGGAAGGTTGCCTATCTCCACTTCATTTAGTTGTTTTCCTAGGGTTTTATCTTGTTCCTTCATCTGGTACATAGCCCTCTGCCTTTTCATCTTGTCTGTCTTTCTGTGAATGTGGTTTTTGTTCCACAGGCTGCTGGATTGTAGTTCCTCTTGCTTCTGCTGTCTGCCCTCTGGTGGATGAGGCTATCTAAGAAGCTTGTATAAGTTTCCTGATGGGAGGGACTGGTCAAAGCCTGAAACTATTAATTTTAGTTTTGTCTATTTCTTCTCTCACTTCTATCACTGTTTGCTTCATGTATTGATATTTTGAATTTCTACTGTTAGTTATATACTCATTTAAGGATGTTATGGCTTCCTGACAAATCAAGACTTTTTTCATTATGAAATATCCTTTTATTCCTGGTAGTATTCAGGAATCTTAAGTATACTTAAATTTAATATAGCCAATTCATCTTTCTTTTGATTTGTGTTTTTACAGTGTAATTCTTAAAAATCCTTTTATCATTAACCTATCAATGGCTTTATTTTTACACTGTGTTCCTTATAGACAGCCATGTATTGGGTGTTGTGGACACTGTGGTGTGTCACCCACATTCTCCTTCAATGAAAGACTTACTGCCCAGCCTGCTTCAAAAGTTTGCCTCATCATTTCTTTTGAGAAATTACATTTCTGGCTCCAGTTGACATATTAGGAGAAAATAAAGCTAATTTGAGTATTTTGGTTCCTTGTAGAATATGTTTTCTTCTGAATCAACTTTACTAGCCATGATGGTTTAGAGGTTAGTACTCTGTGTTGTGAATCACCTTTACACTCCAGCTTTGTTTTGATGCTTGCATTAAATTCTATAGAAAATCAAATAATTATCTGCAAATGTTTAAGAATTTTAAGAGGCATTTGTGCTATTAAGCTTCCTATTTTACGTTAATCAATGAGATCTGGCCTTTATGTGAGTGTCATGTTGTTTGGGAATGGATCATATGTATTAATCTAGGAAGGGTCTTATTTTCTGTAAAATATACCAGTTCTTTAAGGAATTGACTTACATGAAACAGAATCAAAATAAAATGTCAGAACTTTCTGGCAAAATCTTATAGATTCTCATCAGCAGCCTCAAAACAGATGCATGTTTAGTTTATTCCTTTATCCTCTGAAAGTTTCATACCAGAATACTTACATAGCTTATATGAATTGTTTTCAAAGGTGGTCAATTTCCAATTTGACAGCTGACTTGAAAAGGTAGGAAACATTCATTGAATGTATACTATGCCTCAGTCACTATCATAGGTATTTTACATCAGTTATCTCTTTTAATCCTAA
This sequence comes from Balaenoptera musculus, assembly GCF_009873245.2. NCBI lineage: Eukaryota > Metazoa > Chordata > Mammalia > Artiodactyla > Balaenopteridae > Balaenoptera > Balaenoptera musculus. Next base: position 63,622,343 of record NC_045793.1, read on the forward strand.
AAGTAATGCTGTGAGATCCATAGTTACAATCATTCATGTTTTACTGATGGTGAAACTGAGGTTTAAAAAGGTTTAGTCTGAGTCCATACAGGGTGTTCATCTTAAATACTATTATTTTGTTTTTAATTTTTGGACATAATTAAATCCATGTTGGATGTAAACAGGTTTTAGGTACTGATTTCCTAGACACCTAGAAAAAATGCTGATATATATCTGAGTATGTATTTTTTTTCTTGTTGGTAAAGATGTATAAAGAGATTTATAGAGAACCACTGAGTTTGCATTTGAAGAAGGTTATATAAGCAATTTATTCCAAATGACGTACGTGAAATATTTAACTCCAACCTGGAAAAATTAATGTAAAATGTTTTCTGAATTATTAGAATTTAAAAATGTACTTGCTTTATATTTATACCCTTATTCTGAATCAAGGGGCCATGATATAACATTTATACTAACAACCCACTAGCAATATCAGAGATTTGACATAACTGAGGTTGTGACTTGAGGACCTTTTCTCTCTCAAGGTGACTATTTACTGTAGCATTTGCATATATATATAGGAATAGAAATGTGTACATAGCATAGTTTGGCATTAGTAAGGCATAATGGGCAAAATAACAACGATCTTTAATGCTGTGGAAACCAGATAAACTATTTTTTTTCCTAAAGTGAATAAATTGCAAGGAAATACATATGTTAAAAAGCATATGGATTTTCACATAAAGACGATTAGTTTATGACATACCACAGATTTATCTGGCAAGGCTAATGCATGGTTATAATTTTGGCTTAATATTCTGTTTCTCAACCATTGCTTAGCTTTATTCTACCCAGAATGTATGTCTTTTTTCTTTCATATTAATGATTATTCACTTTATTAGAAGTATTTGAAGAGATCAAATAGTATTTTAAAATTCTAGGCTCTTTATTTGTTGCCATTGTATTTTTTTTAATTTTTAACTTTATTGAGTTTATTTTTTTAGAATAGTTGAAAGTTCACTGGAAAATTGAAGGGAAGGTAAAGAGATTCTCATACCCCTCGTTCCACACATACATAGTTTCCCCCCTTATCAACAGCCCCTATCAGAGTGGTACGTTTGTTAATGATGTGTGAATGTAGGTTTATCAATTTTATCACCCAAAGTCCATAGCTTCCGTTAAGGTTAACTCCTGCTGTTGTACGTTCTGTGGGTTTGGACAAATGTATAATGAAATGTATCCACCATTATGGTAGAATACAAAATATTTTCACTGCCCTAAAAATCTTCTGTGCTCTGCCTATTCATCCCTCTTTCCTCCCCAATGCCTGGTGACCACTAATATTTTTACTGTCTTCATAGTTTTGCCTTTTTGCAGTCATACTTTAACATTTCACTTAAGTAATTATTGAGCACTTATAATATTCTAGGCATCATGCTAGGTGCTGAGAACACCAAGATGAATGTTTTTAAGAGTTGACATACTGTAGAAGGGTAAAAGCAATTTATATCATATGATTGGTAATATAATATGATAATAACATGATATAATATGTAAGGTGTATTGATTTTGGAGCCATGATGAAGAAATAAAACATTTTGCCTGTAGATAGTATGGGAGGGCATTTTAGTATATGTTCTCCCATTCATAGACCCTGCATCACGTGTTTGAGTACAAGTATTTATTTGGGAGGTAGAGAAGGGAGATTGGGAAGGAAGGACAGCCAATAAAGGGAGCTTATAGGTAAGCAGAGTTAACTGTTATACATGGGACTGGAAAGAGCATAGAAATAAGCTGAGCATCCTCTGAAAGCTGTAACAGTAACTGGGAACATTAATTAAAGCACTCTACCTTGGTTCTAAGACAAAGAACAAAAGATTTTGGGGGGCTCAAACTGAAAACATTACTATAGAAAAAAGTGACCTTAGTGAGCTCTTTCTCAAGATACATACATTTCAGAATTTTCCTAATCAGTCCAATGCACTTTGAAGGCACAACTTGAAAATATCAGACCAGTGTGAAACTGGTCTCTCCTGCAAATAGCTCATCTGTGGGCATGTTCTATGAAGCAACTGGATAGCTTTTATTCTTTTCTGCTTAGAATTTGATGAGAATTTGTGAGTCAGCTTGTTCGGGTTGATAAGAGACTCTCCTAAAATAGCAACATTCTTTTCTACCCAGATTCTACATAATTTTAGAAATTAAGTGAAGAATAAATTTGGAGGTCAAAGATAAATTCTCACTGATAGCGGCTCTCTATAAGAATGTAATTTATTGTGAGAGCCAAATCCATCAGATAGTCATACCCCAGAAAGAGGCTGTTAACCAGTGGTTGGGGCAATGCACTTCTCCACATGGTTGGCCTGCCCAGGGAAGACTTGAGCAAGGTGAGAATTCTTACTCTTGGAGGGCAAGCTTATTCTCAAGTAGAAGAAGGGTACTGCAGACTTGAACGTGTCAAGGTATTTGTCAGGTACACCACTCTGCTCTTCAGGGGTGGAGATAGTGAAGGAGTAGAGAGAGGCCAAGAGTTATCTTCAGAATAGATTTTTCCTTATGGAAATCAGGATTTGTGTTGGAGTAGTGGCAGGGGAGAGATGTTTTCTCTTTTATAGGGATTATATAAAAAATTAATTAGAGGTTAGAAAGATTAGAGAATTTGATCTAATATTTTTCCCATTAGAAGAAACATTTAGGGGGTTGTTATTGTTTAGGACAAAATGAAAAAATATTTTATAGCCACTCATGATATGGGGGAAATCACAGTGTCAAAACATTCCTTAAACTGAGAATTTTCTATTTGTTTAAAATTCGGTCATTACATTTTGGGCACAGTGTTTTTTCTAATTAATAAATTAGAAACTCAGTTTTAATAATACATTTAACTGAAATTTAACTTTGTTCCAAATTAAGCCTAGTTAAACAATATCACAATAATTTTTAATTTAATGTACTCTACACCATCTTCCAAATTATACTGTGTAGCACATCTAAGCAGCAAGATGCTCACAGTCAAAAAGCAGCATGGTCAAATTAGTTGGGGAAATACGAGGCAAAAATCAAGTTTTACAGGTTTCCTCACTATAACTATAGGACTTCTTAAAATATTTGGCATTTGAATATCAATTGTGAATTTCCTAGCATTTTCAAAACTTACTTGACTGCCGTCCTTTCTTTCACAGACCACTTCATGGGACCAGTTTTCTTTGCATCATGCTTTGGGAAATAGTGTTTTTCAGTTTTTAAAATTGTTTCCTATATGTAATTTTATTTTGTTATCACATTTGTCTTCTCAGCTGATATTAGGTTGGCCCTAATAGCAGAATATGAGAGATGAGGAAACTGAAGTGTTATGTCATTGGATCAAGGCATAAGTCTAGAGAAAACTGGGAGTTGAACTTGAGTGTTCTGACTCTCACTCCATTAGCCTTTACACTGTGGTCTTATTTCTTACTAAGTACAATGTGAAGTCCATGTACACAGGTCAGTACAGTTAATTGAAAAGTGAAAAGAAAAGAAAGTAACTAAGCACGTTAATAATGATAATATGAAGAAATTGACATTATTCAAAATAAATGTTATAGACATATTTTCTCTTACTGGATTGAGTTAGTTTGGAGTCGTGCAGAAAGGACTGAATGACAATATTTTGTGCAAAATGTTTTCCTTGAGCCTGAATCCAGTTCATGTCTTTGACTTTGAGATAGGGTGCTGAGGTGGCATCAGTTTTCTAGAAAAACTCTGGCGTGATATAAATAGAAGAATACCACTCTCTCATAAATATTTTAAAATGTTCTTTCACTTGATATTTGAAGATGAAGTGTTCTTTGATATATTTTCCCACTAATCAGTGGATTAAAAACTGCTGTAAAATAGGTTCTTTATTGAAGATTGTGAAGGAAGTAAACGTGAACATCCTCCTGATTTCTGAAAAGTGATTTCTTGTGAAACAGGAAGGGGATAACTTGATAATACAACGTCTCTAAACATGATTTCATAACTTCAGTGCTAAGGACTTCACTCATAAGAGCTTCATCTTCTACTAATTTGCGTGACATGTTATGGGTCAAACATCCCCTTTAGCTGAAGCTAGGCTGATGAAACATTTAGCCTGGAGGAAAGATTTTTATTTTTGAACAAATTTTGTGTATCAGTTGATAGTAAAGGATTCTACTGTTTTGGGTCCTTTCTTTCTTTTTTTTTTTTTAATGAGGGTTTTAGTTCAGAGTTGCTATTTACTAGTAGCTGAAAAGTGTATGGGAATGCATGGGATTTAGGTCTGTTTCTGAGATGATTTATGTGCAAGTAAGTCCTGTAAACCATCACTCTGGAGCATATTTATGGCTTTGAATAGCTTCCTGTTTCCACTGTTTTTCAGCAGGCAGGAGGCATCTCATTTTGGACTCAAGCCTTCCAAGACAGGGAGAAGATAATTAATATGAATTTTTGAGGGTGTTTTCTTAAAGTTTGCTCCCATTATTGAAATATTTTTGAAGCCAAAATACATTATGTTAGCATTTGATTCTTTATATTAATTATTTGAGGAGGACAGTTCCCACACTCTGAAACGTGTGGACTTGATTTCACAACAAGTAGATATAAAGCTGGACCTGTTTTTAAGGAATTGAAGGTAGAATTGGAAAGGAGAGGGAGGTTGGGAAAGATGTTTTATATGGATTTGCTTTTTAAGCTGTTTTGGTTTCACTTAGTATAAATCATTTTACCTATCTTGAGTCTTGGATTCCCAATCTGTGAAATAGATGTGATAACTTACCTCCGAGGGTTATAAGGATTAAATAAAGTTTATAAAGTAACCCAGTATGGTGCTTTACACATAGTGGATAGTCTGCGAATGCTAGCTGCTATTACTGATTTTAATACAGGATATCTTTTAACCTGAGAATCCAAATATGTTAATGACAACAAGATATTGTTTATTTTAAATTTACCACAAAAGCAAGCAAATAAGCATTTGAAGATCTTTGAGTCAAACTTATTCATAAATAACTCTCCTTTTTACCTATGTTTATGTGTCCATAAATGCACCTTTAGTCTAAACCAGTAGTTCCCAACCACCTGCATGTTAGATTTGACAAGGGAGCTTTAAAAAAAAAAATACAGATACTCAGATCCCCACCTCACACCACTTAAACCTCTAAGGTGGAGTCCATGTATTGGTAGTCTTTAAAGGCTCATCAAGTGGGTTGCAGCGAAAGATGAAAACATTTGGCCTACTGTCCATCTGGCTTCAAGACTGAAATATAAATTGTCTACAGTAAGACAATTTAGGTTAAGAATATGAGTGACATCTTAGAATGTAATGCCTAATCACACTCCCTAAACCTTTACTGCCTAGGTTATGAGCAAGATTAGAAACTTGCAATAAAGTCAAGTTTAGAAGATCTGCTTAATTGGCTTGTTGGGAAGTAGACAAGGGAATTTTCAATTGGAGAAACAAAAAATAGCAGGTTATCAACTACTCATACGCCCTTTGTTTTACCATTATTTGAATAAAACGAAACAAAACAAAACATGGTAAACTCTTAGCTAAAGCTGATCTCAGAAAAATTTAACAGGTGAGAATGAGCAAGATCTGGAGATTTTATATGGCTAGCTACTTTTTCTTTTTTTTTCCTCTATAAATCATTTACCTGGATGCTAATTTGGGGTTTGGTCTACTTAACCAGAGTGAGAGAAGGAAGATGCATGTTCCATTATCAGATCAATTTGGAATCAACCAGGTGGCCAACTTAGTTGATATAGCCAAAGTTTGCTTTGACTCTGAAGCCCTGGATTTAATCAGTTTTTCTGATCCTAGATCATATTAATATTCCCCCAGTCAGTCAGCAGTACTGTTCATTTAGGGCATCAGTATTTCTGTCCATGTTGGCGTTGTAAATCTGGACATTCTTAGGACTCTTATGACAGTAACTTCAATGTGGGTAATAAGTGATTTTTTTTATTCCCACATGATTCAGATAGCTGTCACTTTGTGTAAAACTGGTATATCCTTGATGACTAGAAGAACGCATTTCTCTTTGCAGATACATATGTATTATAGTGAATGTATACACCGACATATCTAGATGGCATGCGTAGCATAAAGCTTTTTAGAAACAGAGTTAATGTGTATCACTTCACCTTCTTATTCCCTCTAAAAAGACTGTGCATTGGTCATGATAATAGTAAAAATACACTAGGCTATAAATTATCTGTGAGCTGAGTAAGAACAACAACTATTTTCTTTTCTGGAATCTATCCAACAATTGATTACATTAATCCATAATATTTTGTTCAGTGAGAAATGAAGGTGTTAATGACTAAAGGAAGGGTGTGGCATTATCAGGGATAGCAGATAGATTGATATGTGGACTACACTGAGGAGAATGATGGACAAACAAATGAATGTTTTCTAAAATTATAAAACATGGTATTGAAAAACACTTTGAAAAGACAACCCTCAGAATGGGAGAAAATATTTGCAAACGGACCAACTGACAAAGGATTAATCTCCAGAATGTGCAAGCAGCTCATGCAGCTCAATATCAAAAAGACAAACAACCCAATCCAAAAATGGGCAGAAGACCTAAATAGACATTTATACAAAGAAGATATACAGATTGCCAACAAACACATGAAAGGATGCTCAACATCACTAATCATTAGAGAAATGCAAATGAAAACTACAATGAGTTATAACCTCACACCAGTCAGAATGACCATCATCAAAAAAATCTAGAAACAATAAATGCTGGAGAGGGTGTGGAGAAAAGGGGAACCCTCTTACACTGTTGGTGGGAATGCAAATTGATACAGCCACTATGGAGAACAGTACCTTAAAAAACTAAACATAGAACTACCATATGACCCAGCAATCCCACTACTGGGCATATTCACTGAGAAAACCATAATTCAAAAAGAGTCATGTACCACAATGTTCACTGCAGCTCTATTTACAATAGCCAGGACATGGAAGCAACCTAAGTGTCTCCATAGACAGATGAATGGAGAAAGAAGATGTGGCACATATACAATGGAATATTACTCAGCTATAAAAAGAAAAGAAATTGAGTTATTTGTAGTGAGGTGGATGGACCTAGAGACTGTCATACAGAGTGAAGTAATTCAGAAAGAGAAAAACAAATACGGTATGCTAACACATATATATGGAATCTAAAAAAAAAAAAGGTTCTGCAGAACCTAGGGGCAGGACAGGAATAAAGACACAGATGTAGAGAATGGACTTGAGGACATGGGGAGGGGGAAGGTAAGCTGGGATGAAGTGAGAGAGTGACGTTGACATACATACACTTCCAAATGTAAAATAGATAGCTAGTGGAAAGCAGCTGCATGGCACAGGGAGATCAGCTTGGTGCTTTGTGTCCACCTAGAGGGGTGGGATAGGGTGGTTGGGAGGGAAACACAAGAGGGACGAGTTACGGGGATACTTGTATACATATAGCTGATTCACTTTGTTATAGGCAGAAACTAACACACCATTGTAAAGCGATTATACTCCAATAAAGATGTTATTAAAAAAAAAGCTCAAATTTTGGCTCAGATTCCTGGAAGAATTTATCCTTAGGTAATAATCAAAATTCTATACAAAGATTAATGTTTAAGGACCTTTATTACATCTTTTAACATGCAAGAAGACCATGCAAAATGATAAAAGAAAAGTTAAATGTCTAATAACATAACTGTTAAATAAATTATCGTGTATCCATACCATGGGATGTTACATGCTTTTTAAATTTATATTTTCAAAAGATATTTAATGGTATGAAGAATTCTCGTAGTATGATGTAACCTGAAAAACTCAGGATTGTAGGCTGTTGGTAGATATGGTCCTGGTTGTTGTGATGTGGTGGTAGCAACACTGTGAGTGTGACACTGTAATATTTTAATACATTCAGAAAGAAATGAACTGAATGTTAAGAGATTATTGCTAGCTGGTGACACTACAAGTAATTAAGCATTTCTTCCTTATAATTTTCTATATCTTTCCATCTTTTTACAGTAAATATGTATAATTTTGCTATTAGAAAGATGTTACAGAAGAAATCTGTTTCATTCTATGTAGCTCAGCAAAGATAACAACAGACCCCAAAGACCATCATTTAAAAGCACAATTATTTCTTATTACCTGGGGGAACACAGCCTGCAAGGTGACTGCTTCGTAAATGAGAGAGCAGGTCATCCCAGTCAAACAGAGGAAGATGAAAGATATTCAGAAGCCTCCACTGACCTCATGCCAAACTCAGATGCTTTGTGTCAGCTCTGTTATTCTCAAGTTCAGTAGCCTTGGTAGTAGCAAATATTTGGTTCCGATCAAACAATAAAAAAGCTGATGTAGTAAACTTTTAAGCATCATAATGTCAGAAAAAATATAACTGTTTCAGAAGCAGTTGGCAATACATATCATGAGCCATAAAAAGGTTCATATTTTTGGATTTACTAATTTCAATTCTGAAGATGAATCGTAAAGAAAAAATCTTAAATATTGAGCTAATTTAATGTAAAAATATGTTTAGTGAAGTGTTAATTTTCAGTGGAAAAATATTAGATGTGAGCTAAGTATCTACTGGAATAATCATTAAATTGATTATAGTATATTTACCAATGGACTATTGTGCAGATATAAAAAATACAACATTTTTCTAATTGCTTAAGATATTTTAAGTGAAAAAGCATCTATCAATGAATCTACATAGAGTTTTCACAACTTTGCATGAGGAGCCCTGTATAGAAAAAAATGGTAGGACAATAGGGTAATTTTAAAATTTTCTTGATATTTTAATTTTCTTTTGTGAGCATCCTTTTATAAACCAGCACAGGAATCTGTGAAGAGAATGCTCAGTTGCACGTTCCTTGTAGTGGGATAGCCAAAGGAATTTTAAGAGCAGAGATACAGAGTGTTCAATTCCTGTTTGCTTATTCTGCTGTGGTGTCAATCTCATCCATTGACTCTGATCTCCAGTAAAAGTCAAGTTGCAGACATAGCCTTACATCAGTGGCTGTTTTGAGAAATAAAGCAATCAGGATGCTTTCCAGGATGGAGCGATTCAGTAAAGGAAAGGGACAGAATATACGGGACCGCAAGAGAAGCTGAACTAATTAAGAGGAAAGAACTTGAAGGCAGTGATGACTAGGAGGGATGTAAGCCCCCAAGAATTCTAAGAGACATTCAGAGAGATACTCCTTCACGTTTGGTTGACAAAAGCCGTTTTTTTTTTTTTTTTTTTAACTTCAAAGGGCAAGGTAATACCACTTGTCTTATCATTTATAGTTGTAAAGAGCAGAATTTGTTACATAAGCCTGGGATCTAAGTAATGATCCAGCTGATATTGAGTAAAATCAGAATGGCCAATCTCCCTCACCTCTGCCGACTTTCCTTTTACTTCTAATAGTTAGAAGAGGGTTTTAACATCAGAAATAAGGGAGTTTATTTTCTAAAATTAATTCATTCACCCAGCAATATTTTATACTGTCTAATAAATGTCAGGCACTGTTACAGGCACTTGGGATACATCAATTAACACAAAATACAAAAAGCCTCACCGTCTTAGGATGTAAATCTATTCTAAAGTTAAAACCTCGAAGAAAAATGAGTAACAAAACCAGTGAAATACAGACACGTTATTGCCGATCCAGTTACATTTTAGAAGAAGAAGAGAGTGGTTATTTTGTAATGACGTTACAGGGACTTCACCGAGTCTGGGAAGTTGAGCACGTTATCTTTATGCAGCTTTGAGTTATGTGATTTAAGATTGAAAATTCTAGAGTTTTTGGGTCAAAATAGAGTCCTCTCAATTCTTTTAGTTCAGGTAATCTACAGAGTGCCTAGATTGAGAATAATTATCCAGAAAGAATTTACTCCACTCTCTGGTTGGAAAAATGTGAAGTGGAAGTGGGTTAGAGATGAGCTATGGAGATGAACAGTGAAAATCCTGGTCATAATGGACCTCATGATAACTTGGTATTCCCCTCTAATATTACTGATTTTATTTATTTCCAAGCCAAGTGATCAGACCATCTGGTTAGAAGTCTCTTGACATTATGTTGAGAATTGGCTCTTCCTGAATCACTGCAACATATTGTAATAGCAACTGAAGTGAAACAAAACACAGAAGCAAAATCCAGTGAAGTACCCTAGAGATTGTGTGTTTTATTACTGTTTGGTCACAAATACTTAATATGGCCTTTATTAGGGAAATGTAGACTAATAGTCTCTTGCGATACTCCTGGAAAAAAGATTTAATGGTCAGATGAGTTTGGAAAACCATTTCTTTCATGGATGTTTTCAAGGCATGTTGGTCCAAAAAAGTCTCTAAGATATCCAACAGTAAAGAAACCTCTTTACCTTGGCCTACTCAAGAGTTTTCTAAAATTTTTTGACCATGAAATCTAGTTTATTTCTTTTCATGTTTTTTTGTTTTAAGAAACAGTAATTATCAGTCCCATAAATATATTTTGAAAACGTTATTGTAAAATGGTTTGTTTTATACTAAAAGGATAATTATGTTAAGAGCATTTACTTGAAGTTCATAAATGATGCATAAAGCTATATTTGGTAGGCATTGACAAACCTGAAAAATATTTTTGAGTCTTTGTGATTATTTTTTTTCTATTGAAAGTCAAAATGATTTGATAGTAACGAAGAGGTTCCTAGGCCATACATGGCTGATGGCAATTTGTTGCACAAATTTGCACTGGTAGATAATCGAATTTTTATCACTCGTTTCAAGCTGATTACACTCTTGGAAGATGTTCTACTTTTCCCCGACTTTGCATCCGAGGCACACATTAGCTGGGCAATTGCTTGCAATTTTTGTTTTCCATTCTCTAGGTTTTAATACCACTTGAAGATCCAAAAACTTTCAAGAAGCAGCAAAGCAAGAAAGTACTATTCTACTTGCTAAAAGAAAATAAAACCATTTTCAAGGTATGCTTATTCTTCCAATTTCATGGATGCTGAAATCCATGGATGGGTTCCATCTCAAGGCCATCTTGAGCAGAATTACACTGCTTTGCATCTAATGTTGGGTTTCTCCACCTGGGAGTCTTTTTCCTAGGAGAGCATTCTTATTAAAGATGAGCAGCAGCATTTCCCAAGATGAGGAAGACTGTAATGACCCGGGTTTTAGATACCTGACAGGCTATGCTAATACAATCAGAACTGCCTCTCTGAAAGAGGAACAGCATCTTATGGGCAAAATAAAAGCAGGCTATGCCTTGTTTACTTTTGCTGCTAATTAAGATGTTATAATTATAAAGTCAATGAGTAGATTTCTTGTCCTGTATAGAGTTATCTTTTCTTATTAAAATATCATTAACATTTAAAAATTATATTTCATTTGTGCAGAGAGACCACTTGTTCTAGACTAAAGTTCAGATGAGTGGCTGGATCATGAAGGAAATTAATATCAATAGTATACTTTGTTATCTCTAAAAATAATCCAGTAAAAGTGAGCTTTGAAGTAAGAGCCAAACAGCTTTTAAATTTTAATCCTATTAAATAGAAGGCCCAAAATGAACTTGTTAGGCATATCAGCTATCAAAACCAAACAAATTAATATCTATCAAGCTGACATGTATTCATCTTATATTATGGGAGAAGCATTATGATAGATGCTGGTAAGATAGAAAGCAGTGTGATAGTCCCTTTCCTAAAGAGATTATAGTGAAATAGAGGAGAAAGCACAGTAAATAGACAATTATGCCTTGCGCAGTCTCAGAGAGCAGGGAGGGAATGGCAATTCATGAATGTTTCCAGAGGAAATGAATCTGAATTGAGTTTTTATAGGTGACTGATAGTCAGTCCTGGTGAACTGCAGGGGTAGGACATTTCAGGTAGAAGTTACAGTATGTGCAGTGGGGCAGGGTGAGAGGGAACATGTTGAATTCTGACAGTTGAGATTAGTTAGAACGAGGGTGTAAGGGATTGGCATGGAATGAGGCTAGAGAAGTGGGCAGGAGCCAGATCCTAAGAAACTTTGTATGCCAGGCTAAGGAGTTGAGATTTTATCCTGTAGGCAGTGAGTGTCATTGATAAATCTTATTATGGGATCTCATGGGTTGGGCCCTATCAGGCATATGGTCATGGTTAGGGTGTGGGGCATTCAACACATCAGGTGGTAGGGATGCGGGGGGAGGAAGGAGCAGGGGAGGGAGATACTACAGAATTCAGTGTTGGAGGGATTTGTGGGGCTTGGCAGTTGAGCGTGGTGGTGGTGGAGAAGGGCTGTTGGAGTGTGATAGGCATACTACAATGCTATAGATGATATTCATTTTTGTTATTAAGAATAATTCACCATTTGGAGGCAGAGGTCAGAGGTTTTCTCTCCTTGTTTAAGGGAATAATGGTGATTCTCCTTGTGGCAAGGCAAGGAAGTAGATGCTTCTGGGATCCAGGTCTTTGTCTGGGTGGTAAAGATGACTCATTTTCTGCTCATGACACTTTCCTTCTTGATAGACTAGTTTTACTTCTTCAATCGTGTATCTCTTTTATATCTTTAATTTTTTTTCTTGCCATGATGTAATTAAAATTTTTCCCAAAGTGAAATGTATAGCTGATTATGAAATCAAAACTGAAGCTGCCTTGTACTGGGAGTATATTGGCTTTCTTAATCAAATGTTCAGACCTTTCCCCCCCATTCATCCTTCATAGAGCCGTCAGATTCTTTCCTCTTAACACTTTTTTCAACCTTCCATATATCTGTATTGATGGAATAAAATCTTCAGTGACCCTTTAATTCATATACGATGCAATATCACTTCCTGGCACATGGCAAAAGTTTATTTTAAAAAAATCATTAATACTAATTGGGACCCAAGTTTTCTTAATGCTCCAGTCATGATTTTTTGGATACAAAGGGTTTTTTAGACATTAGGAACAGAATTCAACTTACTTAAAAAGAGAGAAACTGAGGGGAGTTTTGGGAAAGGTTCAGGAGTCAGAGTTTAAACTCAGGGCCAGGAGTTATTGGCAGGCATGTGAGCTACAAGAACCAGAAATTAGAAAGTCAGTTTTTGTGCTATGTCTTCCTCCAGACCTGCATGATCTCTTAACTCTGCTTTTCTCAGGCACCTGTTTCAGTTCTTCTGTCTCTCAAGACTGGCTCTGTTTACGTGTGAACTGGAGGTCCCAGTCACAGTTCTGTGCAGTATCTCCAGTCAAGACCCCAATAAAAATAGCTAATATCCCTGTAACACAATTCCAGAATTACAGGAAAGAAATACTAGTTAATTCATCTTGAGTCAACTACTAGCCCACTTCCATCATTTAAGGCCAGGGTGCTGGGTAACATGGGGCAGCACCCACTTAGTAGGGATGTAGAGCAGAGGGCCTAACAAGAGAGAATGAAAAGGTTCTCCAGGGAGGACATGTAGGGGCAGGAAGAAAACAATGGGCACCTCTGAATCACCAGCTGAGCCTTATTCCTAAACATGCTGTTACTCTCCTACCTTTTTTCCTCAGAGAATCTAACAAATCTCAACTTAACCTAAGTTCCAACTCTTTAATTTAGATGCTAATGAGCAGTGAAATGACCAAACCATGGATGTGAATGAGGAAAAGGTAGAGAAGAAAGGTCTAAGGGGAAACTCATGAGGAAGATAATGAATGCTTAAATAATCCAGCATTACCTGGCATGTCTGTGACCTACTGTCTGTAGGGCAGGAGGACTCACTCTTCTTCCCAAACTATTGGTGTGGTTACAGGGACCTGAATTTTTCCCTGCCGAAGTAGAACAAGCTGAATTAGTTCTATGAATCTTTCCTGGAAACTACTTGGTACTTAACCTTTCCTCACCCTCTGCTAGCAATTCGGAAGTGGTTATTTGTCTTGTTTCTATTTGTGCTGTTTTATTCTCTCTTTTCACAAACTGCACCCTTAGTATATTGCTTTGGCTTCGTTAATAATGAGAATATAAATGTCCTTAGAGGCAAATCATGTAAAATTTAACCCTTTGTGCCTTTTCATGTGGACAAAAGCCTGCTGGAGTTTCTTTCCTCCCTTTAGTATGTGTGAAAGAATGAGGATTTATAGGTAGAGGAACATTTTCTTTCCCCTGTGGGTAATCCAGGATTGTAACTAGGGATAAAGTATAATGGTCTTCTCTTCACACCACCTTTAGCTTTGGGTGAAGTAACAGTGGAGCTGCTGGGCAGGTACTACCATTCTGATGCTGAAGCAGTGGCTCAACAATGAAAATATGCAAACTAGTTTTTAATGGATTTATGTAACTGTGGTTTGACATGTGTCATTTCAGGAGCTACTTCCCTAAATGACACCCTCTACACTGAACAGTTGTCTGCTTTGACGTTGGCAGAAAAATGAGGGAAATAATTTACTATTTTTTTAAAAAAATACCATTCACTAACTTAAACCAATGTTTTTTTCAAACCCTTGATGCTAGGGGTTCCACAGAAGTACTACATCTGAAACACTAGAGATACAGGAATGAGGCTGAGTGGCCAATTCCCCTTGAAAGAAAAGAGCTCCAGACTTGAGTGTTTTATAATCTATGTGGAAAATAGACAACTATGTTTCACTTGTTAATTCGTTGACCTTCTCATTTCCAGTTACGTCCTTTTCCTTTCACCTCGACAACCTATTTCCATTGTCATATTTTGCCCTGTAAGTGCTCCATCCTGTAATTGCTAATTCAAGAATACAACTTTCTAACCCACATCTCCTCTTTCCAACTTACTTGTCAGTAACTCTCATGATGGCTATTCTTAGATCTTTACAGATCCTTCCATCCCCTGACTCATTTTCCTTTCATCAGCTTCCTCCTTTCTTCACCACCCTCATAGTCAGTTTAAATCACAAGCCCTATCACATCAAAAAACTCTCACTAATATAATTTTCTTTTCCCTTTCCTTTTGTCACACCTCTCTGGCAGAATCCCATTCCTGGATAAACCCAAATATCTGTTGTATTTTTACTTGTGCCCAAGTAGGACAGAGGTCTTGGAAAAAATACTACAATAAAACAGATTGCTGCTTCTATAAATTCATGACTTTCAACTTCAGATTGACTCTTAGTATTGTTTAGAAATCCTGGTCCATTCCTCTGGCCAATGAAGTATCTTTGTATGAAATTTTAAAACCACTGAATAAATGTTTACAGAGGTCATACTGTACTAAGTGTTGGAGATATAGAATGTGTAGCAAAGTCCTCTCTACTCTGATGGACTTAGTCTAGAAGGGAGACTGACAAGTAAACAAACATTAACAAATCAATTTTGATATATGTTATGTGAAGGTGTATGTCTAAGACTATAGAAGCATGTCTGTAAGCAACTGAAATTTTTAAATGAAGGCACAGCACAGTTTTCATGGAGGCAGGATTAAATTAAGACATATTTTTAAGTTAAAATTTTAAAAAGTTTTAAAGAAACTGTTGTATAGTGTGTATTCTGTCCACGAATTTTATATAGATTCCATTTTGTGAGATCTTTAATTTGGGTCAGAAATTGCACAGGAATTTTCAAAACTTTTTATTTTATATTGGAGTAGAGTTGATTAACAATGTTGTGAGAGTTTCAGGTATACAGCAGAGTGGTTCAGTTATACATATACATGTATCTATTCTATTTCAAATTCTTTTCACATTTAGGTTGTTACATAATATTGATCAGAGTTCAATACAGTAGGTGTTGAACCTGTGCTATACAGTAGGTCCTTGTTGGTTATCCATTTTGAATATAGCAGTGTGTACATATCAATCCCAAACTCCGTGACTATCCCTTCCCCCCACCCTTCCCCCCTGGTAACCATAAGTTCGTTCTCAAAGTCTGTGAGTCTGTTTCTGTTTTGTTAGTAAGTTCATTTATATCATTTCTTTTAGATTCCACATATAAGTGATATCATACAACATTTCTCTTACTCTGACTTACTTCACTGTGTATGACAGTCTCTCGGTCCGTCCATGTTGCTGCAAATGGCATTATTTCATTCTTTTCAATGGCTGAGTAATATTCCATTGTATATATGTACCACATCTTCTTTTTCCATTCATCTGTCTATGGACATTTAGGTTGCTTCCATGTCTTGGCTCTGGTAGTGCTGCAGTGTACATTGGGGTGCATGTATCTTTTTGAAGTATGGTTTTCTCTGGAATATATGCCCAGGAGTGGGATTGCTAGATCATATGGTAATGCTATTTTTAGTTTTTTACGGAACCTCCATACTGTTCTCCATAGTGGTTGTACCAATTTACATTCCTACCAACAGTGTAGGACGGTTCTCTATTCTCCACACCCTCTCCAGCATTTATTGTTTGTAGATTTTTAAATTATGGCTATTCTAACTTGTGTGAGGTGATAACTCATTGTAGTTTTGATTTGCATGATCTTATTCCTTGCTGAGGAGCCCAGGTTATAGAGGCGGACTGGCTTCCATCCCAGTTCTTCCACTGAGTAAACTTGAATAAACTCTCAAAGCCTTAGTTTTCTCATCTGTAAAAGGACGATAATAAGGTTATATCTATTTCATTTCTACTTTAAAATCCTCTGCTTGAGACCATCAAATCTCTCCAATATTTAAATGAGGTCTTTTTTCAAGTTACTGCTGGATCTATAGTGAGTCCCTTGTGTTGACTCACAGTTCACAAATACTTTTGTTTACTAGTTTTGGTGAACTTCCTTGTAACTTCCGAGAAAGAACAATTAGTAACACTGTACTCAAAAATAATCCGAACTCATTAGGAGATGTATCAAATCACACAGAATTTATGACATGAAAGAGTAAATATGTGGTCAAAATCATATACTGAATGATCAAAATAAAAATAATAACTTGTGGAGTTTACATACATACACATACAGATGTGTTTTGTATGTGTGTGTATTTGTCTGTGACGTAGTAATATTTAAACCTTAAATTATCAATAATTGCATAAACATAAAGGGAATAAAATAATATAATTAAAAATATTGCCAGAATAAATTAAAAGATTAAAAATAATTTAGATATTGCTTACAAGAAGGGGTAGCTTAAAGTCATGATAAAGTTGAAAGTAAAATATACTAACCAGAAAAGGCTAATACAGCTAATATAATAAAAGGTAGATTTTTTTTCAGGTTTTAGATGAATATTTATTGAAATACAGAATATTTGATATGTCCAAAAAAGGTAAAAAAAGAAGACCACAGAAGAGTATTAAAATATGATACTATTATTTTGAGGGAGAAAGAAGGAAGAAAAGAAGGGAGGAAGAGAGAAGGAAAAAGAGAAAAATAATGGAATATAAACCTCTGCTGATATTTTCTTACACATCTCAGAATGGTGACATCGCAATGGATTTCTTATTTCTGGTTTTGGTTTTGTTTTTCTGTTTTAAAATTCTTTTCAAATTTTTGTAATTGAAAAATTATTTAAGACTGAAAAGAATACCCAGAAATCTCTGGGCAGTAGAATTGCAAATATTCTTCATTTTCTTCTTGATACTTCTCTGTATTTTTTCTGTTTTATTACAAAGAGCATGAATTATTTTTATTGAAAGTGAAAAAGTTCTTTTTTACACAAAGAAGATATGGGTATCTCGTTTTCTTTCATATTTGAGTATATTTTATTTTAATTTAATTTAATTTTTTTAACATCTTTATTGGAGTACAATTGCTTTAAAATGGTGTGTTAGTTTCTGCTGTATGATAAAGTGAATCAGCTATACGTATACATATATCCCCATATGCCCTCCCTCTTGCATCTCCCTCCCACCCTCCCTATCCCACCCCTCTGAGTGGTCACAAAGCATCGCGCTGATCTCCCTGTGCTATGCGGCTGCTTCCCACTAGCTATTTTACGTTTCGTAGTATATATAAGAACATGCCACTCTCTCACTTCGTCCCAGCTTACCCTTCCCCCTCCCCGTATCCTCAAGTCCATTCTCTACGTCTGCGTCTCTATTCCTGTCCTACCCCTAGGTTCTTCAGAACCATTTTTTTTTTTTTTTTAGATTCCATATATATGTGTTAGCATACGGTATTTGTTTTTCTCCTTCGGACTTACTTCACTCTGTATGACAGGGTCTGGGTCCATCCACCTCACTACAAATAACTCAATTTCGTTTCTTTTTATGGCTGAGTAATATTCCATTGTACATATGTGCCACATCTTCTTTCTCCATTCATCTGTCGATGGACACTTAGGTTGCTTCCATGTCCTGGCTATTGTAAATAGAGCTGCAGTGAACGTTGTGGTACATGACTCTTTTTGAGTTATGGTTTTCTCAGGGTATATGCCCAGTAGTGGGATTGCTGGGTCATATGGTAGTTCTATGTTTAGTTTTTTAAAGAACCTCCATACTGTTCTCTATAGTGGCTGTATCAATTTACATTCCCACCAACAGTGCAAGAGGGTCCCTTTTCTCCACACCCTCTCCAGCATTTATTGTTTGTAGATTTTTTGATGATGGTCATTCTGACTGGTGTGAGGTGATACCTCATTGTAGTTTTGATTTGCATTTCTCTAATGATTAGTGTTGTTGAGCATCCTTTCATGTGTTTGTTGGCAATCTGTATATCTTCTTTGTATAAATGTCTATTTAGGTCTTCTGCCCATTTTTGGGTTGGGTTGTTTGTTTTTTTGATATTGAGCTGCATAAGCTGCTTGTATATTTTGGAGATTAATCCTTTGTCGGTTGCTTCTTTGGCAAATATTTTGTCCCATTCTGAAGGTTGTCTTTTCGTCTGCTTTATGATTTCCTTTAATGTGCAAAAAAAGCTTTTAAGTTTCATGAGGTCCCATTTGTTTATTTTTGTTTTTATTTCCTTTTCTCTAGGAGATGGGTCAAAAAGGATCTTGCTGTGATTTATGCCACAGAGTGTTCTGCCTATGTTTTCCTCTAAGAGTTTGATAGTGTCTGGCCTTACATTTAGGTCTTTAATCCATTTTGAGTTTATTTTTGTGTATGGTATTAGGGAGTGTTCTGATTTCATTCTTTTACATGTGGCTGCCCATTTTTCCCAGCACCACTTATTGAAGAGGCTGTCTTTTCTCCATTGTATATTCTTGCTTCCTTTATCAAAGATAAGGTGACCATATGTGTGTGGGTTTATCTCTGGGCTTTCTATCCTGTTCCACTGATCTGCATTTCTGGTTTTGTGCCAGGACCATACTGTCTGGATTACTGCAGCTTTTTAGTATAGTCTGAAGTCCAGGGCCTGATTCCTCCAGCTCCATTTTTCTTTCTCAAGATTGCTTTAGCTCTTCGGGGTCTTTTGTGTTTCCATACAAATTGTGAATTTTTTTGTTCTAGTTCTGTGAAAAATGCCAGTGGTAATTTGATAGGGATTGCATTGAATCTGTAGATTGCTTTGAGTAATATAGTCATTTTCACAATGTTGATTCTTCCAGTCCAAGAACATGGTATATCTCTCCATCTGTTTGTATCATCTTTAATTTCTTTCATCAGTGTCTTATAGTTTTCTGCATACAGGTATTTTGTCTCCTTAGGTAGGTTTATTCCTAGGTATTTTATTCTTTTTGTTGCAGTGGTAAATGGGAGTGTTTCCTTAATTTCTCTTTCAGATGTTTCATCATTAGTGTATAGAGTTGTAAGTGATTTCTGTGCATTAATTTTATGTCCTGCTACTTCACCAAATTCATTGATTAGCTCTAGTAGTTTTCTGGTAGCATCTTTAGGATTCTCTATGTATAGTATCATGTCATCTGCAAACAGTGACAATTTTAGTTCTTCTTTTCCGATTTGGATTCCTTTTATTTCTTTTTCTTCTCTGATGGCTGTGGCTAAAACTTCCAAAACTATGTTGAATAATAGTGGTGAGCGTGGGCAACCTTGTCTTGTTCCTGATCTTAGTGGAAATGGTTCCAGTTTTTCACCATTGCATAGATGTTGGCTGTGAGTTTGTCATATGGCCTTTATTATGTTGAGGTAAGTTCCCTCAGTGCCTGCTTTCTGGAGGGTTTTTATCATAAATGGGTGTTGAATTTTGTTGAAAGCTTTTTCTGCATCTATTGAGATGATCATATCGTTTTTCTCCTTCAATATGTTAACATGGTTTATCACATTGATTTGCGTATATTGAAGAATCCTTGCATTCCTGGGATAAACCCCACTTGATCATGGTGTATGACCCTTTAATGTGCTGTTTCTCTTTGCTAGAGTTTTGTTGAGGATTTTTGCAACTATGTTCATTAGTGATATTGGCCTGTAGTTTTCTATTTTTGTGACACCCTTGTCTGGTTTTGGTATCAGGGTGATGGTGGCCTCATAGAATGAGTTTGGGAGTGTTCCTCCCTCTGCTCTATTTTGGAAGAGTTTGAGAAGGATAGGTGTTAGCTCTTCTCTAAATATTTGATAGAATTCGCTTGTGAAGCCATTTGGTCCTCAGCTTTTGTTTGTTGGAAGATTTTTAATCATAGTTTCAAATTCAGTGCTTGTGATTGGTCTGTTTATATTTTCTACTTCTTCCTGGTTCAGTCTGGGAAGGTTGTGCTTTTTTAAGAATTTGTCCATTTCTTCCAGGTTGTCCATTTTATTGGCATAGAGTTGCTTGTAGTAATCTCTCGTGATCCTTTGTGAGATCATGAGATCTTTCACTTTCTGCAGTGTCTATATTTACTTCTCCTTTTTCATTTCTAGTTCTACCGATTTGAGTCTTCTCCCTTTTTTTCTTGATGAGTCTGGCTAATGGTTTATCAATTTTCTTTATCTTCTCAAAGAACCAGCTTTTAGTTTTATTGATCTTTGCTATCATTTCCTTCATTTCTTTTTCATTTATTTCTGATCTGATTTTTATGATTTCTTTCCTTCTGCTAACTTTGGGGTTTTTTTGTTCTTCTTTCTCTAATTGCTTTAGGTGTATGCTTAGGTTGTTTATTTGAGATGTTTCTTGTTTCTTGATGTAGGATTTTATTGCTATAAACTTCCCTCTTAGAACTGCTTTTGCTGCATCCCATAAGTTTTGGGTCATCATGTTTTCATTGTCATTTGTTTCTAGGTATTTTTTGATTTCCCCTTTGATTTCTTCAGTGATCTCTTGGTTATTTAGGAGTGTATTGTTTAGCCTCCATGTGTTTGCATTTTTTAAAGATTTTTTCCTGTAATTGATATCCAGTCTCACAGCATTGTGGGCAGAAAAGATACTTAATATGATTTCAATTTTCTTAAATTTACCAAGGCTTGATTTGTGACCCAAGGTAAGATCTATCCTGGAGAATGTTCCATGAGCACTTGAGGAGAAGGTGTATTCTGTTGTTTTTGGATGGAATGTCCTATAAATATCAATTAAGTCCATCTTCTTTAATGTATCATTTAAAGCTTGTGTTTCTTTATTTATTTTCATTTTGGATGATGTGTCCATTGGTGAAAGTGGGGTGTTAAAGTCCCCTACTATCATTGTGTTACTGTCGATTTCCCCTTTTATGGCTATTAGCATTTGCCTTATGTATTGAGGTGCTCCTATGTTGAGTGCATAAATATTTACCATTGTTATATCTTCTTCTTGGATTGATCCCTTGATCATTATGTAGTGTCCTTCTTTGTCTCTTGTAATAGTCTTTATTTTAAAGTCTATTTTGTCTGATATGAAAATTGCTATCCAGCTTTCTTTTGATTTCCATTTGCATAGAATATCTTTCTCCATCCCCTCACTTTCAGTCTGTATGTGTCCCTAGGTCTGAAATGGGTCTCTTGTAGACAGCATATATACGGGTCTTGTTTTTGTATCCATTCAGCCAGTCTGTGTCTTTTGGTGGGAACATTTAATCCATTTACATTTAAGGTAGTTACTGATATGTATGTTCCTATTACCATTAATTGTTTTGGGTTTGTTATTGTAGGTGTTTTCCTTCTCTTGTGTTTCCTTCCTAGAGAAGTTCCTTTAGTATTTGTTATAAAGCTGGTTTGGTGGTGCTGAATTCTCTTAGCTTTTGCTTGTCTGTAAAGGTTTTAATTTCTCTGTCAAATCTGAATGAGATCGTTGTTGGGTAGAGTAAACTTGGTTGTAGGTTTTTCCCTTTCCTTACTTTAAATATGTGCTGCCAGTCCCTTCTGGCTTGCAGAGTTTCTGCTGAAAGATCAGCTGTTAACCTTATGGGGATTCCCTTGTGTGTTATTTGTTGCTTTTCCCTTGCTGCTTTTAATATTTTTTCTTTGTATTTAATTTTTGATAGTTTGATTAATATGTTTCTTGGCATGTTTGTCCTTGGATTTATCCTACATGGGACTCTCTGTGCTTCCTGGACTTGATTGACTACTTCCTTTCCCATATTAGGGAAGTTTTCAACTATAATCTCTTCAAATATTTTCTCAGTCCCTTTCTTTTTCTCTTCTTCTTCTGGGACCCCTATAATTCGAATGTTGGTGCATTTAGTGTTGTCCCAGAGGTCTCTGAGACTGTCCTCAATTCTTTTCATTCTTTTTTCTTTATTCTGCTCTGCAGTAGTTATTTCCACTATTTTATCTTCCAGGTCACTTATCCGTTCTTCTGCCTCAGGTATTCTGCTATTGATTCCTTCTAGAGCATTTTTAATTTCATTTATTGTGTTGTTCATCATTTTTTGTTTGCTCTTTAGTTCTTCTAGGTCCTTTTAAATGTTTCTTGTATTTTCTCCATTCTATTTCCAAGATTTTGGATCATCTTTACTATCATTATTCTGAATTCTTTTTCAGGTAGATTGCTCATTTCCTCTTCATTTGTTTGGTCTGGTGGGTTTTTACCTTGCTCCTTCATCTGCTGCATATTTCTCTGTCTTCTCATTTTGCTTAACTTACTGTGTTTGGTGTCTCCTTTTCACAGGCTGCAGCTTCATAGTTCCCGTTTTTTTTGGTGTCTTCTCCCAGTGGCTGAGGTTGGTTCAGTGGGTTTTGTAGGCTTCCTGGTGGAGGGGACTGGTGCCTGTGTTGAGGCTGGGTCTTGTCTTTCTGGTGGGCAGGACCACGTCCAGTGGTGTGTTTGGGGTTTCTGTGACCTTATTATGATTTTAGGCAGCCTCTCTGCTACTGGGTGGGGCTGTGTTCCTGTCTTGCTAGTTGTTTGGCATAGGGTGTCTAGCACTGTAGCTTGCTGGTCGTTGAGTGGAGCTGGGTCTTAGCATTGAGATGGAAATCTCTGGGAGAGCTTTTGCTGTTTGATATTACATGGGCTGGGAGATCTCTGGTGGACCAATGTTCTGAACTCAGCTCTCCCACCTCAGGCTTGACACCCAGCTGGAGCACTAAGACCCTGTCAGCCACACAGCTCAGAAGAAAAGGGAGAAAAAAAGAGAAAGAAGGAAAGAAAAATATAAAGTAAAATAAAATAAAGTTATTATAAAATAAAAATTAAAATTATTAAATATAAAAAATAAAAAATAATTTAAAAAAAAGAAAGAAGAGGACAACCAAACCTAAAGACAAATCCACCAATGATAACAAGTGCTAAAAACTATACCAAAAACAAAAACAATAGTGGACAGACAGAACCCTAGGACAAATGGTAAAAGCAAAGTTATACAGACAAAATCACAGAAAGAAGTGTACACATACACTGTCACAAAGAGAGATAAAGGGAAAAAAATGCATATATATAAAAAAAAGGAAGAGAGCAACCAAATCAATAAATAAATCTACCAATGGTAATAAGGTCTAAATAGTAAAGTAAGATAAACATAAAACTGGAAACAAATTAGATGAAGAAAGCAAACCCCAAATGTACAGTTGCTCCCAAGGTCCACCGCCTCAATTTTGGGATGATTTGTTGTCTATTTTGTTATTCTACAGATGCAGGGTTCATCCAGTTGATTGTGTAGATTTAATCCGCTGCTCCTGAGGCTGCTGGGAGAAATTTCCCTTTCCCTTGTTTGTTCACAGAGCTCCTGGGGTTCAGCTTTGGATTTGGCCCTGCCTCTGTGTGTAGGTTGCCTGAGGGCATCTGTTCCCCGCCCAGACAGGAGGGGGTTAAAGGAATGGCTGATTAGGGGGCTCTGGCTCACTCAGGCCAGCGAGAGAGGGGTATGGAATGCGGGGTGATCCTGTCGCAGCAGAGGCTGGCGTGAGGTTGCACCAGCCTGAGGCGTGCCGTGTGTTCTCCCGGATAAGTTGTCCTTGTATCACGGGACCCTGGCAGTGGCAGGCTGCACAGGCTCCTGGGAGGGGAGGTGTGGATAGTGACCTGTGCTTGCATACAGGCTTCTTGGTGGCTGTAGCAGCAGCCTTAGCGTTTCATGCCCGTCGCTGGTTCCGCACTGATATCCACGGCTCGTGCCTGTCTCTGGAGCTCATTTAGGCAGTGCTCTGAATCCCCTCTTCTCGTGCACTCCGAAACAATGGTCTCTTTCCTTTTAGCCAGTTCCAGACTGTTCCCTGGACTCCCTCTCGGTTAGCTGTGGCCCACTAGCCCCCTTCAGGTTGTGTTCACGCAGCCAACCCCAGTCCTCTCCCTGGGATCTGACCTCCGAAGCCAGAACCTCAGCTCCCAGCCCTGGCAGGTGAGCAGACAAGCCTCTCGGGCTGGTGAGTGCTGGTCGGCACCGATCCTCTGTGTGGGAATCTCTCCACTTTGCCCTCTGCACCCCTGTTGCTGCGCTCTCCTCCGTGGCTCTGAACCTTCCCCCCCCGCCCACCAGCCATTTCCACCAGTGAAGGGGCTTCCTAGTGTGTGGAAATTTTTCCTCCTACACAGCTCCCTCGCAGTGGTGCAGGTACCATCCGTATTCTTTTGTCTCTGTTTTTTCTTTTTTCTTTTGCCCTACCCAGGTACGTGGGGAGTTTCTTGCCTTTTGGGAAGTCTGAGGTCTTCTGCCAGCATTCAGTAGGTGTTCTGTAGGAGTTGTTCCACATGTAGATGTATTTTTGATGTGTTTGTTGGGTGGAAGGTGATCTCCATGTCTTACTACTCTGCCTTCTTGAAGGTCCCCCCTAAAATACAGATTTTTAGGACACATTCTAGAGATAGAGGGTTAATTTAAGACAGTATATCAGGAAGACATATTATTCTATATTTGTATGTATCTTAATAACGTATCTTTAAAGCATATGAAGCAATAACATAGAACTTACTAATTCCATAGTCTGAGATTTGGATGTGTTTCTTTGAATAAATAATAGAATAAGCAGACAAAAGATAAGTATGTAGAAGATTTCAAGTATGTAGAAGACTTCAAGAATGTAACAAACGAGTATATAATTAATACAAGTTTGTATAATATATGTAAGCTTACTTGTATATATTATACAAACATATTATATATTACATAAATATACACATAAACACAAAAAATGGGTGTAATGTTATATAACCAATAATTGCAAAACATGTCATCTTTTAAGGGCACTTGGAAAATTTGTCAAATTTGCCAAATTTTGGAATTTGGAAAATTCCCCAAATTTCCAGTTCCAAAATTGACCACATAATGCTTCATATGACAAGCTTTAACAAATCTTTAGGAATTGAAATATTATAAACTGTGATTTCTGGCATTGATATTAAACTAGAACTTAACAGAAAGATACACTGAAAATTTTAAATTAAGTAATAACTTTTCTAAAAAATCTGGGTAAAGAAATAAATCATAATAAATTTAATAAAATATTTTAATTTTGGGATAATCAAAAGATACCACTTCAGAACTTGTGGGATGCAGCAAATCAGGGCTAATAGAAAAACTTACAGCCTTAAATATATTAAAAACAAGATTAAATATAATTACTGGTCCATTGATTCCATACATTAGAAAAAGAACAGTCAATTAAATCTAAAGAAATTAGAAGGAAGAAAAATAATGAGGATGTGGCAAAGATCAATAAAATAATAAGCAGACCGAGGATCAGCAAAGCCAGTAGTTAATTCTTTATAAAGATAAATAAAATTAGTACAGTTCTAGCAAGCTAGGTGGAGGGCAGTGTAGGGAGGTGGTGGGAGTGGATATAGGGAGGGAGAGGGAAATAGGGAGGGAGAGGGAAGAGGTATAAAATTTCAACATCAGTATCAGTAATGAAAAATTAATATACTTAGAAATTCTACAGACTTTCTAATGATTATTAGGGAATATTATGAACAACATTGTGCTATTAAAACTGAAAATTTAGTAATGAGAGAGCTGTTAGAAAAATAATCAAAACTAACAAAATAATAAATAGCAGATATATTAAAGAAACACTGCATAATTTTAAAACTTGCCACAAAGAAAACTTCTAAGCTCAGGTGACTTTACTGGTGAAATATTTCTTCCAATAGTTTTTAGGAAGAAATGATATAAATTCTATAATTCTCTTCCAAAAATAGAAGAGGAAACACGAACATGTCAGTATAATCTTGATAATAAAATTTGACAAGGGCTTTAAAATAAAAGGGAAAATTACATACCAAACTCTTCATGAACATATATGCAAAAGTCTTTAACACAATATTAGCAAACTGAGTGCTGGTGGCATATGAAAAGGATATTATATCCAGGAATGAAAACTTCTGACAGTTTGATGGATTCAGTATATCAAGAAAATAATAGATGCAGAACAATCACTTGATAATTTCTTTAACGAATCATGATAATAACTCTTGGAAAATTAGGAGTAGAAAAGAATTTTCTTAATCTGATAAAGAGTATACACAAAAACTAAAGCAAAGATCATATTTAGTTGTGGAATCTTGACGTTAAATCAGACTTAATTAAATGGCAGACTATAGTATGTTCTTGGATTGGAAGTCTCCATGTTATACAAATGTCAGTTCTCCTTAAAGTGATTCATAGATTTAATGCAATTCTAATCAAAACCTCAAAATCTCAACATTTTTTCTTTTGGTAAAATTGAGGAGATCAGTCTAGAGTTCATATGGTTATACATGTGAAAATAACCAAGGCAAACTGGACAAAGATCAAAGCTCTAAGACTTAAAACAAGTTATCAAGACTTGTTAAGTTCTCTTAATCAAAAATTATTTTATTCATGCAAGGAGAGAAAAATAGATCAATTTACCAGAAAGCTGTGCAGAATAAAGAACCACATGTACACAAACACTTGATTTATGACAAGGGCAGAATTTCACAGCAGCAGGCAAAGGACAGGCTTTTTCATAAGTGCTGCTGAGACAATTGAAAATCTATATGAAAAGTCTTCTAAAACTAATCACAAAAGAGCAGGCATATTCATGGCCTTTGGATATACAAATATTTATTAAATAGGACAAAAAAATACCCTAATAAACAGTACAGAAAGGAAAGCTATGTTACACTTTATAAAAATAAATTTTTTTCGCCAAAAGTCCCCATTATGTGGTAAAAAAAAAAAAATCCAGAGATTCAAGAAGATTGTACAATATTATTGTATAATTGAAAAATTGAGCTCTTATCTAGAATATATAATGGTCTCTTATAAGTCAAGAAGAAAAAGAAAAATGGGCAAAATACTTGAACTAGGTACGTAACAAAAGAGTTTAGTCAAATGGTCAAAATAACATATGAAAAGAAGCTTAACTTTATTAGTTCTCAAATTAAGGTAAATTAAATCCATGAGCTCCAACTGCACATCTCGCATAATGGCTGAAACTAAAGACTGGTACTACTCAGGACTGGCAAGGTAGTGGGGGTAATAGAAAGTCTCATGCTTGCTGGTGGGAGTGCAGATTGGTACAGCCACTTTGGAGAACTGATAGTATCTTATAAAGGTGAACCTAGCCAAACCCTATGACTCAGTGTTAACATATCTGGGTAAATAACCATCAGAAAGGCATACACATACACATGTTCATTAAAATTAAAAAAAAGAATGTTCACAACATTAATAGTAATAGAAACTGGAATACTACCCCAATGTTCACCAAAGGTAAGATGGATAAATACATTGAGATATATTAATATAATGGAATACTGTATAGCAATGGATGTGAATGAATTACTTCTACACCAATAGAAAGGTCATATCTCACAAACAGAACATTTAGTGAAAGAAGGCTGAAACAAAAGTGTACAAACTGTATTATTCCATATAAATAAAATTCACACCTTGGCAGGAGAAATCTCGTGTCAGGAATCAGGAAACAAACTACTGCAGTGGTGAAGAGGTCACGTCTGAGAGGGACACGAAGGACTTTTTGACTTGATAGTAGTGCTCTATTTCTTGGCTGGGGAGAGTTAGGTGGGTGTATTCACCCTATGTACATTCATTGAGCAGTACCTGTAAGCTGTGTGTGCTTTTCTGTATAAATGTTGTACTTGAATATAGACCTTTATGAATATTTTTGGAAATGCCTATAATTTGTAATATTTAGAGTTACAGAGAACTGTGGGGAAAAAACTGTTATTGTTTTAAGCAAGGAAAAAATAAAAAAGCAAGATGGTACAATAAAGGCATGGATTTTGGGAACAGGCAGTTTTGAGTTTGAATCCTAAATTTACTGCTTACTAGCGTTGTGTTCTTGAATACATTAATTTATCTAATCCTGAGCTTCTAAAAAATGGCTTTAAGGAATGTATGTATCAATTGACCTAGAGCTTTTTCTTTTCCTATAACTTTTTGTGTTTAGCACTACTTAAAGAGTAAAGCCACTGTAATCCCAGGATGGCCTACTGCCAGTAGATGTGGCTTTGGTGGTTACTATATCTCTGCTTCACTCATTTGGAAAAAGCCGATTTAGAAAAAGTATAAGGCACTTATTATACCAAAGCCATAACTACTTTGCTTCAACCCTTTCTCATTCATGGCTAGCCGCCTAGACATGCTAAAACATGGCAGCAGTAAACAGACTAATCATTTTCCTATACCAAAGCCTCACTCAGGAAACTCACTCGTCTCATCTGTGCCAAAAGCAAATATTTCACAGTCCTCCCTGCTTTGCCTTTTAGGTGACTCAGAACACCTGGTTGCCAATTGCTAGCTGATGATAATTAGCTTTCAATTATCACCAGTTACATTTTCACCTGTTTAATTTGCAAATTCCTGAATTTTTTGGCCTCTCCTATTAACAATTTCTGATCTCTTCTGTCTTCAGTACACCTGCTCTGTGAGAGTGGGGAAACAGTACTCCCACTGGGGAATTACCCCTTCATCTGCCATCCTGTCCAGTTTTATCTCCATCTGGTGTTAGATGGATACATGCTCCACAGAGAGACATTTGGAGAGACCCAGGTTCTTAGTCTCAGTCTCTTATGTGCTCTCCTGCTTTTCTGGAATTGTTTCTGTGGTTTTTCTCACTTTGTTCAAAAAATAGCCAAGTAATCCTTTATCTCTGTAAATTAGCTTTCTTAAAAAATAAACAAAACAAGAGCCAGACAATATAAGAAAAAGCGAATTTTTAACATTGTGGGGGTCTCCTAAATTTGATAATGGATTAAGAATCAATAAACCAGGTTACAGAGCGGAGAGAGTGAGGAGGCTGCGTCTGGCTCCCGCTCTCACAGCCATTGCAGTACATTGAGCTCCACAGAGACAGCGCCGGGGCAAGTGAGAGCCGGACGGGCACTGGGCGACTCTGTGCCTCGCGGAAGAAAAATAATTAAGCATGGGCAAAGGAGATCCTAAGAAGCCGAGAGGCAAAATGTCATCATATGCCTTCTTTGTGCAAACTTGCCGAGAGGAGCACAAGAAGAAGCACCCAGATGCTTCCGTCAACTTCTCAGAGTTTTCTAAGAAGTGCTCAGAGAGGTGGAAGACCATGTCTGCTAAAGAGAAAGGAAAGTTTGAAGACATGGCAAAGGCGGACAAGGCCCGTTATGAAAGAGAAATGAAAACTTATATCCCTCCTAAAGGGGAAACAAAAAAGAAGTTCAAGGATCCCAATGCACCCAAGAGGCCTCCTTCGGCCTTTTTCTTGTTTTGTTCTGAGTATCGTCCAAAAATCAAAGGAGAACATCCTGGCCTATCCATTGGTGATGTTGCAAAGAAGCTGGGAGAGATGTGGAATAACACTGCTGCAGATGACAGGCAGCCTTATGAGAAGAAGGCCGCTAAGCTGAAGGAAAAGTACGAGAAGGATATTGCTGCATACCGAGCTAAAGGGAAGCCTGATGCAGCAAAAAAGGGAGTCGTCAAGGCTGAAAAAAGCAAGAAAAAGAAGGAAGAGGAGGAAGATGAGGAAGATGAAGAGGATGAGGAGGAGGAGGAAGATGAAGAGGATGAAGAGGAAGAAGAAGATGGTGATGATGAATAAGTTGGTTCTAGCGCAGTTTTTTTTTTTCTTGTCTATAAAGCATTTAACCCCCCTGTACACAACTCACTCCTTTTAAAGAAAAAAATTGAAATGTAAGGCTGTGTAAGATTTGTTTTTAAACTGTACAGTGTCTTTTTTTGTATAGTTAACACACTACCGAATGTGTCTTTAGATAGCCCTGTCCTGGTGGTATTTTCAATAGTCACTAACCTTGCCTGGTACAGTATGGGGGTTGTAAATTGGCATGGAAATTTAAAGCAGGTTCTTGTTGGTGCACAGCACAAATTAGTTATATATGGGGATGGTAGTTTTTTCATCTTCAGTTGTCTCTGATGCAGCTTATATGAAATAATTGTTGTTCTGTTAACTGAATACCACTCTGTAATTGCAAAAAAAAGAAAAAAAGTTGCAGCTGTTTTGTTGACATTCTGAATGCTTCTAAGTAAATACAATTTTTTTTATTAGTATTGTTGTCCTTTTCATAGGTCTGAAAATTTTCTTCTTAAGGGGAAGCTAGTCTTTTGCTTTTGCCCATTTTGGATCACACGAATTATTACAGTGTTTATCTTTCGTATAGTTAGCTGATAAAAAGCTTTTGTGTACACACCCTGCATACTCATGATGAGGGTAATAAAAGTTTAATTGAGACAGTTTTCATCCATAACTGAAACTCAAATCTTGATCGGTTGATAACAGATTTCACATAGCCCAGGTTCATTTACAAAGTGAAGAGTAACCAATCTACTCACAGCACGGGATTATTAGAATCAAACATTTTGAAAGTCTGTCCTTGAAGGACTAATAGAAAAGTATGTTCTAATCTTTACATGAGGACTCTACATCCTTTAACTCCCATTACCATGTAATGGCAGTTATATTTGCAGTTCCCACGTTTAAGACTGAGAATGTATCCCCAAAAGCGTGAGCTTAAAATACAAGACTGCCATATTATGTTTTTTGTTGTTGTTGTTATTAGTCCCAACAAAGGCTCTGGAGAAAAAGTGCTGGCTGTAAATGTCTTCTCCTGTTTATCTAAATATGGATTGTTTAGGAAACTTGAGATCCTCCATTAAAGGTATTTTTAATTAATTGGGCCAACTTTTAAAATTCTATACCACATTTTAAATCAGATATATTTTCCTATATTATGGTTTGCCCCTTTATAAATCAAATAGACATGAGGGAAGAAGACACTTAAACTTTGTATTTCAGTATGAATTACCTGATTTATTTGAATTTGATTTTTCTTTACAAAACTCAAGCTCATTCATCAGGGTCATATGTTTATCTGCTTAACAGTTTAGGGAACAATTTGGCAATTTTGTGGTTTTTGAGATTATCATTCTCTTAAAGTGCCAGTGTTTTAAAATAGCGTTCTTGTAATTTTACACGCTTTTGTGATGGAGTGCTGTTTTGTTATATAATTTTGACTTGGATTCTTTCCATTTGCATTTGTTTTATGTAATTTCAGGAAGAATACTGAACATCTGAGTCCTGGATGATACTAATAAACTAATAATTGCAGAGGTTTAAAAAAAAAAAAAAAAAAGAATCAATAAACCAGGGTATAAAAAGAAGTTAAAGGAGATAACAGAGTAAGGTTTTCAAGAACAGAAAAGCTATCATAGTGAAATTTGTTGGTGGTTATATTTGAAGACATGTCAATTAAACAGAATGTATCCATTAAATGTCTAATAGGTAGTCTTAGAATTAACATGAATTAAAGTGGAATCCTCTAAATAATATAACATCATATACAAGGCAGTGTCACAATATAGGATATCAAACCTGGGATTAAGTGGACCCATGACATTGATTTATGCATTAAATAATGTGAACAGAGCTCATATATAAGGAATTTTAAAATGACATGAAAAATGCTGCTCACAGAAAATAATTTACTTGAATCATATAGTTTCCTTTACTTTCTATTTAAAAATCATTGTTTAAATTAAAAAACAATAACAAAACTATGACATTAAAAGGAAAGTTTTAAAAAGAAAGAACACGTAGCACCTTTCTGTAACATTATAGATATTTTACCTTGCATGTTTTTCGTTTTTACCAACATATATTTACATCATTTTAGTTACAGATAATAATAAATATTATACTTTTAATCTACAGTGTGTTTAATGTTCTTCCATGTTTCCATAGTTTTTATTACTTTAATGAATGCAGATTAGTTCATCAAAATGATATATTACAATCTACTAAATCATTCGCTTTTTTGGGGAACATTTGTTTTGCATCTATTTCTTAAATTATTTTGAGTAACACTGCAATGGACATTCTTGTCTTTTTATAACTTTTAGTATATTTGTGGGGAATTATGTGTCAAAGGGTATGATTCAACCCTTGTGTCTTGATATATTGCCAAATTGCCTTTCCAAATACTGCTTATCAATTTGTGTTTTCCACTTCCAAATTTTCATTACTCGAATAGTAATGTTTTTAACTCCTTTTACATTTTTGTCAGAAAGAATATATTTTTGCGTTTTTAACACTGGAAAAAATTCACGCTTAATGAAAAAACCTATAAAAACAGGAAATTGCAGAGAAAAACAAAACCAACATTACCATGATTCTATTGCCCAGAAAATTCTTTAATATTTTGGAATATATTATTTCAGGCTTTTATTGGAAAATATTTTAAAAATCCATTATAATGCTGATATTTTGGAACAGTGAACAATAAGTACTTCATAGTCTAGTTTCCCCAATTACATTTTGATTTTTTTAGGTTTAAGCATCATACCTTATATTTATTTTGAATCTACACAGTACAAATCATAGTTCTATCATATGAAAGATACCAAAATTTATGAAAAATTGTTGAGGTCCACTTTTTTCCTGGGAGTAGGAATTCACATTTATTGGAACTGTAGACTTTAATATTTTGTTTGTGCCATCTCTCAAATATGACTTATTTATATATTTATCCATTCACTCAAGGGACATTTATTAAGTAGTTAGACACAAATAAGGACCTGGTCATTCTGTGAAGATGGGCCATAGGCTAGTCAGAAAAGACTTTACTGCAAGAGAAAACTTCACCTGAATATTGAATGACAAGTAGGTCTTAAAGAGGCTCAAGCAGGCAAGAGAAGGAACAGTATTTCAGAAGAAGGCACAATACGATTAAAGAGTCAAACATGTAAGAGAACCATGATACTGACAGTAGCTTTATATGAGGAAGTAGTGTTAAGAAAGGAGCTGGAGAAGTAAGGACGGGCCATAGCAGAGTGGGCATGATGTGTCATGAGAAGGATAGTTACCTAAGACATTGCAAAGCAGGTATTAATGTAGTAATAGAAAAATACGTAACTATATGCAATTAAATAAGTTAGATATTTATTACATCAAATACCAAATTTCCTATATTCCAAAAACATGTTTCATCTAAGCTAGTCTAAACAAGTATATATGGGAATTACTTCTTAAATACCACATAGTCATTGTTTACGTATGCTCACAATCTAAACAATGGAAGCAATATGTTTCATGGACATCTCATGGTAAATACGTGAAAAGGGAGTTTTTGGCTTCATCTCAACTAAAATGTAAGCTTCAAGTCTCTAACAATCAATAAATACTACCACATCTCTTAAACATCAGGTTCTAACTGTGAATATATAATGCTAGGTGACAATCTACTCCCATATAGACCCTTTCACCTTGAAACTAACACTCTGATTATTTTTTAAAATGGCAATAAAAATAAAGAAAATAAAAAAGATAGACTTTATTACTCAAGGATGGTAACTAACCTGAGCTACCATGGCTGGTCAGAGACTGAAAATATACTCAGTACGTGGTCAGAAATTTTAAGTGAAGTAGGTTTGTTGGACCAAAAGATGTGGCTCTGAGTACGTATCAAAATATACACAAGTGATGTCGTTTGACCCACAACAAGCATTAATGCTGATTCTGAATGATGAAGAGCAAATATAATGGAATTCAGTGCATTCCATTTGTATTTAAGCATTTTGTGAATATTACAAACAGCATGTCTAAGGCCTCTGTAGGGTCCCTCTATCAAGATTTCACTCATTTTAGCTGCCAGGACATGTCTTGTACCAGGCACTATATGGTAATACTACACCTTTCTCACCCCTCAGACTTCTTCAGGAAATCTGTGCAGGATAGAGAAGAATTTATAGTCACTGAAAAAAATTGATTTTGGTTTCTAAGCCTCAGATCTGAAAATCTGAGTTTGTAATTGATTTAGTTTCTTAATTCCCACTCTTTTTTCCAGATTTGGGGATGTTCGTTCTCATTGCAGAATTGTAGTCTCTGGATTTTTATGCACTTGTACCCCACTAAAGTTTTTCATTATAAATACTAAGAAATGTAGTCAACAAGAAGAGTTTATAGAACCTTTAAAGATCTGACATATATCCGTGAGTTTGCTATCTCTATTTATTTGGATAGACAGTAACTGCTCACATTGATAAGCCACTTGTATATGGACTGCTGACTTCAGTGGTTCACTGATTCTATGATTTATATTTGTGCAATTTGGCACCTATCATGTAGAAAAAGTACTCTATTGTATTCTTAAATTGTCTTGGACTTTTAAAGTGATATGATTTTTTTAAATCTTTATTCACCTGATGAGAATTAAATGTACTATTTTTATTTTTATGGTTATCATACTCCTTTTGATATGAAATTGTTACGAAAGACATATAATTTCTATCATTTACATGTGGAGATAGAGTGAGGAAACCACCCCCCCCTGAAAATCTAGGTCTTTTCCTCACTTCCACTATGGCTTCTTATTTCCTGATAATTGATGAGTTTATATAAACCACCTGTACTTGTTGCTCTTTTAAAAAAACAAAAAACAAAAAACAAAACCCTCGAGCTGAAGTAGCATCTAAATGTTGAATAGCAAGGAATCAATGATTAAAATTATAGTATTTCCATACTATGGAATACAACCCACATATTGTAAATGTTGGAGAATATTTAATGAAGTGTGGCTTTCAGATGTTTCCTTTTAATTGAACCCAAACAGGATACACATATATCAAAATCAAATAGATTAAAACCAGTAATCAGGATAAAATGTTAAAAAGCAGAGAAAAAAGATACATGTATCACAAGGGAATAAGCATAAGGGAAATCAGATATTTTTTATCAGAAACTATACAAGACCCAAGACAATGGAATGACATCTTTATAAAGTGTTCAAAGGGAAAAAATAACTGTCAATTTAGAGTTCCATCAAAATTTCTTTCAAAAATAAAGTATAAATAAGGACTTGGAACTCTTTTTAAGAAATTAAGACTTCTATTTTTAGAGAAGTTTTAGGTTCACAGCAAAATTGAGGGGGAGATAGAGATTTCCCATATACTCCCACCCCTTCTCCCCCAGTCTCCCCATTCCCAACCTCCCCACCAGAGTGGTACATTTGTTACAATTGATGTACCTACATTAGCACATGATAATCACCCGAAGTCCATAGTCTACTATGGTTTACTTTCAACATTGTATAGTCGGTAGGTTTGGACGAATGTATAATAACATGTATCCATCGTTATGGTATCATACAGAGTATTTTTACTGTTCTAAAAGTCCTCTTTGTTTTGCCTGTTTATCCCTATCTCCACCCCAATCTCTGGCAGCCACTGATCTTTTCATGTCTCTATAGTTTATTTTTTTTTCCTTTCTAGAATACCATATAGGTGAAAGCATACAGTATGTAACCTTTTTAGATTGGTTTCTTTCACTTAGCAATATGCATTTAAGATTCCTCCTTGTCTTTTCATGGCTTGGTCACTCATTTCTTTTTAATGCTGAATAATATTCTATTGTCTGGATGTACCACAGTTTATCCATTCACCTACTAAAGAACATCGTGGTTGCTTCCAAGTTTTGGCAGTTCTGAATAAAGCTGCTATAAACATCTGTGTGCAGGTTTTTATGTAGACATATGTTTTCAACTCCTTTGGATAAATACCAAGGAGAGCAGTTGCTGGATTGTTTGGCAAGAGTTTTTTATATTAGTTAGAAACCACCGAATTATCTTCTAGAGTGTCTGTATGATTTTCCATTCCCACTGGAAATGAATGGGATTTCCTGTTCCTCAACATCCTCGTCAGCGCTTGGTGTTGTCATTGTTCCAGATTTTGATAGATGTGTATCTCATTGTTTTAATTTGCATTTCCCTGATGACATATGGGGAGCATCTTTTCAGATGCTTATTTCCCTTCTGTATATCTTCTTTGGTGAGGTATCTGTTAAAGTCTTTGACCCATTTTTTTAATTGGATTGTTTTCATACTGTTGAGTTTTAA
The DNA here is from genome assembly GCF_009873245.2 of Balaenoptera musculus. NCBI lineage: Eukaryota > Metazoa > Chordata > Mammalia > Artiodactyla > Balaenopteridae > Balaenoptera > Balaenoptera musculus. The sequence continues at coordinate 63,658,726 of NC_045793.1, forward strand.
GTGTTCTTTGTATATTTTGGATAACAGTCCTTTATCACATGAATCTTTTGCAAATATTTTCTTTTTAATAATATGTTTTCTTCTCAATATTATTCTTTACATAATTTTATAAATTATTTTGACTTATAAATAGAAAACTACTAAAATAGAAAATAAACAGTTGGGTTTTCAGGGCTGAAATACACACATTAGGTTTTGACCTATTAGGTTTAACATGAGTCCAAGCTATTTCCTCTGGTCTTTTATACAGACATGATCATTTACAAAAATCAAACTTCGTTCTCTTAGCCCTGACCAATCTGTTAAAACATCATCAGTTTTTGTAAAGTCTAAACGACAGCACTAGTTTTCACTGGAAATATAAATAAGCCTTGATTTGATTTAACAAAATGATAGTGTTTAGCAAAATCTTACATTTATATATCCTAAACCCAGTATCTAGTGTTTCCAGAAAATCATCTATAGAGAACATATTTTAGTTCATTTCACAGTCTGTTAATTGTGTAACACACTGTAACCATTACCTTTTACCAACTACAATTACTCTTCTAATGAAAACTGATGAATTTAACAAAAAATTATTAGATCGGTTTGATCTAAGCATGAACAAGTGGTTGATGGGAAATGCTTCCTAATGAATATTTCATTACCTTTACCCCTCCCTCCTTCAATTTCATAATTGAATTACATGCCTCAATTTAGTTAAGAAATAATAATTTAAAACATTTAGTGTACAAAATACCATAATATGTAACATTAGCTATAAGGAATTTTCTGTTTCAGACCAGAGAAGTTATTGCCTGTCGTTTGGTTTTTATACATCTAGTATATGAAGGCAAATCTAGTTTTTTTTTTCCATAAAATTTTCTTCTTCCTCAGTTTTCTGCCTCCTAAATATCTTTGAAATCATGTTCTCTTCTCTCTTTGTCACTGTCAGTGAAAACCACCATTATTTCTGGCAACCCAATTTTCTGCCTCTCTTTCTTCTGTCTCATTTTTCTTCAATTTCCTATCAGAAAATTCTTTTAAAAAATGCTTAAATCTTGACTTAAATCTTTCAGTGGTCTCCCATTGCCTTTAGAATAAGCTGCTAATACCTTAGAATAAGAGGTCCTGTGGGGTTTGTTTCCTGGCTACTTCTCAGTGTCACCTTCCCTGTGGCATCCAGTGCTCCAGTAATACTGGACAGTTTGCTGCTCTTCAAACATTTCCTGATGTGCTTGTAGGCTTACCTCTGAATATTCAGTTTTCCCTGCTTGAATTGTTGTCCCCAGACTTTCTCTGCCCCCCACACCACTTAGTAAATTTCCATTCATCGTTCAAGAAGCAAATTTAAACTTTTTTTTTTGTCAGTAGGAGGGTAAGATGTTAAAGTGTGTCATCAGCATAAACTTTATCCTGAGAATACTGTAAAATAACCTATATTTTGAAACCATCCTCCATATCAATTTCCCATTTTTTAAATCTCTACCATGTTTACAAACAGAGCCTTCAAAGTACTTGTAATGAAGAGGACTGCTGGTTAATACCCCACCCATATCCCCTCTTCCTTATCTCTTTACTGCATACCATAAATTCAGAGAATTAATAAAAGTCTAGGAGCAGCCCTCTCAACCTGTTATGGAGGAAATTTGATGTATAAGTGTTACAGTTCCTTTGTCCCTAGGTTGGGGTCTATATGAGGTGTTCCTCAAAGAAGTAAAGATCCCGTAACTCACAGTGATAACTTGCCAGATAATTCATCCTTTATTGGTTCTCTTTCCTTCCCTCTTACATTTGCCTTGACTCATTTCTTGGGATCATCTCCAAAATAAGTTACGTGCACTAAAATCTTTGTCCAACAGTCTACTTCTGGTAGAGCACATACTAAGAAAGACACTGGTAAATACCACTTATACATTGAATTGTTTTTGCATGTCGTAATCTATTAATGTTAGGCTTTGCTAATCAGAATGTCTTAGGAGTTGCAAAGTAAATAATTATAGCTTCTATATAAGTATATAAACTTATGTATAGTTCACATGTACGGATATAAACTCAGAGCATATAAATTTCATTCAAGCTCAAGTGAGAGCAGTTTGAAGATTAAAGAATAGGACAAAATAAACCAAGGATGATGATATAAAACCCATCACAATCTATGGATATCTGGCATTATCTGACCTATGGGATTCTTCTCTTAGCATTGGAAAAAAATTCCTGAGTCAATTTTAGCACCAAAATATTACTTAGATCTACATGTATTCTTCTTACAATCTTATAACACAGTGTTAGGCTTTGGCTAAACTTTAGATCTGGTTTTCTTATTTTTGTCATTTTATTCTAAGATAAAAATTATTATAAATTAATATAGCAAATCAAAAAGTAAAAGAAAATAAAAACTAACTCTCATTGTTTCTCCCTACGAGATATCACTATTAAAAGTCTGGCATAGCTTTCCATACAAATTTCCATGTGTATAGGATTATATAAATGTAGGCTAACACTGTTCATATCATTTTGTGAACTTCCCTTCCCAGTAAATACAATCTGAATTTTTCAATGTCATTAAATATTTTTCTATAAAATTATTTTTGATTGCTATAGGATACTCCATTTAAGATTCTTATTTTTTGGTTTCATTTGCTATTTTAAGTGACACATTTATAAATCCTTAAAGTCAAATTTTGTAAACTGATAGTTGTTACAGGGCCTACCCATGGTAACCATATCCTGGCTCATAGAATCTTGGGTAATTTTACCACCTGGCATCAGAGAATCAAGTAATTCAATGTTTTAAAACTACTTCAAATGTCTTTACCTAAATTTTATTAGAGATCCGTCTTCTATATGACTCTCATTTCAGAACTAACCCATTCCTGTTATTCTGTTTATTCGTATTCTTCTTTCCCCAAAACATGTATTACTACCTAACTTACTACATAATTGCTCATTTTTAATGTTTATTGTCCATCTCTTCAATAGACTTTAAGAACCATGAATGAGGTTCTTTCATGAGACTTGAGGTTCTTCAACAGACTTTAAGAACCATGAATGAGAAGCATGTGGTGGGTGTTTAATAAATTTTTGAGAAATAAGTACGACTTGAAAAAGGCCTTTTTCACATTGTATAATCTCTAATTCTAGTTATTTCAACTAATTATCATAAGAACCAACATCCCAAAATAATCTTTAGGTTATACTATTTCTTCACTTTGGGGATTTTTGCCCACAGGTTGCTCAGTTGCTAATTTTCTTGTGGGTTTTGGAACTATTTTGATGTATATCATCTGTTCCTCTGCACTAGAAAAATCATAAAATGAAACTGGATGCTTTCAACACAGAGGAGGAAAGGACTGACCTCCAAATGTGGGTGTAGAATCTGAGATGTACATGAGTCATCTCAAAGCCCAGCATCAAAGTTAGATTATACATGTAGCCATTATAACCATTACAAGGGTAAATGCAAATTATCACTTGATAGGTATCTAAAATCTATTATATGTTGAACTCTATACTAAAGTCATATTTTCCTGTGGAATATCTTTCTAGTAGAAATAAGTACATGAACATTTTAAGGCTGTTACACATTTATTTTCACTTAGATTTTGGTATGTTAAAGATGTTCATATGATTTGGATTAGGGGAGTAAAAAGAAATTTTCATTTAGTCATATTTTGTCTGCTCTTTTAAAAATTTATTTCTCCTGTTTGCTGTTTCTGGGGGCAATGCTAGGTGTTTGGAGACAACAAACAACAAACAAAAAACAAAGAAAAACTTTGATAATTTGTTTTATTACTAATTGAGTAATTTACATTCAAGCCAAAAAAAGGTGCATACACAAACTTCAAAGATAAGCCAGAGGCTAGAGAAGGAATTTGCAATGCATGGTACCCCCCAAAACACCAAGACCCAGAATATATATAAAGATTCTTACATTCGGCGAAAGACAACCTCAAAGAAAAATGGGCAAAAGACATAAAGAGACAATCTGAAGAAAAGGAAACATGAATGTCCAACGAACATATGAGAAAGTATATATTTTTAATAGTAAAAAAGTGAAAATAAGATATCAGTGAGATACTTTTTCAACTCCAGTAAAAGTCTGAGAGTTTCATAGCTCTCATACATGATGTCAGTACAAATTAGTATAACCTCATAAAAAGGAATTTGGCAATATCTAATATAATTGAGGGTGCAGATAACATGCAGTCCAGTAATTCTACCCCTAGTCATATATTCTAGAGAAAATCTTTCAAAAACAGCCTGCCACCACCAACATAAGGATAGATCTGACCTATGGGTTCACTTGTATCTGTCTGATATCTGAATACAGCTATCACGCAAATAAACCCAGACCAGAAGAATTGTGAGAATTAATAAGTATGGTTTCAAGTCACTAAAGTATGGAGTAATTTGTTTCACATAAAAAAAGCTAGCATATCCACTCATGTCTATGCTATATATAAATATAAATACAAACATAGTGAAAATAAAAAATAAGATTATGTTAACATTTTGCAACAATAATATAGAATAACATTTTCCTATGTGAGGCAAGATATTGAGTATTTGTTATTATCTCTACAGCTAGAGAAAACCAGAAAAATAAGTAGAGAGAGAAGTAAATTTCCCTTCTCATTCCAAAATTGTAGCCAGTTTTTGTATCCTGAATGTGGGCTCCTTTGCATCAGATGATCTTTGGGGACCTTGGTATTTTGTGATGACAATAAGAATTTGCTTTGTCTTCATCCACTGAGAGAGGCTAGTTCTTCGAGTTGAAGTGGCTGAGTGCCCAGATCTAAGGAAAAGAAAATTGTGTTAGTTTAGGTTATCCCAGAGGCAGACACTGAGAAAGGAATTTGAGTGCCAGAGGTTCATTTGGGAAGTACAGAAAATAACAATAAGGGAGAGGAGAGGTGGTACAGGGAAGGGAAGGAGACAAAAGATACATTAATCAGCCTACTCTCCCCCAAGGGCAACTGGAGCTCAGTCCTGTAAGGAAACTATAAACTGGTGTAAACACCTGACTCAGTTTCACCTCTGCAACCCTTCTCCTCTCATCTACTACAGAAGGGTGAGAGAGCTGGAGTATTTACACACCACCTTCAACAAATTGCGGCCTGTTCCAGTGGGAGAGTGGTGTTAATTCCCTGGAATTTCCAGACTGCTATGTAGGAGGAAGCCTTTTCCTGGCTCTGGAAAAAAAAATTCCTCAGACAAAGGGAAGTTCATCAGAGAACAATAAAAGGTCCAAGACATAGGGGCAGGGTCTGATGATGTCTGCTCTAGTGATCTTTCCTGTAATTGGGCAAAGGAGAAATTTGGTTTGGAAATTTCAGAGACTGGTCTACTTGCTCAGAGATTGGAAAGTGGGGACTTGGATGGCTCGGGTTGCCATGGTTACTCTGAGTGGAGACCTTAAGGGGCGAAGTAGCGGCTGATTCGAGGTTTGCTTTGCTGGCCCCTCAGTCCACCAGGCTTTCAAGGGTTCATATATTGCAGAGAGCAGGCTCTAAGGCAGCCAGGTATAGTAGAAGGAGAACCAAAATTTCAACCTCGTAAGCCCTTGGAGACTTGTGTATTGTAGGGAGTGGGAATGCCCTGCTGCCAAATATGATTATGGTAAGGTTTTTGTATCATTGGTAAGTGGGGCATAAACCTGAGTGATTTAGGAAAAAAAATCCATCTAAGGTTTCCTGCACCTAAGTGATATGGAACATATTATAACCAGTCTCCTATTGTTAGAAGTCAATACATTATGAATAAAAACAAGATGATTATCTTTGAATTTTACCTGTGTGAGGATGTCTGAGAATTTTCTCTGGGAGAAATCCCTAACTGTGGAAATCTGGATCAAAAGGTGGGCACAGTTTGAGTTTTAAAATATACTGCAAAATTGTCTTTGAAAATGGATATATTGATTTGTACATAGTTCCACCAATGTATTGATAGTTGGAGTTTTAATGATGCGTAAGTGGCATTTTTAAAACATATCTTTTAACTACATACAACAATTCCTAGCTTCCATGTCTTAATCTTCTCTTATTTCACAAAACAACAGAAAGTCATGAGTTATCAACACAAGGGTGTCAAAAGGTGCCAAGTTGTTCTTAATTAGACTAGTTGATTTTCTTCTCACTTTTGAGATATTTCTGGAAACTTTGAAAGAATTGTTTTTCTTTCAGTTATTCAAACTCATTTGCTAAATTTGCTTGCTTTTGTATAATATGAAATTCATATTTAATGTCAGGGCGTTACTAGAATTCTAGTTCTGTGACTCATTTTTTCCAGTTTTAGTCTTTATTATCTTATTTGTTTAGTATGTGTGATAGAGAACTGATAAACAGAATTCCATGTATATTATAAAAACTACTTAGTTGATTTACAGTACTTAAAACTCCCAGTAAGTAAAATGAAAAGAAGAGAAATTACATCTTTGATAAGATTCAGCTTTTATCAGGAGGTAATATTAAAATTTGCTTTCAGAATATAATCAAGCATTTGTCCAGTTATCTTTAATTGATCTGCTATAAAAGTGAGAGTGCAAATTGTAGATGAAATTGCAATGCATTACAAATCAAAGAGGATAAAATAAAGCAATAAAATAGGATGGAGATTTTTTCATTTGAGCACTCATGGGCTACTTACTGTTTTTCAATATTGCTAGTGAGGGGAAAAAAATTCAATAGCTTAAAATCAACCTGGACTTTAAAATGAAATTAAAAAAAGTTTTTGTAATCTTGGTTACTTTTAACTCAAAATGGGAGTTCTATGACAGGCTGCTTATTACTGCCTTGTCTGACAGGCTGGAGAAACTACTCACTCAGGCAGCATGGGTGAAGGGCTAATTATGGCAATGAGGGGAGAGAGGGGATAGAAGTTAACGAGTCTGAATCTCTTCAGTGCTGTTACTCCCTTACTCTATGTTTCTAACTTAGGCTTGTAAAGATGCCCATTTCCTTTTTAGCCTGAAATGCTCAGAAAAACAGATAAGACCATGGGCTAGGGCATCGCAGTGGCTGAATCTCATCCATCTCTTACTAGCTAAATTTTAAGTTCTAATTTTTTATTGAAGTATAGTTGATTTACAATATTAGTTTCAGATATACAGCACAGTGATTCAGTATTTTTATAGGTTGTACTCCATTTAAAGTTATTACCAATAGTGGCTATAATTCCTGTGCTGTATCCTTGTTTTTTTATCTATTTTATACATAGTATCTCTTAATCCCATGTCCCCACACCTCTGTCCTGCCACTCTCCCCATCCCTTTCCTATTATCCACTAGTTTTTCTTTTTTAAAAAATTTATTTATTTATATTTTAGTTTGAGTGTGTTGGGTCTTCGTTGCTGCATGCGGGCTCTCTCTAGTTGCAGTGCGCGGGCTACTCAGTGCAGTGGCTTCTCTTGTTGTGGAGCATGGGCTCTAGGCCGTGCAGGCTTCAGTAGTTGTGGCGCATGGGTTCAGTAGTTGTCGCTTGTGGACTCTAGAGCACAGGCTCAGTAGTTGTGGCACACGGGCTTAGTTGCTCTGCAGCATGTGGGATCTTCCCGGACCAGGGCTCGAACCCGTGTCCCCTGCATTGGCAGGCAGCGTCTTAACCAATGTGCCACCAGAGAAGTCCCTACTAGTTTGTTTTCTATATCTGTGAGTCTGTCTCTGTTTTGCTATATACATTCATTTATTTTTTAGATTCCACATATGTGATAATAATGTACAATATTTGTCTTTCTCTGTCTAAATTATTTCACTAAGCATAATGCTCTCTAGGTCCATCCATGTTGTTGCAAATGGCAGAATTTCATTCTTTTTTATGGCTGAGTAATACTCTAGTGTGTGTGTTTGTGTGTGTCTGTCTCTGTGTGTCACACCTTTATCCATTCATTGGTTGATAGACACTTGGATTATTTCTCTATTCTGGCTATTGTAAATAGTGCTTCTGTGAACATTGGGGTGCATGTATCTTTTCAAATTAATGTTTTTGTTATTTTGAATATAAACCCAGGAGCGGAATTGCTGGATCACATGGTATTTCTATTTTCAGATTTTTGAGGAACCTCATACTGTCCTCCATAGTAACTACACCAATTTACATTCCCACCAACAGTGCACAAAAGTCCCCTGTTCTCCACATATTCATCAACATTTGTTATTTGTAGACTTTTTGATGATAGCCATTTTAATAGTTTCTCGTTGATATCTCGTTGTTTTGATTTTTATTTACCTTATAATTAGCGATGATGAGCATCTTTGCATGTGCCTGTTAACCATCTATATGTCTTTTTTAGAAGAAGTCTATTCAGGTCTTCTGCCTACTTTTTTTTTTTAATTAATTAATTAATTTATTTATGGCTGTGTTGGGTCTTCGTTTCTGTGCGAGGGCTTTCTCTAGTTGCGGCAAGTGGGGGCCACTCTTCATCACGGTGCGCGGGCCTCTAACTGTCGCGGCCTCTCTTGTTGCGGAGCACAGGCTCCAGACGCGCAGGCTCAGCAATTGTGGCTCACGGGCCCAGTCGCTCCGCGGCATGTGGGATCTTCCCAGACCAGGGCTTGAACCCGTGTCCCCTGCATTGGCAGGCAGATTCTCAACCACTGCGCCACCAGGGAAGCCTTTCTGCCTACTTTTTAAATTGGGTTGTTTGGTTTTTTTGATATTGAGTTGTATGTGCAGTTTATATATTTTAGATATTACTCTCTTATCGGTCATATCATTTGTAAATATCTTCTCCCATCTTGTAGGTTGCTTTTTTTGTTTTGTCAATGATTTCTTTTAGTGTACAAAAGCCTTTATTAGGTCCCATTTATTTTTTTTTGCTTTTGTTTCCTTTGCCTTAGCAGAGAGATCCAAAAAATATTGCTGTGTTTTACGTCAGAGTATTCTGCCTGTATTCTCTTCTACGAGTTTTATGATTTCAGGTCTTACATTTAGGTTTTTAATCCATTTTGAGTTTATTTTTGTATATGGTGTTAGGGAATGTTCTGATTTTATTCTTTTACAGGTAGCTGTCCGGTTTTCCAGCACCACTTCTTGAAGAGACTCTTTTCTCCATTGTATACTCTTGCTTCCTTTGTCATAGATTAATTGACCACAAGTGTGTGGGCTTATTTCTGGCTTTTCTATTCCATTCCATTGATCTATGTGTCTGTTTTTGTGCTAGAACCATGCTGTTTTGATTACTGTAGATTTGTAGTATAATCTAAAATCAGGCAGCGTGATACTTCTAGCTTTGTTCTTTTTTTCTCAACGTAGCTTTGGCAATTGGGGTCTCTTGTGATTCCATATACTTTTTAGGATTAATTGTTCTAGTTCTGTGAAAACTGTCATGGTACTTTGATTGCAATTGCATTAAATCTGTAGATTGCTTTTGGTAATATGGCCATTTTAACAATATTAATTCTCCCTGTTCAGGAACATGGGATATCTTTCTGTTTCTTTGTATCGTTAATTACCTTCATCAGTGTTTTATAGTTTTCAGAGTATAGGTCTTTGACCTTCTTGATTAAGTTTATTCCTAGGTATTGTATTTATTTTTTTCATGCCCCACTTACAGATCATTGAGACAGAAAATCAATAAGGCTACAGTGGTCTTAAATGACACAATAAACGAATTGGAGTTAATAGATATCTATAGGACATTCCATCCAAAAACAGCAAGATACACATTCTTTTTACGTTCCACACGTTCCACATGGAACGTTCTCCAGGATATATCACCTGCTAGGCCTCAAAACAAGTAGATCTCAAATTTGGGAGGATAGAAATTATATCAAGTATTTTTTTTTCTGACCACAATGATATGAAACTAGAAGTCAATAACAGGAAAAATGAACAGAGAAAAGAACAAACGTATAGAGACTAAACAATATGCTACTAAAAAACTAATGGGTCAATGAAGAAATCAAAGAGGAAATCAGAAAATACCTAGACACTAATAAACATGGAAACAAAACTTTCCAAAATCTACAGCATGCAGCAAAAGCAGTTCTAAGAGGGAAGTTGATAGTGATACAGACCTTCCTCAAAAATCTCAAATAATCAACCTAACATACTAACTGAAGGAATTAGAAAAAGAAGAAAGAGAGCCCAAAGTCAGCAGAAGGAAGGAAATAATAAATGTCAGAGAGGAAACAGAGACAAAAAAAATAATAGAAAAGATCAATGAAACCACAGCTGGTTTTCTGAAAAGAAAAAAAAACTGATAAACCATTAACTATGCTCATCAAGAAGAAAAGAGAGAGGACCCAAATAAACAAAGTAAAAAAATGAAAGAGGAGAAATCACAACTGATACCACAGATATACAAAAAAATCATAAGAGAATACTATGAACAGTTATATTCCAACAAACTGCACAACCTAGAAGAAATGTAAAAATTTCCTAGAACTGAATCAGGAAGAGACAGACAATTTGAATAGACTGATCTCTGTAGTGAAATTCAATTTGTAATAAAAAAAAAAACCAACCCCAAAACAAAAAACCTCCCAGCTAACAAAATTCCAGGACCAGATGGCTTCAAAGGGGAATTCTACCAACATATAAAGAAGAGCTAATACCTATCCACAAACTACTCCAAAAATTGAAGATGGTAGAACACTCCCAGGTTTATTCTACAGGCCACCATTACTTGATGCCAAAACCAGGCAAAGACATTACAAAAACATAAAATTACAAGCTAATATCTTTGAATATAGATGCAAAAATTCTCACCAAAATATTAACAAACTGAATCCAACAATATAAAGGATCATACACCATGGTCAAGTGGAATTTAATCCAGGGATGCAAGGATGGTTCAATATTGATTCAAAACAATCGATGTGTGATGCACCACATTAACAAGAGGATGGGTAGAAATCACATGATCATCTCAATAGTCACAGAAAAAGCACTTGACAAAATTCAACATTGTTTCATATAAAAACTCTAATCAAAGTTGGTATAGAGGGAACATATCTCAACATAATGAAGGCCATCTATGATAGACGCACAGCTAACATACTCAGTGGTGAAAAGCTGAATACCTTTCCTCTCAACTTAGGAACAAGACATGGATGTCCACTCTCACCACTTCTGTTTAACATAGTAATGGAAGTCCTAGCCACAGCAATCAGATAAGAAAAATAAAATAGCATCCGAATTGGAAAGAAAGAATTAAATCTATCACTGTTTGCAGATGACATGATACTGTATATAGAAAACCCTAAAGTCTCCACAAAAAGACTATTAAAATTAATGAATTCAGTAAAGTTGAAGGATACAAGATTAATATACAAGAATCTGTTGCTTTTCTATACACTAATAATTAACTATCAGACAGAGAAAGCAAAAAAAACCCCAACAAAACCCTGTTTAAATTGCATCAAAAAGAATAAATTGTAAATTATTTAATCTCCTTGAGTCTGTTTCTTTGTCTATAAAATGGGAAAAATAATAGCCATCTCCTGGGTAATTGTGAAGTTGAACAAAGACAACAATGTGTGCATTGTCTATGTATGTGTTATGTACTGAGACTTGAAGGCTAGTGATATTATTTTAATTTGCTGTTTTTGGTACTGTTCTTACTACTACTTATTATTGTAATGCTTTACTTTGGTTGGGGATTAAATCATTTACTAGAAATGAAGGGAACATGCCATAGGATTCAAGTTTCCTAACAATCGCACTTAAAAGATGAATTCCAAATGATTCTTTTTACTACTGTCAGTAGAATGGGCTTTCTCTTAGGTCTGTAGAAGGATTCTTACTAAGAATTTTTGGTAAGGTTTTTATAAGTCTATGTCATTGTTCAGACAATTCACAAATGTAAGTATATAATTCATTCTTGAGAATAGCTATAATATAAAATAGTTCAGTAGTTACTAAAACTGGATGATAATCAAAATCACATGTGGCATTTCAAGACATACAGAAACTGAGGTCCTGCCCCAGTCCTTCTCAATTAGAGTCCTGAAATGGGTTATCTGTATGATAGGGATCACTTCTGATGGTCAGACCAATGTGGCAACTGCTACTGTATTTGAAGATTAAGTTTTAGAAATGTTATGCCTTTAGTAAAATGGGGTGAATGTCCCCCCTCTTGTTGCATTTAACATTGTGCATATGGATTAATTTTCAGAAATGGTATGAGGAGTAAATGTTTTCTCCCCCTTCCCTTTTACATTGCTAACAGTGTAGACCTTTGAGTTATTCTAGTCTAATTTCCTCCATATGCAAAGATTCTGGCAATCTTGACTCATTCAGCAAATGGAGTATACATCACTACATGAATACTTTTCATCTAGTTCACAGAAATCCCTCTTCTGGGAGCTAAAAGACACCTCTTTGTAACATTCATAAAAATTTGGGAAGATAATCCTCTGATTTGTTTCTATGTTTACATTGAGGACTATTATTTAAAAGCCAACAATTTACGTGAAATGCTGGGAAATTAAGTGCAGCTGTGGTTTGTGGGAGAGTGATGTGAGAGAAGTTCAATGACTTTTCTAACCATTGGGTTTCTTCATCCAAACCATCATGGCTTTTTCTTCAGACCAGGTTTGCAAAATTTAATGCCTACTAGCATTAAATATGAGTGAAGTATATGGGGACTCTTGCAAAATGGTATCTATAATTGACTAAGTTGAATTTTTTCTGTATCATTTTATTTGCAGGTTAAATATGTAGTGCTAGTCTTTACTTCTCAGAAGGTGTATATGTAGTCTTCCAGTTTTCTTGAAATCCATGGTCCTCTTGGTGATGTTGTATTTTATTTTTAAATTTTGATAGAAAGATGAGTCTAACAAATGTTTAATTTTTCTCTTAACTCTGCTTTAAGAAAACTGTGCAGATGTGATAAATGGCAGCTTATTGTTGCAGTGTAGGAATAAAGACTCAGTGTTTCTGAATCTGATTTTTTTTTTTCCCAAGAGGGCTCCATATTCTTAAGAGATGGAAATTAATTTGTATGAGAAATTAAAAAACATTTTTAAGAGATGGAAATTAATTTAAAAATTAACAATATATTGTTGGTCTACACAGCTTGGACCAATCAAAACACATCTATGGGATAAGATGTGGCTCATCTGTACCTTCTAGCAGCCTCCATTCTAGACATTTATGTACTTCAAACATAATAAATAACCATGGATAGTGGCATTAACTTATAGTGATGATGTGCTCCTTTTATTACTCTTAATTTTTCTCCTAGAATTCAAAGAACGAGCTTTCCTTGTGTCTTTTCTTTGACTTTGTTCCGCACATTTATTATAACTAGTAAATTCTAGACCATTTTCCAATAGACTTCAGATCTTCTAACTCAACCATATTTAGGAAATAGCAGGTGATAATGCAACTATTTAGTTTCTGTTCAGACTCTGCTATTTCTTGGTGCAGAAAGATGCAGCCCAAATCCCATTTGCAGTGTTTATTACCTCTCAGAATCTGTGAGCAAGCATCTTTCCTGGTCCTTTTACTTGTCTGTCTTGTCTATTGGCTATCCATTTTCCATTGCTGTCCCAGGTTGGCTGCCAGCGGTACATTTCTCAGCCACTTAATAACTTTACTTAGACAGATTTATAAGAATCCAAGTGCTGTCAAGTCCCTGAGATGTATAGATTGAGGCTTTCTTCTTCTCTTCCACCCCTTCCAACTTTACAGTGTAAGTCTGTCTCCTTAATAGCACTTTGGTCTTAATAGAGTGTGTCTCTCAGGGTCCAGCATCAGCTGTATTGTTGGAGCATGGCTTATGCTCATCTTTTCTGCACTGGACTGCAGTTAAATAGGAGCAATTTATTTCTGTTGTTGTCAATATCACATTTCATGAACCTGAAACTCATTACATTTTTTTTCAAATTACCTTCCTTGGCTTTGTAAGGGCATTTCCTATTTGCTACAGATCATTCCTTTAGATTTGGAAAGAACTGAAACTTTTTGTTACACTTCTGATTGGTATAATAGGGTGCCATTAGATTAAGGATGGGCAGGAGAAGAAAAGCACACCTTTTGACTACAGAAACTACACTTGCCATACTAAATCACAAGGATAGTGGTTTTGGAGCTCCTGGCTTACAATGCAAAGACAGGAAAAGAAAGAGCTCTCACATTATGATGTATTACTATAAACTTCTTAAAGACTAGAAATGTTTTTTTTCAAAAGGAATTTAAGAACTGTATCCAAGGGGCAGTTAGGAGTACTGTTAAGGACAATGTCTTAGTGGAATACTGGACCCAATTAAAATAGTTTGCTTTTCTTTTCATGCAAATTTTGCATTGCAGTTGGACCCTCTGCCAATCCCTGTTCTAGAGCACAGTGCTAGGTAACTGGACATATTTTTTTCTTCTCCATACTGGTAGTTAGAGGAAACCCTGATATCAGGTGCTGCAAAGTCAGGGCTGGCTGTCTGCCCAGATGGAGTTGGGTAAATGGAATGATTTAAGGATGCAACAAAGTTTCCTGTGCTCACCAATATCTCAATCAGTGTTTTATCAAGATACAACTCTTCTATTGACTGATCAGAGTCATTCCTTGAGTTTGAGGATCCTAAGGTGACAGGGCCATTATTCGTAGAAGAATACAGAAAAAGTTGTAGCATGGAAAAAGTGCTAGACTAAGAATCAAGAAGCCTGAGATCTAATTAGGATTTAGCAGTGAATGACCCGGCTACATGCAGTTGAGCTAGGTGTTTGAGGTTTTTGCAGTTTTCTCATCTGCATGGATGATGAAGGTCTGTTTTAACTTGCTAGTTCCTATTTTTTTATTTCCCAATAATATTTGGACATCTCTCATTACTGTGATTGAATTTACTACCTCAATGAATTATTATGGAAAAAGTAGTTATTTTGTCCCTTAGTGCACACTATTCACTAACCTATCACCAACACCTAACACAAAGGAGATGCTTAATTATCAGTTTTGAATTAATGGATAAATGAATGCATGAATGAAATAATCTAATCATATTTTGTCTATCTTTTTTTTAAAATGGATTCTATCTTTGTGGTTTGTCTTCTTATTTATTTGTAACTTCACCTTACACTTATGAACTGGGAACGAGCATGCCCTTTTGCTCTCCTTCTTACAACCATGGTCCAGAGTCTTAGACAGCCTTATCTAGGCTTTGCTTACCCAGAACAAACAAATCAGTCAATTCACCTGGTACTCTAGACCCTTGGCAGAATTTCCTTGCCAGGCAGGCTGAATTCCCACGAGTGAGAGTTAAAAACCTTAGGGGACTGAGAAGTAGCCACAGAATACTAGTTGTATGGATTAACTCAACAATTAGACGACTGTTAGTAATGAACTTTTGTACTTCTCAAATTTTCCCGGCACCAATGCTGCATTAGATGTCAAAATACTGATGAGTGTATATTGGTTTTGCAGGTTTTTGTGTTTGGAAGCACTTTTAGCTCTAGCTTTTTCTAATTTCAGAGGGCTCCTTATTTCCAAACAGTAGCTAAGCATGCTTAATGAAGCAAAATACAGTCTCTGTCATTAAGAAGTCCATAATTTTGTTTTAAAACATAAGAAATTGGAAATACTTATAAATACTTATAAATGGACTTTGCAAACTTTCCCATGTTTGCTTTGGGAAAGGAACTATCATAAAGGAAACTTTTTTATTACAGGTTTTTTATTTTGTTGGTCACTTCTGTAGAGTTAATACCTTTAAATATCAGTTTTCCATGATCTAGAGAGAGAAAAAGCTATTAGTACATGTTGATCTAAGAATTATGAATCATATTGATCTAAGAATCACTGAATCATGAGAATTTAATAAAGATGGTTCTTAGCCAAGCAACTGTAGCATCTCATAAATACAATGAAGTAAGTACAAATATTTGGAAGGACACTCCTATTTACCCTCATTGTCTTATGGTTGAAGAAGCAATGGCTATGAGAAGATGGCAGTCATTACAAGAGTGAATGGGAAAAAACACAAAACAAAAACAAAATTTAAAAAAAATCTATAATTACTGTCTTTCAAGCTGAATATCAATATAATCTATATGTGTATCATACTACTCAATGTCAAAAATTATTATCAATTACTGATCAGAATAAATAGCCAATTATTATTTTTATTGTCATTGTGTACCTAACAGTGTGAAATTTAATCATTGTAAAATATGAAGAACAACTTTGGGTCTCCCTATAACTAACAATCCCAGTTTCTTGAATCCATTTGGGAGGGTTGAGGTGCGGATAAAAAGGGAATAATAGTATCTCATCCAGGTTACTTCTTTACTTACTCTGGTTTTCTCTATGCAAATTGAAATAGCTGCAGTATGTGCCTTCACACGTGTAAGAGCCAAGATAGGAAGACCTAGTTGCATTTCTAAGACAACCTTTGTTAGGTATCATTTTAAAGACTTCTATAGGAGAAATTTCTTAACTTTCTCCGTAACATCTCGTGTCGGCAGTCTTTAACTTCTTCTCTTTCCACATCTAAAGGTTCTGGTTCTTTACCTAATTCAAGTGTTTATAGCAAAGGTAGAGTGAACTAGTATGATGTTGTCTTTGATATTGATATTGTGTTGATATCAGCGTTAATTATGTTTATTACGCACACATTGATACCATAGCGAATGATAAATAAAAGACCTTGCCGAAGAACAGCAGATTATAATAATGGCAAGTGTTTATTGAGAACTTCAATATGCCAGCAATAGTTCTATGTAATTTATATGGTATCATATCTATTTTCAAAGTAATCCTGTGGAATACTCATTTTCCCTTGTATTTATGGCTGCAGAGACTGAGTGTTTAGGCAATTTGCCAAAAGCTACGGAGTCAGAATTTGAACCCAGGTAGTCTGATGTCAAAGCCTATGTACCACCTAATTAGTTTCTTTCTAGAAAAATTTTTGAGCTTACTGTATTTGTCACAAAAATATTATTAGTTTATTAGATTCAACTTTCAGAGTTGCATTTTCTAAACTATTCCCTGGAATAAAAGTCTCATGAGGTAGTAACTCATACAGGGGGGTCCTTGACTGAATATGTTTGAGAAGTGATGGGTTAATCAAACCAGTTTCTCTTACTAGGCCCTCTCAGGGCTTTTACCATGCTAATGCACATTGTAGTGCCCCAAGACTAGGAGAGTGTACAGCGTTTTCCTCTCTTGGTCACACTGTGGGAAAGAATTACTTTCGTACTGATTTTAGTCTATAGACCTGCACTGTCTGATATGATAGCTACTAGCCAAATGTGGCTATTTAAATTAAAATTAATTAAATTAAAAATTCAATGAGTTGCATTAGTCACATATTAAGTGTTTAATAACCATATGTGGCTAATGGCTACTATATTACACAGTGCAGATATAGAACATTTCCATCTTCACAGATACTTCTGTTAGCATTTATGTTGTTCTTCTGCATTTGGGGCTAGAGGAAAATAATGCTTTGTAGGTTACTAAACTATACAGGTAGACAATTGCTGCACTAAGGTGAATCTTGAGATAGAAACAATGCTTTTTGACTGACTTCCTTTAGTTTTTCTACTACTGTAAAATAAATCTTTTGAATAAAATATAATTGTGTTTATAAATCACTAATTCCTTATATCTATGGCAAAATTCAAAAGATTTATAGGACTTGGAGTTCAGTATTTAAATAGATATAAACAGCAAAATAAAATAGAGGAAAGCAAGCATGAAGAAAGGATAGATTAATAATCTTGAGAGCAAGAAGTTGGCTGCAGGGATTCCCCTTGCTGTGTGCTGGATACATAAAATCTAACTGTACGATGCAACTGGCATAGTTATACCTCATACTCCAGAGAAACAACAGTTGTGATACCCAGCTTGAAAAAGCTAATGATGAAAAACAGACTCTCCCATCAAAGTGGCGTTAATAGGGGAAAGGTAAAATACTAGACCTAGGGTTACTTTTTGATACTTACCTGGAATTCTAAAAGCAACGATCTTTAGGGATCAGGCAGGTTGAGGTAAATACATAAAGGGAGAGGGGAATGGTGGTAGGACAGGGATTGGGAGGGTGGGTATAACACAAATAGGGACTTTTCCCCAAATCAATACTTTTTTTAAAAAATAAATTTATTTTTGGCTGTGTTGGGTCTTCATTGCTGTGCGCAGGCTTTCTCTAGTTGCGGCAAGCAGAGACTACTCTTTGCTGTGGTGTGTAGGCTTCTCATTGTGGTGGCTTCTCTTGTTGCGGAGCATGGGCTCTAGGCACGCAGGCTCAGTAGTTGTGGCTCACGGGCTCTAGAGCGAGGATCAGTAGCTGTGGCACATGGACTTAGTTGCTCCACGGCATGTAGAATCCTCCTGGCCCAGGGCTCGAACCCGTGTCCCCTGCATTGGCAGGTGGTTTCTTAACCACTGCACCACCAGGAAAGCCCCCCAAATCAATACTTTTGATGCTGGTTGCCAGTATGTGACATCTGAATCCTAATTGTTCTAGAATAAATGGAAATCAAAATCTCACATTCATTAAAGTAAATAGGGAAACGATTCTAAATTAGGGAACAAAGGATATATTTATATTGCCATACCTTGGATAACTAGAAAGCAAGACATCGCCACCCTCTGGAGGTAGCTGCTCTGAATTGCAAGTACACCATCTCAGAGATAAACCCATTTTGGCAAGTTTCTTAATTGAATATCTGGAAACACCTGTAATATTTGGTGTTAAATATTATTCACATTAATAAGATTTTAAAATGCTGTGAAGAGTGAGGTTTCAGAGATAGTTATAAAATTGTGGTCAACTTGAAAGTAGGGACAGTGTCTTATTTTAAAATTATTATTTGTATCAAAGTAATACATGTATATTATATTTTTAATGTACATATCTATAAATATACACATATAGGTACATATATCTACTTTCTTTTATAGGAAAATGTAATATTTGATCCAATCATCAATATTTCCAAGACCCCTTCCCAAATTTGCAACTTCATATGGGTAAGTAATGTGTTTCTACTCATACTACCTATTTGTCAATTTTACATGTAAAATTGACTTCCTATTAGAGAAGATAAGATAGCCCTCTTGCATCCAGTTGTTTAAATCAATATTCAACATTCATATTATTATAGCTATGTAAGTATGTTTCCTGCCCAAATGTATATTATAGATTGCATTTCTGTTTTTTGTTCAGTTTTCCTGTAATTATTGTTTTCTTTGCTCAGGTTTCTGTCATCATCACTTATTTTTACCAAATTTTCCATCAAAATTATAAATATTTTATGTTAATCCAAATTTATTAAAATTCTGCCCTCTGCCCTCTCCCTTGCCCATTTCCTTAGAGACATCTCTCTGGAATCCCTCCATCTTTCTGCTCCAGTTTGGACTGGATGTTCTCCAGTTGTCATTCTGGGACTTGCTTATTCTATTCCCCTGGTTGGAGCATGTGTATTCTGTTTCTGGTATTCAGTTTTCCTCCTTGCTGCTATATGCCCTCATTTTGCACAAGCTGTGCATCTTTCTATAGTTTCTAGAAAAAGAGAAGATGGGATTTTGTGTGTATGATCTTCTAAACCATAAAAATCTATATTACCCCATTTATTGAGAATTTCTTTAGTTTTTCATTAATGATTTACAGTCTTACTCTGAGATCTTGCACATTCTTTATCAGATTTATTGCTTTCTTTTTAATGATATAATTAAATGGTATGTTAATTTTTTCTAAATATTGCTTGACACTATTTAGAAATACAATTGACTTTTAAAAATTGAATCTGAATTCTGGGCTTTTAAAATTTATTATTATTAATACCAATAATTCAACCAGAGCTTTTGGGGGGATTTAAAATATAGTTTATATTGTCTGTGGATAATAACAATTTTATTTCTTCCTTTCCAATTCTCTAAATTTTTTTTTAAACTGCCATTCTATATATACCAGTTAGCAACCAATCCTTTCATTTTTAATTCTACACCTCACCAATCCACTAAGCTTTTAGTATTTTCAACGTGAATAACTGCCTTTTACAGTGGGGGTATGGAAAAATAGATAATGTTGAATAAAACTGATGATAGTGGAGTGGTATATAATGTATAAAATAAATTAATGTGTTTAATAGAATAAATTTCACTGGAATTCAACTGTATCTTTTTTATTTTTGTGTTCACTGCCTAGCCCAGTGCCTGCTATGCATCAGATAATTATTTTGTTGACTAAATGACTCTTTAAAAAGCTTGCAAGGGTTATTTTTTTAAAATTTTGTGAATATTTTAAATAAGAATAACATTAAGAATTAAAATTATGTATTTGCATAAGTACTTGTAATCACCCTACATAACAAATATTCTAAGTTTAATTTTAGGGACTATTTAAGTTATAACTATTTCACTGGGTACAATATGAGTCTTCACTACCATGAACAAAAATTCATTGAGAATGTCAAAAGTTCTAGACTCTGTGAAAAAATTAATGTAGGCAAATCCTGGAATGTATTAATGTAGGCAAATATTTGGCAGTTTTAATGAATCAAAAATACATTCTACCAACAGTCATGTGAACCCTACCTAGTAGAGTTGTCAGAGGAACTACATATGGAGGAAGTAGAGCCAGGAATATAGAAAATTGGAACTCTTAACAGTGAGCAGGATAGCATCAATATTACCCTCACAGTCCAAGAGCAGACTTCACTGAGGTTTGCCACTCTGTTTACCCCTAACATACTCTTCTACCCTACAGAGTTCCAAAATTTCATCAATATTCCAAGTATGTTTTCACTTTTGGGTAGCTTTTCCCTTCCCTTGCATATAACCTTGCCTGATTAAATACTATTATTTCTTGATGTTTCCATTTAGATACCACTTTCTCTGAGAGCTTTCCCTAAACCTCCAGGTTAGGTTCAGTGCCTCTTCCCTGTAAGTTCGCACAGAACCCAGTTGACATTTATCACACTACATTAAAACTGCCTATTTACTATCCTTCTTACTACCCTCTAAGAGAGTGGAGACTATGTCTTTTAAAATGTTAAGTCCTCAGTGCCAATTACTAAGAGGTGACTCTATAAAACTTACTGAGTAGGTGACTGAATGTTTACTGAGCATTCATCTATAACATGACACAACTTGTAAGTAGGCTTTTGGTTTAATGGACATAGCATTTTAGAGTTGGAAGAATACATTATACAAGTAATTATATAACGAGTCGTTGAATTACAATTTTTATAGGTGCTATAAGGGAAAATAATGACAGGGGTATACACTTAAAACAGGGAATCTTGGCCAAATTGGGATTGGAGAATTGTCAGTCTGTGATGGCTAATCCTACGTGTCAACTTGGCTGGACCACAGTACCCAGATATTTGGTCAAACACTAGTGTAGATGTTGCTTTGAAGGTATTGTTCGGATAAGATTAACATTTAAATCAGTAGACTTTGAGTAAAGCCGATTACCTCTTCCACATATGGGTGGATCCCATGTAATCAGTTGAAAGCTTTAAGAGAAAAAGGCTGAGGTCCCCAAGGAAGAAAGAATTCTGCTTCCAGAATGCCTTTGAACTCAATACCACAACATTGACTCTTCTTTGGGTCTCCAGCCTGCTGGACTGCCTTGCAAATTTTGGAGTTGGCATCCCCCACTATGGTGTGAGCCAATTCCTTAAAATAAATCTTTCTTTATTCACATCCTTTTGGTTCTGCTTCTCTGCACAACCTAATATATAGCTGTAGAAAGACAACATTGAGGAAGTAATGTTTGGTTTGAGCTTTGAAAGAGGAGGAGTGATTAATATATGAAAGAGGAGAGAGTAGAAACAACATTCTAGCAGAAATAAAAACATGTCCAAGGGCCTTCAGATGGAAAGACTCACTATATCTTCAAAGAACGAATGCAGGGGGGAAGTGAGGGGAGTGCCATGAAATGAGTTGGATAAGGCAGGTAAGGTCAGATCATGCAGAACCTGGTCATTTCATTTGAAGAAAATTCACAGTAAACCATCTTTATTTGTATTTGACTATAATTATTAAACTACTTAATAAAATTAGATCTACATAGCATTGGGATTAGCCATAATTTAAATTGTCTATGCCCTTCTCTTCTCTTCATTACTACCCAAACACAAGCATATTCTGGGAAAAGTAATAGAAACAAATCCCACGTGTCTCAAATAGATGTTTGAAAATGTAAGAAAAGATAAAATATCTGCTATGTTGAATCAAAACATCAGTAAAACATTAGCAGAGCTTGAGTGAACCTGACAAAAGTTCACAAAACAATTCACTTGAGATAACGAGAAAGAAGTTCAAGTGTGAGGCAGGCAGAATGAGATTATTTAATAATCCTTAGTTATTGTATTTAAAAAATACAATTAGGCCTTCTCCTAAAATGTCAGTGAACATTTTTGTAAATTTCACTGCCCATCTATTCATTGTATAGCTTCTTTAAACCTTTTAATGCTATTGTGCCTGTTCTCAGGATTTTCAAGTATTTCTGAAGCCACAAATGTAGTAGTGTTAAAGAATTAGGAAAAAGCAAAAGCGAAAAAAAAATTGAAATAGTTTTCTTATAGATACTTTTACAATAATCAAAGATTTAAATATGAGAATAGGTTTTAAAGGAAGGTATATGATAGCAAATGAACACATTAGGTGTTTCCTACTCTTAAGTAAGTGTTTCATAATTAAGAAGTTGGATGTGACGGTGGGAGAATGAATTTTTTAAGATATAAGGAGAACATAAGCTACTTTTAAAATTATAACATTATTCACTAAGTTCTTGAGAGTGCATTAATTTATGCCTATTGTAGAGGAGCCTGAACAAACTGGGTTGATAGTAATGAGGACAAGGTGATGATGGCCCGGACCCACCTTTGATCAAGTGGCCAATGCCTAGGGAGCAGGTGTAGCTGACCAAATCTGAGTGGTAAATGAATTGAGTCTGTAACAAATGGGGTGTCAATTTTTACTCAATTGTACATTGAGCCGTGGAGTTAATTTAATTAAGACATTATGCATTTTTTCCTCCAGATTTATTGAGGTGTAGTTGACAGATAACATTGTGTAAATTCAAGATGTAAAAGTCAAAGATTATAAATAATTACTACAATAAAGTTAGTTACCACATCCATTACCTCATAGTTACTTTATTTTTGTGGTGAGAACACTTAAAATCTATTCTCTTAGCAAATTTCAAGTGTACAATGAAGTGTTCTTAATTATAATCACCATTCTGTACCATAGATCTCCAGAACTTATTAAACTTAAAATTGAAAGTTTGTGCCCTTTGACTCACATCTCCCCATTTCCCTTATTCCACAGCCCCTGGAAATGACCAATCTACTCTTTGCTTTTATGAGTTCAACTTTTTTAAGTTCCACATATAAGTGAGGTCATACAATATTTGTCTTTCTATGTCTGACTTATTTTGGTTACAATAATGCCCTCATGTTCATCCATGTTGTTGCAAATGGCAAGATTTCCTTACTTTTCATCGCTAAAAAATACTCCATTGTATATATCTATGTCTGTGTCTATATATCATATTGTCTTTATTCATCTCTCCATGGACACTCAGATTTTTTTCCATGTCTTGGCTCTTGTGAATAATCCTGCAATGAATGTGGGGCTGCAGATATCTCTTCAAGGTGGTAATCTTTTCTCCTTTGAATATATACCCAGAAGTGCGATTGCCAAATCATATGGTAATTCTAGTACTTTTAAGTTTTTGAGGAACTTGCATATTGTTTCCTATAGTGGCTGTACCAATTTACATTTCCACCAACAGTGCACAAGGATTCTCTTTTTTCTGCATCCTCACCAACATGTATTATCTCTTGTCTTTATGATAATAATTGTTCTAAAAGGTGTGAGGTGATATCTCATTGTGTTTTTGATTTGATTTTTTCTGATGATTAGTGATATTGAGCACCTTTTCATGTACCTGTTGGCCATTTGTATGTCTTCTTTGGAAAAATGTCTATTCAGGTTCTTAGTCTGTTTTTTAATTGCATTCTTTTTTTTTCTTTTTTCTTTTGCTATTGAATTACATGAGTTCCTTATATACTTTGGATTTTAACTCCATATCAGATATATGGTTTTCAAGTATTCTCTCCCATTCCATATGTTACCATTTCATTTTGTTGATTATTTCTTTTGCTGTGCAGAAGCTTTCTAGTTTGATGTAGCCCTTCTTGATTTTGCTTTCATAACTTGGGCATTTGGTGTTGTATATAAAAATATCATTGTCGGGCTTCCCTTTTGGTGCAGTGGTTAAGAATCTGCCTGCCAATGCAAGGGACACAGGTCTGAGCCCTGGTCTGGGAAGATCCCACATGCTGCAGAGAAACTAAGCCCGTGTGCCACAACTACTGAGCCTGTGCTCTAGAGCCCATGAGCCCCAACTACTAAAGCCCACATGCCACATCTACTGAAGCCCGTGCGCCCTAGAGCCCATGCTCCACAACAAGAGAAGCCACCGCAATGAGAAGCCCGTGCACCACAATGAAGAGTAACCCCTGCTCGCCACAACTAGAGAACGCCCACGCACAGCAATGAAGACCCAACGCAGCCATCGATCAATTAATCAATCAATCAATCATTGTCAAGACTGATGTTAAAGAGCTTTTCCCCTCTGTTTTCTTTTAGGAGTTTTACAGTTTCAGGTCTTACATTTAAGTCTTTATTCAATTTCGAGTTAATTTTTCTAAGTGGTGTAAGATAGGGGTCTGATTTCATTCTTTTGCAAGTTGTGGATATCCAGTTTTCCCAGCACCATTTGTTGAAGAGAATATCATTTCCCCATTGTGTATTCTTGGCTGCCTCATCAAAAAGGGGTTGAACATATATGCATGGGCTTATTTTTGGGCTTCTTATTCTCTTCCATTTGTCTATGTGTCTGTTTTTATGCCAGTACCATACTGTCTTCATTATTATAGGTTTGTAGCTTAGTTTGAGATCAGGAAGTGTGATGCCTCCAGCTTTGTTCTTTTTTTTCATGGTGGCTTTGAATATTCAAAAACTTTGCAGTTCCTTATGAATTTCAGGATAGTTTTTTCTATTTCTATGAAAAATGCCATTGAAATTTTGATAGAGATTGAATTGAATCTACAGATTGCTTTGGTAGCATGGACATTTTAACAATATTAATCATTCAGATCCATGAACATGGGATATCTTTTCATTTATTTGTGTCTTCTTTAATTTCTTGCATCAAAATCTTAGTCTTACAGTTTTCAGTGTACTGGTCTTCAATGTCCTTGGTTAAATTTATTTTTAAATATTTTATTGTTTTGATGCTGTTGTAAATGGAATTATTTTTTCTTTTCCAGATAGTTTCTTGTCAGTGTATAGAAATGCAACTGATTTTTGTGTGTTGATTTTTCATTCTGCAACTTTACCAAATTTGTTTATTAGTTCTAACAGTTTATTGGTGGTCTTTAGTGTTTTCTATGTATACACTATGTATATAGTGTTTTCTAAGTTTATTGGTGGTCTTAATGTTTTCTATCTTATACATGGAAAACACTAAAGAGCACCAATAAACTGTGATTTTTATCCTCCTTTCTACTAATGTGGTGTATCATATTTGTTAATTTGCGTATGTTGAACTATTTTTACATTCAGTTTTTACATTCCTAATTTGCTAATTTGTCATCTGCAAGCAGAGATAATTTTACTTCTTCCTTCCCTATTTGGATGCCTTTTATATCTTTTTCTTACCTAATTACTCTTGCTAGGACCTTCAATAATACATTGAATAGAAGTGGTTGGGGTAGACACCCTTGTCTTACTCCTGATCTTAGAGAATCAGTCTGTTCTTCCTCTTGGAGGATCAATCTGATCATTCATTGAACATGATGCTAGTTGTGGTGTGTCATATATTGCCTTTATTCTGTTGATATGCATTTCTTCTATACCTAATTTGCTGAGTTTGTATCATGAAAGAAGGCTGAATTTTGTCAAGTACTTTTTCTTCATCTATTGAGACATTTGTGTGATTTTTATCCTCCTTTCTATGAATGTGGTGCATCACATTTGTGGATTTGCATATGCTGAACTATTTTTACATTCCAGGCATAAATCCCACTTGGTCATGATATATGATCTTTTTAATGTGCTGTTGAATTCAGTTTGCTAGTATCAAGAATTTTTACATCTATATTCATCATGGATATTTGCCTGTAATTTTCTTTTCTTAAGCTGTTTTTATCTGGCTTTCTTATCAGGGTGATGCTGGCCTGGCAAAATAAGTTTGGGAGCATTCCCTCTTCCTTCTTTCTGAAAGAGTTTGAGAGGGATTGGTGTTAATTCTTTAAATATTTGGTAGAACTTACCAATGAAGCCATATTGTCCTGGATTTTTCTTGGTTGGGACATTTTTGACTACTGATTCAATCTCCTTACTCATTAATGGTCTGTTCAGATTTTATATTTCCTCATGATTCAATATTAGTAAAATTTATCCATTTTTTCTAGGTTATATAATTTGTTGGCATATAATTGCTTATAGTAGTCTTTTATGATCCTTTGTATTTTTTTGGTATCAGTTATAATGTCTCCTCTTCAATTTATAATTTTATTTATTTGAATCTTTTTCTTGGTCAGTCTAGCTAAAAGTTTGTCAATTTTGTTTATCTTTTCAAAAAACAACTCTTAGTTTTATTGATTCTTCTTTTCTGGTCTCTGTTTCATTTATTTCTGCTCTAATCTTTATTTCTTTCCTTCTGCTAACTTTGTACTTAGTTTGTTCTTTCTCTAGCTCTTCGAGGTGTAAAGTTAGGTTGTTTATATGAGAAATTCCTCTCTATTATGCATTTTGGAGCTAAACTGTCCGTAAGTTTTCAGAAGGTGCACAAGGGTGCAGTGGTTAGTGCTGGGGAGTGCCTTAATAAAATTGAGAGTAGGCTTACCCTTACAGATACTGTTCCCCATCTTTTAGGATGGAAAATCATGGTTTTTCTCATGATAACTACTGTTTTATTAAAAGCAAAGATTCTAGAGAATATTGGAGTGTAAGTTCAAATATTGCTATTGGCATTATCACTTTAATATTCATTTTAAATTGTGGAAGCAGAATATAGATTATTGAGCAACTGCTCAATATTTAACACAAGTTATCTCGTTTAAACCTTAAAAACACCTTTGTGATGTGGACATTAAATACTTCATTTCATAAAGTTAAATAAAAGTCTCAGGGAGGAAAAATAATTTGAGAGGATGGATACAAAGGAGGACTTGAATTCAAACTCATTCTGTTCACACCTCAAACCTGTTTACTTTCCAGTACATTCATTTGAGGTAAAATAAAATGAGGATAATACCTAGCCCAGAAATATCCCATTGCCAATGTTCTACTCCAGAGGAAATCCAAACTAATATATAAATGTCATGTATTCTGACAAATTGAAAATAATGCATATGCTCCTGACACCAAATGTTCTTTGGAAATTCAGCTTCAACTTGGTGATTTTTCTCGTGTTCCTCTTACCTGGGTCACGGACTAGTCTGGCCTTACGTTGAAGCTGAAACTTTTGTTCCCTGAATTCTCATGTTTTCACGTTCTCAAATGGCTATGTGCCTTTTTTATATTGGTTAATATTGTAATAATCAATTGTCTTTTTATCTTACTCTTTTTTTTTATAGTTAGCTTGTTGTTGCTCTAGATGATTAAGAAGAGGATACATTAGATGAATTAGGAGATGCTGCATGCCCATGATATTGTTAGTTGTCACATCTTTTAAAATCCCGTTTGGAGCCACTGGAACAAGGTTCACTGGAATGAACAAGGTTCTCTGAAGCCTTGGCTTTCAACAGCTGTCCACTTTATGCCAGGAGAATATAAAAACAACTTGAGGGCTTCTTGTTCTCAGAGTTGCTGTGGTGCTAATCAGAAGCTAACTTTTAAACTCAGTTATCAGATGATTTATAAGTTAAAGTGTACAAGTCTTATCAGAAGCACTAACAATGACCAAAACATTACTTATGCAAATATAAGTTACGTAGCTTCTGGGCTGGTGATCAGTATTTTTCAAGGTCAGGGAATTGGCTTACTTCGGTAAGGACTGGTTGTTCTGGAGTCCCTTACTTTACTTTCATAGCTACTTCCAGGTTGCACTGCAGAAGAATTTCATTTATTAGGATGGATACTCACAGGTATTAAGGAAATGTGAAATCAGATCACCAAAGAATTGACTAAATCAAGTGGTAGGACAAGTCCCCAGAGTTAAAGTCTTAACTCCTTAGGAAATAAAGAATCTTAGTTTTTTCAACCCTGAGACCACTTCTGGGTTTTAGTCTATTTTTGTCTAATGCTGTACACCCCTGCATCACCAGTACTATCTTGACTGTGTAGTAACCACATATCTAATTTCAACTAAAGCCAAGATTCTTAGCTTGCAGCCTGGTTTCCTGTTATTGTTTAGCACTGTCTCTCCTCATGAGGGAGAGCAAAGTTGTATAAGGACCAATTTGAATAGAACTCACCAACGTAATTGTTATCATTTTTCTTTACTTCCTTTTGTGCTGCACACCCAACGGCTTGGTTAAGTTAACAATATGAGGTTTAGTGGTGGATTTTCTTGCCAGAGGTGTTTGCCATGCAACTATCAATACATACAAGTACTGAACTCTTTTTCTTACTAAAATTTCCTTTTTTCATTGAGAAATAGATAAGCTGCAACTATTAAGTGTATTATAGAACAGACAATTACTGAGAAGCAATTTGATTTTTAAAATTAAGCTATAGGGTGAGGGTCAGGCTTTGATTAGACCTCATGAAGTAATATCAGCTACAATATTCAGATGGAACAGGGGTGATTTTTGTTTTTCTTGGGCCGCCAGCCTTTGGTACTGGATATAAGATATTATACCCACAGAAGATTAGTCAATGGCAGTTTTAAAATTATAGTAGTTCTTTGCTGCATGAACAGCATTTTAAAAAATGATTTTTGTTCAAAGAGCATTGCTTCCTGAAGATGACAAAAATGAAAAAGTAGCTATCCCTTAATTTCAAGCAGTGTTATCTCAAGCAACAATAGTTCAATGATTTTGTTCTTCTTTCTAATGACCTAAGCCCAGAGTAAATGATTGATAATGTTTGCTTCACAGTTACACCAGTAAAATCTTATCGTGAAATGATCTCTTCATTTTTCATGATAGATTACTTTGAACAAAATCATATTTAGGGAATATCCAATATTTACCAGCATTTTCCAGATATATCTAAATTACAACAAACGGGAGGCACCTCTAGCTGCAAATTGGTATATTTCCATGATAGAAATTTGTTTTCTTTCTTTTTCATAGCCCTTACTCAAATTAGTAAGGGTAAATAACTCTAGAATAGTGATGTCATCATAAAATTATGTGGATTAATTTTGCATAAGCCCAACCAGTCTTTGGAAAGCAGATATGAAATAGACTTTTGCTGTAGGAATTCATAATAACTTTATTAATTTAGCCAGATGTATGCATTTATATGTGCATATTTATTATACATAAGTGTATACAGTTGAAAGTGATTTTGAAACCCTATTTATCTTATAGGCCTAGAGTACTGTAGTTTCTCTAAGTATATAAATTTTAAATATAACTTTATGAATTAAAATAAAATTTTATTTGGAGGCTTTCTTTTTGAAATCTGGAATTCATTTACTGTATAGTTTGGAAAATTTGAACTGTAATATGTTAATATAAATTAATACCAACTTAATTTTAAATAAGTTTTGTGTTCTATTAGTTGTAAGTCACTTTCAAAGATTTACAATGTATAAAATAAGATTTTTGTAGATTGAGCTTCCATGAAATTTCCTTAAAGTGATTTTTGAGAAACTTTGTTAATAAGTTGCAGTCTATTTATTATAAAACAAGGAGTTAGCTGTTTTCAGGGATTTTATTTTTGGTATTCATATTCTAGAAATAAGTTTTATGGAAACAGGACTTTGTTTCATTTTGGAAAACACATCACTTGGGCACCTTACAAAAGCTAGCAGCATTGACTCGTTGAGTGCTTTGTATAATACATTTAGTTACAGATCTGATTTATATCAGATACAGATTTATAATTACATAAAACATCACTTTGAAATACTTTGAGTGGAATGTAAAATTCTTTTCTGTAAAAAAAAAAAAAAAAATGGTAGAAAACTATAGAGAGGACAATAAACAAGAACTGAGAGGACATTAAAAACAATTGAGATCATGAGGTCAAGCTCCTCAGTCAGTCCAGACTGGTTCCAGTCCAGACTGATGTGTGACAGAAGAGCATTATTATTACACTGTAATGATACTTTGCACCTGAGAACCTCTAAACCCCTCAAAACTGCAAGCTGTTTCGCATGATGTACATGCCAGCCAATGATATGAGGTGGGGAGGGAGGGGTTGTCAACACATAAGTGTCAGAGCACTTATTTTGACATACGTGTGTTTATTTTTCCTTTCTTTAAGCTTATTTCTTTTTAGAGAGGTGTCACCAAGTATGGAATGAGAAGAAGGGGAAGCAAAAAAAAAAAAAAAGTAGGCAGAGCAAATATACATAAGCAAATTGAATTAAATAGCAGAAAACCAAACTTTATTCCTTGCTCTAGGATTTAATATGACTTTGAGAGTACATAATCTCTGTGAGAACAATTTGGAAAATAAAAGAATGGTATTCTAGTTTGAATGTATAAAAAAGATTAAGTGTTCTGAACATAATAATAAACTCAGAAAAATAATGAATTTCACTCTGATGTTAATATGCAAGCACCAGGGGGGCTCTAGGAAAAATATAACAATAAAATCAAGTTTCACATTAATTTTGCCGTTAGACAGATTGAACATTGAGTTGCTTATGTCAAACAGCCCTTATATAGGCGAGATCACAGACATAGTCTGAGATGTTAAAATGCTGGAAATCCGTCTTCCCAGGAGGATTTTTGCCAATTAGTTTGAGACTAAAGAATCCTGCCAGGCTTGAGGCTGCCCAGCAAGGTGGAGGATCAGAAACAGGAAAAAAAGAAATATTTTATAAGAGAGAGCTGAAAAATCAGTGACTCAGCTGGCAGCACAAAACTATGCTTGAAAGCAACTTTAGGATTTGGAGGCTTTCATAGTGAATTGCATTATAATTTTAGAGGTCTGTTTGGGGAGATTTGTTATATTCTGACATTAGAAAATTGTGTAAAGATTGTATGATGTGCTTACTCATTATGGTAGCCTGCAATTAGGGAAGAATCTTATCAGCTGCTATGCATTTATTACAGAGCAATTAATGGGACCATGATGGACCAATTTCACAATTTTAAAATCTAGAAAATATTCCAGGATATTTAGACATCTGTAATAATTGATTAGATGAATCTTTGTTTTCTAAGTCTTTATTGGAGATGAAGCATCAAGATAGGTGGGGTAAAAACCTCTATCCAGTAAAAACAAAACCCAAAATATAAATATAACCTTCAAATAATTGAGCAGCTCTAACATATGGACAAGGGTATACACTTTATTTATAGGCCTGAGTTAGCTACACAACTTCTAAAGAAAAAAAAAATGAAATACATTTTCTGTCCATTCTTTTTTCATCCCCTTATTTCTAAACTCTTGAGACTTAATTTTTTTCCCAAGATATCAGAAGCCCATGCTTGTTGGGTAGAGATGACAGTCTAGTTACTCTTCGAAAACCTGCAAGAATTTGCTTACCTTCATTGGATCTTTTGTCAATTTCCAATTTTTCTATCATATAATTAAAATTGTTGGCAGGAGTAGTAACTGAATGACAAAGCTAGGAGAATTTAGGAATCATGAATTCACTCTGCAATCATAAGTGAACTGAATTTTCACTGATGCTTTTCACTATTTTCTTACTAAAACTCTTTACTCCCTTGGCCTAGGTGATACTACACTCTTCTAGTTATTCTATTTCTTCTTCGGTAGAAAGCAGATAAGATCTTCAGTGTATTCCCAAAACATCCAGGATACTGCTGAAGATCCTGTAAATATGCGAATAACACCTATTGGGTGATTAACAAACTGTAGAGAGGTGGCCGGTAACTAGGACTAGACCAACACTGATCAAGCAAGAAACCACTTTTAGAATTTTTTCTTGATACAGAGATCAACTTTATGAAACAAAGGTTCAGAACATTTAACTGTTTGGGTATGTATCAGTCAGAGTCCAAGCAGAGAAACAGAATCAATAGGAGATACGTATTAACAATTTATTTAAATGATTTGCCTTACAGAATTGTGAGTCCTGGCTAGTCAAGTCCAAAATCCATAGGGCAGGTTGTCAGGAAGGGCAAGCTGGAACACTCAGGCATGGGCTGAAGCTACTGTCCACAGGTAGAATTCCTACTTCTTCAGGGAAGCTTCAGCTCTGCTTTTAATGTATTTCAACTTATTGAATCAGGCCCATGCAAATTATCTGGGTTAATCTCCCTTACTTAAAGTCAACTAGTTATAGAATTGAATCACATCTGTTAAAATATGTTCAAAACAACACCTAGATCAGTGTTTGGTTGAATAACTGAGAACTGCAACCTGGCCACACTGACACATGAAATGGACACACAGGTAATTCTCAAGAGGACTTTCTGGCATAGAAAAAGAGGAAACCTTTGGATTTAGTAAGATTTGGGCATTAACTCAAACTTTACGTGTTATTACCTGTGGGATCCTGAGTACATTACAAAACTTTACTGTGCTTCTTTATTTCTAAAATTTGACATGCTCTTGTTAACGGATTTTATCATTACCAAAATGGAGATAGTTTAACACTTCCTGGCATATAGTCAGTACTCTTGGGTGTTCGTTCCTCCTACCCCTAGAAATCACATCTTATGGTGAGTACAGTATTGTTTCCAAATAACAGTGTTTTATACAATTTTATACAAGTAAGAAAAGAAAACAGTAGCAAAAGCAATGACACAAAGGTGGTAAAATATATCACAGTTACTATAAAGGTACATTCTCAAGGCTGTTAGAGTGAGACCTAAAATTGCTGTCTTAGTGAACAGTTTTTTTAAAAATTTTTATTTATTTATTTATTTATTTATATTTATTTTTGGCTGTGTTGGGTCTTTGTTTCTGTGCGAGGGCTTCCTCTAGTTGAGGCGAGCGGGGTCCACTCTTCATCGCGGTGCTTGGGCCTCTCACTGTCGCGGCCTCTCGTTGCGGAGCACAAGCCCCAGACGTGCAGGCTCACTAGTTGTGGCTCACGGGCCTAGTTGCTCTGCAGCATGTGGGATCTTCCCAGACCAGGGCTCGAACCCATGTCCCCTGCATTGGCAGGCAGATTCTCAACCACTGCACCACCAGGGAAGCCCTAGTGAACAGTTTGACACCTTGGCACATCAATTGTTTTGAACTCAGCTTTCTCACCTATAAAATGGGGAAATAAATACTTGCTCTCCTTACTTTGTTGAATAGTTATGAAGAACATATAAAAATGCATATGGATGGACTTTGTAAACTACAAAAATAATTATTATATTGGTCACTGATTCTTATCCTTCCTCTTTTGAGTAGATATAAGGAAACATTTTCATGCTTCTTTAAAAGATTTGGAAGATCATAGGGTTTGTTTTTTTTAAACCAATAAAGTGAGGCAGAAGAAAACCCCAAAACTTCTCAGCTATTATAAAAACTAATTTCTTAAGGCTGAGAGAGAAAATAAGAAGTAATTAAGATATTATGGTATTTTACCAGGCTTTACAAAAATTATTTTAAAACAATTTATCTTAGCAAATGGTGCAGCTAAGTAAGTTTAAAATTCTATCATCGGGCTTCCCTGGTAGCGCAGTGGTTAAGAATCCCTCTGCCAATGCAGGGCACACGGGTTCGAGCCCTGGTCCGGGAAGATCCCACAAGCCACAGTGCAACTAAGCCCGTGCGCCACAACTACTGAAGCCGGCGCACCTAGAGCCCGTGCTCCATGCAGGAGAAGCCACCGCAATGAGAAGCCCACGCACCTCAACGAAGAGTAGCCCCTGCTCGCCACAACTAGAGAAAGCCTGTGCGCAGCAAGGAAGACCCAACGCAGCCAAAAATAAACAAATAAAAAAAAATTCTATTATGACACAGAACTCAGTCTGAACAGGTTATGAAAATTTGAAGTTATCAGCAATTTGCTTCTGTGTTAGTATAATTAAAGAGTAATTTCCCTGTGCTTTCTAAACAGGAAATTTTTATAAATATGAAGTTTGTGCATGTATATATTCCAGTTATCTATTGCTTGGTAACAAACTATCTTGGTAGTGGTGTCAGAAAAAACAATTTTTTTATGCTCATGGATTCTGTGGAACAGGAATTCAGGCAAGTCACAGTAATGATATCATGTCTCTTTTCCATAATATTTGGAACCTCAGCTGGGAAGAATAGAATGGGGGTGACTTGAGCAACTAGGAGCTGCAAACACATGGAGGTTTGGCACACTTCTGAGATATTTCAAAGACTGGGCTCAGCTGGGACTATAATACATTACCTCTCCATGTGGCTTTGGCTTCCTTACAGTGTGATGGCCACAGAGTAGTTGAGTTTCTTATATAATGGCTTGGAGTTTCAATTAGTGATCAAGGCAGAAGCTGCTGCACTTTTTATGACCTCTTCTCAGCAGTCATGAATAAACCTTTCAGCAACATCTATGGGTCAAGAAGTCACTAGCCTACCCAGTTGAAGGAGAAGGGACTTAGAACACAAATCTTAATGAGTCTAAGATTCAGTTTTCATTTTTAAATTTAGTACTATGATATATTCCAAATCAACTTTTGCATATGGGCTAAGATAGTGGTTGAGGTTCATTTTTCTTTTTTTGTGGGGGGGGCCATCCAATTTTTTCAACTCCATTTGTTGAGTAGATTATCATTTTCCACAGTTAAATATATATGTGTAATATTTATATAATATAAGAACACATACTGAGTATATATTATATATACATATACATATAGTTTTCTCCATGAATTAGATAAGTAGAAAAGAAAAATTGGGAATATAAGATTGTTGCTACCTTATACTATGTATCAGAAGAGATAAGGGACTATGATGTAGGATCAGAATGTGATGTATTCTCTCTCAGAATATTACATATTTTCTAATAAGCTCCTACATATCCCTTTGGTCTGGAAGACTGAGCACATATGCAAAACCAGGCCCACACTCAGGAGAGACTGGAGATAGACTTAACCATCTACTTGTTCTGGACTGAAAGTGCAACTTTGCCTACCAGAAAGCAAAAGTCAGAGTAAATTTGTCAACTGTTGAAAGTTGGAAAGCATTTCCCAGTGTATGCACATATTCATTAGCAAAGAGTTAAAACTTAACTGCCTCAAAGAGTTTAAGCATATCCTCTTAACCAATTATTGGCTGACCACTAAGCTATGTTGATCCAGGTGCAACTCCTAAGAAATCATGGTTAAAAATAAAAATACAACACCACAGAAGAGGTAGACATTATTGTATTAGTCCTGACAAGTAAATGAACAAATAAAATAAAGACAAGAAAAAAATAGCAACAACAGAGAAATCAGAATCCAGAATTGCCATGACATAGTCTCTAATGTGTCCAGTTTTCAATATAATTATGCTACATGAAAAGAAATAGGAAAGTATAACCCATACACAGGAGAAAGGCAGAAATAATAATGACACATCAAGTAACAATGTCAATAAGGAAATATAAATCCTCTTTTCCTCTTAATGTCTGTAGGATCTGTAGTAATATCCAAACTTTCTTTCTTCATGTTAGTAATTGCTTTTTATTTTCCTCTTTTTTTCCCCTTGATTAGTTTTGCTAGTGGTTTATCAATTTTGTTTGTTCGTTTGTTTAAAAAAAAAAACAACTTTTCGCTTTGTAATTTTCTCCATTGTGTGTTTCTATTTCATTCATTTCTTCTTATTAAATATTTATTTTGATATCTTGTATCAAATATTTTTCTATGTACTTTGATTTAATTTGTTCTGGTTCTTCTAGCTTCTTAAGGTGAAAATGTAGATAATTTCATAAATTTCTCTCTATGTGCTGCCCTAGTTCCATCCCACAGATTTGTGTATATTGTGTTTTTATTATCATTCAGTTTGAAAAATTTTAAATTCCTCTTGAGATTTTTTTCTTTGACCCATGGGTTATTTAGAGGTATTTTTAATAAGTATCTAAACTTTTTGGGATTTTACAAGTATCTAATATTTATTGATTTCCACTTAAAGTTCATTGCAATCAGAGAATATATTTTGTAAGGTATCAATTGTTTGACATTTTTGAGATCTACTTTGTGGATCAGCATGTGATTTATCTTGGCAAGTAGTACATGTATGCTGAAAAAAATAGATTTATTGCAGTTGGGTTTTTTTTTTCCTAACAGTTGTTTAGTGTTGTGTTTTTTGTTTTTGCTTCATTAATTTTTGTGCTTTTCTATTAAATGCATATGCATTTAGGATGTTTGTTTTCCTGGTGATGGTTCCTTTTAATATTATATATTGTCCCTCTTACTATCTTGTAAAATTCTTTGCCTTGAAATCTACTTTGTCCGATGTTAACTTAGACATGCCAGTTTTCTTGTGGTTAATGTTTGCATGTTATAGCTTTTCTATCATTTACTTTTAACCTGTCTTTGTCTTTAAAATGCATTTCTTCTAGAAAGCATATGGCTTTGCAATAAACTGATTTTCTAAGGACACTAGAGTCCAGAGTATAAGATGAAGGGCCTGCTCCAAACCCATGAAAAGTGAATTTGTTTTCAGGGACTGTTTCAAGGTTTCTTTTCATTCTTGAAATGAATCAGGAGTGGGAAAATTGTTTCAGCAGTATATTTAATAGAAGATTGAGGAGAAGAAGATAAGTGTCAGAACATCTCTATCAAATTTACTGGAAGTAGTGATGAGTTCATGGTCAGAGATATGGAATATTTGGATAACTGAAATAATTCTCCCAACTCCCTGGAACTATTCACAATAGTTTGGAGGGTTGGAAGTAGCTCAATGGCTTTATTAATTAATTAGAATATAGTTTACTTAAAGAGGTAGAGTATATAGTGTTATTTATGCTCTCATTTCCTGCATAAGCACTTATTTCTATTTTGATTCATTTAAATATCAATATTGTTTTCATGCTGGAAAGTCACGAGAAAGCACAGCTGTCATATTCACAAGATTTTCATCTTAGGAATTGGGGGTTATTCTAAAGTAAATTATTTTATTTATTATTTTCTTCAAATGATCTTGGTAAACTAAGAATCTTTCAAATATTAATCCTAGTTTATTTTGTAAAGACCCATTTATTAGACATATAAATATCAAAAGTGGTATGGTTTCTGATTTGTTCTCAGTTTATTTGTCATTAATTTTTTTTTTTTTAATGTGTAAGGCATACACAACTCTAACTTTGTAAAAAAAAAAAAAAGTAGGAGGGGGAATCAATAGTTAGAAGAGGCAGGTCTTAAAGATCACTCTATTTAGCATTAAGTAAATCTGAGGTGTCGTATAAAAACTTGTTTATTTGACCAAGTTTAATATTAATTAAATAAAATGGAAAGTTTTAGTTCTTTTACAGTTTTTTTTTTAACTGTAAACACCATTTGTGCCTTATTAATCAGAGTTTTTCAGATCTAGAACATTACTTGTTACATGCTACCTTGTCATTTATCTGCAACCTGGGACCACGTATATTCAGCTGCACCTGTGAGGTTGTCTAGCACATAGTGGATGTGTGAGTTTTCATTGATGAACACACGCAAACAAGCACACATAAATTCATGACTAGTTCCCCTTGTTGCCATTAGTTGATAGGCAAATAACACCTTGGAGCAAAGTAATGACAGTTGATGTGACAGAAAGCACTTTGGATGACAGGAAGAAATTTAGAGGTATTTACCTGTGGTGGATTGAAGATCAGTGAATTGGACTACTTAATTTCTCAAAGACATTAAAAAACTACACTAGATCATGGATTTTCTTTGTTTAGGAGAAATTTAAAGGCGTTTTAAATAATGTGATTCATCTATTTGCTCTATTTGGGTTATTATTTTTAATAGATTCACAGACACAT
Source organism: Balaenoptera musculus (assembly GCF_009873245.2). Classification (NCBI taxonomy): domain Eukaryota; kingdom Metazoa; phylum Chordata; class Mammalia; order Artiodactyla; family Balaenopteridae; genus Balaenoptera; species Balaenoptera musculus. Next base: position 63,696,626 of record NC_045793.1, read on the forward strand.
TTGGATCACAGATTTGACTGAATTACCCTAACCATACATTGATATTGCTCTAATATAGCTACTTAAAATGTGAATTTTAGAAAATTCTATGTCAAGGAGAATCTTTCAATTTTTAACCACTCAGTTAATTAACTAGTGAATTGGCTAGACCCTTACCAATGCAGGATCAATCATTCTGGAGTAAGAATCTCTCATTATAATGTACAAATGCTTATACATGTAACCAAGCAAGTAAAAAAAAAATGTTATTTGTAGAATCTAGGTAGAAGATATATAGATATACAATGTATAATTCTTTCAACTTCTCTGAACATGCAAAAATTTTCATAAAATATTAAAATAATTGGGTCTCATTTCTTATAAATTCCATAAATATCACACAATAGATAAACTCTTCACAAAACTCCACTAGTCTGTATTCTAATACCTATGGAAATCTTGTATAAAAAATATAGCTATTTAATTCTTATGTCTAGTTTCTGTCATTCTGTCCAATGAGTATATGTTACCAAAAATAATTGTTACCAGTTCCAAAATGGAATATCCTTTCATACACTAAACCAACACAAATATGTAATTGTTGAATGGTTTTGGAAGAGGCATATACTTTATGTTACCAATTATTATGGGTAATTTTCAAGCAGGGTGTATTTCTCATAAATTAGTGACATAAGATGGGTCTCCCCCTCCCATTTCGTTGCATGCTGGATGACATTTCAGTTGAGTCCTATATTTATGTTCCTTTTTTATTTTAATTTTTTTTACCATATAATATTTTAAGTTTAATCAAAAGTCAACTTAGAAAGGCCATTCTGCCTAAGGGATATTTTTCCATTAAGTATTATGACACATTGGTGGCCTTGAGGGATTATTGGTTTTTGAAGAAATATTAACAGCTGGAAATTTGCATTTTAATACAGTTCTCCTCAGCTACTCAAGCAATTTTATTTTTAAGACATGTGACAGTTTTCAAAGCTTTAGTTCTAAAGCTTTAGCTCTAGTCAAGTAGAGCTAGCATAATTTTATTACAAATAACTAAGTTTCTAATAGCTTTTTTTTTCATCTAAAAATTTTGGTTTGAGATGTCAGGGAAATCAACACCCAAATTTTATATCTTCACTAAAACAAAACTTGATAATTGAAACAAGTGAGGAGGAATTCTTTTTAAGCCTCTACTTTCAAAAATTGAGGAATAAGAAAATAGAACATCTAATTAGATTTTTCTGATTAGTAGTTAAAAATGAATGTGACACAAAGCAACCCTTCACAACAGTTGTTTCAGTCTAACTAGGTGGTGTCTGTGGGGGAAATGATTCCTAGGACAGCAGAAGACGCTGTGAAATGGGAACAGAATCCATCCCCCTTGATCCTGGTATTAAATACGTACACCGAATTGCTATTGAAATTAATTGAGGATTTTGAGTCAGGATCAAGTGACTTATCGTCACGTAAAATGGTGGCAGTGAATAGAAGTGAATGGTAGTCTTAACAATTACAAATGAATTTTTCTTCTAAAAATGAATAAGTGACTAAATACCTTAAGATGGTGTGACAGGAACAATGATTCATCTTTTCACTTTCAATATGAAATGAAAATTTGATTTGTTGGTCAAGTCTAGACATCTGAAATGACAGGACCACGGCATTGGACAATTGCTCATTTGCTAATGACTAAATCAAATCACCAAGGTTTTGTGTCTTCAACACATTGTAGTATATACAATGCCATTCTGGAAGAATGAAAGACTGGAGAAGGGAAAGTAGCAAAAGGGTACCTGCATTTCTAGCAAATGGATGTGTGCAGTTCTTACAATATTTAGTGTTATCACTATTATAAATGTTTTTCAGAGAAGTCTTACTCTGCATGTGTTGTCACCTAATAAATCACTATGTTTGCATCCAGCAACCTTTTTTAAGTTCACCCGTATTTAGTCATTTTCTTTAATATTTAACACTTTGTCAAGACAGGAAAAAAGTATGTAAACATGAGGTAGCCCCGGTAAACAAAGAGGTTTTCTTCTGTGGGTAATCTTGGTTTCTCTTAGCTTTTGTGCATATTAATTTGCATTTCTAATAAAACTATAAGCCACATGGATAGTTATAGTTCCCAGGCATGTTTTGAGTAGTGCTTACAGTATTTTTGCTAGGTGCTATTAAAAAACAATATAACAAAGAGCTAGACCCCTATTCAAAAACACAAGGTAGTTGAAATAGATCCCTTTCCCCTGGATATAGAGAAATAATTTCTTTTCCAACTTGATTCAAGTCAGAGCAAGTTTTTAGGTCTAAATTAAGTGACTATCTGGCTCTATCACCTACATTCTGATGCTAGAGGATCTGGCTAGTGATGTCTATTGATGATAGAATTTTCATGAACAGTGTCAAATATAAAAATAAAAACCAATCTATGACAAAAAATTTTATTTGCTTATGGGATATTTACTTACAATACTTTTAGAACACCACACAATCGATGGTATTATGTGTTGTACTATGACTTTGAGTACCTTAACAGAATTTTGGTGTATTTGAAAAGGCTTGTGCCTTGGAATTATATATAAATAAGTTTATATTATCTTTATGTCCTTGTAACACAGTGATATGGTTAAGTAATTTACGAGTCTCAGTTTACTCATCTCTAAAATGGTGATTACTCAGGCTTCCACTCAAGGGAAGAGAATAGACTGAAGAAGATAAAGACAACATAGCACTTTGTAATTTGGCATGGAAAATATGCTCAGTAAATACTGATTACTCATCTCCCTTTGCTTCCAGGAAATATATCTTTATTTGTTTTCACAGTTCCTCAAGGAACTGTGAAAGGACAAAGGACATTTGCACAGTAATGATTTACTTGTAAAAATGCTAGGGCAAAAGTTCTGAGTCTTTGACTATTAGGAGACAAGCATTCTTTGTTTTAAGGAAATTGCAGGGATAAGAAAAATGAACTCTAAAAGTTCTTTCCAACTTAAGCTCCTGCAACTGTCCTGGCTGCCTTCTGTCCCAAGTCACAATCATACCAGCACAAAATCGTCCCACCAACCCATGGGTTTCTCATACATTTTCTTTCTTTGGTGTTTCTTCTCTTTTGTTTATCTGTGTATCTGTGGTTGATCTTGGGGGAAGGGGAACCATAATTCTTTTTTTTTTTTTTTTTTTTTAGAAATTTCATGTAATATCTGAAACATTTATATTAATATATTTCCATACAAATAACCCAATGAAAGTTTAGTATTAGTTGTTTTGTTTGTTTTTTTTTATACTGCAGGTTCTTATTAGTCATCAATTTTATACACATCAGTGTACACATGTCAATCCCAATCGCCCAATTCAGCACACCACCATCCCCATCCCACCACAGTTTTCCCCCCTTGGTGTCCATATGTCTGTTCTCTACATCTGTGTCTCAACTTCTGCCCTGCAAACCGGCTCATCTGTACCATTTTTCTAGGTTCCACATACATGCATTAATATACGATATTTGTTTTTCTCTTTCTGACTTACTTCACTCTGTATGACAGTCTCTAGATCTATCCACGTCTCAGCAGATGACTCAATTTTGTTCCTTTTTATGGCTGAGTAATATTCCATTGTATATATGTACCCCATCTTCTTTATCCATTCGTCTGTCGATGGGCATTTAGGTTGCTTCCATGACCTGGCTATTGTAAATAGTGCTGCAATGAACATTGGGGTGCATGTGTCTTTTGGAATTATGGTTTTCTCTGGGTATACACCCAGTAGTGGGATTGCTGGATCATATGGTAATTCTATTTTTAGTTTTTTAAGGAACCTCCATACTGTTCTCCATAGTGGCTGTATCAATTTACATTCCCACCAACAGTGCAGGAGGGTTCCCTTTTCTCCACACCCTCTCCAGCATTTATTGTTTGTAGATTTTCTGATGATGCCCATTCTAACTGGTGTGAGGTGATACCTCATTGTAGTTTTGATTTGCATTTCTCTAATAATTAGTGATGTTGAGCATCTTTTCATGTGCTTCTTGGCCATCTGTATGTCTTCTTTGGAGAAATGTCTAGGTCTTCTGCCCATTTTTGGATTGGGTGGTTTGTTTCTTTACTAGTGAGCTGAATGAGCTGTTTATATATTTTGGAGATTAATCCTTTGTCCGTTGATTCGTTTGCAAATATTTTCTCCCATTCTGAGGGTTGTCTTTTTGTCTTGTTTATGGTTTCCTTTGCTGTGAAAAAGCTTTGAAGTTTCATTAGGTCCCATTTGTTTATTTTTGTTTTTATTTCCATTACTCTAGGAGGTGGATCAAAAAAGATCTTGCTGTGATTGATGTCAAAGAGTGTTCTTCCTATGTTTTCCTCTAAGAGTTTTATAGTGTCCAGTCTTACATTTAGGTCTCTAATCCATTTTGAGTTTATTTTTGTGTATGGTGTTAGGAAGTGTTCTAATTTCATTCTTTTACATGTAACTGTCCAGTTTTCCCAGCACCACTTATTGAAGAGACTGTCTTTTCTCCATTGTATATCTTTGCCTCCTTTGTCATAGATTAGTTGACCATAGGTGCGTGGGTTTATCTCCAGGCTTTCTATCTTGTTCCATTGATCTACGTTTCTGTTTTTGTGCCAGTACCGCATTGTCTTGATTACTGTAGCTTTGTAGTATAGTCTGAAGTCAGGGAGTCTGATTCCTCCAGCTCCGTTTTTTTCCCTCAAGACTGCTTTGGCTATTCGGGGTCTTTTGTGTCTCCATACAAGTTTTAAGATGATTTGTTCTAGCTCCGTAAAAAATGCCATTGGTAATTTGATAGGGATTGCATTGAATCTGTAGATTGCTTTGGGTAGTATAGTCATTTTCACAATATTGATTCTTCCAATCCAAGAACATGGTATATCTCTCCACCTGTTCGTATTATCTTTAATTTCTTACATCAGTGTCTTATAGTTTTCTGCATACAGGTCTTTTGTCTCCCTAGGTAGGTTTATTCCTAGATATTTTATTCTTTTTGTTGCAATGGTAAATGGGAGTGTTTCCATAATTTCTCTTTCAGATTTTTCACCATTGGTGTATAGGAATGCAAGAGATTTCTGTGCATTAATTTTGTATCCTGCAACTTTACCAAATTCATTGATTAGCTTTAGTAGTTTTCTGGTGGCATTGATTAGCTCTAGTAGTTTTCTGGTGGCATTTTTAGGATTCTCTATAATATCATGTCATCTGCAAAAAGTGACAGTTTTACTTCTTCTTTTCCAATTTGTATTCCTTTTATTTCTTTTTCTTCTCTGATTGCCGTGGCTAGGACTTTCAAAACTATGTTGAATAATAGTGGTGAGAGTGGACATCCTTGTCTCGTTCCTGATCTTAGAGGAAATGCTTCCAGTTTTTCACCGTTGAGAATGATGTTTGCTGTGGGTTTGTCATATATGGCCTTTATTATGTTGAGGTAGGTTCCCTCTATGCCCACTTTCTGGAGAGTTTTTATCATAAGTGGGTGTTGAATTTTGTCAAAAGCTTTTTCTGCATCTATTGAGATGATCATATGGTTTTTATTCTTCAATTTGTTAATATGGCGTATCACATTGATTTGAGTATATTGAAGAATCCTTCCATCCCTGGGATAAATCCCACTTGATCGTGGTGTATGATCCTTTTAATGTGTTGTTGGATTCTGTTTGCCAGTATTTTGTTGAGGATTTTTGCATCTATATTCATCAGTGATACTGGTCTGTAATTTTCTTTTTTTGTAGTATCTTTGTCTGGTTTTGGTATCAGGGTGATGGTGGCCTCATAGTATGAGTTTGGGAGTGTTCCTTCCTCTGCAGTTTTTTGGAAGAGTTTGAGAAGGATGGGTGTTAGCTCTTCCATAAATGTTCGATAGAATTCACCTGTGAAGCCATCTGGTCCTGGACTTTTGTTTGTTGGAAGATTTTTAATCACAGTTTCAATTTCATTACTTGTGATTGGTCTGTTCATATTTTCTGTTTCTTCCTGCTTCGGTCTTGGAAGGTTATACCTTTCTAAGAATTTGTCCATTTCTTCTAGGTTGTCCGTTTTACTGGCATAGAGTTGCTTGTAGTAGTCTCTTAGGATGTTTTGTATTTCTGCGGTGTCTGTTGTAACTTCTCCTTTTTCATTTCTAATTTTATTGATTTGAGTCCTCTCCGTCTTTTTCTTGATGAGTCTGGCTAATGGCTTATCAATTTTGTGTATCTTCTCAAAGAACCAGTTTTTAGTTTTATTGATCTTTGCTATTGTTTTCTTTGTTTCTATTTCATTTATTTCTGCTCTGATCTTTATGATTTCTTTCCTTCTGCTAACTTTGGGTTTTGTTTGTTCTTCTTTCTCTGGTTGCTTTAGGTGTAAGGTTAGATTGTTTATTTGAGATTTTTCTTGTTTCTTGAGGTAGGCTTGTATAGCTATAAGCTTCCCTCTTAGAACTGCTTTTGCTGCATCCCATAGGTTTTGGATCGTCATGTTTTCATTGTCATTTGTCTCTAGGTATTTTTTGATTTCCTCTTTGATTTCTTCAGTGATTTCTTGGTTATTTAGTAACGTATTGTTTAGCCTCCATGCGTTTGTGTTTTTTTCCCTGTAATTGATTTCTAATCTCATAGCGTTGTGGTCAGAAAAGATGCTTGATATGATTTCAGTTTTCTTAAATTTACTGAGGCTTGATTTGTGACCCAAGATGTGATCTATCCTGGAGAATATTCCGTGCGCACTTGAGAAGAAAGTGTAATCTGCTGTTTTTGGATGGACTGTCCTATAAATATCAATTAAATCTATCTGGTCTATTGTGTCATTTAAATCTTCTGTTTCCTTATTTATTTTAATTTTAGATGATCTTTCCATTGGTGTAAGTGAGGTGTTCAAGTCCCCCACTATTATTGTGTTACTGTCGATTTCCTCTTTTATAGCTGTTAGCAGTTGCCTTATGTATTGAGGTGCTCCTATGTTGGGTGCATATATATTTATAATTGTTTTATCTTCTTGGATTGATCCCTTGATCATTATGTAGTGTCCTTCCTTGTCTCTTGTAACATTCTTTATTTTAAAGTCTATTTTATCTGAAATGAGTATAGCTACTCCAGCTTTCTTTTGATTTCCATTTGCATGGAATATCTTTTTCCATCCCCTCACTTTCAGTCTGTATGTGTCCCTAGGTCTGAAGTGGGTCTCTTGTAGACAGCATATATATGGGTCTTGTCTTTGTATCCATTCAGCAAGCCTGTGTCTTTTGGTTGGAGCATTTAATCCATTCACGTTTAAGGTAATTATCGATATGTATGTTCCTATGACCATTTTCTTAATTGTTTTGGGTTTGTTTTTGTAGGTCCTTTTCTTCTCTTGTGTTTCCCACTTAGAGAAGTTCCTTTAGCATTTGTTGTAGAGCTGGTTTGGTGGTGCTGAATTCTCTTAGCTTTTGCTTGTCTGTAAAGCTTTTGATTTCTCCATCGAATCTGAATGAGATCCTTGCTGGGTAGAGTAATCTTGCTTGTAGGTTCTTCCCTTTCATCACTTTAAGTATATCATGCCACTCCCTTCTGGCTTGTAGAGTTTCTGCTGAGAAATCAGCTGTTAGCCTTATGGGAGTTCCCTTGTATGTTATTTGTCATTTTTCCCTTGCTGCTTTCAATAATTTTTCTTTGTCTTTAATTTTTGCCAATTTGATTACTATGTGTCTCGGTGTGTTTCTCCTTGGCTTTATCCTGTATGGGACTCGCTGCGCTTCCTGGACTTGGGTGGCTATTTCCTTTCCCATGTTAGGGAAGTTTTCGATTATAATCTCTTCAAATATTTTCTCTGGTCCTTTCTCTCTCTCTTCTCCTTCTGGGACCCCTATAATGCAAATGTTGTTGCGTTTAATGTTGTCCCAGAGGTCTCTTAGGCTGTCTTCATTTCTTTTCATTCTTTTTTCTTTAGTCTGTTCTGCAGCAGTGTATTCCACCATTCTGTCTCCCAGGTCAGTTATCCGTCCTTCTGCCTCAGTTATTCTGCTATTGATTCCTTCTAGTGTAGTTTTCATTTCAGTTATTGTATTGTTCATCTCTGTTTGTTTGTTCTTTAATTCTTCTAGGTCTTTGTTAAACATTTCTTGCATCTTCTCGATCTTTGCCTCCATTCTTATTCCGAGGTCCTGGATCATCTTCACTATCATTATTCTGAATTTTTTTTCTGGAAGGTTGCCTATCTCCACTTCATTTAGTTGTTTTTCTGGGGTTTTGTCTTGTTCCTTCATCTGGTATATAGCCCTCTGCCTTTTCATCTTGTCTGTCTTTCTGTGAATGTGGTTTTTGTTCCACAGGCTGCAGGATTATAGTTTTTCTTGCTTCTGCTGTCTGCCCTCTGGTGGTTGAGGCTATCTAAGAGGCTTGATGGGAGGCTCTGGTGGTGGTCAGAGCTCAGTAAAACTTTAATCCACTTGACTGTTGATGGGTGGGGCTGGGTTCCCTCCCTGTTGGTTGTTTTGCCTGAGGCAACCCAACACTGGAGCCTACCTGGGCTCTTTGGTGGGGCTAATGACAGACTCTGGGAGGGCTCATGCCAAGGAGTACTTCCCAGAACTTTTGCTGCCAATGTCCTCATCACCACGGTGAAACAAAGCCACCCCCCACCTCTGCCGGAGACCTTCCAACACTAGCAGGTAGGTCTGCTTCAGTCTCTCCCGGAGTCACTGCTCCTTCCCCTTGGTCCCGATGCGCACACTATTTTGTGTGCGCCCTCCAAGAGTGGGGTCTCTGTTTCCCCCAGTCCTCTCGAAGTCCTGCAGTCAATTCCCAGTAGGCTTCAAAGTCTGATTCTCTATGAATTCCTGCTCCCGTTGCCGGACCCCCAGGTTGGCAAGCCTAACGTGGAGCTCAGAACCTTCACTCCAGTGGGCGGACTTCTGTGGTATAAGTGTTTGCCAGTCTGTGAGTCACCCACCCATCAGTTATGGGATTTGATTTTACTCTGATTGCGCCCCTCCTACCATCTCATTGTGGCTTTTCCTTTGTCTTTCGATGTGGGGTATCTTTTTTGGTGAGTTCCAGTGTCTTCCTATTGATGATTGTCCAGCAGCTAGTTGTGATTCTGGTGTTCTCGCAAGAGGGAGTGAGAGCACGTCCTTCTACTCCGCCATCGGGAACCATAATTCTTGATAGTGCTGGTTCAACATTTGGTTTAAAAAAAAAAAGTAACAAGAATCAAACCATGGGGGCTACCAAGCACTGTGGTAGGTGCTGGGTATAAATTGGTAAACAAAACAGGTAAGATTTTTTACTTATCAGTGAAGTAACAGACTTTAAACAAATAAATGTGCAAATAAATATGTGATTCTGATGAGGAAAAAACGTATTATTTGAGAGAGAAAATGGTGTTTATGAGACTAGAGAGACAAATAAGAGCTAACCAGGTAAAATGGGTTTTGTGGTTGCTTGAGCAGGTGGTATGGCAGAATATTCCAGGCAGAGGGCAAAAGCGTGTGTGAAGACTTAGTGGTACGAAAGACCTTGGTTTATTTAAAGATCAGAATGAGAACCACTCTAGCTAATGCATAAAGCACATGTATAGCCCATGAGAATGCAGATTCCCCTGTCTTTTTCACTATTGAATCCAGTGCCTAGAATAACACCTCTTACATACATGGCCTCCAGAATTATTTGTCAAATAAATGAATTCCTATTTAGTGGCCTTCTAACAGGTGACAGAGTATTTAGCAAGCTCTTGTTTCAGGTTTTACAATTTGATTCCAGCCTCTAATTCCATGAAGTACTCAAAGATATCTTTACGGTATTTTAACAGATATCTTGGTTGGTATTCGTTCTTCTTTAGATGCATGAGTGTGGGGGCATGTATAATTCTTTTGACAATTTGGGAAATTGTATCCCTTAGTATTAATGTTAGGACAGGCACATTGTCCATGTGTATGTGTCTAGAAGTTCCAATATAAAGTATTTTAAAGAGTCACAAATAGCGTTTTTAAAAAATATGTCTTCAGTAAAATGTTGGATAAGTAGTAAGACAGAAGGACAACTTTCATCCAAGGAGCAGTAATGAGAGGCACACCAGGTTGGGAGTCAGGCAGAGCGGAGGCTGGTCTCTGCTTTGCTAGTAGTAGCTGTGTAGGCCTAGGTAAATTAGATAACCCTTTGTGTGGCCCAGCTTCCTAATCTCTGAAATAAGTCTAAACATAATAAGAATTCAATTAAAGAGTGAATGAATTCCATCTGAGATATGTCAGAAATGGCTGGTAAGGAAGGCCAGAAGAATCCCAGATAGATGTGACAAAGTCCTTCCCCAAGAGTCATAGTCAGGCAGACTCTTAGGAAGTGACTACATAGTCTTATTTTCATCCAGGAGGAACCTATGTGGTTTCCATGTGCATATTAAACTAGACATAAGAGTAATAAGTGTTGCTACATGTACATATAACAGTAGAGATAGAAGAGAAAAAATGTCTACAAGCAAACATAAGGCCTCAGAAAATAAAGCCCAGGGGTACATGAAGTAGTAAGGAAAAATGACCCACATATTTGTATAGGCTCTAAAGCCAGTTCTGTATAACATAATAAAATAGATGTACATTACGAAAACTTTAGTCATTCAATAACCATTCAACCTAAAAATATAAACTTCCTGCCTTCCAGGAGTTCTCAGTGCAGTGGGAGAAAGAAATGTTTTAAGAAAATTTTTAGAAAGGTGAGAGATTTTCATGTTCACACGAATGAGGAAAAAGTGCTTCATCTTGCTTAGAGAGGTCAAGCAGGGCTTCTGGGGCAGGTGACATTTGTGCAAGATTGAATGGGTCCTGATCTGAAAAACTACTGACAGATCCTCGGTGATAAACCTGATAAACTCCTTCACAGTTGTGATTTGTTTCTCCAGCTAAGCCACTTAAGTATGACCTAAAATTTCTGTCTTCATATATCCCTTTGATGCCTTTTAATCTCTGTTTGCAAAACATGCTTGGGATCTTTGGACTAAAACTCACTTGTTAAGAGCAAAATACGCCATCATAAACTTATTCATTTGTGTTTCTTATGTTCTTCTTACTTGCCTTTTAATGACCTCAACCAACTTATTTTATTATTGAGAAAAATGATGTTGCTGTCAATGTGAGGATCAAAGGGAAAACGCCATCATATATTTTTTTGTTTTCTCTTCGAAATTTTTAGGTTAAAAATAAAATGAAATGAAGTTGGCATCAAAGTACTAGCCCTTTTGCAAATTGATTTAAAAGTATTAGACCTGCTTGAAGAAGAAATGTCATTTTAAGTGTCAAACCCTTTTTATAAAATGAGCCAATAGAATTTGCCACAGCGAGATGCAACACTAACTCATCATTTATTTAACAGCAGTATGTGAGTTAGCAGATTAATGGAAAGAAATGGAGGAGAACTTGAGACATGGGACAACACTTATGGGGAAAATAAAACAAAAAAAAAACCCTCTGTAGTTCATAATATAGCCCTTAAATTGTACCCTGTGAGCCAAGGACTCAGAGGTGTTAACCAGACAGTTGCACACTGGTTCTAGGTACCACTTAGTAACGGTAACGACTGTTTAAGTTTCATTTTATATATCACTATAGGATCAATGTGCATTTGCAGTTTGAATTTATATGTAAATGATTTTTCTATGTATAAAATATTGTCACACATTTTACTTTCTTTTACGACAATCTTGTAGAGTAAGATTTAGACTCACTCTCTAGGTGAGGACCCTGACTTTTAGAAGGAGTTAAGTAGTTCTGTGTCACACGGTGCTATAGGTAAATGTAATACATACATATGTGTAGGCAATGGTTGTCATTGCTCTAGTGAAGAATGTAGACAATGTCCATGTTCTTGTGGAGCTTATATTTGAGTGTGCTCCTATGGTGGAGGGAGAAAAAAGCACAAATGAATAAACAGGGTAATTGCATATAGTGATAAATGCTATAAGAGGGAGGGGGGTATATGCCTAAAATAAGTGGTTAGGGAGGTTCCCTCCAAGGAGGTGATGTTTGAACTGGGAAGGGTCAGCCAACATCTGGGTGGTAGTGTTCTGGGTGAAAATCTGTATGAGGAGATACTGCAGCATTACTTTTGTACCAAGTAGATCATGACATAGTGAAAACGCTCTGTTTGAGGTCTCCATAGCGCATAACTGCTTTTGAATGTTTGGTGTGGGCACTGCCTTTCAAAACTATGTTTAATCAGTTATTTCCTATATACATGCTCTTTAGTGTTTCAGAATGTCCTTGCAACTCTGACAATAATTCTAAGGGTAAGTTTAGGTCCAGTCTGAGCTTTCTTTCTTTAGAAAAATTCTTATATTCTCTGGCAGTTATAATACACCATGAATATTAAATTAAAATCAATTGCACACTTATCCTACTCTAGGGGTAAAAAGCATAAGCTAACTTAGAATTAAGTTCCACTTTAAAAAAATAACTTCATTTCAGAAGCTGAGCATACTACCTGAGAAAGTTTGATATCCTCATGTCTCTTCATTAGAAGTCTTACGCAGATAGTTTGGGTAGAAATAGGGAAGAGGAACAGTATTAAAATGTACATCAAGCAGACATGAGATCAACTCAGCTTTTTTTCCTGGATACTTTAGTGCCTTCAGAGTGCCTAATAGGTAGGAATCAGATCTTCTCCAAACATGTGGGTTCTCTCACTCCTGATTAAGCAACCATGTGCTAAACTAGGAAGAATCTTAATACTCTCCTAGTTAATAGTGCTTTAAGAGGTGCCTGCTACAAAGAGGGTGCACTTAAGAAGTTCCAGGAGAGGCATGTATTTGAGCAAGTAAGATCCCAGAGCTCTGTCTAATGCTGAGGCCCAGGAGTTTGGGCTGACCATAGACAGGTCAAGTCAGCCCTCAGATTTGAGCACAGAGAAATGCATTTTAGGTTATTTATGGTTGTGGTAAAGTGTTATTTACAATGGTATATCCATGATTGTGTGGAAGGTTGGGGGGAAAAGAAGAGCTATAATCTGTGTCTTAGAGAAGGGCCAACTGAAAAGTGACCAAGGAAGATGGGGCAGAGAGAATTCACAACACAAAGTGGTTGGCTATTTGATTTTGTAGGTCAGAATGGATATTCAAGATGGAGATACAAGTTAAGGGGTCATTAGCAAAGGTGTGGTTTTGAAGACTATAGGATGATTGGTATTATTTAGGGAGAAGGTATGAAGACTTTAATTTGAGGAGAACCACCTATTCCTAGCTGAATTGAAAGAAAATATGGATAGAGAAGCAAGAAGGGAAATGGCAGGGAGTTGATAATTTTCTCTTCTCTGAAATATAGTTGGTAGGGGAGGAGTGGAAAGCTATTAAGTACATGAAACTATTTCAGATGCAGCATTTAAAACTATCAGAATTCTACTACAGTGGCTTCTCCTTATGGCCTCCACCTAAGCCTTACGTCACACTCCATTTACTGACTATATGTAGAGAATGCAGCAATTCCAAGAGGGCCAAATCTACACTAAAGCAGATATTCTTTCCTTTTGCTACCCATCGCTAGGGAATGTGAAGGTTTTCAAGGCATTACAAATTGGGGCAGTTGTGAAAATGGGAGAGAAAAAACCCTACAATATATTGAATACCATCTGTGGGTCAGCTGTTTTTACTTTAGTCCTCTAATTTTTCGTGATGAAAAAAATTCTACTTTAATTTAGGAAATTGAGTCATTAAGAAACTAAAAGTCATAGAGTCAGGAAGCAGCAGAGTAGGATTTACCCCCCTTTCCCTTCAGGAGAAGGATGATGTAAATCAACCAAAATGGCTTCTTCTCCCAAGTTATAGCAAATTGCATAATACTTCACAGCTCTGGAAACCTGAAGTTTCTGTGTTAGATTTATTTAAAACACTATTTTTGTTGACAAATCATTTAACAGTGCCCCTATGCAGAGGATTGTGCTCATATTTAGAACTTCCTGTTGTAATACATGTCCCTTCTTTACAAAATATTCAGTTAAGAAACATTTAAAAATCTAAGCACTAACAAGCATAACTGAATAATAGATGAATAACAGATGAATTGTGTTGCTGTATCAGTATTGATAGAATTATATTTTAAAAACAATCTTATCCAAAATTACTAAGAGACAATAATGAAATCTCTCCTCCTCCCCCAAATACTCATAACTGCTTTCAACACCCACTTTAAATGATTGAACTGTCTAAAGAATAAATTATTGAATAGATTATTTTATATATAGACCTAACTGTTGTCTGGCATCTAGTAAACAAGTAGTTAATATTGGTTGGTTGAATAAATGAAAAATGGAAATAGGATGGAGTGCTTCAGGAACTATTGTTACTAAATAATACCCATGGCATCTCTGGGAATGATGCTCAGTTAGTGAGAAGTGTACTCTAAAAATTGGTTTTATTCTTGCTGGCTCATCATTTGATCATGACTATCATTTATTCAATTTCTGTAGCATTTAAGGACAGAATAAAATTACTGTGGTTACAGCTTAAATCAAATTGATAAAATGCATCCAAAAAAGGCAAAGGAAATTCTGTAAATGAGTCTACCATTTTTCACCTTTTACTTCAAGTCAGGTATGAATGATTCATAGCAGTTATATATCTGTGACATTTTCATTATTAAAAATTTATTTAATTATCAGTATTATGTCCCTTTATATTAAGAAAATCATGTTTTACATTGACCATTCCTTGTGAATGGAGTTATCAATGTCATTCCATCAAGCTGATGGGGTTTCCTATTGACAGGTTAAATGGAATACATTTTCCCAGGGCTCTGGCAACTTTCCCACATATTCAGTTGAACTCTTTTGTGCTAGTAATTGAATATACATAAAATGGATTTCTTGTTGTTTCCCATTTATTTCTTTTAGGTTCTGGAGTGCTGATAAATTCAACTATAGTGCCCACTCTTTACTTTTTTAAGATTAATTTACTTTGCTGCTATTTCATTATAAATGCATGCATGACAAGAAATACAATAATCACTGCTTGTGAATTAACAACTGGACGCATAGACTAACGACATTTATTTTCTGTTAATGTTGGTTGTTTCCAGTTTGTCAAAGTACATTAAAAACATATTATGATATTATGTGAACAGTAAAATTAACATATTTTAATACATGCACCTATTTTTGTCTTCCATTCCAGATTGAAATCTATTATTAAGACTGATGTTTTATTCCTCTTGTGCTTGAAATTGAATTCTTCATCAGAGTAGATAGTAGCTATTTAATATGAGAAAATTAGAATTCCTCCAAACAGAAGAGGATTTCCCCTCCTAGTTAAATTGGTTGTCATGCTCTAATAGTATATTTTGCTTTGTTGTTAGTCCAGTTGTTTTTGCCTTGAAAAACACTATGGTGTCATTGTGTTACAAGTAACATTAAAAAAAAAAAAAAAGGAATCCTAAGATTTCTTCGCTTTGGTAAATGGCTTGCCAGGAAGTATTTTTTCTTTACCGCATTTGCATCCTTGCTACCTTCTCTGGTAACTGGTAACCTGGCACAGAATTCTACTACCAGGGAGTCGTTTTCTTAATATCCCTTGGAGCTCATATCAGATTTCTATTTAGGAATTACCAGGACAATATGTATTCTAATTGTATTCTATCAGCCACAGTAAAAAATATATTTCTACATATTTTCAAGGGAGATGCTGGTATATCCTTGTGTGAAAAAGTTTGACAGAATGAAAATCAGATAGCATCCCTAGATTATAAATATTAGCTTTTTTCTATGACACTTAAATCTATATTGTGTCAAGTTTGTTTTTTTTTAAGACGTATCTATTTCTCTATAACAGAAGAATGGCATTTCCTTCTTTTTCATTTTAAAATTTTATTGTAGATAATTTCTCACACATGCAAGTAGAAAGAATAGGACAACGAAGCTCTTTGTATACTACCTTTAGAAACTCAATTTTCTGACATTATGTAAGTGGGTAATCTAAATGAATTAATGACTAGATTCACAAGTAACTACAAAGTTACCTGATAACGCTTATGCCTAGAAAAAGTCAAAGGTGTTTTTCCAGCCTTTTTTTCCTCAACTAACATAGCACCTGCTAATAAAGTCTGAGATTTTAATAGATTTAAGCAATACCACAGTTACATTAATATAATCACATCTTTATTGAACAGCACATTTTCTTTCTATGAAAAAGTTATAGAATATAGATTAGTCTTTGTTCCTACCTTCAGGAATCATACTTATTCATTGGAGAACAGAATGTAAAGATATTGCTTAGGTATTAATCCAAGCTGACTTGAGTTAATATCCATAAATAGAGAAGAGCTATTAGCATATTAATTAATTAGTATATTTGCATTTCTGTTGTCATGAAAAAATATGTGTTCTAATTTAGATCTTCCTGTTATATTACTCTCATTACTGCCTCTCAGTATTATACAAATATGTGAACAATTCTGGCTTACATTTGGCAGAAGGGACTCATTCTGGTCAGTATTTCACAGCATGACACTTCTCCAACATAATAGGGTTAGAGATTAGATTATTAGAGAGTTATGCTTTACAATATAGCTATTAATTAAAAAAACAGCAGTGATGAACTTTGCTTATAGCTCTTTCATGTATTTGGACATTAACCCTTGTTCTTTTGTCATCCAAGAAAATGACATATAGACACACTCATGTATAAAATAAGTGTGAACTTACATTGAGAAAACAAACATAGTCTTAAAATTAAGTGTATGGATCAGTGCCTGGCTTGTGTTGACTGAAGAATATCTCACAACTAAGTGAATTTTGCAATGAGAAGTAAGGAGTAGAATGAACATATCTGGTGGTTGGAAAGATGGTGTAAGACTACTATATGCAGGGGACAACAGGAAAAATTGCTCAGAAGTGGAAAGTAATGGACATCAAAGGAGACTGCCAAGAGGCTGATATAGAAGTAACCTATGTTTTGAGTAGCTATATCCAGAGAGCACTAGAAATCTAGAATTAGATTTCATATTTTAACCATGGAACATTTGGAAGCCTTGAAATACTAGTATAGATAAAGTCCTCAAACATTAGTTAAAAAAAATGAGTAATGGGTTATAGTACAACGGCTGATTTCTCTTATGCTTTATATAGTTGAAAATGTCTATTTATGTTGAACTTGTTGGCAGTAAAACAGTAATATAGATGGGCCATATTTTTAGCTGATCAATATGTATTTAATAATTAAACCCTCATAATTTTCCAATTAAAAAGTGTTCTTGTCACAGAAACTAATCAACACTTACAAATTTTGGCCATGTAATAATTTAAAAAATATGACTGGTTTACATACAGTATTACAATAAGAATTTCATTGGTCTGATCTTTTTATCACCTAAGGAAAAAAGAAAAACTTGAGTTCAATATAGCATTCAACACATTTTATGTATCTACTTGTTGAATTGGAATATTCAGCAGAAAAGCAAGGCTGATTTGATGGTGAAACTTAGCTCCCAGAAGGGATTAGAGTCCATCATTTTGAGGAAGATCCTCTCTATTACAGCAAATGTAAAGACAGGCTTGCTTATTCAGCATTGTATACAGTGTTAACCAAGTGTTTTGCTTCAATACCCTTATTCTTATTAAAGTTCCAATTATTGTGGAGAGGTTTTTTTTGATTAATGTTGCTATTTCTATTTGAGGGCTTTGCCTCAAGGTTATAACTGTTTTGTGGAACATAATGCCTTTTAAGCTTGTTAGATTGATCAATTCCCCTATCAGATAGTCATAAACATTTACAAACATCTTTCAATCAAAAAGTTACATAATAATATATTTCAGAGGCTCTTTAGTGTAACTCATGCTAGCTTCCATGTATCGAAACTTTTTATTTTTATAAAAGTATTTGAATATTTTCATACAATACAGCAGTGTATACGATGTTGAAAGATTACATGATAGATGGATTAGTGTATTATTGAATTCTATATGAGGCCTTTCATTATTTTTAAGAAGACAAAAGGTACTGCATGGTAAACATCCTCGAAATATTATTTTGCGTACAATATTATATATAAAACACAATTTTAGGTTTCAAAGGTAAATACCAACACAATCAAATGCAGACAACTAAAGGTCATTTGCCATCTATGCATATTTATGCAGTTAATGAGTGTTTCTTTGAACCTGAAGAGGGACTAATATTTGGAGAGATACATTTTGGTGTCCACGCAGCTAAACTTTTCAGATGGATGATTTCATTTGGCTCATGGCTGGGGAAGATGTCAGAAATCCAAAGGAGAGCTTTGAGCACTATTGATACTGGCTTATATAAATCAGTATAAATACTTTGTAATTAATGCAAAAATTGACTGATAAAAACAAAAACATAGCCAAATACGAATGATCAGCTACTCTTGCCTAGAAACTTTGTCAGCATATGCAGTACTTATTGTAGCATATTAATCAAATGAGTCAGATTGCCAATAAACAAAGCATTACCATATTTCACAAAGGATATAAAAAATGGATCTAAGATTTTACATCATCTAGAAAGAAAAAGCAAGACAAAAGTTTAATATGCTCTCCGGGAGCATAGCACTCTGTTGACTTGAGGAAATCAGTATTATTATTATTTTCTGTCAGTGTCCTATGGTTTAATTGGTAGTATATGTTAGATAGAAAGAAAAAGAGACTCTTTTGGAAGATCCACATGACTTGAAAGAACAATATTCATGTTGATTGTAAGTACTACTGGCTATTTCCTCACGCAGTGATGATTTTGAAAATATCGGGACTAAGCAATGCAGAAGAACTCAGGAGGGGCTTAATAGTGATTGTGGCTCAGATCAATCAGAATTCCATGATTCTTTGTCCATAATACACAAAATAATACTCTGCAGAGAAGGAGAAGTGGTTACACTATGTAGCTAGGCTGGCGGGGAGGAGAAACATGGAGCCCCCATATCTGATAATTATGCCTTTGTGTGAAATGAAGTGCTGTAGTCAGAAAAAATTAACTATTTCTTCTCATAATGTCCACTAATAGAAAATATAACAAAGCAGTAGATATATTAAAGTGGCTTTCTAAATCTTACTAACTTGAACTAACTATGGCTCTTTCCTTGAGATAATTCATGCATAAGTATATTGTGATTAACAGTAAGGAGACACAGGCCACATTAAATGTAGGTGCTGTTTTATCACTCATTACTCATGTATATATTCCTGGTTATACACACCTAAATTATTCATATTTCTTTTCACATTTGTGATCACATAAAATATACATAGCTATATAGCCTTAAAGTGAATGATCCTTAAATGCTGACAATGTCCAAAGCAATGATAAAAAAATTTCATAGATTTTTTTGAAATAATTTTCTGTTTATAACTATTTTCAAAATGAAGTACTGTTTTAAGCAGTTATATCATAATTTAAGTGCTTAATTTTATACATAAACGTTATATATAAATATTATATATAATTGAATTTGTATCACTGTTACATCAGAATTCTGATTCATCAAAGGTTTTCTTGCAGCAGGCAGGACTTTGGCCTGAATCTTGAGCTCTAATCCTAAATGTTCCATTAACTTGTTGGATGACCATTACAAGTGATTTCAAATCTTAAGAATTATTGTTTCACAAAATAATTTAGTTGCCTCTCTCTCCCTGCATCATTAACTTTTTCTATCACAATGATTATTCACATTAGTAGTGAAATATGCTGTTAGTTCTCCGATCATAAACAATAACAGTTGGAATGATCTTCTTTAGATTGTGCTTTTCCATTCACTTGATACTCCATTACAATACTTCCCATAATTGAAAACATCCTCTAACAATTTAAATCTATGTTTGCAATCTTAAGTTCCTTTCTTCTTACTCACTCTTAAACCTGTGTATATCTGCCTTCCTCTCCAAGCAGTCATGGAAATTACTACTGTCAAGATCACAACTCACATTGTGAAATGGAATGCTTAATTCTCAGTTTGTGTCTTACTTGACCTATCAGTTGCATTTGACAGAACTGATCATTCCTTTGCCCTTGAAATAATTTCTGCACTTGGATTTCCATCTCCTTTTGGTCTTTTATTTTGTTGTCACCTTTTTATGAGATTCCAGTGCTTAGTCTTCCTTATCTGTTCAACCCTTAGGTGTTGGAGAGTGCAAGCCTCTTTTCTTACAGGAGGCCCTCTATTTGTTTTAGGTTCCTGGCTTTAAATACCATTGTACTAGCAAAATCAAATCAGAACACAGAACCACATAGTAACATGAACATAGAAAGTTTAATATAAATAATTATTATACGTAACAGAGGATTGCCTACTAAGGGGAAAAGAGAAGTAAAGAATATAGGAAGGCAAATATAAGGAGTAGCCACTGTATCTAAGGCTAAGACAGAGTTCCCAAGATATAAACAAATATGGAAAAGGACTTCTTTCCAGGAGTCACCAGCCCCAGCTGAAGACTCCAAAATAGAAGTAAACAATTTGAACAACTTGAACAATCATGACAGGAAGCATGCAGTTGTGGATGATGCTCAGTTTGAGATGGACATCTGACTGTCCTGCGAGGATCAGAAGAAAAGCAGCATGTGACATCCTGTTGACACATTTTGGGCATCTTGGCTAGTGAGGAAGATGGGCAAAGGCAGTTGGCCACTTCATGTGTCAGTTCCTCTCAACATGCTTTATCCAAAGTCTTCCCCATCTTATTAAATGACAACTCCATTACCCCAATTACTGAGTTCAAGAGCTTCAAAATCATCCTTAAATACTCCATTTCTCACTTTTAAAACCCAATCTTTAACATATTATATTGACTCTACATTTATAACATTTCCAAAGTTTCACCACATCCCACTGTAATCAACGTTGCTACCAGCATGGACATGGCAAGCAACATTTTTTGCCCATGTATTTCAGTGCTGTCCTAACTTGTTTCTGTGCCTCTGTCCTCGATTCTCTAACATTTATTCTCAACAGAGTTGCTATAGTAAATCTTTTAAAAATAAGTCAGGCCAAGAAGTCTCTGTTCAAAACCCTTCAGTATCTTCCTCTTTTACAATATCTTCCTCTTTAAATGGCCTATAAAACCCAATAAAATTATTCCACTAGAAGCATACTAATTTCCTTTCTATTCCTTGAACACTCCAAACATGCACCCACCTCAGGACCTTTAAACTTGCTGCTCTTCTACTATTTGGTTAAAAACCACCATCTCTGGCCATCTTAAATAAAATCTCAATTTCCCTCACTGACCCTGTATCCTCCTTCCCTTTTTCGTCTTAGGTCTTGCCATATGAATCATCAATATCTAAAACACTATAATTTCTTTATTGTACTTATTGTCTGCCTCTGACACTAGGATTTATATTCCATGAAGGCAAAGTTTTTTGTTTGTTTTGTTCACTGGTGTATGACCAATGCCTACCCCAAAGGAAACATTCAACAAATATTTGGTGAATTAATAAATGAATGATTATTTGATAAGATGTTAGAAACCAAATAATATCATTTATGTTAATCTCAAAGCAATATTTAAGTTTCAGAAAATAGGTCCATTAAATATAATTAAAAATTTTTTCTTTCCATAAAATGAAGCTAATATTTTATTATGCTTAAATATAATATTCTTTTCTTTCTTCCTCCACCCAATATACGTACATATGGAGACAATTTCACTTTTTCAATGCTGCATATTGTAATGGGTGACACTTTTTTTTTTTTTTTCCAGAATAAAACAATTTTTTCTTTCTGTGTTTCTGGCCAAGGTCAATGTTAAATAAATCATAGTCATGAGTAAATAGATGTTCTTAAGTAGAGAAACAACTATTGTGTGTATATTTAATTATTAAAAAATAGGACTGTAATAGGTGTAAGTATACCATGTTCATTACATTGATTATAGGAGGTGATGAAATACACTTGTTATAAAGTATGCATAAAGAATATAAATGTAGTATTGTTTCATATACTGTATAATGAATATTAAATTTTAAATTTATCATAATTCTGTTCACCTTTATTTTAGAATAACTTTTTACAGGATAATTTAGATGCCATAAGTCTTTTTAAATGCCACAAAATTAAGAACCATTTCTCCTTTCCCTCTTGAGATGTTTTTTCAGAGAAAGCCAAGGAATTCAAGTCATTTACTGGCCACACACCAAAATTAATTGTAATACACACAAAAATTGTATTCAATGACAGTGTTATTTTTTCCACTGTTAGTAATTTTGAAAAGTAAAAGCTAAAGCATATTTTAGCTCTTTCATCTTCTACCTCCTGAGATGACACCATACTATGGTGTGTCTATTCGCTAGCAATACTTCAAAGAACCCATAGTTCTATTCAGTTACTCGCTTCAGCTTTTACTGGTCTGTACAACAGGAGCATTTCACACATCATTGGAAAGCCAAGGGAACTATTTCCGGATCATTATCATAAACTCTGAAGGATTGCTCACAGGATTGCTTGCTTAGCATTAATGTTATCTTCTTTGAGACAGCTTCACTGATCAGCTTATTATCAACCTTACCAACGCATGCTTGATTAGCCACCATTCTGAGTTAGCACAGCACTGTATGTATTCCTCTTTTGACACTTTTCATATTTTCTAATAATTATAGCATAATCTCTGGTTTATAGGTACACAAAAATCCTCATTAAATATATATGAAAATTTGTTTCTAAATTTTGTTTCTATATTGTCAAATATCTTCCTAAAACACCTTAATGTTCACATTTATGTAATTTTCAGTATTATGCAACAAAATTACGTAGCCACTTTGCTTTCTTTCTAGATTCTATCGTTTCTGTCACACTAAACACAAATATTTATATTGTGTAAGAGTGAGAGAAAGATTAAATAGAGACTGTATATCTTGTGCATCTTTGATATACATGTTTTATAAAAGCAAATGCTTGCGGTTAAAAGAATATTAATACATGTTCAGCTAATGAGATAAGATAGTTATTCAAAAGTGAGATATCTGTCATCAATATTTGTGTATATATATATCATTGATTATAAATTTGCTTATTATAAAGCCTCATGTGTTTTCTTCACCAAATAAGGTATCATATCTGATGCACCTCTACAACTTTGTGACCTGTCATGATAACTGATGCAGAAGAGGTAAATGTTAATTTAATGCATTCAAAAATAGTATATTTGGAGTTTTGTGTCTAGAAAAGGAAAACTGGCTTTTAACCAGACTATCCCTCATGGAGATAACAATTATAATCTCTGGTAAAAATATTAAAATGTATATTTTAAGACATTGAAAACTAACTCAATCAAGCAGAAACTGGTGAGCATCTAACCCTTAAAGTAAGAAAACACCATGGGGTGAAATATGTAGCAATATTTATATGACTTTCCCCCAGAGAGCATTCCCAATATTTTGTGTAAGGGGTAGCTAGAGGTCAAGAAGAAAGCTTCTGGTCTCAGAGTATGGAGTTCAGGGCTGTAAAAGCAGCTATCAGTTAAGAGAGAGAATTATAAACAGTAAGGATTCACAGAGGAGGAACCAAAATGTCTGTGATATCCTCTCCTGAAGTCCTACACACATGTAGAGGGGAATCCAAAAGTCCAAGTAAAAACAACAGCTGAACTCTGAATAGCTCAGCATGAATTTGACTATCTTCCCACTGTAGTTTGAATTCTCCCATATCTGAAGTATTTGGTAATAAATACTGTGGGTTTTATTTTGAAACTCAAAATAAGACCACATTTTAGGATTAGTGATTAAATTTCAGGACTGAAACTTTTGCTTCAGACTAAGACCAAAACTGATACAGATGCTTTCTAAAAATGTATAAAGGAAGATAAGTCATCAGTTGAACTTGTTGCTAGAAGGAAAATCCATACACTTCAGAAGATAAGAGTCCAAAGCTCCTATAATGCTTCATCTACAATGTCTGATATACCAAAAATAACTTGAAACAAACCAGTGTCCCATACAAAGACATGGGGGTGATTGAAGGTCAAGGGAAAAAGTAGTCGGTAGAATCAGACCACAAGATGCCTCAAATATTGGAACTAGCATACAAGAACTTGAAAGCAGATATACCGAATGAATCCATTTATATGAAGTTCAAACACAGGCCAGGTTAATCAATGTTTAATAGAATGAGAACAGTGGTTATCTGTGATTGGGGATTGATTAGAAGGGAGTACAAGAGAGCTTTCTGTGGTGATGGGAATATTATGTATTTTGCTTGGGTGGTTGCAGTAGACACATCAAAGCTCAGAGTTCTGTAATCAAGATCTATCCATTAAGTGAATTTTTTTCAGTCAGAAAAAATAGAAAAACACAGAAACAAAAAAAAGCAATGGGAAAATATTTTATTCCTAGAATTCTAAATATGTTACTTTTGACCATGTAGTGTTTTTTTTAGTTCGTTTGGTTTTGTTTTTTTTCAGTACAGTAAAATGTTAATTTTGAATACTGGTCCAAAAACAGACGATGACTTGTCCTTCAGCAAATGACCTAAATTATTATTTTTATTTTTTGGAAAGTATCTTGCTGTTAATAGTTTTATTCACTGACTTCCTAATATATAAACTGAATCTGTTGGCCTATTGCATTGAATCCAACTGGATTTTGTTTTGTTTTGTTTTTCAATATACACAAACTGAATAATTCAGAAAACTGTTTCAAGATATGTATTGATTTCCTCACCAAGCATGCATTTGATCTTTGTCTCTGAATTTCTATAATACCCTTGGAAAATGTTTAAAAATTTTTGAACATTAGTTGAGTAAATTGTAGGATGCTATGAACTTTATAGAATTTAATGATTCCATAATAACAAGTTACTAATAAGAAATAACAAAATTATAACAATGATATACTGTGAAGAAAAAATTACTATTATAATAGAGGTTTGGAAAATGATGTGAATGAAATCAATAAAGGAAGTAGAAAAAAAATCTCAGTGTATCTGTGAGGGAGAGGGAAAGAGATATCATATATTTGGATGTCTGGACCTAAGGTAATTTCTCTGTATTAAGGATCTCCAAAAAGCTAGGAATGGCAAAACTGCTAAGTAAAATAAACAGTAGTGCCATAAAAGAGGAATTTGTGAACCTCCTGGATTATATTTTTTAAAAACCTCATATAAAAGTCCCTATCTCTATTCAGTTTAAACTATACCTCAGTTCTCTTTCTACCAGAGCTGGTGACTTTAAGTAACTGTGGACTACGTGCCAGAGTGGGTATGTGCATTTATTTGCCTACTTCACCGTAACTTTGTACTGTTCGTCCAACTCTAGTTCTAGTTCTCCGATAAACACATCAGAATAGAAGTAGTGCTGGCAGGTAACAGAATGTGGACCTGTCATATTCCTTGTATAACTGACTCAGTGTATACATTTGCCATTCTCCTTTATGATTACATGCAGCTCTACACTATAAAAATAAAAGCAACCTACTGTTTAAAATGCATTTAGGGGGCTATGAAGGTCACAGTTGAAGTGTGAATTTATTTTAGTTGTTTTGAGTTTCAATTCTAAATGCTTTTACTTTACTGTATAAAATCTCTCTCTCTTGCTGTTTTGAAAATTGCACCTGTACAGCAAAAGGTCTCATTTAATTCAATATTACTTTACTTTTGTATATGGTCTTTCTTTTAAATCATGTTTCAACAGACTGAGTTAAATAATACTGCTTCAAAGTGAAAATTAAAAAGTAAAGCCAGGGAGAGAAAAAGCAAGTGTCCACCAAAATGTTGAAACACTAAGATGGATAATTTTAATGTCATTATCACAAAGCCATATCTTTGGAGGTAGCTTCCTTACTGTTGAGCCAGCACATGAAGAGCCATATCTAAAGAAGCACCTGCAGTATTGGTATAGATTGTTTCTTCTATCTTTTCCCCAAAACTTTCAGGCCCCTTCTCTAGAGTTGCCATATTTAGTAAATAAAAATACATAATACCTAGTTAAATTTGAATTTTAGATAAACAATAAATGCTTTGTTTTGTACATTTATGTGCCATGCAATATTTGAAACATATCCATTTGATTTAACCTGATGTCCTGTATTTCATTGACATCCTATTTTTCATACACTCGAATACCCAGGTGGAAACACGGTGGTGGTATTTTCTGATGATCAGTGACTAGAAATAGACCAGTGTAAAATTTTGCTTAAGACCCTAGTCTTTAAATATAACTCATGGTATCATTATGATTTGGCAAAGGGACAATGAATATATATTAGTGGGCAGTGATGGCTTTACATTATAGAACGTGTTCTACATGACAAAATTTCTAGAGGGAGGTTGCAACGACACCCATGTATGTGCATATTTGTCTTTCACTGTCTCTCAAGATTCTAAGTACTTCCAAGACCCATAGCTCCTTGGTACTGGCTTGACTCTCATTATATAGACACTTGCTTCCATTCTGCAGATTCCAAACTCCTCATCTAACCACAAGCTCCAGTTCCCAGGACCTTTAATCACCATAGAACCCCATCTATTTTCTCTTTCATGAAACACAGTTACATCATTATCAACAACAATAGTGTTTTTTTTCTATAAACCTACTTTTTCAGATTTTTTTTAAATAAAAGGAGTCTCATTGCCAATAGATTTCAACTTAAAAAAAAATATTCTCTTTAGCCACTCATCAGACTAAAATTGATGATAAAGTATCATAGTTTTTCAGGCTGATGACACTTTCCGTTTTCATATGGGGTGATTAATTCAGCAGAGAATGTTCTTCCCTTAACAAGTAGGCTTATCATCCAAGACAGATTTATCCATCCTATTAGGGGATTAATGGTACTGTGAATATATCAGGAACTCAAAATGCAGACCTTTCTCTAGGATATTTTATCTGCTCTTGATAAACCCTACTTAATTCTACCATACCCAACACACTTTATTTATCTTACAACAGGATTTAATCTCAAAATATACTACAACATTTTATCTTGTGAATTTATTTACTATTAAGAAGGATCAAAACAATAGGTATGGTAATGACATTTAGAAACTAATATTTTCCAAAACCTAGTGTAAGCTCACAGATAGATGCAGAGAAGAAAAACTCTGAATCCCACTGAATATAATTAATACAATCAGAAACTGTATAATTAAGAATAAAAGAATGAATACGTGTGTAGTCGTCCTTAATATTGGTATCTGGCAAGCAAGCTTTTCAGGATTCATTAAAGAGTTTCACTGATACTCTGTAATAGGATGTGAGTAATAGGATTAATATAGCTATTAATACAGGTCAGCTGGCAATGGATCAATCCAAAAAGCAGAGCATATTAAAAGGATTATAGATTAGCAATTAGATGGCTTCACAAACAAGGAATAGTTCCTTGAGTATCTCTAAAGGTTAACAGAGATAGAATGTCAATTTTTTTTCAGTTTATAATCCAGTAGTGTCTGAAGATGAAAGAAGAGATGGGATTTAGGCTATGATTAGGATTGACATAATCAAACCAAACCATCCTTTAGTATCAGCATCTGGATTTCAGAGGGATACTTATCTTAGTATAAGGTGAAGGGAATATCTGTCATATAATAATGAAATAGTTTGAAGGACAAAGGTTTAGGTGTTAGAATTCTGAGAGGCATGTTATAGTCAGTTATTCAGATCTTATATTCAGCGTTAAGCTTCCAAGCATTTGTGAGATCCCTGGTATGTGTAAGTGAATTCTCAATTTCTGTGGATGAAAATCAGTGCTATGCATTACGACTACCACGTTCTGTTGGAATTTCAGCTTGACACATACCTTAAATTTATCAATAATATATAGCTATCTTAGTTTCTCCTGTTTTATTGTTTTCTGCCGAGATATTTCCAAGTGATAATATTACACTGCTTTTGATTATACCATATATAAAGAAAGTCTTGTGTAAGAATCTGCTCATATTTAGGATTTGATTTTTTATGGTTTACAAACTCATGTCTAAGGAATTTTCACCAAGGAGCTAATGTAACTAAACTGTTCCCAAAAAACAGTTTTTTTTGAAAGCCCTTGTAAAATGAGATAAAATTACTACTATTCAGGAGTATAGAGTATATACCACTCTTTATTTGGTTTAACAATCAGTGTGAAAGCCTGGGATATATGCCTGCTGTATCACGTGAAACAAGAGTGTGTGGAATGGGCCTCATGCCTCCAGTGTGTTAACCCCATTATTTTACCCTTCACTTCGTCTGCAGTCTTTGACCTTCTTGATTAGGCAATTTGGCACTGTAAAGAGAAAAGTTTAGTGTGTTAGAGCCAAGTTTATATTTATATCATGGTGCTTGCTTCATGCTTAAGCTTCTCCATGGCCTTCTGAGCTCTACTCATTGATTTGAACTGGAATTGAGCTCACAACTTCCCATGCACCGTTGACTTACATATTCATATGCATAGAAACTCATGTCTGATTTACTACATATAATTGGTAAAGGAATGCAGCCTGTGGGTAAGTTAGGACAACATAAAAGTTTATAGTCTTAGAGTTCTATTTTAAGTTTATTCACCAATTAATAAAGGTATGTTGAGGCAACCTTTATCAAAATTGGTGTATTTTATCTTGATGTTCAGTGATGGTAACACAAACGTTATGTTAGGCAATTATCTGAGAATCTGAAATTATTTGAGAGTTACCTGCTTATTTAAAAAGAATAGAGTTTCAGATTTCTGTGGAATTTTGACATAAGGATTTTTACTAGGAAGATGCTTGGCTTCTCAAAAAAAGGCAGAGTGACTGTGGGCTTGTTTGGCCCAAAAGGTTCAGAACTTAATCCCCTACACATCCTGTTAGATAGTTGCCATCCAGGGACTTTTCTGACACATTATTCTTTATAAGCGTTAAAATGGGGCTTTATAATGCTGTAATGCCTGGAAATAATAAGTAAGTGAATGAATGAATGAATAAACCAACAGAACAAACACCAATACAAATTTATAACTATCTGTTATGACTCAAAATGGTTGGGTATTTTAAAGTTTGGAAACTATTATGGAGATGGTGTGGGTTATGTAATAGTAGTGTTTGCAGATGTAGAATTTACATTTTGGAGCCCAGAAGACACCTAAAGACTTAGGCAGTCAGTCTGATCAGCACTAGCTAGGCAATTTGCCTGATAGACCCCTGCCATCCCCTGAAGGAAAGAAACCTTGCAATAACCAACTGGCTTCTTTGCCTAGAATAAGTTTCTTGTTCTCACTCCCTTCTTCCTATAAAAGTCTTTCATTTTCTGTAGCTCCTCAGAGCTCCTTTCTGCTAGATTGGATGCTGCCCGATTCAAGAATCATTGAATAAAGCCAAGGAGATCTTTAAAATTGAAAAAAGGAAAGACTCAGACAGTCGTGCTCCAGTACAGCTGGGATTGAGGGAGGAAGTTGCCTATGTGACTGTCTGCAGGCAGAGCAAGGCCACACGTTGATGGTCCCCAAAAACTGACAGTCAGATGTTCAAATGTGAGGCATGCGTTTGCTCTTAAGCTACTTTTTATCTGGACAAAATTTTTTTGTGTATAAAAAATCAAAGGTGATTTAGTCTATTTACACTACAGAATAGGGCTTTTCATTAATAACCTTACTTTTTTCAGAAAGTTTTTGAAATATGAAAATCCGTTCCTTTTTGTGATTTCTGGAAATATTTTTGATTTCTAGAAACATTCTCAATCACTTTATAAGTTCTTGGTCTTTTTAGATATACTTTGCCTTGGTTAACTTTCTGTTAATTTTTTATATTAATGACATTGGTTTCATAGAGATTTTCAGGTTTAAGTAGAATACAATTACACTTAATATACCTTGGTGATTTTTAAAACAATTCATATTTATTGCTATTTTCTTTTAACAATTCCTAATTTTACAAATTATGTATAATTTATGTGATTGCCATTTATCTTGTATTTTTAAAATGTTTTTGTATTGTTTATGATTTATCTGTTAGAATGAGTGCACTTAAAATTAAGATTTTTTGCTCAGTACTACTTAAAATGTAGATTCTAAATTTCAGTTATAGTTCTATGTGATTTCATATTTTATTCTGGGTTTTATTTTTGAATATTTATTTAGGGTAGTCTTTTCAAAAATATCAGTAGTTGTTTTTTTGTTCATATTCTTAATGTCTAGTTTTATTGTATTATGGTGAGAGAATAGAGACTACATAATTATATTAATTTGATTATTAAGATTTTCTTTAACAGGGTGAAAACTTGTTAACAATAGAAGGTTAATTATTTTTGCCCCTCACATTTAACATATCAGCTTTATTATCAGCTTGTAATGCTGTAAAGGTAATTTTTACCCTAAATCAATGAGCATATTACAAAAGGAAATCCAGGGAAATGATTTAAAATTCACCAAAACTTCCACTTCTCTAATAGGACTAGAATGTCATAAAATGTTTCTCAGAGGATAAGCTTCATAATTATTGCACAGGATGAATTAATTCAGTCAGCACCAGAAGCAGGGAAAGTGTAGGCCTGGCATTGGGGAACATGCAAAAGGGCACTCAGGATAGAGAGTACCTAAGAGAGGAAGGGTCTAGTGAGACCCTAGGTTTCTGGACTGGGTGACTGAGTGAATGATGATGCTCTTTATCAAGGTGCAAGTATAGGCAGATTGGGAAAAGGAAGATATCAAGTCCAGTATTAGCTGTATAACCATGCAATCATACCATTATTTGTATTTTCAAAGTGATTTCAATGTATTTGAAGGATGCCAGTTTATCCTCACAGCAAAATAGTGCAAGAAATAAGACAGTATCTCCATTTTACAGGTGGGAAGATTAATTAAAGTGATTAGCTGAAGGTCACAGAACAACTCAAGGATTGACTCAGGAATCAAATTCTAGTTTCTAATTTACAAATACAAGGATTTTTCTGCTATACTACTAGATATCCCCATTGTAACCATTTAACATTCTCTTATGCACATGGGTTATATATGATTTTGAAGTGACATAGATGCTCATTCATGTCCTTTGAGATATATCTATATCTTTCTGTCAGTCATCTGAGAGAAAAGAGTTGATTTCCTGATACAATATTAATTATATAACTTCATTTTATAGATTTCTAATATTAAAAATTCCTCATTTTCTGCTCCAAGAGAGACTCCAAATCATAGCAAAAGCAAAAGAAAAGTTTTTACACCATGATACTAGTTCTGGAGAAAAGTTATTTCTAAAGGCAAGAATTTAGTTTAACTGGTAAAATGAAAACCATCCCTTTCATTACAAGTAGCTTAAATCTGTAGTCTCATAACTCCCCCTAGCCATGAACTTCAAAGCCCTCCCAGAGCAGTCCTGGAACAGGTTTCTTATTTTCCATTTGAACTTCTTAATCGATCTTTTCCACTACCTAATACTCATGCTTTGGAAGCAGAAGGAAAAATGAATCTGAGTTTTAGCTGAACCAGACATAAACAAAAGCTAGGAGCTAGAGTGAAATCTGCCATTCGGTCCAGCTCTGTTTTAACTGACCCTGTAAAAATTCCTGAGCTCTATCTTCTTTATAATAAACCAGATTGAATTAGTCACTTGCATTTGCTAAGAAGCTTGTACTTTAAAAAAATGAATTTGTGTAAATACAGTAGCAATTTAACAAGGAACAGAAGAAACTAGGTAGTGGGAAGATACACTGAATACATTAATTCCATTTTATCTAGTCTATGTGTGTATTATTTCAAAACATACTTGTGATAGAGCCCAATGTATCACAGTGGTTTGTGTTTGTTTAGTTCTATGAGGAGCAATACATAAGAGCTAGGGTTGTAAAGAGGTAGAAAGTAGTACAGGGTAAAATTAGTTACTAACTTGAGATATGAGGCAGAGTATATTTTTAAAAATTGGCTACAGTAATATTTCTGGTCCTACATATCCTAGAACCTCATCAAACCACAAAAGCAGTGGAGTCTGTTTTGCCTCCCTTTGAACCTGGTGGGGCTTTGTCACTGCCTTGATGAATAGGATGTCGTGCAAGTGACACTATGTGATTTTTAAGATTATGTCATAAAAGGGGGATTAAGCTTCCACCTGGCGCTCTCCCTCAGGAAATGTGTCTAGGGAGCTGTAAGATTGTAAGAAATTGGGATTCCTGACGCTGCCATGCTAGAGAGACCACATTTAGAGGCCACAGAAAAAGAGCTGCCTGAAAACCCCAAGCGGTTCAAGCTCCCAACTCTTTGTCTTCCCAACATCAGCTGCCAGATATATGAGTGAGCAAGCTTTTAGATGATTCCATCTCTAGTTTTCAAGCTGACACTGAATAGAATAGAGAAAAGCTGCCCCCACCAAGTCCTGCTCATACTGTGGATCTGTGAGGAGACTAAATATTGTTACTGTTTTAAGCCACTGAGTTTTGGAGTGATTTGTTACACAGCATTTGATAAAAAGAAAATGATGTCATATACACTTTAAATTGCATGGTATTGATTAATTCAGTCCTTGCTTATCTAGGAAATAGCAGTTTATGATTTCACTCTTATTCTTCTTCAGATCTCTTCTGCCCACGTCATGGATTTTACGTCCCTATTAATGTTTTACTGGGAATGTGAAAAATAAAAGTAACATCAGGTAATTTGGTTGTGTTAGTCTTTTTGAAAGCAATAGTTAGGGAGAGAGGAGAGGGAGAAACATTTGCAATAGTAGGATAAAATCAGTTATCAGCAGGATTTTATGTGATTTTCCATGGGGTCACTGATACTTTAGGCAACAAAACATTTGCTGCATTGCAGTTCAGAACCACTAAGTGATTTCCACTGCACATAATCTTCAGAATTTCCACCCAAAACTATAGAATGATTTTTTAAAAAGTCAGTATCTCCCCACTTGGACTACAATCTGTCATTTTTTCTTCATTAGATTATAAATCTAATTTGACTGAACAATTCTCCATGTTCCACAAAAGTCTTAAATACAAGTTCATGCAATGAGAAGATGGGATTATTATTTAACAATATGTAACAAAGAGTGAATTGGGCATGACACACTGTACAGGTGCCGCCTAAAAACCACTGAGCCACAGAAATGCTTTTACATCTCATTCATATGGGACAGGGGCCCTGCCCCTCATCAGTACTTTACTGCTGTCTCCTTCCAAAGTATAGCACTTTCTCTGGGATAGAGTTGACTGCCTTCAGAACCCTCTTTCCATACCTTGGTTAGTTAACAAGGAGTGGGCTTCAGAACACATGTTCATTCCTTTAAAATAAAGCCTCCGTTTACTTCCTGCTAGGGCAATTATTCTATAATTATCAGGTACTTCTACTGACTTCTAATCATACGTTTCCTTGTCAAGGTTGCCTCTGTGGTTGGTCACTATCACTGTGGCACATGCACACAACTCTTTTTCTGACACCTTGGAGGAGGCATAGGTAACATTGATAAAAATGCAAAAGTACCTGGAGCAAGAATATAAGGAAAAGAGTGGGTTGAGAAAGAAGATAAAGTTCAATGTTCTCAAGTGAGATGATAGCTTAAAAAAACCATGATATTATATAATTAAGCACATTTTTATTCCATAGACCACTAAATCACTAAGAAATGTATTGTTTAGAGAAAACAAAGTTGAAATTTTATTTCTAAGACCTAGGTTATTCCAGGTTGCTAATTCTCTGAAAAAAAATACAAATGGCTATTAAATATATGATAAAGGCACTCAATCTTTTTAAAAATTAATTAATTAAATTTAGTTTTGGCTGCGTTGGGTCTTCCTTGCTGCACGCGGGCTTTCTCTAGTTGCAGCGAGCGGAGGCACTCTTTGTTGTGGTGTGTGGGCTTCTCACTGCGGTGGTTTCTCTTGTTGCGGAGCACGGGCTCTAGGCGCGTGGGCTTCTGTAGTTGTGGCACTCGGGCTCTAGAGCGCAGGCTCAGTAGTTGTGGCGCATGGGCTTAGTTGCTCCATGGCATGTGGGATCTTCCTGGACCAGGGCTCGAACCCGTGTCCCCTGCATTGGCCGGAGGATTCTTAACCACTGGGCCACCAGGGAAGTCCCAAGGCACTCAATCTTACTTAAAAGAGAGGAATAGAAAAAATGCTACAAGTTTTTTTTTTACCAATCAAATTGGCAGAAGTCAAAAACTGGCAAGCAAGTGGAGAAAGGGGTACACTCATGCATGTTGCTAACAAACATATACATTGGTACTGTATTCATGGAGAGTGTATTTATTTTCTACAACTGCTATAGCAAAAATTTGGGTGGCTTTGGACAGAAATTAATATCTCACAATTCTGGAGGCCCAGAGTCCAAAATCAAGGCCATGCTCTCTCCGAAACCTCTAGGGAAGGATCCATTGCAGCCTTTTCTCCTAGCTTCTGGTAGTTCCCTGACACTATCAGACACCTGTGGTAGCACAACTCCAATCTTCACGTGGCATTCCTGATGTGTGTGTGTCTGTTTCTAAACTTCCCCTTTTTATAATGACATCAGTCCTATTGGATTAGGAACCAACCCTACTCCTATATGACCTCATCTCAACAAATATATCTGCATTGACACTGTTACCAAATAAAGTCATATCCTGAGGTACTGGGGATACTGAATTTGGGGGAGATGACACATTTCAACTCATAGCAGAAAGCTATTTACAAATATGTGTCAAAATTTTAAATGCACATAGCCATTAAATCAACACTAGGTATTCTATAGGTAGGCTCATATGTGTGGAGATGCAATAAACATATAAATTAATTGCAGCATTCAGTATAATAGTAAAAGGCTGGAAACACTAATGGATGACCACTAATAGATAACTGAGAAATGAAGATCTATATGTATCCATAGAAATATTACTAAGTTATACTGTTAAGAAAAAAAGCAAGGTGTAAAACAGTTGTATGATATTTTACCATTTGTATGAATGCATTTGTGTATGTATACACACACACACATGCTTATGAAAACATACCTGCAATATTTTGCAGCTTCTTCCATAAAAAGGTGGCATCAATTCCCCCTCCCTTCAGTCTGGGCTGACTTTGTGACTAGTTTTGACCAACAGAGTGCAGATGATTTTCAAGCCTAGGGTTCACAAGTCTTTGTATCTTCTGCTCTTGCCCTCTTTTTTTTTTTTAACATCTTTATTGGAGTATAATTGCCTCACAACGGCGTGCCAGCCTCTGCTTTATAACAAAGTGAATCAGCTATACATATACATATATCCTCATATCGCTTCCCTCTTGTGTCTCCCACCCACCCTCCCTATCCCACTCCTCTAGGTGGTCACAAAGCACCGAGCTGATCTCCCTGTGCTATGCAGCTGCTTCCCACTAGCTACCGGTTTTACATTTGGTAGTGTATATATGTACATGCCACTCTCTCACTTTGTCCCAGCTTACCCTTCCTCCTCCCATATATATGGAATCTTGCCCTCTTGACATCCTGAGACCACCATATGAAGAAGCCAGGCTTGGCTCTTCTGGGATGAGAGACCATGTAGAAACAAATGTCCAGCTGGACCATCAGAACCAATTATCAGAAGTGGAAGTGAGGCCATGTCTGACTTTTTGGCTGCATTTAAGCTCCTGATGATTTAAGTGACCCCAAAGGACATTCGTGGAAAAACTACACAGGTGATGTCAGCCCAGCTCAAATTACTAAAGGACGAGTAAAGAAAATGGTTGTTATTTTAAGCCACTAATTTTGGGGTGTTTAACGCTGTAGCAATAGTTAACCGATGCACACAAATATATAAAATAGGTTTATATGTATGCATTTGTGCACAAACAGGCACACACGCATGTATATGTTTGTAAATAAATAGAACATTTCTGGATGGAGATGAAGGAAATGTATAAAAGTTGTTGCCTCCACAACAGGGAAATGAGTGTTTAGGGGACAGGGGAAGGAGGGAGACCAATCACATTATTTGTTGTAATGTGTGTACTCTAAATCTTTCGAATTTTGTGTCATGTGCATATATTATTTATTCAGAAATTAAATAATTAAATAATAAAAACTCAGCACTGTATTAAGGTATCAAGCAGTATGATACTTTGTTAGGTTATTCATACTGGTATATGTCACATCTAAGAGAAAGGAACTGGCAGAGGAAATACTGTAGAATGTCATTGCTGTGGAAATAGTAGGATTAGTTTCTGAAGTCTTTTAATCCTAAAAGCTCACAAAACCTTATCAGAAAGTGAGTCAGCAGTGAGGCTTGTTAATGAGGACCCAAGCAGTTCCTGCACAATACTAAGTGATATTCTGAGGACGGACTGAAAAAGTGGATGAGAAATGTTAAAACATCTAATAGTCTTTTAAGTCTCTGTCAAAAAAACAAAAAAAAACAAAAAAAGCCAATAAAATGCAAAACAATAAAAAACAAACCTTTACTTTGTTATTTAACATTTCTTTCTGTATTATTAGAATAATACATATGTACTTCTTAGCACAGAATGAACAATTTCACACAAAAAGCACAAAGAATACGTGTGTGTGTGCCTGCCAGAGTTTCTGTTTATCAAATTATTAATTAGGAAGAATGTCTGTATCAAAGATTTTCATTGTGAAGTATTGCCTAATGGGAAGAAATAGAAAACACCACCATTGGAAAAAGTTCAAATTAGTGGAATGGGTGTAGACAATAATTCCAAGTGCAGGCAGGTAGTAAAATATATCTGTATAATTCAGCTAATTAGGGAAGTTGTATTCAAAATGACAAAAAGTGAATATTAAAAATTTTTCTCCAGAATCTTTATTACAGGGGAAAAATAAGTGGTGTTATATGTCTCTCTGTCTTACACAAAGATGCATACACACCCCTGGTTTCGATATGAAAATAGCAAATTGTTCCCTGGGAACAAAATGTTTCTAGGAGGGCATGCTTTATTATTTGAAATTTTATGCTTTTAACATATGCTTTTTATGCTTTTAACAGTCATAGATCTATAAACTGTGGTGGTCATTGAAAAACATATTTTATTAAATGGCAAGAATTACATTGTTGCAGTAGTTCTCTGTGTTAAAAACATCACAAAAATTGAAATTATATTAGAAAACAATGAATTGGGAAGTAATGAAACTAAAATTTACTGTTTTAAATACCTAATATGTGCCAGGTATTTTATATTCATTATCTTTAATCTTTAAACTACCATCCCTCCAATTGCTTTGATTCCTTTTGTGACCTCAGTAATTCGTGATATTTTTGCCTTGAGAATATTTCACAAATTTATCTCCTTCTTTCCATTTCTATTGCTTTCACTCCCTTCTAGGCCTCCAAATCTACCACAACCTCTAATTCCCTTTTTTCTCTGTATCTTGCCCTACTATTGATTCTCTATATCATTGCAAGTTGATCTCAAATCAAAACTAATGAAAACTCTTGAATGACTAACCATGACCCTTAGAATAAAATACAGACTACTTACTATGGGACATACGTTTCTGCATGATCTGGCAGTGCATAATCCTCTTACCTCATTTCCATCCACTCTTAGTGGCTGAGCTACAGATACCCCTGTATTCTCACATTGCCCTAAAATGCCTACTCCAAACTCAGAGCCTTTGTAACAGTTCTTTGCTTGGTTTGTAAAGATACTTATGCTACTCTTTGCATTTTTAGCTCCTCTATACCACATCTTCTTTGTCCCTTCATTTGTTGATGGACACTTAGGTTGCTTCTATATATTGGCAATTGTAAATAATGCTGCTATAAACATTGGGGTGCATGTATCTTTTTGAATTAGTGTTTTTTTTTTTTTTTTCATATGTATACCTAGGAGTGGTATTGCTGGGTCATATGGTAGTCCTTTGTTTAGTTTTTGGAGAAATCTCCATACTGTTTTCCACAGTGGCTACACCAATTTACATTCCCACCAACAATGTACAAGACTTCCTTTTTTTCCCACATCCTTGTCAACATTTGTTATTTGTGTTCTTTTTGATGGTAGCCATTCTGACAGGTGTGAAGTGATATCTCATTGTGGTTTTGATTTGCATTTCCCTGATGATTAGTGACATTTGACTATCTTTTCATGTGCCAATAGGCATATGAAAAGTATCTGCATTTCTTCTTTGGAAAAATATCTACTCAGTTCTTCTGCTCATTTTTTAATCAGGCTGTTTGTTTTTTGGATGTTGAATTGTATGAGCTGTTTATATATGTTAGATATTAACTCCTTATTGGTCATATCATTTGCAAATATCTTCTCCCATTCAGTAGGTTGTCTTTTCATTTGTTGTTGGTTTCCTTTGCTGTGCAAAAACTTTTAACTTTAATTAGGTCCCACTTGTTTATTTTTGCTTTTATTTCTTTTGCCTTAGGAGACAGATCCAAAAAATATTGCTATGGTTTATGTCAAAGCGTGTTCTGCCTATGTTTTCTTCTAGGAGTTTTATGGTTTCTGGTCTTACATTTAGGTCCTTAATCCATTTTGAGTTTATTTTTGTATATGGTGTTAGAGAATGTTCTAATTTCATTCTTTTTCACGTAGCTGTCCAGTTTTCCCAGCACCATTTATTGTAGAGACTCTTTGCTCCACTGTGTAGTCTTGCCTCTTTTGTCATAGATTAACTGACTATAAGTGAGTGGGTTTATTTCTAGGCTCTCTATTCTGTTCCATAGATCTATGTGTCTGTTTTTGTGCCAACACCATAATGTTTGGGTTACTGTAGTTTTGTAGTATAGTCTGAAGTCAGGGAGCATGATTCTTCCAGCTCTGTTCTTCTTTCTCAAGAATGTTTTGGCTATTTGGGTTCTTTGTGTTTCCATACAGATTTTAAAAGTATTTGTTCTAGTTCTGTGACAAATGCCAATTGTATTTTGATAGGGATTGCATTGAATCTGTAGATTGCCTTGGGTAGTATGGTCATTTTAACAATATTAATTCTCCCAATCCAAGAATGTGGTATATCTTTCCATCTGTTTGTGTGGTCTTCAATTTCTTTCATAAGTGTCTTATAGTTTTCAGACAGATTTCTTCACTTCTTCCATAAGAAATCAAAACAACAGCATTTTGATGTGGTGCAGTACAACTTAAAAGAAGATCTTGCTAAGGCTACTGAAGCCCTGAGACGGGTGCACCACTCTCTCTATTTGCGGATGCAAGTAGAGGAATTCAGTGAAAAGAAGTAATCTTATATTTTTAAATGTCAATGAATTTTTCCATTATGTGTTCATTTTGCAACTTAGCAACTGGAACTTTTTGAGTTCCACAGTTCATTTGCATTTGACTGTTTCAATCTCTTGTTAAAAAAAAAATGCTTGCAAAAAAAAAGTTTCCCTTTTTAAAGGGAAACTTTTTTTTTTGGCTGTGTTGGGTCTTCATTGCTGGGCACAGCCTTTCTCTAGTTGCGGCGAGCGGGGGCTACTCTTTGTTGAGGTTCGTGGGCTTCTCATTGCGGTGGCTTCTCTTGTTGCGGAGCGTGGGCTCTAGGCATGTGGGCTTCAATAGTTGTGGCACGCAGGTTCAATAGTTGTGGCTCATGGGCTCTAGAGTGCAGGCTCAGTAGTTGTGGCACATGGGCTTAGTTGCTTTGTGGCATGTGGGATCTTCCTGGATCAGGGCTTGAACCCGTGTCCCCTGCATTGGCAGGTGGATTCTTAACCACTGCGCCACCAGGGAAGTGCAGGTTTCAGGTTTTTTACCTCCTTAGGTAGGCTTATTCCCACATATTTTTTTTTAAATTAATTAATTAATTTATTTATTTATGGCTGTATTGGGTCTTCGTTTCTGTGCGAGGGCTCTCTCCAGTTGCGGCAAGTGGGGGCCACTCTTCATCGCGGTGCGCGGGCCTCCCCCCATCATGGCCTCCCCTGTTGTGGAGCACAGGCTCCAGACGCACAGGCTCAGCAATTGTGGCTCACGGGCCCAGTCGCTCCGTGGCATGTGGGATCTTCCCAGACCAGGGCTCGAACCCGTGTCCCCTGCATTGGCAGGCAGATTCCCAACCACTGCGCCACCAGGGAAGCCCCCACATATTTTTTTTGATGCATATTGTATTCCATAATTAAAATTTGCTAAGAGAATAGGCTTAACTGTTCCCACCCCAAAAAAGGTAAATATGTGAGGTGATGGATGTGTTAATGAACTAGATGGAAGTATCCTTTCACAGTGTATGCATATATCAAATCACCATGATATACACTTAAAATATATTACAATTTACTTATAAATTATACCTCAAGCCTGAAAGTAAAATAAATAAATAAATAAAAATGGAATGGCCTCTATAACTTTGTCAGTTTTTTTGAAGACCCAAATGGAATGGACAATTTCCCAGGAAAGTATGACTCAATAAGTAATATAAATCTAATTAGAACTTTTATAGTTATATAAGTTAAATTAACATTTAAAATATCTTCTTTCAAAAAGCTTGAAATCAGAAATTCTTATTTTCGAACATCAAAGGAACACATGATGCATATCATATAAAAACTCTTCCAGAGAATAATATGAAAAATCTTTCCCAACTTTTCGTTGGATTATTATTACCTTGACAGGAAAACATTGCAAGAACTTGATAGACTCTAAAATTACAGCTTAGCTATGAAGAAACTTAGATACAAAATTCCTAAATAAACCCCTAGCAAATTGAAATAGTATATAAAAATAAAATATCTTGACCAAATTGAGCATTTTCCACAAATGAACAGCTGAGCCAATGTCAGAAAAATCTATTGATGGAAGCCACCATGTTAATGGATTGAAGGATAAAACCCAGTAATAACTTTAAAAGATAAACAAAAGACATTTAGTGAAATTTAACACTGATTCATAAAAAATTAAATCAACTCAGAATGGAAGAGCATGCATTTAATTGATAAAGTGTATTTACCTATAGCAAGTTAATCATGATTTTTAGAAGCATTTCAGCAAAGTCAGAAACAGGACAAGGATGACTGTTGCCACTCTTTCCATTCAATATTGTACCAAAGGTACTGGTCAAAGCTATTGAAGAAAAATGCGAGAGGGAGAGGGATATGGATGGGAGAAGAAATAAGATTGTTGATTCTTATCGATATTATGACGCCTACATAGAAAATCCAATTAGAATAAGATAATTAAGAAATTGTGATGTATAAAAGGATTAACATATAAAAATATTTCATCACCAGCATTTTCAATGAGAATATAAAGTCTATTCACAGCAGCCATAAAACTAGTAAAGTTTTCAGAAATAATTTCTCAAGGCATGTGCAGAATATTAGTGAAAAAAATTAAAATGCTATTGAAAGATATATCAGCATGAAGAATATTCAGGGATGAGAAGGCTCAATTTATGCCAAATTTTTGCTACAATTCCTGTCAAAACCCCAATATGGTTTGCATATGGAAGTTGAGTAGCTGAATTTAAAGTTCAAATACAATAATAAATGTCTAAGAAAAACCAAGATGATAAAATACGCATTAAGAAAGAGGAGAGCAGTGTTGTGGTGATGCACCCATCTAGTTATCAAGACATATACTCTCATGGATAAAATAGTATATATATTACTGATGCAGGGATAAAGAAATAGATTAGTGGAAAGAATAGAAATTCCTGAGGAAGACCCAAGCGTGCATGCATCTTGAATATAAGAAATACCACAGGTCAGTGGAAAAATAATTACCTTTTCAATAAATAGTGTTGGGATAATTGACATTTCACCATAAGAAGTTATAAAATGCACTTTTTTCATTTAGACATCTTTGAAACCATGATATGTCCTAAAGGCAGTGGCACCTTATAATTGCCATCAACCAGGTAACGGTTGTCATCTCAACACAGTAATATCCATTTTTATTTTTACTCACGTTGATACCACTCTCCAAGAAATGCAGCTCAAGGCAGAAGAAATTGGCTCACCTTTTGGAGTAAATGAAAACGTAGTGAGTATCTGGAGTGACTAATCTGAATAGAACTATTGTTAAAGCATCAGACATTACTAGCAATTTCTTGTTTTCTTTGAAGAGAAACTGTTTAATTTATAACAATGTATGATTCAATCAAAGGGACAAAAACCTAGGATCAAGTCAAAAAGTAAAATGAATTAAAATTTGCACAATAGGCTTCAATTAATTGAAAGAAAATCCCAGATATGACATGCTACACACTTTTAAAGAAAGGTGTATCCCAATGCTGTGTTGGTGAGAATGAGGGGGAAAATTCTCTTAGACATCTACTAGTATTGAAAACTACTTATTGTCTCCTAGATATCCGCTAGGTACATGGTATACCTAGCAGTTGTTTTTCTAGTTACATGCTACCCTTGCAACTCAGAGTGAGGTCCTTGGACCAGTAGCAGCAGCATCACCTGGGAATATGTTAGAAATGTAGCCTCTCAGACCCCTTAAATCAGAACCTAGAGTTTACCAAGATCCCCTGGTCATTTTTGTGAACATTAAAATTTAAGAAGCCTTGCCCTAGGGAGACGTTCACGTACCTTTCAAGGAAATATGTATAAAATTTTTGATTTATTCTTAGAGAGACAAATAGAAAAACAACACAAATATCAATTTAAAAAAAAATGGATGAATAAAATGAGATGTACTCATACAGTGAAATATTTAGCAGTTAAAATTCATGAGCTAGAGCTACAGTCTCAATACTGATCATTTAAAAATATATGATGTTGAATAAAACACTAAGTTATAGGACAATAAGTATCATTTGACAACATTTATATAAAACAAAACCACTAAGGGTATATAACTAGAAATATGTAGATAGAAAGTATATACTCAAATATGAGTCAGTGAATTTGTGTCTGGGAAAAGAGGAGGGATGGAAACTTGGAGAAGGCAAAGAACTTCAACCTCATCAGTGCTGTTTTTTATTTCTTAAAAATAAGGAAATATTGACAGATGTCACCATTAATTCTTTTGTTTACTGGGAGCAGTATTAATATATTTGTCATAATACCTTTTTCACTTTTCTAAATGTAGTTATAATTAAAACATAAAAATATAGAAAAATTGGACAAAGAACATAAGATAATTCATAGAAGAAGAAATGTGAAAACTGCTAAACATATAAAAGGCTGCTCAGTCTTCCTAGTTAAAT
Organism: Balaenoptera musculus; assembly: GCF_009873245.2. Lineage (NCBI taxonomy): Eukaryota > Metazoa > Chordata > Mammalia > Artiodactyla > Balaenopteridae > Balaenoptera > Balaenoptera musculus. Next base: position 63,739,490 of record NC_045793.1, read on the forward strand.
AAATGTAAAATAATGAAACACTTTTTAAATTTTTTATTTATATATTTATTTATTTATTTATGGCTGTGTTGGGTCTTCGTTTCTGTGCGAGGGCTTTCTCTAGTTGCGGTGAGCGGGGGCCACTCTAAATCTCGGTGCGTGGGCCTCTCACTATCGCAGCCTCTCTTGTTGCAGAGCACAGGCTCCAGACGCGCAGGCTCAGCAATTGTGGCTCATGGGCCTAGTTGCTCCGCGGCACGTGGGATCTTCCCAGACCAGGGCTCGAACCTGTGTCCCCTGCATTGGCAGGCAGATTCTCAACCACTGCGCCACCAGGGAAGCCCTGAAACACTTTTTAGAAAATCATTAACTAGCTTAGCAAAGAAAGAGAATACTTTTGATAGACAGTTTTCAGTAAATTAAAATAAGAACTCTCATACACTATTTGTGGCAATGCAAATTGGTTCAGTTTTAAGTCTGGTTTATATCTATCAAGATTTCTTAACGTGCAAACCTCACTGACTCAGCAACTCCAATTCCAGGGATTCAGTGTTTAGACGCTAACACTGTGTGCAAAGATTTGTGTTCAGTAATGTTGATTACCACATTGCTGAAAATAAGAAATACTAAAACAATGTAAAAATAGAAGTGAACAAATGATTGGTATACGTCATAGGGGATTAGTTAAAATATGGTAAATACATCTTTTCTGTAAAGTGTAGGACTGGTCAAAGATCATGGGAGACTAATTTTTACTTTATGAATTTCTGCTTTATTCAACAAAAATAGTTTTATTATTTTTTAGTTTAGAAGAATTACCATTTGTCAAAATAGATATAGTCCTTTTCATTTATTCCTGTATAATATAAACAATATTTTTGTAATACACTTCCTTTAAGTTAGTGCATCATTCTCATTTCTCTTTATGTGAATGAATACAGAATATCTCATTGTTGTCTATCACAGAAGAATACCAGCAGAAAAGGAGGATGTTTGATAATAGATTCTTAAAATGTAGTTAAATTGAATTTCTACTGTGCCTTTGTAGTTCTTCTCCACTCAAAATAAAATAATTAAAATCATTGTGGATACTGCTAGTTCTCCATTGTTGACAGTGAGGGAAATGAGAACATGGCCAAGGTACAGAGTTTTATGTAAGTAGTGCATTTTGGCATTGTTTTATGGGAAAGTATATTCATTGTATTAAGGAATTCAATAGATTATACATTTTCCCTCATCATTAATATTTAAGTTTTACGATTTATTTAACTTTTGAATCCTCATTAATAGTTAAGCATTATGATTTATTTAAATTGATATTTCATTAGAGTTTAAAATTTAACATTAATTAAATTAAATCTAAATCATTAAATTCAGTTTTATTGGAGAAGAATCACGAGGTGTCAGGAGATGAGGAATGAGTACGTTCCAGAACTTATATATATTTTTTATAAAAACAACGCTGAATGTGGTCATTAATTGTTTCATATAAGTGTACTTGAAAGCATCAGTTTCTAGAATGCAAAGGGTAGGTTTGCTTGCTTATCTGCAACTAACCTAAAATATTATAGCCTAAAATATTATAGCCAAGTACTTAGTAAATTATTTTGATGACTAGCAAATTTAAGTAAAGTATATTATACATATCTACATACAAAGATAGATATGGTTATAAAATTACCTTTTAAAAATTGTCATGATCTGGTCCTCATATTTATGTAATCCTCTGTGTTATGTGTTGTCACTGCATTATTTTGTGTTCCTTAAATAGTACTGAATAATTGCAGCTTGCTTAAAGCCAGAATTCTTTCTTTTACAAGGTAAAGAATGAAATAAAATAATATGACTTCCTTCCCATCTTATTCTAGTTTCCTGACAAGTAAATAGAAAGTGTTATCAACTTCAGTTTCAGATTCGTAGTTATGATGATTTCTCTTCATGTAATAAACTCACAAGAATGATATTTTATCTCTTTTATTCTGTAGTCCCTGACCTGGCCCCTAAAACACACTTTTATAGAGCATTTTCTTATACAGTACTTCCAGAAATGTCATTACAGTGCTAGATAATTGGCATTTTCTGTGCCAAGATGTCATTCCTAATAATAGTGTGTCTGAGAAAGTAAAGCTGGGAGAAAGAGCTGGCAGGGTGTGGAAGTGCAAGTTTGCCTCATCTGTGAATAACAGTGATTTGTGTAACAATGATTTCACCAACAGGGCTTCTCTCCTTTCCTTCATTAGGATACTCCCCAGTGCAGGGTGAGACTGTCAGGACCCCAGTGAGACCTGGGAGTGGTGAGGGAAATCTCCCTGTTCTGTTTCACATTTTAAAGTCATTTACAAATGTACTCTAGCTCTCTCCCTTGCGTAAGGTAGAGATCAGATGGTGATGGACCTTTTCTCTCCTTGCTGCTAAGTATAATTTTTATCCGTGACAGAGTTGTTCTTAACTCCGTAATTCAACCTAAAACTATTTAAGCAGACATGGTTAGGTAATGGTGGAAGAGTCAGGGTGCATATTCAGGTGAGAATGTAATAACTTACACTGTGGTTGCAATTGCCAAACTCTGGGGAGAATTTCTTCAACCACTGAACCAGAAAGGAATTAATGAGGTCATTTAAGTTTTTCCTAGGCAAAATTGTCAGAAGGATAGTGTCTATGCTCCTTTGAATCACATTGCATAGAACCTGCAATACCACCACACTCCTGATCACATAACATTTTCAACATTTTCTGAAGAGGTAGAACTGAATATGAGAATATATGTGTGTGTGTGTGTGTGTGTGTGTGTATGTGTATAAAATCAGATAATATAATTTAAAAGAGATTCCCTATAGACCAAGGACAGGGACCTGCTTCAATAAAAGCAGTTCCTATCAGGGACCAAAATATCTAATTTGAGGGGAGTTGGGGATGGATAGGAAAATAGAACTAATATAGTTATTTCTGTAGTTCTGATTAGAATGTCAGCATTACATACAAGCTGTTTGCCAAGGTAAATGTGACCCCCCCATGCCAAAAGGCAATTTTCTATATTTCTGTCTCCATCTCAGCCAATTCAGATTTTTTTTTTTCTTTAGAGAAATGTCACTCCATGTGTTCTGTTTAGAACCAATGACAATCCTTTGGAATTCTCTGTTTTTGTTTTTTTTTTTTAAATGAAGAAATTAGGAAGGTTAAATAATTTGCTGTTAAATGGCAGATCCAGGATTTGAATTCAGCTGCATTTGGTGCCAAGCCCATGCTTTATGTTAACACTGCTATATGGCCCCTCACTCTTTTTTAGTTGTAAGTACCTTAAAATCCAAGTTAAACTAACTTAAACAAGGGTTGTTTCCTAGTTAAAAAAATGAAAACTACAGAGGCAGTGTATTAGACATTAATACTAGTCCAATATCCAATTTCCTCCTGCTTCTAGCTGTGTCAGAAACCTAGAGTGAGCACAGATCATGCTTTACCTGAAACTCCCATTGTAACAGAGTCCAAAGTCTTTCATAATTTCACTGGTTTCAATGGACCTTTTACAAATTATCTTTCTCTAATCAATCATTTGTCTTTTCTGTTTCAACTAGGCAGGCTATGTGATGGTCTACAAACACACACCGTTTCCAACTTCCCCTACTTAAAAAGGATCCTGACATTGTTCTGTCCAAACTTAATTCTATTCTAGTATCTGCTTCAAGACCAACTTCTTCATCAAAGCCTTAGGTGCTTATCCTTTGTCCATTTTCATGAATTCTTAGAGATTTAATGAGTTATATGTTATTTACGTATCAAAAGTCAAATCAGAGCTTAGCCCATGTTAAAGAAGATTAGTGAAGAATGAGTGTAGTGACCGTCCTGTCTCACCTAACGCTTCTAGGAGTATATCAGGGATAATGATGATGGTAGCAAACATTTAATGAGCACTATCTGCCAGCCACTGTTTAGATTCTTTACGTGTATGAACACATTTAATCCACATGAAAACCTTATGAGATATGTACTTGTGTCTTCAGTATTCCGCTAATGAAGAAATTGAGGCAATACAAGGGTGGACTACTTGCAAAAGCCATGGAGTTAGTAAGTGCCAGAGCCAAGATTTGAATCCATACTTAACCCACACTACATTTACCAGAGGATACGGTTCTTTAAAACGATTACAGTCTAATGGTTGCTTACCCAACAGGTAAAAATCAGGATGGAAAAAAACTTACAATAACGCTAAAGCCATATGAGAATAGAGTGGGACAAGACATGATGAAGAGAAATTTTAGGGTGGCTATGTTTACTGTCTTCAACTATTATGCAGGCTGTCACGTAAGAGAGGGATTAACTTATCTTGAATAGCCCCAAGGATTAGAATTAGAAGCATCTGGCACGTATTTTCACCTCAATATAAAAAGTTATTTCTACCTGTCAGAGCTGTCCAAAAATAATTTCAAAAATGCTTTTGTGAGAACAAATTTTCCATATCTGGAAATTTCCCCACATTGTGTTTGTTGACATATTCTGGCAAGAGTTTTGTTGATGGAATTCAAAAATCAGGAACTAGTTAAAACACACATGTTAAAGGGCCTAAACATTACATGACTTGACAGAAGATTGTTCCTTCTTGCTGCTGGGACTGGGAGGTATTGTAATACCACGGGTGTAGCAGGGATGGAAAGCAAAAATTAAATGAAGTAGGAAAATTAAAAATAAAAAGGGAAATGAGGGTAGGTGGGCAATGCCTAGGAAATGAGGGAAAAGAATCAACCAGGTCATCTAGATCTGTGCCCTGTGGGGCTCTGCTGAGCAGAGTAGCCAAGACAGAGTTGAGCCACCAGACAGCCCTTTCCTGACCTTTCAGATGTTCACATGTTTAATGGTGGCTTAGAGTTGGCTTAACTTGTTGTTATTTTTCCCTCTGAGACAGCTTTTTCCTCTTTAGTTAGAAAGGCAGAGCTCTGACTCTGTTGTGGAGAAAAAGCTATTAAAGGGAGACTGTGGTATATAAAATGGAGACACTTTTTTGATCATATTTCAAAGGATTTGAAGGGAAAGACAAGAAAATCAATAAATGCATGGATTCCTTTACACTTTAAAAAGACAATTCTTTCCTTTCTAAAGGCTGTTTCTGGGTGTTTCTGCTGTGAAATCAGCCCATAAAACCCAGATTTAATGGAAATTTACTCAGTAAAAGGATAAAATAGTAAACAGAATAGTGAAGAGTTCAGCTGTTTCTCTCCCTTTCTACCTTTGACAAGTGATAATACCTGCAATGGAAACCATGTAATTTTCTATCTGATTACTCTTTTATTTATTATTTATTTCATTAGAGGAAGGTTGGCATTCAATTTCATTTGTGAAGTGTAGAATCAAGTCCTTTTTATTTATCATAATACCACAGAATGTTTTGCAGTTTTTTGTCTATGACACAGGAATTTCTTTCTCATTGATACCTTGGCTAACAAAACCCATAAAGCAAATGTTGTTATATGAAATACTTTAGCAAAGAGAACATTGAGCTAACAATAAAATTCCTGGCAATTTGTAAGGGCAGATGACCATTCTGGATGCTTGATGGGTTATTCTAAAAAGCAATGCATCTTGAAAACAAAAAATATTCTTTGCTTGAGGGGATTTTCTCCAAACCAAATCCCTTCTAAATTCTACTCTCTTTAGTAAGTATGAAAAGGAGGCAGAGTCTCCTTTATTACAGTAGGAATTTTATCCTGATTCATCTATATCTTTTGATTCTTGCTGGGAATACTAGACCCTATTATTTTCTCTCCCTCCTCCTTTCTCTCTTTGAGATTCATATCCAGTTTTAATTAAACTTTTTAAAATTTTGAGATATTGTAGATTCACATGTATTACTTATAAGGCATAATACAGTGAGATCTTATGTACCCTTTACTCTGTTTGCTCCAATAGCAGCACTTTTCTAAGCTATAATACAATAACCAGGATATTAACATTGAGAGAGTGTAGAAGCAAAACGTTTTCCCCACCATAACAATCCCTCATATTGTTATTTTTTAGCCACACTTTTTCTCCTCCTGCCCCTACCCATTCCTTAACCCCTGGCAACCAATAATCAGTTTTCTAGTCCCATAATTTTGTTTCAAAAATGTCGTATAAATGGAATCATACAGTGTCTTAGTCTGCTTATTCTGCCATAACAAAATATAGTAGATTTGATGGCTTAAACAACAGCAATTTATTTTCTCACAGTTCTGGAGGCTGGAAAGTCCAAGATGAAGGTGTTGGCCGATTCAGTTGCTAATGAGAGCTCTCTTCTTGGAGAAGAGTGCCTTCTAATTGTGTTCTCACATTATGGAGAGAGAGTGTCAGCAAGCTCTCTAGTATCTCTTCTTATAGGGCACTATTCCCATCATGAAGTCTTCACCCTCATGACCCCATCTAACCCTGTAAATACCATCACATTGCGGGGTTAGGGCTTCAACATAGGAATTTTGGAGGGACACAGAACATTCAGTCTGTAATATATAATATTGAACCTTTGGGGATTAATTTTTTTCACTCATCATCATTTTCTGATTTATCCAAGTTTTTGTGTGTATCAATACTTCTTTTTTTTTTTATTGCTGAGTAGTATTCTCTGCTATGGATTTACTGTGGTTTGTTTAATCATTTACCTGTTGAAGGACATTGGGCTGTTTCCAGTTATTAGCTATTACAAATAAACTGCTATAAACATTTGTGTACTGTTTTTTTATGGGTGTGAGTGTAACTGTCCTTTCCTCTGGGATAAATGCCCAGAAGTACAACTGCAGGGTCATATGGTAATTGCATGCTTAGTTTTTAAAGAGACTGTCAAACTGTTTACCAGAGGGCTCTACCTTTTTACATTCACACCTGTGATTTTCCCATTTCTAATTGGGTTTTTTTTAATTGTTGAGTTTTGGGAGTTATATATTCTATAGCCTCGTCCTTTGTTGGATATGTGATTTGCAAACATGTATTTTGTCCTGTCTGTAGCTTGTATTTTCATCCTTTAACAGGGCCTCTAGCAAAGCAAGTTGATACTGTTATCGATGTCCAATTTATCAAAATTTCATTTTGCTTTCAGTGTCAGGTTTAAGAACTCTTTGCCTAGCTCTAAATCCCAAAGATTTTTCTGTTTTTTTCTTAAAGTTTTATAGTTTTAATTTTACATTTAGGTTTGTGATTCATTTTGAGTTATGTTTGTATAAAATGTGATTCTGAGGTTAAGTTTAATTTGTTTTGCCTTTGGATATCCAATTGCTTCATCACTATTGAAAAGTTTTTTGGTTTTAAATTATTTATTTATTTATTTATTTATGGCTGGCTGTGTTGGGTCTTCGTTTCTGTGCGAGGGCTTTCTCTAGTTGCGGCAAGTGGGGGCCACTCTTCATCGTGGTGCGCGGGCCTCTCACTATCGCGGCCTCTCTTGTTGCGGAGCACAGGCTCCAGACGCGCAGGCTCAGTAGTCGTGGCTCACGGGCCTAGTTGCTCTGTGGCATGTGGGATCTTCCCAGACCAGGGCTCGAACCCGTGTCCCCTGCATTGGCAGGCAGATTCCCAACCACTGCGCCACCAGGGAAGCCCCTGTTGAAAAGTTTTGATTGATTTGTGCAGCCTTTTTTTAAAAAAAAAATGACAGAGAATTTCAAATGAAGCACAGAGTTTAGCTCCCCTTTCCAAACTAAAGTGTTTTTTGTTTTTCTGGAGGGTGGGCACTTTGGTCAGACTTCTCCCACACTCTACATGCCATCATATGACTTTGTACCCAGACAAAAACAACACAGGATTGGTGACCATTCTTTTATTTTTTCAATCAGTTACCTAAATTCTCACTTATCTTATTAACAGGAATATCAGCAACTCTACCCTTTAAACTTGCTTATGTATTTTATATTTTATATCTTTTATTGTCAAAAAATAATTTACATAGTTCAAATGGGGTCTTTTGGATTCTTTGAAGTCAATTGGCATGTGATTGGTCTATTATTATTATTTTATCTTACTGCCAAACAAAATTATGTTTGGAGATTGGTCTGACAGATGAAGCCTGTGCCCGGCAGTAATGGGTAATGAGTCCTTGCAGCTTCAGATCCTTGCAGAGTCTGTAGTGGTCTTTTAACCAAGGAGTTGGTAAGTTATCTTTTAAATTCTGAAAACACAAAAGTCTTTGGAACTTCTTTTCTAGGTATTGAGCTACTAACTCTCAATCCATTCTTCCAAGAAAGGCTTCTCATAGATACCAAGATGATTTGTTCTTATTCAGTAAGGTGCAGTTCACGGCGTTCCTCAAATTAAAACAGATCTTTGTCATGTACTTCAAATGAAAGATGCTTTAATCGCTGAGAAGGGGATGAAGTAGATATGGTTCCCATACTTATGTGACCTTAAAATCAGTATCTCTTGGGGATAGTATATTTTTAATATCCATATAATGTTTTGTTTTTCTAAAGCTTAAATTAAAGAAGAAGGGGGAAGAAACCCTGCTTTTGAAAGCAAAGGAATGTGGAATTAGGAAGGTAAAACGACTCTCTCAAGGTCATATCAAAAGTTCTGGTCCAGGTCTTTCTACAATTTATCTTTAAATGTCTCACAGACAGGCACCTGCAAAATGCTAACTACATTCCAGAAATGCATAAATGTATCTTCTCTTAGATTTTATGTTCAAAAACGTTTTATTTGCAGAATAGTGAAAGAAAAAAGGAAATTGTATTTCACAAGTGTGAAATTGTGTACTTGTATTTCACAAATATACAATATATACAGTCTCAGGTCCCTGAAGTTTATCTTTATTTGTAAGATCACTTGCTTGCTTTGTGAGTTATCTATGCCTCTTCTTCTCAATAACTGGAATGAATGTCTCTGTAGAAACCCAATAATCTTGAGACTGAAAGGAGTAACATATTGTCCTAAGGATAGGCAAGTTATAAGAAGTAAAATGCTACATTTTTCACGGCAGGCAACTGAGGTGGCGCTTGGTGGGAAAAAAATGCCTTTTGCTCCTTAGAATGGCAAGTTAATGTCATAATAGTATTACCAACTTTGTGAGTTGCTCCTTTTTCAAAGTCACATCTTCAAAAAAAATGTCAAGAAAGGGTAAAGCAAAACTATTTTGCGGGCAAAAATATATTAATTTTCTAGTCTGAATTTCTGGCTGTTATCTGTATAATTACTGGTTTGACTTCACATCAGTATACAGGAAATTCTTTAAAATAGTTTTCTTTATGTTAAATTGTGACAGCTGGTTTGATTTTGACAGACATCCAGTGAAGTGTTTCCGATGCAGTATGACAGTGCCAGCCATGACGTTAATTGCATCTTTTGTGGGAAAATGCCACATGTAACATTTCAAACAGAATCCAAACACCAGGATAACTCTTCATTTATTTCACTCTGCAATAGAACTCTGAAATATTGGCCTTCATTTTGTCTTCCTCAGTTTCATAATTGACTGTATTTCAGCTATATGCACTGATCACATTAGCCAGCACTATCAGTTAACTAGGCTGTCTAATCAAGTATATCTGTTTTCAACAACATATGTTATCCAGTCCATTTAAGGAGAATATGTTAAGAGTTGTAAGCTGTATTTTATTTTAAGGATAAAATTAATTTGAGAAGCAAACAAGTCAGTATTATTTTCCCCAGAAAGCCATAAAACATGAAACATCACTTTGAGTTAGAGGCATTGATATGAATGTGTACAAAAAATGTAAATTAACCTCTTCAACTGGAATTAGAGATTCTTGGGTTCTCTCTTGCTTCCTTTTTTTTTTTTTTGATAGGAACATCTTTCTTACCATGAATTTAGTGTTATGGTTAAATTACTGTATTGTATACATGCATGTATTCATTCATATATTGATTTAATTCATACTTTAAAAATTTATTCAGTTCCAGGCACAGTGGTGAGCAAAACAATAACTGGTTATTGTTGTCTTCATAAGGGTCACGTTATATCAAGTATTGCTTTAAAATAATGCATAATTAGTATTATCAAGTGACCCAAGTTTTCTTGTACCTACAGTCAGCTTTACCATTTAGGATATAATAACTTTACCTAGAATCAGAAGGTCCAAATTTTACCCTAGAAGCACTGAAATAATTTTTATCATAATTCCATTTCTTACAGCTTCGAGTTGTACTCCTCACCCACGTGTTGCTTGAGAGCTTTTTAAAAAATCCATATTGATTTACAGGACGCCCAATGCCAACCTCAGGAAATTAAAACATTCCTGTTTATTTTCTGAGTTGTTATTGTCATGGCAGTGCAGAGAAAATAAATAATGCACATGGCAATAATTTAGTCTGACCATAGGAAACACTTTCCCTGAACCAACCATGGTCTTTCGGGTTCAGTAGTGATGATCAGTTGCTATTCCATAATAGCTATTTCCACATTGATAATGTCAGTGTATTTAACAGATTTGTGTTCATGCTGTTGCAGTTTAAAAAAATTTGCTACCAGCAACTGGTGCTATCTCATGTCTTTGAGAACATTAGCCAAAATATAAAAGTTCAATATCCATTAATGATGAGGACACTGGAGAGACATTTAGAAATAGTTAAGAGTATATTGATTATCAGATGTTATTAAGATATTAAGATAGGGACTAAATGTCCTCAGTTTGCTATTTAGAATCGTGGGGCATTAATTAGCACTAAATCACATGATGCATTATTCACTTGATTACAGAAGATATTATCATAGGCTGTTTAGAGAGACCTGGTATATGCTTTCAGCCTTGACCCATTACTTACATATAATTGATCTTCAAGGTTCTATCACCATCTCTCTTTTTATCTTTATACTTGCCTTGAGTGAATTTGTGTATTCTTATGACTTTTAACTATCTTAATGGCTGTCAAATCTAGACTTCTTTACTAAAGATAATTTTAAACAGTTTGTTCTATGTCTTCATGTCCTTTATTTTTTTTTTACAACATCTTCAAACTTTGAGTTGCTCCCCCAAATTCTGTTCAACATCTTATGTTTCTTAAATTGTTGTCCCTTTCAGATTGCTAGCATAAGATATTGGTAATGGCTTCATTTGTCCTCTCATCCTAACCTCCATGTCTAAGTTACCAAAATAGGCAAATTTTTCTATTTTCTCTCATGTAGGTGTTGTATTTTTCACTCCTACTGCCATTTCTCTACTGCAGGCCATATTGTTTCCACACACATTTGCCTATTTACAATAGCTTTCCAACATATACTTTCTCAGAATTCTCTTTAGAAAATGTATAGAATTGGTCCTATTCCTCTACTGTTAGCAATTATCTCATTACTCCAGACATGTTAGCCTGACATGCAAGGCTTCTACTCATGCCCACTTCCAAACCATTCTCCACATATACCAGAGGGACATATTCAAAATGTAAATCAGAGCATGTTCCAACACTGCTTATAAAAACAATGCTGTAAGCTTCCTATTGCTTCTAAAATACAATCTAACCTCCATTCCCCAGCTGAAGGGCTGTGCAGGATCTGGCCCTGACTACCTACCTACCTTCCCACACCCTATTTGTGCCACTCTATCCTTTGCTTGGTATGTTCTGGAAACACTGTCTTCGATAATCAAAAGTACATAGTTAATAAGGTATTTTTTAAGTACTAACTGGGATAGCAGAGAAAATAATGTGTCTTGCCAACTTAAAGGGAAAGAATTATATGGAGAATAATTGCTGTAATTCAGTTCCCATTACCACTAATAAAGAAAACCAAAGCAGTCATATTCACTAGAAATCTTCATTGGTATGCTTTTATTTTATCATAAAAGTCTGAAAATGGTTGAGTTGTGATTCTTGACATAATTCATGAGTTTGTATGGGTATACAGATAAAAATGTGTAACTTCACTCATAGGAAAACAGTCAAGGTGCAAATATAATTACACACAGATTGTCCCTATACTTAAAGTGAGTTGTGTTTCTGGAAAAAATACAGATGTTTCACAATTTTAGCGGATTTTAAAGTAGTCACTTTAACTTTTCCACAATCTTAGTTGACTTTAAAATAGTTACCTACTAAAGTGATTTTTAGTATTTTTTTCTTGGTTTTACTTTTGGTCTGGTTACCATCATCAGGATACCTCTTATTACATTATATTCATAGACACAATTCCTTGTTTTGTAATTTAATATTTACTGAATACTTTTTCATGTGTGAATAACGGCATTGTGTGCAAGGCAGGGAGTTAAACAAGGAAGGTTCAGTTGCTGCAGTCTGGTTAGGAGATGCTAAGAACACTAATAACTGTGTTACCTGTGTATATTCCTATCGCTTCCTTAACATAATTCCTTTATTTCCTTCTCTTGCCAAGATGAGAAGACTCTTGTGAGGTCTTCTAATGAGCTAACATAGAATTGAAAAATAATAGGTTCTGGAGATACACTAAGTAGGGGGCTTTGAAGAAAATCTTTATGCAGGAAGTAGTTTGACCCTTAAGAAGTTTTTGTTGCATCATTTCTTTGTGTGTTGGTTTTATTAGCTGTCAGCTGTTATAAGAACTCTGTGTCTTAAAAAGATCTAGTGAGAATTTATCATTTTTATGTGGGACAAAAACTGAAACTGAAGGCCTGGCTGTTTATGTCCTGATGTATTAACGAAGATCATACACAACAATATCCATATGTACACAGATCTGTGAGTTGTCATATCATGATATAATATTTTTTTAACATCTTTATTGGAGTATAATTGCTTTACAATGGTGTGTTAGTTTCTGCCTTATGACAAGGTGAATCAGTTATACATATACATATGTCCCCATATCTCTTCCCTCTTGCATCTCCCTCGCTCCCACCCTCCCTGTCCCACCCCCCTAGGTGGTCACAAAGCACCGAGCTGATCTCCCTGTGCTATGCGGCTGCTTCCCACTAGCTCTCTATTTTACATTTGGTAGTGTGTATATGCCCATGCCGCTCTCTCACTTTGTCCCAGCTTACCCTTCCCCCTCCCCATATCCTCAAGTCCATTCTCTAGTACGTCTGCATCTTTATTTCCCTCTTGCCCCTAGGTTCTTCATGACCATTTTTTTTTTTTTTTAGATTCCATATATATGTGTTACCATATGGTATTTGATTTTCTCTTTCTGACTTACTTCACTCTGTATGACAGACTCTAGGTCCATCCACCTCACTACAAATAACTCAATTTTGTTTCTTTTTATGGCTGAGTAATATTCCATTGTATATATGTGCCATATCTTCTTTATCCATTCATCTGTTGATGGACACTTAGGTTGCTTCCATGTCCTGGCTATTGTAAATAGAGCTGCAATGAACATTGTGGTACATGACTCTTTTTGAATTATGATTTTCTCAGGGTATATGCCCAGTAGTGGGATTGCTGGGTTGTATGGTAGTTCTATTTTTAGTTTTTTAAGGAACCTCCATACTGTTCTCCATAGTGGCTGTATCAATTTACATTCCCACCAACAGTGAAGAGGGTTCCCTTTCCTCCACACCCTCTCCAGCATTTGTAGTTTGTAGATTTTTTGCTGATGCCCATTCTGACCAGTGTAAGTTGATACCTCAGTGTAGTTTTCATTTGCATTTCCCTAATGATTAGTGATGTTGAGCATCCTTTCATGTGTTTGTTGGCAATCTGTATATCTTCTTTGGAAAAATGTCTATTTAGGTCTTCTGCCCATTTTTGGATTGGGTTGTTTGTTTTTTTGTTATTGAGCTGCATGAGCTGCTTGTAAATTTTGGAGATTAATCCTTTGACAGTTGCTTCATTTGCAAATATTTTCTCCCATTCTGATGGTTGTCTTTTGGTCTTGTTTATGGTTTCCTTTGCTGTGCAAAAGCTTTTAAGCTTCATTAGGTCCCATTTGTTCATTTTTGTTTTTATTTCCATTTCTCTAGGAGGTGGGTCAAAAAGGATCTTGCTGTGATTTATGTCATGGATTGTTCTGCCTATGTTTTCCTCTAAGAATTTAATAGTGTCTGGCCTTACATTTAGGTCTTTAATCCATTTTGAGTTTATTTTTGTGTATGGTGTTAGGGAGTGTTCTAATTTCATTCTTTTACATGTAGCTGTCCAGTTTTCCCAGCACCACTTATTGAAGAGGCTGTCTTTTCTCCACTGTATATTCTTGCCTCCTTTATCAAAGATAAGGTGACCACATGTGTGTGGGTTTATCTCTGGGCTTTCTATTCTGTTCCATTGATCTATATTTCTATTTTTGTGCCAGTATCATACTGTCTGGATTACTGTAGCTTTGTAGTATAGTCTGAAGTCAGGGAGCCTGATTCCTCCAGCTCCGTTTTTCTTTCTCAAGATTGCTTTGGCTATTCGGGGTCTTTTGTGTTTCCATACAACTTGTGAGATTTTTTGCTCTAGTTCTGTGAAAAATGCCATTGGTAGTTTTATAGGGATTGCATTGAATCTGTAGATTGCTTTGGGTAGTAGAGTCATTTTCACAATGTTGATTCTTCCAATCCAAGAACATGGTATATCTCTCCATCTATTTGTATCATCTTTAATTTCTTTCATCAGTGTCTTATACTCTTCTGCATACAGGCCTTTTGTCTCCTTAGGTAGGTTTATTCATAGATATTTTATTCCTTTTGCTGCAGTGGTAAATGGGAGTGTTTTCTTAATTTCACTTTCAGATTTTTCATCATTAGTGTATAGGAATGCAAGAGATTTCTGTGCATTAATTTTGTATCCTGCTACTTTACCACATTCACTGATTAGCTCTAGTAGTTTTCTGGTAGCATCTTTAGGATTCTCTATGTATAGTATCATGTCATCTGCAAACAGTGACAGCTTTACTTCTTCTTTTCCGATTTGGATTCCTTTTATTTCTTTTTCTTCTCTGATTGCTGTGGCCAAAACTTCCAAAACTGTGTTGAATAGTAGTGGTGAGAGTGGGCAACCTTGTCTTGTTCCTGATCTTAGTGGAAGTGGTATCAGTTTTTCACCATTGAGGAGGATGTTTGCTGTGGGTTTGTCACATATGGCCTTTATTATGTTGAGGAAAGTTCCCTCTATGCCTACTTTCTGAAGGGTTTTTATCATAAATGGGTGTTGAGTTTTGTCGAAAGCTTTCTCTGCATCTATTGAGATGATCATATGGTTTTTCTCCTTCAATTTGTTAATATGGTGTATCACATTGATTGATTTGCGTATATTGAGGAATCCTTGCATTCCTGGGATAAACCCCACTTGATCATGTTGTATGATCCTTTTAATGTGCTGTTGGATTCTGTTTGCCAGTATTTGTTGAGGATTTTTGCATCTATGCTCATCAGTGGTATTGACCTGTAGTTTTCTTTGTGACATCTTTTTCTGGTTTTGGTATCAGGGTGATGGTGGCCTCGTAGATTGAGTTTGGGAGTGTTCCTCCCTCTGCAATCTTTTGGAAGAGTTTGAGAAGGATAGGTGTTAGCTCTTCTCTAAATGTTTGATGGAATTCACCTGTGAAGCCATCTGGTCCTGGGCTTTTGTTTGTTGGAAGATTTTTAATCACAGTTTCAATTTCAGTGCTTGTGATTGGTCTGTTCATATTTTCTATTTCTTCCTGGTTCAGTTTCAGAAGGTTGTGCATTTCTAAGAGTTTGTCCATTTCTTCCAAGTTGTCCATTTTATTGGCATATAGTTGCTTATAGTAATCTCTCATGATCCTTTGTATTTCTGCAGTGTCAGTTGTTACTTCTCCTTTTTCATTTCTAATTCTATTGATTTGAGTCTTCTCCCTTTTTTATGATATAATATTTTTAAAATGTATTTAAAAATTAACTGAAAATCTTTTTTACATCAGTAATCAAACTAGATTTTGTAAGCTGTTGTCAGATGACAGTTTGTGTTAATTGTGGAAAAATTGGCAATTTGTACCAAAATTAAATTAGACATTTGCCAATGGGGAATTGTATTTGATTTGAAATGTTTTAAAATCTAAATTCATATTTTTGAATAGTTTTCTTCAAGAGAATATATGATTATTCCTCTAATTTTTATAAGAGCAAATTCTCTTTCAAAATTCTCTTCACCTGTTCATTCATTTTTATAATTAGAGTACTGAGAATTCTACAGAAAGCTGCCTGTTTTTATACTCATGTGAGCTGTGTTTGTGGATGGTTTAGGAACAGAGAATTAAATCTGCATGAAATCATCACATTTCCTTAGATGTCACCGTGAAATTGGTACTTTCCCCTGAAAATTTCCATGAAATTACAAAAATTATTGCGTCTTTGTGTCTGGATGTCTTGCTTTGAAAAATAAAGGAGGCTGAGTCAATCTTTCTTGTATCTCAGTTCCTGGTATAGCTAATTATTCAAGAAGCTAATATCATAAATTAAGCAGTAGGAGGAAAAAAGTGTACAGTTTATATAGGAAAATTTTAGAAGAAGTTGAGTCTTACTAAATGTCTAATTTCACTAACCAAAGAGCCCTAACTTCTGTTTCCAGTGAATGACAGACTATGGCATAACACAAATTGTCCTTTTTTGCCAGTTTCATAATTAATTGTAATAACTGTAGGCAAATAATGTAATAATATGTATTATCATTATGACTGGTTAAATTGATGAATTAACTATAATGAAAGCTATTCTCTTTTATTGTTTATGAAAATGGCCTTTCAAGCATGATTTAAAGTATATATTTAGGTTACATGTGTGCCCCCACCCACCTCCTTCTAATGTTGGTATGGGCGATCTTTAAGTATAATTATTTCCTCTGTGTTTTGAGATTATACATCCCTACACTTTTAATATCATGTTTGGACACGTGACTTGCATTGCCCCTCTTCACAAGACGATTATGGCTTCCTGCTTCACTGACACCACTCTTGATATATGATTTGCCTGGGCCATAAATGTGAGGAAAGGGGTTTTGTGCCAACATCTAAGTATGTACCTTAGAGCCACTGTATGGTTCTGCCATAGTGTCTTTTCCTTCTGTCATAAGACACAATTCTGTAGCTAGGGGCTGCTCCTTTAGTCCAGACTGCCTGAGTCCCAAAATGAGGAGGAAAGAAGCTACATTGCAGCCAACCCACAATGATTATGTGACATGAAGTGAGAATCCTTTACCCTTGTAAGGTAAACTCATTGAGAATGTGGATTTGCTACTGCAGCAGAACTTACCTGAAGTTGACTAATACAGTGAGCAAGTCAAATTTAAAAGTATTTCAACTTGCTGAAGTAGACGAAGACCATTCGCTGATATTTATTTTCTTATTTTTTGAATAAAAATAAAAGACAGAAATGTTATCATGCTCTTCACCCACTTATTTCTTATTATTTGACAATAACTCTTGCCACACAATATCAAAATGAAATGTAACTGATCAAATGTGACATAGAATCAATGGTAAAAATCTCTGTTAACATTTTTATTTAAAATATTTACAGAAACCCTAGTTTATGATTCTGAAGTAAGCATGCCCATAATTAACTCCTTAATGGTATACCTTTTTATTTTTGGTATATCCTCTTTTTGTAGAGTGTTTTCTCATAGAGGAAAAGAAAATAGATCTAATACCAGCTATTCTATCTTAAAAATAACTAGCTCCTCAGTTTTTGATTTATTTAATTTAATTATCACATAGATAATTCAACAAACAGTTATTTGCTGCCTGCTACTACAATAGCATGTTGATATTTATTGAGTGTTAACTTTATGCCAGGAACTTCTCTAGCACTTTTATTGACTCAATTTAGTCCTAAGGTGGATACTATTATTATGTCCATTTTACAGTTAAGTAACATTTTACAGTAAGTTATGGGAAGATTTGGTAAGTTGTTTGTAGCACACAGTAGAATGAAGATTTGAGCCCAGCCTGGCCCTAGAGTCCCCACTGTCCTTAAACACTAGCTAAGCTGCTTTTCACACTGGTGCACTATTTTTTTTTGTGTCAGACATTATTTTAGGTTTCGAGAATATAGCAATAAACAAGATGGTTAAGAGTCTAAATGTAATGGAGCTACAACATGTAAGAAAATAACTATTATCATTTCAATTTATGATTGAATATGCTTTAAAGAATAAAGGGGGGAGGATGAAAGAGTTGACTGAGAAGGAGCAATATGTGTGAAAAGGGGAGAACCAGGGAAGTGTGATACCTGGAAACCAATGGAAAAAAGTGTTTCAAAAAGAATGAAGTGTAACAGTGTCATTTGATGATGAGTATTGAGTAACAAGTATTGAATAAAATTTGGGTTTGGCAACATGGGAATCTTTGGAGTTGAAAAGGGTGGTTTTAGTGGATTTGTGGGCATAAAATCCTGATACTGAGAGATTAAGAGAGAGATTAAGGAAAGAATGGGAACTTCTGTTTCTGCAGTTTGGAGAACTTGATAACCTGAATAAGCATTTCCCTGAAAACAGCAGTCGCAGTAACATAAACAACAAATGCTAATAAACAAACAGACAAATTTGGAAGAAAATTTAATAAATTTCTTAGAAAATGAAGAATCCTCAAAAGGCAAAGACAGCATGAATGTTGGAATCCATAAAGGTAAGGGTGCAGTCAAGCCAGTTTTGAACCTGTAGATTCCTCCTTAACTCTGGTGATAAAGGGAGCTTATTTTGATAACCATGAGGTAGGGAGAGGTCAGAAGACTAATCCTAGAACCTGCCCAAGTAGAAAACCTAATTGAAGACACTGGAATAAAGCTGAAACCCCAGATGGGTACAAACTCAATATAAGAGAGAACTAAAAATAACCTTACCCCCCAAATGGAAAATAAACAAAACGTGTCTATTTAAACTTGGTGCTAGACGGGGAGGGTGTGGGAGGGACATCACTTTGAATATTTGAAAGCAATTTCTGGAACTCACTTGAGATTTGTTCATATCTGGTGAAAACAAAAACAAAACAAAAAACAACTGTAATCTAAAATATTTTTTAAAATGGCCCTGAATTTGTTGTGCTCTCAGAAGCCTGGCAAGCAAAAGCGTATCATCTCTGGAGGAATGCATTTTCAATACACAACTTAAAATATTAACATAAAGTACAAGAAAATGAAGCCAGAGATAAGAATCACAAAGTATGGGAGGAACCTAGCCTCTATGACTAGAGCTGCCAAAAACAATTGATAACTGAAATAAATCTATAAAGCATTCAAATATTGCAATATGATAAATTCAATATTTTAAAGAGAAAAATATGTCAGAAATGGAAAATACAAAAATTAAAAATGGTATGGATGGATTAAACAGCAAAATGACATAGGTAAAGAAAGAATTAGTAAGCTTGCGAAATTGAGAGGGAGGAATTGCAAAACAGCACAGAAAGATAAAGAGATGGAAAATATGAAGGAGAGGTTAGAAGGCACTGAAATTAGAATGAGCATGTCTAATACATATCTAATCAACAAAGAATAGGTAAAACATACGAGAGACAATATTCAAAGTAAAAATTGATGACCAAGACAACAAAACACAGATTCAGGAGACCCACTAGATTTAAATATTTCACAAAAGATAAATAAAAGGATACTCCGATCCAAACATACAGTAGAACACCAAGTATAAAATTAAGTTCTTAGAAGTCAGAGAGGAATTAAAAGAAAAAAACACCCAGTTTATTTTTAAGTAAACTGGCAACCCAACTCACAGCAGAAGACCGTGAAATCATATTTTGTGTGTGCTGATAAAAAAAATAACTTGTAACCTAAAGTTATATAACAAGCAAAGTTATATTTTGAGAATTAGGGCTTAAAATCAAGACAATTTCAGACAAACAGAAGTAGAAACATTTAACACTAATAGAACTTACACCAAAAATTCTTGCTGTAGAATATATTTCATGGAGAAGGAATTTGATTTAATTCGGAAAGGCTGAGAAGCAAGAATAAATGATACACACAGGAACTGGTTAATATGTATGTTATATATAAACTTTGCATGAAAAACAAAGTTTAACATTTACAGTGTTATATGCAAAAAAGATATAACTAAAATGCTGAACAACATTACCTTGTAAGTTAGGGAGGTGGTGAGAGAGAGTGATTTGTTTTCTTGTATTGCTTGAAAGGAGCATGTAGATACTGAAAAATATAACTTTTGTTAAATATAATGCCAAAATCACTGAAAGAATAGAAATCGAATGTATCCAAAATGAAATGAAAAATAATAAATACATCAAAATAAACAGAGGAGGAAGAAGGGAACAAGAAAAAGAGTAGAGAAAATGCGAGGAATAAATCTAAGCGTATCAATAATCACAAAAAATTGCAATTAAAAGACAATATTCCAGATAGGATTTAAAAATTCAGTTGTATTCTATCTTAAAGAGACTAACAAAAATATAAGGATAATTTTCCAGTTTTCAGTTCAGCACATAAGGAGCTTAGAAATTGTCACTCTGTCATAACGAGTAAAAAGCTGAACAAACTGAAAAATCAACAACTCTCAGATCATTCCAAGAAGTGAGGTCACAGGGAAAAACACTGCCACCAAATTGGAGCAACAGACAGGGAAACACGAAGAATCACAACTTGCTGGAGCCTAAATTCTCAAGCAGAAATCTCCACAGTAAGCAGTACTGGGATAGGAAAATCTGAACTGTAATTGACAAGTTGTTGGGACTCAAGGTGGAAAACTCAGAGAGGTAAAAACCACAGGGGGACCCAGCCATGGGGGTGGGAGGTGGTGGGGATTGACTAGATATGCTCTGTGAGTTTTACCTCCAGGAGCTATACTAAGTTCTCATGGTGAATACTGGGGGGAAGAAACCCTCATGCTTCCAGCAAGAGGGGACAGGATCCATTTTGAAATATGCCAGAGCATCCTGTCCTTCTTAACAAAGCCTTCCCTTAGAAGAAGCTATTTAAGAGCCTAGACTACTGAAGTATTATCAGAGTCAAACTGATCTAGTGAAAGGGAAATGCTCAACACCTGCTCACTATATCCTTCCACGTGGAGGAAGGGAAATAAGGAAGTTCAGCCCACTGTAACTTGCCATGTCGGGGAGGCCCACTATAGGCATAGTGTCCCACAAAATGACAAGGAAAACCTGAGAAGCAGTTGTGAAGTTCACAGTTCAGAAGCATAGGTTCACTAAAAGACTAAGATTTAATTATAGCACTATAGAATGCTTCCCCTCATCCCACACTTACCACCATGTTAACTAAAGTCTTATCTACCTCAGTTCCTTTTACCCAGTACATCATGTTTGACTATAAAGAAAAAATTACAAGGCATACCACAGGTCAAAACCACAGTTTGAAGAGACAAAACATTAGAAGCAGACTCAGATAAGACAGGGATGTTAGAATTATCAGAATGTGAATTTAAACAACTATGATTATTATGCTAGGGCCTCTAATGGATAAAAGAGACAGCATGCAAGAACAGATGGGTACTGTAAGCAGAGAGTTGGAAATTCTAAGAAAGAAATAATTCCGGAGATTAAAAACACTGTAACAGAAATGAAGGATGCCTCCGATGGGCAAAAATATAAGGATAATTTTTCAGCTGAGGAAAGAATTTGTGAATTTGAGGATGTGTCAACAGAAACTTCTAATACTGAAAGGCAAAAAGAAAAAAATACTAAAAACATATAAACAGATTACACAAGCACTGTGGGACAACTACAAAAGGTGTAACATAGGTATAATAGGAATGCCAGAAGGGGAAGAAAGAAAGGAAAAGAAGATATATTTGAAACAATAATGATTGAGAATTTCCCCAAATTAATGTCAAACACCAAACCATAGATCCAGGATAAGCGATAAGATAAATGCAGGATAAATGCAAAAAAGATTTATACCTAGGCATATCAAATTCAAGCTACAGAAAATCAAAGGTGAATTAAAAAATCTTGAAAGAAGCCAGAGGAGACAAAAAGTTATCTGTAGAGGAGCAAAGATAACAATTGCATGTGACTTATTTTCAGAAACTACACAAGCAGGAAGAGAGTGGAGTGAAATATTTAAGGTGTTGAGAGATAAAAGAATTAAAAAATTCTTTACCCTGTGAAATTATTCTTCAAAAGAGAAGCGATATTGTACATCAACTGCATCTCACTAAAAAAAGTGAAGGAGAAATAAAGACTTCTACAGACAAAATGTGAGGGAATTTGTTGCTAGTAGGCCTGTCTTTTCGGTGCTTTGTGACCACCTAGAGGGGTGGAATAGGGAGAGTGGGAGGGAGGGAGAGACAAGAGGGAAGAGATATGGGGATATATGTATATGTATAGCTGATTCACTTTGTTATAAAGCAGGAACTAACACACAATTGTAAAGCAATTATACTCCAATAAAGATGTTAAAAAAAAAAAAAAGAAACATTAAATAGTTCTTAAGAGAGGAGGAAAATGATATAGGTCAGAAACTTGGATTTATATAAAGAAAGGAAGAACATTGAAGAAATAAGTATAATTTTTTATTTTCTTAAATGATCTAACAGGTAACAGTTTGTTCAAAATAATAGCAACACTGTATTCAATTATCTATACTTATGAATAGTAATAGTAAGCCTATTTAAGGTTATGTATATATGAAATGAATGACAGCAATGATATAAGAGGTAGGAGAGGGGAATTAGAATTATTATAAGGGACATGCACTACCATGAGGTGGTATAGAGTTATTTGAAAGAGGAGTTGAATTAATTGTAAATGCATATTATAAATTCTAGGGTAACCAATAAAACAGGTGGAAAAAAAGAATGATAACTGATGTGCTAAACAAGGAATGAAAATGGAATTATTTGAAATGCTCAATTAAAACCACAAAAGGCAGAAAGATAGCAGCAGACAAAAAATAGGAATGAAGGACAAGGGCAACAAATAAAGGCAGTAACAGATATGGTAGATATTAATCCAACTAGTATCGATAACCACTTTAAATGTCAATGGTCTAACTACACTAATTAAAATACAATGGATGTTGGAGTAGATCAAAACCCCCTGGCGGTCCAGTGTTTAAGACGCCACGCTTCTGTTGCAGGATACACGGGTTCGATCCCTGGTTGGGGAGCTAAGATCCCACATAACGTGTGGCCTGGTCAAAAAATAGGAAAAAAAAAAAAAAAAAGACCTAATTATATGTTGTCCATAAGAAATCCAATTTAAACATAACTATACAAGTAGATTAAAATTAAAGGGGTAGAAAAATTTATGCCATGGTAACACCGAAAGTGTGAATAGCTGTATTAATTTCAGAAAAAGAAGATTCAGAGCAAGGAAAGTTATCAGGGTGAAATGGGGCCTTACATAATGATAAAGGGTTCAATTCTTCAAGAAGACATAACAGTCGTTAATATGTATGCTCCTAACAACAGAGGATCAAAACGTGTGAGGCAACAACATTGTAAATCAACTATACTTTAAAAAATATATATTTTATAAATGTAGCCACAGGGAAAAATATCAAATTAAAAAAAAGTGTGAGGCAAAATCTGATAGAATTACAAGGAGAAATAGATGAATTACTGTTACAATTGGAGATTCTAACATTTCTCTATCAGAAATGGACAGATTCAGCAGGCAGAAAATCAGTAAGGACATAGTTGAACTCAGTAGCAACATCAGTCAACTAGATATAATTGACATCTACTGACTACTTCAGCAACAGAAGAATACATGTTCTTCTGAAGCTCACATGACACATTCCCAAGATACATAACATTCTGGGTCATAAAACACACCTTAACAAATTTAAGAGAACAAAAATTTTACAGTGTCTGCTCTCAGAACACAGTAGAATTAAACTGGAAACTAATAACAGAGAGCTTTAAAAAATCCCAAAATTTGTGGAGATTAAACAACATACTTCTCAATAACACATGGGTCAAAGAAGAAATCTCAAGGGAAATTTTAAAATATTGAGACTGAATGAAAATAAAAACACAACTTATTAAATTTGTGGGATGTAGTAAAAGAACTGCTAAGAGGGAAATTTATAGCATTGAATGCATATATTAGAGAAGAAAAATCTAAAATTGAGAACTTAAATTTCCACCTTAGGAAACTAGACAAAGAATTAAAATTAAATCCAAAGTAAGCAGAAGAAAAATAATAAAAATTAGAGTAGAAATCAATGAAATTGAAAACAGGAAATCACTAGAGAAAATCAACAAAACCAAAAGGTAGTTCTTTGGAAAAATAATCAATAAAATTGAAAAGCCTATAGTCAGGCTAAGAAAAAAGAGAGAGAACACAAATTACTAATATCAGAAATGAAAGCAGGGACATTACTACACATACTATAGACATTAAAAGAATAATAACAGAATAATATGAACAACTTTGTGATTACAAATTTGATAATCTAGATGAAATGGACCAAATCCCTTGAAAGACACAATCTCTCAACTCACACAAGAAGAAATAGACAATTTGATGGACATTAGAGAAGTTGAACCAATATTAATAACTTTACAAAACATAAAGCACTAGGCCCAGATGGGTTCACTGGTGAAATCTGCCACACATTTAAGGAATAAATTATACCAGTTCTCTACAATCTCTTCCTGAAGATAGAAGCAGAGGAATACTTGCCAACTCATTCTGGTGCCCAGCATTACCCTGATAACCAAAACCAGAAAAAGACATTACAAGAAAAGAAAACTACGGGTCAAGGTATCTCATGAACGTAGCTGCAAAAAATTATCAACAAAATTTAGCAGTATTTATAAACAACTCTCTGACCATGAATTTGATAACCTAGATGAAATGGGCCAACTCCTTGAAAGGTAGAATTTGTCAAAACTCGCATAAGAGACAGGCAATTTGAGTAGACTTATATTTACCTAAATAAATATATTTTGATTTAAAATCACTAAGTTTCAAATGTTTCTTTACCATACTGTACATTGAAGGTTTATTTCAGCAAGCTGTGCATTCCTGTCTAACTACATTTGGTCTAAGGCATAATTGTGCAGGATCATGAAACTGGAGGTCTGATAGGATGAAATGATGAGTAGATAGAGAACAACTCTGGAGATCAGCTATCAGCTGTCTGAAGCATTAACTCATCAACAGATGGATTTTTATAAAGTGCCCAAGTGAAAATTCCCATCTTAGAAGTATAAAAGCTTCTATAAAAACAAAATCAAGGAAAGTTTGCAATTTTGCAGGCCTCCTCAACTGTGTAGTTTTGGTAACCTTTGTTATTTATGAGGGAGAAAACCAAAATCTCAACAACTGTGGCTGTACTCCTGGCCTTTTGTCCCTGGTATTGTGCTATATACAAAGAGAGCTGAAAGGGACCTGAATGTCAACTAGCCCAATTGTCTGTTAATAGGAAAGAAATGAGGGTCAGACTTCCCTAAATCCCCAAATTCTATTTGACTTGCCCATTCGTGTATGTTCTTAGTATTTTGTGTATGTCTTATCATAATAGTATATTAAAATTGCTTTTTACTCATCTGCTGTCCAATACAATGAAAACTCACTGAGGGCAGTAACTATGATGTTAGCACTGAATCTCCAGAATATACAGGGCATTTTCTCATCTAGAACTATGATGATAACAACATATCATATGCTGTAAATGATAAATATATGACATATCCTGATATGATACCCTTTCTTACAAGAGGAAATTAAGACTCAGGAAGGTGAATCAACTTGCCCAAGGTCAATACACACTTTATAAGTAGTAGATTCAGGATCCGAATGTAGCATTTTAATTACAGAGCCTGTACCCTTAACCATTACGTAAAACTATCGTAAACTCTTCATACATATTGTTGAAAGCACATTAAATAAATTTAATTGAGAGACTAGACATGTAAAACACAATTATAATTCAATGTGCTAAGTAATATAAAAATCAGTAAATACAGGGTATACTGTATATTTTAATACTATATATATACTGTATACATTTGAAGTAGTCAAAGAAGCTTCACAGAATAAGAACAGTTTGAACTAAAATTCATACTATTTTTAAGAAACATTTTTAGTTCAAATGAAATATAAGAAATTTTATTTTATCTTCCTCAGAGTCATCTCTTAGGTTCTTATTCTGCCTTACCAATTTATTTAGCTAAGTATTCATGAAATACAGTGTATATCATTCTTAATAAACATTTGACACTGGTTCTATTTGCATTTCTCTACATATCTTCAGCTGTACTTTTGTTGTAAAACATGAATGAAAACTGGAAACCTCCTTTGACTCCTGAGTGAAGTATCCTGGCCTTTTTATCACTTGTTAAATTCCACATTCTTGAATGAATAACATTTGGTTTAACAGCCTGGGTTTTGGGGAAAGGGTATCCTTTTTGGATGAAACTAAGTAATTTGTTGCCACTGATACAAATTTTATATTTTCAAGATTTAAATTACTCTGATGGAATAATGGAATCTTGTATGTTTACCTAAGAAGTATTTGATTGTAAAGAAAAGCTTTCCAAATTATCTTTTTTGTAAAACAACATCTTTATAATGCAACTAAATTTACTGATTTTAATTTTAAAAAGGCATTATCAAGGTTCTTTAATTCCATTTTTAATTTCTCCAATAGTCACTAATGTTCAATCTGTCTTACCCACTATCCCCTACCTCTTCTACTAACTTGGAATTAAAGTATGGAATAACCTTTAAACATTTAATTTAAGAAAACAGTCAAATGCTAAAATGAAACAATACCTCAAAAAACATATTCTTTTTGGCTAGATATAGTATTTCAGTGTTTAAGTGCTCTTCTACAAGGAGAAACACTTATACAGGTTTTGTGGGTTGTCACATCATTGAATATATGATTTAAATTTTACCTAAGGTTTCACATTGCTTCCCATGCCCAGTTTATTTTAAGATGATATCATCTGAGACATACAAAATAACAATTGGTTTTTTGAAATGGAGATTTTTCAATTAAACCATAATTTCCAATAGTCCTAGTACCTAGATCTTGGTTTCTAATACCAGTCTCCAAAAATGGTACTAGATCTCCTTGGAGATATGGCTGATTCTAGGAATGGGATAGGAAATATACAAGATGAGCCTGGAGCATCTTGTAGTATTAGAAAGTAAGGGAGTGTGCCCCACTCCCCCCAAAAACCCACAAAATCTACAGTGACAGAATTACTTCAAAATGACACTGAAATAAATTCAAAGCACTCCTGATGGCCAGAGATAAATTGAAAGCACTCCCAACGGCCAAAGCTGAAATAATTTGAGAAAAAAAAAAAGTATAATTAATTTATAACTGAAATTATGAAATAAATATCCATGAGTCTTGACATAAATAAATGATTGAATAAATAAATGGGGAGAATAGACAAACCTGCAATGCAGAAAAATTCCAAATAATTTTTGTAGATACTTAGCCCTCTGGGAGATGAAGCATAACTCCCCACCCACTGAAGGTGGAATGTGCATTGTGACTTCCTTCCAAATAATACATTGTAGAAGGGAGGGAAAAAAATGACTTTATAGTGGAGAAAACTAGCAAACGCTATCTCCAGCCAGATGATTAAGGTTAATATGGAGAGCAAAAAGTCCTAATCAGTAAGAGATATGTTTAAGAAAGAGGCCAGTTTTATTTCAGAGTGTGTTGACCTTATCCACTCAATATTAGTTAATGTAAAATAGTACTGATTTCTTTAAGATGCACTTTGTTTTAGAGACTGTGCAAGTGGATTTACATATATATGAAGTTTATGAACATATACACACATACCATTTAGAAGGGCATTTAGAAAATAATTGAAGAGAAGCTTCTTATCCAACAATCCTTTATTAACTGATACAGAAAAGGTACTGTTGATCAAGTTAGAGTGCATAGCTTCCAGAATTTTAAGGTCCAAGTTACATATCTAGATGGTGCACAAGGATGTTGAAGTCTGCATCAACAAATAAAATGACAAGCAATTGTTCTGCTTGATTTGTGGTAATGAACTCAATGCAACAGCGTAGATGCCTGCGTGATTGTAGACCTTTTACCAAAAGAACAGAGACTTCAGCACCGAGTTCTCTCTTTCACTCAAACATTGATTCGTAATTTGATCATGTTTGTTATCCAGAATGGTTGACTACAAAAAAAAGTTTTCCATTCTTTTCTTGAATTTCCCTAATTAGCCATTACTCTGATATTAAGAGGTTATTTAAAAACTGACCTTTTGCTTCCAATCAGACTAGTTTTTGAACTGTCTTCTTGCGTTAGATTTCTTTTTCACTAAGTTGGGGACAGTGATGAGTGCCCACACTTAGCAATTCAGGTGGGAAGAGGGAACTTAAGAGGCTCCACCATAGCTAGAGCACGAATGCCATGAAGCACAGCCCATTCTCTATTGTGTCAGCCATTGCGACTGTGCTTAACTAGAAGTGGAACTATTTGAATTATGATTAAAAAAAAAAAAGTTACGGCTCATGGGAGATGGTGGATAATGTTAATGAGCCAAGCTTATAGCCTATCTGTGCCGGCTGCCTGATTTGTCCTGATGGGCTCGCTCTTCTATGCCTGGAGGGTTAGCATGAGTACTTGACAGCATTCTCATTAACCCTCACTTTGCGAAGAGCTAGGGCCTGGAAACCAGCCCCATCTCTCATGTTTATGGGGTTGTGTGACAGTAACGGACTCCTACCTTCTTAGAGAATGTCAGGGACCCCACTTAAAGTTTGTGCTCCTGAAGACAATCAAATGAGAAAGCACAGACATCTCCACTTGAAAATAAGAATTTTTTTTGGAAAAAAAAAAGTGCCGTTACTAAACTCAGCATGGGAGACAGTCTGAACCAGGATCTTCATCAATCAGATTAACTACTCTCCATGATGAAAACAGATGAGGCACAGTGTGAGGCTGAGCAGATATTTATCAAAAGCCATATTAATAACCACTTTCAGCTTTTTCCTGACAGTTTCATCTGAGGTTCCATGTTTAACATTTGAGTATCATATGTTTTTGTCAGGATGAGGCTGCTAAGAGCATCAATTAATTAATTTCTTTGAAGTACAGTTCAGAAAGGTAATAAAGTAACAGTCCCTAAGGCCACGACCAGTAATGGTAAGCAACATTCTGGAGCTAGACAATTTTACTTCTGAGAGAATTAAAAGAAAAATGTCTTCTTGAGCCCACCTAAGAATAAATTCAGGTGTATTTTTTGCAAAGTGACAATAAGGTATATATGCACTTATAAATATATAGACACAAATATATATTCAGTATGAATAATTGCCTACCTAGCTGAGATATTCCTCATTTACATGCTAGTGTACAGTCTAGCACACATACACAAAAAGAATGGCCTCTTTAATTTGCTTTATCTAAATGGGCTGTAAATAGGGCAAAATTAAACTTGGAAAAATAATGAGGAGAGTTTTATATTATTAAGATTATCAACTGTACTTTACTGTTGGAGAAAATTAATTTGATGGGTTAAAAAAAAATCTCAGCTCATGAAAATTAACATTTCAAGTAATGCAACTCAGAGTGTAGAAGAAATTTGTATCTTGTCACAGTCAGATGTAGGCTACATATATTCAGGGACATAGTCTGCCATCTCCACTTTATGCAGGGCACATCAAAGGCATGGCTAATGTAGTTCTCATTTCAATGATGTAATATCAGTGATTGGCAATCAACCAAACCATAGTAATCTCAGAGAGACTTTGTGTATGTAAGGTGCCAAGCCAAAGTGAAAAATAAAAATAGGGCAGGTGTGTGTACTGATGTGGGTTCATCTCACGTGGGATATTTCTTCAGTCTGGAGGCATATTTCCTATGAATAATTTAGAAGGAGCTCTCTTTCTGTTACTTGAAGCTTCACATTACCCCATCTGCTTACTGTGATCCAATCTTATGACAAAAATCTGTTTCATAAATTCCTGGATGCGATGGTCCACTTTGTAAAACACTCAGACTAACAAACATAGGGGCTAATGGGAAGTGGCATTTCTTAGGGGAAGGGAAGCTAGTCTGGGAGTTAGGAGGCTGGATTAAGCGATGTAATTAAGGTGGCTTCTTCCTCTGATCTCCTATGAGTGAAAACTGTCAATTATTGTACTCCCCGGTTAGCGGCTTGGAACATAACGTTCTTGCTACTGTGATGTGGGTCCACATATTTTACTTTTCCTTCCTTTTCTTGCATTCCCTATTCCTACTCCAAGGTAATCTATTTTTTCTTCTAACTGATTGGATCAAAAACATAGACATTGATGCTTAATCGATTTATACTCGGGTCTTCCAGTATAGGAGTATTAGAAGTTTTGTGGCCTCATTATCCTTTTTTGTCAGCTGGGATTTCAGGGGTCCCTGAACTGCTACGCTCTTTATGGAAGGCTGGCATCCCAGTTCTCCAGATAGGTGTGAGTGGAGTGATGATGATACATTGCTGTGAGATAAATGATGAGGTTAAATGTTAGTGAGAGTCACAGGAGTTTGAGTCATTAAACAGAACCCTTTCAAACCTCAATGGTCAGATGTTTTTTGAATCACCCCTTCAAAATAATTACTTATAATGTTAAAATATTCTATTGCACTTTAATTTTAAAGTGCATTCATATACGGCATCTAATTTCCTTCTCACAATGAACCAATCAGGATAATTTTTGAACATATGAAGAAGGAGGTTGCCATAGTGGAAGGTGAGATCCTGGGCTGTCTGTGCCTTCTGCAAATGACACAGTTGACCCTATTTTAATTATAGAGCCATGGCACCTGTGATGACAATATGAGCTGAAAGGAGAATGAGTCATGGGAAGGGATGAGTGAGGGTGGGGAAAGAAGCTGAGATTCTCCACCTTCCCTAGGAGTGGGACTCTCCAAAACATGAGACTTTGACAAACTCATTCTACTTTTATGAGTGATTGACTCCAACTGATTCTTCCTTTACCACCACCCTTCTCCTTCTTGTGGAATGTTTTACGACATTACCATTTTGAGTTTCTGTTATGAATATTTAGCCTGTTGTAACTTGGAGTTGTTATAAGTCATTCTACTGTCTTGATTTGTGCTCTTTTTTTAGAGTGCCTTTTAAATCCTGTCTTGTCATTTGCTTCATGCATTTATTTCCTTTAAAATTAGTTCTCTTTTAATGTTACTTATTCCTATGGTTTATTCTATTTTTCTTAACTTCTAAAACATTAATATAGGTTAAATTTATTACCTAATATTTTTAAAGTAAGAACTATTTATTTCATACTTATTTATTAAATACTTATCATATGCTAGGCATTATCCATTAATAATGTATGAACTAGGTTCAATTTAGAACCATCTCTAAGCCACTTGTACTGGCCTGTTTGCTATTCTGAGTGTGAGGCTGCACATTGTTTCTGATGATTTTCACCATTTGCGCTACTTTACTAGATTTTCTGTTCATGTCTGATGTCAATTTTTCTTCAAGGTGTTTATTTTTTTCATATTTTTAAAAGGAATCCTATACAATTATCTATATTACTATATAGAGTCTTTGCCTTCTTAATATTTATTGATTCATACTACATGCAAGTCGCATGAACTTCTTACAAATTTTATTCTATATAATTTTCTTGATAACCCTATTAAATAGTACTATGATCTCCATTTTAGACTTAAAGAAAGAAAGAGAGAAAAACAATCTTTGGAAAGTCACATAGCTAGTCATAGGTTAATATTAAAGGGGTGTGTGTGTGTGTGTGTGTGTGTGTGTGTGTGTGTGTATCCCATTTCAAACCTCTTTGCTTAACTCCATTTTATGCTACCTCCCTATCTATGCTATAATTATTTCCAGCAGGATTTTACTTTTAACTTTGTTAACAGTTTCCTTCTCCATAAAAATTGTTTAATATTTATGTAGTCAAATCCATCCATATTTTCCTTTAGGGTAAGTGCTTTTGCTGTTAAGCTTAGGAAGTCTTTACCTACTTCAATATTATGTAAATATCACTTACATGTTCCGCTAGTTTAATGTTCTAAACTTTAAAGAAAATTTTAATTACAGCTACTTTCATAAAGCTTATGAAAGATAAAGCCTCTCACTCAAAAATATGCACAAATGCTCAAACACAGAAAGTTTTGCCCGACACTTCAGGAAGTCCATAGAATCTCTGAAACCTATGCATTGAGGTCAAAAGGGTACGGTTTTAGTTATTTTTTTGAAAAAAAATTCCTTAATTCTTTAAAATGCATTTTATATAAGTGTTATGAGCTGAATTGTGTCCCCCCAAAATACATATGTTGAAGTCCTAGCCCTCAGTACCTCAGAATGTGACTACATTTGGAGATAAGGCCTTTTTAGAGAGGCCTTAAATAAGGTAAAATGAGATCATATGGGTAGGCTCTAATCCAATGGACCTTGTGGCCCTGTAAGAAGAGGAGATTAGACACAGACACAGAGGGAAGACTATGTGAAGAAGCAGGGAGAAGGTAGCCATCTACAAGCCAAGGAAAGAGACTTCAGAAGAAACCAACAGGGTTGATACCCTGATATCGTACCTCTGGAACTGTGGGAAAAATTATTTCTGTTGTTTAAGCTACCCGGTCTGTGGTACATTGCTATAAAAGCCCTAGAAAACTAATACAATAAGATCTAATTTTTTTGTTTGCTTGTTTTGTTTCTTTTACACATGAGTTTATCATCTCAATACCACTTATTCAATAACACATTATGAACTTCTTGGAGAAGTCACTTGAATCATATTCTAAATTCATACTCTGTGTGTGTGTGTGTGTGTGTGTGTGTGTTTGTATTACTCCCTAGGGTATATATACACATACACATACATACACACACGATCTTCTTATTCCACTTTCATTCATATGCTAAAATTCTATGCCTTAATTATCCTTGTTTTTAAATAAGTTACAGTTTCAAGAAAGACAGTTCCTCCCACATTTCTTTTTTTAAATCTTTTTGTATTCTTTTTATGTTAAATAAACTATAGAATTGCTTTTCATACTCCAGTAAAATTCAGTATTTAGTTGGGGGCAGATTAGATTAATTTTATTGTTTGATTTGGAGAGAAACAACATCTTTGCAATGCTTAAGTCTTCAAATTTAAGGTCATGTATATGACTCTCTTTGTTGTGCTTATTTCTTGTCCCTCAGTATTGCTTTCTAGAGTTCTTCCATGCTCTTGCATATTACATGTTTTGTTTATTCCTAGACGTTTTATGTTTTTGGTTTTATTATGAGTAGAATTCTTTTCATATTTTATTTCATTTTTTTTATTAAGTTTTGGCAGTATCAGTAAGCCATTGATGATGATGATGGTGAAGCAGTCTATTACAGCTTTGGTCAATATCCCCCATATTTCCTATTTCTTAGAATCATTCTTCTCCTTTTTCCTTGTATCTTCCTTATGATGTTTATTTTGAGATTCAAATATATCACAGCAGTCATTAACAGACATTGATAGGTGGTCTCAAATTGGTTTGGCTCTTAGGGTTTTAGAAAACACCAATTCTGGAGTTTTTAATGATCTTTTCTCAAGATCCTTTTCCTGTATAGTGCAAGTCATCTCGTCTGTGTTAAGAGCAAGAGTTTTATACTTTCACAGATGGCCTTTAGGTACTCCCCTCCTAGATCCTGGTACTCAGTCTTTTCTTCTTCTTTTTTTTTTTTTTTAAAACTTTGGGTTTTTATTTATTTATTTATTTACTTATTTTTTTATGGCTGTGTTGGGTCTTCGTTTCTGTGCAAGGGCTTCTCTAGTTTGGCGGCAAGTGGGGACCACTCTTCATTGCGGTGCGCGGGCCTCTCATTATCGCGGCCTCTCTTGTTGCGGAGCACAAGCTCCAGATGTGCAGGCTCAGTAATTGTGGCTCACGAGCCTAGTTGCTCCACGGCATGTGGGATCTTCCCAGACCAGGGCTCGAACCCGTGTCCCCTGCATTGGCAGGCAGACTCTCAACCACTGCGCCACCAGGGAAGCCCCAGTCTTTTCTTCTTTTAAGCCAAATAACTAAAGGGAAAAGAGAAGAGCAAATCTCTTGTCTGCTTGTGACCCTTATTGTTACCTGGGAATTTAATGCATTATTTGTGTCCATTTTGTTGTATTTTCTTCTTTGCTCTTACATTCTTCTTCCTTCCTCTACTCCTGCTCTCTACATAAGCACATATAAACTTCTTTATACTTTTAAAACTAAAGCTGTCACTCCAAAACTTAACTCGTTTACAAGCTATTACTTCCCTACTTAATGAAAAAAGACTCTTGCTTTCTGTCTTAGGACTTTTTTCATGGCATTAATGAGAGGACTTATTGGGGAGGCAATGGTATTGGTTACAAGGCAAGAATGGGAAACAAAACAAGTTGACTATGTGGGTGGGAACATGGAGAAAGAGTCTAAAAATAAATTAATTTGGGAATGCTGAGACAGAATTGTCTGGGAGTCTTCAAACAGTGGGTAGTTGGAAATATAAATTTAGAGCTTAGGAAAAAGATTTTCTATAGGGCAGTATTGGGGAGTCATTCTCATTCTTATGTTTTCCCTCATTCTCTTAAAAGTCATGTGCAGTCACAGAATTTACCTTTGTAACATTTGTGGTGTTTCCCCCAATTTCTTTTTTAATTTATGCCCTGTTTCCATTGCCTTGCATTCATTTTTTAAAACAATACTACAACTGTTTTAAACTCTTGTTCCTTTCTTCCTTCTATCAGGCCCTCTCCAGACTTGGATCAATATATTCACTTGTCAAAAAAACCTTGTTATAAATTGTTTGCAGAGTAGTCTATGTTTCTTAGCAAGAGGAGGAGCCTGCTAATTCTTTCCTTCTGTACATGTTAACTGGGTTTCTATGATGGACCAGGCTATTCTAGGTTTGCAGCTATGAGTAAGACAGTCCTTTCCCTTCAGGTCACTCACAGTATAATGGAGATGTCAGAAAGTTAATAAGCTACTTGTGCAGGTCAAATAAGCTATGGCACCTTGCTTTGAACCTTGTGCAGCAGACGCACTCTATCTGCACAAGGTTCCTGCACCTGTTTCTCTTCCTAGAACAGATATGTCCTTATCTGTACAAATGGTCTTTTTGACTATGTCTTGTTTTCTTCCAGCTATAAAGTATTACATTGTGTTGACAAATGTTTATCAAATAAGCATTATTGAAACTTATAATGGGCTCTCAACTGATTTCTTTTAAGGCTATCAGTTTCTTTTAGCCCAGAAGTCCTGTTTGTAAGTTAAGCAAGGTTTTTTCCTGAGATCCTCTCAGAAGTGCTTACCGTTCCACTCCCCCATCCCATACAAAGTTCTACCGCTTCCTAATGGTGATCTAAAGTGAGCTGCTATTTCTAAAATTATCTTTTACAATGGGTTTAGGCAAGCTCCAATTTTCACACAGATTTTGTTTATAAATAAGAAAATAGTTTTTATTTGGGTAGTAAAGACCATACACAAATCTGTTTGCAAGAAAAAAATACAGCGAACACATCCTTGGATGGCACATAGTTTCAAAGAAAGACTGATGAGGTTAATTCTGACTCATTGATAAATTACAATAGAACAGATTTGTATTAACGTAATTTGTGTTTACTTTTCTCTTGTATTTTGTATTTTTTAAAATTTCTGAATATCCTCCTAACGTCATTATTGCCTGATTTCTGAAAGTACTTTCTTATTTTAAATCATATTCTATTACTTTACTTCTCCATTATACAGTTCTAGTGATAAAGTAACACCAAATGCATTAAATCTGAGAATTTTTAGACAAATTGAGCATCTCGTAGTAAAAAGTTGTGGTCACTGTAGAAGATAGATTTTAAAGAGCATGCACAAAATAAAGTGTAACATAAGCAGATAGATTATATCAAATAACATATCTTAGTTTTAACTAATAGGATACTTTAATTATTATCCTTCTGTAAGTGTACATGGGTTCAACCTTTGATGGAATACTTAAAGCATACTTTGGCTTCTGACTAACCCCAGAGTGAATGAATGTTTTGTTTCCAACATTTACTAAAATGCTTTTTTTCTTTAAAGTTTCTACTTGTCAACATAATTATATCAAGAAAAATGCTTAAAGATATGGATGTATAATGTATAGAAACTGCGATATTGGACAAAGTTATGTTGCCCAATTCTCATGCTG
Organism: Balaenoptera musculus; assembly: GCF_009873245.2. Classification (NCBI taxonomy): domain Eukaryota; kingdom Metazoa; phylum Chordata; class Mammalia; order Artiodactyla; family Balaenopteridae; genus Balaenoptera; species Balaenoptera musculus. The sequence goes on from NC_045793.1 coordinate 63,775,364, forward strand.
GCATAGTCTTAATTGGGAGAGATAAAGGTCAATATCAAATTCCTTGTTTGTGGGTAATCATTTGGGCATTTTAAGAAGATATCTCTGCTCTGTCTTTTTGTCAAGGAACTACAATAATAGAGCATGACAAGAGGCAGTGAAGGTATGACAAGAAACAGTATTTAATGAAAGACTTACTATGAAAGAATTATAAAAAAGGAGACAAACACATACAGCCCACCTCCCATCAGCATGGTTAGCATTTCTGGCTTTGGGTTGTTACCATGTACTGGCTAAAAGACCTTCAGTAAGTTTCTTCATCTTTTTATATATCAGTTTCTCATCTGTAAAATGGGCTTTATAGTAGTGACTCACATAGAATTGTTAGAGGAATGAGATAATGCATGTCAAATGTTTGACTCATGGTATTTTAAAAAGTCAGCTCTTTTGCTCATTTGTTCATAATGGGAATTATAGTGAGGTGTACCATCTCAAACTTGGCTTTAGATCCATCATCTTCATTATAATAATGCCCTTTTGAGTTGGCCATGAACATTAGTGCTAGTGAGAAACAGTGTGAGATAAGGAACACTAGGTTTGGAAGGAACAGATCAGTTTGAATCTGGGTTCTCCCACATAAAAAAACATGTAACCTCAGACATATTTCTTAACTCTTGTGAGTGTAAATTTTTCAAGAGTAGAATGGGGATTAAAAAAAAATTACTTTTCAGGCTTTGAGTGAGAAATAAATTACAAAATGAATTGCTCAGCATAATGACAAACATATAGTAAGTCCCCAAAATTAGTGCTTCCTTTTCCTTTAAATCATACAAGCTCATTTAGGTCGACCACCTAGGCTTTGATTCTTTGTCACACATTGGTGTGAATTTACTAAACTGATACTATTCAGTTTGGATACTTGAAACCATTTATGAAGCAGTTTGTTAAAAAACCGCTCAGCTATTGCAGAGCAATTAGAAAGGCCATGGTTGCCAATCAGTCACCTGTGTGGTGACCTGACCAGCCAGAAATACCATTTTGATAATGTTTTGGTCTTTATACAACAGATACTTTACATTGGGGTTTCTCATGTAAACCTTGCAAAATTTCTATGGGGATGAGGAGAGTAAACAAATGAGGAAAAAATATTGAATTACGCAAATACTTATACCCCCGCCTTAGAATATATTAGAACTTCCATAGCCCTGGCTTAGAGAGCTCATTCTTTGAATGTTAAATGTAGTTACACCAAGGAAAAACAGAAAAATTTAGAACACGTCCACTGTTAACAGCACCAGTTTTCACCATCATCTCTGTGGCCTTTCTTCAGGAATCCCTTCCCATTCCTGGACTCATCTGTATGCCATAAAATTCTAGACCTGCATTTTCCTGGGAAAGTTAATAAAGTTAAAGCCATTCCTCCTTGGCCTTTGACTCAACTATATTAAGAAGGCATGCCTTTGTGTTAAGGCAGTATGTCTTCAACTGGAAGGCAAGACTTCCATCAGTTTAAAGAGCTCATAGGAGCCACTTAAGAGCTTTGTAGGTGTGATAGATAACAGTGCTGTTGTTTCTTAAAGGAAAATGCTGTACATAGCTCATTTTCTGCCCTCTGTGGTCCAGAACTGAAAGCTAGTAGACCAGATGGTTGCTTGGTAATGACAGTATCTATCACAGAAACTAAGAATTCTTTTGTCTCTTGTTTATCATTTCAGATGTTTGCTTTTTTATTAACAGTGGCAGCAGCAGTGGTAATAGTAGTAACATTTTAAATATTTTTAACAGTATTTTCTTGGGGCTCACAGATTTAAAAAATTATAACGAATTTGTTAGCAGAATAAGTCCAAATTTTTCCTGCAGGGAAATCCTCTAGGTTTTATGAACGTGGAAATAGCATCACTCAAATAGTTTTAGATCTGCTTATGTAGGAAGGGTGCCTGGGAAGAAAGGGGGTGAGCAGCTTTGGCGTAGTGAGCGGAATGGTGAGATAATATATCATTCTTAGCTCTCTCTTCAAGGTGGAGGATATAACCCCAGAGCCTTGTGGCCCAAGGCAAGAGTGGCACTGATTGATCATTGCAAGCTTCACTGGCATTGATGCAGTCTAAGCAGAAGAACGTATTTTTGCATTTTTCTAAACATGTAACATAATTAGATAATTTTATGTTTCTGTTTATTGTAATTGTGCTAAGTTCCATTAGGCCTCAAGGAATAGTAAAATTTTAAAATCCTAACAATTAAGTATTTAAAATTTAAAAAATCAGCAAAAACCAAAGTCACACTCTTTCTACTAAAGCACTATCCACAATTTCAATTTAGACTATTCTGAAGGAGTGAATGAGGCTGGTCAAGTTTACAGGAAAACATAATTTTGAAAATGTGAGAAAATGCTGTGCTTCTGATAGCCCGATACACAAATTAGGCAAGCACAAGCTAAAATAGTTTAGCCAACTCATAAAGCCATGACTCATGTTCAGGCCTATGCAAATTAAGTATTTTTCATTTGACTCAATTCTTTTCCTAAGGTAGAGAATTTGAAGTCAGATATTTAGTTTATCCATAGTCCAGAATCCTCTTTGACAGTAAGACCAAGGAAAATCAGAGCAAAAACTATGTCCTGTGGCATCTTTCAAAACTTAGGGGTACCTTTGTACTTTACACAACATTTCAACATTTATATCCCTTTAAATTTTTTTTTATATTTGAGGTTTTCCATTTCAATAAATACATTAAATGTAATGTTACATTTTTGTTATCTGTATAATATTTCATTGCAAAGAGACACCATAGTATTATTAATTCCTAATGCTGGTAATTTAGATTGTGTTTACTATTGTAAAGATTCTGAAACAAACATCTTTTTCACTAAATATATGAATTTCTGATGATTTCCTTAGGAATAGTGAGGTAAAAATGTCACATTTTTACATCACTGAACGATAAAATACATGTTCTTAATTGCCTTAATATTTACTGGATAGGACGACATAAAATTGAGACTTCATTGAATGTTACTTCAGAAGCTCTTGTGAGACACAAATAACTAATATAAGAAATGAAAGTGGGGACATTACTACCAACCTTCCAAAAGTAAAAAGGATGATAGAGAATTTTATGAACACCGTATGTCAACAAATTAGGGAACATAGATGAAATGGACAAATTCTTAAAAACAAATTAAACTGACAGATTAAATCTAACGTGACTTAAGAAGAAAAAGAAATCTCAGCAGAGCTATAACAAAGAGATCGGTTTAGTTATCAAAAGCCTCTAAACAAAGAAAAGTCCAGGACCAGATGGTTTCGCTGGTGAATTCTACAAAATGTTTAATAGAAAAGAAGGTAACGCTTCCTAATTCATTCCATGAGGCCAGCATTACTGTGATATCAAGCCAGTTAAAGACATAATCAGAAAGAAAATTACAGACCAATTTCCCTTATAAATACAGGTACAAAATACTGGCAAAGCAAATCCAACAGCATATTAAAAGGATTATATAATCTAACCAAGTGGGCTTTATCCCAGGATTTAAAGAGTGATTCAGCATAAGAAAATCAGTCAATGTAATACACATTACTAGTAAGAAGGAAAAAAAAAATCTCAATTGATTGAAAAAAAGGCACTTAAGATAGTCCAATACCCTTTCATGTAAAAACACTCAATAAACTAGGAATAGAAGAAAATTTCCTCAACATGATAAAGAGCATTTATGGAAAACCTACAGCTGACATCACACTCAATTATGAAACACTGAAAATGTTTATCTAAGCTTAAGGATAAGCTTTTTTTTGTTTAAGTGGAAAAGCTGATTCTCAAATTCATATGGAACTTAAGGAGCCCAAATAACCAAAACAATATTTACAAGGAACAAAGTTGGAGGACTCACACTTCCCAATTTTAAAATTTTCTACAAAGCTACAGTAACCAAAACAGTGTGACATGGGCATATGTCTCTATATTGGCCTTTATAGACAAACAGACCAATGGAAGAGAATTGAGAGTCCAGGAATAAACATCTACTTCTATGGACAGTGTTTTTTTCACAAGGGTGCCAAATGTGAATAAGGAAAGAAAATCTGCTTGCAACTTTAAATAAATGTCTGTATGTTATAAAAGTTGTAAAATTCTAGTGGTACTTACTAATGCTGACATATTTTAATGGTAATAAGCTTTTGCACTGTAGCTTCGTCCTAGCAGGTGGTGGATAGCATAAAGAATAATGAGATAGAAGTAGTTATATTATTAACATTCATTTGAAGAAAAAAAAAAAGGTCAGCCATGGAGAATGTAAGATTGTATATTGAAAATTTAAAAAGTAAGCAAACAAATTGCATAGAAATCTTTCTGAAGTATCTGTGTTGAATATGTTTAATATTCATCTGCTCTCCTTCCCCACCTCCCACAGTAGATACAAGTTCAGGCAAAATTTATCTGAAATAATGGTGAAAATGCTATCACATGAAACATGGCACTTATTTCCATTGCTAAAATTCACAATTAAAAAAAATCAAATCCAATATGGACATAATTGAAAAAAACTTGGTATTTGAAAACCAAAAGGTAAAGTTATTCATATAAATGGAGTTTAGACAAGCATTAAGGGATAAATGTAATCTTATGGATATATTTTAAAGGAGCAAAGTATCTAAATATTTACAGAAAACAATACCAGAAATTGCACATTCTTAAAACTGACATTTCAAAACATGTTATAGAAGCATATATAATATTTCTTTTTAAAATGTGACCTCTCTCTGGACAATATACTTTCAGAATAGTTTTAAAAGCTCATTTGTGACTATTAATCTTGAGATTGTTCTTACCAAAAATGAGACTCAAACAAGTTGGCTTGGTCAGAAAATCTAATCAAGGCTTGACATTCTGTTTTAGGTGCTGGTCTCTATATTGAGCTAATTTATAACAACAACAACAAAAAATAAGAGGCCATTTACCATCAACATTACTTTAAGTGTTTAGTACAACAGAATTTGAAATACAGTTTTCCAAGCGTTTTAATGTTTATTGGAAATTGACTCTAATTCATTCTGTCTGTCTGCTAGGACTGGGGAGAGGAATAAACAATGCAGATATGATCCCTGCTGTCGTTTGAGTTTATAACCTAGTAAGAGTAACAAATGTAGAGTTAATAATTGTAAGTAATAATTTTTTCAACAAATAATAATGAAATATTTTGTTACAATTGTAAGAAATGTAATGAAAAACAGTGCACTGTAGGAGGCAGGATAAAGATGGTGGACTAAGAGGATGTGGAGCTCACCTCCCACCATGAATACATCAAAACTACATCTCCATGTGGAACAATTCTCACTGAAAACTAACTGGAAACCAGCAGAAGGACTCCTATACAACCAAGGCTGTATGAAAGATATACACATAATCAGACAGGAAGGGAAGAAAAGTGTGCCTGTGCCTGATCAGGACCTGGGCCTCTGGGAGGGGACTCAGAGGAAAATGATGATTATGTGGGTGGAGGTTGGCCCTGGGGAATGAGCATTTCGAGCCACAGGTTGGACACCTCAGTCCTGGGGTCCTACACGGAGAAGAGAAGCTGCCTCGGCTGGTTGGAGGACTGCTGGGACAAATGGAAGGGCTGTGGAAAGCCGGGACTCTGCTTGGGAGGAGTACATGCTCATGCCTGTGCAGGCTAGTCCCAGAGGCAAGGAGGAGGAGAGGTCTGCTTTAGTGGCTGCTGGGTGTCCCGAGACCACCTTGCTGCACACCCCAGCCTGGGCCAAGGAAACATTCTGGCCCCCCACACTCCATATCACAGTGTCGTACTGGATCTGGGGCAGCCATGACCAGGAAAAAGACTCAACCATGGGATGCAGAGGCAACCTGGTCCCAAGGTGGAGCCTGAGTAAGGTGGCAGTGGCCGTTGTTGGTATATAATCAGGCAGCACCTCAGAAACTGCCTGGATCTCTGACTGCGGTCACGTCACCACAGTGCACCCTAGATACCTGCTGAGAGTCCATGCACCTACAGTGAATTAATCTACGACAAAGGAGGCAAGAATATATAATGGATAAAAGACAGTTTCTTTCATAAGTGGTGCTGGGAAAACTGGACAGCTACATGAAAAAGAATTAGAACATTTCCTCACACCATATACCAAAACAAAAAGCAATGTCTCAAAACGGTTTAAAGACCTAAATGTAAAACCTGAAACCATAAAACTCATAGAAGAGAACATTGGCAGAGCACTCTTTGACATAAATTGTAGAAAGATTTTTTTAGATATGTCTCCTAAGGCAAAAAATAAAAGCAAAAATAAGCAAATGGGACCTAATTCAACTTCAAAGCTTTTGCACAGCAAAGGAAGCCATCAACAAAACTAAAATACATCCTACAGAATGGGAGAAAATATCTGCAAATGATATGACCAACAAGGGGCTAATATGCAAAATATATAAGCAGCTCATACAACTGAATCTCAAAAAAAACCCGAAACAACCCAGTTAAGAAATGGGCAGTTCTAAGCTTATATTCTACTTGCTTAATAACACAGAAGGCGTGCTGCTTACGTAAACATTGCAGCAAAAGCCCAGGAACGGATTCATTGGCACATTCTGCCCATCTGTGAATTGATCACAGTCAAGTTCACCGACTGATTCTTGGTTTCCCTGTTGGGTAAACTCATACACCCGAGACGGCTAGGATCAACTCATCTCAGACTACACAGACTAAAAAAGAAAACAGTTGATTTTCCAGAGGAAAACTGAAATGTTATCTAAAAAAATAAAACAGAAGAAATGTTGAAAGAGCAAAAAGGAAATAGGTCGGCATGGCAGGTAGTTATCTCACTCTACTGCTCACTTTTTATGTAAGTATACACTAATTACATATAAATATAAATCTTGGGTCCAGTTTAAAATTTAGGAGTAAACTAAATGGATGATATTGGCTTAGCTTTCCTAAGGTGGAATATTTCCAAGAAATGCCAAGATCACATATTTTCTCTGCGGTTCCCAAATCTGCTTAGCACAAAATTCTTTGGGTTTAAGGTAACTTGATTTTATTTGCAAAGGCAGGTATAATTTCAGTGTCTGAATATTGTTGAAGGTTAAATTTGTCCTTTAAATATTATGCCTATTGAAATAAAATGACACCATTGCATTTTTATATTCTGAAAAGATGACTTGAATATTTTAAAGACATATTACATACTGCATAGTACAAAACATGAATGATTCAGCAACAAAATATGTCTCCCTTTCACCTCTCTTCCAAGTCATAGATTTCAGTTCATGGATGGAACTAGTATTTTCATAGGTATATGTTTATGTACTTTTTAAAACATAAATAATACTGTCTTATATGGACTGGTAAATCTTAGAATGGCTAGTATAGTGGGCAGTTTCCATCAAGATTGGAATGGAAGTTAGTATTGGATGTAAAAAGAACATTGTATAGTAGGTGATGGTGTAGAGAATTTGTTCTCAGAGAAAATAAATCTTTTTCAACAGAAAATTAAGAAGATATCTACAGTTAATATGTCAACCATGTATAAACTGAAATGGAGAGGGATAGATTTGGAGTTGGTGGGAACTGTGAGGAGAAAAGTGCTATAGACATGGAAGTATGTAATGAAGAGTATGAGAAAATGAGAGAGAGATTTTAGATGTAAAAATCAATAGGACTTGTCAACCATTTGACAGGAGAGAAAGGAGTTAAAACAAGTCTAAGGTTTTGACTACAGTACTTGGGACGGGGGGTGAGTGTTACCATCAATGAAAACAGGAAACATGGCCAAAGATTTGGCTAAGAGTAAATCCTCCAAGAAAACTGAATATTGGGAACAATCAGATCAAAGAAGTATGAGAAACCAAGAGAACCTATTAATAACTCAGAGAACACCAAGAAATAACTGTTGGTTTTGGAGACAGAATATGATTAAAGGGCCTTTGAGAAACCCCTTCTGGTGTCCCAGTGAGAATGAAAGTCAAATATAAAAGGATATGAGGTGTTTTGCTCTAGTGTTTGGTATCAGTGTTCATTCATTCTTGCCAGTCTTAATCCTTGGCATTATAGTCAGTGCCTCCTCTCCTTTTTTCACCACTCTCCACATCCAATCCATAAACACTTTATATTGATTTTACTCACTAAATGTCTCTCAAATCTGCCTACCACTCTCCTTTCCCATAACACTTTGTCCATGTCAGTTCCACCAGTGTCTCTCTGCTTAACCACTGCAGTAACATCATTGAATCCATTCTCTGCATAGCAGCTAAAGTGATCCTTCAAAGCACACTTATTTGATCTTGACACTACATCATTAAATATTCTTTAATATCATCCTATCTTTCTTAAGATAAAGACCAAACTCTTCGATATTGCTCCCTTAGCCGTGAATGACTGGGTGTGATATATCTCCCCAGGCTCATTTAGCATTACTCTTCTTTAAACATTACAAGTCCGTTTCCTTTGAGTTTTTCAAATATAGTAGTCAGTTATCTACTGGACTGAAATACCTATTGGACAGAAAGATTTATCAATTTCACTTTTTCCTTTTTTCCTCCCTCAACACATGGAGCATAGTAAGGTAGTAGGTTTTCAGTGAATGCTTGTGGAGAACATACAGGTGACATGGTTCATCACCTCTTATGATGGAGATAGAGTCCAATATCATAGAATACGAGTTTTAGAAAACATTCAAGGTCAGTAAGACCTACTTTCAAAGTGTCTTTTAAGAGCAGGAAGAAGTCTTTTTGGATAATGCAAATGAACAGGAAAACTGCTGAGTTTAGATATTGAAATCACAGAGCTGCTTGTTCAGGAGCATGATTGAAATCATTATCTGAAGATATTTACTCTCTCATGGAGATTAACTAGTGAAAGCATTTAGTATCTCATATTACCTCTTGACCTGCAATGTTTATATTTGAATTTCCACATTAGTTCTGTTTATAATTTCTAGGGCAAACACTAGGCTCATCAACCTGCATGGAATTTGGTATTATTGTGTACATAAATGTGCATTGCCACTGGAATAATTTTAAATGCTTGTTAATATTTCTGAAAACTTTAATAACTGTAGATTTCAAATTAACAAAAATATTGACTTGCTAGTAATTTATGTTAATTGCTTAATATTTTTTATATTTTTAATAACAAAACATTTTCCTTGTGTCGGTTATTTGTTAGTTGGCCTTCTTCAACTTTTCTGCCTGTTCATGCTCCCCTCTGCTATGTTTGTGGGTTCCTGGTCCACTGCAGCACCAATGAGATTGGTAGGTAGACTTTTACATTTCTGCAAAGAAGACTGGATTGTATTTCTCTAACATTGCATATTTCAGTGAATAGCACCTCCATCCTCTTGGTTGGGTGAGCCAGAATCCTCCCTTTCCTTAATCCCCACATGCAGTCTGCCAGCTCCAACAGCCTCAAGAGCATGGTGCTTGTGGGCACTGGGTAACACGATTTTCCCTTTTGCTTCTCCTGACCAAGGGGTAGTAAGTAGTTTCCTGAGTTATTAATGTTAATGTCTGAGTAATCTCATTTTACACATTTTATTTGTTTCCCGGCTCTTTCAATACTTTAATGCTATATTCAATTCCCTGGTTAAATGGGTGTAACAGGATAGACTATGATGGTTATTCTGCACTGTATCCTCTCTGGTATGTATACTGCAGGGAACTAGAAGCAAGATTAAACAGGCCTCGCTGACAGTAGTAGGTTTCTGGTTAAATTCTTCAAATGGGAAGATCAGACATGTTATTAAAACCGGGAAGAAAGGGAGAACCACTGTTTTATTTGCTCCTGGTAGAGTCTCAGGGAACAGTAACTGAGATAGGCAAGTACAGGTACCTGGCTATCTGCTTGGGCAGCAGTAGTGTGAGAAATCGTGACCGTGGTCACTCCAGCAGCCTCAGCAGCTTGACACAGATAGTCACTGAGCACACAGCAGCAGTGAGCGCTCTCTCAGTCTCAGTGGCAGGGTATTCAAGGCTCTGATTCTGTCCGGAGCAGCAACATGGATGGGCTTCTGCAGGCTTCTGTAGAGCCAGTGGTTGTTTAGCATTTCGACTTCCCTTGTAGCAGCCATGGTGGTGGTTCCTTGGGCAGGCCCAGCAGCATAGCAGTCCTGGACTCTCAGTTACATTCATTTTCTTTTTATTTTTCTAGTCTAAGTAGTTTATGTCACCTTCCTTCATTTGCTGTTCTCTGAGTATCCTAGTTTCCTTTTATTTCTTTCTAAGCCTTTTCATTACTTTTGTATCTAATTCCCTGTATTAAATGCTCTTCGTATGAAATAACTACAATGGTTTCTGTTTTCTTTTTTTAACTGGATTCTAACCAAACACTTTTTTTCCACATTTAAATCATGCCATATATACTTCTTTATGTCAAGCTTCCATTTTTATGATTGTAAAAATAATCGTGTTGGTGAATGTATCATTAGTTCTTTATATTATGGTATAGTAACATTACATTGTATTATATAAATTACAATGTATTACATCGTATGAATAAACCCCAATTTATTTATTCATTCTAACTTTTAGATTGTTGCCAGTTTCTAGATATTATGAAAATTTTGCTATGAATATGTCTTTCAGTGTATATATGCATAATGTATGTTATATCTATACATATATATTTCATTTGGATATTCAGCTAGAATTGAATTACTGGGTCATGGATATTTTTTATATTACTCTTTGGCATATATTACAAATAGTTTTCATAGTGGATGTACCAATTTATATTTTCACTAAAAGTGTATGAGTGTTCCAGCTCTTTCATATTCTTCCCAACACTTGGTATTCTGTTATCTACATTTATTGCCTTAAAACAAAAACAACATTAATTTTCCTTAGAAATTAGCCATTTAGGTAAGGCTAGGTGGGATAAATTGTCTTTGCTGCACTCGACATTACCTGGGCCAACTTGAATGCTGATGACTGGAATTATCTGAAGTTTCACTGATTCATATGTTTGGTGACTGATGCTGGGATCCCATCGGCTAGAATCCCAACTGGAAATATGACAGAAGCACATATATTGGGAATTGGTATGTGGCTATGTGGCTTCCCCACAGCATGATGCATGGATTTCTGGGGAAAGCACCTAGAGAAATAGAGATAGAGATGATAGAGATAGAAATGAGAGGGAGAGAAACCAGCAAAAACTGTATCAACTATTATGGCCTAGGCTCAGATCTCCAACGGTGTCAATTTCCCTGTGTATTATTTATCAGAAATCAATTACTAAATGTAGAGATTATAACATCCATACTTATAAGAGTACATTTTAAATACTTTTACCTCTTCTATGATAATTATAAATATCTCTAACAATTTCTTTTCATTCATACCTTTGTGCTTTGGTTTTGTTGTTTTCATGCATTTCATTCCCACATATATTTGAAATCATTATTACTGCTTTAAACAGTCAGTATTTATTTAGATTTATATGGAAATGTATCCTTTTGGGTAGCCTTTGTTTATTTGTATGTTATAATACCTTTATCTAGAATTGTATTTTTTCTTCCTGAAGAATTGTTTTGAGGTTTTTTCCTCTCATGAGTTTCATCTATACAAATTTCTGTATTTTTAATGGAAAAAGTTTTTATTTTAAAACTTTTTATTTCATTCATTTCAAAAGGATATTTTTACTGAATACAGATCTAGGTTGACAGTTATTTACTTTCTGCCCTTTAAAGCTGTCATTCTATAGTCTTTTGGCTTTCAGTGTTTTCTTTAAAAATCCAGCTGTCCATCTCACTGTTAGCCCTTTGACAATAATCCCTTCCTTCTTGATTTTGCCTCTCTCATTTTTCTCCTTGTCACTGGTTTATAGCAGTTTTACCATGATGTATGTACCTGAGTGTAATTTTTTTGTTACAAAAAAATTACAAAACTAATCATGTTTGGAGTTCAAAGAGCTTCTGTTATGTGTGACACGATATGACTTATCAATTTGGCCAGTACTTACAATTTTGACCAATACCTACTTTAATATTTATTCTGCCTCATATTCTCTCTTACCACTTTTTATACTCCAATTAGTAATATATTTATATTTCTTTTTAAAATTGTCATCTTATTTTTAATTTTCAAAAGAATTTTTATTATGCCCCATGTATCTCTTTCACTTTTTTTCCTGTATTTTCCATTCTTTTTATTCATGTATTTGCTTCAATCTAGATACTTTTCTACTCACCTACTCACTGCTTTTTCAGTTACCTAATTCTCTCTTCTGCTGTGTCTGGTCTGCTCTTCTTCTTTGCTGGACTTTAAACTTCTATTTTTGTCTCATTAACACTGTAATATTTTCAGAAACTCATTTTATCCTCATAGCAGCTGTCTTTTAAATATTTACTCAGTGCAGGTACAGTTGAGGAATCCCCGAATGCCTTGAAGGAGACCGTGTAAAATAATGGACCCTCATCTTTATTGTCTCCTTACCTCCAAGAGGATCTTAGCTCCTGCCTTCCTTCTTGCTTCGTTGGAGCCTCAAACTCCAAATTTGACTTCCTTACTCAATAAGACTCCTGCACCCTCCAAGCCACAACTTTCTGTTTACCCTCTATGCCCTGCAATGCAAATTAGAAAAAAAATGCCCTGAGGAAAAAGCAGTGGTGAATATAGAGCTCTCTTCAATACCTTTTTTTTTTTCCTCTAAGACCTTTGTCTCTCAAATCCTGAGCATCTTAGTTGCTCTTCTGTGCATTGAAAGGATTTTTTTTTGTATTTTTCAAAGTTTACCTTTGCTTTTGATGGGAAGGTTAGTCTGATACAAGCTATCCCATTTTGGCTGATAGAGCAAGTCTGATATATTATTTATTACATGAATAGTGAATAGACATTCAGTTCACTTACCAAATGGTTTAATGATTATTATTGAAACATCTATTTTAACACCTCCTACATGCCAAGCATTTGGGATGTAGCATTGAATAAAGTGCATATAATGGCTTTTCTCAGGGAATTTAGTATCTAATGAAGAATATAGAAAAGTTTTAAAAAGTATTGTGTTACAAGTGTGTTAAGAGCAAAGATTCATTGTGCTGTAAGAATATATATGAGGAGCACTTACTGGGACTTGTGAATTCAGGGAAGAATTAATAAAAGAAAGGGCATTTAAGTATAATCCTGAAGGCTGAATAAGAGTTAGGTGGGGAATAGGGGGATTTGGAAGAAAAGGGAAAGAGAAATTTTAGCAATGAAAAAATTATTAAATATCATAGAAGAGGGGCTTCCCTGGTGGCTCAGTGGTTGGGAATCTGCCTGCCGATGCAGGGGACATGGGTTCGAGCCCTGGTCTGGGAAGATCCCACATGCCGCGGAGCAACTGGGCCCGTGAGCCACAACTACTGAGCCTGCGCGTCTGGAGCCTGTGCTCCGCAACAAGAGAGGCCGCGATAGTGAGAGGCCCGCGCACCGCGATGAAGAGTGGCCCCCACTTGCCGCAACTGGAGAAAGCCCTCGCACAGAAATGAAGACCCAACACAGCCACAAATAAATAAATAAATAAATAAATAAATAAATAAATAAATAAACCCAAAGTTTAAAAAAAAAAAAATATCATAGAAGAAAGAATTGACCTTTAAAAGACCTAAAGAGAAAAATATGACAAAAGAATGACAATAGATTAGGTTAAAGAGGAAAAAGGTAACAATAGTTCATAAGAAGCCTATAAGTTCTGTTAAGAAAGCTGACCTTTATCCTAAGGTCAAACCAATTTATTTAGGAGTATAACATGAGCAATAGTATAAATTTTGCATTTAAAAATAATCATGCTGGCTGCACTATTAACAGTATATTGAAAGAGGTAAGATTAGAGGTAGAAGACAAGATAGGAGCTTGTAAGAATAACACAGATGAGTGAAAACATTGGAATGAAATATTTATTTTACACAAAATATACAAAATAGTTTATTTTTATTGCAAAGTATTTGAACAAGCCAGACGTGTATGAATATACAGATTGTGAGTCTAACTGTTCTCAACCTAACTCCCTGAAATTTACTATAACTATTATCAACAGCTTGGTGAATACCATGCAATAATTTTTTAAAACATATGTGTATTCATAGACAAAAGACTATATTGCAATTTTATTTTTTCCCAGGGAGATAACCATTTATGAAATAGGAACTCTTTATATTCATTGTTGCTGGAAATGAGAGAATGCAAAAAAGCAAAATTGCTTAAAAAATAATGATTTAGAGACTAATATGAGGGGATGAATAAGGAGCCATGGGAGGAAAGCATGTGTGTGTGTGTGAGAGAGAGAGAGAGAGAGAGAAAGGGAGGAAATATGAGGGAAAGAGAGAGAGAGCTGGATTGAAGATGAGGATGAAGGAGAGAAGACAAATGACAAGAGAATTTGGCAAGAGAACAGAAATGTCCCATGAGGGTTATTAAATTATTTTTCTATACTCCACATAATGTTTTCCCTTCTTTTTCTCTACAGTATCTTGAGTAAAAAGTTTTCTGAAGCTTTATGAAATTAATATGATTTGGAGGGGAAAGTTAAAAGTTTTGGATCTTGTCTCAACCTTGACTGAGACAGAAACTGATTATGCAAAAAAACAATCCCTCATATGGATAATATCTACCTATTTATTCTATTCTAAACATGTATCTGTACACAAAATCTGTAATTTATGCATACAAATATATGCAAGCACATGTGTATAAGTGTATATGTATAACTATATGAATATATAACGTATTCACATCATACATATAGTTGTGCAATTTGCGTTTTTCACCATACATGACAGCCATCTATGTCCCTATATATATCAATTTACTGGAGTTTTTCAAGAGTTTTTATGATTACATAGCATTATCATAATTAATTTAGCCAACTGCCTTTTGTTGACTATTTAGGTTTTCTATTAAAATAATATCTGATCAATTCTCTCAAAAAACACTGTTGGAGGAAAATCTTTTTTGCATATTCATATTAAATTGTAAATATTACATCTGTGGTGATCATATGATATTGGCATGTTTGCTTGAAAATTTTTTATGTACTATGAATTTGATATTTAGAAAAATTTTACCTATTTGTTTTCCCAGCAGAGGCATTTGAGAGTGCCAAGCCTCTTCCAGTCTGAACATTATGCTTTTGGTAAAAAAATGCCACACCCATGAAAACATTTCCTTCTGGAGGCAGTAATGTTGCTTCAGAGGCAGTTTCTACTGCCTGCTTTCCTTTCTAGTTGCTGCATCTTTTTCTCAGCTGGAACATTTTGTTAAGACTTCTCTTTAGCAATCTTATTCCTGGTTTAGTTTTTATAATTCTTACCTAGCTGGTGTGATAAGACATTCTACTGTAGGCTTTTCGTGCTCCTGATTCTCTGTTCACTTAACATTTTAGTTTTTATTTGTTTACCCAATTCCAACACCTTCCTTGCTAACCAAGGAGACTGTCACTTTCCCATAATGACTTGGATTCACATCTTGACTAAAACCACTTTATCATTCTGATAAAATTCCTCTCAAGAGTGAACTTACTTTATTGGAATAACATTTCAGAATTAGTCTATGAATTTTACATTTTCAAGCATACTCAAAACTCACTATCAAAAGATAAAGAAGTGAATTGTAATTACAAAAGTTAACATAATTTCTCTAAACTGCTAGTAATAAAGTATTTATGTGAATCAT
This sequence comes from Balaenoptera musculus, assembly GCF_009873245.2. Taxonomy (NCBI): domain Eukaryota; kingdom Metazoa; phylum Chordata; class Mammalia; order Artiodactyla; family Balaenopteridae; genus Balaenoptera; species Balaenoptera musculus. The sequence goes on from NC_045793.1 coordinate 63,790,988, forward strand.
GTATCAAGCTGGCAAATTACTATTATTAACTATTTAAGACTTAAACATCTAAAACATAATTTTCTTACTAAAAGTGTGAGGATTTGCAAATATTTAGCTTAAGTATTCAACATTTTATCTAAAAAATTCCCTATTTTTAAGCTAGTTTAAAATTTGGCCCTTAACGACTGTATTAGATAGTGGTTTATACTCATTATTAAACAGAGATAACTTCTAGGGAATGTGTCCATTATTGGAATTTTTTGTGTTTGACACTATATATTTGGTAATTTATTATTTTCAGAGCCAGTATATTGTAAAGCCCTTTTATTAAAAAATGCATTGCCTTAATTAAAATAATTAATTTATGAAACACTAAGAGAATTTGTCAAAAAGTAATTAAGTTGTAGTAAGAACATGCAGTGGTTTCTACTGGGAGGTCATTGGTTGTTGGGAAATGGGGATCTCTTGACCTTACAACTCATTTTTCTTTAGCATAGCCTCACAGTCTTCTGAAAGAAATGATATGGAACATATGAGGATGTAAGTCAAAACCTCATTTGAATCAGTATTAAATATTAAAAGCTTACTGATGCTTTCAAAAAATTATGACTGAATATTATATCAGAATTAATTTATACATGGATGCAAATAAGCTTAATAACAATGTAGTTTAAACATTTGAATTCTTTCACAGTCAACATTGAAATATATTGACTATGCTAATCAGGACATTAGACATTTTATATTATAAGATTTACCATACAGAATTTTTACTATTGATGAGAAATGAATTCCTACCTGCAATCTATCTTGTTCACTACTGTGTCTAGAGTACCTCACAGAATACTTGAGTCACAGCAGGTATTTAATTATAAATGGGTACAATGAGGTGGTATGAAAGAGTGAATCACTTAGAGAGTTAGCCTAGACAACTACCCAGCATCTGCCTTTAAGTAATGATTTTTTTAATCCCCATAATAATGCTTAGTAGTTATTGTTAGTTCTATTTTTCAACAGAAAAAAAATATGAGTAGTAGTTGCAAATTATAATTTATCAGATTCTCACTTAAGTAAAAATAATAGCTCTACTAGCATAGATGTGGTTAGCTGAAGGAGTAGCTAATGCATACTGCATGCTTACTATGTGCTAGGGACTGTTCTAAGTTTTTACAATAAATCTTCATGTGACCTCTAAGATAGATACTATGAGTCTCTCCAATTTATAATTGTATGAGTTGATATTTTAAATACTCTATCTATATATGTTATCATATAAAGTACACTTTTTGGAAAGAATGGTGACTTCTCTGTTAAGATTATATGCAGCTGTTATATAAAAGCAGTCCAAAACATGCATTCGATAAAGAAAAAAAAAGAAACAAAGTATTTGAGATATAATCATTTGTTAACAACTGGGTAACATTGTTCCAGACTTATCTCTATGAAAATATAAAAGCATATAAATAGAACTAATTTTAAAACCTGGGATTTCATTATTCCTGATTTTATATAAACCACTAAGTAAATGTACTTACAAAAAGAAAATAAGATGAAACTGAGGGAATTGCTTAATTTCTGATAAATATTTCTCTATAATAAATTACATAAGTATCTAAAGAAATTTCTCAACTTGTAAAAGAATATTATGAAGACACTTAAGGTTGTGAATTCATTATTGTGTTTCTCTTAATATTTCAGTTTTAGTCTGTATTGAATTCTTGACAAAAATTATAAGGACATTATCTCACTTCTTTCTCCTCCATCTCTATAGTATATTATTTCATTATACTTTTATTTTTATATTGTCAAGGTACCTACTGCTAATTTACAGTTATGAAACCTTAATTCTCTCCTTTATTGAGTATTAGCTTTATAGTTCTAAAATCTGTTCATCACAACATCTCCATTCTAGGATTCTTCAATTTGATTAATCTTTTAGCTTACCATCAAATATAATTTTCATATATGCTATAGTCCCAGTGTCAAGCTTGCTAAAGAATGCCTGTTTGTTATTGTATTTTTGAAAGACAAATTGCCTGTACATAAAGGATGTGCCACCATCCTTTCAAATTTTTTTAGATATTACTCTACTATATTCTAAAGTTGAGTATTATTATGGAAGAGGCTAAAGAAAACATATAAAAACATATTTCTATATACTTTGCTTTATCTTTTAAGTATTCAATTTCAACTCTAGTTTCAGAAATGTTCTTCAATTATATTTTTAAATTATTTTGGCCCATTTATTCTACCTTTCTATATTTTTCCCTAGAGTCACACTTTATGTACTTTTTCTTGTAAATAAAATATATCTATGTAATATTTTTTCATAAATGTATACTTTTATATGATATAGAGTTAGACAATATTGTATAAATATTAAATATAATAAATTAGGTGAAAGTTTGTAGGTGGACTTGAATAATTGGCTAATGTCAGTGTTCCTACATGAATAGATTAGTGTTGGGTAAAACATCTTTTGCTTTATAAAGAATAATGTATAGGATCTTAATGGCATAAACCAAGTTGAGAGCCATGTTGTTTCTTGTATTTTGTCATGTTTTATTGTGTGGTTTCTTTTTTTTATAAAAGCATATCCTTTAAAAATGCTGATAAAGCTCTGGGTTAGTCCATTTTAGCCACTAACTTTTTCAAAGCTTTCTTTCTATTCAGTATGATTTGAAAGTTAGAAGAAAATCTTAGAACTTTGTGCCATCTTGGTGATCCATGCTTATTTCAGGACTATTTCTATGGGATAAATCTTTTCTCTTTATCTTCCATCTTTTGCTTCCAGTGATCTAAACAATGGATTATTTTATAGCATTTTGGTTAAGGGATGTTTGTTTTCTCATTCTTTTGCCATAAATCTTTGCAGTATCTTTATTATCTGGTAATCTCTAACAAATTCCTGTTTTAGTAGCATTTCCAGTCTCTGTGTATCTCAATTTATAAGAGATAAAACTCTCTAGAGCTGCTCTGATGATTTCTGTTCTTCTTATAACTGAATGTTAAACTTCAATTCTGTGAACTAAGAATCCTAAAATATTTTCTTTTCTGTTTTTGGGAGGGAGGGTTGGTTTTTATTGCTTGCAACTAAATGACCACTTACAAATAAGAGAATAAAATGATTCTCCCTACCCTGATCCCTGGTCAAAAAAAATCTGGATGTTTACAGAGTTATGCTCAGCATGAATTATCTGTCTTGAAATATTTGTGATCATTTTATAAACCTTCTAACCTTGATCTCTATTGTTACTCAATGTGTTCTCAGAATGAAACATTTTCTCGTATTAATTTTTTTAGTAAAAAATACTGTTACTAGTTAGGAAAAGAATGAAATAGAGATGAAATGAAAATGAAATATGTGGTAAAACATATCAGTATTAAAGTAAACGTTTTTCAGCATGTCTTGGGAAAGGCAAAGAAACCCCCTTCTTGTCTTTGAGAGGATAGAACCCAGATTTGTATGAAGGGGAACCCAGAAGGGCAGATGGTGTCTTGTACCATCCTAATAGGCTATAGGAGGAAGTCATAGACATAGTGTCAGGCTGAAACTAGTGCACCAGACAGAAGATTAGAAAAATACCATCAGTTCCTATGAAACTAGGCTTACGGCTCTGCTCAGCCAAGATAATGCAAATATTTTAAATAGTTTGTGTTATATCTAACATCCAAATTACTTTTTCTCCAGAGGAATCAAATACTGAAAAAGTTTGTTAAAGCTTACTCTTTACTTTGTAGCAAAAGAAATTAGAGAAATTCACCTTTTAGGGCTCCAAAATTATGTAGGATTGAATGAATTTACTGTTCTCTACATTAGTTTCACATTTCACAGTATGACTTAACAATTTATTAGAAGTTAAATCTATACAGAAATACCAACCAAAGGTTCTTTCTGAGAATCCTCCAAAGTCTATATTTACATAACACTGACAATTACATTTTCTCTAACAACACTTCTAATTCTATCCTTTGACTTGGGGAAAAAAGAAAGTTACTGTATTGTTTGAACCTGGCAGTTTGTTCCAATGAGAATTTTGAAGGAAGCTTGGATGCCAAATGTGTTGTTTAGTTTTATGCTCAGCTATTAACTTCATTCCAAGTAAAAGATTTTTACAAAACTCTTAGTCATAGTAAAAAGGTCTGACAAAATATACCATCTATGTCCTATCAATAGCTAACCTAAAGACCTACAAGAGTGATAATAAGAATGATAGATATGTAACAAAACATGCAAGAATTTCCTAATATTTCCTAATTCACTGTTTCATAAAAGGAAATCAGTTTAATAGTAGAAAATTCACAGCAGGAACCAGGACCTGGCCACATGCAGATATATTTCTATTATGGGCTGAATTGTGTCCCTTATCCCCACCCCCTTCCCACGCCAACCAAATTCTTATATTGAAATTCTAACCCTCAGTACCACAGAATGTAAGTATATTTAGCAATAGGGCCTTTTAAGTGGTAATTAAGATTAAATGAGGTTGTTTGGGTGATCTTAATTCATGTAACTATATGTCACACTATATGTGGATATAGGACCTTCAAAGGTGATTAAGTTAAAATGAGACCAGTAGAGCCCTAATCCAACATGATTGATATCCTTTATAAGAGGAGAAAGAGAACCAGGGATGCACACATATAGAGAAAGGCCATGTGAGGACACACCAAGAGGTCTGCCATCTGTAAGCCAAGAAAAGAGGTCTCAGGAGAAACCAAATCTGCTGACACCTTGATCTTGGACTTCAGTCTCCAAAACTGTGAGAAATAAATTTTTGTTGTTTAAGCCACCCAGTCTGTGGTATTTTGTCATGACAGCCCTAGCAAACTGACACAATTCCCATCTTCCCAAGATTTTCTCTTTCATGATAATATTTTTTTTTTATCCTCTTAGTATGAATTAGATCATTTTCACAGTACAATCAAACCACTATTTACGATGTAGCTAATTTTCCAAGCTTCTGACTGTCCAATGCGGTATAGATATCATGCATACTACATTCACGCAGTGGCTTAACTATTGCTGTGTTTCTTAAGAACCCAGTCCTAATTCTACAACATATACTTTGATTTTTGTGGTATGCTAAAACATCAAGTGTCTCCTGTTGAAGCTCTTTTATTAGCAGAGAAAAATCTAGCAAAAAAAAATTTTATTGAATTAAATTCATGGTGCTTACACAGCCTGAGAACATACTCCCAAAGATTTCAATATTTCACTGGGTTGGTGGGCTACAGAGTTTGCCAGTATGAACCTTTGACTGAATCATTGTTGTAAAGCCTGAATTGACTAAAACCGTCAATTGAATACTGTATCCTCTTAGCTCAATTAAGTGAAGTACATGTGTATAAAATAGAAAGATGGCTAAATTCAGTCTTGTAGGATTTCCTTTTATTTATCTACTTTTACTAGGTTTTACTTGAGACTATTGGTGACCACTGAAAAATTACAAGTAGTTTGCACTTCCAAAGTCTGATATTTTCTACTGAGAAAGTAATTAGCTATTGCGTTCATGTGAAAAATTGCTGGGCAAGATAGAAGCTCTGGTATTCATTTACTCTTTGAAATTAAGACTCTTAAATTCAAAGTTCTTGTATCAGTTGTTTTAACTGAATTCCAAATATATTTGCATACATAGAGCTAGACATAATCAAGGGGTACTGTCCTCCTGATTGCTGACTATCCTTTGTGGCAGTTCTCCCCATTATAGGGCTGGTCTTCTCTTGGTTGTGTAAGTTGGCTTGGATTGAACAGAGGTTGCCAGCTTCTATAGTTTTTACAAACATAGACAAGAAGTCACCAGACCAGCATGTATAAAGGGAGAAGGAAATCAGTAATATTGAGTGTCTTACTTAGGTCAGGCAGTTGATATAAACCTTTCCTACAGCATTACATTAATCCTCTCCATAAAAACCTTCTGAAGTAGATATTTGTATCCTCAATTTAGAGAAGAAACTGAGGCTTAGGCTAAAAAAATTAACAAATGGCTATCTAATCCTATCTCAAGATCAATTCCTCTAAAACCATTTTAGACTGAGTCATCTGTCTGTCTCGCAAATAGTAACCCAATGTGCTTGCATTGCTTCTTGTGACATTTGAGGTCACGGTGAGCAGTTTTAACAGCAAGTGGCCATATCAAAGAAGAAATTCTTATATAATGAAACATTTGGTCAGAAAAACAATATCAGATGGACCATGAGTCAGCACAGTTTTTTTCCCCCCAGCACACACTCTGAATCCACTCAATTGGGTTCCTCTGTTAAAACTGTTTGCGTTCTGAGCGACATTGTTTCACAATTGCTAAGTATAAACAGTTACATTTTGAGTTATGTAATGTTCTCTCTTCTGAAAGAGTTAACTGGACCTTAAAAATCTGCTTTAATACTTGGGGGAAATGCTTATGTTATGGTTTGGGGTTTATAAAAAACAACAGTAATATTTATTTAGAACCCCTGTGTTAGGCACTATGCTAAACGATTTCACACGTTAGGAGAGGCAGAATAGCTTAGGTTGTTTATTTGAGAAACAAATCCTGTGTGAGTGGATCATCATTAATATGTAAATTCACTGTATTATTGCTTTACTGGCACATTCCTTTCTTATTTGTCCTTTTCACAACTCAAAAGAGAATCATTCAGGACTGAGTTGTTTGTCATTCCTTTTTGACTAGACAAAAAGCAAAGAAAGAAATAAAGGAAGGCATTTGCTTGTGCTAAGAAATCCTCCTTTAGGAAGCTGAAAGAGGCTGTAATTAGTTCCAAAATACCATCTTATATCCACTGTGCATATATTTTTCACACAAGAAAATTGAACATTGGAGACCAAAGAACCTGGAATGTAAAATGATGCAGCTAAACTCCATTTAGAAATAGCTGTAATGCAATTCCCAGTTGTTGGATTGATTTGATCTTCTTATCTTGGGAAGAAATTGAACCCTGCAATATCACCAATATTTTCTAACTCCTCTCTGATTATTATTATAAACTGACAGTGATTCATTTTGAGTAATTATTCTGAAAAATGAATTAGATTAAAAAATAATCTTCCTGATTATAGAGGAGCCTAGTCCTTTTTTTTTAATTAGTCCCCATTTTAGGATGACTGATGATGTCACATTTGACTAACAGTGGATTTCTTACTAGCTAACTATTTGACTTTGCTTTGAAAAAAAGCTGTATAAGTTAAAGGCCAAATTTTTAGTAAAATCCCAATTATGAGTAAAATTCTTCTGGAAGGAAGCAGCATATAATTAGCCAGGAAATCAGAATCAGGGGGCTTGAAATATATTCTTGGCTTAACCATCAGTTATCTTCATGAGCCCAGATGACCTCTCTGGGTCTGATTTCTCTGCATTTGTAAAATGAAAGAGTTCAAAGAGGTGCTCTCTAAGGTCCTTTCCTCTTCGACCATTCTGTTTTTATGTATTACATAATTCTATCTTATGTAAATTAATTGGTCTAGTTTCCATGTAGGGCTCTAAAGTACCATTGGAGAGCGATTAAGGGAAAGTGTAAAGAAAGACTAGCTAATAGGGGAAATAATAGTTCCTTTATGTTTCATTGCTTATGGAAAGATGCTCTCAAGAGTAGTGCTTCTTAAATTTTAATTTGCATTCATATCACCCAGGGATCTTGTTAAAATGAAGACTTTGATTGGTAGGATTGAGGAGAGGCCTGAGAATATGCATTATCACTAGCACCTTCCACAGTGGTGTCCTTGCGGCTGGTTCCAGAGCACATTGAGTAGCAAGGCTCTGACTGTAAATCTAAAGTGTATATAAGAATCTGAGGGGTAGTTAAAATTCAGATTCCAGGATTAGCTCTCCAGAAATTCGGAGATTGGGTTGGGGGGTCACAAAGTCTGAATTCTTAACAAGCTTCCTGTGTGATACTGATGCCAGGGGTTCAGAAACCCAAACTAGAATACATTTTAGAATTACTATTATAGAATCATGGAAGGGATTTATGTACCAGCCCTTCTTTTTTTTTTTTTTTTTAACATCTTTATTGGAGTATAATTGCTTTACATTGTTGTGTTAGTTTCTGCTGTATAACAAAGTGAATCAGCTATACGTATACTTACATCCCCATATCCCTTCCCTCTTGTGTCTCCTTCCCACCCTCCCTATGCCACCCCTCTAGGTGGTCACAAAGCACTGAGCTGATCTCCCTGTGCTATGCGGCTGCTTCCCACTAGCTATCTATTTTACATTTGGTCAATGCCACCCTCTCGCTTTGTCCCAGTTTACCCTTCTCCCTCCCCGTGTCCTTAAGTCCATTCTCTATGTCTGTGTCTTTATTCTTGTCCTGCCCCTATGTTCTTAAGAAGCATTTTTTTTTTTAGATTCCATATATATGTGTTAGCATATGGTATTTGTTTTTCTGTTTCTGACTTACTCTGTATGACAGATTCTAGGTCCATCCACCTCATTACAAATAACTCAATTTCATTTCTTTTTATGGCCAAGTAATATTCCATTGTATATATGTGCCACATCTTCTTTATCCATTCATCTGTCGAGCAGCCCTTCTTTATTCTGTCCAGGTTCTCTTTTCACACCCAGCCACTGACTGATTTATTGCTGCATTTGTTTTCAGAATAACCTTGTGAAACCAATTCTGTGGTTTGCTTTTATTAGTCTTTTCATTTCATGAATTATCTATTGTCTAGTTAGAATGGCATTTGGGTGTGTAGGGCTTTTGGTTGTCATTGTTTTTAGAACTTGAAGTTCAGGGGACTGTCTACCTCTTAACAAGTATTTGTGAAGTCACTGTAAAAGAAGCATGCTGTAGTGGAGAGAAGACCATACTAGAAGTAAGAGAGCCCAAGCCCTGATGCCAGTACTGCTAAACATTGATTCATCTGTTTATTCATTCATTCATTCTGTGCTTTTCTCACACCTGAAATTGGGAGATCTTGGGTCTTACCAGTTAAGTTAGTTACTAAATTACTAGTTAAATTAGTTAGATATACTCAACAGCATGCTGATCTAATGGGAGTTGTCAACAATGAAAATAATGATTAGAGTTTAGAGGTGTAAGTACTATAATACACAGAATGCTTTAAAGTAGTCTCTGAAGTTCTTTGCTCCTAAGTAAAATATTGGACCTATCTTTCGTTTATGAACATAATAGGAGAAAAATATGAGATTAGTATGTAAATTAAAATAGTATACATATGACCATGGACATGTAGTTCAGTTGGGTAATACTGAAAGCATGTTAAATAAACAGTCATTTTCATTTTGGAGACTATATTAGTCAAGTTTCTCCAGAGAAACAGAGCCAATAGTAAATATAGATATAGATATAATAGAGATAAAAGGAGATTTATTATAGGAATTGGATCACATAGTTAAGGAGGCCAAGAGGTCCCAGGATGTGCTGTCTGCAAACAGGAGACCCAGGAAAGGCAGTGGTGGAATTCAGTCTGAGTCTGAAAGCCTTAGAATTGGGAGACCAATGGTGTAAGTACTGGTCTGAGTCAGAAAGTCTGAGAATCAGGAGGGCAAGAGAAGATGGATGTCTCAGATCAACCAGAGAGAGAGGAAGTTCACCCTTCCTCCACCTTTTTGTCCTATATGGGCCTCCAATGGGATTGGCTGATGCCTTTCCACATTGGGGAGGGACATCTGCTTTGTTCAGTTCAATTCAAATGCTAATCTCTTCTAGAAACTCCCTCATTGAAACATCCAGAAATAATGTTTTACCAGCTATCAGTGCATCCCTTAGTTCAATCAAATTGACACAAAAAATTAAGCATCACAGACAGAGGGGAAAAAAGGGCATCAAAACGTTATGTAAAAAAATTTAGAGATAAACCTTGGTGTATTACATTTGAAGTTTTAAATAACTTCTACCATGTGATGCAGTAATTTCTCTTCGGTACATCTAGGCCAAGAACTCTCTCTTGCCCTCCCCACGTTCATTTACGGTGCTTCATTCAACAAATATTTATTTACTGGTCCCAAATTATATACCAGAAACTGTTCTAGATTCTGGGGATAAAATAGAAAACCATTAAAACAAACTTATCCTCAAGTATATCCAATATTGTAATGGGACGTATTCTGAGGAGGGAACAAACAAATAAAAATTAAACTTTTTAGCATACCAGCTGGTGATGGTGGAAAAAGAATAAAGCAGGAAAAGAGAATGGGGCATGTTGAGAGGAGGGTGATGGTAATTTATTAGGGAGGAAAGGCTTCCTTGAAAATGTGACATTTGATCAGGGACCTAAGGAATGTGGAAAGTGAGCTTTGCAGTTCCATGGGTTCTCAGACAGGACATAGAAAGGACAGATGCCCTCATGCATGTGGCAAGTTCAAGGACCAGCAGAAGGACCAATGTGGCTGGATCACAGGGAGCAAAATTGAGGAAACATACTGTTTAGAAGTTTGTATGCCATACTAAGCATTTTGGCTTTTCCTGTGAGTGAAGTGGGGAGCACAAGCAGTTTTGAGTAGATGTATCATGTGCTTTGATTTTCATTTCAAAGGGATCACTGTGGCCCTTGTGTTGAGAATAGATATTAGGAAAGAAAGATGAGTCAGAGAGACAAACTAGAATAGGTGTTGGAAAACTACAGCCCATAGATCACATCTGGCCAGCTTCCTGTTTTAGTAAATAGTTTTATTGGAACACAGCTACATTCATTAAATTGCATACTGTAGATGGCTGCTTTCACATTGTGGCAGAGGTAAGTAGCTGCAACAGGACCTTATGGCCTGCAGTAACTAAAACACTCACTGTCTGATCCTTGTGGGTAAAAGTGCACACTCCTGAACCAGAAGGTTATTATGGTAATCTGAGTGAGTGATAGTGATAGCTTGTATTAGGATAGGAGTAATGGAAATAATGAAAAATGTTCAGACACTGCCTGCATTTTGAAGGTAGAAAGGAAAGAGTGTGCTGACAGAGGAAAAGTATAAGAGGCAAAAAGAATAATCAAATCATGAATGACCTTTTTTTTTTTTTTGGCCTGAGAAATGGGAAAGACAGAGTATTGATATACTGATTGATTTTAGGAAGATTGATTTTATTGATTTTTAGAAAGATTGTGGGAAGGGCAGGTTTGGAGGTACGGATCATGAGTTTAGTCTTTGAAATTCTTACATCCAACAGGTATATCTTACTAGAAAGTTGTACATCTAAGTGTAGAGTTCAGAGGGATCTGAGCTGGTGATATAAATTTGAAAGTTTTCAGCATAAAAAATTCATGGATGAGATCACAGGGCAGTGACTGATGGTATAAAATCAAGAGGTTTTAAGAGTAGAACTGAGGCTCGAGCTTTTCCAGTGTTTGGAGGTCGTGAGATACTGTAAACCCAGCAAAACTGAATGAGAAGGAGCAGCTATAAAAATTGGGCGAGAAAGAAGAGCACATGAAAACCTGGGTGCTGAGTGAAGAGAGTATATTAGGGAGACCATCCTCAGCCTTATTAGTACTGCTGGTCTTTTAGATAAGATGAGGATGGAGCATTTATTATTGGCTTAAAATATGGAGGTAGTGATAACCTTGAGGGAAGTTTTGATGGCACATGGGGTGGAATGCTAATTGGACAGGATTCAAGAGAATGGAAAGAAAGGAACTGAAGACAGCTTATAAAGAAAACTTTTAGACGTTTTCCTCTAAAGGAGAGCAGATAAGGTAGAAAAAGGATGTGGTATTGAGAATTTTTTTTCTGATTTTTTTAAGATGGGATAAATAGCAGAATGCTTGTATGCTCTTGGAATAATTTAGTCGAGGGAAAGGTATAATGTCCAAGACAAAAATTCCTGGAGCAATGTGTTTGAGCAGGTGTACAAGTGGAAGAAATGTCCTTCAATGAAAACACAGGCTGTTCATTCAAAGTAACAGAAGGGAAGACAGAATGTATAGGCACAGATACAAATAGGTGACTTGATTGTAGCAGCTTGGAATGTTTTCTTCTGTTTGCTTCTTTTTCTCTTTTCTTTTCTTTTTTTTAGTATAGGAAGCAAGATCAACAAGCTGAGGGGAAAAATAGAGAAGAGGTATTGGAGGTATGAGAGGAGAGTGAAGGAGTAGAGGCTATCTAAACATCCTGTAAGAGCGGGTCAAGTGAATAGACTTGGCGGGGGTGTGTATAGCAGAGCTGCTGCAGAATACCAAGGGCTGAGATTCAAAACAAATAAAAAGTTGTGATAATAATGTAAAATGAAAAATATTCTAAACATCCAACAAAAGGATAATAGATAAATGATGGCTTAGAACTTTCAGTAAATGGACCATTGTGCAACTATTAAAATAATTTTGTAATATGCTTAGTAACATGGAAAAATCCCTTCAAACAATGTTTGAGGAAAGCTCTTTATGTTCTAGACTGTTATTATGAGAATTTGACAAGTGGCATAGATAGTAAGACTCCAAAGACACATTGCTGGGAAGTGATGGCATGGATTACACTTCAGGTCTATCTGATTTTAACTGATTACCACACAGCTTAAATTTACATTTTATTTTAAGTACCTATCCCACATGGTTAATTGAAGTTTAACCTTTATTTTTTTTAACCTCCAAATTAAAAAAAAACAACTATTACATAGATATGTATCCCCAATCTTCTACTTGAATAATTGTTTCAACGGAAATATATAACTTTTAATGTAACTAATATCATTTATTTCTAACATTTCAAGTCATCACTCTGAACTGCATTTTTGTGAAAACTATTTCTGTCATTCAACACATAAGCCTTACCTTTGTCAACACTTTCATCAGCCAGCTCTTTGTCTTTTGTAGATTTAACTGTTCTGACGAAGTCTTCATGTAAATCACCAACATCTTTAACATGCTAATTTATTCTTTGAAAATAGTATATAAAATGATAGAATTACAGGAGATTCTTTGAATGCAAGAAGCCTTGTACAACTAAATAGAATAAATTTTAGGCATAGGTGAATCAAGAAACAAAACCCAAATATAGTGTGGGTCACTCCTCTGTGATGATTTCTTTAGCAAAAATGGTTTTAAGTTTCAGATTTTATTCTCAAAAGACTTTCAGGTTTTCTACACACATGTTACTCATCATAACAAATGGCACTTAGATGATCTTACCTAGTCCTATGACCATAAATAATATTTACCTCCATGCTGATGACTCCCAAATTTGTATCTTTTGTCCAGATCTGTTCTATAAGCTTCAGTCACATATATTCAGCTGTCTTCCTGATGTCTTCCCTAGGGTAATTCAAGCATAATACATTCAAAACAGATCAGTTACGATTTTTGCTACCTCTACTGTGAGAACGAAGATGATTCTCATCAGACTGTTGACATTCCAGAAAATGTTGACATCACTCTGAAAGGACGCACAGTTATTTTCAAGGGCCCCAGAGGAACTCTGTGGAGGAACTTCAGTCACATCAATATAGAATTCAGTCTCCTTGGAGTGAAGAGACCCCAGCATTGACAAATAGTAGGGAAATAGAAGGGAAGTGGTTACTGTTCACACTATCTATAGTCATGCATAGAACATGATCAAGGGTGTCACGCTGGGCTCCTGTTACAAGGTGAGGTTTGTGCCACTTGCCCATCAACTTCATTATGTAGAATGGGTCTCTTGTTGAAATTAGAAATTTCTTGGTTGAAAACTACATCTGCAGGGTTTGCATGAGACAAGGCATTCTTTGTTCACTATCTTGAGTCCAGAATGATGAGTTAATTCCTGAAGGAAATGGCACTAAACATGTATCAAATTTAGCTATTTTGACTCAGCAAGCCAGAACAGTTATAAATGAGAATATCAGAAAATTTGGAGATGGTGTCTATGTTTCTGAAAAAGGAAAAGTTCAGCAGGCTGATGAATAAAGTCTAAGAGTTGTCTAGCTATGGAAACAATAAGATGCCTGATGACTCCTAAGACCTTCTTGTGATATTTTAAAGATGCAATAAAAGCCTCTATTGAAAAAACAACAACAAAAAACCCAGATCATCTGATTACCCTCTCTATCCACAAGCTGTCGTCTGTTTTTACAATGGAACCATCACTTGCTCAAGCCAAGAATCATCCTTAATTCGTCTATCTCTGTAAACTGTATTTGCTCAATTTCAAGTTTGATAGTTCTACCTCTGAAATACATGTCTATTCAATCCACTCTTCTTTGCCTCCCCTGCCCCTCTCTAGTCCAAGCCCCAATCTTCTCTAGCCTGTATTACTATTAGTATTCTAATTAGTCTGAGGACTTTCTCATTTCTTCCTTCTAAGTTCTCCACAAAACAAATATTTTTGAAAAACCATTCAGATCACATCACTTCCCTACTTAAAACCTCTTAATGGTTTTCTGTTGTGCTCAAATAAAATTGAAACTCCTTATCCTGATCTATAAGATACTGCATGCTTTAACTCTTGTCTGGATTTTTACCCATTGTGCTCCCCCTAGCTTTTTCTTCAGTTGCATTGTTCTTTGTCTTCTTTGAAGACATGGAGTCTTTCTAGCCTTAGATCCTCATATCCACTCTCACCTCTATCTGGACCACTTTCCCATGGCTCTTCTTATTCTTTAGGTCTCAGATGAAATGCCACACCCTGAGACGTGTTTCTTGACCATCCTATCTGGAATAGATTTCCCCCTTTGAACTTCTCTTTTTTCTGTCAAAACATCTGCTTACTTCTCCTACAGAACCTACTATAACCTTTGAGTATTTTGCTTATCCATATATTTCATTGCTTATTTTGTGTCTCACCAATTTATAGTTTGTCACTGAAACCCCAGTGTCTGTCACATATCAGATTCTTAATAAATAATTTTTGAATAAATGAGTGAATATGCTATTTTCACTCCTTGCAGAAGCTATAGTTCACTTTCATCGTTTGAGTCCATTAGTTACCACGTGTGTAGTCAATTGATATTTAGATTACAGGTGATAATTGCCTTCTTAACACTTCCCTATTTTCTACTTTGAGCATGAAAAGATCTGTTTTAAGCAATTTCTAGAGCCGTTTGGTATATCACACTTCTAAATCTTTGTCTTCTTTTGCCCCAGATAATTCCAGTGGATATTTATAAGAAACCCATTTAGCTGGATACCCCCAGCTGTTTCTCATTTTCACTCAGGTTCTTACCTCTGGGTAAATGTTTCCCTATTTTAACCACCTCTGAATAATTTTAATATCACATAAATCAAAATACAAATTTACAAAGCAAAAGAGGTTTCTTTATCCTCCTTCCACCATTTGCACAGGCTGTCTACATAAATTTGCTGAAGGTAGTAAAGATAAGACAAAAAATAAGTTGGAATCAGGGGGAAAAGGGTTTAATCCAAAAAACTCATCTCAGGTGACTGAAATCACAGCATGAGTCAGTGCATTTATTAAGATGCTGCCTAGCCAGCTGAGATAGGTCATATTTTTATATCATCAACCATGCCTTCAGCAAATAAACATGACCATAGGCTACTCAATTTTAATTTTAGAGATGCCGTTTTCAAACTTTCAGTGATCTTTACCACAGATTCCAGAATCCCACAGAAAGGCATAATCAGAAATCGTATCATGTCATATCTCCAACTTCTGAAATAGAAGTCATTAAAATTGTCTTTGGAGATTTAGTGAATTTATGCATAAAACCTCTACTTGGTTATCCTTTTGTGTCATAGAGAGCACTAGCAGTGTTTCCTTTCAGATTCTCCCCTAGAGTCTGGTGGGCCAAGTGGACAGGGTCAGAGTCCGCTGATGCTGGTCAGTATACTGGCCCGTATTACCCCATGGAACACTTCCCCAGAGTTAGAAACATGTTTAATTTTCTATCTCATTTAACCTTCTTTTATCCATCAACAGGCCCTAAAGGACCTATAGAACTTGTAGTTGTCACAAATCTATATCAGCTATATCTATATCTTAGCCACAGGAAAGGGAACAACAAATTAAGGTCAGGTATGTATTATAAAAATGAAAGTAGCTATTCCCATTGCCAGAGGGGAGCTGGCTCTACAAAGACAGAAAGTAGAGGATAAAACAATCCTTTTACTCCTCCCCTCCTCTCTTGTTCAGTCCACAACATCATAATTCCAGCAATAGAAACAACCAGATAAATTTTCAGGAGTTCTGAACAAGGGTGTTTGTTTCTCACTTTCTTACCTACATATTAGAAAAAAATTCAAGTTTCCCTTAGAGGGAATGCCAGTGTAACATGTGGCCACCCAGGTAGTATGTTAGGCAGTAACATGACCAGTTGGAAAAGGGCAAAAGCATACTTGCAATTTTCTGCAGAACTTTCTAGTTTTCCTTTAAGCCTAGAGAAGGAGGAAGCAGATATCTGGGATGTGATCTGGCTTAGCACCGCACAACGAAGTCTATCCAGTTGGATAAAATAGTCCCAGAAAATGGGGAGGAAAGGGAGCAGTTATGCCTCTGCAGTATCCACAATGCTGTGAGACTGAAGAGAGGGTGCCCAGGTGGGTATCTGAAGACCACTGAATGTATCACATGGCAAAATAGTAGTCTCCCTAGTCAGACTAGGTAAGAGCGCTATTAGCCTGACAAATCAGGAAACAAGTCATAGGTTTTATTTGCTATAGATGTCAGCAGCTGATGGCAGCTGGGCATTAGGGCAAGAGATACTACACTGGAACCCAGGGTATTTCACAAGAACCTACATACAAGGAAACTGAAGTCAGAGTAGTGGATATTATCATGTCAGCAGAGTATGTAGTATGAGAAAATTGAATCATAAGACAGGACTCTGAATTTTGAATCAAGGGCACCAAAAGAAAAGAGTAATCTGAATAAGGAGTGTTCAAATGTGTTGACTGCTACCAACTAATGATTAAAAATCTCCATTGAACTTGAAATTTGAAAGTCATTAGTGACCATAATAGAAACAGATTGTGTGAAGAGGAGACGACTCAAAGACAGAGTGGAGGAGCTGGTAAGTGAGAGAGTAAAGGGTGGATGAGGAAATAGAGGCAGCAGCTGTAGTCCTTTCAATAAATTTGACAATGAATAGGAGAGAAATCAGGTAATCTTAGAGAAGAAAGTGTGGAGTAAGACAATGTTGTTTTTTGTTTGTTAAATCATTTGTTTTAAGGAAGAATACTGAGCATATTTCATTGTCTAGGGAAGGAAGCAGAACACAGGGAGAGGAGGTAGCCCTTAAACATCTCATTGAATCCTTACAATTTACTGAGGTAGGATATGTTTCCCCCATATTGGGAATAGAGGCTGATTGATTTAAAATCCTCATTCTACCACTTATAAGCTATGTGACTTTTGGTCAGTTGTTTAGCCACTTGAGCCTCAGTATCCTTATTCATGAAATTTGATTGAGAATGATGATCCTTGGGGGATAAAGTCTTCTTCATAGGGTTGTTATAAGTTAACGTCTATAAAATGTTTAGAATCCCATGGTGAGCAATATGTAAGTGTTTGTAAAATAAAATAAATCTCTGATTTTAAAGCACATATTCTTTCCGCTCCACCAGCCCAAACTACATATCAGTTTGCTGACTCCCCTCTTGGAAGTGATAATATATTTTCCCAGGGCAGAATAAGCAGTTATACTTCTTGTAATGCTATAATTCAAATAAATAGAATTTTGTGGACTATCAAAGAAAGTAATGACCATGCATCATAGTAGAACCTGGAATATATTTTCTTATAGAAGCAAAAACAAGTATCCAAATATTTCTTGTGATATAGGTTGGAGATGGCTTGTTGATTAAAAACAGGAAATGGAAGAAAGATAACACCTTCCAGTGAGTTATCAGTGAAATGGGTTCTCCATTCCTATTTACCTGGTTCAGTTTAATTGCTTAATAACTGGAAATAACACCTACAAACCACAGTAGAAGAGCATCTGAATATTCGAGTGAGAGGGCAGGGAAAATTGCCCTTCTGCCATGAAACTTTACACTGTAATCGTCACTGAATTGTAGGGACAGGAGGTGATTTCTGAGTAACTGAAATAATTTGAACTTGTATTAGACTCTTGTTTTTGCTTGTTATCTTTGTTTGTTTGGACTGCTGACAACATATATTTTCCATAAAACCCAAAGATTCCACCTCCTCGGCCAAGTCTGTAAGTATTTTTTGCTATTCATGTTTTCCTTACCAGCTGAGTTCTTATATGCGGAAATACTTGGAAAATTAAAAAACATAAAACATAATATTTACTTTTATTGTACTGTTATTTTCTCTTTAAGAACTCTACTGGTCCAAGAGGTACTAATTTTACTATGAATTAATCTGAAAGTAGGAAACACCTTGGGATATTACCTAATCTTGGAAAATGACATGGTTTTCTGGCATCTGAAATATCTGTTCAGACTGCAGGTACTATAAGGGTCAAGAGAGAGAGAAGAGAAGCTGGTTAAGAAAGTAAGTAGAACTTTGAGTGAACTCAATGTTTTTATATTCTGGAAAATCTCTTAAATGCCTGACACATATTCAGTAACTCCTAGTAATAATTCCTGAATGTCTGATTGGATAGTACAGAGATGAGCAAACACACATCATTTTTTCACTGACATCCTGAATAGAATAATTTCATTAAAAATCCATAATATTTAAACTTTATACATCATTGCCCAAGAGTAAGAACACATTAATGACTTTAATGAATTAGTTTTTTTCATGAATTACTACCTGAAATATATATATTTCAAATTTCTGCATGTATGTGTTTAAACAAGATATAGTAAGTTCTTAACAGTTTAGTGTGTGAGTGTACTTGGTGTGAGTTAGGACAATCTTCTGTTTATGCTTCCAGTTTACTCTTCACCTTGTTCCATTCTCAAAAGTCTAAACTGTGGGGGGCTCATCAAAGCATTTCCTTACCCTCTGGTTTCTCCTTGGGTTTGGTCAACAGGCTGTACCAACAGGAGATCAAAGGGAGAGAGGAGACTGATATAGGGGTATTAATTCCCCTGGATGTCTCTCTGCCAGTTTGTGACCAGTGTCCCTTTTGGCTGTTACTTCCATTGATGAAGCCTTCTCCGTATAGCTCTCCTCTTTAGGTTCCAGTACTAGCTTGCTCCCATTGCTTCCTCCCATTAGACCTAGAGGGTACTACTTTTTCCCTGTTATAACTAGCATCAGTGTATTACACTATTTATTAATGACCTTGGTCTACCCTTGGAAATAATCTCTTTATTAAAATCTCCTCAAATAACATTTGAATGATACACCTGTTTCCTGACGGATCTGTTACACTATAGGAAATGGATTTCCCAGAGTACTTAGTTGTGGTGTAATAATCTTGGGTGCCAACATCATCTCTTGTCTGCTTTGTTTGCAGTAGCTTCCTATTGTTCTTTCCTGCTGCTTCTACTCTCTTGTTCCACTGAAGTCTATCTCCTACACAGCAACCATAGTGATCTTGTAATGTAAGAAAGATCAGATCATTTCTTTGCTCAAAGCTCTTTGAGGGCTTTAAATCTAAAAGTCCAAGACATCTCCATGGCCTCAGGACCCTAATAATCTTCCCCAATCCATGGCTTTGCTTACCTCCCTTCTCTGATCTCCTCTACTAGTAACCTGCTCCCATATACCACTGCTCGAGACCTTTCATTGTTTCTTGAGCACACCAGCCACGCTTCCTATTACGGATCAGCACATTTGGTATTCCTGCTGCCGTTAATGTTCTTCCTCATGGGTTCTGCACTCACCAATCAAAGTTTAGCTTCTAAATTGAGGCCTTTCTGTACACCCTGTTCAAATGAAACTCTATCTTGCCTTAGGCTTGCTTACACAGTATTTTTCTTTTTTTTTTCTCCAAAGTGCTTATGAACTAGCATACTTACTTTATGCCATGTCTTCATTAAAAAAAAAAAAAAAAAATTACTTGCATAAAAACTGGTTTATTTCTGTTTACCCCTATACTCTGAATGCCTCAAACACGGCCTGGCACTTAGTAGAAACACACTATATATTGACTTAATGAATGAGTAGGTACATATTACTCATTGAAGGTCAGTCACATTTTATTCAGGTCACAGTGACTTTAGTTGCAATGTTAGTACTGATTTAATTAATTAAATCAATCATGTAAGAAATTATTAAAACAGTTCTATGCTAAAAATTTCGTTGCTCTCTGAGACTTACATCTGTTTAATGTACACAAATAAATAAATTACACGTCTTAATTTACTCTTAAATCAATAGAATAATGTAAGTAAAGTGAATCAGTAGGCCTAAATTTTTGAACTAGTTGTGCTAGCAACTTATATTGCAAAACCTAAGGCAAAGTCACTTTAATTTCTGTGCACTCCAGTTTCCTTAGCTATAAAATTAGGCAAAAGATTAGATGATTCTTAGGGTCCATTATTCCCCTGAAATTCTAAGAGGTGGTGGTTATATAATATACCTTTTGAGAATATGTTTATATATTTTAAAATGTCAACTGAAATTATAGTGTAATCAATGCTAAGGATCACTAATAAGTGACAACTACAGGAAGCACATAAACATTATCATTTGTCTTTCATCTTCTTTACTAACAATAATATCACTATGTCTTTTTCTGGAGAATAACAATGGATTAAAATAATTCAGGGGACTACTGACCACAGATAATCCATTGATTGGGACCGAAGTATAATTTTTTTAATTGAAGTATAGTTGATTACAATGTTGTGTTAGTTTCAAGTGTACAAAACTGATTCAGTTATATATATATATGTATATATTCTTTTCCAGATTCTTTTCCCTTATAAATTATTACAAGATATTGAGTATAGTTCCCTGTGCTGTATAGTAGGTCCTTATTGTTGATCTGTTTTTATATATATTATTGTGTATGTTTTCATCCCAAACTCCTTATTTATTCCTCCCCCCACTTTCCCCTTTGGTAACCATAAATTTGTTTTCTATGTCTGTTCGTCTATTTCTGTTTTATGAATAAGTTCATTTGTATCATTTTTTTAGATTCCACATATAAGCGATATTATACGATATTCATCTTCCTCTGTCTGGCTTACTTAGTATGATAATCTCTAGGTCCATCCATGTTGCTGTGAATGGCATTATTTCATCCTTTTATGGCTGAGTAATATTCCACTGCATTCTATACCACATCTTCTTTATTGGTTCATCTGTCAATGGACATTTAGGTTGCTTCCATGTCTTGGCTATTGTAAATAGTGCAGCAGTGAACACTGGGGTGCATTTATCTTTTCAAATTATAGTTTTCTCCGGATATATGCCCAGGAGTGGGATTGCTGGATCATATGGTAACTCTAGTATTATTTTAAGGACCCTCCATACTGTTCTCCATAGTGGCTGCACTAATTTCGGGACCAAAGTATAAATTTTGAGTTTACTGTTGTCACCAATATATTGAGAATATATCAAAAATATATATGAAATATGTTATGACAGATGAGATGTGTCAGAAGTTCAGATTATACTACAGTATTTTCATCTTTGATTATTCCTAGAAATGTATCCATCTCACAGATTCCAAGTCCAAGAAAAGATTTTAAATGGTCCTCAAATGAGTACTTCAAATTGAAATGAACCTTTTATGTATGACATATTTTTAACCTTAGGATTCAAACTGGACTCCCTGAAAAATTTATGTAAAATTTGTAGAAGTTTCCAGATGATTCTCCTTATCTCTTATATATCTGAAAATACAAAGTCAACAAATTTTTAAATTTTTCTCAGTGTCTGCATTGTGCCTGCACAGCAAAAATCAGATGCTATTTTTCACTTTTGAATTTTCACCACCAGAAATGTCATTAATTTTAAATGATAAAATCCTGTTATACCTTGCATTGAGACGATCGTTTATGCTCTCAGACAAATGTGCCATATAACCATAAGGTGGTATTATTGTTATTTGGAATGAAATAGAATTTCTTATCCTTTCATAATAGGATGACAGGACAAAAAAACTTGTGTACTGTAATTTTTTCTCTGCAAATTTTGAGTGCAATTTTGAGAATGAATATTTCGTATATATATATATTAAATTTCTTTGAAATTACTGAAAGTAAAACAAATAAATATACATAATTATTTATAAGCTTCTCTCAGGTAGATAGAAATCATGCTTTTCTTACATTTATTTATCTGCCTCAATTGCTTTCAGTAAATTGGAACTAAAATCATTAGTTATTAATATACCTGGCCCCATAAATGTGTTTTATCCCCCTATAAAATAATCTTCTCATCCTGTATCAATTCATCTTTATTATGATACTGAAACAAATTCTCAACTGAGTAAAGAATTCAGTGTCTGCTTGTCAGACATTTAGATAGTGGAAAATTCTCTTGTTCAGAAAACAAAGAACTCACAATTTCTAGGCTCTTAGAGCTTGATGATATTGTTTCATCATGCCATTTTACTTATTGTACAATACATAGGAGAATGCTTTCTACTGGCTTCAAACGTAGCCTTATAACAGGCATGGTTCAAAGAAAAGGCTCTATACATGCATCACAATTTCTTCCTTGCTGAGGCTGTTTCGTATACACTTAGGTGGTACATCCATCCTCATTAGGAATCACTCTTCCTTATGGACAGACTATTCTCAACAATCAGCGAAGCCAGTTCTTGTCTTGGATTTAAAATATCCTTGCAACATTCATTCTCACTGTTTTTCTTTTCTGTGGTCCCCAATTAACACCATCTTTTTTTTAAGCATAATATCGCCTACATTTATTTATGTCAGTATAATCTAACAGACTTTATGGGTAGGAGGAAGCAGACATTACAAAAGGCAACATTAAAGGAGGGCATTGCCAAGTACTGGATTTAAAAATAAGTAGAATTTCGAAAGAGCAGCTCTTAAAAAAGTATGTTTAATCATTGTTAGCAGCTTAGAGCAAAATTATTTATATTCCTAGTCACCTACCATTTAATATTTATAAAGCACATTCTACTTTTCATGAAGCTTAAATATTCTATGATTATTATTTCTATAATTTCCAAAAGCCCCCCTCAGAGAAAGTATACTGCAAGTTAGAAAATTACCTGTATGGGAAAGGGACAGTGACACATATATCTGAGAGATTGTGTGATACGTGGGGTAAAGTAATTAACTAGGAGATAGGTAATATGGGTTGCACTTTGGTGTCTGGTCACTTGCTACATTGTGACTCGAGCAAATTCTATGGTTCTTATGTTCTTTAGGTTTCATTCATACCCGGCAATGAAAGAAATAGCTGTCTTGTTCCACCTTTTATGTTATTTGAGAGTTTATTGATAATGTGTGTGAAGGTGCGTTCAAAGATGAAATATTTTAAAGTATTATCTTCAACATCCTTTAAAACTTTGAATTTCCTATCTATATACACTAAAGAATCAGCTTCTCTTCCCACTCCACCAAAAAAACAAAAAATTGCTCCCACTTTGGAAAGAATATAAACAGTTGAAAACTCCTCTTCAGTGGCCCCCACAATTCAGGCTCTCTCTACTTTTATCTACTGATATTTTGGGGTCAGATTTGTGGTACAAATGTCTCATGCCACTTTAAAAAATCTTAAATGATAGTGTCACCAATAAACAATATAAAACAAACTACACATGCTTGACTATTGATCTCAAGATACTCATACCCAATTCACTGTATCTTAACCCAGATATATCTCAAAATAGCCCTTTTTTTAAAGCTTGTGATCCATTAGGCTCAAGCCCAATCCTCATTCCCTATGCAAAAATATCCTTTTTTTTAAAGCTCCTTTAATTTTTCCCTCAAACCATCCATTAGATAGGCCCATTTCTTCCTTGCAATAACTCCTGTTTTCATTATCACAAACTTTGTATAACATCACATTTTGTTTACTGGACTACAACAACAACAACAACTACTACTACTACTACTACTACTACTACTGCTACTATTACTACTTTTTTACATCGCAGTGCCTTGTTTTCCTCCTTTATAAACAAAGGGATGGTAAAACCAGTACCTAGAATTTTTATTTGGGTTAAGTTAGCAAATAAAAAATAATATACACATAAATTCTTTGAAGAAAGGAGCATATGGTATTTCAGGTATACTTCTATATTCCCTGCAATATTTAACACTAAACTAATTTTCTACCCATGTACATAGTATTTATCCTTTGAATACACTGAATGCCAGATAGCTAAAATATTTGTCTGTGCTCATAAATATTATATACACCTGTATATATGTATATGTGTGTATTTCCATATGTATGTGTATATATATAGTATTAATGCATATTTTGTTCAATTTCTTACTTTCCAGTAAGTAGTACTAAGTACTAATTACTATTCAAAAGAACTCTGAGAGGTAGATGTTACAATCCTCATTTCACAGAGGAGAAAACAGTGGCTTCAAGATGTTATAACTTTCTTGGAATTACTCAGCTTAATAGTGCAGAATAAGTTTCCAAACACAGGTTCTTCTCTTATAAGTAAATGCTGCTTACACCACTTCATCTAATTGTCAGACCCTGTTTTAGCCAAAGATGATAGAATTGTAATTTAGAATAGCCTCCTGCATTCTAGTCTCCTTTCCCATGCCAAGCCTGAGAAGAGTTCCTTCATCAACTATTGGGTTGGATGAGACATCATTTCCCCACTTGGAAACTTGAGCAGAGTATGGCCAATTCCATTCTCCACTCTAAAAACATACGTGACTTCTCCTACCTTAAGTCTAGTGATCAAATGTCTTTGAAACACCCTTCACCCGACCAAGCATTATTAGCTTTCAGTAAGTTTGATTCCTTTGTGATTTGAGGTCAAGAAGATACTTCTTGAGAATGCAAGAATCCCTTCGTATCAGTTTAAAATGTTTTTACAAAATTGGTGAAATTCTGTTATCTTTTTGTTTTACAACATAAAATTGGCCACAGTAGTGCCAAATGACCACAAATAATTAGGAAAGTTGATGAGCCAATTCGTCCTCTGGCTCATGATACTCTCAGTATTTTAGAAGTGTGTTTTTCTCAATCATCCATGAATTATTACATCATTGTACTAAATAGAGTCACATTTTCTTAGATATTCATAAATATGCCTTTTATAATGTATTTTAGGTGGAACGGTTCTGCATTCATGGCTGCTGTTTCCTGAAATTTAATAGTTATTCACCTTAATCATGTAAATTCAATGTTCTGTAAAGTAAATTTACTTCAAATGAAGAACACTTTTCTGTAAACATCCATGTGTATGACTTTCATTCTCTGCTGAGGCTGGCTTTATTGCTCTAAGCAAATATTCCCTGATTTATTTGTAAATATTTCTGAAGAAACAAAGGTGGTCTTGAACTTATTTTCATTTTTTCCCCCTTTTATTGAGATTATGACGACTTTGAACAGTTCTCAGATGAATTTCACCTTTCCTTTTTGTCTATTTCAAAGAAAGGGAGCCTTGAAGAACACTTTTTCTTTTTTAATATATCTAAAGCTTCTGTTACATAAAAATGAAATTTCATTTAATACTTTGGGCTTTTCACTGAATAGACTATGCTCACTGGAGACAGAGGAAAACAAACTTACTTTTAACTATTCCTATTGTCCATGGGGACCCATGTCCTGTCACTTGTCACTCCTCTGCTCTGCTCACAATAGGGACACAGTAGGACCTCAATTCAAGCACAGTTTGTCATGGGTATGAGGACTCTGAATGTGCACAAAGTTGATGCCATTTTGCCCTTCAATTTCATAAGTCACAGTTTCCTGGAGGAAAGTACTATGGGAAAAGAATATGGGGTCATGAGAAGCTGAATTCTACTTCACCTCTTCTCTACCCTTCCAAACATACCTGACCAGGGTTACAGAGAGAATGCTTTCAATCTTTTGCTGTGGTGGTTATCAAAAGTTTGAGCCTGCTTCTTTCACTCTTCAGAAAAGAAAACTGAAAATGTAAGAACTATTTTTATGGGATGCAGTAGTCATGCCATAGCTACCATACAGTTTCTGGGACTAGCTTCCTGTTTTTCCTCTTTGATTAAACAAATGTATCAATATATATCAGGTTATGTCTAAGAGTGAGAATTTTTGTTCAGTGGCAGTTCTACCTTATATGCCAGCAGAATATATACAACATGGTTTGATTTTAGAAATTAAAATATGATGGGCTATTTTTAAATTTTTCTTGGAGTACAGTTGATTTACAATGTTGTGTTAGTTTCAGGTGTACAGCAAAGTGAATCAGTTATTCATATACGTATATCCACTCTATTTTAGATTCTTTTCCCATATAGGCCATTAAAGAGTATTGAGTAGAGTTCCCTGTGCTATACAGTAGGTCCTTATTAATTTTCTGTTTTATATACAGTAGTGTGTACATGTCAATCCCAATATCCAATTTATCCGTCCCCACCCCTTACACCCTGGTAGCCATAAGTTTGTTTTCTGCATCTGTAACTCTCTTTCTGTTTTGTAGATAAGTTCATTTGTACCATTTTTTTTAAGATTCCATATATAAGCGATATCATATGATATTTGTCTTTCTCTGTCTGACTCACTTCACTCAGTATGACAATTTCTAAGTCCATCCATGTTGCTGTAAATGGCATTATTTCATTTTTTTTATGGCTGAGTAATATTCCATTGTATATATGTACCACGTCTTCTTTATCCATCCCTCTGTTGATGGACATTTAGGTTGCTTCGATTTTATCTTGAAAAGAAAAGACATTACAACTTGCATGGGAGAGTAGACCTTGTAAGTAGGACACTTGGTGCTAAGTTTCAGGAGACCTACTAATTAATTTTAAAATTCTGCTGAATAATGACAGTACTTCACACAAATACATAGCAATGTAAAAATTAGAACTTTTAATTAGCTAAAACAATCTTGAGAAAAAAGAACATAGCCTGAGATATCATGCTCCTTGATTTAAGACTATACTACAAAATTACAGTAATCAAAACTGTACAGTACTGGCACAGGAACAGACATATAGGTTAGTGGGACAGAATAGAAAGCCCAGAAATAAACCTACATACTTATGGTCAATTAATCTACAGCAAAGGAGGCAAGAATATACCATCGAGAAAGGACAGTCTTTTCAATAAGTGGTGCTGGGAAAACTGGACAGCTACATGTAAAAGAAAGAAATTAGAACATTTTCTCACAACATATAAAAAATAAACACAAAATGGATTAAAGATCTAAAACTAAGACTGGAAACCATAAAACTCCTAGAAGAGAACATAGACCTAATACTCTTTGGCATAAATCATCACAATATTTGTTTGGATCCCTTTCCTAAGGCAAAGGAAACCAAAACAAAAATAAACAAATGGGACCTAATTACAAGGTTTTGCACAGCAAAGGAAATCATCAACAAAATGAAAAGACAGCCTACCAAAAGGAACAAAATATTTGCAAAATGATATGACCAAGAAGGGGTTAGTATGCAAAATATATAAGCAGCTCATATAACTCAAAATCAAAACACAAAGAACCTGATTAAAAAATGAGCAGAAGAGCAGAATAGACATTTTTTCCAAAGAATACATACAGATAGGCACATGAAAAATGCTCAACATCATTAATCATCATAGAAATGCATTTATTAAATTCCATTTAGAAGTTTAACCTTTTCAAAAAACACCTAGATTAATTTTACTGGGTTTCCCCTCTTCATTCTTAGTCGCATCTCCACTCACACTTCTCACAACCTTTAACTATTTTGAATATGGAATAACTTTGTTTTATGATGCTACATATCATGAGACTCTGTTGTACATAAAATATGCTGAAAAAGAACTCTGTAGTTCATTATGTTAGTACAGAGATAGCAAAGTCTTTTTTAGAGTATTCCTACGATAAACCAAACCTAAGCATTAGAGAGTACCCTTGAGTGGTTCCTCTCCAGTTCTATAGAGCCAATGAGTTCCAACAGCTAAGCAGAAACCTGAGGAAGAGAAAGTGTATATGTGTGTGTGTGTGTGTGTGTGTGTATGTGTGTGTATTGCCCATATTCATGTGAGGAAGGAGGTGTTTTGAGGTAGTGGTGGAGGGTGCTTTTTGGTCCATGGAAAGGCAGTACTGCAGGTGTCTATAAGACCTTTGAGTTTGAACTCAGGTTGACTGGATTTTTAATCTCAGATCCACCACTCACATAGAGAACTTGGCCAAATAACTCTGAAACCATTTCTTATGTAAAATGGAGGTAACTAGAGTACATATTACATGGATTGGTTGTTGGAAAATCTTGTTAAAATGATTAACAGAGTGTCTGGTAAGCACAGAGTAAAAACTTAATACACTTTAGCCCTTATTATTATCATCTTTGTTAGCACAGTAGTTCTAGTAATAGCCTTGAGAACAATGATCGGTTTATATTTGAGCAGCATAGAAAAAAATCCACTCTCTATCTGCCTTCCTCATCCTCCCCACACCAAAAGAGGAAACCTTTTAGTAATTGGACTCACCAACCAATACTAAGGGGAGAACCTTCTTTGAGGTGGGTAGGAGAACGTGGGGTAAGTTATCGAGACCTGAGTAGTGTGCAGAAACCTCTTAGGATTTCTGATAGTCATTCATTGCTCTGTGAAACTATAAGCACAATATTGTTGGAGGAGGTTGTTGAGATGGCATGACTGCCAGCTGACCTGCAAGCTGAACCCAGGGAATTGGGGGCTTCTCTCTCCTAGCCCTGTCCTTGGAATGTACATTCCATCCACCATCCCCATTTTAAGGACACAGCCTTGACAGAGCAAGGCATTGTTGAGACCGTCCTAACTGAATATGTGATTGGCCCCAATTAAGGCCTCTATATAAACTTTGAAGATACTGGTAAGTGGATATGGAAATCTACTCATGGTGCAGCTGCCCAAGACAAGCCTCATATGTAAGTTCCCTTGCTTGTTAAAACTGCCACCTACCAATCTAGAGTGGTCTGCCATTTTCTTCAGTCTCTCCTTGCCCTCCATGTACAGGGGCCAGTTTGTGAACCAACAAATACAAAATGAGGACTTAGGGAGAGTAAAAATAATCTCGGGACTAAACTCAAGGCCAAGTTTTAAAAAAGATTTTGAATATCCTTTAAAAACTTTTCCCTCCCTCCCTTCCTCCCTCCCTCCCTTCCTTCCTCCCTCCCTCCCCTCCCCCCTTCCTCCCTCTGTCCCTCCCCTCCCTCCTCTCTTCCCTCCCCTCTCCCTCCCCTCCCCTTCACTCCCTCTCTCCCTCCCTTCGTTTCTCCATTCTTTTCTTCCTTCCTTCTCCCTTTTTTCCATCTTCCCTTTTTTACTCCTTTACAAAATATGGATTAAACCTGACCATATGCTGTGCACTGTGCAAGATGCTGGTGTGGAGTCATGAAATGCAGACATGATCCCTCCCTCTTTGGAGAAAACAGTCTAGTGTCAGAGTCATAAACAAGTAAACAAGGAAACAAATCCATAAACCTAATGACTGCAGATTTTGATACTATAGAGAAGCAGATGAGGCAGTGTGATTAAAAGAAAATGAGTTGGGAGTGGGGGCTGCTTTAGGCAGAATGGTCCAGATATACTTCTCTGAGGAAGTGGCAAATCAGAGAGCTGAAGGAAGAGGAGAGTTTGTCAAGTGAGGGGCCTAAGTGAAGTATACAGGTGTTTTACAGAGAGACAGGCGTAAGTTGTTTTAGCCCCTGAGGTCTTTCAGGTTGAAGTACCTGAATTGAATCTGGATTACAAACTCTTCAGGTAGCTGAGAGATTTTCAGGGTTGTGCTCATCAGTCTTATTCTGAATGTCTGCTAGTACTTTATTACATGATTCTAGAAGGCTAGCACAGAGTTTCTATTCTGGAGGCATCATCAGCTATGACAAGTGGGGCCTACCATGTATTAATTCAGCCCATTCCCAACTGTGTCTTAAAAGGCCCTTTCTTGTAACTGCTATATTCAAGAAGCATTTTAAATTTTTCTTAATATTTGTTACAAGGAGATTTTTTTTTTATTTTGTTTTTTGCTGCTTTGATCTCTAGAGCTCTTTGTTGAACCACCAATGAGATTCTAATTCAGCATTGTCTACACTAAAATCTGGAATTTTCATTCTGGTCTGGTATAGGAGATATACATCTTTTGAAAAATAACACTGATTTAGACAGTAGTAAAAAGAAATCTTATCCCCCAAAGGATGTAGTGTAAATAGAGCAGCACATGGCCAGCTGTCAAAGGAAATCTCTTT
Organism: Balaenoptera musculus; assembly: GCF_009873245.2. Classification (NCBI taxonomy): domain Eukaryota; kingdom Metazoa; phylum Chordata; class Mammalia; order Artiodactyla; family Balaenopteridae; genus Balaenoptera; species Balaenoptera musculus. The sequence continues at coordinate 63,821,034 of NC_045793.1, forward strand.
GGCTTTATTCTCCCCCCAAGAGTGCAGTGAGCTGGTCCTTTTCGTATGTATCTACCAGGATACTAATAAGACGCTAAATGAAAACATCTTTAAAATATCTGTATCTGTCAAATACTCAGGCTTATAAATCCAGTGGATATGACGTGCTGTTATTATGTGACTTACACTGAGTATTTATTTTGCATTGCCTGAGGCAAGCTCCTTAGCATCAGGTACAGAATGCTGGAAGATGCTAATATATTACATTTAAGGTTTCCTGCAGCATCTTTGGCATTTCCCATGAGACATCATCACGTATGTAGCTTTGAATGCAGAGTGATGTAATAAAGCAGGATAAAATATGGCTGCAGAATACAGTGATGGCACTACGGCAGGCCTCTTTAGTTTTTTTCATATTCAGCAGGACTATTAAAGTGTAATAGCACAGAACATCTTGTTAAAAAAAAAGCCACAACCCTGTATGATATTCTTGTTTATGGATGATATTTATTGCTTTTGTATTCTTATTCTGTGCTTCCAAAGTCAATTGAAATGCAAGGGCTAATGAAACATCCACCGTAACACACTTATTCTTCCCTACCCAAAATGAGTCTACAAGATGTAAATGACTTAACATAGATCAACAGCTCAGGTTTTATTGTTTTGGGTTAATTTATTCACTGTAATATTCTTAATGAAAGTAATGACTCTTACACTAGTTTGTGTATTCACAGACTACAGTTTTATTAAATCATGCTGGGAAAGTTCACAATGAAGGCCCTAAAACAAGTTCCATGTTTAGTCAAATATATAAATATAATCCACTTACCGAAGTTCCATGTTTAGTCAAAAATATAAATATAATCCACTTACTGAAGATCAACACTATATGTTTTTCTCTCATTGTCCTTAATTTTAGTTCATCAAAATTTTAGGCTTAGGGAAGTCCAGGATCTAACATATTAGCCATATATTCTTATTACATAATTTTTAAAAATGCATGCCTGAATTATTAGCTTTTCTTTTACACCCAAAGTTCATTGCACATTTTATTGATTATGAAGACCTAAAGCAATCACTTCAAACTTTTGTCCTAAATGTTTACACTTCTGTGACCATTTGAACTTGAGGCAAAAGCAAATATTTTTATAGAATTATTGAAATTCTAGACTGGGTGAAAACAGAAGCTTTCAATGTCTAATTAATTAAACTATATGCTAGAATAATTATGACAGTCAATAAATGGGATTATTGTGTGATATAGATTGATAAAGTAACCTAAAATACTTTTCTTTATGTCCATTCCTTTTCATATACCTAATGCCTGGTACTGGTATGATACATAGGAATCTCTCCCAGAATTTTGCTGAATGGGTGAACAACCTACTAATTCATAACCTCTTGTTGCCATCAATCTCAATCTGTCAAAAACTGGGCCTGTTATTCCTACTTTCTTCCCTAATTATTTATTAGAAATTACTTCTCTTGCAGGAAACTAGCCTTAACATTTTGGAATCATCTTCAAATCAATCTCCCTATGGAACCAAGATATGTCAATTATACCCTCAAAAGGCATTTCAAAATATGTCCCCTCCTCTCCATCCCCACTGCATGCTTTAGTCCTATCTTTTTACATTCCCTACTGCAAATAATCTTCAAATTGGCCTTGCCAGTATCTTCTACCTCCAGTCATTCCTTATATGACAGTCTGTTTATCTTCATAAGCTGTAAATCTGATCATGTAAATTCACTGCTCCAAAATTGCAAAGGCTTCTTATAATCCAAATTTTCTAGCTAAGCATGTAAATCTAGGATTTAATGCCAAACTTCCCTTTTTAGATCTTTCCCATAACTTCTCATTTATCTTATATTACAACTCATCTTGAAGTTTCAGTAGCCTCAGAATCCATCACCTGTGATTGTTCTCTCAACTTAGAATGTCTTTTTTGCCACTTGAGGTCCACTACTATAGTGGTTTTATCAGAGAAAGCTCCATTCAGCTTTCTGAATTTGACTCCAGTCAACACCCACTCCTCCCCCTGACAGTGATCTGTCTGAATTGTTTTTAGGTCTATTGAGGCTTTAACAACCAACTGCAAATCATTTTTGCGCTTTAAAATATGTGCCTTCTACATTAAAGCCCCTTGAAGGTCAATTTCTTGTCTGTTCCTTCTTCATATTCTTTATGATCCTTAGCACAAAGCCATGCATGTGTTTGATGTTCAACAAACATTTGTTGAATTAAATGGAATCAACCATAAAATGCTTTATACTTTTAAAAACGTTATTTATCTAGTGCCTGCCAAATAACCCCTAGCTCCTTTTAAATCTCTATTCAAAGCCTTATTTTCTAACTTACAAGTTACTTTAATTGCTCTTTCTTGAAGCAGAAAAATAAAGGAAGTGGAGAGATGGAGAGAAATGCTAGATGTAGATGCTACGAAGGCATCCAGTAAAGTTAAATGTTGCATGTGATCTGAAGAAAAATATCTGAGAGCTGCAGGTCTCAGAGGGCTTGTGCATGCTTCTTCAAGTAGAGAGTGGTTTTATCCATTATACGAAAAGCATTTATCATATGGTCAGCCTTTCCATTTTAAAGAAAATATGTTTTCTGAGTTTACAAAAGGCACTTTCTTCCTGGTACTGATTTTCCATCCATGTGGCAGCAATTTTAAGTTCATCTCTGAGTGACAGCTAATGTTGCGTCAGTGTGAACTAGTGAATGATAGCTTCCAAAGAAACAGCCAAGAAACCCTTCAAGGTATCAAAAAGCCTTTGGTGAATAATCTGTTTTTGATTTAGAACCCTGTAAGAAAAGGGCTTTTGAAAGATGTCATGGGTTTCACTGTCCTTTTCTTCTCTATCCCCCATTCAGCCTGGGGTATTTATAGCTCAGTAATGGTTACATTCTTTTGCACTCAGGGCAGAAGATTTTCTTTTTTTTATAAAATTAATCATTCATATGGTAGAAAGCATTTTTAAAGTCAGCCTTAGCATTTTGATCTTCAACTTAGTTTGACGCTGACACTTTGTTTTTGTTTTTTTTATTTTCTAGTTGACAGCACTAAAAATTGATGGAAACTTTTTTTTTTTTTTTTTTTTTTGCAAACTCAGTGCACCCAAGAGAATCTGGGATGACTGCCAGTTACAGAAATGGAGGTGTGGGAGGTTGTCTTTAAGTATGAAGTTATACCTCTCATTTTAGTGTCCTGAAGTGTTTCAATAACCACATGATCAGAAAATGCTTCCTTATATGCAGTGGGATCTTCTTTGGCATAATAGCATGAGCCTATTTTTATTTGCTACTTTGTGGAGTATCAAAGTCATGTTTCTACTAATAATAGTGACCGTTTATTTAATGATTGTCTATGTAGCCCCTGTGGTAAGCATACATACTCTCCTGATAAAAATGTATCAGTATTTTGATTTTAAAGATAAAAACATTTAGGTTAAGTAGGTTGTCCAGAGTTACATAGGTAGAACCGGGATTTGTTATCAAGGCCTATTTGACTTCAAAACCCATGCTTTTTAGCACTCCATTCTGCTGACCCCCAACAATAAATTTTCAATTACGTAAACCATGATGATATAAACAACTTTCTCTTCTCATTCTTTTAATTCTGCCCATGGAGACATTGGCTGTTATTTGTTTATGGTGTATGGCAGTACTCTTCTCCAAGTAGTAATACCAAATGCTAACTATCTTTTGGGTTCTTACTTGATGATGCTGACAGTTAATTGGACCTACAACATACACTACAACCATACAGGTTTTACCACCATCAGGCGTTAGTCTGTATTTTTTTTTCCCCAAGACTCCTTTCCAATTTTAAATGCAAGCTTCTAGTATTGGTTTTTATTTTCAAGTCTTTATTTTTACTTAGATTTCCATTTTGGGAGCAGACTAAGGTTGTTCATTTTTAATGAAGTGCTCTGTGTTTTGAAAACTGAAAGCTAGTTGGAGATTTTACATGTTGGCAAGTCTCTTGTTTCAAAATGCTTGAATTTGGCATTATCACATTTTTCTTTCCTTGGTTAATTTAGCCTTATTTTCTTGTTCATACTACTATCTAGTTATTTGGAGGAGGGTTTTTCTTTTTCAGCTTCCGTCTCTATGATTTTTAGGGGAATCTTTCTGTAACTTTGGAGACATGATTGTAAATCATATTAAGGAATATATAAAGCCACTGCATTCTTTTTAAAATCAGAATTTATATGTTCAGTACTGTGGACCATCAGTGGCTACTAAGACATGGCCTTAGCCTGTATTTTAGAATAGTAGATAGAAATTTATGTGATTATTATGTGAGTTGAATGTAAAGAGGGTCATAAAAGAGTTCCAAGAATGGGTTGTGGAATTTCAGAGGAAAAAGAAATTTGTTCTGCCCAAGAAGTTGCTGGAAAATTCTTTGGAATAGGTAGCATGCTGTTTGTTTTCTGTTCTAATTTTCCTATGAAAATATGTTAATTTTATAGTTAACCTAAATTCTATTTTTTCAAATAGACCAGGTAGGATTTTGACAAGTGGATGGAAAGCATCAAGGTGAAATGAACATATTCTATACATTTAAAATACAAAACAAATTTTACCTTGAAAAATAAAGCACCTGAGTTTTGCTACTGACTTTTCTAATATGGTAATCAAAGAAGGAAGAGAGTAGGGAAGGTAAGCAGAGAGGGAGGAAAGAATGAAAAAAGAGTGGCAGGGAGGAAGGAAACAGGCAAATATTTTGGCTAACTTTTTGAAACCCAATTAAAAGCTTTATTGGGTAACTGAAATATAGAAATAACTAAATTTTCACACAACTTCAGTGTTTCCTCCTGTACTTTTAGTTGGTGTCTACATATAAAATTTGAATTTATATTGCAGGCTTTTCTTAGCTGATCATTCTTTCAGGCATGTGCCCCTGATCCTCCCCTTCAATAAGGCAGAGTCAGGGGATTCTCTTTCCAAGTAGTTCTTGGTCATTTAACTCTTAATGTACTCCATTCCAGAGAACAATCCAATCCCTATTCCAGACAATATTAGCTTGCTCTCAGGTGTCTAACAATTTTCTAAAAACGAATTTTATCATGTCATAGTACTGTTGTGCAAATGATAGTTAGCTTATAAATGGCAAATAGTAACATTATAGTGTTTTCAATGCTATTCAGATTGTGAACAGCCAGAAACATCATAGAGCTAGTCTGCTGTTGAGATAGTAAAATAAATATTATTGATATGCCTTAAGTGGCTGGGGAGTCATACATTGAAATAAAATAGAATAGGATCACTTACTCAGAGATAAATTTGACAGGGGAATCTCAGAGCTACTTCCTACATAACATAGTACAAGGAATGAGAGATCCTGTGATGAAATTTATAGCTGTGGTTTAACATTGAATGACTAAAATAAAGTATGGCGTTGGAATGTTTTATCAATTATTGAGGGGTGCTTCATGCTGCTTGGCTGTCTGGATACAATTCAGCCTCTTCAATTACAAATGTGACTCAACCAAATCCCAGAGACCTGAAACGGTGAGGAGAAGTTTTTTGTTTTGTTTTGTTTTTTCATATGCTGAACCAGCACACATTTAGTTCATCATGTTGGAGGGTATGGGGGGCATGGTTGTAGCTGCTGTCACTATTTTTAATTGTAGCTGCGATGAGGAAACAGGAAATGCAGAGGAAAGGGTCAAAGTATAAAATGAATTCTAGACATACTTGTGGATTTCCTTTTAATGGAGTATGGCGAAACAAGATGCTGGAGTCAAATCTGCAGCAGCCCTTTTGAAAAGGAAACAATGAATGATATGTGTTTATCATTCAAACAATGCATAGTTATTAATAATATTATGATTTAATGTTATTGGTGGCTTTTGGGTTATTTCTCTCTCATAGTTCAGGATTAGCAAAAATGCAAGTTTGTGGACCACTTATTTTGTCTATAAGTGAATGAAATCCAGGTCAATACTAGTATAATCTTGACAAGTATTAGGATAATTTCCAGTTTTGCTAAAAGCAAACATATAGTACTTAATTTGCAACTTTTTTTTTTTTTTTAAACTTTGGGTTTATTTATTTATTTATTTATTTATTTATTTATGGCTGTGTTGGGTCTTCGTTTCTGTGCGAGGACTCTCTCCAGTTGCGGCAAGTGGGGGCCACTCTTCATCGCGGTGCGCGGGCCTCTCACTATTGTGGCCTCTCTCGTTGTGGAGCACAGGCTCCAGACGCTCAGGCTCAGTAACTGTGGCTCACGGGCCCAGTTGCTCCGCGGCATGTGGGATCTTCCCAGACCAGGGCTCGAACCCGTGTCCCCTGCATTGGCAGGCAGATTCTCAACCACTGCGCCATCAGGGAAGCCCCTTAATTTGCAACTTTTATTGGAAGTTTCGAATAAAATGCAAAGCTTCAAACCAATCATAATTCTATTAGTAAGACATTGGCATTATTACCTCATGGAAATATTGGCTTATGAAATACTAATAAATAGGATCTCTAATTTTTTGAGAATAGCAAGGCTCCAAAGGCCTTTATACCTCCCAATAAAAATATCTTATTTAAATTTTATTCAATCGGAATTTAATGGGTTAAAGAATTATTTTAAAATGTCAAAATTTCAAATAAAATTAAGCATGTGTTCTTAATGGGCTTAAAACCTTTCTTAAATGATTATTACAAAACCAATAGTCTTTGACAAACCAATGTTAGCACACATACCTACTTGAGGTGGCATCATAGAATGTTTAATCTTCACATCTAGGGAAGATACTTGGAGCATATTAACTTGGTTTTTCAAAATAATACGCTTTTGTTCCTTTCCATGCTAGTCCTAGACTATATTTTCAACTTCATTACCTACCAGAAACTTCCATGCAATTTAATGCTCCAACTACACTGATCATTAACCATTCCCTGAAAACATACACACTTTCAAGCTTCACGCTATTCCTTTACTTTTTGCATGCTCCTCTGTTTATTCTCAACCTTGGTGCTAGGTGTGGACTCTAATTGGAACACTATTAATTATGTCACAGTTGCCATAGCAATTGGTTCAGACATAAGCACATGATTTAAGATGACCTACTCAGAAAGATGTCTGGTTCTTTCGGTCAGAAAGTTGAGGAAGAGATAAGCTTTTCCCAGTGTTGGATGTTAGTAAGGAATAATAAGCTTAGGTTATTGCAGATAGCTCACCTGTGGTGATGAAGACATTTCTAAAGTCAATTTGAGGCTGTTTTTTTGTTACATGCAACCGAAGAACTTGAATTGGTATAAGGAGATAAGTGTTATCTTCTCTTTAAAGCTTTGCATGACTATTCTGCAAATAACCATTGCTTTAAGAATATACTTCTATTAATTCAATAAATAGTTATAAAGTTCAGGAGAGAGGTCTGGGCTGGAGATATAAAACGGGGAGTGAGTAGCAGGTATATGATAAGTGAAAGCTTGAGACAGGATGACATCACCAGGAAAGTGAGTGCAAATAAAAAAGATGACCAAAGACATTCCTGTGCTACACCATCACAAAAATACGAGGTAGATGAGGAGGATCCTGCCAAGAATCCTGAGAAGGAGGAGCAGTGAAGTAGAAGGAAAGCTAAGAAAGTATGCTGTCCTAAAAGAAAGTAAACATGATTACAGATGTGAATAACTGCTTCACATGCAGCAGTAGATGAAATAGAATGAAAACTGAGAAATCAACATTAGATTTAGTAACGTGGATGTCACTGGTGACATTGCCAAGAACAAATCTGAATGGAATTTTGGAGGCAAAAACTGATTAAAGTAGGTTTTAAACAGAGGAGATGGAGAGGTAGTATAAACACCAAATACATGCCTGATGATGTTGAACACCCTTTCATTGCTTTTTGCCATCTGTATAACCACAGCAGCCATCTAGTGTTAGGGTCAAGCCAAGACTACCCAAGGAATTTCTCTAATTTTCAAAGTTCCAATGATAAATAAACACCATGAGATATCTATCTATCTATCTAGATAGATAGATAGATATACACACACACTTCCTTTAGCATCACTGTTCAGAAAGGATCTCATATTGAATTGACTGGCTTAATATAAAACATCTTGTATTCTTTAGTTATTTCATTTTTAACCTTAAGGCCAGATTTCATGAAAATTCAAAGCGGTTTTGTATTTACTTTCCATAGGAATATGGTACAGACTTTTCAAATAAATGCAGTAATTACATGTCCAAATACCATCTCTGTAGCTACTTTGTTTTCTAATATTTTCCACGTGTTTTCTTTGAATAATTAGTGAATCAGACAAAAAGGAAGTTTTAAGGTTTTTAGTTTTAGTTTTTAAACGTTGGCCTAAATCCACACATTTCATCACCCAAGTCTATTTATTGTTCTGACCCAGAGGCCAATTTATGAAAGCTTACCATCACAGAAATGTGCTAGTCAAGTCAAAATACATGTTATTTGTTCCTTGGTATTTAGCCAAGTAAATTGAAAAATTATGTCCACACAAAACCCTGCACCCAGATTTTTATAGCAGCTTTACTCATAATTGCCAAACTGGGAACAATCAAAAAGCCCTTCAGTAGGTGAATCCATAGATCAACTGTGGTACATCCAAACAATGGAATATTATTCAGTGCTTAAAAAAGAAATAATGAAGTCATCAAAAGACACGGAGGAAACTTATGCATATTACTATTGCTAAGTGAAAGAAGCCGATCTGAAAAGGCTACACACTGTATAATTCCAACTACATGACGTTCCAGAAAAGGCAAAACTATGGAGACAGCGAAAAGACCAAGGGTTGCCAGGTGTTAGGGGGACGGAGGGATGAATAGGTGGAGCACAGGGGATATTTGGGGTGGTGAAACTAATCTGTATAATAATACAGTGGCGTATAAATGTTATGGTACATTTGTCAAAACCAAAAGAATGTACATCACCAAAAATGTACAACCCTAATGTAAATTTCAGACTGTGGATGATAATGATGTATCAAGGTAAATTCTTTGATTGTAACAAATGTACCACTGTGGTGTGGAATGTTAATAGTCTGGGAGGTTGTACGTGTGTGGGACAGGAGGTATGTGGGAGCTCTCTGTACTTCTGCTAAATTTTGCAGTGAACCTAAAAAACTGCTCTAAGAAATATTAGTTTTTAAAATTAAAACAACAATAAATACATACATTATTTTCAGTGCTTAACCATGACTAGTTCCATCTCTAATGGGTTGTATTGAATTTCATTTGGAAGATTAAGAAAACTAATCAGTGTTCTCAAAACAGTTTCAAGTGGTTAATTTTTAAAACATGTAATTGCATAAAGCTGAATGAAAAAGTTTTCATTCTGCAGGGGACTGTATTTCTCAGCTATTTTAGGAACACAAAATTCTCAGTGTATATTTGTGTGCCGCCAACTCTTACACAAAACCTGCTGCTTGATTAAGAAAGGCCCTCCATTTTGAGTGAGTGAGTGGAAGTTGCAGTAAGTGGAATCAACTGGTAGGTGTTTAAAGGGCAGTTCAGTTGTGGGCTATACTCATCAACGTTGTGATGCTCCAGGCGTAAATAGTTTGATTCAGTGTCTTCATAGGGGAATGTAACATTCTTTTTTCCTGAGTGATATAAAAGAACAGGGATTGCACTTTCTTTGGTATTCAGGGAAATAAATGCACAGGGATGTGAAATAATGGGAGAATTAGGAATGAGTGTATCTAATACTTCCAAAAAACCTCCTGGAATAAATATACTTTACTGTATGATTATCTTGACGTTGGCTAAATATGGGCTTAGCAACTGTCAGGACAACCCTACAAAGTTGTAGACTTTCGCCTGTGTTATTTATTTGCTTCCTGTTCTTTCAGAAAACCCAAAATAATTATAATTTAAAAAAATCAACACAGCAACGATTCCTAAGAATCATCCTTTCACTCCTACTCCCTGGCCTCTCACATCACTGACAAATATTTGAGGACTTTGTTACCCAGTTTACAATTACAAGTCATGTCATTTTAGCACAACAGCAGTAAACGCTAGTTATGTAGCCCCCCTGGGATTAACAAGATCAGGATTTTAGAAAAAAAAAAATCTGGCTCCAAAGACCCTGGTGTTTTCCTGATTAAATGGGAAAAAGCCTTTAAAATGAGGCCAAATGAAGGCATTGAAAGTTGAAAATAAACAATTACTAACATTGTAGTTTTGCTTTCTCTTATCTTATTTTCAGTTAATAAAGAGCATAATCTGTTTGTACCTGCTTCTGCCTTAGGAGTTAGAGGGAGATAATGAAAGTATTTTACTATCTATTTTCAAATTATAAGCTGTTGTTTCCAAAGAAAGTCAAAACTGATGTATATTATCCCATTATTGTTCTCAGGGGATTGCAGTCACCATAGTCATTGTAATTACATGGCTTCATTAACTTTATACATTCTACCTGTTATGGGGGGTTTCACATTAAGAAAATTTGCATATGCAGGAAATGAATGTCATTTGCAGGGAGCTAATGTCTTTAAACATTCACGCAGTCCCTATCAGGCAAAGGGACTTCAACTGAGATATGCTTTTCAGTGTGCCCTTTATAGTCATTGTGGGCACAGGAATCTATTTCCAAACCTTAAAAATAAAACCTCTTTTAGAGGAAAATATTAGAAAGAAAAGCTATTTTAACAAATCTGATATATGACTGGAATTTAAAATTACTGACACTAAGATTGTTAGAGCACACAGTCAAGGAAAATATGGTCCTGAAGAATGCAAACACTTTGAATATTTTGGGGCTCTTGCAGGGCATGAGAGTGTGTGTGTGTGTGTATGCACATGCATGCATATGCAACTGGATAGAGTGACCTGTATTTTATTTTATTTTATTTTTTTTTAACATCTTTATTGAAGTATAATCGCCTTACAATGGTGTGTTAGCTTCTGCTTTATAACAAAGTGAATCAGTTATACATATACAATATGTTCCCATTTCTCTTCCCTCTTGCATCTCCCTCCCTCCCACCCTCCCCATCCCACCCCTCTAGGTGGTCACAAAGCACCGAGCTGATCTCCCTGTGCTATGCGGCTGCTTCCCACTAGCTAGCTATTTTACATTTGGTAGTGTATATATGTCCATGACACTCTCTTACCCTGTCACATCTCACCCCACCCCCTCCCCATACCCTCAAGTCCATTCTCTAATAGGTCTGTGTCTTTATTCCCGTCTTGCCACTAGGTTCTTCATGGCTTTTTTTTTTTTTTCCTTAGATTCCGTATATATGTGTTAGCATACTGTATTTGTTTTTCTCTTTCTGACTTACTTCACTCTGTATGACAGTCTCTAACTCCATCCACCTCATTACAAATACCTCCATTTCATTTCTTTTTATGGCTGAGTAATATTCCATTGTATATATGTGCCACATCTTCTTTATCCATTCATCTGTCGATGGACATTTAGGTTGCTTCCATGTCCTGGCTATTGTAAATAGAGCTGCAGTGAACATTTTGGTACATGACTCTTTTTGAACTATGGTTTTCTCAGGGTATATGCCCAGTAGTGGGATTGCTGGGTCGTATGGTAGTTCTATTTGTAGTTTTTTAAGGAACCTCCATACTGTTCTCCATAGTGGCTGTATCAATTTACATTCCCACCAACAGTGCAAGAGTGTTCCCTTTCCTCCACACCCTCTCCAGCATTTATTGTTTCTAGATTTTTTGATGATGGCCATTCTGACCGGTGTGAGATGATATCTCATTGTAGTTTTGATTTGCATTTCTCTAATGATTAATGATGTTGAGCATTCTTTCATGTGTCTGTAGGCCATCTGTATATCTTCTTTGGATAAATGTCTATTTAGGTCTTCTGCCCATTTTTGGATTGGGTTGTTCGTTTTTTTGTTATTGAGCTGCATGAGCTGCTTGTAAATCTTGGAGATTAATCCTTTGTCAGTTGCTTCATTTGCAAATATTTTCTCCCATTCTGATGGTTGTCTTTTGGTCTTGTTTATGGTTTCCTTTGCTGTGCAAAAGCTTTTAAGTTTCATTAGGTCCCATTTGTTTATTTGTGTTCTTATTTCCATTTCTCTGGGAGCTGGGTCAAAAAGAATCTTGCTGTGATGTATGTCATAGAGTGTTCTGCCTATGTTTTCCTCTAAGAGTTTGATAGTGTCTGCCCTTACACTTAGGTCTTTAATCCGTTTTGAGTTTATTTTTGTGCATGGTGTCAGGGAGTGTTCTAATTTCATACTTTTACATGTATGTGTCCAATTTTCCCAGCACCACTTATTGAAGAGGCTGTCTTTTCTCCACTGTATATGCTTGCCTCCTTTATCAAAGATAAGGTGACCATATGTGTGTGGGTTTATCTCTGGGCTTTCTATCCTGTTCCATTGATCTATATTTCTGTTTTTGTGCCAGTACCAAACTGTCTTGATTACTGAAGCTTTGTAATATAGTCTGAAGTCAGGGAGCCTGATTCCCCCAGCTCCATTTTTCGTTCTCAAGATTGCTTTGGCTATTCGGGGTCTTTTGTGTTTCCATACAAATTGTGAAATTTTTTGTTCTAGTTCTGTGAAAAATGCCAGTGGTAGTTTGATAGGGATTGCATTGAATCTGTAGATTGCTTTGGGTAGTAGAGTCATTTTCACAATGTTGATTCTTCCAATCCAGGAACATGGTATATCTCGCCATCTATTTGTATCATCTTTAATTTCTTTCATCAGTGTCTTATAATTTTCTGCATACAGGTCTTTTGTCTCCTTAGGTAGGTTTATTCCTAGATATTTTATTCTTTTTGTTGCAATGGTCAACGGGAGTGTTTTCTTAATTTCACTTTCAGATTTTTCATCATTAGTGTATAGAAATGCAAGAGATTTCTGTGCATTAATTTTGTATCCTGCTACTTTACCAAATTCATTGATTAGTTCTAGGAGTTTTCTGGTAGCCTCTTTAGGATTCTCTATGTATAGTACCATGTCATCTGCAAATAGTGACAGCTTTACTTCTTCTTTTCCGATTTGGATTCCTTTTATTTCTTTGTCTTCTCTGATTGCTGTGGCTAACACTTCCAAAACTATGTTGAATAATAGTGGTGAGAGTGGGCAACCTTGTCTTGTTCCTGATCTTAGTGGAAATGGTTTCAGTGTTTCACCATTGAGGACAATGTTGGCTGTGGGTTTGTCATATATGGCCTTTATTATGTTGAGGAAAGTTCCCTCTATGCCTACTTTCTGCAGGGCTTTTATCATAAATGGGTGTTGAATTTTGTCGAAAGCTTTCTCTGCATCTATTGAGATGATCATATGGTTTTTCTCCTTCAATTTGTTAATATGGTGTATCACATTGATTGATTTGCGTATGTTGAAGAATCCTTGCATTCCTGGGATAAACCCCACTTGATCATGGTGTATGATCCTTTTAATGTGCTGTTGGATTCTGTTTGCTAGTATTTTGTTGAGGATTTTTGCATCTATGTTCATCAGTGATATTGGCCTGTAGTTTTCTTTCTTTGTGACATCTTTGTCTGGTTTTGGTATCAGGGTGATGGTGGCCTCGTAGAATGAGTTTGGGAGTGTTCCTCCCTCTGCAATATTTTGGAAGAGTTTGAGAAGGATAGGTGTTAGCTCTTCTCTAAATGTTTGATAGAATTCGCCTGTGAAGCCATCTGGTCCTGGGCTTTTGTTTGTTGGAAGGTTTGTAATCACAGTTTCAATTTCAGTGCTTGTGATTGGTCTGTTCATATTTTCTATTTCTTCCTGGTTCAGTCTCGGCAGTTTGCGCATTTCTAAGAATCTGTCCATTTCTTCCAGGTTGTCCATTTTATTGGCATAGAGTTGCTTGTAGTAATCTCTCATGATCTTTTGTATTTCTGCAGTGTCAGTGGTTACTTCTCCTTTTTCATTTCTAATTCTATTGATTTGAGTCTTCTCCCTTTTTCTCTTGATGAGTCTGGCTAATGGTTTATCAATTTTGTTTATCTTCTCAAAGAACCAGCTTTTAGTTTCATTGATTTTTGCTATTGTTTCCTTCATTTCTTTTTCATTTATTTCTGACCTAATCTTTATGATTTCTTTCCTTCTGCTGGCTTTGGGGTTTTTTTGTTCTTCTTTCTCTAATTGCTTTAGGTGCAAGGTTAGGTTGTTTATTCGAGATGTTTCCTGTTTCTTGAGGTAGGCTTGTATTGCTATAAACTTCCCTCTTAGCACTGCTTTTGCTGCGTCCCATAGGTTTTGGGTCGTCGTATCTCCATTGTCATTTGTTTCTAGGTATTTTTTGATTTCCCCTTTGATTTCTTCAGTGATCACTTCGTTATTAAGTAGTGTATTGTGTAGCCTCCATGTGTTTGTATTTTTTACAGATCTTTTCCTGTAATTGATATCTAGTCTCATAGCGTTGTGGTCGGAAAAGATACTTGATACGATTTCAATTTTCTTAAATTTACCAAGGCTTGATTTGTGACCCAAGATATGATCTATCCTGGAGAATGTTCCATGAGCACTTGAGAAAAATGTGTATTCTGTTGTTTTTGGGTGGAATGTCCTATAAATATCAATTAAGTCCATCTTGTTTAATGTATCATTTAAAGCTTGTGTTTCCTTATTTATTTTCATTTTGGATGATCTGTCCATTGGTGAAAGTGGGGTGTTAAAGTCCCCTACTATGATTGTGTTGCTGTCGATTTCCCCTTTTATGGCTGTTAGTATTTGCCTTATGTATTGAGGTGCTCCTATGTTGGGTGCATAAATATTTACAATTGTTATACCTTCCTCTTGGATCGATCCCTTGATCATTATATAGTGTCCTTCTTTGTCTCTTATAATATTCTTTATTTTAAAGTCTATTTTGTCTGATATGAGAATTGCTACTCCAGCTTTCTTTTGATTTCCATTTGCATGGAATATCTTTTTCCATCCCCTCACTTTCAGTCTGTATGTGTCTCTAGGTCTGAAGTGGGTCTCTTGTAGACAGCATATATATGGGTCTTGTTTTTGTATCCATTCAGCCAGCCTGTGTCTTTTGGTGGGAGCATTTAATCCATTTACATTCAAGGTAATTATCGATATGTATGTTCCTATTCCCATTTTGTTAAATGTTTTGGGTTTGTTATTGCAGGTGTTTTCCTTCTCTTGTGTTTCTTGCCTAGAGAAGTTCCTTTAGCATTTGTTGTAAAGCTGGTTTGGTGGTGCTGAACTCTCTCAGCTTTTGCTTGTCTGTAAAGGTTTTAATTTCTCCATCACATCTGAATGAGATCCTTGCTGGGTAGAGTAATCTTGGTTGTAGGTTTTTCTCCTTCATCACTTTAAGTATATCCTGCCACTCCCTTCTGGCTTGCAGAGTTTCTGCTGAAAGATCAGCTGTTAACCTTATGGGGATTCCCTTGTGTGTTATTTGTTGTTTTTCCCTTGCTGCCTTTAATATGTTTTCCTTATATTTAATTTTTGACAGTTTGATTAATATGTGTCTTGGCGTGTTTCTCCTTGGGTTTATCCTGTATGGGACTCTCTGTGCTTCCAGGACTTGATTAACTATTTCCTTTCCCATATTAGGGAAGTTTTCAACTATAATCTCTTCAAATATTTTCTCAGTCCCTTTCTTTTTCTCTTCTTCTTCTGGGATCCCTATAATTCGAATGTTGGTGTGTTTAATGTTGTCCCAGAGGTCTCTGAGACTGTCCTCAGTTCTTTTCATTCTTTTTTCTTTATCCTGCTCTGCAGTAGTTATTTCCACCATTTTATCTTCCAGGTCACTTATCCTTTCTTCTGCCTCAGTTATTCTGCTATTGATCCCATCTAGAGTATTTTTAATTTCATTTATTGTGTTTTTCATCATTGCTTGGTTCCTCTTTAGTTCTTCTACGTCCTTGTTAAATGTTTCTTGCATTTTGTCTATTCTGTTTCCAAGATTTTGGATCATCCTTACTATCATTATTCTGAATTCTTTTTCAGGTAGACTACCTATTTCCTCTTCATTTGTTAAGTCTGGTGTGTTTTGACCCTGCTCCTTCATCTGCTGTGTGTTTTTCTGTCGTCTCATTTTGCTTATCTTACTGTGTTTGGGGTCTCCTTTTCACAGGCTGCAGGTTCGTAGTTCCCGTTGTTTTTGGTATCTGTCCCCAGTGGCTAGGGTTGGTTCAGTGGGTTGTGTAGGCTTCCTGGTGGAGGGAACTAGTGCCTGAGTTCTGGTGGATGAGGCTGGATCTTGTCTTTCTGGTGGGCACGTCCACGTCTGGTGGTGTGTTTTGGGGTGTCTGTGGCCTTATTATGATTTTAGGCAGCCTCTCTGCTAATGGATGGGGCTGTGTTCCTGTCTTGCTAGTTGTTTGGCATAGGGTGTTCAGCACTGTAGCTTGCTGGTCATTGAGTGATGCTGGGTCTTGATGTTGAGATGGAGATCTCTGAGAGATTTTTGCCGTTTGGTATTACGTGGAGCTGGGAGGTCTCTTGTGGACCAGTGTCCTGAAGTTGGCTCTCCCACCTCAGAGGTACGGCCCTGATGCCTGGCTGGAGCACCAAGAGCCTTTCGTCCACACGGCTCAGAGTAAAAGGGAGAAAAAATAGAAAGAAAGAAAGAAAGAGGCTATAATATAGTGAAGTAAAATAAAGCTATTATAAAGCAAAGCTATACAGACATAATCTCACCCAGAAGCATATACATATACACTCACAAAAAAAAAGGAAAAGGGGAAAAATTAATATATCCTGCTCCGAAAGTCCACCTCCTGAATTTGGGATGATTCGTTGTCTATTCAGGTATTCAACAGATGCAGGCACATCAAGTTGTTTGTGGAGTTTTAATCTGCTTCTTCTGAGGCTGCTGGGAGAGATTTCCCCTTCTCTTCTCTGTTCGCACAGCTCCTGGGGATCAGCTTTGGATTTGGCCCCGCCTCTGCGTGTAGGTCGCCTGAGGGCGTCTGTTCCCCGCCCAGACAGGACGGGGTTAAAGGAGCAGCTGCTTCGGGGGCTCTGGCTCACCCAGGCCGTGGGGAGGGAGGGGTACAGAGGAGGCGGGGCGAGCCTGCGGCGGCAGAGGCCGGCGTGACGTTGCACCAGCCTGAGGCGCGCAGTGCGTTCTCCCGGGGACGTTGTCCCTGGATCACGGGACCCTGGCAGTGGCGGGCTGCACAGGCTCCCGGGAGGGGCGGTGTGGAGAGTGACCTGTGCTCGCACACAGGATTTTTGGAGGCAGCAGCAGCAGCCCCAGCGTCTCACGCCCGTCTCTGGGGTCCGCGCTGATGGCCACGGCTCACGCCAGTCTCTGGAGTTCGTTTAGGCGGCGCTCTGAATCCCCTCTCCTTGCGCGCCGTGAAACAAAGAGGCAAAAAAAAGTCTCTTGCCTCTTTGGCAGCTGCAGACTTTTTCCCGGTCTCCCTCCAAGCCAGCTGTGGTGCGCTAACCCCTTCAGGCTGTGTTCACGCCGCCAACCCCAGTCCTCTCCCTGCGATCCAACCGAAGTCCGAGCCTCAGCCCCCAGCCCCGCCCGCCCTGGCAGGTGAGCAGACAAGCCTCTCGGGCTGGTGAGTGCTGCTCGGCGCCGAGCCTCCGTGCGGGAGTCTCTCCGCTTTGCCCTCCGCACCCCTGTGGCTGCGCTCTCCTCCGTGGCTCCGAAGCTTCCCCCTCCGCCACCCGCAGTCTCCGCCCGCGAAGGGGCTTCCTAGTGCGTGGAAATCTTTCCTCCTTCACAGCTCCCTCCCACTGGTGCAGGTGCCGTCCCTATTCTTTTGTCTCTGTTATTTCTTTTTTCTTTTGCCCTACCCAAGTACGGGGGGTGTTTCTTGCCTTTTGGGAGGTCTGACGTTTTCTGCCAGCGTTCAGTGGGTGTTCTGTAGGAGCAGTTCCACGTGTAAATGTATTTCTACTGTATCTGTGGGAAGCAAGGTGATCTCCGCGTCTTACTCTTCCGCCATCTTACATATCGAGTGACCTGTATTTTAAAATGCATATTTTTATATGCTGGTACTTTTCTATTTTTATTGACCAATTTATTAAGCGTTAAAATTTTTTAAAAATTCTAATATAATTTCAGGTGAAGAAATCATGATAACCAAACAGTAGACATAAAAACAAAGGAAAAAAAAAAAAACCCAGGGAGTAAACTTTTAAAATAATAAATTTAGACTTATTATTCCTACAATGAATATATTTCAGACATTTTGAAGGGCAGGATAATAAAAAAGGCCTTCATATACCTTTTTGCTTGAAGTAGATGTTCTTGTTTTGGTAGCACCAGAGTTCTGGGTAGTTTAGAGAGGAAATCTATAAGGTGGACGCAGGGGAGCAATGGGCACTCATATCCTCACACTCTGGCCGCAGCATTCTTCAAGGAATGCTCAGAAGTTCTTGTCTCTGTATCCTTTTTGATATATTAGTATCATTTTGAACTATTAAGAACAATACTGTTAACAGTAGTAAAGCATTCATTGTGTACGTAGGGAAACGGGGTGATATTTGGCATATGGCAGAGTTTTAGTTAGTCCTAGGGAACTGTCTTCCAAATAAGATTCAAAACAAACCATTATTTCTTTTTAGCTATTAAAATTCTCACAATAATAGAGAAATTACCTATTTTCTGGTACAAAATTACATCCTAGGGAATTACATTACATTTGTAAATTATGGTGGGTTCTTTTCCATCTGTACCTTTTTGGGTTAATTCTTCTTGATAGGTGATGTATGTCAGTACTGAATGAAAAAAATCACTTCATACAGGCAATTTACATAGATCTCTTCAATTAGAGTTGAAAGCAACAGAGTTAACAATGACAGAGTTCATAGGTAGCTGAGAAAAATCAATTTTTTTCCATCAAATTATTCCCATGTCTTCTGAAATTTTCTCTACCTGATTAAGAAGTTTACAAAATTCATGTTAAATATTTTAGAAGAATGAATACATCAAGTAAATGAATTAAAATATAATTTATCCTTTCTTCCATCCAAACCATTTTGATCTCCTTTTTTAGGGTAGGCTTTCCTAAGGTAAAGTAATCACCTTTTGGATCAAAATAACAACCTTATTTGCTGGTACAACATCATGTAAACTAATTTATCCCTGCTTCTAAATGAAAAGGACCCCAAATCAATTGCTCTCCTATTGAATGGTTGTGTACCTGCTATTAATTGTGGATACTGCAATCACTGCCTGTTTAGATTTGTTGGAAAGAAATCCACAAAGGCTTTTCTAGATTTTTTTTCAAAATAGAACTGAGGCCTCTGATCTCTTGCCAAGTCCATCAATAGTTATTTTGTACTGTAGAAGAAAGGCAACTCTTTAAATAATAATAATGTGATTAATTTTTTTTTTTTACTGTGACTACTGAAATATATTGGTTGGTTTATTCAACAAATGTTTTTGAGCATCTACTGTTATATTCCAGTGCTTGGCAAACCTGACTATATCCTGATTCATCTAGGAAACCAGATATGGTGATGAAGTGGTGGTGTGTATTCTACTATATACATAGTGAACAATCAAGTAAATGAACATATCCATCACCTTACATAGTTAGCATTTTCTTTCTTTATTTTTTTGTTTGTGTGGTGAGAATATTTAAGATCTACCCTCTTAGCAAACTTCAAGTATAAAATACAGTATTTTTAACTATAGTCACATTACATTAGGTCTCCAGAACTTACTCATCTTGCATAACTTAAACTTTCTTCCCATTAACCAACATCTTCCCATTTCCCCCACCCCTAGCACCTGGCTACCATCATTCTAATCTCCGCTTCTCTAAGTCTGACTAATTTATATACCTCGTATAAGTGAAATCAGGCAGTATTTGTCTTTCTGTGTATAGCTTATTTCACTTAGCATAATGTCCTCCGGGTTCATCCATGTTGTCACAAATGGCAAGATTTTCTTCTTTTTTAAGGCTAACTAATATTTCATTATTTTCTTAATCCATTCATCTGTCAGTTGACATTTAGGAGGAAACTTTAAAAATAGAGATTCTTGGGTGCCACTTCGTATCTGTTACATCAGAGTTTTGGGGGTGATATTAGGTTCTGATTTTTTTAAAGCTTCACAGAATTTCTAATGTTCAGTAACAATTGAGAACCACTATTCTAGGTATTGTAGAGAATATAGAAAACATAAATGGGGGATAACAAATATTCCTGATATTTGGACCTTCAAGAAAAGTAGTTAAATGCAGAACGTTAACTACACTCAAAGTCTCTTTGTAAAAAAGTCACTTTGAAAACAGTTGTCTGGGTAATAAAGTGCAAATCTGGGTGAGATATTTTAATTTAGCACAGTCCTCAGCAGTTTCTGTATAAGTGTATTGCTGATCTTTTTGAAACCTTACATTGTGTCAGCACAGAGGGAGAAAAAACTCTCTTCCCCTGGGTTATAGCACTGACAACCATGGAAGACAGGAACCATCTTCACTTGCCATAATCCTAATTAGTTGAAGATGGGAGAATGGAGCAAAGAGAGGTCTTGCCTAGAGATATTAATTTGGAGCTTTGTAACTAGAGTTATAAAGTTAAATTTGGAACTCTACAACTACAGTTATAAATTTGGAATATAAACTGGGAACATATAGATGCTGCATAAAGGCCACAAAATGTTATTGCCTAAAGAGGATGTGTAAATAGAGAAAAGAACAGCGCCTGAGATGCTCACTAAATAAATAAAATATTTTGAAGATAAGTACAGGGAAAATAGCCAACAAGGAGACTAAGAAAGGGTATTCAGGGAGGTAGAAGGAAAACCAGGAAAATATGATCTCTCAGAAGATTAGAGAGAAGACTTTTTTTTTTTTAAGAGAATGGCCAACTGTGCCCATTGCTAAGAATTTTAAGTTAGGTGCACATAGAAGAGTGTCCCATTAAATCTTGCAACACGAATATCAGTGATGGGTCTTGCAAAAGATGGGCATAAAACCCGGGGTGGAATGGGTTATAAATAAATAGGAAGTGAGAAAATGGATATAGTGTCATACACCTTTTTGAGAATTTTGATTGTTAAGAATACTAAAGAATTAAAGAGTAGTCAGTAGGCTCAGTGTGCTGCTTGCTTTTATGCCTCTTTGGACAAATTGGGAAACAAGTTTTTGGTAGATAAATTAGAAAAAATGTCCTGTGTGGTCAGATGCAGTTACAAGCCAGGGTGTATATATTGGAGAGGAGAATACAGACTAGATTTCAGCTCCCGTGGCTTACTTCAGTTGGGTACCTTTGGGAAGTACAATCCTGTATTGTATAGAAAAAAAAATTTTTTTTAAATGGGTGAGTATTATGCTGTCCTTAGTTTTTGTATCATTTTTATAATCTCTAAATATCACACCCACTAGTTGGTTAAAATGAATCTTAATCTTTCAAGCTCCAACTCAGGGAATTAGTCCTGGAAATACTCAAGACAGTAGTCTGGAATTGCCTTCCTGGAAGTCAAATCTTGCGTTAGTTATTTACCAGTGAAGGTGGCAATTTGCTACTAGTAAGGAGAACAAAAGTGATTGCTGAGATCAAGATTGTAGAAAGTGAGTTAATTCCAGTTTTGAGGTAGTGACAGAGTTGTATTCATTAGATGACAACTTTTGCAGAATCAGGAACAGTGTTTCTATCTTTGTATTTCCAGCACTTAGCACGGTGCCTGTGTATGGTAGGTGTTCACTCAGTGTTTGATGAATTGTACTGAAATTCCAAACGGATAGTTTAATACCAAAAATTAAGTAAGTGTAGATGAGAAGCTAGATAATGGGATAGATGTCAAAAACAGTGGTTATTACACAGAGACTGGTATTGAAGTGGGTAAGCCACAGAGAAATCTATTTTCTTGGAGAAAAAAATAGAATAATGTCAAGTGAGTTGCTCTCATTGAAACTCCCTTTATCCCAAGTGGTTCTTCCTCGTCCTGTCTTAGAAGGAAAACACTGAGGGATAATATATTAGAATAAATATACTATAGATTGACCTTTTCAGGTAAGTTGATAGTTGATAGTGTAGTAGCCAGAACATACGTGTACTGTGGGGAGTGGGTCATATTCATTACAGATTTTTATTGGTAGTAAGTCAGATAGGTTTGACGCTTAACCAGGAAATGGCATTTATAAGCAATGAAAGACATTCAAGTGGATGGAGGGCAGAAGGCAGTATGGCAAGAAAGCAGACAGGAATCTTGACAAGTGAAAAGAATGCTGAAGCAGACAGGTGTTTGCCATTAATACGGTTGTTCAAGAGACAGAAACATGTATGCCTTAAGAACAGGATTAAAGGCAAGACTGAGACTATGGTAGGAAAGAAATTTCAGAACTCAAGTAAGTGGCAGTTCATCAAGGCAGGGACTCAGATACAAAAGAAAATACCAAGGAACCCGTCAGAGTGTGACTATAGTGAAAGTGGACTTGATTCTTACTTAAGTTTTGAATGGGTCTAGGACTCTTGTTATTGCATGAGCTAGCAGGATTGCAGAAGGTAAGAGGAACATAGCCTGGCATGCTGTTCTATCCACATTTCCCCTTCTGTAATATTATGCCAATTTATTGTCTACATTGCTTAAAATTTAGCACATATATGTAGCCTGCATTTTTATTTAAGTTTTCAAAAAAATTTTCTTTATCAAGGAAAAATAATTTCCACAAATTGGGCATTATGTGGTATTTTTGTGTCTATATGACTGTGTATTTCTACTTCTTAGTATAGTGTTACCAATTTAATAAGTCCTCAGTAAGTTCTTGTTAAATTGAAATGTTAACTTGTTCATAACAAGTAAATTTGACTATTCTAAATTATGAGTTTGAAGTAAAAATTGTAGCCACATTATCTTTAAAGGAAATTTGTTGAATCCTGCAAATGATTCACTTTTGAATATGCAACATGAGTTTAACAGAGATGCTATAACCACTTTTATATCTTTCCTGCAACACTTGGCTGCTGCCATCTTGATTGGTTCAAGATGTTTTGTGAAATATGTACCTTTACATTTTATGAAAGGGGAGGAAAGCTCCTGTCAATTGACTTGATGCATTGAAGAGAATTGCATGGGCAATCTCCCTTTATTACATTCAATGGTCCAAGGCACAGAGTAGCTTAAAAATGTTCTTTTAGAAATGATACTCTTCAGAAAGGTTCACTAATATGGCATTACTAGATATCTTTTCACTGAAAAATGCAACTTTTAAGGGAAACTAAGTACTTCCATTGTGTGAACTTGGTCAACAATCAAATGACCATATGTGATTTGTTCTCCATGTCCTTCCTTATAATACATGGTACTCACAATACCTTACAATGAAAATGGTGGCACCCCAGGAACCTACACCTAGAGTCAGCATCTATTACGATGAATTAAGTTCCTATACAATGCCTTCTCCTTATTAACATTAATTATGTGTTAAGGAAAATTGAATGATTCATAAAAGCAGAAAGTGTTCGGCTTGACCACACTATACAGCAGTGCAAATAAGAATTCTTAATGCTGTTTAACAAATGACTTTTTCACTCTTCATTAAAGCCCCTTGTTGCCATCCAATCTTGATTTTAGAAATTAAAGCTAACAACCAGATTGAGAGAATCAGGAAAGTGACAGCATGGGGCCAAGTCTCAAAGCCACAACTAACAGCGTGAGGCAAAGTGTGAACCTCAAGCTATTGCTGTTCTCAGAGAAGGCTGGGGAGGGGAGGGTTGCATTTGCAGGGAGACTCAATTATAGCAACCCTCAGCTATAGGAAAGTACTTGTGAATGTTGACACGAAAGCTTTTTCCCTTAATGTTTTAATTAAATACCTAGAAGCCAACGCTTCTTCTCAGTTAGTGTCAGAGAACTGCTTCTTGGTGGATAAATGTTTACACCAAAGCTCAGCTGAGGGCTTCTACAAACATGACTCTAAAAACTGAGAAGGCTTTTGCTGAGGCACTTGAGATCAAGAAAGCAGTAGTGATTATAAACTAGCAGTACAATAGCAGGATGGTTTAATCCACCCAAATGTCAGTCATTGGTTTGCAAGTTGGCAATCCCACTTTCATCTTCAGACAAAAGGGCACTGGTTAGTCATCTGTTTAATTCTCTAGCTTCAGTGTGTCATTTGGTTGTTGAAGGAAAATCCCTTGATTCAGTCTGCCATTTCTGACAGCCTCCCTCTAGACCCCATTAATAAGCCTTTTGGAGAACAGAATGCAAAGTAGGCAGCAGGCAGCCCACAGTCAAAATGGAGATAGAATAGACAGTAGAAATGTCTCCCCTTTGTGAAGATGGTGTTTAGGTGACCTTTGTTGAAGAGAATTTTTTTTTTTTTAGTCTAAAAACTGTGTCTTTCAAGATATAAAGCAGTATTTGTGGGGCAGTGAATTTGGGAGGTCACTTGGAAATTGGGAGTTTATGATAGATAGGATACAGAAGAACTCAAGTGATATTTACAAAATGTGCAAACAATGGCACAGACAGGAAGCCAGCCTGACTTTGGGCATGCCTGGGGAATATCCTTCAGAAAACAAATATGCCACTCTTTAATGTTGGTTTGAATCTCATTCTAAAATCGCAAGTGAAATGAGACACACTTTGCCTCTGAAACAGTGATTCCAGAAGCAAAGCAACTATTCTCTAATAAAGCAGTCCTGTTAAGATTTGTAGAATTTTAATATGCTTTGGAAGGTCATCATTTGTTAGATAATGGACTCTTTCTATTGAAACTATTTTCCATTTTCATGCATTAATAATTTCTGGTTGACACGTGTGTGTGTGTGTGTGTGTGTGTGTGTGTGTGTGTGTGTGTACATTCTGAATAGCATTGCTTAATGTGTAACATGCAGATTGATGTATCTGATCTCTAGAGAAGTCCCATTCCAAATAACCTTTCTGCAGGCATTGCCTGGTTCAAGGAAGCACTCCAAAATAGCAGAATTTCCAGAGTCACAAGTTCAACCAGGAGTGGAGAACTTTAGAAGGAATAAAACAAGTACAATTTCTCCTATGCAAGTTCTCCATTAAATAAGGAAGTTATTTTAGAGACAGAGATTGGGCCAAAATCTGTGTTGTACTGATCACAAATGCTATGCCAAGTGTTTTGTTGTAATCAAAGACTGAGAAGCAAGACCACAAAAGAAGCAGAGAGATCATTTATTACCAGGGAGATCACTTTTATTTATGAAGTAGGACCAGGGAAGTCACCTATTGTTTATGCATCTAGTCCTTTAATAAAACACTAATAAAGCTTTTATGTACTTTATATCTCAGTAAACCATTCAGGCATGCCTTTTAAAATATACAATGACAAAAATAGCTGTTTTCTGCTAGGAGTTTGTTTATATAAGCTGTTCTTTATTAGAATATACATTAACCTGAATTCACTTAAGTAAAACAGCAAAAGCATGTTTTCTAAGACTACATAAAAATATACACACAATGGGTACTTAAATATGATATGGCATGTCTAGAATGCTTAGTAAGTACTGGAGATCAGAGTATTTGCATAAAAGAGATAAATTACGTGTGTGTGTGTGTGTGTGTGTGTGTGTGTGTGTGTTCTGACAAGTCAATTTATTTTCAAAAGATATAAATTAGAACACTGATAGCCTTAGGCTCACCCAGGTTCCCGTAGGATGCTGGGTTTCACTACCTGTTTGACTGTCCTGGAACCAGCAGTGGTAATTGTCACGTTTATTTTGAGTACTCCCTGCAAACTGCATTTTGTAGAAGCATCTGTTTATTGTAAGGTCATGTTTAAGCTAATGAGACTGGGAAGTCATCTAGTCATGTTCTGTCACATTTTAATGGTAGATTTTATCAAAGCATTTTGTTAGTAATTCCAATGACAATGTTGTTTTCTTATATTTTTCATTTATATCTAGGTCTTTAGGTGTTTAAAAACCTGTTTATTTCATCAGAAGGTGCCCTCAGTGAATGTTCAGAGGAGAGTTAGTTGCTCTATCAACTCTGATAGAACTGAAGAAAAACATCCTGTGTTCTTATTGTGTGCTACACTACTCATATGAGAACTAATTTATTTTTATTAGTATTTAAACAATATATGATAATTTGTGTTATATTCAGTGAAAACATTACTGTGCTTTCAGTGATGTCCTTTGTAGAAAAATGCATTTCAAAGATTCCTAATTTAACTTTACATTTGAATGTTTACATCCATATAAGAGATGGGAAAATCATACCCTTCCTTCGACATCCCGTTGTTTCCTCAGGGTGGTCTCATGACTCCTTGGAACTTTTAAGTAGAGAGAAAAAGTTAAGCAGTTAGTAAACTGTGACTCACTGTAAACCACAGGCACTGCCAGCAGAGTGTAGTCTGCCATCTCCCAGTATAAGGACCTATCCTTCCAGAAGGTTGATAGAAGAGTAGGTTGAACAATGAGAATCTTCTACTACTGACATATTTATACAGAGCAGCAACTGGGTGAGAGAGAGAGAAATAACTGGTGTGCAGCGTCACAGAATTTCCTAAGTCTGTAAGCTCAGAGTTACATATTTATTCAAACCACCACCACCAACAGCAAACCCTTCTTGTGTTCAACTATGATTGTTATAAATGGAGCATTTGGGATCTGAGACCAGTGGTTTTCAAATTAGAGTATTTGTAAGTATGAAGGTAATAAACCACTTTTAGTGTGTGTCGGTGGTGGGGGGGTGCCTGGACAAAAATAGAATTAGGGGGTATTATCTTCCATATCCTTAAATTCCATATGTACCCTTTCCAAAACTCATCTGACCTAGTAGAGAATCTGTGTGGCTTTCCCACTCCCACCTCTCTTTTCAGAACCCTTCTGCTACAACTTCACAGAGGAACAGGGCAACTTTCACCAATCCATTCCACATCCTATTTTGGCACAATCCCAAGGTATAAAAATCTCTGGGACACCATAAAGAGGGAAAAAAAATCAAAAGAGAAAATTTTTTTTCTACCTGTTCATGCACCCGTCTGCCTCTCTATCTAGCAATTATCTGTTCATCTGCCCATCTCTCATTTATACGTCTATCTATAGACCCATCTTTTATCTACCACATCACTTAGAATTAAAAATCAGAACTGAGATGAGTTTAGTAGTGATGCTTCTTAACATGATATTGGAAATGAAAAGCAGTCATCTTTTTTTTTTTTTCTGACATGAAGTGAGTCTGAATTTGAGAAAGAAATGACTAGCATTGTCATTTGGATTACTAGACATACATGTTTTCCATAAATTGAATAAAGCTGAAGCTCTAAATTTTTAATAAAAACATCCTTAAAGGACATGTACAATAGAATTGTAGCTATAATTACATCCTTTGCAATGATCAAACTTAAGATGAAAACTTCAGGTATCATCCTAAACATATACAAAGGGAAACAATTTTTCAGAGTTCTTGTAGGAATACCCAAACAAAGTTTTGAATACCACTCTCATAGGTTTGCACTCTCTTACCCTTGTCAGGGATCAGCCCAGAGTCCAAATCTGACCAGTTGTCTTGCTTGTCATGAACTTCCTCTTCCTCTTCCTCTCCCGCTTCCTTTTCCTCTCCCCTTGCTCCTTCTCCCCTCCCCCTCCTTCTCCTCCCCCGCTCCTTCTCCTCCCCTTCTCTTCCCCTCTTCTCCCTCCCCTTACCCCTCCTCTTTTTCTTTTCCTGCTCCTCCTCTGTCTTTGCCAGGAACTGAAATGATTTTTTTCCATTTGTAAATAGATGTATTTTAAATGGCTTCTAAGTACCAATATAACACTCTCAATTTTGCCCCTTGGCAGAAGAAAACAAAAATATTTACTATCTAGTTCTTTTTTAAAAAAGTTGACCAACCACTTATGTAGGTGATTGATTATCTTAATGATTATTGGTTTTCTTCCATGAATGTGCGAGTGATATCATGCTTCTAAGATCATTTGTGGATATTTATTTTCTGTTACATCTTATAAACAAAAATTAATGTTAAATTTTTATTTTATTCTTCTTGCACTTCTGCTTTTACTTCTTGGTGTTTGCCACTCTGTGCTAATTCATGTCCTTGGAGAATCAGACACAAAAGTGAGATTAGCTGCATAAGAGGAGAACACAAGTGTGAGGAAAAACTGAGCCCAGAGCTAGAGGAGGCTGGGAGATCTGTCAAACCAGGTGGCAGGTCTAATCTAGAGGAGCTAAGAGGGAAAGAAGGAAGGTAGAGTAGGAAAAGGATTAGACTGGAGCAATTCTAAAAAAGTTTCAGCAAAAATACCGGGGAATCCTCAAGCCAAGTGAATTCTTGTTGGAGCCCACTGTCTCCAGGAAAGCATTGGTCCCTGTATCTGGCCACACTTGGTCACTGGCCTCAGAAGCTGGCAGGAAGTGCAGCCTTTTCATGAGCTGGGTGATACATTTCAGACTACAGCATCTGGGGTTGTTGGCCAATTACTAAGCTTCCTTCCGTTTGTGATTTGAGACATATTTTCACTGTAGCCATACTTTGTAAAAATGGATTGCTAAGCCTTCTTTCAAAAATAATATCTGAACTTGAATACTAATATGCTTCTCTCTCATTATTTCACTCTACATTTTATGTCTTGTTTGAGAAATCCCTCTCAATCCTGAATAAATAAGATATTTCACTATATTTGTTTCTAATAGTTTTACTACTATTTAAGATTTGGGAAAAGCCTCGTAGACAGCCTCATCCACCAGAGGGCAGACAGCAAAAGCAAGAAGAACTACAGTTCTGCAGCCCTCAGAACAAAGACCACAATCACAGAAAGACAGACAAAATGAAAAGGCAGAGGACTATGTCCCAGATGAAGGAACAAGATAAAACCCCAGAAAAACAACTAAATGAAGTGGAGATAGGCAACCTTCCAGAAAAAGAATTCAGAATAATTATAGTGAAGATGATCCAGAACCTCAGAAAAAGAATGGAGGCAAGGACTGAGAAGATGCAAGAAATGTTTCACAAAGACCTAGAAGAATTAAAGAACAAACAGATGAATAATACAATAACTGAAATGAAAAACACACTAGAAGGAATCAATAGCAGAATAACTGAGGCAGAAGGACGGTTAAGTGACCTGGAAGACAGAATGGTGGAAATCACTTCCATGGAACAGAATAAAGCAAAAAGAATGAAAAGAAATGAAGACAGCCTAAGAGACCTCTGGGACAACATTAAACACAACAACATTCACATTATACGGGTCCCAGAAGGAGGAGAGAGAGAGAAAGGACCTGAGAAAATATTTGAAGATATTACAGTCAAAAATTTCCTTAATATGGGAAAGGCTATAGCCACACAAGTCCAGGAAGCACACAGAGTCCCAGGCAGGATAAACCCAAGGAGAAACACACCAAGACACATAGTAATCAAATTGACAATAATTAAAGACAAAGAAAAATTATTGAAAGCAACAAGGGAAAAACGACAAATAACATACATGGGAACGCCCATAAGGTTAACAGCTGATTTCTCAGCAGAAACCCTGCAAGCCAGAAGGGAGTGGCATGATATATTTAAGTAATGAAAGGGAAGAACCTACAACCAAGGATACTCTACCCAGCAAGGATCTCATTGAGATTCGACAGAGAAATCAAAAGCTTTACAGACGAGCAAAAGCTAAGAGAATTCAGCACCACCAAAACAGCTCTACAACAAATGTTAAAGGAACTTCTCTAAGCGGGAAATAAGAGAAGAAAAGAACCTACAAAAACAAACCCAAAGCAATTAAGAAAATGGTAATAGTAACATACATATCGATAATCACCTTGAATGTAAATGGATTAAATGCTCCAACCAAAAGACACAGACTGGCTGAATGGATACAAAAACAAGACCTGTATATATGCTGTCTACAAGAGACCCACTTAAGACCTAGGGACACATACAGACTGAAAGTGAGGGGATGGAAAAAGATATTCCATGCAAATGGAGATCAAAAGAAAAGAAAGCTGGAGTAACAATACTTGTATCCAATAAAATAGAGTTTAAAATAAAGAATGTTACAAGAGACAAGGAAGGACACTACATAATGATCAAGGGATCAATTCAAGAAGAAGATATAACAATTATAAATATATATGCACCCAACATAGGAGTACCTCAATACATAAGGCAACTGCTAACAGCTATAAAAGAGGAAATTGACAGTAAAACAGTAATAGTGGGGGACTTTAACACCTCACTTACACCAATGGGCAGATCATCCAGACAGAAAATTAGTAAGGAAACACAAGCTTTAAATGACACAATACACCAGAGAGATTTAATTGATATTTATAGGACATTCCATCTGAAAACGGCAGATTATACTTTCTTCTCAAGTGCTCATGGAACATTCTCCAGGATAGATCACATCTTGGGTCACAAATCAAGCCTTGGTAAATTTAAGAAAACTGAAATCATATCAAGCATCTTTTCTGACCACAAGGCTATGAGATTAGAAATAAATTACAGGGAAAAAAAACCGTAAAAAACACCAACATGTGGAAGCTAAACAACACGCTACTAAATAACCAAGAGATCACTGGAGAAATCAAAGAGGAAATCAAAAAATACCTTGAGACAATCCTACCTCAAGAAACAAGAAAAATTTCAAATAAACAATCTAACCTTACACCTAAGGGAACTAGAGAAAGAAGAACAAACAAAACCCAAGAATAGTAGAAGGAAAGAAATCATAAAGATTAGAGCAGAAATAAATGAAAACAATAGCAAAGATCAATAAAACTAGAAGCTGGTTCTTTGAGAAGATAAATAAAATTGATAAACTTTTTAGCCAGAGTCATCAAGAAAAAGAGGGAGAGGAATCAAATCAATAATATTAGAAATGAAAAAGGAAAAGTTACAACGGACACTGCAGAAATACAAAGGATCATGAGAGATTACTACAAGCAACCATATGCCAATAAAATGGCATAACTTCCAAGACTGAACCAGGAAGAAATAGAAAATATGAACAGACCAATCACAAGCAATGAAATTGAAACTGTGATTAAAAATCTTCCAACAAACAAAAGTCCAGGACCAGATGGCTTCGCAAGTGAATTCTATCAAACATTTAGAGAAGAGCTAACACCCATCCTTCTCAAACTCTTCCAAGAAATTGCAGAGGAAGGAACACTCGCAAACTCATTCCATGAGGCCACCATCGCCCTGATACCAACACCAGAGAAAGATACTACAAAAAAAGAAAACTACAGACCAATATCACTGATGGATATAGATGCAAAAATCCTCAACAAAATACTAGCAAATAGAATCTAACAACACATTGAAAAGATCATAGACTCTGATGAAGTGGGATTTATGCCAGGAATGCAAGGATTCTTCAATATACACAAATCAATCAATGTGATAAACCGTACTAACAAATTAAAGGAGAAAAACCATATGATCATCTCAGTAGATGCAGAAACAGCTTTTGACAAAATTCAACACCCATTTATGACAAAAACTCTCCAGAAAGTGGGCATAGAGGGAACCTACTTCAATATAATAAAGGCCATATACAACAAACCCACAACAAACATCATTCTCAATGGTGAAAAACTGAAAGCATTTCCTCTAAGATCAGGAACAAAACAAGGATGTCCACTCTCACCACTCTTGTTCAGCATAGTTTTGGAAGTCCTAACTATGGCAATTAGAGAAGAAAAAGAAATAAAAGGAATACAAATTGGAAAAGAAGTAAAACTGTTACTGTTGGCAGATGATATGATACTATACATAGAAAATCCTAAAGATGCCACCAGAAAACCACTAGAGCTAATCAACGTATTTGATAAAGTTTCAGGTTATGAAATTAATGCACAGAAATCTCTTGCATTCCTAAACGCTAACAGTGAAAGATCAGAAAAAGAAATTAAGGAAATGATCCCATTCACCACTGCAACAGAAAGAATAAAATACCTAGGAATAAACCTACCTAAGGAGGTAAAAGACCTGTGTTCCGAAAACACTAAGATACTGATGAAAGAAATCAAAGATGACACAAACGGATGGAGAGATATACCATGTTCTTGGATTGGAAGAATCAATAATGTGTAAAAGACTATACTATCCAAAGCAAGCTACTGATTCAGTGCAATCCCTATCAAATTACCAATGGCAATTTTTACAGAACTAGAACAAAAAATCTTAAAATTTGTATGGAGACACAAAAGATCCCAAATAGCCAAAGCAATCTTGAGGAAAAAAAAAAACAGAGCTGGAGGAATCAGGCTCCCTGACTTTAGACTATACTATGAAGCTATAGTAATCAAGACAATATGGTACTGGCACAAAAACAGAAATATAGATCAATGGAACAGGATAGAAAGCCCAGAGATAAACCTACACACCTATGGTCAACTAATCTATGACAAAGGAGACAAGGATATACAATGGGGGAAAGACAGTCTCTTCAATAAGTGGTGCTGGAAAACTGGACAGCTACATGTAAAAGAGTGAAATTAGAACATTCTCTAACACCATACACAAAAATAAATTCCAAATGGATTAAAGACCTAAATGTAAGACTGGACACTCTAAAACTCTTAGAGGAAAACGTAGGAGGAATACTCTTTGACATAAGTCCCAGCAAGATCTTTTTTGACCCACCTTCTAGAGTAATGGAAATAAAAACAAAAATAAACACAGGGGACCTAATGAAACTTAGAAGCTTTTGCACAGCAAAGGAAACTGTAAACAAGATAAAAAGACAACCCTCAGAATGGGAGAAAATATTTGCAAACGAATCAACAAAGGATTAATCTCCAAAATATATAAACAGCTCATGCAGCTCAATAGCAAAAAAACAAACAACCCAATCCAAAAATGGGCAGAAAAACTAAATAGACATTTCTCCAAAGAAGACATATAGATGGCCAAGAGGCACGTGAAAAGCTGCTCAGCAGCACTAATTATTAGAGAAATGCAAATCAAAACTACAATGAGGTATCACCTCACACCGTTTAGTATGGGCATCACCAAAAAATCTACAAACAACAAATGCTGGAGAGGGGGTGGAGAAAAGGGAACCCTCTTGCACTGTTGGTGGGAATGTAAATTGATACAGCTACTATGGAGAACAGTATGGATGTTCCTTAAAAACCTAAAAATAGAACTACCATATCACCCAGCAATCCCACTACTGGGCATATACCCAGAGAAAACCATAATTCGAAAATACACATGCACCCAAGTGTTCGTTGCAGCACTATTTACAATAGCTAGGTCATGGAAGCAACCTAAATGTCCATCGACAGACGAATGGATGAAGAAGATGTGATATATATATGCAATGGAGTATTAGTCAGACATAAAAAGGAACCAAACTGGGTCATTTGTAGAGACGTGGATGGACCTAGAGACTGTCATACAGAGTGAAGTAAGTCAGAAAGAGAAGAACAAATATATTAACACATATATGTAGAGTCTAGAAAAATGGTACAGATGAACCAGTTTGCAAGACACAGATGTAGAGAACAAATGTATGGACAACAAGGTGGGAAAGCAGGGGGTGGGGGGTGGGATGGATTGGGAGACTGGGATTTACATATACACACTAATATGTATAAAATAGATAACTAATAAGAACCTGCTGTATAGCACAGGGAACTCCACTTTGCTGTATAGTAGAAACTAACACAACATTGTAAAGCAAGTATACCCCAATTAAAAATAAAATAGAATTATAAAAAAAATTTGGTTTCCACATTTAAGCATGGAGAGGTAGGTAAATGGAGAGAGGAGAAAAGAGAGCAGGGAGATAAAGATGTTATTTACTTTATTTTCTTATGAAAAGAGAATTGTCCAGCAATTCATTGGATAGAGTGTCCTGTCATCTCTGACTTTAGGGTTTACCTAATCGCATATATGCTTCAGTCTTTTTATTTTTGGCTATTTTATTCCTTTGATCTATTTATCTATCTCTCTAAAAATACCATGGTATCTTCAATTACTATGACTAAATTTTAGTAAGAAAAACTCGGGGGTTTTTTCCATAAATTTCTTTGCTGTTATTAGAAATTTATATCATATGAGTTTTAGGGTCAAGTGTGTTTTTATTAAAAACGATACCGGGAATTTGAATAAAATTGCATTATATGCTGATTTAAAGAAAATTGACATCTTTTCTAATACAGAATCTTGCAATCCACAAACATGTTAAACTCTCATTTTTTTCCGGTTCTCTTTTATTCTCTTTTATGCTTTAATGTTTCATAATTTCCTTCATAAATGTCTTATACAGATAGGTTAGATTTATTCCTAGAGGCTTTATCAACTTTTGTTGCTAGTGTGAATAGTGTCTACCTAAAAGTCACATTTTCTAATTTGTTATTCCTGGAGTATAGAAATTTTTGCATGTCAATCTCCTAAACCAAAATTTTGCTGAAATCTTATTACTTCTAAAATGTTT
The DNA here is from genome assembly GCF_009873245.2 of Balaenoptera musculus. Lineage (NCBI taxonomy): Eukaryota > Metazoa > Chordata > Mammalia > Artiodactyla > Balaenopteridae > Balaenoptera > Balaenoptera musculus. The sequence continues at coordinate 63,855,238 of NC_045793.1, forward strand.
TATACAGATGCTTTTGAATGTTTTGGCAGTTTTACTCACTATTTCCAATCTTTACTTACTAATTTTATCTGTGTGGTTATACTGGTTAGGATCTCCAAGATATTTTTTGATGTTAGTTATTCTTATTTATTTTCTGACTTTACAAGAGATGGCTTCTAATGTTTTATTATTAGGTCCAATGTTTGTTTGTTTGCCAGTATTCATTTCCAGGTTAAGGATGTTATTTTCTATGCTATTACTAGTTGATCATTACACACTAATGTTTTAGCCTTCTCAGGCCCCTGACTTATGATGGGTGGGGGAGGGAGGCTCCAGAAAATCTTTTAGACTCCTTACCTGGAGAGAGCTCTAGACTTCATCTCCAGCCCTCCTTGCAGTAAGAGACTATGGATACTGAAATTCAGCAATATCCCAGTTTCAGTGCTTAGCTTAACATTCAACTGAGGTCCTCTTTTCTCTTTTTCTCTTAATTTTTCATGACTTTTTTTGGCTCATCTATGCTTAAATGCTTACAAATATTTTTTTCATTTTTTTGTTTCCAACACTAATTTAGACATAGTAACCAATCCAGCCTGCTGGTCAAAACAAATTATTTTTTCATAATTTTCACTAACCCTAGAGAGCTGTCATCAGAGTGGTTACAGGTATATTTTCCTAGATTTTTAGGTAGGAACTTGCACAAGATTAATTTGATCTCCCTATAGAGTAACCTGTGTATTTTTTACATAAATGTTGCATATATCATATAATATCTAACTGTTTGAATAACCTAATAGGATTTATGTAGGGAAAATTTGGGGGCATATTAAGCATTGGCTAAAGGAAGAGATTTTCTTTTCAAGTTTATTTTATCAACCCTCTGATTAGTCATTTTATAACACCATAGAAAACAAGGTTGTAAAGTAAGATTAATTATGGTAGGTTTTACACAAGAGGACTTGAGTAACTTTATTAAAACATCAGTGAAGATAATACATAAGAAAAAAAATTGATTAAAAAACACAACAACAAAATCTCTGGGAGCTGAAATTAGTTCCTAGTGTTAACCTATTCAAAGACCTGTCCTTGTTTTAAGAGTCAGCAGTATATTTTATTACATCCTTATGTTTCCTTTTTGCTGACACTTTAAAAGATGGCATCTGTTTAATAAAACAATGAAGGAAAGTAGAGAATCATTAGAGTGATTGTGAAACATGAAATGTCATCTAGTGTATAAGAATTGACAGTTCTTTCCTAATGAAATGTTCCACGTGACTAGTGTGTACTAGATAGTTCACTGTATCCATTTAAAATAAATACAGATTTTTAAATAAGATATATTATCTTTAGTAGAATACAGAAAGGTCAACACTAGGAAAAGAAAATGAATTACTTTGATAATCTGCATAATTCAAGATTTGGCTATTGTTTTGATAGTAAGGCAGGAATCGTGTCTCTGTTATACACTGCTGTGACCTCAGCACCTAAAAAGGGCATGGCACATAGTAGGTCCCCAGTAAATCTTTATAAAATTATTTATTAAATGTCAACAAAGCACCTTGGAGATGCTAAAGTAAATTAAATCCTCCTATAAAATTAATACTATGTTTTTTTCCCACTAATGTGTTGCCCTTTACTAATGCCAGACAGCTCTCTGGGTAATAGTTATATAATTATGAAAGCACCAATTAATTTGCTACATTAAATCAAATTTGCTGAAATAAAATCTATAATACCAAAAGATTCAGGTATTTAAAAGTTTTTAAAAAAAAATACAAAAGCCATATAAGCAAATAAAAGCATATAGAAAAATAAAAAAGCAGCAGTAATGAGCCTTAGGCTTCCCTAGCACCTACTTCATTTTATTTTTTTAGTTGTTCTTATTTTAGTATATACACTTGTTGGTGAGTTTCATATCTCTAAATATTATGCTTACATCAGGCTTTCTTGAACTCTCATTGTAAATATTGATAGTATTGAAATCTAATTGTGATGCATGCGAATACTTCATATTCTTACAGTGCCACTCCTAACCATTTTCAAATAGTTATGTTTCAAATTTTAATCTATTTGTTCTTTTATTGTCATATTCCATATCCTTTATATCCTCATTCTCCATTACCATACAGCAAATCTAATGGCCTTAATGTTTATCTTTTTATTTGTATAAGTTCTTACAACATGAATATTTTGTCTGAATATGTTCTTAGTTCATGAAAATAGTATTACACTGTATCTTACTCTGTTTCCTACATTGCAGCAGTCAACGATATATTTTTAAGAGCCATCCCTGCTGTTATATTTACAAGTAGTAAATATAGTAACTGTTGCCACGAGCTGTTCATTCATTATACCAAGAACCAGGAATATCAACAAGTGATGGATAAAGGATAGTCAATTGATGCCAACAATAAGATGACAGAAATGTTGGTATTGTCTGACAAAGACTTTAAAGTAGCCGTAATAAATATGCTTCAACAATTACAAACATGCTTGAAACAAATGAAAAATAAAATATCTTAGCAAATAAGTACAAAGTCTAAGTAAAGAAATAGAAAATATAAAGAAGAGAAAAAATGGAAATTTTAGAAATTAAATATACGGTAGCAAACAGATGGTCTCAAGAACAAAATGGAGGGAAGAGAGGAATGAATCAGACATCTTAAAAATAGAACGATAGAAAGTACACAATGTAAAAAACAAAGAGAAGATAGATGGGGAGGAAAAAGAGACCCAGGAACCTATGAAACTATAACAAAAGATCTAAAAATTCATGCCATTAGAATGCCAAAAGAAGAGGAAAAAGAGAGTAGGCTTGAAAAAGCACTTGAAGAAATGATGGCTGAAAACTTCCCAAATGTGGCAAAAGACATAAACCTACAAAGTCAAGCTGAGTGGATGTTATACAGAATAAACACAAAGAAATCCACCCCAAGGCACAAAGGTAAAGTTTTGCAAACTAAAGACAAAGAAACAGTTTAAAGCATGAATGGAAAAGATCACCTTACCTATAGGGAGAAGACAGTTCCAAATGGTGAGACTTCTTATCAGAAAGATGAGGCAGGAAGATGCAGGACATTTTTCAAGTGCTGGAAGAGGAGAACTATCAGGCCAAAATCCTGTATCTAGCCAAAATGTCCTTCAGGAATGAAAGGGAAATCAGGACATTCTCAGATGAAGGAAAGTTAAGAGATTTTGTCACTGGCACAAGTACCCCAACAGAATCGCTAAAAGAATTTCTCTAAACAGAAAGTAAAGTATAAAATTACATTTACAACACAATAACATTTACAAAAAATGAAAAACAGGTATACATTTTAAAAACTTGTGTAGACATGTGGAATCTTAAAAACAAACAACAAACAAACTAATAAACAGACTGCTGGTTGCTAGAGGTGAGGGGTGAAAGTAGGCAAAATGGGTGAAGAGGGTAAAATGTAAAAACTTCTATTTATAAAATAAGTCATGGACACTATCAAACTCTTAGAGGAAAACATAGGCAGAACACTCTATGACATACATCACAGCAAGATTCTTTTTGACCCAGCTCCTAGAGAAACGGAAATAAGAACACAAATAAACAAATGGGACCTAATGAAACTTAAAAGCTTTTGCACAGCAAAGGAAACCATAAACAAGACCAAAAGACAACCATCAGAATGGGAGAAAATATTTGCAAATGAAGCAACTGACAAAGGATTAATCTCCAAGATTTACAAGCAGCTCAATAACAAAAAAACGAACAACCCAATCCAAAAATGGGCAGAAGACCTAAATAGACATTTCTCCAAAGAAGATATACAGATTGCCAACAGACACATGAAAGAATGCTCAACATCATTAATCATTAGAGAAATGCAAATCAAAACTACAATGAGATATCATCTCACACCGGTCAGAAAGGCCATCATCAAAAAATCTAGAAACAATAAATGCTGGAGAGGATGTGGAGGAAGGGGAACACTCTTGCACTGTTGGTGGGAATGTAAATTGATACAGCCACTATGGAGAACAGTATGGAGGTTCCTTAAAAAACTACAAATAGAACTACCATATGACCCAGCAATCCCACTACTGGGCATATACCCTGAGAAAACCATAGTTCAAAAAGAGTCATGTAGCAAAATGTTCATTGCAGCTCTGTTTACAATAGCTAGGACATGGAAGCAACCTAAGTGTCCATCATCGGATGAATGGATGAAGAAGATGTGGCACATATATACAATGGAATATTACTCAGCCATAAAAAGAAATGAAATGGAGGTATTTGTAATGAGGTGGATGGAGTTAGAGTCTGTCATACAGAGTGAAGTAAGTCAGAAAGAGAAAAACAAATACAGTATGCTAACATATATATAAGGAATCTAAGGAAAAAAAAAAGGCCATGAAGAACCTAGTGGCAAGACGGGAATAAAGACACAGACCTACTAGAGAATGGACTTGAGGATATGGGGAAGGGGAGGGGTGAGATGTGACAGGGTGAGAGAGTGTCATGGACATATATACACTACCAAATGTAAAATAGCTAGCTAGTGGGAAGCAGCCGCATAGCACAGGGAGATCAGCTCGGTGCTTTGTGACCACCTAGAGGACTAGAGGGGTGGGATGGGGAGGGTGGGAGGGAGGGAGATGCAAGAGGGAAGAGATATGGGAACATATGTATATGTATAACTGATTCACTTTGTTATAAAGCAGAAAGTAACACACCATTGTAAAGCAATTATACTTCAATAAAGATGTTTAAAAAAAAAAAAGTCATGGAGAGGTTAAAAAAAAAAAAATTGGATGTACAGTTTAATGAGGTCACCCTGGCAGCATTGTGGGGTGGTAGGTTTAAAGAATGAGACAAGACAGAATATTTAGAAATACAGAATATTTAGAAATATTTAGAAATCACTGTGAGAACACAGTGAGGAGGTATGGCAGACGAGAAAGCCACTAGAATGATAGACTGATAGTCTAGACAGAAGGAAGGTTTTTTTTTTTCTTTACCAAGATTATTTTTTAACTGTATATATAGTGACTAAATCTATCCCAACCTTTCAACGATTGAGGATCACTTGTTATCCTTCTTCTCTCCCACCTTCACTGGGCTTTAGGTTTGGAAAAATTGTCTATCAAAATAAATTTAAGTCATTTGTTTTCATTAAAAAAAAATGTTTAGAACTAGTATGTTGAAAACTACAAAATGTTGATGAAATAAATAAAAGATCTAAATAAATATAAAGCCACTTACTCGTGGTTGGAAAACTCAAAATAGTAATGATTTTAATTATCCTCAATTTGTTATGCAGGTTGTAATACAATTCCTATAAATATCCCAGCAAAATATTTTGTAGGCATAGACACAACTATTCTAAAATTTATGTAGGAAAACAAACAAAAATAGCTAAAACTATTTTGAAAATTAAGAATTAAATGGGAGAATTCAGCTGACCTGATTTTAAGACATTATATAACTCAACTTATCAAGACATGTGGTATTGTGGAGAGTTAGACACAGATCGATAAAACAGAAAGGAGAACTCAGAGATGGACCCATACAAATATGACTAAATGATTTTTTAACAGAGTTTTAAATGCAATTCAGTGGAGAAAAGGTAGCCTTTCATAAGCAGAAAAAAAAGAAAAAAAACCTCTTCCAAAACCTAACATCTTTCTTTTCGTTCGTTCGTTCTTTATTTATTTGTGGCTGTGTTGGGTCTCTGTTGCTGCGCACGGGCTTTCTCTAGTTACAGTGAGTGGTGGCTCCTCTTGTTGCGGAGCACGGGCTCTTGGCACGCGGGCCTCAGTAGTCGTGGCGCATGGGCTTGGTTGCTCCGCGGCATGTGGGATATTCCCAGACCAGGGCTTGAACCCGTGTCCCCTGCATCGGCAGGCAGATTCTTAACCACTGGGCCACCAGGGAAGTCCCTAAAATGTAACATCTTCCACAAGGATTAACACTAAATTGATCGAAGACTGAATTTAAAATATAAAACTATAAAACTCTTAGAAAAAAAACAGGAGAATTCTTTGGGATCTAGGTCTAGGCAAAGACTTCTTAGACTTGACACCAAAAGCAGTATCCATACAAGGAAAAATGGATAAATTGGACTTCATTTAAATTAACTTTTGCTCTCTAAAAGACACTGTTAAATGGTTGGAACTACAAGCTACAGACTGAGAAAATATTTGCAAACCAAAGATTTCTGAGAAAGGATTATGTATAGAATAGATAAAGAACTCTAAGTCTCAAGAGTTTTTAAAAAATTCATTTAGAAAAAAACATGAAGAGGCATTTCACTGAAGTTACAGGAGGCGTAAAAGAACATGAAAATATGTTCAACATCATTAGCCATCAGGGAAATGTGGATTAAAACCAAAACGAGATATCACTACACACCTATCAGAATGACTGAAACAAAAAGTAGTGACAACACCAAATGCTGGCTAGGGACTGAGAAACCTGAATCACTCATATATTGCTCATCACGTTGTGGGAATGTAAAATGGTCCAGCCACTCTAGAAAACAGTTTAGCAGTTTCTTTAAAATATACACATGCAACTATAATATGGCTCAGCAATTAAAACTGTGTTCACACAAAAATGTGTACCTGTATCTTCTATAGCCCAAACTGCAAACAACCTATATTTCCTTCAACAAGGGCATGGTTAAACTAGTATATTCTTACTATAGAATACTACTCTAATAAAATAAAAATGAATAAAGAATTGCTAAATGCAACAATTGGAATGAATCTCCAGAGAATTTTACTGAGTGAAGAAAAGCCAATCCCAGATGGTTCCATGCTGTGTGATTTCATTAATATAATACTCTTGAAATTACGAAATTGTAGAAATAGAGAGCAGGTTAGTGACTCTCACCAGTTTAAGAGGAAGGGGGGGATAGAAAAATTTTGTGTCTTGACTTTATTGATGCCAATATCCTGTGTTGTTGCACTGTAGTTTTGCAAGACTTTACCTTTGGGGACAACTGAGTAAAGGGTACACTAGCTCTTTCTGTGTTATTTTTTACAAAAGCATGTGAGTCAACAATTCTCCAATTTTAAAAAGTTTAAAGTGTGGCTTAAACACTATATGAGCAAAAATTCAGTTTCTGTTGAAGATTGGTTTTTTAAAAAATCTACTTATATTCCATTTAGTCACATGCAGGTGAGGGGGGTGACCTGTTCATATGTTTTTACAATAAAATCATCTAAATTTTCAAAGGATAAAATAATCCTTGTTTTGCTTCATCCCAAGGAACAAAAATTTCTTTATAATTTTGAAAAAAGTCAAAACCTGCAAATCTTCAACTTTCTGGAACATGATTACTATGATTTCAAAGCCTTTGAAACAAAGATTCATGGATAGAATTTAATTACTACTATTAATAAGATATCTTTAGCTTAATTCTTTGATTCAAATGTGTATGCATTTTAAGTTTATCTCTTTTTAACCACAAACTTATTTATGGAACAGTTGTCCCGTTTGAGTTCATGTTCTATGTTGATTAGTTTGACCTACGTACATACAGAGTTCAGACTTAGGATATTATAGATATCCCCTGAGAACATCCCTTCACTATTTTCTCAGCACAGTAGGGATGTATAGTTTCATTGCATTTGTGCTTAGCTCTTGGCTGATTCATAGCCACAGTCTGTTATTCAAAGCCAAGATGAATTATAGGTCCTTTGGCAACTACAATAGAGAATACACTTGCTTTAAGAAATGTTTACAGTTGTATTATAGGGATTTGTATTTAGACTTCTAAGGAAAACATTTTTAACATTATTTATAGCATCCTCTCCCTTGCCCCTGACATTATAAAACTACTTCCTTCTACACAAACCTTTCCATTCTTCCTGGATGCCTTTGGAACATTGCCAAACTATGGTAATAGTCATTGTAATGGGAATGCTTTTGTGTGCAAAACATAAACCTCTGTTTTCAAAAAGTAAACTCTGTTTTGGAAAATATATGAATAAGAAAGCAGAGAGTGATTAAACAAGTTATACTTATTAACACTGTTTTTAAAAAATGTTAGGCAGTACTTGTTTTCCAAATTCTTTTAAGGACAGAATAAAATAAACAACCTAAATTGCTATAGAAAATGTTTAGCTAGGAATAAAGAAAACAGTGTTGACTTAACAGGTTTGTAAAAAACTAAAATCTCAACTAAAGGTGGTATATTTCTGTAACTAAAATCTTAGCATCCAGTTGCAGAAAATTCTAAAGTCATCTTCCCTTAGATCGGGGTTTCTTAACTTTGACACTGTTGACAGATAATTTTTGGTTGGAGTCAGAGAGCATCAAGTGCATTGTAGAATGTTTAGCACCATCCCTGGCGTCTATCCACTAGATGCCTATAAAACTCTCCCAGTTGAGACAACAGAAATGTCCCCAGGTGTTACCAAATGTCCCCTGTGGGAAGAGGAAGGAAATCATCCCAGCTGAGAACTATTCCTGTAGATCACTGGGCTATCACACATTAGAATGGAAAAGTCAGTGTCTAAAATTTTAAGTCTTATTTTCCATGCTTAGCAGTGACTCTTTCTTATCATCTTTACTTGGTTACAACATCTAGCTTTGTTTCCTTGTCTCATCCCTCTTTCAGCTGATGTCCTTATCTTATTCTTCAAATTTTACTAGTGAGCTTCCTTTCATGTTTCAGTGACTCTTTCCTCCTCTTCTTTTCTCAAATCTCTCACTCCTCTTTCCTCCTCCCACACTCAGCTAATTTGTTTCTCATTCTTGATTTAAAAAGTTACAACAAAAGTTACAACAATCAGGTGTGGACATTTCACTGCATTTTTTTTTTTTACATTCATATTTTCTGTTGCCTATATAATGAATGTGTTGACCTTGATCCAGGCAGAGGGCAGTTCTTCCAACTAGGTTCTGAATTACAGCTGCCCTCGCATTTTTATTGTTCCCTCTTGTCATTCTCTTCTGCATCTTTCATATTTCCCTTTCTAGTAAATTATTCCTAGGAGCATAAAAACCTGTTCTAGTATCTGCCATTTTTTAAAAACTAAATAAAACCAAAATAAATGTGATCTTACATTTTTTGTGGGATTTACCCAAAATTTATGCTTTCCTTTATAGTAGAACTTCTCAACATATCCATCCATACTGTTCATCTTTTTAAAGATATATCCATATGTACTTTCCATATATTTACTCCTCAATCCATTGTAAATTGCCCCAATAGCAGTGATTTCACTGAAGCTGACCTTATCAGTGGCCATCAATGAATTTCAGGTTTTAAAACCGTAAGGACAGTTCTTTACTTTGAACTTACTTGGCCCTCCACCATTGTCAACACAGTTGCCCACTCCTTTTATCTGAACACCTGTTCTGTTCTTCTCTTTTCCAAATCTCCCCCTTCTGATTTTTCTCCTTCCTATCTTTGTTCTTATTTTTATTCTGTCTTCATACTTTATCATTAATTCATTTTTTCTCTTCCAATATTTAAAGCCTGGGGCTGCCATTCTGATTTATATTTCATCTTATCTCTTTCAGAGAAGCTTTTATTTTTCTTCATAGAATTTATCAGCTTTTGCAATTCATTTCTAGGATTATGAGCCTGCCTTCCTCACAAGATATAAACTCTTTGATGGCTAAGACCATGGTTGTTTTTTCAGAATCCAACACAATTCCTGCATACCACTGGCCAATAATGTTTTCTGGATGAGTGAATTAACTAATGGATGAATGTGATCTGAGGTGAAACTCAGCTCCCTACTAAACCTTTACTGATTGAGGATTTCTGCTATTTTTGTTATTTTCTTTATAATAATAATTTCTCCTGCTCAAGCAAAAGTGGAATGAATTCAGAAAACAGTGTGTAAGAGGTGCAAAGAAAAACTTACATACTTCTCAGTGTTGCTCAGGGCTTTATTTGTGCATCCATGTTTAAGAGAATGGATGTAAGAGAACAGAGGAGGAAGTAGAAGAAATTTTATGCTGGGAACTACCTCCTGTATGTTGCTGTGATCAAAATGTTACTGGATAATGGTTATTATACTGGATCATATTTGTATGTTCTGTTCCACATATTATCTTTGCTAGTAATCCCATTTTCTCATAGAAAGATATAATATTTTTTATGTTAATCTCAAATTTCCAATGAGTATTTGTCAAACACATACCACACATATACATACACCTCAACTCTTTTAAAGAGCTTAATAAATGGGACAGAGTTTAAAGTAGGGTTCTATAAAATCATGGGGAATTTGAAGAGGATGCCTAATTGCTTACAGTTCTTCTGCCCTTTTCTCTTCCAATTAAAATCAACCAAATATTAAATTTTATTTTATTGAATTGTCAAGTCACTAAAATTAAAGAACCATTTTTTACAGCATGATCAAGGTGATGTTTAGTCTACCTTTTCAGTCCAGTTATTTGACTTGACCCCAACATTCCATACTTTAGTAGTAATGATTGGTTGAGCAGGTGTCCTTGGGATGTGTGGGGTGTGGCAGAGGCAACTCTAGAGCAAGGAGAGACTTAGTCTTAAGACAAACATGAATCCTCTTTCTGCTTTGCCTTCTAATTAACTAATATCACTCTTGTTTCTGACTGCTCAGTTTCCAATGTAATTTAGTGATGAGAGATGCTTTGTTATTTATTATTATTGTTTCATAGTTTACTGGAAAGGTATATTTCTTTTCTAATTGGTACTTTTTGAGTAAAATTGAATCCCCCGATAATGTGAGATCTGAGGACTCTGCATATTCCAGACCCTAGTCATTGGCTGTACTGTGCATCAAAATCTCCTAGGGAGCTTTTTAAAAATAGCAAGGTCCTATTCCCAGTGATTCTGATTTACTTCTCTACAGGATCCACAACATGGTACTATTTTAAAGGGTCCCATGTTAATTTAATGTGTAACTGGAGTGAGAATATTTTACAAGGACTGGTTCAGGGAACACCTTCATCATATTTATCCAAGGCACATCTCCAGATCAGCTGAACCTAAAAGGATAGCATCCTAGATTATTCCTATTCCCACTAAAGCTTGAGAGTCACTGCTTTAGATAGCCTTAGTTAAATTTACCTTAGGTTAGCAGATAATAGTAATAAAGCTGTGCTTCTGATGCATCATAAAGCAGTCCGTTTCTCTGCCTCATTTATATTATCTCCAGACCTACAGAGATCAACCCATACAATGTCCACTTCTTTCAGCTCCCTTGTATCACTGGAAATCATGGGGGTCAGAGACCACAGGCATTTCTGATAGCAAAATACAGAATTTAAGCATAACCCAAGAAAGCAATAATCAAAGAAAGTACAGAGGCAGTAGCAGTAGACTCTATCATTTATTTTAGTTCCTGAGGTAGGCTCGTATGACTATAAATTTTCCTCTTAGAACTACTTTTGCTGCATCCCATAGATTTTGAATTGGGTTTCCATTTTCATTTGTCTCCAAGTATTTTTTTATTTCCTCTTTGATTTCTTTATTATTGACCCACTGGTTGTTTAGTAGTATATTGTTTAACTTCCACATGTTTGTGTTTTTGAAATTTTTTTCTTGTAAGTTGATTTCTGTCTCATAGCATTGTGGTCAAAAAAGATGCTTGACATTATTTCAGTCTTCTTAAATGTATTGAGACTTGTTACATGGTCTAGTATGTGATCTGTTCTAGAGAATGTTGCATGTGCACTGGAGAGGAATGTGTATTCTTCTGCTTTTGGATAGAATTTTCTATATAAAGTCCATCTGCTCTAATGTGTCATTTAAGGCCCATGTTTCCTTATTGATTTTCTGTCTGGATGATCTGTCCATCGCTGTATGTGAGGTGTTAAAGTCTCCTACCATTATTGTGTTACTGTCAATTTCTCCCTTTGTGTTTGTTAATGTTTGTTTTATATTTAGGTATTCCTATTTTGGGTGCATATGTATTTACAATTGTTAAATCTTTTTGGATCAATCTCTTTATCATTATGTAATGTCATTCTTTGCTCTTGTTATAATATTTGTTTTAAAGTCTATTTTGTCTGATATAAATATTACTACTCCAGCTTGTTTTTTATTTCCATTTGCATGGAATACCTTTTTACATCTCTCACTTTCCATCCTCTCATGGGAATGTGGGCCCTTGACTACACCACATCTCCACTCCTCCTACCCATCTCTTTGTGGTTTATTCTTATATCTTTAGTTGTGAATAATCTTTCTGCTAGTTTTCAGGTTGTTGTCATTGATAGTTGCTTTGTTAATAGTTGTAATTTTGGTGTGCCCATGGAGGAGGTGAGCTCAGGGTTTTCTTACTCTGCCATCTTGGCCACTCCCTGTGCTCTCTCAGTGAGAGGGTATGCATCACCAGCTGGGCTGCTATATAATTTATTTTAATTTAATGAACTGAGTTTAATTTGACTGGCATTATTTACCTCATAGTCCAGAAATAATTTATACTTCCAGTCCAGTTGTGTCACTAGGATGAAGAGCCAAAGAATTTATATGCTTCATGAGGTTGGGCCAGTAGGCAGTTACGTGCACATCAGAGGGAGTCAGTGTCTAATCTGTAATCTGTCTTCCAGAATGGGAGTAGAGGGTGCGCATATATTTCTTTGAATCAGTTTTTAGGGCAGAGCTTATTCACTCTTTGCCACCCACCCAGCTACGTTTCTTTACCACACATCCATTTAAACTGGTGGCGTTTAACCCTGCCTGCCTATTAAAATCACTTGGAAAACTTAAAAAAATAAATAACTATAGATGCCTGAGATTCATCTCTAACAGATTCTAATTTAATTATTCCAATAGGGACCATGAACATCTCTGTGTTGAATTGTTTTATATTGGTTTGGCCAAAAAGTTCATTCGGGCTTTTCTGTAGATGCTACGGAAAAACTCGAACAAACTTTTTGGCCACAATAGATGATTTTTTTCAAGTACAGCCAATATAAAAAAACCATGGAGTAAAGTATTCTTGTATGATTGAGGAAATTCTTTTGTTTTACAACAAAGGAATATCTGATATCTCATTTCAATGATCTCATTTCAATTATCATAATAAATTGATTCAAATATAGATGCTTATATGGATGAGAAACACTGTATCTTTTTAGAATAAATTTTTAGAACACAGATACAGCTCTTCTCCACATTAGATCTTTCCTTTCCTGGTAACAAGTTAGAGATAAGTGAAATCTGGTTTGAGGGTCACAATTTTCTTTTTTAGAACTAAAATTTATATTGATTCCTCCTAATGTGAAGAAAAATCTTAAATTGTAGTGTCAAGTAAACCAATAAAAAAGGCCTGAAAGTGTAAGAAGTATGTAAGAAAATACTAGATGATTCCTGCTCACAATAAGTAACAGTCTATTAAGGATACCAGATGTAGACATAAGATAGTGTAACAGCAAATGATATTTACTACTACAAAATATATATGTGTATGTGTAATATATATATATATTATATATTATTCTAAAAATTATTTAAACAAGTCCATAGTATTGGCTTCCAAAAGAAGAGAAGAAATGAGACATTGTAGGAATACACAGAATGGAAACACATTGTAGACTATACTAGTCTGTGGGTGTTTAATGGATAAGAATTATATTAAAAAAAAGGAAGGTTATGACCTATTGCCATGTTTTGCATGTTCTTATTTGGTAGAGGAAGGGAAAGGGAAAGACACAGCAGCTGAAAGTGAAGCAGTGTGAAAAACACGTGCAAAAGCTAGACAGTGCCAGGTACACTTGAGGAAAAATGGATGGCCTAATTTTCAAAAGGAAAAAGATTTTAAAATATTGATTGTGATTATTTTGAAGCGTATATTGGAACCAGTTTATAAAAAGCTTTGACGTCAGGCAAAGAGGTTGAAATTACCTCTAATTAAGGGAAATGTGAATGGTTTAAAAAATTTTTTAATACATAAAGGGAAAAAAATAAACTCCTCGAGCCTCTTTTGAGCCCATTGGTAATAGTCATTCACATTTCTTTGCACTGATAGGAAGCAAATTGTGATCCTAGAAACATAAGCCTTCTGAAAATTATATCAAAGCTGAATACTGGTTTATTGTCAATCTAAAGGAATGTTATTATGTTGTATATTTAAAGGTCATAAAATGCTGTCAGTGGAGTTTGTGGGTTTTTTTTCCTCAGATGAATGTGGTTATGGAGAAATGTGCAGGCAGATGTTTAATTTAAAATATCCTTCACATTTTAGAACAAACAACACATGGAACAAGCAGCCGTTTTACTTGATGTGCCTGAAGTTGAAAATAGTTCAGAAACAGATCTGCTTTGGTTTAGTTTGTCGTAGCACAACGCAAACCAGGGTGTTTCAGCAGATTATCGTTAATATGAGGGCATATTGTTTAATTTCCTTAACTTTAAAGCTATTTTTTAAGTATCCTACTTTGTTCAGTGATATAATAATGCGAGATACAATCACAGCTGGTGGAATAAATAAACTTTTCTAGTTAATAAAGCAATATGTGGGACTTATGAACAGAAAGAGGAAGGACATTCTAACCTGGGAAATGTTGGACTCAGAAAATATTGGGTTGGTCAAAAAGTTCGTTTGGGTTTCCTGTAACATCTTACAGAAAAACCCGAACGAAATTTTGGGCCAACCCAATATTAAAAAATAGGATTGATCTCTTTAATTGCTCAGATTTTGTCCAGAGAAGTAAATTGAGCTCAATTAATCATTCTGTTCCTTTTTAGCATATTTATGGAAAATCAGGCAATTAAATGATGAAAGAGGGAAAAAAACTGAATGAATGCATTTTATAGTCACATATTTTATTTTAGATAGAACCTGCCCAGTGTCATTTATTGCAATAAAAGTATTTCATAACAACCAAAGGAAATTTAACATTTAGTTGCATGTTAAAAATAAAATATATTGTTTTCTCCCAATTCAGACCTACTATATTTAGACAACAAGAATGCCAACTATATAAATGAACATTTTGGCAGGGAATTGATGGGTATCATGTATTGGAATATATTTGCATTCATATGTTATTTTTCTTACCCACAGTGCCTTTTTTGCCCTAAATACAAAGTTCATGAAAATATAATTTTAAAAATTAGAATTTCAGACATGGAAGGACCCAGAAGGTCAGCCAATATAAGTCTTTTCTAAAGCACCTCTGACAGATGGACACCCAGCCTCTGCTTTTATGAACACTTTTCCACAGTGTTAAAGGACAGGTTACTGGCTACCTCTCTATGCCACCTGTCTTATTATTCAGCAAACCCTAATTTAGTCATTCCCCAAATGTTTCACAAAAATAAATACAGGTCTTTGTTTGTTTTTTCCTGTCAGTGGAAAATCAAATTGTTAAGTCAAGGCAGTTTTATTGCTCTCCCATTTTGTTCGTTCTCTTTACATTTTCCCCATATATAAACACAGCAACAACAGGTATTCTTGGCCATATCTTAGGGACCTGCATATGCTTCCATAAGTTACCCAGATACAAAGGATCTCTCCAGAGATAGCCCCAGTTAGATAGGTTGCCTGCAGTGGGTAAACTTCTGGGAATTTGTGGTATTAAAGTATTTCTAGGAAGAGGTGAGCCAGTCAATATCAAAAGCTAGCTCTTTACACCTTCAAGAAGTTTTGTCTGTCTTCTCTGTTGCATCCCCACACAAAAAGGCACTTTCCTACCTGGGAAGAAGTCTTCTAAGAGAGAAGCAGGGACTTCCTTACCACACAGACGGAAATTCAAATCTGACTCCCATATTTATTTATTTTTGATAATGGACAAGTTATATAACCTTTTTCAACCTCAGCTGTCTTGTGGGGAATAACAAATATGTTCTAAAGAGTAATTGTCCAGTCTGTGGTGATTATTATTATATTTCTGTGCCTGTGTAGAATAAAGTACTGCTTTACCTCAATCACAGCCTAGGATTCTGAATTGAGAAACAAAGAGCTATTACTCTCTTATGGGAAAAAGACTATGAACTGGGCCATGAACATGGGCTTAACTAAAACTTGCTCACATGCATACATTAATTTCCCTTTATATCACTTATTATTTATAAAAGTACTTCATGTTAATTTTACAAAATTCAAATAAATACCCATGAAAACATAAAAGTCTATGAAATACATATTTTTAAGGGAATAATTTATATATCATTACTATCTTTGTGATATATGGGTGTGTGTATACATATATATATATATGTATACACACGTATACACATGTATACACATCTATCTCTTAGGTCCTATGTAAAAAAAAATTTTTTTTTCGTTTGAATCACAGATTGATTCAGATTTCACAGAAATACACAGATACAAAACAAAACAAAAACTAAAAAAAAAAATTTTTAGTGACTCTTTTTATAGGTTCTGTAGAGGCAAGAGGACTGAGATATGACAGTTCAGTAACTTCTAGTTGGCCCAAAATGAACTGCAGTGTTTAAACAATGTTTTTGAAAATAGGTAATTCATTTACATCTAAATGATTTATTATACCACTGTAGAAAGAGTTAAGCAAAGTTCTAAGATTAGTCAGTTGATTTTTAGAAATCAGAAAAGAAATTTTAGATGGTCATAAATTAGTTGATTTCTAATGTTCCTATAACTTTCTAATTTTCTTATAATTATATTCTAAAATTTTCTTTTTTTAGAAATTTGCATAGACTTTAAAATAATTTCTTTTGGGCCCTCATTCAGGATTTTTTTATAGCATTTTAAGTGAAAAAGTTGAGTAACAGAAAAGATATATATTTCAAAAATAATAAGAAATGTTCTCGTTAGTATCCTATCAAATGCACAACATAAACTTCTCTAATTCAGCAAACAATTTTCACAGGTGTTTGGTGTTTTAATTTTATGCTTATAAGTTTAAAAAAAAGACTCTCAGGCAAGATGAAATTCCTTTCCAAGAAAATGTGACATTTGAGTATTATGAAAGGTTATATATGTCATGCAGTTTCTGATGTATAGAGTCTGTTAAGTAACCCCACATGGAATTTTAAAATAGAAATACACCAAATTATGAAAATAACTTATACAGATAAAATGCTAGAATCAAAGACAATATACCAAGTGTAATTTTTAGTCAGCCTTTATTTACTACTGGCCATAATTGCATTTCTATTATAGACAAAATTTAAAAAACAAGATTCATATACATAAATTATAAAATATTACGACTGGTAGCAGCCTCAGAAATTTCCCCTTTTTTTTTCTTCTGATTTTTAGACAAAGTGCCAGAATAATTGGAGGCAGACCCTTAGAGTGTAAAAGCTGTGTTCTGTGTATTGTGGTATTCCAATCACAATGGTCTCCATCCTACAGTGGATGCTAAATATATTTTGACTGAATTTTCAGTAATAAGTGGCTGCCCTGCCTAAGATCATATAGGAAACCACGGCAATGCAGTATTCAGGGCCATTCTGGGCCTCTGACCTCTAGGCTACATCTGCCCATGACAACACATTGCCTGTATTTGGTGGACTTTCTCAAGAGTTAGTTAGAGTTTGGGGCACAATTGAAGCAAAAATACACATTTGGGGAAAGGCTTTTAATTTTCCAACTTTTGATATCAGCCATGCATTGAAATGTTCATACTGTTAATTGAGTTATACAAATTCATCTGTCGACGTATTTCCTCTGTTCTATGTGTCTAGACAAAATAAATAACAATAATGGAGAACTTTAGGTCTACATTAAGGCTCTTTGTTGCCCTGACTCAGCTATTAACTATGAGATGTCAATCAGATTCCCAGAGTTCTGCTTCTGCATCTGTTAATATGGTATGATGGGATAACTAAAGTTTATAACATAGAAAAACAGGAGTTTTTGTTTCTTACTCTCCTATTAATCAGTTACAAGATCTGAGACAATGACTCCTCTGAAATTTTTTTCTTCACTTACAAAATTAAAATTACAATAATAACAATTATAGTAAATTTCTACCCATCCTTCACAAGTCAATTCAGTTGTCACTACTCTGTGCATCATTTCACCCACCACCCAGGCAAATGTAAGCATCCATGCATGCTTTTATAAAGCACTTACATATTGTCTTACAATTATTTATTTGCCTTTTTTCTCCATTATATAGTGAATTTCTAGAATTGAAAAGTTATTTTGTTTTTCTCTGTATCCCAGTAATACTACAACATACAATATATGGTAAGAACTCGATAAACTCCATAATGTTAATTGACCGATGAATGGATTAATGAATCCTCTTCCATTTATTCCACATTTAGTAAATATTTACTTCATGCCTATGATATTCTAGATTTTAGTGTCATAATGTTAATTAACTAAAGCAATGGGTTAATTTGTACCAGGACTTAAGCCATAATGTCTCTAAATTGGTTTACCAGATCATCATTAATATGAATTATTTTATTAGGGCAAAGAATAAGACACAATAGGTATGTTTTCTATAAGTTTTTCACTTATCATTATATGACCCTGTGTTCTACAACTAATGCATTCATTGTGATTAAGAGGCAAATTGTCCCTCTAATTGAAGTTCTCATTTTCATGGGTCAATGTAATCACTTATGTCCCGTAATAATACATAGTTTTTTTTTTACTTAACGTATGACCATCCTATTTAAGTCGAGATGTATGACAAAAAGGTCTATAATATATAATAAATTCTGAAGTATAAAACTACTTTTCTTGAACATAATTGAAGCACTTAGTGCAATCAGCAAGTTGATTATAGCACCAAACAGTAGCAGAAAAAACTTAAATAAAATAAAAAGTTGTTGATGCATATCTGTGGAAAATTTTTACAACTTTGCAGAGCTTGCCTCTTCTATTCACTGTAAATTGTTATATATGTGAATAGAAAAAAAACCTCAAAATATAAGCTTTGAAATATAAAAGCAGCTGTCTCTGGTGTGATTTTGGATGACTTTTACACTTTTTCTTAAGTGCTTTTTTTACGCCATGATTTATTTTCACAAAAAAATTATGTTATTTATCTAATAAGATAAAACAAGTTATTCTCTTTTAGAAAAATAGTTAAAACCTTATGAGAATGATGCAAAAATGAAAATTAAAGATTAGTGAACCAGAATAAGGAATTCAGAAAGATTTTACTTATAAAATTTTCATTAATTAAAAATATATATTATTTACAATTAAGCTTGAAACAATATAAAATCAGTTACTAAAATCATCCTTGAAATTATGTCCTTATGGTCATTACTCAAGGCCTTGAAGTCTCTAAGCCAGTGATATTTAACACCTTTCAGGACAGATCAAGGTCTCAGCAGGAATTTCCCAGATTTCACCAGATAACTTTATTGTTTTAGCAGAGTTTGGCTCTTTGTAATTTCTTCTGCTCACAATCAGTACTCCCTCCACCATCTGCAAGCCTTCATCCAGCTGATCCTAAATGTACTAAAAGACTTCCTTCCCCTTAATTGCTGCCCAGTGTTCTTTCCTTTGAAATTGTAGATCAGTCCCGTTTCCTTGATTTAATACCACTAATTTTCTAAACCTCCAATTTAATTCTTTATTCATCACATTTAGCACACTTGGATTTCTGTAAACATATTTATTTGGATTTTATATTTATCAGCCTTAGCCTCATTGAAGAGGCTGACCTTTGAGTCAGACCAAATCCTACTTTCACTTTTTATTCAAAGAGGGACCATAAATATGGTGTATGATTATGTAAACCTCAAAGTCCTTTTTTAAAAAAAAGTTAATAGAGTTGGTGTAGGATTAAGTAAGTGCCATGTGATAAGCTATATAAGATAGTAGGTTGTGAATATAGGATATCTGTTGTTATTTTAAGATCCTAGTATGATTTTTGTTCAAGGCCAACTTTATTCCCAAATACCTGCTGGATATTACTACCTGTTGTTTGTTCAAAACCAAAATAGGTTTTATTAGAAACATTCTCGACCTTATTCTTTTGTCATCAGACTAAAATATTAGTGATATCAGAGTATTTTACCCTTCTTCAATCAGCTTTTTGGTTCTTGTTGCAGAATCTGTCTGGCATATGAAATTTATGACATTTTGACCTGCTTTGTTGTGATGGCTTGTTATTTCAGACCCTTGAATTCAAAGATGTTTCATTTTAAATTATATTTTCATGGTATTTTCCATCTCAAAAACCTCCAGAGTCTATCCTTAGCTTACGTTTGGACTCTAAGTCCAAACTGTTTGTTCTCAGGTTCCAGTCCCTTGGCAAACTGAACACCTGCTTGATCTTCATTATAGCCTCAGTCCTCTCCACCAGCTCTGAGACCCCTCTTCCCTCATCATAGCCTTGCCCATCATTCCCCCGCCTCAAACCACTTCCCCACAAGTTTGTATTTGTCCCAAGTCCACCATTTCTCAAGCTAAAGTATTATCTTTTCCACGAAGACTTATTAGAGTGCACTTGACCTTAAGCGATCTTTCCTTGCTCTGAACTCCTGAAGCCCTAACTGCCATCACCAGGTTCAGGACATTACTTTTTACCATGTGCAGAGTCTTGGTCTCTTTCTTTCCCCCAACCCTATTCTCTTCTCCAAGGCAGGCCCCTAAATGTACTTTATATACCAATATCTTACCCACTGCCTCTGTCGCAATAACTGGGCAGGATAGATGGTCAATTGATCTTCAAACTTTCCAGTTCATGTAATGTATGAGGTTGAAGAAATTTTAGAATACATCCAGCACTATTTTATGACTCAGGGCACTCAGAGTTTGACATATTCAAAACATAGAGTTACTTGGTAGCATAAATGGTAGCAGAACGCCAATCTTATTTTTAAATTTATATCTGCCAACTACATACTTCATATTCCTTATGGATGCATAATAAATATTTGTTGAGTAAATAATTTGCCAATCTTTAGATTAAGATGCCTTAATTTTAATATTTTAGTGCAAAGGAAGTATCTCGTTTCTCTCAAATTGTTAAACACATACACATGTACTTCACCACATTTTCTGAAATTATATTTGTGATGTTATAATTTATTTTGGTTCTTATAGTTCTTCCAACATACTGGATACACTGCCACCTCAGGATGTTTGCACTTGCTGATACTCTACTTGTACTGCTCTTCCCCCAAAAAACTCCTTTAGTTGATATTCAGATATTACCCTCTCATGCAGCCTTCTATGACCCCTCTATTTAAAAGTTCATCTCTTCTCCCCAATGCATACTATCCCTGTCCCTAGCTTTATTTTTCCCCATAAAATTAATACCATGTGCTATGCCATATCAAATTTATTTGCTTATTATTTGTTTTTCCTATCTAGATTATAAGTTCTGGGAGGACAAAGGTTCTTTTGTTGAATTTACTATTATATCCCCAATGCACATGTATGTTAAATGACACTGTACCAAGAGAGATACGTAGGCCATATACATCATATACTTTTATGCTTATAAACATATTTTGTTCTTTAAATAGAAAAATAAACAATTTTCCTAATTTTAGGAAATTACCTTCTGACTTTTAAGATCTTCCATTGTCATATTTGCTGGCCCACATATTAAGTAAAAGACCACCAAATATGACAGGGAGAATAAAGGTATGGAGATGCTGAACCCACTTAATTAAAAATTGAGCCTTCTGATTTTGTCTGCCTAGGTGTGAAAGTTTGAGTTGAACTTGATTTATTAAAAAGGCATTTTCTTAAAAAACCTGTGGAAAAGTCTTTTAACTGAAAACTCAAACTCAAGTTGGTAGCAGTCTGTCCTATGACTTACTGCGAAGTTAGTTTTTAAGGAGAAAAAACCAAAATGTCCTTACAGTGCATTTAAATTCCAAATCCCTGTAAGCAAATTAAATTCTAAAAATAATTAATCTTTTAATTTTGAAACAAAACTTAGGGAGACAGTGAATTGGTCATGTGGTCAATCCCTTAACTTTTGGATAATTCCCCCCAGCTCTGTATAACATGCCATATGCTTGAATGTGTTTCACAGATATTTTACAATTCTCCTGGTAGTGACAAACATTTTATTGATATATTCAGGAGACCTCTAGAAGAAATTCTCTCAAATTGAGAAGTGGGGAAGCATATGCTTTCTGTACTCTCCAAATACTATAGTGAGGCAATCCAAAAATGTCGTATTTCTGAGCAAGTTCGGCACTTGTATTTATGGAGGAAATTGTCTTCTTGGCTGTAGAAATAAATAGTTGGCATAAGAACTGAAGTTTTCACATTTAAAAAAAATATGATGCTTCCTTCATATTTCAGCCTAATTTTCAGATTAAATTAGAACAATTTAATAATTTCCTTTTGGAATAGCCCTGTTTGTAAATGTATTATTCAGGAACTTTTTATTTAACTTCTGAAATTCTGTTCCCCTGGTGGTTTTGATGATTATGTATATGTCAATTTAATGAAATGGATTAAAAACTTCTGACCCCTTCTAGGGTAGAGATCTTCTATTCTCCAAAAAGGAGCCCAACTTCACCCATTGCCTTGGTATAAACTATTCTAAACATACTTACATATCCTTATTGTATATTTGAACTATCCAGATACAGAGGTCTACTTCTAACCAACATTATTTTATTACTGTTTAGTACTTTGACTTATTGTTTCTTCACATATTGGTGTCCTCAGGAATACGTTAGGTAGTCCTAAATTTATTACTCAGAAAGTTTAATTCCATAATTAAGGACATTATTTTTGACATATATTTTGACATATATTTGAAGTTATTTAGTATGCCGTGAGTTAAATTCTAAGATCTTAAGTGACTTTTTTTTTGTCCTCTGATTTCAGAAGCTGAGTTAAAATTACTGTTTTATGATAACGTTCTTGAGATACAACTCATATAATTCACATACCGTATAATTCACCTTTATAAAGTATATAATTCTTTGATTTTTAGTACATTTACAGAGATGTGCAATTGTTACCACTATCTAATTTTAGAACAGTAACATCATCCCTGAGCCCATTAGCATCACTTCCAATTCTCCTGTCCTCCAAGCTTTGGAAGTTGCTCATGTACTTTCTGTCCCTAAGAATTTCTCTACTATGGACATTTATGTAAATGGAATCATACAATATGTGATATTTCATGTCTGCTTTTTTCAATTAATGTTTTTAAGGTTCATCATGTTGTAGTATCCATTCATGTATCAGTGACTCGTTCCTTTTAATGTTGAATAGTAATCCATTGTATGGATAAACCACATTTTGTTTATCCATTCATCACTTGGTAGGCAGTTAGGTTGTTTCAAATTTTTGACTGTTATGAATGCTACTATGAACAGTATTTATGGACTCATCTTTGTGTGGGCATGTTTTCATTTATCTTGGGTATATATCTAGGAATGGGATTTCTGTGTCAAATAGTAACTCTATGTTTAACATTTTGAGGAACTGCCAAACTGTTTCCAAAGAGGCTGCACCATTTTGTAATCACACCAGCCATGTATGGGTTCCAATTTCTGCACATCCTCACTAACATTTGTTACTGTCTGTATTTTGTATTATAGCAATTCTAATAATATATAAAATATGTTTATTATTTTGACTGTAGGGAAGGTTTCATGGGTGTATACATATATCAAAACTTATCAAAATGTACACATTAAATATATGCAGTTTATTGTATGTTACACCTAGTAAGTTGTTAACTGAGGAAGAAATTAAATCATTCAGGTCAACAAAAACTGAGAGAATTACTTGCTGGCAGATCTGCCCTACAAGAAATACTTAAAGGAGTCCTTCAGGCTGAAATGAAAGGACACAAATCAATAACTCAAATACACACAATAATATAAAGAACACTAGTAAAGGTAATTTCAAACTTAAGTATACCAGACAGCATAAAAACGTTGTTTTCAAGTCAATTATTCTCTTACATAGCTATAAATACATATAAAACTTATAACAGAGGCTCACAATACATGAAGTAAAACACAGAATTGAAGGAAGATGAACACAATTCAACAATAATAGTTGCAGGCTAAAATACCTCACTTTCAGTAATGAATATAACAACTAGACAGAATGGCAGGGAAATGTAAGACTTGAACAACACTGTAAACCAACTAGACCTAATCGACATCTACAGAATAATCCACCCAGTGACTTCAGAATACAGTCTTTTCAAGTTAAAATGGGACATTCTTCAGGACAGACTGTATGCAGACTCAAAACATTAAAAAGGATTGAATTCACAAAAATGTATGCTCTTAAATCATAATGAAATGAAATTAGAAAGCAATAACAGGAAGAAATTTGGGAAATTAAAAAATATTTGGAAGTTAACACACTCCTAAATATCCAATGAGTCAAAGAAGAAATTACAAGAGAATTAATATATTGAGATAATTGGAAATGAAAGCACAATATACCAAATTTATGTTATAGAGATGTGTAGCAGTGTTAGGAGGGAACACTACAGCTGTAAAAGCCTGTATTAAAGTTGTGTGATTCTCATATTGGTAACCTAACTTTTCACCTTAAGAAACTTTTAAAGAGCAAATTAACCCAAAGCAAGAAGTTAGAAAATGATAATGATTAGAGCAAATATAAATAAAATGTAGATAGAATAATATAATTAGAAATTGAGCAAAACCAAAGTTGGTTCTCCAAAAAGACCAACAAATTTACAGTCTTTAGGTAGACTCACCAATATAGATTACTAAAATCAGCAGTGAAAGAGAACATTAATATTGCCCTTATAGAAACATAAAGGATTAGGAAAGAATACTATGAGCAATTATATACCAAAAATTATACAACTTAGATAAAATGGACAAATTCCTAGGAAAAGATAAACTACCAAAACAGACTGAAGAAACAGAAAGCAGAATAGGCATATCACAGAGAGATTTAAAAAGGTCATCAATTTTTTTTTTACAAAAATAAAACCCAGGTCTAGGTAGCTTTACTGGTGACTTTCACCAAATGTTTAAGGAAAAATTAACACCAAAACTTCACTAACTCTTCCAAAAAATAGAGAATTGTATGCTTTCCTAACTCATTGTATGTGGTCAGTATTTACCCTGATACCAAAATCAAAGACATCACTAGAAAACTACAGACCAAAGCCCATAATAAACATAGAAGCAATAATCTTCAACAAATACTAAGAAATTAAATTCAGGCAACATATAAAAAGGATTATACACCCTGACTAAGAGGGATTTATCCAGGAATGCAAGTTATTTTCACATAGTCAATATAATACAAACATAATAATAGAATAAAGAACAAAATACAAATGATTACATCTATGCATCCAGAATAAATATCAACAAAATCCAACATTCTTTCATAATAAAACACTTAAGTTCAAAAGTGAGGGAAACATCTTAAAACTTCATAGAGAGTATCTATGGAAAACTTACTTCTAAACATCATACTTAAATACTGAGCTTCACACTCTTACTAAAAATAAGACAATGATGTTCATTCTCATTATTTATTTTCAAAGTTTGTACTGGGGTTTCTAGCCAGGACAATTAGACAAAGAAAAGAGATAAAAGACATCTATATTGGAAAGGAAGAATAAAATTATCTCTATCACCAGTGGGCATGCTATTGTATATAGAAAAAGATAAGAAGTGCACACATGTACACACACACACAGAGCTAAAAAAAAACAATTTTCACCGAAAGTTGTAACATGCCAAAATTAATATACAAAATCAATTGTATTTCTACACACATTCTATAAATGAACACTTGGGAAATAAAGTTAAGGGAAAGTTCCATTTATAGAACTGATGCAATTCTACTGATTACTTTAATACAAACTAAAATTAAGTTCTTAGGGAAATGCAAGAGGCTCAGAATATCCAAAACAGAGTTTAAAAAAAAAGTGTGGTTGATAGGCCTTTAGACAGGCTCTTCAAGTAAAAGAGAGAGAGGACCCAAATAAAATTAGAAATGAAAGAGGAGAAATTACTAATGATATCACAGAGATACAAAAAATCATGAGAGCATACTACAAAGAGTTACATGCCAACAAATTGGACAACCTAGAGAAATGGATAAATTTCTAGAAACATACGATTTTCTAAGACTGAATCAGGAAAAAAAATAGACAGTCTGAACAGACTAATCACTAGTAGTGAAATTGAATTTATAATAATAATAATTTAAAAAAACTCCCAGCAAACAAAATTCCGGGACTGGACAGCTTCACAGGGGAATTCTACCAAACGTATAAAGAAGAGCTAATACCTATTCTTCTCAACTTAAAAAAAAAAAAATTAAGAGGAGGGAATGCTCCCAAATTCATTCTATGAGCCCACCATTACCTGATACCAAAACCAGACAAATACACTACAAAAAATGAAAATTACAGGTCAATGGCTCTGATCAATATAGATGCAAAAATACTCAACAAAATATAAGCAAACCAAATTCAACAATACATAATGAGAATCATACACCATGATCAAGTGAGCTTTATTCCAGGGATGCAAGGATGGTTCTATATTAACAAATCAATCAATGTGAGCCAACAAAATGTTAATCCAATGTGATTAACAAAAGGAAGGATAAACATCACATGATTGTCTCAATAGACACAGAAAAAGCATTTGACAAAATTCAACATCCATTCATGATAAAATCTCTCATCAAAGTTGGTATAGAGGGAACATATCTCAACATAATGAAGGCCTATATGACAAACCTACAGCTAACATCATAGTCAATGGTGAAAAGCTGAAAGATTTTCCTCTAAAATCAGGAACAAGACAAGGATGCCCACTTTCACCACTTCTATTTATATATTATTGGAAGTCCTAGCCACAACCATCAGACAAGAAAAAGAAATAACAGGCATCCAAATTGGAAGGGAAGAAATAAAACTATCACTATTGGAGATGACATGATACTATACATAGAAAACCCCTATAGTCCCCGCCAAAAAGCTATTAGCCCTAATAAATGAATTCAATAAAGCTGCAGGATACAAGATTAATATATGTAAATCTGTTTCTTTTCTACTAATATGAACTATCAGAAAAAGAAAGAAAACAATCCGTTAAATTCACATCAAAAAGAATAAAATACCTAGGAATAAACTTAGCCAAGGAGGTGAAAGAACCTATACTCTGAAAGCCATGACATTGATGAAGGAATTGGAATATGATACAAATAAATGGAAAGATATCCCATGTTCCTGGATTGCAAAAATTAATACAGTTAACATGTACATACTACCCAAAGAAATATACAGATTTAATATACTCATGAATATTTTCACCAAATAATTCTAAAATTCATATGGAACCACAAAAGACCTCAAATAGACAAAACAATCTTGAAGGAAAGAAGAACAAAGCTAGAGGATTCACAGTCCCTGATTTCAGACCATACTACAAAGCTACAATAATAAAAACAGTATGGTACTATCACAAAAACAGACACATAGATCAATGGAACAGAATAGAGAGCCCAGAAGTAAACCAGTTCTGGTTATTAATTCATTTATGGTCAGTTAGTCTATGACAGAGGAGGCAAGAATATACAAGGGGGAAAACAGTTTCTTCAATAAGTGGTACTGGGAAAACTGGACAGCTACATGTAAAAGAATCAAATTGGAACATTTTCTCATGCCATATGCAAAATTAAACTCAAAATGAATTAAAGACCTAAATGTTAGAACAAAAGCCATAATATCCTAGAAAATAACACAGGCAGAACCCTCTTTGACATAAATCGTGGCAATATATTTTTTGCATTGGTCTCCCCTGGCAAAGGAAACAAAAGCAAAAGTAAACAAATGGGACCTCATTAAACTTAAAAGCTTTTGCATGACAAAGGAAACTACTGACAAGATGAAAAGACAACCTACTGAATGGGAGAAAATATTTGCAAATGATATGTCTGATGAGGGGTTAATATCCAAAATATATAATAGCTCATACAACTCAAAATCAAACAATGTGTTGAAGACCTGAATAGACATTTTTCTAAGGAAGACATTCAGATGGTCAACAGGCAAATGAAAAGATGCTCAACATTGCTAATCATCAGAGAAATGCAAATCAAAACCACAGTGAGGTATTACATCACATCTGTCAGAATGGGTACCAGCAAAAAGACCACAAATAACAAATGTTGGCAAGGATGTGGAGGAAAGGGAACCCTTGTACACTGTTGGTGGAAATGTAAATTGGTATAGCCACTACAGAAAACAGCATGCACACACACACACACACACACACACACACGCACACATATATATATACAGACATATACATACAATGGAATATTACTTGGCCATAAAAAATGAAATTTTGCCATTTGCAACAATATGGATTGATCTGGAGGATACTATGCTTAGTGAAATAAGTCAGACATAGAAAGATAAATACTGTATGTATCACTTATATGTGGAATCTACAAAATAAAACGAATGAATATAACAAAACAGAAACAGACTAACAGGTATAGAGAACTGGTGTTTACAAGAGGGGAGAGAGAAGGGGGGAGCGCACAGTAGGGGTAGGGGATTAAGAGGTGCAAACTCCTATATATAAAATAAATAAGTGACAAGGATATATTGTATAGCACAGGGAATATAGCCAATATTTTATAATAACTCTAAATGGGGTATAATTTATAAAAATATTAAATCACTGTGTTGTACACCTGAAAATTAATATTGTAAATCAAATATACTTCAATAAAAAATAGAAAAATGTATGAAAACTCTTGCTTCCTAATTGCAAAACTTATTATGAAGCTACAGTAATCAAGACAGTGTGGTACTAGCATAAGGATAGACGTAGAGGTCAGTGACATAGAATTAAGGATCCTGAAAGAAACCCAAATATTTGTGGATAATTTATGCCTAAGGCAAACAGAAGAAAATAAATAATAAAAGTCAGAGGAGAATAAATGTATGGATACCAAGGGGGAAAGGGGGATGGATGAATTGGGGAGATTGGGATTGACATACATACACTGTTGATACTATGTATAAAATAGATAACTAATGAGAACCTACTGTAGAGCAGAGGGAAGTCTACTCAGTGCTCTGTGGTGACCTAAATGAGAAGGATATCCAAAAAAGAGGGGACACATGTATACGTATAACTGATTCACTTTGCTGTACAGTATAAACTAACACAATATTGTAAAGCAGCTATACTCCAATAAAAAAAAAAAAAAAAAGAGGAGAAAACAATGTAATTGAAAACAGGCAATCAACAGAGAAAATCAACAAAATCAAAATCTGGTTCTCTGAAAAGATCAATAAATTCAATAAAACTCTTTCAGGCTGATCAAGAGGACAGAATTGGGGACAGGGAGAGAAAGCCACAAGTTACTAGTGTCAGAAATGAAAGAAGGTCATCAGCCATGATCCCATGGGCATTAAAGGATAATAAAGGAATATAATAAACAACACTATGGCCTCAAATCTGATAACTTTAATGAAACATACAAATTTCTTGAAAGACGCTAACAAAACTCACAGAAGGAGAAAAAGCTCATCTGAATAGGCCCATAAATTTTAAAGATGTTGAATCAATAATAAACAATCTTCCTAAAAAGAAAGCAAAAGGCACATATGGTTTTATTGGTGAAATCTTATTTTATTTTGCTAAGAATACTTAACATGAGACCTACTTTCTAAACAGATTTTTAAGTTTACTATATAGTATTATTACCTATAGACACAGTGTTGTACAGCAGATCTCTAGAAGTTGTTCATTTTTCATAACTAAAGTTGTATACCTGTTGATTAGAGACACACCCCATTTCCCTTTCCAGTTCTGGGCTACACCATTCGACTCTTTGCTTCTATGGGTTGACTATTTTAAATGCTTCATGTAAATGGAATCATGCAGTATTTATTTTTTTGTGACTGGCTTATTTCATTAGGATAATATCTTCAAAGTTTCATTCATGTTGTCACAGATTGCAAGATTTCCTTCTTTTCAAAGGCTAATCTTCTATTGTATGTATTTAGCACATTTTTTCCAATCATCCATTATAGATATTTAGGTAATTTTTACAGCTTGGTTATTGTGAAGAGTGATGTAATGAACATGAGAGTGCCAGTATCTCTTTGAGATCCTGATTTCAGTTCTTTTGTAAAAATATCGAAAAGTGAGATTGCTTGATCATATGGTATTTTAGTTTTAACTTTTTGATAACTCTCCATGCTATTTTCCATTGAAGCTTAACAATTTTGCACTCCCACCAATACTGTACAAGGGCTCCAATTTTTTCCGTTTCCTCAGTAACACTTGTTATCTTATGCTTAGAGGAGAAAAGCCTTCCTAACAGGTATGTGGTGATGTCTCCTTATGGTTTTGATTTGTATTTTCCTGATGACTAGTGATATTGAACATCTTTTCATATACTTGTTAACCATACCCTTGTTGATCATTTGTACAATTAACATCTTACTTTAAACCAATTTAGTTCAAATTACTACAACTTAATTTCAGTAATATACAAAAACGTTGCTCCAGTATAGATCAATTTTCTCCTACTCCCTTGTGCTATTAATGTTAAGCAAAATACATCTTTATACATCACAATGCCATCAATGTAATTTTAAAATTAATCTTTTATTCAATTGCTTTTTTTTTTTATAAATGTTAGCCACTATTGATTAGCTTTTTCCTCCTAACGACATTTATTCTTTTTTAATTAATTTTATTTTATTTATGGCTGTGTTGGGTCTTCGTTTCTGTGCGAGGGCTTTCTCTAGTTGTGGCAAGCGGGGGCCACTCTTCATCGCAGTGCGCTGGCCTCTCACTATCGCGGCCTCTCTTGTTGCGGAGCACAGGCTCCAGACGCGCAGTCTCAGCAGTTGTGGCTCACGGGCCTAGTTGCTCTGCGGCATGTGGGATCTTCCCAGACCAGGGCTCGAACCCGTGTCTCCTGCATTGGCAGGCAGACTCTCAACCACTGCGCCACCAGGGAAGCCCTCAATTGCTTTTTAAATTATATGGAAGAAAAGATTTAAAAAGAACTACATTTATACTGTGTTTTATACTTACCTTTGTGGTTAACTTTACCAGTGCTCTTCATTTCTTCAGATGGATTTGAGATACTATTTACTGTCCTTTCATTT
Organism: Balaenoptera musculus; assembly: GCF_009873245.2. NCBI lineage: Eukaryota > Metazoa > Chordata > Mammalia > Artiodactyla > Balaenopteridae > Balaenoptera > Balaenoptera musculus. The sequence goes on from NC_045793.1 coordinate 63,886,190, forward strand.
CAGCCTGAAGGAAGGACTCCCATTAGTATTTTTCAAATGGCAAGTCTGCTAGCAGAGAATTCTGTCAGTTTTTGCTTATCTGAGACTGTCTTAATGTCTTCCCATTTTTTAAGTACATCTTTGCTATAGAATTCTTGACTGACATACTTTTCTGTGAGCCCTTTGAATATGTCATCCCACTGTCTTTTGGCCTCCATAAGTTTTGATGAGATATCATATAATAATCTTATTGGGAAAACACTTGTATATGATGAATCACTTCTCTCTTGCTTCTTTCAAGTTTCTCTGTCTTACGCTTTTGATAGTTTGACTATGATATATTTAGGTGTTGATCTCATTGAATGTATTGAATGTAGTTTCTCATACTAGTAAGTCCAATCTCTGGGCTTCCTCAGTGACAATTTCTGTTGACTGATTTTTTTCCCCCATGGGTATGAGACATACTTTTCTGTTTCTTTGTACTTCTTACAATTTTTGGGGGGTTAAATACTGGACTTCTAAAAGAACATAATGTAACAAATCTGGAAATCAGATTATCCACTTTCTTCCTACAATATTTTGTTTATGTTGTTGCTGTTTGTTTGCTTAGTGACTTTCCTGAAATAATTCTGTGTTCTTTGTTGTATGTGGCCAACTGATATCTCTGCTCACTTAGCTTAGTAGTCATCTAATGATTGGACATATATACTGTTTAATTCTTTGTACCAATAAATTTACTGGCCTTTGCCACAGAAGTCTATGTTTTTGGGGCATGCTTTCAACACTGTGATGGTTTACAACCCTTCCTTTACCTTCATTTCTTACTTGTGAACAGCCTCAAGGTCAACAGAAGGTGAGAGATTAGGGTCTTCTGATGACTTTTTTGGACATGTGCACACCTCTGTACTTTTTTGTGCCCTTCTAGATCTCTAGGTATATGTCAAAGCTTTTCAAAGCCCCCCTTGGACATTTCATTCTCCAGACCATACTTTAAAATCTTTTTTGTTAATCTCTTGTTATCCCAACTGCTTTCACCTTCTCAGACATCAGTATTCTTAAACAATTTTCTCTGATTTTTTTTTTCACCCTGAATACAATGCTTTTCTTGCAGAGTGAGCTCTGAGTCAAGTGAAATAAAGACAAACTCTGAGAATAGAGCTTTTCTAGGGAGCTGCCATATATGTCACATAATGAAAATTTTTCTGGGTAGGCACTTTTTGGAGAGTTGCAAACACGTTATGTTCCCTCTAGGCTAAGGGAAAAACTGTTCATCTTCTAGTATTCATAGATACAATGGTTGCATTGCTGCTGATCTTCAAGGCTACTATGGAGCTAGGGAGAGAGTATTGGAAATACCACCAAGCTTTGTTATTTCTGAGGTTCAGCTGTTTTCCTTGAATAAACACTCCTTGGATTATTGTAAGACTTTGGTTAATTTCCAGAGTTTGAAAAAATTGGTGTAGACAATGCTTGCCAGTATTCTTGTTGCTTTTATGCAGAAGCAAATTTTTGGAGGAGCTTACTTCATCATTTGGAAAGTGCTTCTAAAATATTTTTTATACTTAAACAAAATCCTTCAACTGATACATCCTTCAGTTCAGTTTTAGACACAAATGCTGTATTTTCTGAGTGATTCCTGAAATATATGTTGTTTCACTTTTAAGGCAATTTATTCCATACCATTATATGCCATAATGACATCTGTTGTAGTAAAGTCAGAGAGGACAAGACATAAATCATTGCTATTTCCTGGATTCCATGCTGTAACTTAGAGATATCAACAATGCTTCATTGGTTAAAATATTTCAGTTCTCCAACAATAAGGGAGGCTGCTAATGTTAAACAACTGTCTACATTTTCTCTTAGAATGACAAATTATTTTTTTAAGTGCCCCAAAGTGGAAAGCACTTCCTTTTAAAGATGGCATTGTGAAAATAAAATGAGAGCCATATTTCTATGCCACAGTTAATAGCATCACAGGAAAATGCATGTATATGTTTGTAGAAGGAAGAAACAGAAGAGCACACATTGAGAGATGAGAACATCCTGTGCTCCATTAGCATTCAGATTTGGTGCCAGAAAAGCCACTTTCATCATTTGTGACAACTGTATACCACACATATCACCTGGACTGTTTCACACTGAATTGTTTCATAGCCATCTTAGAAACATTCTGAATATTTAACCAGAGAAACAAAATCCATTTTATCAATTCTGTCTCCTAATTACTTTTACCCTTAATAAATGGTGCAGAAAAATGTCCTAAGGCTATGAATCTGTAAGTACTAGATGCAGTAGTAATTCTGTATAATCTAATGTACTGGGCAGAGACTGCATTAAGAAATTGAAAAGAGATTAGGGCACAAATTGGAGGGCTTTATATCCACATCTGTCTGCATAATAATCAAATATTCTACTCATGAACTTCAAGGAACTTCTAGGAATGAAGAAACTGACAGTGACTCATATCTTCAGAAATTTAGTTGCTTTGGAATAAGTATAATAAAATGATTAAAGCAGAGGATGAAGAGAGGGCCTGAAAAAAGGGACTTTCACCCTAAATGACTTTTAGCAAGTCAGCATTATTTTTTATCTTGTGCTGATATCTAGAAGAATAAAAGCAGTTTGGGTGTAGAGAAAATTTTAGTTTAATGTAACTGACTTCAATGCAGTAAAAATTGCACCAAAATGATGCTAAAAAGGCAGGAGAAAAATGAAGATTGCTCAACAAATATTTAGCAAACACCTATCATGTACAAGGTGAAGGACTGTGGCATTATTCCAATATTTGAAGAATTTAGAGGTTAATAGAACATAGGAGTCCTTGCCACTCTAGAGCAGTGCTTGACTTGAGGATGCTTTGCTGATACAAAGATCATGAGTGACCCATTGGTCATTATTTTCTCCTTCTTCCCTGAATGCTCCGTCTGAGATTTGCTCTCTCTCCATTTGTTCATTGTCTAGGAATGATTATAAACTACTTTAAAATATATGAATTAGTATGAATGCCAAATATTTAAAAACATCAACAAAAGTACAGAATAAAAACCAAATTATTGAATGTATTGATTTGAGTCATTAGTGATAAATTTGATAAAGCAATTTGAGTAAAACTGTGAAAGTAGATATTAAATTGCAATCAGTTAAGAAGAACGTGAATATAAAAACAGTATAGAAAGAATGTAAACATGACTATTTCAAAGTTTGACTAAATGAAAAATAATATGACACCTTAAATAAGTAAAGGGGTCAATGAAAGCCAACCTAGGCTGTCCAGACTCTAAAGATCATAACAATGTGCCAGACACAAAAGAAGTATTTAAGAAATGGTCGATGTGTTTGTTACTATTGGCTATTATGAGTTAAAAGACACAAAATATTTTAGGTTGCTTCATAATAGAGAATTAGGTCAATAGGTGGTGGTCATATAAAAGCATACTTGAATCCATTCTATTACAAAAGTAAACAATTCAAACTATTAAAAAAAAAAAACACAGTGTGGCATTGTGGAAAGAATGTTAGCTTCAGAAGAGGATGAGATGGGCCCAGGATCAGGCCATCATGATAACATTTTACTAACTTCAACATAACTTTGATTGAGTAATCAAAGGCCCTTCCTGGGCCTAGAAAATCAGTTATTATAACCCATGTGAAATCTCTCAGAAAACTTACTGTCATATAGTAGGCAATTGATTACTGTAGGCAATTGATATTTTGCTTCTTGCAAATTAAGGTCTTTACTGGAACTGCCCAAGTGAGGTGAGTTGTTATACATGTTGGAGAAGATGGATGACTTAAATGTGTGCTTCAAACTTTGACATATCTTATGACCCTTTGATGAAGTGTCTAGCGTCTTTAAGGTTCTCACACTGGCAAAAGATAGAGTTGAGATTAGAACTGAGAAATATTGATTCTGAATGTATGCTCCTTTCAGGTCATATCTAGGCTGTACAAAAAGATACCATTCAGAGAAGAAGTGGCTTCTTTCTACAACAGTATTACAGTAGAGTAATTATTAACAAATGTGAAGTCAATCACTAGAGAGGACGTTTTGTTAACTCAAACTGCCCCTTTCCTCTGGTTTAGGCACAGGTTTCTGAAATTCAACATGGAAAAAAATCCCCAGTTATATATTATTTTTTAATTGCATATTTCTTTTCTTTTCTTTTCTTGGGAAAAGAGTCAGTGCATGTTATGTAATCATTTCTAAAGCTTATTGGTTTCTCTAATTATCTGAGCCATTCATTAGTTTGAAAAAATAGGTTTATTAAATTAAGAATCTGAAACAAAACATTTTTAAAAGGAGTAGGATTGAAAGGTGCTTGTTTTGTTCCCACTTTCCTTCTACTGTGCACATACACACATACTCACACACACGTACAAGACTGTTAAATTTGATGTTAAGGTTTTATGCAGTTTTCCAAACTTTGCAAGTCAGAAAGCTGGATGGTTACAATAATCGTTAGATATTTGGTGATCTCTAGGTCCTTTTGTTATTGAGTATAATAAGATATCTTTATCCTCAGGATGAGGGCTCATGTCAAATGGCTTTGAAGCGTTATCAACTGTTTGGGGATTTTTTTTGAATCTTATCTGAAAAGTAGATTTAGCGGTTTCACCTAGTAAACTCAAATATGAAATCACACTTATTGTTCAGGGAAAGATTTTTAAAAATGCAGATACTTCACAATAGTGGATCATTCTAAAAATGCACTTCTCTGCTGTGTTTGAATCCCTCTGCAGGAGCAGCTTTTAGCTTTTGGGCTTTGACTCTTACCCTTCAGACAGGATTGAAAAATATATATGTGTGTGTGTATGTGTATATATATAAAATTTTAAAATGCAGAGTTGTTTTTGTGGTGTTAAGGATTGCAGGCTAATTTGGAATTAGAAGTGATGCCTGAAACATGGTTAAGGAAGTATCAATAGAGGGACCATGTTAAGTAATAATTATTCCAAGAATTTTCCTGGAAAACCTGGTAGAAATAAGACCGTAAAGATGACACGGAGTTTAAAGAGGGTTTTTGTTTTGTTTTGTTTTTAAAAGTGCTATGGGAAAGACAAGACTACATTTAAATAGGGATGGAAAGTATTCTATATAAAGAGAAAAGTTTAAGATTGGATGAAGAAAGTCTATAATTAATGGTGCAAGATTCCTGAGAAGATGGGAAGAGAAGAAATATTGATCATACACTACAGAGTTATTTATTGAGAAGTGGCAGGGAGACTTTTTCTTAAAAATACAGGAGAAGGAGAAGATTGGTGCAGATGCAGGCAAACTTGGAGATCGAGGTAGGGATTTGAGGAAAAAGCCAAGTCGATGGCTCTGTTTTCTCTGTGAGATGTGATGTAAGGACATTGTATTGAGACTGAGGGAATAGAGGAGAGTGTGAAGGTTTGAGGAGAGTGGCAAAGATATGAGATAGTTGATAAGGCCTACGAAAGATCCAGATGTCTAGAAAAGCCTAGAAAGATGGCCTGGCAGCTTTAAGGATTCACTTGTGGTTGGTGATCATGAATTTATAGCAAAAACAATCTGTCCCATTGTAATTTCTCCTCCAGCACTCAGTTTGGTATTGTGAGATGATGCTTTGCTGGGTGGACACAAGTGTCAGAGTGTTAAGGGTGTATGCACGAGAGTGACAATGGTGATGGACCATGAAATGTGTGATAAATGAGGAAGGAGGTAAAGCCAGGAACAGGCTACATGGTTCAGTGTAACTGGGGGCTAAAATAAATTCAAGGCCTTAATGAGTTTTTAATTATTTTGCGTGCAAAGGATTGGAAGCTATGATCAGTGAGAGGGATATGAGAGTTGTTGATTTCAGGTGTAGAATCAGAATGTGACAATTTTTGAGTGAAAAAGAGTGGATAAGGATGTCATTAAAGATGAACAGGCAAAATTGTTGACAGGGAGGGCTTTATAAAATTAAAGTCCCCTAGGATAATGGAAGAGGTTAATAAAGAAGATGTTAAGCCAGATACAATAGAAAAGAAAGTGGATAACCAGAAAATCAATATGGGAATCAATTGAAAAGAGAAGAAGGTAGTATAACTGGATAGTATACGCTGTGAAGGAGGAACAGATTTTTTTGTATATTTATTTTATTTTTAATATAGAAAACAATTTTCTAGATGCCATATTTGGGAGTGAGCAAGGCCCCAACCTCATCACCTGATCACAGATATATGAAATAAATGGGTAAATTTGAAACATGAAGGGCAAATTTATACCATGCTAGTTCTAGAAGGAAGATGGTAATTTAAGATGGTAATTGGTGTGGGGCAGATAAATGCAGAGCCACTCACATAAAATATCTCCTTCATTATACCCCTCTAACTGTGACCATTATATTTATCATTTATATAATGCTAATTGTGCACCAGACATATTGCAGATATTATATCATTTTATTCTCACAATAGAATTTGCAGGTGGTTATTTTTATTTCACATTTATAGAGAAGGAAGCTAAAGCTTAGAGGGTTTTATTTCCCCAAAGTTACCCAGGAAGTAAATGCTGCTCTTGATGTTCAAACTTAGGTGTATTGAACATAATTCAATCTCTAATCAACTGCTGTGAGGCTCAGTTTCCTCATCTGTAGAATTGAGAAAATATTAACACCTTCCTCAAAGGGTGAGCTAAATGTGTAAATTAATTAGAACTAAATAGTAAACACATGTTAGCAAAAATATAAACTGCCTCTATACGTTTTTAAAATGTGTACCTGGTTATGTGGACATAGGCTAACACTCATTTCAGAAGTATAAAATACAAACATCCTTTTGAGGAGATTCTCTTTTTTAATAAAATTTTATACACTTAAAGTGTACAATGTGATGTTTTGATATACATATACACTGTGAAATGATTACTATAATCAAGCTAATTGACACATCCATTACCTTACATAGTTACCTCTTTTTTTTTCTTTTGGTGTATGGTTAGAACACTTAAGATCTACTCTCTGTTATTTGAAACAACATCAGTGAACCTGGACCACATTATGTTGAGTGAAATAAGCCAGATACAGAAAGACAAATACTGTATGATTTTACTTATATATGAAAACTAAAAATGTCAAATTCAAACTCATAAAAGCAGAAAGAGAGTACAGTTGTGGTTGCTGGGGGCTTGGGGGTGGAGATGTTGGTCAAAGGGTACAAAATTTCTGTTATGCAGGATGAATAAGTTCTGGAGATCTAATGTACAGCCATGTGATTATAGTTAATAATACTGTAGTGTATACTTGATATTTCTCATTTCTGATAACTAGGAATGTGGTCTTAACACAATAGCTACAGCAAGAGAAGGGGAACATAACTCTCTCCTCTCAAGTTTACTTGGAAAACTTATTGGAAGGAACCATATATTAAATTGATGAATAAATAAGAAGTAATTTGATGTTCCATTTATGATGGAAGATTTTTACCCTGTTAAAATTCTGAAAGTTGAGGCTTCCTCATGAATAAAAATCACTCAGCCATCTGTGCAAACTAAGAAAAAAATTGACCATCATTAATGGCGTGCTTGCATCTGCTACTTTTGTGAGTGTGAAGGTAGTAGAACAAGAGCAAAAATGGGTGGACCTGACTGACAATGATGCAGTAAAGTGCTGGCATAATAGAGTATGATGGAGCATGGACCATGGGAATCACTATGCCTGAATACACTTTCATCTGACTGACGAGGACAATGTACAGTTTGACATGGATGAGAGCTGACTGCCTTTGAGGAGAAAGAAACACACCTCACGTGACTCTGTTACATTGATTGTGTGTCAAATAAATGATTAGGGCAGACGAGCATAGGAAGAAACAGTAACTAGTTTTTGCTGGATAAAAATAAATAGTGCTGGATCGAGCAATTATTTTCTGCTCATATGGATCCCATTGCTTTAAATTTAATTAACGTTTTTCTAGAGGCAGTACAATTGTGTTTGAACCATGGAATCTTCTCCATGTTTCTGATACAGCTCTTATGAATCCACAGGTAGCATTGAGCTGAGGTCATGTATGTCCCATTTAATCTTATATGACACGTTATTTTATTACTGTTTCATCCACTTTGTTGTAGACCTGTGAGACAGCAGCTTTTTCTTCACCTGTCAAATACGTCCTGCCTTTGTTACACTCGACAGGCTGGATGTCACAAAGTCAGAGCTCTCAGTGTTCTAGGAAATGGAAACGTATAACACAATTCCTGCAATCCTCAGATAATTGTTTAAAACTTGCTCGGTGGCTGAGAATTGGAGCCTGAATAAGGAGGGTGGTACCCCAAAGTGGATCAGGCATTTCTCCCCTGCCTCCCCCCATCCTCTTCTGCTCACTGATGAAGAGAAAACGAACTAGAAGGTGTGGAGGGGTAGGATGGTCCTCAGAAGCAGAGCTGGCCATGGCTGTTCCAGTTGTACCTTCCATGCTGAGATACCTAAGAAATTCAAAGCTATTCAGAACCAAGACAGTACTCTGTGCCACCAAAAAATATGCTTTTTGACTTTCTAATACACATTTCCCTCATATTTCATCCTCTGAATTCTTTTGCTATCTTTTCTTCCCATCAGGTTTTGGGGAAACTAAAATGAGAAAAAGGTACCCACTGCCTTTTCTGTCAACATAAAAGAGAGATGCAAATATGGCGAAGAATCCTAATTATGGTGAGTATCTGACCAAGAAAGAGTTTGATTATACACTTGTTTAATACGACCTCAGCCACAATTAAAACTGACAACATTTAGACCCAAGCTTAGGGCACAGATCCTGACTGTGTACTTATGAGTAAGGGGTAAGAATATTAGAAGTTAGAACTGTCCTGGCAAATATCAGTCATTTTTTCATTCTATATACAAAGATCTAAAGTTTTTTAAATAACAAAATTCATCTTTTCTTTTTTTTTTTTTTTTTTTTTTTTTTTTGCCTTTGAAAGTAGCCGGTGAACATCTTTCTGAAGTTGATTTTTTTGACCATCTTCTTCAAAGATTTTCCACTAGAAACTATGACATATGCAGTAAATGTTAGGCCCTGTTTCCTAGATGATGTGATGACAGAAATATTTGGAAATTATTGGAAATGTGAGAATTGAGAACACATCTTACCTCTTTGTAGAAAAAAATTAGCTTCTCTTTTATGCGTTATTTGTGACCGTGTCTCCAAAAGCCAAATGGGTCATATGTGTAAAGAGGCAAGCAAAAGGGAAAACAAAACAATACAAAAACCAAACATACAAACACACACAATAAATAGACAAACAAAAATCCCTCTAAAGAGAGCCACACTTGCTTTGCCTCAGATAGAAGACTTACTCCAATGCATAATGATACTTTTTATGAGACATTTGTTACAAGTGACCTCATAAGTGGAGTCTCATGTGAAAAAATCACAGCAGTTATCATGAAGGGAGGTGAAAGAATTTATGGACTGGTTATGAAAAAAATATAAAACATCACAGTTTGTTATAGAGTAATTGAGAGTGCTTAGGAAAACAATATCACTGTTACTGAGAAAGATTGATTTGAAGATGTTTAAAGGTATTTTTTAAAAAATGAACATAAAACATAACAATAGGCCAGTCAGTCAATGAAATCTAAAATCACAACTTTAGGTAAAGGAAATTAGTTTTTTTTTAAAGGCAGAAGGGGTGGTGGAGTGTGATTGTGTGTGTGAAATATCAGTCAACCTATCAATATATGAGGAGATATGTAGTGATCAAACTAGGAACTGCATTAACGTTTTTTTTTTTATAATTCCCTGTCAACTGCCTTTTTGTAAAAGCCGACACCTATATACTATTGGATCTACTCTGTTATTAATAGCAAAATCTTTAAGGTGAGAAAGCATTTGAAATAGTGATTTTATTTACTTGAGTTATAAAGACATCAAACATGGAGCCCTTCTTCATTGTTACCTAAATTCCTATTTTCGTTGAAATATTGTTGATTTTAGATGCCTACTCATTTATTGTTTTCTGCAAACAGTGCTATTTATAACAATTGCTAACTTCTATAAAATACTTACTTTATGCCAAACATGCTTGAAAAACTTTACATGTATTTACTCGTTTTATTCTCTCAACATCCCTGTGATTTAGATGCTCTTGTATTACGCATTTTACAGATGTAAAATGTGATGCTTAGAAATGCTGAGTTATTTGTCCGAGGCTTCATAGCAACTCACATGTGTGATTTTAGAGCTTGTGTGTGTGTGTGTGTGTGTGTGTATGTGTGTGTGTTTTTTTTTTTTGGCTGCGTTGGGTCTTCCTTGCTGTTCGTGGGCTTTCTGTAGTTGCAGTGAGCAGGGGCTACTCTTTGTTGCGGTGTGCAGGCTTCTCATTGCGGTGGCTTCTCTTGTTGTGGAGCACAGGCTCTAGGCACGCGAGCTTCAGTAGTTGTGGCACGCAGGCTCAGTAGTTGTGGCTCACGGGCTTAGTTGCTCCGCGGCATGTGGGATCTTCCCGGACCAGGGCTCGAACCCGTGTCCCCTGCATTGGCAGGCGGATTCTCAATGATTGCGCCACCAGGGAAGCCCCAGAGAGCTTTTGTTTTTAATCAACATAATAATATTTCTCCTGAATATATATAATCGACACTACAAGTTGTTTTGTTGTTTGTTTTCTTGTATTAAACAGCTCCTTCCCTTCAGTACAGTTGGATGATGGTTGGGAACCAAGTCAACCTTTTGATTTCATAGGAAGGATTCACATTTGAGTGGGCACTTTCCCCTTGTTTTTTCCAACAGCAGCTGCTGAGGGCTCCAGTAGACAGTCTTTCCTCTAAAAGACTTGTGTTTTTACTCATTGTCACCAAGTACTGCACATGGGAAGACATACTTATTCCTCTCTGTGAAACTATGGTAAGGTTTCCCCAGTAGGACTAAATAGCCTATTATTTTTACTCCAGCCTAATGCCTCAATTTCTTCAAGGGCTCTAAGTCGTTGTATGTGTTTGGGTACAGTAACTGCCATGGATTTTGCTTTTGTTTGGGAGCATATGTCTTGGAACATTTTGGTATGTCTTTACGTTGTGTGTCTGCCCCAGCTATGGCACACTGACCATTACCACACAGTCATTCTTTCCCTGCCTGCATTTTTCTTGGCGGCCACATCAACACCCATCTCACATCTGCTGACAGTTGTGTTAGTTCCTTAACTTTAGTCAATGATCATTAGGGATCCTCTGTTATATTTTCATTCAGCACGAACTCCTAGGGAGGCTGATTCGAACAGTGGAGGCTTCCAATGTCTTATGATTTACAGAAACATTTGTTGTTTCTTATGAGAGATCAGTTTGGCACAAGTAAATCTGCTAACGCTTCACAGTATTGTTTTGCCACCATCCTTAGTATTGACCCTCACAGCTCAATATAATTTAGAAGTTTGATAATAGTTTCCCTTTCCTAGGGGAGAGAGTGAATTTAGTATTTTATCATATTCTATTTAAATTTAAATACAGTAAATCAGTCATACAGAATTAAAATATATCTGTGCTCCTAACTGGAATCGTTAACTTATATTCAGGATTTTGAAGCTTCCATAAAGCACTGTTTTTTGGGGTTGTTATTTTTTTTGGCATATGATTAATTTCTAATGTCACAGTTCTAATTAAACTAGTAAATTTTAAATGCTTCAGCCATAGACTTTACTAAATCAGGAAAAGTCTTTATATATCTATCTATATACATACGAACATACAAACACAGAGCCATGCATATAGTCCTTCCTTTGTATATATGCATATACCTATGTATATACTGATATGTTAACACATATTACACACATTTGGTACCATATAAAATTATATGTTCCTCCTCTTTGTCTTTTTTACTCCTCTCATTTAGAAATGAAACCTCAATAATGCAGGGTCTTTAAGCAAATGATCGACTCAGTTTTTACTTTTGTTTTTCAGTTTGGGGGCTTTTAGCAAATACTGTTAGACAATGCAAAATATACATGAATTGGAATAACTTTATAATTAAATAAATTGCAATGCATATAATATATATAATAAGTCATGCTTTTCAGTCTGTGGTGCCCTTTCAATTCTCTGCATGATATTCCTTTCTAAAAGGCACTAATAGAGACATTCTGATCTTGAAAAGAAAAGTGAGGAAAATCAACATCAAAAACTCAGAAAAGTCCTGGGTAGTAAAAGGTCTTTGTTCTGTGGAGTGTTCTCCCACAGAGGAACAGAATTTTCTTTTAGCTTTTACATTTGACTCCCAGGCTCTGAAATATAATAATCAAAGCTCTTTGCTACCTTATGTTGAATCTCCTATACATGAAATCTTTTTATTTAGCAAGAAATGGAATTCTTGGCTGCAAATAATTTGATGAAAGCTTGAACATTTGCCAGATAAAAATATCTTTTTTATTAGGATGTTACAAGAAACTCCTGGTAGGCCACTGGGATAATTAGAGAAGACTGGAGGATATTTAATGAGTTTTCCAGGGTGCATTTCAGAATGCATCCTATGTTATCATGTGTTCTGATAATTTTATCTTTCTCTCTCTAGATGTCAAGTTTCCCTGGTGTTGGAATGCTTAAATTAGGATAGAAGATAATATTGAAACTTAGAAAAGTCTAACTTTTTCAGACATTTTTATAAGGAGGTGTGAGCATTCATCTTCTATCAGCTGCTCTGTGCCTTATATTCTTCCTCATGGGCAGATTAGTATAAACTAATCAATAGCTCATCTTCAGGGAAGATGTATTTTGCCTTTTCAGGGATTGAACATACCATTGTCTTGTGGTTAAATGAAAAGAAGAAACATAAATAACATCCTTGGAAATTGTTCTGTATTTATTATGCACCTTGATGGTGTGCCCTAGCTTCTATGAGGATGGGTGCAGGAATTTCAAGCTAGATCTCTCAGGCTAGATTCTTTTCATGTAGATCCTTGCATAACTCAAACAAAACTAAAAAAGTGATCCTATCTAGCAAAAGCTCTGACAGGAAATCTGGTGAATGAACTCTGGAGGGAGATGATGAGCTAGCAGTAACAGCAATAGGAAAGTTAAGGGAAGAAATCAGTTCTGGGCTCTGCCCGCCCTATCACTGATAGGGAGAAGGGAAGGAGGAGGAGGGCTTTATTTTTAATTCTTAGAGTAAAAAAGATAGTGAGGACAAAAACAAAAGCACCATAATCCCAGAAGTGGTCTGTCATGGAGTCTGAACTTGAGGAATTTAAACATTTGGGTGGCATTTCAATCTCCGGGTGATCAGAACAGAATGAGAAAGGCTAACCGGAAGTGAAATGAATATGAATACACACTACTGTGATTGTTTCCCTGTAGCTCATCTAAAGGCCACCTGCTCCAGAAACAGCAACCTAGGTAAAGTGGCAGCCTTAAGGTCCACAGGTTGCAATGGCTTTAACAAGCAAAAAATGAGTGTGGAGAAAAAAGCAAGCATTCTTCTCAGACAGGTGGCATCTCTAGAAGCTGAATGCTTCAGACCAGGCCCAAGGGCCAAATCTGGCAAGCTGTTTGTGTAAATAAAGTTTTATTGGGACCCAGCTCAATTCATTCTCTTTGTATTTTCTATGCAATATGCAGAGCATTCCCTGATTTGAAGTCTTCTACAAGGCTTTAGTACCACAAGGGTAGAGTTGGGTAGTAACAGCAGAGACTTCATGGCCTGCAAAGCCTAAAATATTTAGTATTTGGCTCTTTACAGAAAAAGTTTGCAGATGCCTGCCTTGGCAGGCATGTTAGACCAACTGCATTCTGATATATCAGACAAGTCAGAGCAACTCCCATACTTCCATAGAGGCTACACCATTTTAAATTCCCACCAACAGTATACAAAGAGTTCCATTTCTCCACATCCTCACCAACACTTGTTATCTTTTGGTTTTTGATAATAGCCATCCAAGCAATGTGAGGTGGTATCTCATTGTGTTTTTGATTTGCATTTCCTTGATAATTAGTGATGGTGAACATCTATTCATATACCTATTGACCATTTGTATGACTTCTTTAGAGAAATGTCTATTCAGGTACTTTGCCCATTTTTTAACTGTGTTCTTTTGGAATTTTTTGCTATTGACTTACAGGACTTCCAGATTACCTTTTCACTCTTAATTGGTTACTGTGCAAAAGCTTCTGTTCTTGCTTCTGTTTTCATATCCAAGAAGGTATTCCCAAGACCCAATGTTAAGGAGCTTTTTCCCTATGTTTTCTTCTAGAAGTTTTACACTTAGAAGTCATGTTTAAGTCTTTAATCCATTTTGAGTTGCTTTTTGTGTACAGTGTAAGATGTGGGCAATTTCTCTCACCACTGCAGGCATTAGTTTCCTCCTTTATGAAATGAGAAGCCTTGATAATATTTCTAAGGCCTCTTCCAGTTAACCTGTAGTTCTATTCAAGTCAGAGGTTCTCATGAATGGTGTCTCATCTCTCTTTCCTTTCTCTTTTATCATCTTCTCACCCCTTTAGAAGGGCTAGTTCACTGAGTGGGATTCTATTTGGGTCTGTAACAGAATACCTCAAAAAAAAAATGGCTTAACAAAGTAAGGAGTTTATTACCTTTTGTAATGAGAAAATCAAAAGTAGGTAGATCAATGTTTATGCAGCTGCTTAATATTCATCAAGAATATAGACTTATTCCTTTCTGCTGTTTCTTCACATGTTGCCTTTGTCCTAATAGTGGAGGATGGTTACTCTCCTTCCATACATCAAATCTGCATTTCAGGCAGGAGGAAGGAGGCAGGAGAAAAATGAGGGCAGATGCCTGCTTAGGAGACAGGGACTTAAGACTCCATCTGACTGGCCAGATTTGGTTGCATGAATCTTTACACCCCGGAAAGCTCTAGGAACACAGGGAATTCTACTCATTCACTTGCTGTTTCTCCAGTAAATACGGCAAGGGGGAGAAGGGCTCAAAAGCATATTGTGATTGAACTAATCCACAATACCTGTGAAGGTTGGTATTTTGGAAAAGGTGACATATTAATAATAGGAAATTTTTATTTGAGAGGCAGTGAAAAAAGTTGTCTTTTAATCTTATCTTGTCCTAATCCAAGAAAATTTCTTAAGAGACAAACATGTTGCAGAAGAGCATTAACTATAGATAATTATCCAAATGATTAATCCAAGACAAAGGACAATTTTATGTTGTCAGTAGAAGTGTCAGGATTGGCTAGGCTAAATAACAATATTTAAAAGGTGTTTCTGCAAAGACATCATTATCTTCGTAGACTGATGAAACCAACCACTTCTAAAAGTTCTAATAACTATTGGGCTCGTACAAATACAGTAAACAATGGAGTCCAACTCTTCCTTCATCATTATCAAATTAACATAGGTCTATTTAGAGATACAATATAGCACATTATTATCATTGTTACTTTTAGTCAAACTTTGTGAATAGTGTGATCTTTAAAGTGTTGAGGTGGATATTTTATAACAGTTACAACAGTCAGCTGAAAAAGATGCTGGTATTTTGAATTAAAAATAATTTATAAATATATAGACTTATGGTTGCAGTTTCATAGTTAAGTATGATACTTCTTTTTAGGTGAAGCAGAATCCTATATTAATATTAAAACTCTTATTTATAAAAGCTGAACCTAGCTATTGCCATGAAATGAAAAATATTTGAATTTCTATTTCTATGGCAGATGCATCCTATGTATTTTATTTCTTTTGTAGATATTGGGGGCCCATGTGATGAAAGGATAATTTCTGTGTCTGACATTCATAAAGTATTTGGGCATAGGCTGTGGTTTATTTTCTCCAGGCATCTTATATTAGTCAATCCCCCAAATTCTGAGTAGGAGAGAAAATGCTCACTTCGGCTAATCTGAGTATCTCCTCAATACTAAAGGAATACTGAGCAGTGAGCAGAGATGGAGGAAACAAATGTCATTAAAGGCAACTTAGTCAACTTGTTGGCCTTTTAAAAATTATAAATATTTATATGAAAGGAAGTAACATATCCCAAAGTGTCCCTGCTTTAGTTAAAAAAAATACAATTAAGACACAAAAGAGTAGAAGTCATGCAAGCTGTGGTGTTTGCTAAAATGTGGCAACAAGTACAAAGCCATAATTTCTAAATAGTTGAAATCAATCAAGGAACTGAAATGTGAAGTTTGACATTTTTAATGAATTACACTATTTACCTCAGTGCAAGTGACATAATTGAGTTAAATTAAAAAGAGGAAAGGAACAACTGAGCTGTAGCTACATCATGTGTTAGTCAGTGTTCAAAGTCTTCTTTAAAATGTATTCAGGATTTTTTAACTTCTGGAATGATAGAAGCTGGATTCTTTCTACATTTGAGTCTGTCACTCATTTTAAGCTAATGAATTAGGATATTTTTTCATAAATCTATATTCTCATGACAGTAGCAGAGGTGATATACTTTTAAGTGAATAGCTTTAACACTTATGAAAATAATTATGGTTGTGGACAGAATTATCCTGAAAAAAATTACTGTAGGCTGATATCCTGAGAGTAGAGAGGGTACAATATAATTTCTCTGCTGTTACTATTTTCCTAGAATTTTATTCAAGTCCCTAATATTAACATTATTCTAGTCATATATTAAAAGGTAGAGAAAAAAGTAAGATACATCTGAAAATGGTCAAAAGTTATTTGTACAAATAACTTTTTCTTCTTACTTTAGTGTATAATTAAGAGATATTCTAAAGCCCACACAAAGAAAAATTGTAGTAAAAAAGAAGACATATGCAACTGGAAATGTTTTAAGAATTATGTAATTATTTCTTTTTTCTTCATAGTTTGAGAAGTTACTAAAGAACCATCAAACTAAATAATATAAAATGAATGATAATGCAAAGTTATTGGCCAATAGCAAGCAAACATTTATATCAGGGGAAATACAAACAATAACAAATAATGTGAAATGATGCTCAGTTGCAGTTATTTTCAAACAAAAATTCATTAAAACAATGCTTTAAAATTACATAACTCTGCAAATATTTTGGAAAAACATCTTAAATGTAATACCTATTATTGGAGTAAATGTCATGTGATTGGCATTTTCACACTGATTACATTTATCTAAATGGTTCATACTTTTAAAAAATGACAGTTGTACAAAATAGTGTTGTTACTATTTGATTGCAACAATTCTGCATAAACAGTGTACCACAGAACACTTTTAGCGAATTTGTACAAGGAATTTGTATTGTGTTGTGAACCGAAGCGTTCATTCATTATTCATTCTTTCAATATATAATAATTAAACATCTGGTATGTGCCAGGCACTGTTTTAGGCATCAGGGATATTCCAGTGAACATAAATGACCACCGTTTTCTTTGTGCTCACATTCTAGTGATTATAAAAGTGTTACTTCTGAATGTTGGAAAATGTGTGCAAAAGTAAGAACTTGATTAAATATTATAATGCATCCATAATATGGAGTATGCTATCAAACATCATTTTTGAACATTTACCAACATGGAAGAAATCAGAATATAAATTATTACAAGTTTGATACAAAACTGTATGTATATATTATAAATGCATATATATGCACACACAAACACTAAAATGTATGGCACATATATATATATATGTATGACTACTTCTCTCTATAATATATCCTAAATAAATGATGTGTTACTTGATATTAGTACATATAAAGATGTTTCTATTTTCCTTACTTTTATGGTAATTTGCAAATTTCGTACATTTTTTTGATGCACTAATATATTGGTATTTCACATACTTATATAATATGTAAATTTTATGTTTATTCAGGAAAAATTAAAAACAAATACTCAAAGAGATTGGTTAAATAAACTTCGGTACATTGTATGTGATAGAAAGACTACAAAGATTATCAGTGTTTCTCTCTAGACAAAGTGGTACTATAAGTAGTTTTTCCTTTTTCCTCTCTCTCTCTCTCTCTATATATATGTATATATACATTTTGTATAATTCTCTTTTAAAACTATAACTTGGAGAAATCATTTTAATTTTTGTTTGTTTTTACTTTTTGTTGCTAACTTTTTATTCCAAATTAAAATTTTAGATACAATTTGCAGTAGCAACTATGTCTCTCTCTTCACAGATATTTTGTTCTGTCTCCTTCCAGTTATGTGGTAGGTTTGCTGTTTACTTCTCTGTTGGATTCAGACATGACTGTGTGACGTATTGTAGTCCATCAAGTGTAAGTGGAATAGTGATGTGTTACATGACACCCAAGGATACCAATTGTTACATAAGCTGCAAAAATAATAGGTAACATAAACATAGTAAAATGCGTGTATTTATAAAGGCTCCCTAGTTATAGAGCAATACCACTCTTAAAATACTGATGAAAAGTGCTTGTATAATAAGTGTTCTGTTTGTTTGCATTGAGCCATTTATTTTTTCCCCATAACAATTTTATAAATCTCCTCTCTTCAGGGCTGAAGATTTATAATCCTGTATTATAAGGGTTTTGTGTCTTCAAGAAGCTGAATATGTGACATATCCCACTAATTCAGTTTGTCATTTTGCTTCCCATCTGCCTTTCTTTTTCATCTCTGCAAAGTTCCAGTGTTGATCCCCATGTTTCAGGTGTCAGTCAATATGAAAAGCAATCCTGGGAGGATATAGCTTTGAACTTACATAAAGGCGCTGTCTCATCAGGCTTAAGTTGTCCCCGCATCAGTGACCTTAAGGACTGTGGCTCACTGTGTGTCGTAAACCTCTCTTTCTGCATGTCATTCCCAGTTAACAGGGGTATCCTGTCAGCTCTATGATAGAGTAATGATTCCCGTAACTCTCCTTGGGGATAATTTATCTCCTAGATTCTTTCTCAGCTTTTAATATTGTTTACCTCAGAAGTAATTTAAGTGCAGTTCTGAAGATCTGGAAATGAGGTCATCACAGATGAGAGAAAAGACTGTATCATCCCTACTTTAAGTACACAAAATATCTGTATAAAGATAGTTTTTATAAAAATTTGTGGAGCCATAGACCGCCCCCCAAATGCACATAAGCACATAGACACATACTCACAGCTCTTAATTTAAAAATGTAAGGATCAATAGTCCTCACCCTTAATTAAGCACATGGATTTTTCCCCAGGATAAAAGCCCCTGTCCTCAAGTTTTACTTCGCAGAGATTAATTAACTATACATAGAAGTACAATAATCAGCCATCAACACATTTGCAAAGTACAAAAATGTTTTGCCTCTTAACTCTGTATTTCATTATTTGGGGCCAAGCTGCCCTTTCTGCTACCACTTTTACCACCAGGCTTAGCCCTTCACATTATAATATAGAAATGGCTGCCTATTCTCCTTATAAGTATTACAATCTTTGATTACATATTTGACTTGATAGCTCAGAAAAGTGTTGTAACCTTATGAGGTCATAGATTTCCATGTGGATGCTTGAAATATATAAATGAATATAACATATTATATTATAACATATAATATACTTAATATAATTAAATATAATATGAATGGATATAGCCCAGTTCAGTGCCTACTGATGCACTCAACATATAGTTGCTGAATAAAAAAACAAGTGAATGAATGAATGAATGAGCCCATGTTAATGTGCAGGCTTGTGGCAGTACTTATAGATTTTTAGGTAGTGTCCTGTGGTCACGTTAGCCCTCAACAGGCATACAATTTGGGCTAACTTCCAAGAATTTCCTGATATGAGAAATTTTGCTTGGGCTGAGGACTGAGAACAGAAACAAGATTTAACTTTCAAACATCATCGACGACTTCTACTTTGACAATATCAGAACAAAACAAAATATATATATATATAGTCTTCCATGTTTCCATCATCAGGGACTCAGACTCCTTTAACTCACTGTTAACCATTCTTCAGGGTGGATCTTGATGTTCACAGTCCAATATGGTTGCTAGATATAGCTCTGATTGCCACATTCAAGTTCTAGGCAGCTAGGTAGAGAAAGGGCATAGAAGAGCACACTCCTTCCTCTTAAGGACACACCTGGGAAGAATCCTACAACATTTCCACCTCTATTTCACTGACCAGATGTGACCATACCTAGCTGTAAGGGAGGCTGGATATTATGGTCTTTGGATTAGCAGCCATGTGTTCAGTTAAGCTTCTGTTATGAAACAATTACATAAAAATTTGGAGAGAGTATTCTCTTACTCATAATTCTTACTCAAATATGGACATTTTAACCTCCTAGTTATGCATAACATTTTAAGAGTTAGCACAGAAAAATATCATTTTTCCTGAATCATTAATTTTAGAAAAGGTACACTGTTATGTCAAGATATGAATTAAGCTTGTTAATTAATTATAGTTGTGTAACCAGATAAAAACAGAACATCACAATCTGGAATGCAAAATATTAGTAGTTTACAGTTTTGGACAAAGTTTAATTTTTAATTTAAAGTGTGCTAGATATGGTCTGCTAAAAGGTGAAATCCAAATCCCACTTTCTTCTGTGTACTTTCCTTTGCTGCAGAGATTAGAATACTTAAAGATAGGACTAGATTTATCAGATTGCCTTGTAGCTAAAGTTCTGGGTACAAGTTTGATTCTTCAGAGTTAGATGTGGTTGCAATGGGTTGGAGGGTGGAAGTGAGGAAGACACGTTTTCCTGGATTTTGTTAGATAGTGAATATGTCTTTACTTCCACAGTGACTGTCAAAGTGACTTTGACAGAGAGTGACTTCTCTCCCTATTCACAACCTCCAACGTGCATGGGTTCACACACATACATACTGACATCTTAGTAGGCTCTTGATACGGTGTGTTAACTCCTTGACAGAAGAATGAGTTGAGTTGTCTATGAAAAAGGGCATTTTAACAAAAGAGATAACCAGACAGCCCTTGATCACACAGTTGCTAATTCACCATCTTGCTCTGGATGCTACAGAACTGATGAATGGTTTCAAAGGGAGCTCCAATCTCCAGGTTGCTTTATGAGAAAGATTTTAAAAATTAAGTCCTATTTTTGCCTTCCTCCCACTCCAACATTTTGTTATTTCACTATATGAAATAAAAATTATCTTTCTATAAGCATAATTGCATACTGAAGTAATTTTGAAAAGGCACATTTAAGTTTTAGAATAGAAAACAGAAAAAAATATTTCCACCTCCCTTTTTGGTACAAAGATTTTAAAGTGTCTAAATATTACTCTCTCAGAAATGGTTCTTTAAGTGATCTCAACATTTTCAGTTCAAGTCAGCTATTCTTTTTTCATTTAGGAGGGGATTAGAATCACCACCCCTCCCCTCCTCTCCCCACCCTAAGCCCACACATTCCTCACCTCCTCATTTGCTGAGTGCATATTATGAGTCACACACTGTGCTAGGTACTGTAGACTTTGTAGACATAATGAAACATAAAGTAAGATTCCTACCATGAAGGAGCTCAAATTTTAATGGGGATGCAGATGTGTAAGTGGATTAATTTTAACACCGCACCTTAAGAGTTATAATGGAATTACTGTTAAGTCATTTGAAAACCATAAAAGATAAAGGATCTAACTCTTCCAGGGGAATCATAGAAGGCCAAGATGCATGTTTTTCACTGATTTTATTAAAGTGGGAATAATAGTGCCTACTAAGTGTCATCCCCTAGGCCAGGTTTTTGCCACCTTTTTACTGTCCATTCTCACATTATAATTTCTTGGTAAGTGCTGGGAAGTAGTATTGGACAAGGTAGAGCTAGGAAAATGGAAACCACTCTAGATATGAGACAAGGACAGAGAGAGAGAGGGAGAGAGAGAGAGATTGATTGATTTATAAGGTGTTAGAAGGGCTTTAAGAACAGGCTAATAACCAGCCTCTTAGATGGTCTCCAGTGATCCCTGCTTCCTGGTATTCGTGCCTTTGTGTGTTTTTTTTCCACACTGTTTCATGATGATGACTGGTCTGTGTGACCCAACACATTGTTGCAAAAGTGAAGATATGTCACTTTCTGGGCTGGTATATAAAAGATACCATGACTTCTGCCTCCCAGGGAAGCCAGCTGCCATATTGTGACAACACTCAGGCAGCCTGTGGATAGGCTCATATGATGAGGAACTGAGGTGTTTTGCCAACAACCAGAAAGAAACTGCACCCCCAAACCAAGAGTCATGTGAGAGAGGGGGTCATCATGGAGGTGGATTTTCCAACCTAAATGAAGTCTTCAGATGATGCAGCCTGGTCATCAGCTTGCCTACAATCTCATGAGAGACACTGAGGCAGAACTACTAGACAGCCGAACCGCTTTCAGATTCCTGATCTTAAGAAACGCTGTGAGATAATAAATATTTCTCCTTTTTAGCTGTGAAAAACAGTTTGGGAGTACTTTGGTACGCAGCAATAGATAACTATTTCACAGGTTCCCGTGAGCATCTAACTGCTAATGTGTTGCTGGAGCTGCTGTTTTAACTGGCACTGGGTTCTCTGAAAGATATCCTTTCTTGAAAAAGGCTGGAACCTCTGAAAAGCTGCTGGGTAGCTAGGTCTTGGAATCACCTCAACCTCACTGCCGTCATAGCAAAAACAATGTCAGAGTCAGAAGCAAAAAATTTTCTCTTATTTCTGTCTTTTTATCTCGTGCCATTATTGGTAAAATTTAACAGAATCTGTTTGGCTCCCTGTTTGGGAGCCTGGGAAATCTACAGGCTTTACATGAGTACAGACTCCCAGGTCCAACAACTCAGAGCAGAAGATACTTAAGATTGAGTGTATCACTGAGAGAAAATAGCTAAAGGATCTATGCAGACTGTATTATTAGCTCTATTTTATAGATGAGGATTCTGTGGCTCAGAGTATGAGTAACTTGTCTAAGGTCACACAACACAGAGTAGAAGAATATTTCCAAATCCTCTTTCCATGAAGGGGTTTAAATACTGAGAAGGCAGAGAATGAAGAATGAAGTTTCTATTCTTTTTTTATTATACAACTTTGCCTCAGACCACTCCTGACCATACAGGAAGGAAGTAGAACCAGAAGTCATCTACTTTAACATATCATCTGTAGACTGTTTTTCTATTACCTTGAACTCATTTATAGGACTTTTTACAGACACAACATGTTCCCTGCAAGAGGATATATTGCCATTCAAACAAGAGCCACTGTCCAAGGAGTAGGCAATTTATTCTTGCCTCCACCAGATGTAAACTGTGAAACTATTGAAGATGAAGAAGAAATGGGAGAAAAAAGGAGGAGGTTTTTATCTTCTCTGGTTTAGTAAAAAAAAGGCAATATCAGGAAAAATGTATCTTGAACATTATTTTTATAAAGTTAAAAACAACCTGTTTGCAATTTAGTTGGTCCTATTGATAAAACTCAGACTGTCTACTCTTCTTTGTTCAAATAAAGGTGAATGAGAGAAGTTATTCTATTTGTGCCCTACTGTTGTTAGTAGAATGAACAAGACAGGGTAAAAGTCACAAGTGGAATTGTGCTAGTGTTTCCTCTGTAATTAACCCAATACTTAGGTAGCCTTTAAAGTGAAAGGAGCCCTACAAATGATGGAAACACACAGGAGGTAATTATGTGCTTTCAATAAATGCCTGAAAGCTCACAACTTCCTTTGGGAGATACAATCTCCAGAAAAGCTTGCATTGTCACTTCCACTCTATTTATTACTTTAACAAATTGTAGGTTCTACAAAGGAGTTTTGTTTCCAAAAAAATGTACATTAAATCAATCCTTTAATTCAAAGCCTGTGGGAACCATTTTGATTCCTTATTGTCTATTAACATTCTGTATTGAATTAATGTGCCAAAAATATTGCCACATTATCATGATATGTGGTCATATAATTCTGAAATTTCTATTGTGTACCCTTTAGGTCAGGGGTCAAGAAACTATAGCCTATAGGCCAAATCTAGCCTGTCACTTATTTTATAAATAAAATTTTATTGGAACACAGCCACATCTGATTAAAAACGGACCAAAGACTTTAACAGCTGCTTCAAAAGAAGATACACAGATGACAAACATATGAAAAGATGGCCCCGTATCGTATGTCATCAGGGAAATGCAATTTAGAACAACAGTTATATACCACTGCACACCTATTAGAATGGCCAAAATCCAGACCACTGACAACACCAAATGCTGGTGAGGATGTGGAGCAGTAGGAGCTATCATTCTTTGCTGATGAGGATGAAAAATGGTACAGACACATTGGAAGTCATTCTGACAATTTCTTATAAAACTAAGCATACTCTTAGCATACAGTCCAGCAATGGTACACTTTGGTATTTATGCAGAGGAGTTGGAAACTTAACTTCCACACAAAAACCTGCACCTGATTCTCTATTACAGCTTTGCTCATAATTGCCAAAACTTCGAAGCAACCAAGATGTTTTTTAGTAGGTGCGTGGATGAATAAACAGTGGCGTAGCTGAACAGTGGAATATTACTCAGCACTAAAAAGAAATGAGCCACTAAGCCACGAAAACACGTGGAGGAGCCTTAAATGCATATTACTACATGAAAGAAGACAACATAAAAAGGCTACATCTTGTGTGATTCAACTGTTTGACATCCCACAAAAGGCAAACTTATTGAGACATTAAAAGATCAGTGGCTGCCAGTGGTTGAGGTAAGGGAAGGATGACTAGGTAGAGCACAGAGAATTTTTCGGGTCTTAAAACTACTCTGTATGATACCATAATTTTGGGAACATGTGATTAGGTATTTGCTGAAAACACCAAGGGTGAACCTTAACGTAAACCATGGACTTTGGGTGATTATGATGTGTCAACATAAATTCATCAGTTTTTAACAAATGTATCATTCAGTGGAGGATGTTGATAATGGGGGAGCTTATGCATCTATAAGGGCATGGGGTATGTGGGAAATCTCTGTATCATGCTCTCAATTATGCTGTGAATGTAAAACTTCTCTAAAAAATTGTGTACTTTTAGGTTTAATGTTGGATTTTTATTTTTTATTTGTTTTTATTTTATATTATAGTTGATAAACAATGATGTGTTAGTTACAGGTGTACAGCAGAGTGATTCAGTTATACCCACAGAAGTATCCATTCTTTTTCAAATTCTTTTACCATTTAGGTTATTACAGAATATTGAGCCAAGTTCCCTTTGCTATACAGTGCTATACAGTAGGTCCTTGTTGCTTAGCTGTTTTAAATACAGTGGTGTGTACATGTCAATACCAAGCTCCCAATCTAACCCTCCTGCGCTTTCCCCCTGGTAATCATACATTCGTTCTCTAAGTCTGTGAGTGTTTCTCTTTTGTAAATAAGTTCATTTGTATCATTTTTTTTTTAACATTCCACATATAAGAGATATCATATGATAAAATTGGCAATTGCAACCAATTTTTTGTACTCTCTTGAGAATACTTTCCCCCTCTCTCTCTCTCTCTCTCTCTCCCTCTCTCTACTCCTGTTTTAAAATAACATTTTATTAGTATGTCTTAAATTTGGCCTGCACTGAAATGTGCACTTTCTAGAGCTATGTAGTTTCACAGCATCGTATGGTGTAACAATGTTGCCAGTAGCAAAGCATTGAAATCAGTGAAGAGTCTTTGCTGTCAGTTCTGAATCTGCAAATAACTAACAGTGTAAACCTGGGCAACTTACTTAACCTCTCTAAGCTTCAGCCTCAGTGCTCCTATGTTAGTATAACAAAAACCCAAAATCTTTGCTTTATTAAAACAGAGGCTTAGAAAAATTTTTTTGGTCACTTTTTATCTAAGCACTTAGAACAATGGTTGACTTGAAATGGGAACTCAGTAGGGGTTGAAGGTGATATTTGAATGTATGTTAAAAACTTAGTACAGTATCCAAGCACATAATAAGAATACAATATTATTAGATATTGTTTATTTACTTAATATTTCCTATTCGTTCCTTTTTTTCTTTAGATTCTGTATCTTATATTTTAAATATATGAAAAAGTTTGTTCAAAAGATGCAATGTTAAAATTGAAGACACAGACCAAATATGGCTAGATGTATTCTTTATATAGGATTTTCTTTTTTTCAAGTACTTTTTTTCATTCTTTTAAGAGATTCCTCTAGTAATGCCATGCCTTTCTATATTTTTATAATCTAAAAAGTAGAAAATGAGATCAGCCTGATGTGTAAGAAAAAATCATTTACATGGAACCAACAGTTGTTTGGAACCATGGCCTCGACCAATTTATAGCTATGTAACTTTAGACAGGTTCCTCCCTTATCTAACAAATTTGTTTTTTCTGCATTGTTAATGGGGTTCAAAAGACCACCTTAAGAATTCATTATGAAAACACTTGAGTTAATTTGTGTGAAAGTAGCCAGTTTGTTGAACAAAAAAAAGCAATACTTGTTAGAATTTTTTATTAAAATAGTAATAATTATTCTAACTATTGTATTTTCCACAATTGTTTTAATTTTCATTACTGATGATTAAAATAATATTACTAGAAGGCTCTTATATATGCTTTAAAAAGACTGATATGGAAAGAAAATCTGCTTTTAGCCTGACTGTACTCTACCAAATTTGTAAAATGTAGTCACCTGAAACTGTCTTCTGTGTCCTAGAACTCACTTGTTCAGTGTTCCTCACTGTTAAGTAGCTTTCAGCCAATGATGTGCTGGTATATGTTTGAAAACTGACTCTATGGAAAACAAAGAAGAAAATAACAGTGAAATAAAATAGGTTTCGATTGGTAATGTGTGTCTATTTCCATGGTATAAATACTTGACATCATTGAATGCGAAGTTAGAAAGAGATGCACACACAAGGTTTTACTTCATATAGGTTCCTGTGCACCGTTTTCAGGTCTAATATTCTACGATTCATTCAAGCAGTCTACCTGTACTTTCATTATCTCTATTGCTGCTATGAATTAGCAGAGAATTGCAGACTTTATATACTTTCTCTGGTGCTAGCTGACAACTTCCATAAATCATGGGTGGAACATAGGTCTCATCTTAAGAGCCAGTGCTGATTTATTGGTGGTAGGTGCTTGTGATCCTGTATTAAGAATGGTTCTGGGACTTCCCTGATGGCACAGTGGTTAAGAATCCGCCTGCCAGTGCAGGGGACATGGGTTCAATCCCTGGTCTGAGAAAATCCCACATGCTCCGGGGCAAATAAGCCGGTGCACCACAACTACTGAGCCTGTGCTCTAGTGCCTGCGAGCCACAACTACTTGAGCCCATGCACCACAACTACTGAAGCCTGCTCACTCTAGGGCCCACATGCTGCAACTACTGAAGCCCGCATGCCTAGAGCCCATGCTCTGCAACAGGAGAAGCCACGGCCATGAGAAGCCCATGCACCTCAAGGAAGAGTAGCCCCCACTTGCCACAACTAGAGAAAGCCTGTGCGCAGCAACAAAGACCCAACGCAGCCAAAAAAAAAAAAAGAATGGTTCTGAGGACACATCCCAGCTCCATAAGAAAAAGAATTGTGACTACTTAGTGCTGTTTGTTATGACCATGAGAGGACAGCCTCTTGATCATTAACTGTAGCCTTGCATAAACAAACCTGTCCTCATGAGATGCCTTGAAGGTCTTTCCACCCTCCTCAGGCATCACAAACATTTCAACTGATGGGGACTTCTGGAGACAATACTTCTGTTTTATTCTGAAACAAACACTGGAAACATTTGGAAATTTTAGGCTAAATAGGAAGGAAAGCAGAACCATAGCAGATAGGCCACCAGCCTCAGGCTTTTCAATGTCTATAATATGTGCAGGACTTCATGTAGCCCATTCTCTCCTTCAGTCATAGCAGCGGACATCGTTATGCTGCCTTATTCCATTAAAGATCATGTAGTATTGTTGGGGAAATATAATTAAAATCAAATTTCCTTTCAACCCAGAACACCTCTCCACAAAGGTAGAAGAGAAAGAAAACAATTCTATTATTGAATAAGTGTTAACCCACAGTGTGATGCACATCACAGGGAGTTCGTTAAGGAGACTGCAAAGACAGAATGAAATCTCACCCTTTTATGTAGCCAAGCCAATACAGCCCATTACATACCTGTTCTCAAGATAAACAACTAATCCTCAAGGACGAGGACTTGACAGCCCATAGTTCATCCTGAATTCACTTGGTAACACTTGGTAATGGGATGAACATCTGTGTTAGATAATAGGCTTTATCCAAAGGAAACATAAGCTTCTCCAATCTTTATGACAGGAGGTAGTTTTGCAACTGGGAGCAAGGGGTCTATTGAAGTTAGACCCCTACAGTCTCACCAGAAACTGAGAAACAAGGGTACTATCTCCCTTAATGTTTAAACTTCAAGGAGGTGGCTGCCAGGTTTTGAGAAAAACATTCCTGGGCTTAAATCAGGAAAGAGACATATTTACCTTTTTGAAAAGCTTTATGTACGGTTCAAAGAGACAGAGAAAGGACTTACAGTTACACATTTTCTAAAGTAAATGCTATGAGAAAAGGAAGGAGGTAAAGTCTTCCCTCATTTTCAAGAGTAAGAATTAAGCCTCCAGTATTACTTAACTTTTGTTTTATATTGGGGTATAGTTGATTTACAGTGTTGCATTAGTTTCAGATGTACAGCAGAGTGGTTCAGTTATACATACACATACATCCTTTCTTTTTCTTTTCCCATGTAGGTTATTACAGAATATTGAGTAGAGTTCCCTGTGCTATACAGTAGGTCCTTGTTGTTTTGCCCTTACAGTCTCACAGAAATAATATATCTTAAATGTGCTCAGACACATGAATAACTTTATCTTAAATAAAAGTGTGAGGTTATGAACAATGAAAATATTTTTCAAATGACCTGCCATAAATTAGATTTTCAGGAAGCACTCTCTGAGATTTGCATGCAAGAATTTTATTGGGGAACGCTCTTGGAAACAGAATCTGTGAGAAGTGAGGGAAGCAGCACTGAACCAAAGGGGAAGTAAATATAGCTCATGCAGTTGGATCACAGGCTTTAGCCAATCCCATAGGGAATTCTGGAGCTGAGACAGCTTTCAGAGTTGTCCCAAATGAGGCAAAGGGGCTGAGCCTTTGCATATACCCTCTCCCACCCCCATGGATCAATCATTTGATGCAGGCTGTGCCCAGGTAGAGGACACAACCTTGAGCAAGGCAGCTTCCTTAGGCTGAGGGCAATTTCAGGAGTGGCACTTGGCTATCAGTTACTGAGCTCCAACAATTCAGCAGCAAAGGGAGTGAATGCTTCAGTCCTGCATGAGGGACTGGCTGTTTCACCACAGTGTCCACTCTATGGCCTTATACATTTTTTAACTAGAATAGCAGAGTAAATAGTTATTCATCTCTCTGATAAGCACCAGAAATTTCCTTTTGGAAGAAGCAAGAGAAAAAATAGTTCTAAAAGATTCAGAAAGTGATTTTACAAATACGGTAGGAAATAAGAAAGTATACAACTTAATTAACTAATTCAAATCTCATTTGTTAACTAAGTAGGATTTTTTTCTTTTGTTTTTGTTTTTAGTTAACACCTTTCTTCCTTCGACTCCATCATCAAATGTTAGTTCAGGAATTTTGGACTGTATGTTCCCCCTATTCCATCCTATTCTGAGTTCGTGTTCTCTGGCATTAAGCATCAGTTAGCATAGATTTGCACTTATTTTTCTAGGAAACTCTAGCCATTCCTATTTACTTTCTTGCACAGGCTTATTTGCCTTTGGAAGCTGTTTAATCAACGACACAGTAATGACTGTAAGATGGCAACAACATTGATGAGGAGGAGGATGGTGACGTTAGATATGGAGGATTTACTAAGTACCAAGTATTGGACTAAGCAGTTTATACACATTATCTCATGGCAATCCTTTAAGGTCCTTGTAATCCCCATGTTATAGATAAACTGAGACCTAAAAGCATTAAATAATACTATAGAGCTGGTAAATAGCAGAACAGACCTTGAATAAAGGTGGGTTGGCTCAAATATGCAGAGTCTGCTGGCTCAATTTGTATATTACTTCCTTACCTCTTAACCCACTTCATCACCACCACCCTCCCTCACCCCCAGCACTTTCACTTCCCCATCCCTTTCCATCTTCCTATACTACTATATTGGTAACTATCAGACTGAAGGCATACATCATACAATGAAGTTATCAAGCTTTGGACTCATAAATCTATGTTTGAAACATAATTCTGTTGTTTGGTAGCTGGTATATGTAGGCAAATTATTTCACTTCTCTGAGCCTCAGTTTCTTCATCTGAAAAAATGATGATAATAAAACCTAACTCATAAGAAGTAGCTATAAATTTTCTGGTACATGATGACACCCAATAAATAAATGATAGCTCTTGCTGTCAATGAAGATATTGACAATTATTTTGTAAAGATTAAGTAGCTGCATGGATACCACCAAAGTCTGAACCAGTGAGGAAGTGTACTCACATGGAAGTCATTTCCAGAATGAAGATGAGCAGGATATTAGGTTAGAATACTTAAAAGTGGTAGCAGCTATGGAATTCAGAATCTACACAGCTGAACTATTAAAAAAATCGAGAAGGATAATTTTTTTAAGTAGAGAAGAAATAATAGCATTCTACAGAAGGAAATTTTTATAACCGAATAAAGAACCTGAGCCCCCAAAGCTAAAATGCTTCTTTGATCTTTGGTGTTTGGAAGGATATTTAACAAAATGTTAAGTTCATTCCTTTTCAATGTATTTGTAGGAAATAATCATAACTATCAAATGATTTTCAAATCCTAAGGCATCAAACAGTTATTCGTAATATGAAAAAGATAAACAAATTAAATGATTACTAATAACTATTAAATTATTTTATACTACTTTAAAGGAAATTATGCAATTATTAAATATGTAAGAACTATATCTAGAGAATGCATGTATTAAGTTTAATAGGATATAATATTATTTATAAATATATGAACATATACATGAGACATATATTTCTCCCACAAACATATATGAAAAAAATAAATGAAAATATTATCAGCGATTCTCTTTTCATGGTAGAACCACAGGCAATTTTTTCTTCCTGTGTGTATGTGTGATGTTCCAGATTTCCATAAGGAGCAAGACTTCATAAAGAAAAATAATCTTTATCTAGAAAGAATCTGCCCTACATTGATGTGCACTTGCCTCCTAAGCTCCTATTTTCCCTCCTAAGATCAGTTAATGTTTACAACTGTGGCACAAACGGATGCAAATGTTTACTTCCTAAACAGTAGGAAGGCATTTCAAGGCATTCACTAATGGTTGTAGGCGCTCTTACAGTTAGCTGATTAAGATTTGTGCACCCATAAAAAGTGTAGAGATTAAAGGAGGACTGAGAATGTATTCATAATTACAGAGGGGACCACGATTGTGTTTGGGACATGATTAACTGGTAATCAGTAAAGAACAAACTGATTATTAGCTGTTCAATTGTTGTTGGTCTTAGGGGATTCCACTCAGTGGCCTAATTAAACTGAGCTTGAAGTCTTCACATCTCCATTCAGTGGCAATTTTATTATAATATTCAGTTCTTTGCCTGAGATTTGCCTTCCCCCTCTTTAATCATATGTTTTGCATTTGTGTAACACCTTCCTTGATTAGTTTCTGTACAGGATTAGCTCTTGATAACTGCATGGTCTATGAAAGCAAATGTCACATATAAGACAATCTGGATATTAAGGTTTATTGTCAGTCTTGGAATTTTTCAAAAGGGAAAAACAAAAGACATGCACTTGTTTTAATTAAAATTACTTTCTTAGCTTTTCTGAACTGTTTATTTGTTTGGCTCTGAATATTTTGTACAGATAAGATTTCAGGAAAAAAAATGTATCTCAATGACTCCGAGAAATAGAAAAATATTTTCCATTTTCAGTTCAAACTCAAGGGAATTTTTATTAATTGCATTATCCCCAGCATGTAGGTCACCCTCTAAGATAGCAGTAAGTCTCTGGCTCTAGGGTACTGCTTAGATTAGAAATGCTCTCAGTGCTTTGAAATATGCAGCACAGAGGCCCTAAATGTGTGTCTTTGTAGCTCAAAACAAAGTAGTGATTTAACAATTAGCCAATTAATTTGATCAGTGTTGAGAACTAAACTGTGACTGATTTGAATAATGCAGCCCTTCACATGAATTTTTGGTAACAAAGCATCGGGGTTGGCTATCTAATTCATTGATAACTCAACTTAGTTGCCAAATCTCAATTTCATATTGTCCAACATAAACTTAGGTAGCAAAAATTGGGCTGAGTTCTAACATGTGGAAAGAGAATAATTTCATATTATGGCTTATAATAAGAGAGATAAACATGCCTGTTATAAACAAAATAATGCCATAATAATTTCTATGCCAGATCCTTAAAGTCACAAATTTATGATACAGCATTTCACTTTCAAAATGTAATATATCTTAATAATACTCTCTATAAGCTGATAAGTAAGCCAGTGTGGATAAAACTCAGAACCACTTTCAAAGCAACTTTTATTTTTAAAATTTCCAGTACATCTGTAGAATTGCTCCATTAACAACAATAACTGCTATTTATTCAATGCCTACTATAGTATACAATGTGTACTTTAAAACAGTTTAATTTGACTAGATTACAGTTTTGTTCATGAACATTTTGGTAATAAATGAATTCTCATTTACCTGGAATATACTATTGTGAAAAATTGAAGGCATATAGCTAAAATTTATGCAAAGCGTTATATTTTCAATATAACATATTTGCACAAAACTGATGATGTTGATGGAAATAAGTGCACATTTGATGATTCAGAAGTGACTTCAATCTGCAGAATGTATGCTATCATTGTTGAAAAATATGAAAACAATTTTAGTTGTTTGTTGTAACAGTACTTTTTGGATTCTGAATCCACTGGAGTGTATAGTAATTAGTCTGGCCATAGGAGAAAACTATTTAATAAATTCTAAAATCAAAACGAATCTTAAGTGATATAATACATACTAGAAAAAGCCCATTATTTTCATGAAAATAGAGATTTTACCATTCTTGCTCATGTCTGTATTTCTAGCACTTGGTACGGTGATTGCAAACAGTAGGCACTTGTGCAGTTTTTGTTGAATGAATAAATCAATGAATTGATACCGTGGAAGACAGAAACAAAATTTTA
This sequence comes from Balaenoptera musculus, assembly GCF_009873245.2. Lineage (NCBI taxonomy): Eukaryota > Metazoa > Chordata > Mammalia > Artiodactyla > Balaenopteridae > Balaenoptera > Balaenoptera musculus. Next base: position 63,919,140 of record NC_045793.1, read on the forward strand.
GAAGGATATGCAAACTAGTTTGAATTTTTTTCTCCCTACTTTGGATAAAACACTGGCTCCTAGCTGAAGGAATAACCCTGCAGTCTCCTGCCTATATCCAGTCCCTTGGGATTTTTTTTTTTTTTTTTTTACTTCCTGGTCCATTTCTCTAAGTCATCCTTCTATAGGCATCAGCCTTTGTCTTTGAAGCCAGCACCAATTCTTCCACTAGAGAACATGGATTTGAAAAGCAGAAGGTAAATTTTTTTAAAAAGCTATCCAAAACCCAATAAAATAACTTACATTTTAAAGGGAATTTCATTTACCAGCTGTTTGTATGTGAACCATTTACTTGAGTAACTTTTCTGAGTTCCAGCAAAATGATTAAGTTCTTAATATTAAGTAACTTCTGGGATACTTCATCAAAAGTTATATTAAAGAACTACATATTGAAGATGCTAAGTAAGTAACTTTTACTAAAGAATTAGCTGTCATTATCATCATCCTAGATCTGGAACGCCGAGTTCACATTTCCCATTGGTTTTTAAATTTTATGTTTTCCGAAGACATGTTCACCAACAACCCTCCCCAGACACATACACAAATCTTTCCAGGAATATTTTTTTTTAATGATTTTTTTTTCTATTCCCAATTGTGTAACATGAATGTAATACCAATAATCTTAATGGTAGTTTACACACTTCCTTGAACAATATTTTTGTTTTGTCCCCAGTGTAATTGCACTGTTTTACCTATGTTGATGAATTGTATTTTTATAGGTGCCTACTGAGTGTTTTAATTCTTTTCAGTTTCTTCCAATTATCTAAATCTGTGCAATGGACAGTATTTGAAACATCAAATATTGAATTGTTAGATATTGAAACTTGTTAAATACTCTTATAGCTGATAATTTCTGTGGTAATATGTACTCTAATAAATATGTGCATAAGGAATGCCCAGTGCAACTTCTAGATGTGTCTAGATTTGAGACACCACATTTTGAGTGTATTCACCAAATATTGATACAACTAGGGGAAAAAGCACAGCTTAATAAGAACCTGAGATGCCTGTTTGGTACACTCTTTAGTTTAATTCTGAATCTTGGCATCTCAACTTAACTCAACATATAGGTTGTTGCTCTAGGATTATTTTATGTTTGATCTATCACCAACTACTTTGAAATGTTGTACTACTTGACATACAAAGTAAGAACCTCACAACATTCTACATGTTTTTAGCCCCCCTTCATTCTTTGTGCCAGTGTTTCACCTATTTTTCTATCTATGTTATAATTCCCAAAATACATTGCTATTACTCATGGTTTAAATAGTCAATTCCTTTACTTTTTTATGCTTTAATTTGTCTAATTGCTGTTGATCTGTCTACAAGTTGGCTTATCATTTTTTTATTCAGTGCACAGTCTTCTGTTAAGCATATCAAATATTTTTTTAAATTCAGATATTGTATTTTCCAGTTCTTTTATATGGAGTTTCCATTTCATACCTAGAACATTTCATCTCTTTACTACTCTATCTATATTTTCCTATAAAATATTAACATGTTTACATTTCTTTTCAAATTCTTATGTGCTAAATCCAAAAATTGGATCATCTGGAGGTGTCTTTCTATTGACTGTTTTTCTTCTTGTTTATGGGTTACAGTTGCCTGCTATTTTCATGCATTATATATATTTTTTATTGTGTTCCAGACATTGTGCATAAAATAAAAATGGAGAGTTAAGTAAAATTTCATTTTGTTTTATTTTCCAGGGAGTGGGTAAGGTGAATTTATCATTTAGATTTGTCTTTGAATGAAGCAGAGCTGAACCAAGACCAAAGCTGAGATCAGACTGAATTTACCTGTGATTTGTTCAGCCTAGAATCCCCACACCTCTGCCATTTGACTTTGTCCCTTTAAGCTGGGAATAGGTTGGATACACTGTTGTAGATTATTTTGGTTCACCTGTGCTTTCAATTCTGTCAGTGCTCCAGAGCCCAAGCACTGCAATGATAAGCAAAATATGTAGTTTCTCTGCTTTCTAGTCCTTTCCCATCGCCACTTTTTCTTCCAGCAAAATTAGGGGGAAGATGGAAAATTGTTGGGCTGAGAATTTTATTTTAATATTTGCACCTCTTTCTCCTTCCAATATATTGTCTAAAGATCAGTTGATTTTTTTCTTGTCACTGAAAAGTTTCTCTATGACAGGACTGTCCCTTCATCCATCCGTACTCAGACCATGTAGTGGATCACAGGTTTGAAAACTGCCATAGCTCTCAGCTTACTTTGAAAGTGCTAGTTTCTCAATGGAATTCACCTTGAATCCTCTGCTTTTTGATAGTCTCATAGAATATATGGCTCTCATTTTATCTAGTATTTTTAGAAGTGTAGTTTTTTGCAATGTTCTATATATTGATCTAAAATAGAGACCTAACTGAAATCAGTTTTCATATAATTTAAAATAGGAATGTAACTGTTGGATTTTCCAGGGGAGGAAGGGTCATTCTTTGACTGTGAGAACCAAGATCCAAAGGTTAAGTACTTATGCTCCCTGAACTCTGACAGCAAGGCTGAGGTCACATGATAAAATGTTAGCCAGTTTATTCCCTGCTGGAGATTTTGAATCTGGGGAGAGTTTGAGGTAGAGAAGCAGAAGTACTTTTGGTATTTGTGGTAACATCCAGTGTCCACTGGCAGTGATATATCTTTGTTTCTGTAGGATAACCCCAGTAGTAAATCTGGGAGTTTAGCTTCTATAACTTCTACCCAATTCCCCAACCTAGTTTTCCCACATATACTACCGGTATGTTTTCTATTTTATTTAGACTAAGAGTTTTCTCTTTTGTATATATGTCTATTTGTTTTGATTTGAGTAACTCAAAATGCCTTTCCTGCTCTAATAATAGCAGTTTTTTTTAAAAAAAAAAGACAAGTAAAAGAGTACATTTAAGTTGCATGTCAAGGGCTGGCATAGAATGAATGCTCTACAAACCTTATTTCCCTTGCTTCCTTTCCAGATATAAATGAAATTATTTGGGTTCTTTGGTATCTACCTCACAACTGGCCATGGTGTTGAATACATTAGCTCTCTCATACATGCTTGTTATATGAAAATGGATTACTGAGAATAATGTACTTCAATCTTATCTCTCCTTTAGCTAATAGATTTTTTAAACATCTTATTGGAGTATAATTGCTTTACAATGTTGTTTAGTTTCTGCTGTATAACAAAGTGAATAGGCTATACATGTACATACAGCCCCATATCCCCTCTCTCTTGCGTATCCCTCCCACCCTCCCTATCCCACACCTATAGGTGGTCACAAAGCACAGAGCTAATTTCCCTGTGCTATGCGGCTGCTTCCCACTAGCTATCTATTTTACATTTGGTAGTGTAGATATGACAGTGCCACTCTTGCACTTCGTCCCAGCTTATGCTTCCCCCTCCCCGTGTCCTCAAGTCCATTCTCTACGTCTGTGTCTTCATTCCTGTCCTGCCCCTAAGTTCGTCAGAACCATTTTTTTTTTAAGATTCCATATATGTGTGTTAGCATACGGTATTTGTTTTTCTCTTTCTGACTTACTTCACTCTGTATGACAGACTCTAGGTCCATCCACCTCACTAAAAATAATTCAATTTCATTTCTTTTTATGGCTGAGTAATATTCCATTGTATATATGTGCCACATCTTCTTTATCCATTCATCTGTCGATGGACACTTATGTTCCTTCCATGCCCTGGCTATTGTAAACAGTGCTGCAATGAACATTGTGGTAAATGGCTCTTTTTGAATTATGGTTTTCTCAGGGTATATGCCCTGTGGTCGGACTGCTGGGTCGTGTGGTAGTTCTATGTTTAGTATTTTAAGGATCCTCCATACTGTTCTCCACAGTGGCTGTATCAGTTTACATTCCCACCAACAGTGCAAGAGGATTCCCTTTTCTCCACACCCTCTCCAGCATTTATTATTTGTATATTTTTTGATGATGGCCATTCTGAGTGGTGTGAGGTGATACCTCATTCTAGTTTTGATTTGCATTTCTCTAATGATCAGTGATGTTGAGCATCCTTTCATGTGTTTGTTGGCAATATGTATATCTTCTCTGGAGAAACGTCTATTTAGGTCTTCTGCCCATTTTTGGATTGGGTTGTTTGTTTTTTTGATATTGAGCTAAATGAGCTGCTTGTATATTTTGGAGATTAATCCTTTGTCAGTTGCTTCATTTGTAAATATTTTCTCCCATTCTGAGGGTTGTCTTTTCGTCTGGTTTATGGTTTCCTTTGCTGTGCAAAAACTTTTAAGTTTCATTAGGTCCCATTTGTTTGTTATTTCCATTTCTCTAGGACGTGGGTCAAAAATGATCTTGCTGTGATTTATGTCATAGAGTGTTCTTCGTATGTTTTCCTCTAAGAGTTTTATAGTGTCTGGCCTTACATTTAGGTCTTTAATCCATTATGAGTTTTTGTGTATGGTTTTAGGGAGTGTTCTAATTTCATTCTTTTACATGTAGCTGTCCAGTTTTCCCAGCACCACTTATTGAAGAGGCCGTCTTTTCTCCATTGTATATTCTTGCCTCCTTTATCAAATATAAGGTGACCATATGTGCGTGGGTTTATCTCTGGGCTTTCTATCCTGGTCCATTGATCTCTATTTCTGTTTTTATGCCAGTAACGTACTGTCTTGATTACTGTAGCTTTGTAGTATAGTCTGAAGTCAGGGAGCCTGATTCCTCCAGCTCTGATTTTCTTTCTCAAGATTGCTTTGGCTATTTGTTCTCTTTTGTGTTTCCATACAAATCGTGAAATTTTTTGTTCTAGTTCTGTGAAAAATTCCATTGGTAGTTTGATAAGGATTGCACTGAATCTGTAGCTTGCTTCGAGTAGTATCGTCATTTTCACAATGTTGATTCTTCCAGTCCAAGAACATGGTATATATCTCTCCATCTGTTTGTATCGTCTTTAATTTCTTTCCTCAGTGTCTTATAGTTTTCTGCATTCAGGTCTTTTGTCTCCTTAGGTAGGTTTATTCCTAGGTATGTTATTCTTTATGTTGCAGTGGTAAATGGGAGTGTTTCCTTAATTTTTCTCTCAGATTTTTCATCATTAGTGTATAGGAATGCAAGAGATTTCTGTGTATTAATTTTGTATCCTGCTACTTTACCAAATTCATTGATTAGCTCTAGTAGTTTTCTGGTAGCATCTTTAGGATTCTCTATGTATAGTATCATGTCATCTGCAAACAGTGACAGTTTTACTTCTTCTTTTCCGATTTGGATTCCTTTTCTTTTTCTTCTCTGATTGCTGTGGCTAAAACTTCCAAAACTATGTTGAATCATAGTGGTGAGAGTGGGCAACCTTGTCTTTCTCCTGATCTTACTGGAAATGGTTTCAGTTTTTCACCATTGAGAATGATGCTGGCTGTGGGTTTGTCATATATGGCCTTTATTATGTTGAGGTACATTCCCTCTATGCCTACTTTCTGGAGTGTCTTTATCATAAATGGGTGTTGAACTTTGTCAAAAGCTTTTACTGCATCTATTGAGGTGATCATATGGTTTTTATCCTTCAGTTTGTTAATACGGTGTATCACGTTGATTGATTTGCGTATACTGAAGAATCCTTGCATTCCTGGGATAAATCCCACTTGATCATGGTATATGGTCCTTTTAATGTGCTGTTGGATTCTGTTTGCTAGTATTTTGTTGAAGATATTTACATTAACGTTCATCAGTGATATTGGCCTGTAGTTTTCTTTTTTGTGACATCTTTGTCTGGTTTTGGTATCAGGGTGATGGTGGTGGGCTCGTAGAATGAGTTTGGGAGTGTTCCTCCCTCTGCTATATTTTAGAACAGTTTGAGATGGATAGGTGTTAGCTCTTCTCTAAATTTTTGATAGAATATGCCTGTGAAGTCATCTCGTCCTGGGCTTTTGTTTGTTCAAAGATTTTTAATCACAGTTTCAATTTCAGTGCTTCAGTGCTTTATATTTTCTATTTCTTCCTCGTTCAGTCTCAGAAGGTTGTGCTTTTCTAAGAATTTGTCCATTTCTTTCATGTTGTCCATTTTATTGGCAAATAGTTGCTTGTAGTCATCTCTCATGATCCTTTGTATTTCTGCAGTGTCAGTTATTACTTCTCCCTTTTCATTTGTAATTCTGTTGATTTGAGTCTTTTCTGTTTTTTTCTTGATGAGTCTGGCTAATGATTTATCAATTTTGTTTACCTTTTCATAGAACCAGCTTTTAGTTTTATTAATCCTTGCTATTGTTTCCTTAATTTTTAAAATTTATTCTGATGGGATCTTTCTGATTTCTTTCCTTCTGCTACCTTTGGGTTTTTTCATTCTGCTTTCTCTAATTGCTTTCGGTTTAATGTTAGGTTGTTTTTTTGAGATTTTTCTTCTTTTTTGAGGTAGGATTGTGTTACTATAAACTTCCCTCTTAGAACTGCTTTTGTTGCATCCCATAGGTTTGGGGTTGTTGTGTTTTCATTGTCATTTGTTTCTAGGTTTTTTTAAATTTCCTCTTTGATTTCTTCAGTGATCGCTTGGTTATTTAGTATTGTTTAGCTTCCATATGTTTGTATTTTTTACAGTATTTTTCCTGTAATTGATATCTAGTCTCAGTAGTGTTGTGGTCAGAAAAAATACTTGAAACAATTTCAACTTTCTTAAATTTACCAAGGCTTGATTTGTGACGGAAGATATGATCTATCCTGGAGAATGTTCCATGAGCACTTGAGAAGAAAGTGTATTCTGTTGTTTTTGGATGGAATGTCCCATAAATATCAGTTAAGTCCATCTTGTCTAATGTGTCATTTAAAGCTTGTGTTTCCTTATTTATTTTCATTTTGGATGATCTGTCCATTGGTGAAAGTGGAGTGTTAAAGTCCCCTACTATGATTGTGTTACTGTTGATTTCCCCTTTTATGGCTGTTAGAATTTGCCTTATGTATTGAGGTGCTCCTATGTTGGGTGTGTAAATATTTACAACTGTTATATCTTCTTCTTGGATTGATCCCTTGATCATGATGTAGTGTCCTTCTTTGTCTCTTGTAATAGTCTTTATTTTAAAGTCTATTTTGTCTGATATGAGAATTACTACTCCAGCTTTCTTTTGATTTCCATTTGCATGGAATACCTTTTTCCATGCCCTCACTTTCAGTCTGTATGTGTCCCTAGGTCTGAAGTGGGTCTCTTGTAGACAGCATATATACAGGTCTTGTTTTTGTATCCATTCAGCCAGTCTGTGTCTTTTGGTGGGGGCATTTAATCCATTTACATTTAAGGTGGTTATTGATATGTATGTTCCTATTACCATTGTTTTGGGTTTGTTATTGTAGGTCTTTCCTTTCTCTGTGTTTCCTGCCTAGAGAAGTTCCTGTAGCATTTGTTGTAAAGCTGGTTTGGTGGTGCTGAATTCTCTTAGCTTTTGCTTGTCTCTAAAGGTTTTAATTTCTCCGTTGAATCTGAATGAGATCCTTGCTGGGTAGAGTAATCTTGGTTGTAGGTTTTTCCCTTTCATCACTTTAAATATGTCCTGCCATTCCCTTCTGGCTTGCAGAGTTTCTGCTGAAAGATCAGCTGCTGACCTTATGGGGATTCCCTTGTATGTTATTTATTGCTTTTCCCTTGCTGCTTTTAGTATTTTTTCTTTGTATTTAATTTTTGATAGTTTGATTAACATGTCTTGGCGTGTTTTCCTTGGACTTATCCTGTATGGGACTCTCTGCGCTTCCTGGAGTTGATTGACTATTTCCTTTACCATGTTAGGGAAGTTTTCAGCTATAATCTCTTCAAATATTTTCTCAGACCATTTCTTTTTCTCTTCTTCTGCTGGGACCCTTATAATTTGAATGTTGGTACGTTTAATGTTGTCCCACAGGTCTCTGAGACTTTCCTCAATTCTTTTCATTCTTTTTTCTTTATTCGGCTCTGCAGTAGTTATTTCCAGTATTTTATCTTCCAGATCACTTATCCGTTCTTCTGCCTCATTTATTCTGCTATTGATTCCTTCTAGAGAATTTTAAATTTCATTTATTGTTTTGTTCATCATTTGTTTGCTCTTTATTTCTTCTAGGTCCTTGTTTCTTGTATTTTCTCCATTCTATTTCCAAGATTTTCGATCATCTTTACTATCATTACTGGGAATTTTTTTTTCCAGTGGACTGCCTATTTCCTCTTGATTTGTTTGGTCTTGTGGGTTTTTACTTTGCTCCTTCATCTTTTGTGTATTTCTCCGTCTCATTTTGCTTAACTTACTGTGTTTGGGGTCTTCTTTTCACAGGCTGCAGGTTTGTAGTTCCCGTTGTTTTTGGTGTCCACCCCCAGTGGGTGAGGTTGGTTCAGTGGGTTGTGTAGGCTTCCTGGTGGAGGGGACTGGTGCCTGTGTTCTGGTGGATGAGGCTGGATCTTGTCTTTCTGGTGGGAAGGGCCACGTCTGGTGGTGTATTTTGGGGTGTCTGTGAACTTATTATGATTTTAGGCAGCCTCTCTGCTAATGGGTGGGGTTGTGTTCCTGTATTGCTAGTTGTTGGGCATGGGACATCTAGCACTGGAGGTTGCTGGTCTTTGGGTGGAGTTGGGTCTTAGCATTGAGATGGAGATCTCTGGGAGAGCCCTTGCTGATACATATTATGTGGGGCCATGAGGTCTCTGGTGGTCCAGTGTCCTGAACTTGGCTCTCCCACCTCAGAGGCTCAGGCCTGACACCCGCCCGGAACACAAGACCCTGTCAGCCACATGGCTCAGAATTAAAGGGAGAAAAAAGAGAAATAAAATAAAGTTATTAAAATATTTTTAGAAATTATTAAAATTAAAAAAAATTTAATTGATTAAAAAGAAAAAGGGAGCAACCAGACCAATAAATAAATCCACCAGTGATAACAAGTGCTAAAAACTGTACTAAAATACACATAAAAATCAGAAACTAGTCAGTCGCATATAGCAAACCCGAAGTCAACAGTTGCTCCCAAGGTCCATGGCCTCAATTTTGAGATGATTCATTGTCTATTCAGGTATTCCACAGATGCAGGGTACATCAAGTTGATTGTGGAGATTTAATCCGCTGCTCCTGAGGCTGCACGGAGAAATTTCCCTTTCTCTTTGTTCGCACAGCTCCTGGGGTTCAGCTTTGGATTTGGCCCCGCCTCTGCATGTAGGTCGCCCTCTGGCATCTGTCCTTCGCCCAGACAGGAGGGGGTTAAAGGAGCAGCTGATTAGGGGGCTCTGGCTAACTTAGGCACGGGGGAGGGAGGGATGCGGGGTGAGCCTGCGGCAGCAGGGACCAACCTGATGTTGCAACAGCCTGAGGCGTGCCATGTGTATTCCTGGGGAAGTTGTCCCTAGATCACGGGACCCTTACAGTGACAGGCTGTAGAGGCTCCTGGGAGCGGAGGTATGGATAGTGACCTGTGCTTAAACACAGGTTTCTTGTTGGCTGCAGCAGCAGCCTTAGCATTTCATGCCCACCTCTGCTGTCTGCGCTGATAGCTGTGGCTCATGCCCATCTCTGAAGCTCGTTTCGGCGGTGTTCTGAATCTCCTCTCCTCGTGCACCCTGAAACAATGGTCTCTTGACTCTTACGCAGGTCCAGACATTTTCCCAGACTCCCTCCTGGTTAGCTGTGGTGCACTAGCCCCCTTCAGGCTGTGTTCATGCAGCCAACCCCAGTCCTCTCCCTGGGATCTGACCTCTGAAGCCAGAGCCTCAGCTCCCAGCCCCCACCTACCCCGGTGGGTGAGCAGACAAGCCTCTCAGGCTGGTGAGTGCCGGTCGGCACTGATCCTCTGTGTGGGAATCTCTCCGCTTTGCCCTTTGCATGCCTGTTGCTGGGCTCTCCTCTGTGGCTCTGAAGTTTCCCCCCCGCCCACCCTCCGTTTCCAGCAGTGAAGGGGCTCCCTAGTGTGTGGAAACTTTTCCTCCTTCACAGCTCCCTCCCAGAGGTGCAGGTCCTGTTCTTATTCTTTGGTCTGTTTTGTCTTTTTTCTTTTGCCCTACCCAGGTACGTGGGGAGTTTCTTGTCTTTGGGGAAGTCTGAAGTCTTTCGTCAGCATTCAGTAGGTGTTTTGTAGGAGTTGTTCCACATGTAGATGTATTTTTCATATGTTTGTTGGGAGGAAGGTGATCTCCACGTCATACTCCTCTTCCATTTTGAAGGTCCTCTAGCTAATAGATTTTGTTCTACCACTTGATTTCAAATGACATCACACAGGTAAAATCTAGAACTGTTAGGAGTACATGATGTTAAAGACATGATAATATACAAAAATTACAGCAGTTGATTTATTTTATTTGTTTTCACCCATTTAAAATAACTTGAAATGGATTTATGAATCAGAGAACATTTCTTGGTCACTCATTTAAATGAGTAAAACAATGTCCCAAGAGTAGGAATTCTGTAGATATGTTTAAATTTATTGCTTTTGTAAAAAAAAAAAAAACGTTAAATTATTCATAATTTAAATTTTCACCAGATTTTTTATAAAGCAGTGTTTAATGAACAAATGACTTGTTGTGTATCTATTTTAAGTATAGCAGTGTGTACATGTCAATCCCAAACTTCTAATCTATCCTTCCTCCCCACCCTTCCCTGCTGGTAACCATAAATTCATTCTCTAAATCTGTGAGTCTGCTTCTGTTTTGTAAATAAGTTCATTTGTATTTTTTTATATATATATTCTACTTATAAGAAATATTATATTTGTCTTTCTCTGTCTGACTTACTTCACTTAGTACAATAATCTCCAGGTCCATCCATGCTTCTGCAAATGGCATTATTTCATTCCTTTTAATGGTTGAGTAATATTCTATTGTATATATGTACCATATCTTCTTTATCCATTCATCTGTCAGTGGACATTTAGGTGTTTCCATGTCTTGGCTATTGTAAACAGTGCTGCCATGAACATTGGGGTGCATGTATCCTATCAAACCATGTTTTTCTCCGGATATATGTCCAGGAGTGGGATTGCTGGATCATATGGTAGCTCTATTTTTCGTTTTTTAAGGAACCTCTGTACTGTTCTCGATAGTGGCTGTACCAATTTACATTACCACCAACAGTGTAGGAGGGTTCCCTTCTCTCCACACTCCACCTCCTCTCCAGCATTTATTGTTTGTAGATTTTTTTTTACATCTTTATTGGATTATAATTGCTTTACAATATTGTGTTAGTTTCTGCTGTACAACAAAGTGAATCAACTATATGTATACATATATCCCCTCCCTCTTGAGCCTCCCTCCCTTCCTCCCCATCCCACCCCTGTAGGTCGTCACAGAGCACCCAGCTAATCTCCCTGTGCTATACAGCAGCTTCCCACTAGCTATCTGTTTGTACACATGGTAGTGCATATATGTTAATGCTACTCTCTCAATTTGGCCCAGCCTCGCCTTCCCCTGATGTGTCCACAAGTCCGTTCTCTATGTCTGTGTTTGTATTCCTGCCCTGCCAGTAGGTTCATCAGTACCATTTTTCTAGATTCCATATATATGCGTTTTAATATACGGTATTTTTCTCTTTTGATTTACTTCACTCTGTATGACAGACTCTAGGTCCATCCATATCACTACAGATGACTCAATTTCAGTCCTTCTTATGGCTGAGTAATATTCCACTGTATATATGTACCACATCTTCTTTATCCATTCATCTGTCAGTGGACATTTAGGTTGCTTCCATGTCCTGGCTATTGTAAATATTACTTCAGTGAACATCAGGGTACATGTATTTTTTTGAATTATGGTTTTCTCAGGGTATATGCCCAGTACTGGTATTGCTGGGTCATATGGTAGTTCTATTTTTAGTTTTTTAAGTGACCTCCATACTGTTCTCCATAGTGGTTGTATCAATTTACATTCCCACCAACAGTGCAGGAGGGTTCCCTTTTCTCCACACCCTCTCCAGCATGTATTGTTTGTAGATTTTTTTGATGATGGCCATTCTGACCCGTGTGAGGTGTTACCTCATTGTGGTTTTGACCTGCGTTTCTCTAATGATTAGCGATGTTGAGCATCTTTTCATGTGTCTCTTGGCCATCTGTATGTCTTCTTTGGAGAAATGTCTATTTAGGTCTTCTGCCCATTTTTGGATTGGGTTGTTTGTTTTTTGGATATTGAGCCATGTGAGCTGTTTGTAGATTTTGGAGACTAATCCCTTGTCAGTCGCATTGTTTGCAAATATTTTCTCCCATTCTGTGGGTTGTCTTTTCATTTTGTTTGTGGTTTCCTTTGCTGTGCAAAAGCTTTTGAGTTTAATTAGGTCCCATTTGTTTATTTTTGTTTTTATTTCTATTACTCTAGGAGACAGATCAAAAAAGATACTGCTGTGATTTATGTCAAAGAGTGTTCTGCCTATGTCTTCCTTTAAGAGTTTTATAGCATCTGGTCTTATATTTAGGTCTTTAATCCATTTTGAGTTTATTTTTGTGTATAGTGTTAAAGAATTTTCTAGTTTCATTTGTTTTACATGTAGCTGTCCAGTTTTCCCAGCACCATTTATTGAAGAGGCTGTCTTTTCTCAATTAATGTAAAAAATAAAAATAAAAATTTTAAAAAAGAACATATTACTTAGAGCTCTAGTCTTCATCGTGAAGAGAAAATTCTCTCTCATATCATTCAGACTTTCCATTAATTTGTAGACTAATAACTAAAGGATTACTTTGCAATTCATTTTAGTCTAATCTACTACAATATCACGTATCAGATGGAATACTGTCTCACTTAGTTTTCTAAGAATATTAGTGTGTACAGGTTCTTCTGCATTAATGAAAAAAATAAAGGAAAAAAAAGGAAACTACTTTCAAAAGATGTTGCCTTCAGAGTTTTAATGATTTATTATACATAAGTAAAATAGAAATTAAAGCTATTTTTCAGCCAGAGATGACAATGAGACTATACGTAGCTTTGTTTTACATTTTTTGTTATTTCCAAGTTTGTGTTTGAATAAGTTTAGTTATTGTTCTCTGACCAAAACACAAAAATGCAGAATATGTACAGCTATTGGTGTTGAGAGGAGAGTAGTATTCCATCATCACAGAGGTCCCTGAGAAACCATTTAAACAACTTTATTGATTTTTCCCTTGTTGGTGCATTTAGTTCAAACAGCTCCCAAGGAGCACCTCTGTACTTGAACAGAATTCTTGACCACTAGTGAAGAAACTAACAATACATGAGTTCCTTTTCTTCCCTTTCTGATTATTCAGGTTAAAACTCATATTGAGGTTGCAACACAGAGGTAAAATATAAGAAATATGAAGAATTTTTAATAGACTTTATTTTTAGAGCACTTTTAGGTTCACAGCAAAATTGAGTGGAGAATACAGAGAGTCCCATATATAGGCATACCTAAGAGATATTGAGGGTTCTGTTCCAGACCACTGCAATAAAGCAAATAATGCAATAAAGTGAATCACATGAATTTTTTGGCTTCACAGTGTATATAAAAGTTATGTTTATGCTGTCATGTCTATTAAGTGTACAACATCATCTGAGCCGTTAGCAAATCATAATCTTTTTGCTGGTGGACTGCTTGAAATATTTCAGTAATTATCAAAATGTGACATATTTGGTCACATTGACCAGGTGTGAGTAAATGCTGTTGGACAAATGGCATTGATGGACTTTTTCGGCACAAGGTTGCCATAAACCATCAATTTGTAAAAAGTGGAATACCTACAAAGTACAATAAAGTGAAGCACAATGAAATGGGGATGCCTGCCTGTATCCCCTGCCACCACCCATGCACACCCTCCCTTATTTTTTTTTTTTTTCCTCCCTTATTTTTAATCTCTGGCACCAAAGTAGTACATTTGTTATAAAAGGTGAACCTATTGACACATCATCATCATCAACCAGTGTTGATAGTTTAGAATAGGATTAAGTCTGTGTGTTGTGCCGTGGGTTTATAACAGCATGTATCCACCATTATCATACAGAATAATTTCACTGCCTTTAAAGCTCCCTGTGCTCTGACTATTCATCCTTCCTTCCCACCCAGTCCCTGGCAACTACAGATCTTTTTACTATCTCCATAGTTTGTCTTTTCCAGAATGTCATGTAGTTGGAGTAAAACAGTGTATAGCTTTTTCAGATTGGCTTCTTTCACTTAGAGGGGAATGATTTTACATTTATATTTTTTCTAAAGTGAACTCTTCATTCCTAATGACACTAAAATCATTATTTATTCTAATACATACACAAATATATCAATGACAACACCCAATATTATTGTTGACAGTATGATTATGGAACTTTTTTCTGATTTGTTTTGATCTTCACATATATCTCATAGGAATATGCAGTTGATGTATTGTTTTTTAAATTAAGTTAAAATAATTCAGGTTTTTTCTTTTTGCTTTTGGATTTTGAGTCAGAGAAATTCAAACATGTATTTCTTTTTTGGTATGGTTTCACTTCTAATCCTTAAAACTCTGATCAATTTTTAATTTTTTTTGTATTGGTTTGAAGAAGGGATTGAATTCATGGTTTTTCCTTATGTTTACCAACATATGAATATACACATCAATTTAGGGAAAACTGATACCTTAACAACCCATTAACACAGTGTATCTCTTCTTCTACTAGGTAGTTAATTCCTCTTTCATTATTTCATAATTTCTGATTTGTAGACCTTAAGTATCTTTTTGTATTTCATATATTTAATGATAATGAAAAGGGTGTTTGTAAATTTCAACTTCTGATGATTCATTAGTGGTATATAGAAATACAGTTTATTTTGATATATTGATCTTACATTCTGCAATATTACTAAACTTGTATAATATTTCCAGGAGGTTTTTGTGGATTCTATCAGATTTTCTACATATATGATCACATCATCTGCAAACAAAGATAGTTTTACTCCTTTCCTTACTTCTGAATGCTGTTTACTTCTTTTTCTTCACACTGGCTAGAACCTCCAGTACAATGTTGAAAAGATGTGGTGAGAGAAGATATCCTTGCCTTGTTCCTAATCTTAGGGATAAAGCATGTAATTTCTCACCATGAGATGAGATGTTAGCTGTAGGATTTTTATATATCCCCTTCATCAGATTGAGATTTTTCTTTTTTTGATAGAGCTTTTATCAGAAATGAATATTGGATTTTATAAAAATTTTTTTCCTGACTATACTGAAATGATCATTTTTGGTTGCTTTTAAAATGGTTAATTGCATTGATTGATTTTGATTTTGAATTTTAAACCAAGTTTACATTCCTATGAAAAACTCCTCTTGACATGTATTATCCTTTTTTTTTTCTTAGAGATTGGAGTTTTATTTATTAATTTATTTATTTATTTATTTTTGGCTGTGTTGAGTCTTCGTTTCTGTGCGAGGGCTTTCTCTAGTTGCGGCAAGCGGGGGCCACTCTTCATCGCAGTGCGCAGGCCTCTCACTATCGTGGCCTCTCTTGTTGCGGAGCACAGGCTCCAGACACGCAGGCTCGGTAGTTGTGGCTCATGGGCCTAGCTGCTCCGCGGCATGTGGGATCTTCCCAGACCAGGGCTTGAACCCGTGTCCCCTGCATTGGCAGGCAGATTCTCAACCACTGTGCCACCAGGGAAGCCCTATTATCCTTTTTATATTGTATATTGTTGAATTCAATTTGCTAAAATTTTGTTTAGAACTTTGGCATCTACATTAATGAAGGTTATCAGTTGATAAGTTTTATTGTTTTGTAACTCCTTTCTCTAGTTTTAGAATCAGGGTATTACTGCTTTATAGAATAAGTTGAGGAGCATTGCTTGCTTTTCAGTTTTCTGGAAGAGGTTGTATAGAATTGATATTATTGCTTTTTTTTAACATCTTTATTGGAGTATAATTTCATTACAATGGTGTGTTAGTTTCTGCTTTATAACAAAGTGAATCAGCTATACATATACATATATCCCCATATCTCCTCCCTCTTGTGTCTCCCTCCCACCCCTCTAGGTGGTCACAAAGCACCGAGCTGATCTCCCTGTGCTATGTGGCTGCTATTGCTTTTTTTTAAAACGTTTGGTAGTACTCACCCATAAAGTCAACAGGACTGGAATATTCTTTGTTAGTAGATTTATAACTACAAATTCAATTTCTTTAGTAAATCTAGAACTATTCATGATAAGCTAATTTATTCTTGAGTGAACTTTCACAATTCCTTTTTCATAGGACCATTTTAATTTCTTAAAACCTGTCAAATTTAAAGTTATCACCAGGTTTCTTTATTATCTTGTAAATATCTATAGACCCTGTACTGATATCAACTACCTCAATCCTGATATTGGTAATTTGTTTCTTTTTTTACGATCAGTTTGGCTAGAGGATTATCAATTTCTATTAATTTAATCTAAAAAACACTTTTAGTTTCATTGAGTTTTCTGTATTTTTTTTCTATTTTCTTTTCCGTGGACTTCCACTTTTATTTTTATTATTTTATCCATTTTGCTTGCTTTGGGTTTATTTTATTTGTCTTTTTCCAGTTTCTTTAGTTGAGGTTGTTTATTTGAGAACTTTATTCTTTTCTCATATAGGCATTTAGTGCTGTAAGTTCTGCCCCTTCCAATCCCATATACTGCTTTAGCAGTAAATCACAAGTTCTGATATATTGTGTTTTCATTGTCATTCAGTTCAAAATATTTTCTTTCTGATGTCTTTTGTGACCCATGGATTATTTAGAATTTTTTAAATTTAGTTTCCACATGGTTCACAGTTTTCCCATTGTATTTTAGGACTAAATTTCTAATTAAATTCCATTATGGGAAGAGAACATTCTGTGTATGATATGAATCCTTTTAAACTTATTGAAACTCATTTTATAACCCAGAATATGGTCTATCTTAATAAATGGTCTATCTTAACAATGTATATTCTGTTATTGTTGAATGGAGTGTTCTATAAATGTCCATTAGGTCATATTGGTTGAAAGTGTTTTCTATAATTTTACTGATTTACTCTGTCTACATTTTATATCAATTATTGAAGGGGGAATATTCTAATATTTGGCCATAATGGTGAATTTGTATATTTCTCCTGGCAGTTCTAACAGTTTTTATTCTAAGTATTTTGAAGTTTGGTTATTAAGGACATGAACACTTATTAATCTTATATTATTTTGATTAATTGTGTTGAACCTACCTTGTGTGACACTGAAGGTTTGTTTTGGCTAATTATTAGCATGGTCTGTCCTTTTTTCTATCATTTCACTTTTAATGTATCTACATCTTTATAAAATGCATTTCTTATAGGCATCATACAGTTGTAACTTTCTATTTTATCCAATCTGAAAAATCTCTTCCTTTTAATTGGAGTGTCTAAACCACAGTAGTTTAATATGATTATTGATAAAGTTAGATTTTATTCTCTTACTATCTATTTTCTACTTATCCATCTGTTCTTTGTTCCCTTTTTCTGCCTTCTTTGGGATTTTTTTATGTTTAAATTTTATTTTCCTTACCGTCTTATTAGTTCTCTTTGTTATTTTGGTAGTTGGTTTAGGGTTTAGTGAAAACATCTTTTAATGTATCACAATCTACCCTCAAGTGATATTATGTCACTCATGCATAGCCTAAGAATCTTGCAAAAATTTAGTGTTAGAGTAACTTTGTAACTATAGACTTTCATGTCTATCTCTCTTTTTTTTTTTTTTTTTCTTCTTTTTTTTAACTGTTGGGGAAGAGCTTTGGAGTTGTGGTAAAGAATGAGTAGAACTTTGTAACTGCTTTTAGATTTGTTAGATTGTTATTTCTTTTTGGAGCCAGCAGAAAGTTACCAAAGTCATATTGCTTGGTTCTTCTGGTGCAAGAAATTTGGAAACAGATTCTTTAAAATGCTTCCAGAATATCATAAACCTTCTAGAAATACTACATGTGAGTTTCAGAGAATTCTACTAAGATCTTAAAATTTTATGTAAAGTGGAATGTATTCCAGGGTTTCCTGAGCCATTATTATACATTATTATTTATATGCAAGATTTAAATATTGGTGTGTTGAAAAGAAATATTCAGATTTCTAAACACACCGATTGCTCTATTCCATCTTAGAGAGTCTCAGTTAAGATTCTGTTATGTCCAGTGAACAAAGCTATTTATTTATTTATTTATTTATTTATTTATTTATTTATTTGTTTCCAAAGTTTCTGTGGCTGTATTGCTATATACCTTCAGTCTGCCCTACCTAGAACTTTCATCTACCCTTCACTACTTTGTTTTCTGCCTTGGGAGGCTGACCAGTATGGGTTACAGCAACAGGTTTCATTGCCTTTCCATGAGGGTTTGCTTGTGCTAATAACAGGAAAGAGAAGGGGGACCTTCAAGGTGGCGGATGAGTAAGACGTGGAGATCACTGTCCCCCAAAAAATACATCAAAAATACATCTACATGTGGAACAACTCCTACAGAACAGCTACTAAACGCTGGCAGAAGACCTCAGACTTCCCAAAAGGCAAGAAACTCCCCACGTACCTGGGTAGGGCAAAAGAAAAAAGAAAAAACAGACCTAAGAAAGGACAGGACCTGCACCTCTGGGAGGGAGCTGTGAAGGAGGAAAAGTTTCCACACACTAGTAAGCCCCTTTACTGGCGAAGACAGGGGCTGGGCGTGGGGAAGCTTCGGAGCCACTGAGGAGAGCACAGCAACAGGGGTGCAGAGGGCAAAGCAGAGAGATTCCCACACAGAGGATAGGCGCCAGCCAGCACTCACCAGCCTGAGAGGCTTGTCTGCTCACCCACCAGGGCAGGTGGTGGCTGGGAGCTGAGGCTCAGGCTTCGGAGGTCAGATCCCAGGGAGAGGACTGGGGTTGGCTGCATGAACACATCCTGAAGGGGGCTAGGGCGCCACAGCTAGCCGGGAGGGAGTCCGGGAAAAAGTCTGGACCTGCCTAAGAGGCAAGAGAGCATTGTTTTGTGGTGCGCGAGGAGAGGGGATTCCTTCCCCGTCTGCCCACAGAAGGCAGAGAACCACCTAAACGAGCTCTGGAGACGGGCGTGAGCCATGGCTATCAGCTTGGACACCAGAGATGGGCATGAAACGCTAACGC
Source organism: Balaenoptera musculus (assembly GCF_009873245.2). Lineage (NCBI taxonomy): Eukaryota > Metazoa > Chordata > Mammalia > Artiodactyla > Balaenopteridae > Balaenoptera > Balaenoptera musculus. Next base: position 63,938,124 of record NC_045793.1, read on the forward strand.
TGCTCCTGCAGCCACCAAAAATCCTGTGTGCAAGCGCAGGTCACTATCCACACACCCACCCTGCCCTGGGAGCCTGTGCAGCCCACCACTGCCAGGGTCCTGTGATCCAGGGGCAAATTCCCTGGGAGAACGCACCACACGCCTGAGGGTTACAACATCATGCCAGCCTCTGCTGCTGCAGGCTTGCCCCGCATTCCATACCCCTCCCTCCCCCAGCCTGAGTGAGCAAGAGCCCCCTAATCAGCCACTGCTTTAAACCCCTCCTGTCAGGGCAGGGAACAGATGCCTGAGGGCAGCCTACGCACAGAGATGGGGCCAAAACCAAAGCTGAACCCCAGGAGCTGTGCAAGCAAAGAAGAGAAAGGGAAATTTCTCTGTGCAGCCTCAGGAGCAGTGGATTAAATCCCCACAATCAACTTGATGTGCCTTGCATCTGTGGAATACCTAAATAGACAACGAATCATCCCAAAATTGAGGCAGTGGACTTTAGGAGCAACTGTAGACGCGGTTTGCTGTCTGCAACTAATTTGTTTCTCATTTTTATGTTTATCTTAGTACAGTTTTTAGCACTTGTTATCATTGGTGGATTTGTTTATTGGTTTGGTTGCTCTCTTTTTTTATTACCACTTTTTTATTTTTTATTTTAATAATTTATTTTTATTTTTATTTATTTATTTTTTCTTTCTTTTTTTCTCCCTTTTCTTCTGAGCTGTGTGGCTGACAGGGTCTTGTGCTCTGGCCTGGTGTTAGGCCTGAGCATCTGAGGTGGGAGAGCCCAGTTCAGGACATTGGACCACCAGATACAGCCTGGCTCCATGTAATATCAATCAGCAACAGCTCTCCCAGAGATCTCCGTCTCAATGCTAAGATCCAGCTCTAACCCATGGTCAGCAAGCTTCAGTGCTGGACGCCCCGTGCCAAACAACTAGCAAGACAGGAACACAATCCCACCCATTAGCAGAGAGGCTGCCTAAAATCACACTAAGTTCACTGACACCCCAAAACACATCACTGGACACGGCCCTGCTCATCAGAGAGACAAGATCCAGCCCCACCCCCCCAGAACACAAGCGCCAGTCCCCTCCACCAGGAAGGCTACACAAGCCAATGAACCAACCTCACCTACTGTGCGCAGACACGAAAAACAATGGGAACTACTACTTGCAGCCTGTGAAAAGGAGACCCCAAACACAGTAAGTTAAAGAAAATGAGAAGACAGAGAAATATGCAGCAGATGAAGGAACAGGGTAAAACCTACCAGACCAAATAACTGAAGAGGAATAGGCAGTCTAAGTGAAACATAATTCAGAGTAATGATAGTAAAGATGATCCAAAATCTTGGAAATAGAATGGAGAAAATACAGAAACATTTAACAAGGTCCTAGAAGAACTGAAGAGCAAACAAACAATGATGAACAACACAGTAAATGAAATTTAAAATTTTCTAGAAAGAATCAATAGCAGAATAACTGAGGCAGAAGAACGGATAGATGACCTGGAAGAAAAAATAGTGGAAACAACTACTGCAGAACACAATAAAGAAAAAAAGAATGAAAAGAACTGAGGGGACAGTCTTGGAGACGTCTGGGACAGCATTAAACGCACCAATATTCGAATTATAGGGGTCTCTGAAGAAGTAGAGAAAAAGAAAGGGTCTGAGAAAATATTTGAAGAGATTATAGTTGAAAACTTCCCTAACATGGGAAGAGAAATAGTCAGTCAAGTCCAGGAAGTGGAGAGAGTCCCATACAGGATAAATCTAAGGAGAAGCACGCCAACACACATATTAATCAAACTATCAAAAATTAAATACAAAGAAAAAATACTAAAAGAAGCAAGGGAAAAGCAACAAAAAACATACAAGGGAATCCCCATAAGGTTAACAGCTGATGTTTCAGCAGAAACTCTGCAAGCCAGAAGGCAGTGGCAGGACATATTTAAAGTGATGAAAGGGAAAAACCTACAACCAAGATTACTCTACCCAGCAAGGATCTCATTCAGATTCAATGGAGAAATTAAAACCTTTACAGATAAGCAAAAGTTAAGAGGATTCAGCACCACCAAATCAGGTTTACAACAAATGCTGAAGGAACTTCTCTAGATAGGAAACAAAAGAGAAGGAAAAGACATACAAAAACAAACCCAAAACAATTAAGAAAATGGTCATAGGAACATACATATTGATAATTACCTTAAATGTAAATGGACTAAATGCTCCCACCAAAAGACATAGACTGGCTGAATGGATACAAAAACAAGACCCATATATATGCTGTCTAAAAGAGACCCACTTCAGACCTGGGGACACATACAGACTGAAATTGAGGGCATGGAAAAAGATATTCCATGCAAATGGAAATCAAAAGAAAGGTGGAGTAGCAATTCTCATATCAAACAAAATAGACTTTAAAATAAAGACTATTACAAGAGACAAAGAAGGACACTACATAATGATCAAGGGATCAATCCAAGAAGAAGATATAACAAGCTTCCGAGACTGAACCAGGAAGAAATAGAAAATATACACAGACCAATCACAAGCCCTGAAGTTGAAACTGTAATTAATAATCTTCCAACAAACAAAAGCCCAGGACCAGATGGCTTCACAGGCAAATTCTATCAAATATTTAGAGAAGAGATAACACCTATCCTTCTCAAAATATTCCAAGATATATCAGAGGGAGGAACACTCCTAAACGCATTCTACAAGGCCACCATCACCCTGATACCAAAACCAAAGATGTCACAAAAAAAGAATACTACAGGCCAATATCACTAATGAACATTGATGCAAAAATCCTCAACAAAATACTAGCAAACACAATCCAACAGCACATTAAAAGGATCATACACCATGATCAAGTGCGGTTTATCCCAGGAATGCAAGGATTCTTCAATATATGCAAATCAATCAATGTGATACACCATATTCACAAACTGAAGGATAAAAACCATGTGATCATCTCAATAGATGCAGAAAAAGCTTTTGAAAAAATTCAACACCGATGTATGATAAAAACCCTCCAGAAAGTAGACATAGAGGAACTTAACATAATACAGGCCATATATGACAAACCCACAGCCAACACTGTTCTTAATGGCGAAAAATTGAAAACATTTCCTCTAAGATCAGGAACAAGACAAGGTTTCCCACTCTCACCACGGTTATTCAACATAGTTTTGGAAGTTTTAGCCACAGCAATCAGAGAAGAAAAAGAAATAAAAGGAATCCAAACTGGAAAAGAAGAAGTAAAATTGTCAGAGTTTGCAGATGACATGATTCTACATATAGAGAATCCTAAAGATGCTACCAGAAAACTACTAGAGCTAATCAGTAACTTTGGTAAAATACCAGGATACAAAATTAATGCACAGAAATCTCTTGCATTCCTATACACTAAAGACGAATAATCTTAAAGAAAAATTAAGGAAACACCCCCATTTACCATTGCAACAAAAGAATAAAATACCTAGGAATAAACCTACCTAAGGAGACAAGAGACCTGTATGCAGAAAACTATAAGACTCTGATGAAAGAAATTAAAGACCTTACAAACAGATGGGGACATATACCATGTTCTTGGATTGGAAGAATCAACATTGTAAAAATGACCATTCTACCCCAAGCAATCTACAGATTCAATGCAATCCCTATCAAACTACCAATGACATTTTTCACAGAACTAGAACAAAAATCTTCACGATTTGTATGGAAACACAAAAGACCCTGAATAGCCAAAGGAATCTTGAGAAAGCAAAACTTAGCTGGGGGAATCAGGCTCCCTGACTTCAGACTATACTACAAAGCTACAGTAATCAAGACAGTATGGTATTGGCACAAAAACAGAAATATAGATCAATGGAACAGGACAGAAAGCCCAGAGATAAACCCACACACACATGGTCACCTTATCTTTGATAAAGGAGGCAAGAATATACAATGGATAAAAGACACCCTGTTCAATAGTGGTGCTGGTAAAACTGTACAGCAACATGTAAAACAATGAAATTAGAACACTCCCTAACACCATGCACAAAAATAAACTCAAAATGGATTAGAGACCTAAAGGTAAGGCCAGACATTTTAAAACTCTTAGAGGAAAACATGGGAAGAACACTCTTGCCATAAATGACAGCAAGATCCTTTTTGACCCACCTCCCTGAGAAATGGAAATAAAAACAAAAATAAACAAATGAGACCTCATGAAACTTAAAAGCTTTTGCACAGCAAATGAAACCATAAACAAGACGAAAAGACAAACCTCAGAATGTGAGAAAATATTTGCAAATGAAGCAACTGACAAAGGATTAATCCCCCAAATTTAGAAGCAGCTCATGCAGCTCAATATCAAAAAAAAAAAAACAAACAACCCAATCCGAAAATGAGCAGAAGACCTAAATAGACATTTCTCCAGAGAAGATATACAGATTGCCAACAAACACATGAAAGGATGCTCAACATCATTAATCATTAGAGAAATTCAAATCAAAACTACAATGAGGTATCACCTCACACCCATCAGAATGGCCATCATTAAAAATCTACAAACAATAATTGCTGGAGAGAGTGTATAGGAAAGGGAACCCTTTTGCACTCTTGGTAGGAATGTAAATTGATACAGCCACTATGGAGAACAGTATGGAGGTTCCTTAAAAAACTAAAAATAGAACTACCATATGACCCCACAGTCCCACTACTGGACATATACCCTGAGAAAACCATAATTTAAAAAGAGTTCTGTACCACAGTGTTCATTGCAGCACTATTTACAATAGCCAGGATATGGAAGCAAGCTAAGTGTCCATCGACAGATGAATGGAGAAGGAAGATGTGGCACATATACAGAATGGAATATTACTCAGCCATAAAAAGAAACGAAATTGGGTTATTTGTGTTAAGGTGGATGGATCTAGAGTCTGTCATACAGAGTGAAGTATGTCAGAAAGAGAAAAACAAATATATGCTAACATATATATGGAATCTAAAAAAAAAAATTTTCTAATGAACTTAGGGGCAGGACAGGAATAAAGATGCAAATATAGAGAATGGACTTGAGGACACAGGGAGGGGGAAGGGTAAGCTGGGACGAAGTGAGAGAGTGGCATGCACATATATATACTACCAAATGTAAAATATGTAGTTAGTGGGAAGCAGACACATAGCACAGGGAGATCAGCTAGGTGCTTTGTGACCACCTAGGGGGGTGGTATAGGGAGGGAGGGAAGGAGACGCAAGAGGGAGGGGATATGGGGATATATATGTTTACATATAACTGATTCACTTTGTTGTAAAGCAGAAACTAACACAACATTGTAAAGCAATTATACTCCAATAAAGATGTTAAAAAAAAAGGAAGGGAAGAGGTTGAGCTATTCATTCCCCCAATTTCAACTCTACTTTCTCACCTCTATTTTTTTCCCCAGTGAAACATCAATTCTTTCAGAAATGTCTTCCATACATGACTCTCTCCTTCCCTGTTTGACCAGGTTCCCCTCTTCTTATCCCTTTAAGATAGCCCTTTAAGTAACCCTGGGTTACTCTCCTACCCTTTTTTGTTTCTTTAAAATCTGTCTATACTTTAGTAATAGTTAAGTTCTCTTGGAAATATCCTTCCTGCTGGAATTTTTTCTGTATTATTTTCAGACTAGCTATTAACATCTGTTAGAACCCTATTGTTCCAGAGTCTGTATGTTAACAAATCTTGAATGCTTTAAAGGACCATGGATTATGATTCAGTGGGCATGGTAGTTAGTTCTAAGAAAAACTGGTTTTGAAAACTTCATTGAATCACTTAATCTCTCCAGGGTTTAGTTTCTTTATTTGTATAATAAAGTCATCACATTAGGTGATTTCTAGAATTCTGTTAAACTCTAACACTCTCTGGCACCATTTTCTTAGCCACAACACAAAGTCCTTCATCAGGGCATTTATAAATTTATAACCTCTTATTTTTTCAATGGGAATTTTTATGAGTTTAGTTATGGGTAAGATAGAAGACTAAGCAAACTGAGGCCAACCTTTTATTTCTACTAAATAAATTTTTTAAGAAGAAAAGCTATGTAGTTTTTTTTTTTTTAAAGGCACTATTACATTATATTATATATAAAGCCTTACACATTAAATTTCAAGGTGCACCAAACCAAATGGATAAACATTAGTTTTAATTTATAAATAAGTTGTCATTAATTTTAGTGAATTAATTTTGTATATTTATGGTTCAGGAAGTTCAGCTAGAGATGAGATTGGTATTGGAACTTTAGAAATCTATAAAATACATGCATATGTACATACATATGTATGTATGTATATACACACATACATACTTAACACCTAATTGAACAGGGATAACTATAATATTATTAATCAAATCAATTACACTTGGTTAATCTCTGCCCAGTTATGTTGAACACATGTATGTTATTGATATCAGTTAATAATTGTTCGTGAGTGTTTAACTGATTAAAGGCATTCTCATGTCTTCCACTTGAGATTATTTGTGAGACGATTTTCTATCTTTGTAATTATTATTTAACAGAAGTAGAGTATTAAAAAGATGATCGGAGCCCTCTTATACTGCTTGTAGTTAATTAAGTCTAGCTTCTTTAAAGCTCTGAGTGGTTTATGTATTACTTAAGTTTTCTCAAGGTCTAAAGACAAACTACTCTAGAATTATTAAACCAGCAGCATCAAAATTTGTAGTAAAGTAGATCATTGTAAAAGAACTATATAGTAAAAGCACTGTGATAAAGTCACAGAATCTTTACCAGTGTGGCTTGCTATAACTGACAAGTTGCTTTTGAATTATTATTTAAATTATGCTATTCTCTAATATAGTCACGTATACTGATTAAACACCATCTGGAAGTTTGGGATGGAAAGTAACTACCAATCTTCTTTATATTTTTTAATTAGCATTTAGTCTGAGTTATACTTATGACTTCATTTGTATTAAATATTTATAGATAACAGCTATTGCTGAATATTTACAGCATTGGACATCATAAATTTGATTTCACAGGCAAAGGACAAAATTGCCTGTCCTTTCTTTGACACTGATACAACTTTAGATTGCTTTATGGGAAGGATATTAACTATTTTTCTTGTCTCCCAACTAATAACTAATCCCAAAGTCATATTTGATCTTTTTATATTTTTATGTTTCCTTGTTCTGCTAAATTATCTTGTATATATCCTCTTTAATAGTGTTCTTGAGGAGCGGTATATTATATAGCACATACGATCACATCCTTGGAAGTCAGATTCCTGGGTTCAAGCCCATCTCTGCGCCAACAATGAGTAGTTGGTAAATATCTCTATATTTCAATTTCCTTACTGCAAAATGGGAATAATAGGTTTGCTGTTAGAATACATACACATACAGATATACACAAATAAGCCTGTAACACTGCCTAACATACAGCAAGCACTATGTAGGTATTTTCTATTAAAAATATGTCCTTTTTTTATCATTCACTCATTTTCTTTTTCCTTTGACTCTGCCTTTTTGTTAATTTACTTAACCTTCTCTCTGTACTTTTACTCACAGCTGTTTGACTCCATAGTTTATTCAGATTTTTATGAGAAAAATAATTTTTAATTATAGCTGTGAATTTTTATTTCCTAAAATGAAATTTTTCCCTTCAGACTAAAATATAAGAACGTTCTAAGAAATCTAACATGCCTAAAATAACAAATGTGGATTATTGTTACCTATCATGTATTTATATACTCAGTTAATTTGTCCTTATTCTGTATAATCGAAATATCAAGACTTTGGCAAGTAGTGCACAAGTCTGTGAATGCAAATGGTTTGGCAGTCATCATTTTCTTAATTTTTGTCTAAATTTTTTTTCTTATTATGAGAAGAGCTTTATAAATCCGATTTTCTTGATTACTTGTTCTGTTTGTGTTACATAAGGAAATATACAAGGAAGTGTCTAGAAAACCATTGAGGACCTGTGCTCATGGGAGTCCTAGTCTGCACATTTGTTGGCGCTTGAATATTTATTGGTCCTCACTTTTTGAGCAGTGTTTATATTAGAAGTAATAAAACTACTTTGTGAAACTACTTTTTTTTTTACATTTACAGAAAGTTTATGTTATATACATATATGCATAAATGTATAGTATTTTATACTTATCTCTATGAATTAGTGACATTAAATGGGTTTTTAAAAAATTTCCAGCCCACAACAATATTTTCTTCCATGGAAACCTATGCAGTGATAAGGTATGAATGAAGTGAGTGTCAATAACTTGAGGAAACACAGTCTTGGGGTGTCTGAATGTCATCTTCCAGTGCTGTGTACTTGCTCTGAGACACTGTACCAATGAGATTAAGGTAATTTTTAAAATACTTAGAGTCTCTTGGTGACCTTCTTCACAGCTCATCTGAATCTACCAAAACAGTGTCTCCTTCTCCTCTTAAAAAAATTATGAGTTTACGTGCTTTAGCTGGGTCTTGTGTTTCTGGATGGCAAAGCCTCCTGTCAGGATGGCATATTTATATTACTACTCTTTTGTATTTTGTTCAGATAGTCCTGGATCTGCTTTCATTGCTCAGTAGTTCAATTAATCCTAATTGTTCTTGTTTTTAGTATCACTTCCTCCCATGGGAAGCTTCCTATTATAATAATATATTGGATGATTTAAATTTTTTCTTTTACTGTATACTAGGACCAATTTAAGATATTTTATTGAAATACAAATTTCATACTTTTAAAGTTTTATGTACCTGAATATATATGTTTAATTTAATAGTGTAGGTGGGAGGGGAAAGGGGAATCAAGACAATTATACTGTTTTTCTCTGAAACCATTTTTCAGCAGACAGGGCCTTATGCATGAGCACATATACTTTAACTATATTGATTTAAAAATTAACAAAAACAAAAACTCAAGATAAACTAGAAACTGGGAAGCCAAAACTCCGTATTGCAGTTGTTCAAGGCACAAATTAGAATTTGTTCTGTTTTTTTTTTTTTTAGTCTTCAACTCCTTGGTTACTTTCTGCCTATCCATAACCAAGAATGCAGGACAAAGTTTTTATATGGAATTCACAAATTAGCCTCAGGTAGACCATTTGAAAATTAAAACATTACTTGCACCTCGACTAATGATGCAATAATTTGAGTGCAGATGAGAAACTGTATAGATTCCAGACAGTGATTCATAATTCGTAGCCTGTTCTAAAGCTCTGTAGGACATTCCTCCAAAATATATATGATATTAGCACATCAGTTGTTTTAAAGGCTGAGAATGAAAGATTGGCCAGGTATTTTTTGATGTATGAAACTGAAAGATTTGGGAGCAGGATGTATAGAAGGGAAAGGAAGCATAAGTACTACTTGGTGATGTCACAGCTGTATAAAAGGAGGGGAAACAAAGAATGAAAAAGGAGCATCTTTAAGATAAATAAAGGATACAAGCATATCTTTATTTTTTTATTTTTTATTTTTCCTAGAGGTGGGCTTTGAGGGCTTTTTCCTTAATCCTGATCATGGTAATAAATTCACAGACCAATAGTAGGCCTAGGTTCACACAAATGGGTAACTCTTTTGTTAATGTAGGAAAGTAGAAAACTTGCCATAGTGTTTAATTTTGTAAATTCCCATGTGTCTCTTTTCATTTTCATTTTATGCCTATTGTAGTGAATTATTGTTGGGTGAAAAGCATATTTGCTTTAAAAATACACTAAAATGGTTTCAGATGGTTATCATGTTTTTCCCTCATTGGAAATAAGAGAACAGATGCATATTTAACTGTTACACAAAAATTACAGGTTCCCAAACCAAAAATAGTTCCCTTAATATGTACATGTTATATCTTCATTACCATTTTTCCCTAAAACATTGAGACTGACAGCTGTTATTAACAGGTAGGTTGATGGGTATCTTTTTTCATTCAGTTGATGGGTATCTTTCTTCATTCAGCTGACAGACCTCCTGCTTTTTTTGAAAGGGTAAGATAAATCTCTATATTGGGAAACCAAAACATGAAATTTACCATATCTTTTATAATTCACACTTGAGCTTTGCGTAAATTTCCTTTTATATATTCATGTTATGTTTGAGTTGTCTGTGTGGCTCATGCTTATTCAATGTAAAAATCATTTATCTATATGGCAAAATGAAATGAAGAAAAAAAGAATTTATGCAAGTAATCTAGTCCCCCCCAATAAATCATTTCCTTAATTGATAAGGGGGGAAGTTACTATATTAATTTGTTTACAAATAACAATCATATTAGCCTTAAAATAAATATTTCTGCCCATGTTATAATTTTTTTCTGGTGGGCTCAGCTTAAAAATAAAAATGAGTAAAAATGTTTTCTTAATATAAAAGAAAAGTAGGACTTAATTGTGGGAACTTGACTATAAGTTTCATGAAGGAAGGGGTTTGTTCTCATTTACTGCTAAATCCCCTGTGCCCGGAATAGTGTCTAGCTCAGAGTAGTTGACAATCATTAATACATCACTGAGCTATTATCACTTAAAATTATTTTGTATCAGTTCTCTATCATATTGTATTTATTTTATAGAGAGAGAATACGAGATATTTCCATATATAGACAAAATATATACTTATAGAGACAAAAATTATTCCATTTGGCTGTTAAAATCATATCCATATTTTTGTACCATTGATTCAATTGTGATTTATACTCAAATAAATTAATTGAGAATATTCTAAGTGGAGCTTATAATGTTGATTTTATCTGCCCTCCCATATCTTTCATTGAAGTGATATGTTTAAAATCACAGTAAAGTACGTTTTAAAGTTATGTTTAGCCATTATATGTTTAAAGTCATTTTATAAAAAGAGGCTTAGAATGGATTTTGTTTCTGAAACTCATAAAAACTTTTTAAAAACTTAAACAGTAGGAGTTTGTTACAATTCCCATACTTTCTTTTTCACATTCACAATATAAAAGTAACCAATGTAGGCTTCTTACTAAAAATATGAGAGGAAAATCCAATTTTTCAGTTGTTCTTTTTTTCCATTTCCCAAAATTATCAGTCTCATCTAAGTTTTCTTATAAAACATGCATGTCATGATTGAGTACAAGGTAGCTATTAATGAGCATAATAAATTAAAAAATCTCTTTTTTCAATTCTTTAGTTACTTTTTATTTAAAGGTTTATACACTCTATAAAGCACAATATCCATTACCCATTTGTTTTATTTTTTATCTTCAAATGTTAAATTTGTTTAATACTAGAATTCATTAATCATCAAAATTAATATTGAAAAATCCTTTTACAGTTTTAATTGTGTTGTATTTCTTGCAAGGTAAACAATTTGACAGTCTGATAAAATTATATTAAATTTAAAGGTCTAAACTTATATTTAAAGAAGTGGGGCCTGTTTCTTTAAATTAAATTTTCATGATTGTCACCTATATTGTTGTTTTTCATAATGTTGTCCATAGTCCATTTTCTTGTCTTAACGTAAACAAGCTATTTTCTTTCATGAGCTATGAAATTTAGCCATAGCTTGAATTTTAATAAGGGAATATTATTCACTGTACTTGTCCTTGCAAATTTCCCAATGTTTTTCTCTGTCTTAGTAATTCTGTCTATGAATGGATCAAATTAACCTTTGCCTTTCTGAAGATCTTGGAAATAAGTGTTGACTCAGGGCTGTGAGAACTTAGTGTTTACAAATTCAAAGTGATGCATGCCAGATTTTAAACAAGGAGCCCAATTTAGGATACTTTTTGAGAAAGTAAAATGAGTTGGAGTTCTGTACCTCTGAAGTTCTAGTACCTCTTTCAGGCTCCTGGGACATTCTTATATTTAAAGGAGCTGAAATACGCTAAATAGCACCCTTGTGGTTAATTCACACCCCTAGTGAGAGAATAACAATTACATTCAACAACAACAATGTTACTGTGAAATATGTATCTGAACTTACCTCTTTCAGGTCTGGATGATGACTTTTTGCTTATAACAGGTCATATTAGGAGAAAATTATAACCCAAATATTTGAATTAATAGTTTATAGATTATAATTCCTGAAATGTAGGAGTTGAGAGAATATTTTCTAACCTGTAAGAATAATGACACTGTTTCCATTAAGTTAAATGTTTGTCTTGAGAAGCAGAAAGGTTAGGACTTGACTGGAGATTATCAAAAGATAAGTGTTTCAGTTGGGTGGCCACCGGGTTCTCTCTGCTGCCCCTGGGGACTTCCCTTCTGCCAGTGAATAATCACACAAAGTTCAAGTCATTAAGTGAAAAGAATAAATTTACAGAATGATATAGATTTTCAGAGGTCTTAATTAAAATTCACAGAAATTTAGAAAATTGAGAAATGACCTCTCTTGACACTTCATCTACTGTGTTATTTGATTTGTGATTTAAATATGTGTTTCATTAGAAACACAGTATCTGAGAGAGAATTGGAGTGAATGCCCTCTGGTTGTGAGGTGATTTGGCACTTTTCAGAGGGAGGGAAATGAAAGGTTATTGATTTAAGGGCTCTGGCCTCTTTGAAAGCTTCTCTTCCCCCATGATGCCTCCCAGGAGGTTATGAGTCGCTCAGACCACCAAGATCGGAGACAGCAGGAAACACATGTTCCCGTCCTAGGAGTTAGCACATCTCCGATATACCATAGCTATTTTGTCTAGTTTTCTGTAAGTAGCACATCTAGTCCTAAGCGAATTTCCTAAGTCAAAGATGGACAGAAGGTTAACACTGAGGAACTGAGTGTAAAAGCTAATGAGTAAACTAGTATAGGAATCAGAGCTTTCTGTCTTTAGGTCTTCAAGTCTCTGACAGCTGTTCTTTGCTTATAAAGGTGGTACTTCTGACATCACACCAGAAGTGTCCAGACTGACTTCCAAACCAAGATGGAACCCATGTCTTTTTTTTTTTTAGTAACGTTTTGTTTACTAGTTCATCAAGGTATCTGGGATAAATATTTCTAGTGTAACTACTTAGTAAAGGGATACAAACAAACACTGATGAGTTAGGTTAATGAGCCCCTTAGCTATAAACACTTAAAATGGAACATGTTTCATTAATACAGGGTTAAGATTCTAGAAACATTTTTTTTTTTTTACAGTGTCTTACACTATTCTTTGAAACTGAGGCTGCTCTTTGAAGCATGCTCTGTAATGGTGGCATTTTGGATCAATAATATTCCATCTCATAGAAAAGGGCTAATATGGTGATCTGTTCCCATGGGGAAAGATTACTTTGGGGTTTAAATTTGCTGCTTGATTTTACCTTCTTTTTCCCAACAGAACTACCTTAAGTCGTGACTCAGGATCTCCCTGCTAGTGCTTTTTAAAATCTGACAAAGTTCTGGCTCATAAGCTCAGCAGGTTTTTACAAGTTAGAGGTCAACAGATACACATGGAGATGCACATAATGAGAACTCACCCTCATGTACAGTAGTGATACAATCCTTTTCTCCTACTTCTGCCAAAGTTGCAGAAAGCAAGATTCTATTCTCTAAATACTTTGAGCCAAACTGTGTTTTGGGGTGGGCCGAATAATTAGGAGTCAAACAGAAGCACAGTAGCCTGACAAATTTTTGCTGAAGTCAAGCCACAAACAGTCAGTTCAATCTCAGCTTCAATCTTATAGGAATATAAATCTATTAGTGATATTCTTCCCGCTAGAAATATAGTTTAAACATGCAGTGTAAAGCAAGGAGCTTTATTTTAAATCTTTAGTCCTGATCACTGGCGAGGATCTGTCTAAAACCTTTCTTTGTCTTACGAGCAACTACCAGAAGGCATATAGAGTTCAGGTTCCTGAGAGCATTTTTGTGGAAAGAGTCACTTGTTGTGGAGATACAAGTCATTTCTCTTTTTTAAAAAAATATTTATTTATTATTTATCTATTTTGGCTGCACCGGGTCTTAGTTGTGGCATGTGGGATCTTCATTGCAGTGTGCAGGCTTCTTAAGTTGTGGCATGTGGACTCTTAGTTGCTGTATGCATGTGGGATCTAGTTCCCTTACCAGGGATCGAACCCACGCCCCCTGCATTGGGAGTGAGGAGTTTTACCCCCTGGACCACCAGGGAAGTCCCACAAGTCATTTCATTTAGGAAGAAAATTGAAATTGGGCCCCAAATTTTCTATGAAATATATTTCTCATTAAAGGAAAAACCTAGTCAAGGAAAGCCTTTACTGATCACTTATGAAAACATGTATTAGGAAAATTTAATAATTCAATTTTACATCAAGAGGAAGACACTTCATCTCTCACGTGTTTATAAACATTTACATTAGGGGACACATGAGGTATCATTTGAGAATTTCCCTTCTATTATTGCTTAAGGTTTAGGCAGACAGACATAAATTACTGGTCCTTTTTCATTGAAGCTTATACATTATTGGGCAAAAGAAGAGAGGCATAGCTGGAGGAAGATTAGGCTCTAAAGACTACAGTGAATAGACCATGTGTTAAACTGTGTAAAATATTTATCAGATTTTTTATTTTATAAGCATATACAGATAATCTGTATGATCTAAAACTCTGTACTTTGCTGTTATTGTTAACAGAAGCCACTCAACTAGATCATAATCCCAAATATTCAAATTCAGAATTTTACTATTTTGAATGCAAATAAAATTAGCCCAATTTTTCTCTGGTTACAATGTCTAGCATAATAGGCACAAAATAGATGTTTAATAATTTTTCTCGTTGATGATTAGAGTGCAGTTTTGTTTATCTTAGAGGTATATACCTCATACTAAATTCTGATTAAAGATACATTTATAGTTAATATGAAACATTGTAGGAAGAAGTAATTTTAAAAAATCTTTATTTGTTGGTTCTAGTGTTAAACAAGTTAAGCAACTCTCTTGACCTCAGTTTTTTGTATCTAAAATAACCTCTTCTGCTGCAGTTATTCTCTGGAAAATGTGAAATTTCTTGATGGTTTTCACCTTTTCAATCAACAATAAAAACATTTTTTTCTCATTTTAAAAGTAAAAGAAAAGGAAGAATCACTAGGAAAAATGTTAATAATGATAAGAAGAATGCTGCATGGATTATTACATACCTTTAATAATTTCACAACAGTTAAAAGCCTTTGAGTTACAATTCCAATTTTTAAAAATTAAACCAAAATGGTCAATAGTAGCCACAAATGGAATGCTGTTAAATTTTTTTGGCAGTGGGAACAAATTTGTAAGATTTCTATTCATTTCACTATTATATAAATTAGCTAAAATTTGAAGTGTTATCATTTTTAACTGGAGAGTCCCTTACTGAATCTTGTTCCTCTTTTACAGAAGACAATATCCTAAATAGACTCAGTATATGCTTTACTTAAAAAACTCCCCATGGATCCAGTGCATCCTAATAATGTCTTTGTCTGTGGAAAAACTAATTCGCAAAAGGTAGATGACTAACCCAGAAGTAGATGGCTTTCAAAGATATAGCATCAGGAATGGCTGATTACATAGATTAACTTTTTTATTTATCTTAGAATCCATAGAATAGTTTCTGAAGAATCATAGGCAGGGCTACTTCCTTAACTTCTTGAGAGAACAAAGTGAATTCTTTTTTTGATTCCCGGCAACATCATTGATATAAAATGTCATTACTACTAATTGGAATAAATTCTTACCTTCCTGATTCTAAGTTAGTGCTGCTCAAGATTTCTTTCTGCTAATGTGGCAAGAGTAGCCTCACTTTCATCTATTAATGTCATCTCTTGTGTGCCTGCAAAATTTGCCAGAACTGATTAGAGCAGATATTAAATGATAATTGGACATTTAGTGCTCGTCAAACAGAAAGTGACAGATGGGGCACTAATTAAATTATAGTTCTGACATTATTCACAATGGTTTATGACTCTTCAGTGATGACCTTCATGCATCTCTTCTCCATATTTTTTTCCCCTTTGGTGGGGAAAGAAGGATAGGAGGTTGATTGATAGAAAGGAAAACTCTCTCTTTAAAACAGCATCAAGCAAAACCTGGAGATGTTTAAAATACCGAATATTTAAAGCTATATATCAAGATAAAACATTGGTCTTTGGTAAAATGAATAATCATAAAACAAAAGGAAAACTTATTATGAAGCTAATGAACTGGGAAGAAAATATCTACATATTCCTAAAAAATATACAAAGACAGATTATAATGACCCTATTTATGGAAAGGGTAAAGATCTTTGTTCTGATTTGAATAAAGAAAAAATATAATTCTGATATCAGAAATGAGGATGCAGTGCTTTTTTATTAATGCCTTTTTAATTTGGTAACTCAAGCTTGCATTACTAGTTATCTCCACCAGCTAAATAAAGAAATTTTTTGAAAAGAAAGAGGTGGGGAGAGGAATTAAAAGAAATTCTAAGCCACAGTTGCTGAACCAGAACTGCGTTTTCCTTTTCAATTAAAAGAGAAAACACAGTGTTGATTACTTTCTAGCTTTAGTTCCTTCAATTTTACTCCAGTGTTTAGTAGTCTTAAAAAATATATATAAGAGTAAAAATCTCAAAGGCTTTGATGCTTAGCTTTCGTCTCCAACAGTGAACAACCCTGTATCCAATGATTGACCACAGTTTAAAATGTTAAATAAATCATTTTGTGTCGTATCTCTTTCTCGTACATTTCTAGGAATTTTTTCTGTTGACATGTATGCACAGCTTTAGTTACTATTAATGATGAAGCAGGTCTGATGACTAATTAGAACATTCTCCGCCACCCCCCACCCCCACCCCGTCCCTTTCCACACTATAAGATGAGTAACATATAGGATTAGGGAAGATCATTTGTTTTGACTGATGTGATCTCTTCAATATATAAAGATATAGAAAAGAAAGTGAAAGAAAGTACAATTTATTTAGATAATTTTACCTAAGTATGTTTTGGAGTTTAGCCTTGATAACCAGCTGGCAAATTCAATATAAAGGACTAAATGGAATAGACATAGAGACAGGGTTCTAGTCTGCCTGGCTATCCATGGAAATTTAGAGAATTTTCTTTACCCTATAAAGCCTTAATTTCTTCATTGGTAAAGTAACATGGCTTTAGGAAATGTTTTATAAGTTCTTTCATACTTTCAAAAGTCTTGTATTTGTTGTGGATGACTTTTAAGTTTCAAGTCAATAGAATCAATAAATGTCAATAGTTTATTTTTAAAGAAATTTTGATATGCTGTATTGCCGATAGCATGATAGTTTCTGTATTACTCAAAGAAATGCAAATGTGTTCACTAATACAACTGAAGAACAGTGTTTAGAAAATGTTCTGGTTAATAGCAGGCTATTCAGCTATTCAAAACCTTTACAGTGTTTCTTGTTTTCATGTTTGTTGTTCAATAACAAAAGGCTAAATATGCAGACTGCAGTTGTGGATGGTGGAAATGTTTTTGTGTGTTTATATAGGCCTTTTTATTTTATTAAGCATTCTTTCACTGCTAAGGTATTTCTCTATAGCTTTCTGAATATAAGCAATATAACATCCTTTGCTCTCCTGTTCTGATAACTCCATTGAAGTAGAAGATGAGGTAATTTGGCTATAACGTATTCTTGACCGATTTAGAGATTATGGTTTTCTTTATCCTTTCCTAAGGGCACACAAATACGGAATTTTGTATGTGTGTATGTATGTATGTATTAACATTTTGTCAGGGAAAAACAATATATTCTCTGATCTATGATTTCTAGAATTTTCTTATTTTCTCCTTGCAAATCAGGACATTTAAACTTATCCCATCTTCTCTCACCTTTCTGTTTTCCATGATATGTGAGAAAACACCATCACTAAGAGTGTTTCTGTGGTTCTACCTGAAAGTTATCTCAGTATCTTAATGTCAATACGGAGACTTGGGTTAAATTAACATGCTAGGTACTTTCATTCCATTGTTCCACTTACTGTGGCTTCGTCTCCCCTATAAACAGTACATTTTCATTCTCCATTGAAGAAAACATGAAAATAAGATCATAGTCACCTACATCTGCTCCTCGTGACTAGCAGAAAACTTCTGCAAAAAAATATGTGCTTGATTGTATGTACTCCCCCTTCACAAAAATCACATATATACTGACCTTCCCCCCCCCTACCTTTTTGGAGCAGTTTCTCAGAACTATCTGAAATGCTGTTTCCCAGGCTATAGTCCTCATTTTGCCCCAAATAAAACTTGACTCAGAACTCTCAAAAAAAAAAAAAAAAAAAATCATAGTCACCTAGTGTCCAGTTTTCTATTTCTTTAAAAATTTGTAACAGTGTATCTGCTTTTAATAGTATCAGTATTCTTTTCTTCCTTTTGCCTTTTACTCTAAGCATGACTGAGAAGGCATTTTGTTGTTCTCATCATGTTTCATAAAATTCACTTATTTTGCTTATTAGCTTACCAAGTACAGACCTGTGTGCTTTGAACTAATCCGGAGCTAGGGTGGTACTCTGAAGAAATTCTAAACCTTAGGCATGCCAAATCTTTGTTTTCACCTACAACAGCATTTGGTAAAGAGCTGAGCTACTGAAGGCTTAGGATATAGCTATGATTAGCTTGTTATTTTAAATTATGCTAATTATAGAATATTAAAATTTTAACATTATGTATTTAGCTCATTGGAATTATAAACTTCAATGAATAATTTAAATGTCAATAGTTTGCATTATGAGATTTTCATTTATTGAATATGTTCTTCAATCTCCAAAAGACTTAAGGAACAAAGAATTGAGACACTATCAGTGAAGCCAGAAGTATTAATAACCTCCTCTGGATAATTAAATGTTCTAGTTAATATATGTTCAAGTTAGAAGGAATTATAGAAATTATTTAATCCAACATATGCAATTTGAGGAGACTGATGACCAAAACATGATGGGACTTTTCAGTTGTCACAGTCAGTTAATGGTAGACCTGGTTTAAGAGTCTTATAACTGGCTAAATCTTTTGACTATCAGTATAGCAATCTTTAAATGTTCTTAAGTGATACAAGTAACTTACATACTCAAGACCAAGGGTGGCAAGTTTTCTGTAAGAAGCCAGATAGTAAATAGTTTTGGCTTTCCAGACCATATGGCCTCTGTTGTAACTGCTCGACTCTGCACCCATAGATGATATGTAAATAAATGAGCATGACTGGGTTCCAGTGAAAGTGTATTTATAAAAACAGGTGACTGGCTGGGTTTGGTGAGTGAGCTGTAGTTGGCCAACTCCTGATCTAGACAATTTTAAAGAAATTTAATACTTTTAAAAATCCTAAGCTATACACTTAAAGTGGTTAAAAGCATAAATTTTGTTATATATATGGACCCGTAATAAACACAACAAAGCAAAACAAAAATCTGAAGCAGATCACCTTATATTTCACTTATCCTTTTTGTAACAGAGAGTTGAATAATTGGGTACCTACAAGTAAAATATTAGTGAACAATGGCCAACATATAGTTTGCATTAATAAAATTATTTGTGGAATGTTTGGAATATGATAATGAGAAGTCAAGAGAAACCAAATGATTATAGTAGAGATTTTGGGAGAATATCACTTAGAAATCAGCACTCTGTGCCATGAGAACCCTGTAATTAGTCACATATCTGTTTTAGCAAGATAGAGCTGAATGAGAAAATATATCCATCCAAGAGCTTTATGTTAATATATAGTCTGGTTTACACAGTTCAAAATAAAATACCTATAATAGTTATCATAGAGGTATTTTTGGTGGAAAAGAAATAAGATCCTTAAAGAAAACAAGTATTTTCCCTCGTTTTTCTTATTTCTTATGAAAAGCCTCCAAAAGATTTTTTTTTTTTTACGTGAACCCAACCAGACGGTTTCTTAAATTAATCACACTCATTTGACTTTTATTCTTTCTCTCCCAACACCCTTTACAATTTGATGAGAGCTGGTTAGACATAAATTCTAACTTCTATGTTTTTCTATATAAAATCATAATCTTCCACAAGTCAAAAGATATGATAGCCAACCTAGGATGACAAGTAGAGTCTACTGAGAGCATCCAGCTGACTTTGATATCCATCTTAGATGATTAGTCTAGACAAAGGTAGATTGAGTCAAAGAGGTAAATTTTGGTAAATTTTGTCATTTCTTAATATTTCTTTCTACATCTTTACTGAGGTACAATTGACATATGATAAACTATATGTATTTAAAGTGTATAACTAGTTTCAACATATATGTAAACATATATATATATATATGTCATGAAACCATCACCATAATTAAGATAATGAAAATATCCATCATCTCCAAAATTTTCTTTGTGTTATTCTGGATGCCTCCCTCCTACCCCTTCCTGCTCCCCTTTCATCCCATTCATAGGGAACTACTGACGCAGTTTATGTCACTATAGATTAATTTGCATTATATAGAATTTTGTATAAATGGACTTACACTGTATGTACTGTTTTTTGTGGGTTTTTTTAAACATCTTTATTGGAGTATAATTGCTTTACAATGGCTGTGTTAGTTCTGCTTATAACAAAGTGAATCAGCCTATACATATACATATGTCCCCGTATCTCTTCCCTCTTGCGTCTCCCTCCCACCACTCTAGGTGGTCACAAAGCACTGAGCTGATTGCCCTGTGCTATGCGGCTGCTTCCCACTAGCTATCTATTTTACATTTGGTAGTGTATATATGTCCATGCCACTCTCTCAGTTCATCCCAGCTTACCATTCCCCCTCCCTGTGTCCGCAAGTCTATTCTCTACGTCTGCATCTTTATTACTGTCCTGCCCCTAGGTTCTTCATAACCTTTTTTTTTTTTTTTTAGATTCCATATATATGTGTTAGCATACGGTATTTGTTTTTCTCTTTCTGACTTACTTCACTCTGTATGACAGACTCTAGGTCCATCCACCTCACTACAAATAACTCAATTTTGTTTCTTTTTATGGCTGAGTAATATTCCATTGTACATATGTGCCACATCTTCTTTATCCATTCATCTGTCGATGGACACTTAGGTTGCTTCCATGTATGTACTGTTTTTGACTGGCCCTTTAAGCAAGTCATAATTATCTTGAGATTAATCCATGCTATTAGGTGTAGCAATAGTTTGTTCATTTTTATTGCTCAGTTTTACTCTATATCTATTCCACAAGTTGTTTATCCATTCACCTATTTATAAATATTTTTTCTACATTTTGGCAATTATAATAAATCTACTATGAATATTTATGTACCAATGTTGGTGTGATAACATATATACTTTCATTTTTCATGGATAAATTCCAAGGATGTGAATGGACTAAGTCATATACTATGACCTATATTAGGTAAATTTTGCCTTCTCCTAATATTTTTGACTCAAGTTACTCAATAAAGAAAGGAATATCCCAGGAGTTCCAACTCACCCAGTTTTAAAAGTACATTAGCTCTGGGTGCCACCATAACGTACACTCAGCTTACCTCTTATTTCTGGGGAGCTCTAATAGAGGGTTCCAGTCACATGACAGAGACCTACATCAACTATGTTCTACAGCTTCTCTCTACTATTCTGTCTCAGGGCTCCCTCCAAAGTTGAGCAACAGTGTCTTCTCATATGCAGGAGCAGCCAGAAGGAGGGGAGGGCAGATAACACTGAGAGCCTGCCTACAGATTTCATATTTGTCAGCTCCTGCAATCATGTGAGACAATTTCCTTAGAATAACTTTCCTCTCCCTCCCTCCCCTCCCTCCCTCCGCCTCCCTCTCTCCCTCTCTCCCTCTCTCCCTCTCCTTCTCACTCTCTCCCCTCTCCCCTCCATCCCTCTTCCTCCCTCCCCAATCTCTCTCCTATTGATTCTGCTTCTCTGGAGAATACTGACTGATACCCATACATTCACGTGTATACACACACCGCACATGCACACACACCCCATGCACATACACAAATGTACACAAGAATGGTGGGGGTAGAAAATGGCTGGATTTCTTGGGAACTATTGCCCTTTGTGGAAAAGCTCACTGACTCTCAGTAAAGAAGATGTGGTTGCCTGTTGCATACTATGTAAACAAATGCTTCCTGCAAAGTTATTATTGTTCCCCTTCTTGTTTTTCCTTTATTTGAGAAATCCCAATATATGAGAAACTATAAACATACTCTCAGGAAACTGAGCATTTTCTTTTTCATTATGAAGTTTCTTTTACAAAAAATAAAAGAGTTTTAAAAACTTAAAAAGAAATTAGCTATGAGATTGAAACTGTGAGTCTCCATAGAGCGCTCGTGAGATTTAAGTACTAAAAGTCATTTCCACAAAGTGGAAACCCAATGATACAACTGCATTCAATTCATTTCTAAATTTGGTGCAACTTACAACATTGTGGGTAGGAAAAAGAAAGAAAAAGGCATATGGCTTAAGAATTTGAGTCTTCCACAATGTGGAAACCTCTATTATTCTTAGAAACAAGAGGCAAAAACAAAAGAAAAAAGTAGTAGAAGCTCAAGACACAGAAGTTATAATTCTATTTGAATTCTGAGTATAAATATATATTGTTTATTAACTCTGTATACACTCAGTGGAGTTAATCAAGAAGACAGAGGCTTATTTATAATACATATAATTCATAAAGAAAACTGTGATGGTTAAACTAATCATTTCTACTATCTTAACAACTTTCACTATTTACCGTGGCTGAATTAATTGGACAGAGACTGGTTTCAATGGTTAAAATAACCAAGCCAGTAAGATTGTCTGTGGTTTAGTCATTTCATACCTAGCTGCAGATTGTCTCACTCTGGCAAATTCCAAATCATAGCTCTAGCAGAGGATAGAAAAACAAACTAAAAACCTGAAAGGAGTTTGTTCATGCAAATACTGTGTAAAGTATTTTAAATAATGAGTTTGTATTTTTAAAAAGTAAACTACATCTTTTTAATAAAACATGTTTTGATTTACTTTTGGAACATGCCTACATTGATTAGCAATGTTATATAGAGCAAAAAGCTTATTAAAGGGGCCAAGAACTCTTCTATGTGCTTTATGAATTAACTGACTTAACACTCAGAAGAACTCCTTGAGATCAGCCTTTTATTATGCCCTTTTTATTGATAATGACCCTGAGGCAGAGACTGGCTAAGCATCTTCCACTTGGTCATGGAGCCAGCAAGTGGCAGAATCAGGCCCTCTAAGTACTGAGTCCAGATCTTAAGTGCTACACTACATAATTTTATAGATAAATGCAAAGATCAATATCAGTCTTCTCCATTTTTATTCAGCAGTGACTTGTGTCCCATTAAAGAATATCTTTCACAGTACCTCCCAAATTAGATTGAATTGAGCCATCAACCCCCCAAGTTGTGGCTCGCGAGCTCTAGAGCACAAGCTTGGTAGTGTATGTATGTCGATGTTACTCTTACTTCGCCCCAGCTTCCACCTCCCCACCCCCGTGTCCTCAAGTCCATTCTCTATGTCTGCATCTTTATTCCTGCCCAGCCACTAGGTTCATCAGTACCATTTTTATTTAGATTCCATATATATGTGTTAGCATATGGTGTTTGTTTTTCTCTTTCCGACTTACTTCACTCTATATGACAGACTCTAGGTCCATCCACCTCACTACAAATAACTCAATTTTGCTTCTTTTTATGGGTGAGTAATATTCCATTGTATATACGTGCCACATCTTCTTTATCCATTCATGTGTCGATGGACACTGAGGTTGCTTCCATGTCCTGGCTATTGTAAATAGTGCTGCAGTGAACATTGTGGTACATGACTCTTTTTGAATTATGGTTTTCTCAGGGTATGTGCCCAGTAGTGGGATTGCTGGGTCATATGGTAGTTCTATTTTTGGTTTTTTAAGGAACCTCCATACTGTTCTCCATAGTGGTTGTATCAATTTACATTCCTACCAACAGTGCAGGAGGGATCCCTTTTCACCACACCCTTTGCAGATTTTTTGATAATGGCCATTCTGACCAGTGTGAGGTGATACCTCATTGTAGTTTGATTTGCGTTTCTCTAATAATTAGTGATGTTGAGCTTGTGACTCTTGGCCATCTGTATGTCTTCTTTGGAGAAATATCTATTTAGGTCTTCTGCCCATTTTTTTAATTGGATTGTTGTTTTTTTGATATTGAGCTCCATGAGCTGTTTATATATTTTGGAGATTAATCCTTTGTCTGTTGTTTCATTTGCAAATATTTTCTCCCTTTCTGAGGTTGTCTTTTTGTCTTGTTTATAGTTTCCTTTGTTGTGCAAAAGCTTTTAAGTTTCATTAGGTCTCATTTGTTTATTTTGTTTTATCTTCATTACTCTAAGAGGTGGGTCAAAAAAAGATCTTGCTGTGGTTTATGTCAAAGAGTGTTTTCCTCTAAGAGTTTTATAGTGTCTGGTCTTAATGAGGTCAAACAACTTTTCCTGGGTCACTTGATACCTTTTCTTTTGAAGTGTGTTTAAGGCTCGTGCCCATTTTTTTTTGTTTTTTGATTGACTCTTCTTTATATTAATTTGAAGGAATTTTCTAAATAGGAACCATTTTTAGTTAAATATATCATAAATATCTTCTCTGAGTTTGTAGCTTGCCTTTAACTCTCTTAATTATGTCTTTTGAGGAAAATACATAATTTCTTTATTTGAATATTATAGAATTCATCAGTCTTTTGCCTTTATGGTAATTACTTCCTGTGTCCTATTTAAAGAATTTCTCCATAACATGGAAATCATAAAAATATTATATTTTGTCATTTTAGATGTAACACTTTGCCTTTTCCATTCAGAACTATACTCCCCTGAGAATTTATTGTTTTTGGTCATGTATGAGTCAAATTCTTACATTTTTACAATATGGATACACAATTCAGCAAGCAAATTTACCATTTAGTAAAATAGCTCACTTTTCCCTCTCCTATGCAGGATCACTGTTATAAATCATGTGCCTGTATTTCTGTGTCTGGGCACTCCATTCTGTTCCGTTGGTAAATTTGTGTATCATTCTTCCAATACTACACTGTCTTAATTACTGACACAGATGTATTGATTTCCAATAAAAGAAGTCTTTCCACTTTGTTATTCTTAATAAAGAGTGCTAGTCTAGTTTTTTGAAATATAATTGGCATATAACATTATATTAATTTGAGGCATACAACATAACGATCTGATAGTTGTATGTACTGTGAAATCACCACAGTAAGTCTAGTTAACATCCATCACCGCACAGTTATGAACTTTTTTCTTATGTTGAGAACTTTTAAGATCTATTCTCGTACTAACTTCCAAATATACAATACAGTATTGCTAATCTATTATTGACTCTTACATTTATGTATAAATGTTATAATCTCTTTGTCCAGTTAAAGGATTAATGAGATATTATTAAATTATGGATCAATTTGTAGAGAGGTTGCATGCATACTTTGGTTTATTTTCTAAACCATTAAGATGTCATATCCCTCTCTATAGGTCTTCCTCAATTTTTCATAATAAAATTTTATGATTTTTACATAGAAACCCTGCACATATTTTGCTACATTTACTCATGGACAGTGACATTTCTAATGTAATTAAAAAATGCAAGTTTAATTTTTAAAGTTCCTATATTATTTCTAGCATATTAAGGATGTGTTCATGGTTAACTGAACTTACATGCAACAACCTTAATAAAATCACCTATTAATTTTAATCCTATGTGTATATTGTAGTA
This sequence comes from Balaenoptera musculus, assembly GCF_009873245.2. Lineage (NCBI taxonomy): Eukaryota > Metazoa > Chordata > Mammalia > Artiodactyla > Balaenopteridae > Balaenoptera > Balaenoptera musculus. The sequence goes on from NC_045793.1 coordinate 63,963,688, forward strand.
TTTTCCTGTAGGCAACCATATTATATGAGATTAATTATTGTTATTTTCCCTTTCCAATCTTTTTATTTAACTTTTCATTCTCCTTGTTTTACTACATTTGGTAAGACATCTAATGTAATGTTCAGTAGAAACAGTGATAGTAGGCATCCTTTTCTCATTCCTGTTAAAATAATAAGCCATCAATTATATTTTTAATTATAGTTATTAATATTTTTTAAATTGAAGTATAGTTGATTTAACAATGTTGTGTTAGTTTCAGGTGTACGGCAAAGGGATTCAGTTATGTATATATGTGTGTGTGTGTGTGTGTGTGTATATATATATTCTTTTTTGAATTCTTTTCCCTTATAGGTTATTACAAAATATTGAGTGTATTTCCCTCTGCCATACAGTAGGTCCTTGTTTGTTATCTGTTTTATATGTAGTAGTGTATGTTAATCCCAATAATATTGTTTTATATTTTTGTTTCTTACATATGGTTTTCATTTCTCTGCTGAAATTCTCAGTATTGCTTTTCTTTTCCTCTTCAAACATCTTTATAGATATTTTAAAGTCAGATAATGGCAATACCTTGAGCCTCTGTGTATCTCTTTCTGTTGTCTGTTGTGTCTGTTGAATATTGTTCAGGTTGTCCTTCCTCATTGTGTGCCTATTTATTTTTTAATTGTGTTCCAGATGTATTTTCAAAATTGTTTTGGGAGGGAATTTGTTAATTAGTATAATATCATTTTTCTCCAGAGAGGTTTTTTATGTGATTCTGGAAGGGAGTTAAGGCACTAGCACTCTAGTATCACCTTAATCTAATTTGAGAGAATGAGATGATTTGAAATTGAGCTGTAGTTGACTTTGATTTTTAAGGTGCAGTCTTTTAAGGCTCTCATCCAAAGTGAAGTATTTCAGCAGAACCACTTTCTCTTATTAAACTCTGGATTCCAGCCTGTTATTCTAGTCCCATGAGACAGTTGAAAGTGTTGCTCAAAGCAATACTTACTTCTTAGGAAACTGGCGGATTCCAAGACTGGAACAAGAAAGACACAGAATGAACTTGGACTATATTGCTATGCAGAAAAGTAAGGAATTACTCAAAAAATAATAGGGACATGTCAAAAAGATAAAGAAGCCACCTTTATGAGGCTCCTACTGACAAAATATGAGACAAATTGAGCACCAAAATAATGAAATATGAAGACGAATTATAGATCATTGCAAATATAGGAATTGATGAGTCTATATTAATGGTAAATAAATATAGCCATCTATTAGTTAAGTAATTAATTAATAAGGCAAAAAGTTGGACTATTGCTTACAGTAGAATGCCAAGTGCTGTTTGGTAAATATGGACAGAGTGCTGGAGCTGGAAAATCAGTATTTTGCAAGTATCACTGTAAAGACTGATCAGGCAAGAATCATCCATAGATGTTCATCTATAGATTTTAAGGTTAGGAGGAAAACTTAATAAGAAACTGGATATTTGTATGTTCTTAAAAATGTCAGATTGCTTACTAGCCACAAGGAAATAAAATTATTGTACAGTGAGAAATTAATTAGACAACACTTTGACAGAGTGAGCAAAATTAATGTTACCGATGATGGGCACAGGAACAGGAGGATGTCATATGCATCCAGAGGTGATACCCTGAGGAGAACACTAAGTTGTTCATGTTTTATTTTGGCTGAGAATGTAATGAGGAGATAGAAAAAACTGAGGATAGTTCTATTTTTAAAAGGTAGGAGGATTACTGTATTAGTCAGAAATGTTACTATCATAATAAAGAAAGGCTGTGAAAATGTTCCATATTAAATGAGGCTAAGGAGACCTGGCAAATAATTGAAATAGCTGACCTTAGATAAGATAATATATTGGAGGGGGAAATGTTATAAATGACATCATTGGGTCAGCTGATAAAATTGATCAAAGTATTGTATCAGTGTTTTATGTACTGAAATTGTTAACTATACTGCCATTATCTTAAACAATATTCATATTCTTAGGAAAGATATGCTGAAGTATTTAGGTGTAAAGAGCATGATATATTATTGTCTTACATGCAAATATTTCAGAAAAATAAAAACTAGTTATGTGTATGCATATTTTGTACAATATTAACAATAACTGAATTGATATAAAGGGTGTACATTGAATACCTTTATTCTTGAAACTTTTATGTAAGTTTGAAATTATATACATATACTTTCTAAGATTTATTTTTTTAAACAATGTTATTCAACCTCTCAGCCAGCCTATCCATATCAGTAAATATCTTCAGGGAAAAAGAAGACCCAAACTCTTCCCTTCCCCTCCCTGAGGGCTCTTCTCCCCTGACTTTTGGCCAACAAAATACAGCTTTTTTTTTGCTTTTTTTTAAGCTTCCCAATGATTATTTTTAATGCCATATTTTATTTTTAGTGAAAAATTTAAGTACAAAGAAAAATTATACACAAATTATATAATGAATTTCTGTGTACCCACAACCCAAGTTTTCAAATCTTTATAGCCTGACATATTTTTCTTCTTTTTAATTACTTATTAAGAAAAAAAATTACATAATGTCTTTCTCTTATTCCCACTTATCATCCTAGGTATAGCAATCTATCCTTGTTTTGTTGATTATCATTCCCATGTATGTATACATAAAGTATAAAAATGTCTATAAACAATAGATGGCATTGTTTTCATGAATTTAAATTTTATATAAATGGTATACTACTGTATCCTACTGAAGTTTCTTTTTAAATCAACATCATATTTATTGAATTTATTCATGCTAACACTTCTACTTTATTTACATATATTTATATTATACCATCATATGAATATACCACAAGTAATTTACACATTTTCTCGGTTATTAAAATGTTAAAGTTTATTATAATTCTCGATTATAATGTCACAATGAATGTGCTTCTGTTGTGACTTACTGTGCATTATGGGCAAGGATTTCTTTAGGACCAAGAATACATGGTATTTTGTGAGGAGTATGTTTCCTGAGGTGTAAGGAATGTGTATATTTTTCTAAATAATTATTTCCAAATTGCTTTTCAACGTGCTTCCATCAAAAGAGCAATGCCTCCTTCAGTGTTGTATGAGATTTACTGTTGCTCTACAGCCTTGCAGAAACTTGGTACTATCAGACTTTAAAATGTTGCCTCTGTAATCATTATTAAATGATATCTCATGATTATTTAATTTACATTTCCCTGATAACTAGGGAATTTTGAACATACTTTATTTTTTTGGGGGGGAGGGGCGGGTGAAGTAGAAAAGGATAGTGTTATTACTTTGCCAGGCAAAGGGGGAACACAGTAGGCTAGTGCCTCAAGAACTGTGCCCCCCCCCTGGGGAATAGGGAGAGGTCTTATAGTCAGGGCTCCTGGTCAGGGGTATGCGATGAGGATCAAGGCAGTAACAGGCTTTCATTCTTCTGATGGGTTGGTGGTGAGGTAAGCAGCAGTCAGCATCACCAACCTTCAGGTCCAACTGGTCTGGGGTCTGCATGTTTGTGAGCAGCATACCATCCTTAATCGTTAACTTCTCCCACCTGGAGGGGGTTTCAACATCTGCAAAATAGCTTAAAGATATTGTTATGTGTATTGTTGATGGGGAAACAGAACCTTGCCCCAAGGCTGATCTTGACTGTTTCTCCCTGGTCTCACATCCCCTCCCTTCCCTAATTAACAACTGCTTGAACATACTTTAAATGTGTACTTTCTATTTAAGTTCTGTGATTTGTTATTTTTAACTTTGCCCATTGTTCTATTTGATTATTTTTCTCTTACTGATTAGTAAGAATTTTTTATATATTATGGATATTACTCTTTAGTTATATACATTACAAATATAGTCTTCTAGTCTGTGCATATATCTTTGGTTTGTAGTACTGTTTTTAAATCAGAAATTTTAAATTTTATTGAAGCCAAATTTAACTTACTTTATAAGATGTGATTTTTCTGTCTTGTTTAAGTAACTGAGAACAGTCAACTGAATTCCATTGTATTTTCTTCTAAATATTTTAATGTTTCAATTTCTATATTTAAGTTTTTATTTCATTTGTCATGTCTTATATGGTGTGTGATCTAATAGATTTTCCTACATGGAAAACCATAATATTGTGGTCAACATTTGCCCCAGTGATTTGTTGTATGACTTTGCTTTGTTTTGAATTTCAATTTCCCACAGATGGTTATTTGTGATTCTAAAATTTTGCTGTTTTCCATTAGTCTGTTAATCTAATCCTGAATAGATACCACACTTTCTTAATTAATCTCATGTTGTAATATTTTAACCTCACGATCATAAAGGAAAGTGGTCTATTTCTCATGTGCACTACATGCCTATAGTACTTACTATAGTCACCCATGGACTCAGACTGATGGAGCAGCCGTCATATTGTAACATCATTATTATTTTTTCTATCAGATCTCCTTCATTTTTACATTCTGCAGTTCAAACAACAAACCCATCAGCTATTCCTGCTGAAACAGTTAGACATTTCATTAGCTGTTAAAGCAGATTGCCCTCTTGCTATATCTACTATTTTGTTCCTAAAAAGCCTAGCTGAGGTTTTTGTTCTGGCCAAGTCAACAATCCTCTCCACTTGCTTGTACGTCTGATAATCAAACATTGCTAAACAGATTGATTATCCTGGGGAGTTGAGATATTGAACACATATCCTCTATCTAGAGTACTGAAAAAATACTGTCAGGGAGGGGGAATAATAATTAAATTGACACACGACAGATTAACAGAAAAACAAAAAAAACTAATTTGTAGATACTGAAGTCTCATAGAAATAGAACCTAAGAAGTGACCAAAACAGACAGCTTTTATACTTTTTAGACAAAGAAACAACTTTGTGAGAAATTGACAGGACAAAGAAACTTAGGCTTTGGGTGCTTAATTAGTGAAGAAGCTAAACAGAGTTTGGGTTTTGGGTAGTAAATTAGTAAAGAAGTAAAAAGGCTTATATAGGTTTCTCAACCAAGAATTCCCTATCTCTGGCAACAAGGAAGCCTCTCTACCTCCTTATATCGGGAGGGTGCCTTCACATGGGAGATTTGTTTCCTGCTTTCAGGGGATCAGAGGAGGGTCAGACTGCCCTTTGTGCACTGGCAGTTTCTCAAATAACTTTATTTGTTTATTTTTTTTATATTGGGTCATAGTTTTTATTTTATTTATTTATTTATTTATTTATTTATTTTTAAAATTTTTGGCTGTGTTGGGTCTTCGTTGCTACATCCAGGCTTTCTCTAGTTATGGTGAGTGTGGGCTACTCTTCCTTGCTGTGCACGGGCTTCTCATTGTGGTGGCTTCTCTTGTTGCGGAGCACAAGCTCTAGGTGCGTGGGCTTCAGTAGTTGCAGCACGCGGGCTCAGTAGTTGTGGCACACAGGCCCTAGAGCATGCAGGCTTCAGTAGTTGCGGCGCATGGGCTCAGTAGTTGTGGTGCGCGGGCTCGGTAGTTGTGGTGCACGGGCTTAGTTGCTCCGCGGCATGTAGGATCTTCCCAGACCAGGGATCGAACTTGTATCCCCTGCATTGGCAGGCAGGTTCTTAACCACTGCGCCACCAGGGAAGTCCCTCTCAAGTAACTTTAATTCAAAGTAATCAATATACAATTGTGGCATATTTTGGGGCAACCTGCTCTGAGCCCCAGTAATACCCTAATATGTGATTGTATCTTAAAAGGATCTATAGAAGGACAGTAATATAAAGTCTGTGGTAGGAAATTAGGAGAAATCTTTAACCTGATCTCAAAGTTTTCCTGCTCAAGCCCAATGGTGTTCAGAATTTGGTTTCATCAGCAGGGGTGAAAATTACAATCATGCATGGAAACTAAATCTTTTTTTTAGGTAGAACATGTAAAAGGCAAAAACAATTGGTAATGCCTTCCCTGACAGTTACTGTAACAGTCATGAAGGCTGTACAGCACTGCGTAAGTATTTATTTGACATTTATTAAACAGAGTTTAATGGTAGTGACATTTTAATCTAGTTCATCAATTTAATAGTTTTCATGAAAATGCTCCATTTATTTAGATGCTCTGTGTATCTTTCCTATTCTCACTAATCATTTTTGTTCATTTGCTATTGATGTAGGTTGTTTTGAAATAGTGCATTAGAATCAGAAGAATATAGTTTCATAAAGCATTATCATTAAAAACCTATCTAGATTAAGATGTAGTAAGTAATTATAATTTTACAGGGTTATTTTTTCATTTGTCTCAATGACAGTAAATCATTAGGCCTGAGAAACCATCCGTATGGATCTATAGATACATGCCAGAAGTCATCTTTGGAAACATAGTCATACATTATTATGAAGCCCCAATTTATAATGGGTTTTCTTCTAAAAAAATCTTTTGTAGTAATCTCTCCTAATGAACATGATAAATCTGATCATCATCAAGGGAGTTTTAGCTTCAAATTTCTTTACCAAATCAGTAGAACCCTAGGATAAAATAATAAGTAGACAAATGATGTTGTTCTGCTCCTTTAGGGTAGATATTTTGTACCCGAGCTATTTCTAGTGCTGATCTAAATTCAAGTATCCAAATTAACAAGTAATCAGTAAGGTCCTGGCACTTTGAAGATCTGAGCGTATATGGATTTTTATTTCTGCTGACTGTGTTTTCACTGCCTGGGTATAGGGTGGTCGAAGGTGTATATCTGTCTTTCCATCTGTGAAGACCTCAAGAATGGCCATAAGGAGAAAGAGACGATTTTTAAATATGAATTTAACTGATGTGACTATTTCATGATAAAATGACAATTTGTGGCATTATTAATTTCTGACAACTTTTTGTGAAGTTGGCCTAGTACAGTGAGTCTAGTCTGAGGAACTCTGTAATCATCTTAGATAGATTGCTTCTGAAGGAAGTTTTGTTGATGCTGGTGTGTCTTCAGAGATGGCCAACTGGATGGTTATGAAGTACCATTGTATGACATCCTTGACCATATAGCCACTCTGTAGAAACAATATTATCAGTACCCAGGAGTTCTTGGACGTAGATTGATAATCATGATTACAAAATTCTCACTGTAATATAAATTAAATAGCAGCTTACTCATTTACACTGAGGAACATTGCCATCAGGTAGAACAGACATCAGGTGGTCCAGTGTTATTCTGTTTTAAAGAGAAATTTTCATGTGAAGCTGAATTATCAAAATTTTAAAACAATGCAAGAGAAATTATTTATAGGATATGAATATTAAAGATCTTCAGACTTTATGCATAGAATTAACATCTGTCTCCATAAGAAGGATAGATGTGCTAGGTAGGTATACTTTTCCCTCTTACCCATGGGGGAAATTTCTTTCCTCAATCATGTTTTGGTAGATTTTCTCAATATCCAGTGGCCTGCTGATAAATATTTAACAAACTGGCTCTTGAGGAAAAAAATCCTAATCTGTAGTGTGTTCCAATTTCTGTGGTATATATATTATCACCATGGCTAAGTTCAAGTTACTAATATCACTGAATGTACAGCTGGGAACAGATGTACACAGCCCAGCTCTCACAAGCCAGCCCCAGCTGGCTCTGTCAAACCAGTGCGATGTCTACCTTTCAGGTACCACTTTGTAAGCCTACACTACTGAAAAATTATTATTCTACTAAGGGGTATTTTTAAAAATATATTAAATAGATCCGATTATAATCATATCTTAATCTTTCGTACCTTAAAATGACTTTTTTTTTCTGAGCTATCGTATCCTCATTTTACAGTTTAATTTTCAGAAGTACTTCTTATTTTCAAGTTCTTGGGGAGCTCTTGGTAATTGATTCCATGTATTCTCTACTCCAGACTTTCTATTGTGTTTTCCTAATACCACCTACATCAGAATCTCTGAGAAAGGGGACTTAGAATCAGCATTTTAACAAATTCCTTCAGAGAAGGATTGTTAAACTTTGAGAATTTCTTTTCTAAAGACCTGCCTTTTCCTTAAAGATAAAAGTTTATTTTAACATAAGGTAGACAAAAATGCAATCAAAATAGAAGTGGGTAATGGGAGAGTAAGCAGTGGTGAGAAGTTAGTTTTGGGAGTTCATGAAAATGTAATCTTGATGGGCTTGACTTTGTTGAATAAGGACTTAGTTATAGAAGGTTTTCTTTTCTCCAGTTTTGTCATCTAGTAAACATATGATTCATGGTGGTAATTCTCAATCGTCAGGTACAGCAGAATCCCCTGGTGAGGTTAAATTTGTATGTAATTATTCCACGTGATGCTAATAAGCAGCCAGGGTTGAGAACCACTTCCAGCAGGAATCCCAAATTTTCTTCGCTCATGACAGTCACAATTTTTTCCTGGAATCCCTGTGTCAGTAAACAAAACAAAACACCTAAGAGTTCTGTTTGAGTATTAGTTCTAAGCATCTTAATACATATTTACATCTTAACAACTTAACAGTATGTTGAAAAATTAATTGTTGAAAAGTTGAAAGAATAAAATAATATTTCTATTACTTTCTTAAATAACCAAAATTATTTACTGATGGGATGTGTGCACCTTGTGGGCAATGCACAGCTCCTCGGAACTTGGTTTCAGGTTTGAGATTTCCATCCTTTTTTCCTGTTCCACATTGATTTTCTCACTGTACTTGCCTTTGAAGAAATTAGTAATATCTGAGCTCTGAAGAGAGATGATGCCATTGAAAGAAATGTAGTGTGATCATGAGCTGGTAGTTTCTGTTTCTCTTGAAAACTCAAAATATCTCAGAGTGCTCTTTGTAGCTCCCTGGGGCACCTTGGCACACAATTTGGAAACCAGAGACTTATAGAACAAATTTTATGAGAATGGCCAAATCAATTTTAAAAATCCCAAAACACAGTGATAAAAGGCAAAAAGAATTGATGAGAGCCAGGATTGCTTGTTAAGTTTTGATTTTCTCAATTTTTCAATGATAAAGATGGTGATAATGATGATAAAAGTAACTGACATTTAATGGGAACTAGCTATGTACTAATCACTACATTTTATATATTTTCCCAATTAATTTTTAGTAACAAATCTAAGAAGTAGGTACAGTTTCCCTAGTTTTTAGGTATGAAAATTGAGGCTTAGAGCTTTAGCTACTCCCCACCTAGTAGGTGGCACAGGTGAATAGGGAAGGTCGTTTATTTGTGAATTCGTCTTGATAGGAACATGACTTAATCGTGAAGAATAGAATTGGTGTTGAGTCTGTGGTCTCAGTATAAACAGGCAGATCAAAAAGTAACGCAGTGAGAAAACAAAGAATTCCTGGCATAAATATGGGTCTTGGTAGAACTGGATGGAAAAAACAATCGTAAAATCCCACTAGTTTGGATACACATGTCTGTGAGTGTGTGTGTATGTGTGCATGCACGTGCACATGCAAGTACATACATTACTACTAGATATTACATATATACACACACATTCATAATTACCAAATATTATTTGGCTAGGGTTATGTCCAATTGCAAATGAGAATTAGAAGAGGCAAAATGGTGTAAAACTAAATGTTAGAAGGGGAAAGGATGGGTAACAGTAGGAAAAGGGAAGGGATGGGAGAGGACAGAGTAATGACAGCAGCTCCTATCATCTTGCACCTTCCTGATCTCTCTGTCACTATTGCCCTTTACTTGCAATATTAAAATTCTTAAATATTTCTCTTCAGCTATCCCCTGTCTCAAGCCTACTGTTAAATTTTAACACAAAGAGTTTGGACTAAGGACTTTGCTCTTCTCTTTAAAATGTCTCTTTCTTCTTGGGAGCTTTGTGTTACTTCCCACGTGTTAGGTTGGGTTCCAGAGCTAAAAACGGCAGAGTTCTTGAGTTGCCTGTGTACTGCTGACAAGCCTGTAATGACAAGTGCTAATTTGTATCTATGAAGGAAAATCAGGAAAAAAAAAAAAGGCATGTAATGTCAGAAATATGAGGATATATACTTTAATTAAATCAGTGAAGACCCTCCAGAGCCTCTGTTTTAAAGTTTCTCTATTTGTCATTAGGCTGGAAAATAACAAGAAGAAATTACATGTTGTCTACTCTCTCCTCCATTTCTTCCCTGCCTTCTCCTCAACCCAAAATGATATTATCTTAGTCATTAGGTTCGTGGGACATATGCTGTTAGGCTGCATTTGTATTGGAAATTGACCCATTTCTAAGAACCATGAGATGCTTTTTCTCACACTTCCCTATATACACTCTGATGCTTCATCCTGTTTTCACTGCTTGACTGGGTGACCTTTTGCACTTATGGATCCCTTAATTTAATGAGCACAATCCCTGGTACATGACAATCATCTAATAAATATGTTTTGGATGAATTAATAAAATCCACCCCATATAGTTGTATGCTATGGTCTAAATAGTTTACATAATATATCTTAAGTTACACCTCTTTAATTGAGCAACTGCAGGTCAGATTTACCCTGCTCAGACAAAATTATCTAATGGCTATTGAAAAAATTGTCTAACCACACTCTCTTTCTCCAGTATATCAGCCTCTCTGATCTCCATACTTTAATCAGCTTATCTCCAGCAGTAAGTGCTGAATGACTCAGTCTACTCTGCACTCCAGCTGCAATTGACTACTTTCTCTGCTGTTCTCTTAGTCTGAGAATTTCTGATCACTTCTGTCATTCTTCCCCTCTTTGCTTTCTCTTACCACCTGTCAAACCCCTCTTCCTCCTGGAAAGTCAGTGTAGACATGCTGTTGTAGGAGAGGAAAAGTAATTTTCCCTCTTCCCTTTTAGGTATTGGCTGAGAACTTCCTATAATAAAAAGAAAGATTAACAGGAGAAAAACAAACAGAAGTTTAATAACATGAATGCCTCCTGTATACATGGGAGATACCCAGAAAAACTAAGTAACTCCCTGAAATGGCCCAAGTCACCGCCTTAAATACCATCTCCAGCTAAAGACAAAAGATGTTGAATAGGGGAAAAGGTTAGTCATGGGAGGTTATTAACTAAAGCACAGTAAACAAGGATAAGGTCCTAAGGCAGATTTAAGTCCTTGTTTTCTCCGTTGACAAGAGTTTCTAGAGATTTAGACATTCTCCTCTTCCTAATACAGAAAGAGAAACACCTGTACAAATGGATATTTTTCCTATAAATGTTAATGTCTCTCACAAAAAGATAACTACTATTTGTTTTTCAGAGCTTCTCCCTTGTTTGCTGTTTGTTTTTTGTTTTGTTTTTAACAACCAGGTCAAAATAATCTTTATGCTAAAGGGGCATATTTTGGGGTGGCATTTTCTGCTCCGCTTCACTCTCTTTCTCTTAGCCTTCACTGATCTATGTGGTTTTAATCACTCTCCCCTTTTACTATCAAGAGGCCTTTGCTTTCACATTTCACATAGCATTTGTTTTACTTTTTGCTATGGATGGGTTTTCACATAAGAGTTAAAATGTTTGTTGAATGGGTGAATGAATGTTCTATTGCTCACTGTTAAGCAGAGTATAAATCATGTAATTTCCAACTCTGTTTCATTTAATAGTGGGTGGGAAAATACCTGCTTTAAGTTGTCACTATTTGAGGTAATTCTTTGTAGTCTAACTGGAGAAAAATTATGAAGCCATGTCTGATGCCACAGTGCTAGATTCTACTTTTCTCTCAAAGACTAATGAAAGCTAATTTTTTGGAAGAGTAGTGTTATCCACTGCTTTTATGTTTTTGTTTTGTTTTCTCTTATATATTGAAGGAGAGCAAAGTATCCTACCACAAAATATGCCACTTCGGCATATTGATTATTTTGAATTAAAGTTACTTAAGAAACAACAAGTACAAGAAGGACACTCTGATTCTTCTTTGTCCTCCTAAAAGCAAAAAAATAAATCTCATATGTGAAAAGTATCCTCTCTGTACTAGGAGGTAAAGAGACAGTCTTATCATGAGAGACAGGGAATTCAAGGCTGAGAAGCCTGTATAAACCTGTTACTTCTTCACTAATTAGCTACCTAAGACCCAAACCCTTTTATTTTGTCGATTCTTCACAAATTTATTTTTTGTCTAAAAGATATAAAAGCTGCCTGCTTTGCTCACTTCCTTGAGCCTCATATCTTTGGGTATCCTGTGTGTACAAAATTAAATTTGTTTTTCTTCTGTTAATTTGTCTTATGTCAATTTAATAATTAGACCAGCCAAACAACCTAGAAGGGAAGAAGGAAAATGTTTTCCTCCTCTACTATATATAATACATATATATGTTTATATATATATATATATATATATATATATATATATATAGTCAATGTAGACCTGCTCCTCAGTTATTTTTTTCTCTTTCCTATTCTATTCTTCTTCAATCTGTAGGTGAGTAAAATTTGCCACCCCAAAATGTGTTTCTTTGGTATGAGGGTTAATTTACGCTGATTATTTTTAAGAAACAGAGGCTAGGAAGTCTTTATTTTTACCTCTCCCTTAGCTGCCTAAAGAATTGAAATAAAGGGCCTGTCGACTGAAAAAAAAAAAAAAAAAGCACAAGGTGAGAATTATGAGTTAAGTTTTATCTGGGGCAAAATTACAACCATAGCCCAGGAGACAGCCTCTCAGATAGCTCTGAGGAACTGCTCCAGAGAGGTAGTGGGGAAGGTCAGTACATGTATGATTTTGGTGAAGGGGGTATTTGTGCAATCAGGCACACATTTTGTAAGAAGGGTGCTGCTAGTCATGAGGAGCAAATGTCTCCGTTAATGATTTTAGTGCTTTTCTAGATATGAGAAGATGCAAGAAATTGGGCTCATAAAATCTTTTTCTGAAAATATCTAACTATCTGAAGGTCTGTTTTGCCAGTTTTTTCCAGAGGACAGAGTACCTCATTCCTGATCTCCACCCTGAACTTCTTTCAGGGTGTGTTGAAGGTCAGCAAAGGCAGTGGCTAGTGACGTAATCCTTGTAGAGGCAGATGGCAAGTGACAATTTTTAGTTGGCAGTCCTGTTCCTGGAATAGAGCTATCACCAGAGATATCTGTAATGAATATGGGCTAGGTGTGGTGGGGAAAACTTGGCAGGGCCTGGAGATCAGAGTGCACTTTGTGTCCCATTGTCTCTGCCTAGCCCAGCAAACATCTATTTACCAAACATTTGTTTTTCTTTCTCTGTGTGAATTGCCTTCCTCCTCTTTGAAGTCCCAAACCACTACCCCCAACATACTCTTTGGTCTTTAGCTGAAGATGGTGTTTAAGGTGAAGATTTCAGCCATTTGGTGAGTTAGTCAGTTTTCCCGGGTCCCTCCCATGTATACGTCTTATTAAAATTGTGTTTGATTTTCTCCTGTTAATCTGTTTCATGTCAATTTAATTAAGACCAGCCAGAAAAACCTAGAAGGGCAGAGGAAAATTTCTTCCTCTCTGACAAATCTTATCCCTGCTCATGCATTGTTCAAATGCTATTTCTCCTGTCAGATGACATTTTATAAAATCAGCAAGGTAACTGGGCTTCTTGAATATGTAGAGTCTCTTTTTTTTTTAAATATAGTGGTAGAGATATTTACTTTGTAAATAAGAGAATTTTGAAAGAGGAAGTTCAATATATTGCTAGCTATATGTGGCCCAAATGGTAAACGTAGATTGAAATTGATTGCATCCCTTGATGTGTCTTTCCACATATTCCTTTTGTGTATGATAATGCCACTAGTAGGTAGTGGAGGCATAGAGGGGACCTGAATAGGTAATGATGCTAATTTCCTGCATGCAGGAACAGAGCAAAAGTGCCCTTCTGCATTTACCATGTTAGAGGTGAAAAGTGATGGGGAGTTTGCTTTAGAAATACATGATAAAAAGGAAAATTGATCTTTGTCTGTGTTTGTCCTCTTTTGTTGTTGTGGGAACAATATTGAATGCTTTCTTGAAACTACTGATCAATTGCTATCTTCCTCCTGACAGTCCTTTCTGTCACTGTTTGATACTCTTTTATCTCTTTTCTCAGTACATGCTATATTAGTACTGTTCATTTGCTCAAACATTTATTGAGTGCTTACCTGTAGTCCACACTGCACTAGGTGTTATGGGGAGTAAATATAAGTACAGAAGAAGAAAAAATATAGCTTCTGCCTTAAAGAAGACATTAGTCTTTCTCTGCCCAACACAACCTGACTGTTGAAAGCTCTTTAACGTGATTATGAGGAATGAAGTAAATATATATTTGTCATCTAAGTAGAAATACATAACATCTGTATTTAAAACTCTACTATAAACTTATCTTCCACAATTATCCTACTTTCCAACAAGTTGTTCCTGATTTCTTTAAAAATACAACACTAAAATTCAACATTCTTTAAGATAATGTAATGTTTTTGCCACATCAACTCCATTATTATTAATCATCTTAAAAAAATGTGTTGCATTACAGTAAATTTTTTATCCTTTTTTGGAAAGTATGATTGATTTTACTAAGCATGACTTTTATAATTGTGACAGAAATAAAATAATTATAGGTTTTTTCACTCCTCCTACTCCTAGAACCTAAGGAGGTTTTGAGATTTTCTTTTCTCCTCTGGTTCTTAAAAGGTAATTGGGGAATCTCAAAGAACCTCTGACAGTGATCCATATAACAAAGAACTGAACCAGTAGGAAGAGGACAGGGCAAAAACCTGGGTTGGTCAGACTCTGAGAATTTAGTAAACAAGAATATAATGAACAGAGAAAAGAGGTACTTGAAGTCAGCTGCTGTACAGACTTCCAGGAGACAGGCAAATGAAGAGAAGTTTTAGGATATATTTAGAATTCATGCTGTACATTGACCCTGCTCCTTCTCTCTTCTACCCTTACCACAGCACTGCTTCCTATCAATAAACAAATACATACTCAAGTTACTTTTAATACATTTACGATGAAAATAAACACAATCAATTACAAGGTAGAACAATATATTAGGGTTATTTGGATGCCCAAAAAATGGAAAAGCATTTTACTCATACGATATTAAACAGGAGTCTGCCGCTTTTGTGATTATTTAGTAATCAAGTAATGGCCCTTTTACTTCTCTAAAAATGTTGAAAGAAAAACCCAGCCAATACTTATGAAAAATACTTTTATTTTAAACAAGTAGAAAATATACCTAGGTCTTCAGAGATTCCGATGTAATAGTCTGTGTGTGGCCCAAGCAGCTATTTTTCCAAAAGCTCCCCAGGTGATTTTAATGAGCATGTGTTAACTGGAACTCCTGCTGAGTAGTCTGATAGCTTTCATGTAGGAGGAAACTGCCAGAAAAGGTGACTTCATGTTAAGAAGTGACTGGGCTGGATGTAAAATGGCAGTGGACGAAGTTTGCCCACTTAGTAAACTTGTGCACTCTTTAACAAATATTGAAACCGATATTTTCATTTGTGTTTTAATTAATTGCATTGTTCACATGCTTTTCTTTTCGAAATATTTTTATAGTTTCTGTCTTCATTGACATCTTTACAAACCCCTCTTCTCCTGCAAAATTGTATAGCTATTACCCTATGTTCTGTTGTGGTGTCTTCTATGTAGTATCAGTCTGTAGCTTTGTGTGTGAGCTGGCAGAAAGAGACAGGGTGACGGAATGAGTGCCAGTTATCATTAAATTTTGAAATTTTGAAATCATGCTAGCTTTACAAAATGAACTGATATGCATTCCGAATACTTCTGTTTGCTGTAACAGTTTAAAGAACGTTAAGACTTTTTTTTGAAAGTTTGAAAGAATTCTCTGGTAATCCAACTGGATTTACCTTTGTACTGTAACTATTGTTCTATAATTATTTTTCAAATTTTGACTCATGATATTCAAAGTCTGCCTTTTCACTAATCATTTTTAATTAACTGTATCATTAAATTATTCATTTCATACATACTTTCAAAATACTGATTTATGTGTATTTTCTTATAATGTCTTTATTCCAAATACAAAGTCACGTTCCTTTGCATTTTTAATGTTAAATACTCTTCTTTTTTCTTTTTTTTTTCTAATTTTCTTTGCCAGAAATTTTCCCATTTTATCAGTCTTTTCAGAGAACTAAGTCTTTGAGTTACCTTTTTTTAACTGCATTTTCCCCATAAACTAATTGATTTAAAAAAAAAATCAATGTCATTGAAGTTTTCATTTTAAGATATAAAAATAAAAACAAATATGCTGTAGGTAATATTAAAAGTTAACTTATAAAACCTTTATCTTTACAGTATTTTTATTTTATTGCAAGTTAATAGACATTGTCCCCAAATTTATAGTTATAAACTCTTCACTAGGTTTTTGTAGTGTTTCTTGATTGGTTGGTTTCTCTCTCTCTCTCTCTTTCTCTTTCTCTTTCTCTTTCTCTGTGGTCTAAGTTTAATGTTTTTTATTACTACTCAAATGTGATTTAAAATTTTTTTAATGTTTTTGTGTGTACATATGTGAACATGCATATACAAATGTATTAATTTTCATGTAGGTAAATTCAGACAATGTGTTTTTAATAATTTAACCAAGCCAAATACGAAATCAAAATCATATAGTGTGACCCCAAACAATAAAACCACAGAATTTAAAAGGTCAGCAATTCTCACTTTTCACATTCATATTCCTTGCAAATATTTCATATAACATCACTTAATACTTTCCTTGTTTGTACTTGTAATTTAAAAATTTTTGTTATATCATGCTCTTTCCTTCCATCAATCAAATATCACAGTGATTTACCATTAGTTAGTTAAGGGCACATCTCTCACTCCAAATCACTCCACCAAACTCAGTACTCAGAAGTGCTTTTTTATATAAAACATTTGTACATTCATATATGCATACCAATAGGCACCGTTCAAACCAGTTAGGTGCTCTCTGGGCCTAGTTTTTAAATATTGGGGACATAGAAAATGTATAGTTAAATATTTGCTTTAGAGTTGAGAATGCTGAGACTCAGAGATTTTGATTACTCACCAAATATCACACAGCTGGAGGATGGTCATAGGCCAAGAATAAACTGTCTCTAGTTCTCAGTTGTTTAATTTGCCATGCAGAGTCATGGGTGAATAAATAATTATAAATGTATATATAGTAGTTGAAAACATTTAAAAGAAGGAGATTCCCCAAAGTTCCTAGAGACATTGTATTAGTGCTAACCAACAAATTAGAAATGAAATTTCAAGTAAAGCAGTAACCTTTTTATGTTTGTGTGATGTGATCATTATAGTTCTAATCAAATTTAATTTAAGCCAAATTATCCTCAGATTCTCTTTTTCCTGCTATTGTCTTATAATTTCATTGCTTTTTGTTTTCTGTTTGGTCCCTTGAGGTCAAATTTTTATGCAGTTGATAATTTTATTGATTAACCAGAGCACTCTCTTAAATTTTTGATATTTCATCAATAATATGAAAATACCACAGCTCTATGTCATGTCTTAAGATTCTATCAGTGTTATTTAGACTCAAGTAATACATATGGACTTGGTTTCTCTAAGTATAAGAATTCCAAATGCGACCAGATGAAAGAGTATGTTAGAAAATATATACATATATACATATATATGCTAAAAACATAAGGGAATTTTAAAATGTCACTAGCTGTGTCTATGTGTCTTTAATGTTAACTAATTTATTAGTTAAATATGCCATTATTCCTTTACCCAGAAGAGTCACTGTAAAATGTGTTCGCTGACATTTTCTATAACTTAGTATTTAATTAAGTCTTTTGAATTGAAATTTACTTATAAAATGCAACCCTGATTCCCTGGATAACTTGTACAACTCTTTTTCTCTCTCTTTCTTTATGGCTTCTGTCCCTATTCTTTCTGTCTCTGTCTCTCTGTACATTTTTGGTATTTATGCTTCCTTCCAAAAATTCTCATGAGAAAAAGAGGATATATAAAAGGAGGAGTAAGTGTGAAGACAAGGTCCACAGTGTGACTTTTTTTACGTCATTAAATGGTCAATTATATTAATTGATATTTTCCAGAATGTTGAAATAGGTTTCCTTTAATCTTCACATGAAGTTAAAACATGAAGATAACATAAAGTTATCTAATATTCATGTAATTTCCGGTATTACTATCAGAGGTTTTAGCAATACTAATATACCAAGCCGCAGCTTTCATCAGTATGGCAGAGTTAGATATTGAAAGGTCCCAGCCATGAACGTGACTCACTTTTTGTCAAATTCATCTGAGAGCCAAAATAAGATTCTGGAGTCGCATTCGCTAGTTTTCAAAAAAAAAATAAAAAGAAGGTGTAGATACACACTTTGGCAATGATAGACTGTGTTCCCCAGTTGCCAAAGTTATTTACAGTTGACAGTCTGACACAAATACAGATTAAATAGAAGCTCTAACAGCATTCAGTTTCAAAAAATCATTTTTTTCTTGATTCTCAGCCAGTTAGTAGTCATGTAAAACCTGTCTTTGTCAAAAATAAAAGATTTGAATAGGGCTACAATGAGGAGGGTTAAACCTGGATAATTGGACAAGTGCATTAAGACCATACATCAGGTTTAAATGCCTGCCATTATTTGGGTGGATCCTGATTTACCTTTTGATTCATCACTTTTCAAATGCAAAGTAATTGTAGGATTCCAAACTTTTGACCTTTACAAATGTCAAAAGAGGGAAAAATACTTTCTACAATGACAATAGGTGGTTTCTTTCCAAATTATGTAGTGATTTGTTTCTTTACCTTAGTTCAGAACACTTTTGATAGCAAACTAGATTCCCTTAAAATAAAACAAAACCAGAAACAACTTTTTCTCAGTTGGATTATTTTGATAGCCCTGGGTGAATAAGATTCATTTTACCTAGGGGAACCCTTTGTCATGGTTTGCCTGGCAAAGGTCTGGTTTATGCCAGTTTCCTGGCATGATTATTAATAGTGTCCCTTTCACACTCAAAATTGAACCAGTTTGGATGATAAATTATATGACCACTCTATTACCAATTCTGTCAGTCAAGGTTCTCCAGAGAAACAGAACCAGTAGGCTATATAGATACATAGAGATAGAGAGAGAGATTTATTTCAAAGAAATGATTTTAAGCTATTGGAAGGGGCTGGCAAATTTGAAATCTATAGACAAACAGTCCAGAAACTCTGGGGCAGGATCTGAAGCTGCACTGTTAAGGAAGAACTTATTCTTTTTCAGGGAAATCTCAGTTTTGCTGTTAAGGCCTTTCAACCATTTGGATGAAGCCCACCAGCATCATCAAGAACAACCTCCTTTACTTTAGGTCAACTAATTGTAGATCTTAACTACATCTACAAAGTACCTTTACAGCAACACCTCTAATAGTGTTTGATTGAGTAGCTGGGCACTGTAGCCTAGCCAAGTTGGCACATACCACTAACCATCTCACAAATCGATCTGGTTTATGAAAATTCATTTCTATACACTAACAGTGAACTACCAGAAAATAAGAAAATAATCCCATTTGCAGTAGCATCAAAGAGAATAAAATACATAGGAATAAATTTAACCAAGGGGTGAAAAATCTGTACACTGTTGCTTGTTTGGAATGGTGGTGCAGAAGTTAAAGTTGGCTACAAAAGAAGAAAACCTTAGCCTTTTTGTGCCATCTATTCCTCATGTCTTCATTGGAAAACCTATATCTTTCAGCATAGCTCACATATCCTTTGGGAAAATATCTTGGCCTTCTACTTGTATCCTTTGTAAGTTAAAAACTATCTTGTCTGAGGTGGCCTGACACTAGAGAAAGTTGGCAGCTTTTGATGCAGTAAGTTGCTGATTAGGACAGAGATGGTCTCTCTGATAGTGCAAGTCTTTCAGTAGGGTACACTTAGCCTGTTTTGTTGTTTGTTTGTTTTTTGGTTTGGTTGTTTATTTTGTTTGTTGTTTTGTTGTTTTTATTAGCATTATAATCTAGACTGGGATGTCTGCCGAAAAAACATGTTCACAACTGTGTCTGACTTTGATGCTGGTGGTCTGGCTGTGTTCCTTGGTCTGTTTGTACCCATAGTCTTTCAGTTCTATTTGAGATATGAATTGAAAAAAGACCTCAGGGTAAAACTGCCTGAGTAGCTGAATATAGGGGCTTCCCTGGTGGCGCAGTGGTTGGGAATCCGCCTGCCAATGCAGGGGATGTGGGTTTGAGCCCTGGTCCGGGAGGATCCCACGTGCCAGGGAGCAACTAAGCCCGTGCGCCACAACTACTGAGCCTGCACTCTGGAGCCACGAGCCACAACTACTGAGCCCACACGCCACAACTGCTGAAGCCCACGTGCCTAGAGCCTGTTGCTCTGCAGCAAGAGAGGCCACAGCAGTGAGAAGCCCATGCACTGCAACGAAGAGTAGGCCTTGCTCGCTGCAACTAGAGAGGGCCCGCGCACAGCAGCGAAGACCCGATGCAGCCAAAAAAGTAAATAAATTAAAAAAAAAAAAAAAGAAGCTGAATATAAAACCAGTGTAAATGCATGATCTCCTGGCTTCCTTGTACTCTGGGAAACTTTAATTTTGTCCCCTAGGGCCATACAAGGGAATGCTTGAGATGATGGCAAATATTCAGTCTCACTCGTGCTTGCCTTTCCTCCAGGCTGGTCATTCCAGGGACAGGAAATGCAGTTGTTGAAAAAAGTCACTGCTCTCTGGAAAAAAGTTGTGCTACTCCTTTGGATGAGGCCAAAATAGAGCTGCTGTCTCCTGTGTATGCTGTTCTCTATAAAATACTATACATAGAAGAAGTCTGACTAGCCTGAAGCCCCCATGTAAAGAGAGCTGTGGCGGACCACATAGAGGCAGAAAGAGTGGCTGAAGAGCCACAGCTGTTTGCATCTTCCCACCAGTCATGAGAAGTGTTAGTGAAGAAGCCTCCAAAGAAGACCCTACCCCAACCACCATTTACTTAAAACCCAATGTAATCCCCAGAAACAATTGCCTAGCTGAGCCCTGTGACCTCAGATTTGTGAACAAAATGTATGATGTTGTTGTTTCAAGCCACCACTTGGTATACAGCATAGGTAATCAGGACTAACAACCGGATAAAAACAAAGACTAAATTAAGGTAGTGGTCCTTGAGATGGATCCAAGTGGACACATCAAATTATTAAGAAGGAAGATCCATCCATGTATAGTCAAAATAAGGACAAAATATATGCCCAGCCTTGGAGTCAACCAGTCTCATCTACTTGTTTTGTGGATGACAGCTCATTTAAAAATTCATATTAAATAACTAACTCCCTTGTTTGAATTCCAAATTTATCAAGCAAATTTAGCAAATGGTTCTAAGTAGCTGAACTTCTAGCTACTATAATTCCTCGTTGGAGATTAACACTTTGAAATTCTGGTTTTATACATCAGTTTAAGTATAACGTAGTAGGACCCTGCCTAAAAAAAAAAAAAAAAAATCAGGCCTATGTGGTGAACTCCAACTCTTTATAAATTCTAATGCTTAATTAGAAAAATATAAACAGTATTTTACTGTTTTATGATAATTATTAAAATGAGAACCACAATTAGGAAGAGAGGAGGTTTTTTTCTTCCTTTAAAAATATAGTGGCAAACCCTCAAGTCAGAAACCCACACACGTTAAACCCTAAAGGCACGGAATTGGTAAAGTAATACCAATAAAATGGCGGAGTCAGCTATTCACAGGGTAGGATTAAAGACAACCAAAATAAGTTTGACGGAAATGAAGAAATTAACATCACTTTTTACCTGTAATCTAAACTAATTATAAGTTTCAACAAGTGTACAGGCATTTCTTTGGTAAAAAATTGGAAACTAGGGGACTTCCCTGGTGGTTCAGTGGTTGATTCCGTGCGTCAATGCAGGGGGCATGGGTTCGATCCCTGGTCGGGGAAATAAGATCCCGCATACTGTGTGGCATGGCCCCCCCAAAATTTAATAATTATAGTGGTTACCTCTTGGGAAGGTGTTACTATAGGTTATTTTTACTTTCTCCTTTATATATATCAGTACGTTCTGGCATTTTTAAACACTTTTGTATAATTAATTTTGTCTTAATATTTTTAAAAATAAATTGTTATTTTTATTTTGGAAAAAAAAAAAAGAATTAGAAACTATGGGAATGTGGAATAGGCCCCTTCCTGTCTTTACACCTATTTTATACCCTGTTTTATACCCCTAGATTTCATGTTCTATTTTCAAAATTTACAAAACTCCCCAGAAACTGGCCTACTATATCAAATTATTTTAGTTTACCAAAAGGAGAAAACTGAAACAAATATTTTTGTTTCTGTCCTCTTTGAAAACTTTACAGTTGGTTCATGAAGAGAGCATGAAAAGCAGCTTTTGACCATAATTTGTGAATCGATATCTCTGTATTTGAACATAGTAGAATTTGAACAGAATCACAGTTAACAGTAGTATTTAGTTTCCATTGTCCTGCTATTTATTCTCTCTTCTGAAATTGCCTTTTCTTACCCATGACTCAAAATCATCTAAAGAAAATCTTAAAATTATTTCAAAGCCCACTTTTATTGCAAGCCTAAAATCAAATTTGAGATTAGCAGATTAAGACAATCCACAGTCACCATCAACCTTGTGAGATTTGCTTACTTCCAAATGCAATGCTTTCACTTGAGTTTCCATTAGTTTTCCTATGCCCAATACGCCTAGCCATTTAGATAGCCATCTGTTTATCTACACAGCAATGAAAAGTTGAGTCGTTCTTACCCTGAGGTATGTAAATTTCTCAAATTTATATAAATAAATTCCAAATGAGACACTGCTTTCCGGAAAGACATTCCAGTCTGATATTTGTGCTTGGCGTTTATAGAAAGCAGAGAGAGAGCTATTACTAGGCAGACAGTATAGATTATTTCTATAATGAGGTACCCTGTGTTTTCTTCACTTGTGGTATAGCCATTGCTGAGTGATGTCTGATTTATATGGCATAAGTAGCTTTTATAAATCTTAATTTCTTTGATCACTTTTTCTCAGAAAAATATCTCAGGGGGAAATTAAGGTTTTTCTCTGTCAGTATGTAAACTCAGTAACTGATTCAGATGCACAACCAAGGATTCCAATCAGGGTTCCAGAGCTCTCAGAAATCCTGGTCAAGATGAAATGTATAGGAGCTTGGTCAGAAGGTGATCAAATGCTTGTGTTGCACTTTGAATTAATAAGGGAAAGCAAAATGGGTTGTCACTTCTTTAATACATAGTGGTTTAGAATTCCTTCAGAATCTTTCTACAGTATAATCTAAAGCAGTGTCATCTCAAACTTTGTTTCTCTGTAGTTTAGTTTACCCTTAAAATTACAATTGTTTTTGATAAAAGTACTTGTCTACTTGACAACCTTGGTAGAAAAAAAAGAAAATAGAAAACAGAGATAAGAATGACAATGAGAAAGAAGCAAGGAAAAGTAAAGTGATTAATAGAGAATTTAGAATTTGTAGGCTTAGCTCAAGACCCTCAAGGGCCAATTAAGCCAGATAATATTTGTAATTCAAACTACAGTTGCAAACCATAGTTTTCATCCTCTCTAGGAGTTTCAGTAGTCATTCTCAACAGAGTATAAGGAATAAGCTAAGATTTTTAAGTTAAAAAGGTTAATATGTGTTTAGATATATTTCCTTCTGAAAAGATAATTTTTTTTGGAAATCAGAAGACAGACCTAAGGAAGACATAGAAAAGCTAAGAAAGGAGAAAAAAGGAGTTGGTCAGTTATAAATCTCATTCCACACAACTACCTTCTAATTAGGTATTGGAGTATGTGCTCTTTAATAAGGATTCTGGGATTCTATCTATTTCTCACCTGAATACTTTGCTACCTTATTTAATTTCTTAACTCATCCTACATTGTTTCTATATGTTTTGGTGTTAAATTATTTAGCTCAATTATCACTAGATAATTCTTTCTAAAGTCTGCTTTAGGCATGTGGTCTTCTGCTTTGAAAGCTACAATGGCTCTACTCTGCCAGTAAAATAAAGGCTCCTCTGCTGGGCATCTTTCTTCATGTGAAGCCCTAGCTCACAGGCCCCATCTTTAACACAAGCCCTACACTCTATTCCAGTTGTCCTCAAAGCTGGACTAAGCAGCTTAACATCACCTGGGAACATTTTAGAAATGGAAATTCTGAGACCCCATTCCAGACCTACTGAGTCAGACACTCTGGCAGTGGGGCCCAGCAATCAGTGTATAACACGTCTTTTTCTTTCTTTCTTTTTTTTTAATTTTTTCGGAGTATAGTTGATTTACAGTGTTGTGTTAGTTTCAGGTGTACAGCAAAGTTAATGAGTTATACATATACATATATCCTCTCTTTTTTTTAATATTCTTTTCCCATATAGGCCATTACAGAGTATAGAGTAGTGTTCCCTGTGCTATACAGCAGGTTCTTATGAGTTATCTATTTTATATGTAGTAGTGTGTATATGTCAATCCCAATCTCCCGATTTATCCGTCCCCCCACCCATCCCCTGGTAACCATAAGTTTGTTTTCTACATCCGTGACTGTACTTCTGTTTCGTAAATAAGTTCATTTGTACGCTTTTTTTTAGATTCCGTGTACAAGCGATATCATATGATATTTGTCTTTCTGTGTCTGACTTACTTCACTTAGCATGACGATCTCTAGGTCCATCCATGTTGCTGCAAATGGCATTATTTTAACACATCTTTTACGTGATTCTGCTATGTGTTTAAGTACACTAAAGTCTGAGAACCACTGCTGCTCTAGCTCCTAAATGTATATCATGTGCTCTGACTAAAGTAATTTCCTCATCCTACTTCATCCAGCATCATCTTCTTATCACCAATTGCAACATTTACTAAACTTGATTTTTCATATTTTCCATATTCCTGGAACACCTGTATTATACCTTTCTGTTTTTAAAATTTGTGCATATCTTATGAAAATTTACATTAAACTTTTTAAAAAATGAAACTGCATCAATAATAGTATTAAAATCAGTAGATCTGATTATAAATAAAATGTGATTGTGAAAATAAATTTGATATCCAGGGCTTATGGATGGGGGTGTGGGCATTAGAAAGGGAGGTGGGTGTAGTGTTCAAAGGGCAAAAACGAAGAAACCTTGTTTTGAAAGAACTGTTCTGCATCTTGACTATGGTGGTAGGTGCATAAGTCTACACATGTGATAACACTGCATAGAACTGAATACATATGTGCACACACACGAGTACAAGTAAAATGGGAAATTTTTCAATAAGATAGGTGAATTGCATCGATGTCAGTATCCTGGTCATGAGTGGGAACTGTATTATAATTTTATAAGATATCACCATGGAAGGGAACTGAGTAAAGGGTATGTGGGAATCTCTGCATTATTGTCATGGAAATAACAGGCTATTTCAGAGACATTACTTGTATCTCAATAACACCAATGTTATGTATAAATGCATGAATCGGATAGTGATTGAGCTATCAATCTACAGACCTTGAAAAAGGCTCAAATAAGGGAGAATCTCTGGCTAGACAGAAGCAGATTATGTAGATGATTCCAACCTGTGTACACTAATTCATGCAACTCAGCATTTTTGTGTTAAGCAGAGAAAAATGATCAAATCTGATTAAGGGTGGAAGGTATAATTGATACTAAACAGTATGTTTGCTAATTATCTTTTCTCTCCCTTGAGTACAGCGAACAAAGACCAAGTGAGCCATCCTAGTATCATACGGCTATAGGCTCATAAGAAGGGGAAATAAGGTCATGTGTATTGTATTTTATGCACTTTAAACAACAGAGAGACATTCCCTTGACTATGTAAAATATGATGGGAAAACATTCATTGCTTTCTGTCCTCTGGAAGGTTTATAGCTATGGAGAGTGTGGAGGCTAAGGGAACTATGCAAAGCACAGAATCTGTGTGTTTCCAGTGTTTGGCTGCTGTGAGAACTCTCTGGTGGGAGCTCCCACAAATGCTGCCAGGAAAGAAAGCAGCATAGACTTTTCTAATTAAAAGAGCCCCTTGTTTTAGGAAGCATATCAATGAAGCCCTTGGTTTAAATTGTGTTTGAACAGCTACCTTGTAATTTGGAATGCTCATCAGGAACTATGTGTCATTAAGCAACACAATGAGACTTTGTAAAGGATTCAGTTTAGAAATTACATTCTACTCTCTACTTGTCTTTTCCGGGAGGAGAACCCAATAGTTCGGGGGGGAAGTTACTTTACTCTTGGATTCTTCTCCTGTATTTATTATTAGTGTGAGTACAAGTGTCCTTTCTTGTTTTTGCCTTTTTAAGAAGATTTGGAAATAACATTAAAAAATTCCTAGATATACTAAATAAAATTTTAGTCCTGTATTTCAAGTCAACATTTGCTAATTGTTGGGAAGAGAATGGTTTAAATGGAATCAGGAACTTAGAGAAATGCAGTTTTAATTCATTGTATTTCTGAGTCTCAGTAAAACATTATACATGTGACATACTCACATGACTATCTTTGACACACTCCCACGTACACACACACGGTCGGATTCATATCCATGCTTTTGTTCTCACCCTCAAAATTAGGATTCTTTCGCATTTGTCTGTGTTTCCCTTTTTTGGTCAAATTAACAAATAGTAATATCCTCCCATGCAACTCTAAAACAAAGAGTGTTGCTCACCTTCCAGTTCTACAAGGATTAAGTCATTAGGCACTGCAGTTGCTGACTGACAGCACACCCTCAGAGGAATCCATGATGGGGTGCTCTGGACTTTGGAAAAAACAGGCCCTTAGGGAGTTAGATGTATAGCTCAGGAAGAATTTTGATTAACCCAGATTTTTGCATCTTTCCGTACATAGAAAAAGCACCAAAATCATTAACTGAAGTAACTCTTCCTTGTGACTAGCAGTAATCTTTCACCAAGATGTGTGTTTGACTGCAGGTATCCCTTGGCCAAATCATATATGTTCTGGCTTCTCCCCTACCTCCGTGGAGCAGTCCCCTCAGAGCTACTGAGAGGCTATGGCCTGGGATATAGTCCTCAGTAAGACCCTGAATAAAATTTAAACTCACAACTCTTACGTTGTGCATTTTTCTTTAAGTCAACACAACCTTTCTCTAAGAGAACACAGAAATTGACAAAACCAGTTTTTCAGTCGCAGTCATTTCTTATTTTATTGATCTAGACAACCAACTTTATTTTTAATTACCTAAATTCCTACTCCAGTATAATCATGTGCTGAAAATCAGAGTTTACTATGTATATTCAGTCTTATTAAGTTATATTGTGTTTTAATACTTTGCTGAGATAAGAATGCAATAATGTGAATATAGAAAAACTGTAATATTTGCCCTCAAAATTGCCTTCATTCTTAGAAACAGGTCACACTGCCCTATTGTAGCAATAGGTAGTAGTAGGGAGATGAAGGGGCCAGACATGCATACCTCCCTTTGGCTATATACTCAGTGCAATGCCCTGATGTCATATAGGAACTAGCTTTTCTTCCATTCAACTAAATTCTTTATATAACACAAATATAGTAATTGTGAAAATGCCCCAAGAATACTAGTCTAATAAATGCTGATTCTACTATTCTGTAGGAAAAAAAAATAAATTTCCCCCAAAACCTGAATCCCAAGAAACTGTTTTAAAGAGTTGCTACTAATTAAATATGTAGAAAATAAAATACAACTTTCTGATTCTAGTGCAAATATCCATAAGTAATTTTTTCATTCAGAATACAACTTCTTTGAAAATTCTCAAATATGTCTTTGACATCTCTAGAACAACAAAGTAATATATCATCTGCAGATAAAATAAACAGAGCAGATGGAAAAATAAAACGTTTGTTATACACTTTGAATATTTTGATAAAATTAATAACTAGTTTACTATCCCCTGACCTATATGAAAAGCCTAAGGGCAAACAAATGAAGTAGCAATGCCTATATAACTTGATTAGCTCAACAATACTTGCTATAAGAATATAATTATATTCTATTTTTTTACTCTAATTATTTCCCACTCTAGGTAAAAGAATCCTTACTCATCCTTGCTAGGTTAAGTGAACAGTAGGTACTGTGTATTTATAGCTTCTATACTACAAATTCTTATGCAGGCATTATGGGCTTACCTCTCTTTGGGGCAGGGAGAGGACGGGATTCTCAAATGTCGGTGTTACTTGAATAATAATATATTCAATATAATTATTGTATTTAAAAACAAACATTAGAAAATAAAGCTTAAAAATGGAAATATGCTGAAGTAGAGTTAGAAATATTACAGACAACATGGACTGGAGAAGTCAGTCAAACACAAACCTATAATATTGATATACACAGGAGTATAGATATTATAATTATATGTATTTATATGTATCACACCAAGGTGTATAGCATATAAGCATTTTGTGTAATACATACTAAAATATATAATATACTTGAGCAAAATGAAAGTAAATAAGAAAGAATGTAATGGTTCCAATCCAGAAAATTACTGAAAAGAAATCCTAGAACAACAGCTACGCAGAACCATTTACTGGTAACCAACTGAAATAGAGAAGGAGAAAAAATGATTGTAATATGAAGTTTCCCCAAACAACAATTCAAGATAAGATTTCATATGACTTAGGGAAGAAATCAGAATGTGATATGGCAGAGATACCGAGCAAGAAAATAAACGACATTAGAAATTGCCACCACCACTTCTCCCCCACTCCCCTCCCCGTCTGCCCCCACAAAAAAATCCATGGTCCAAACATGAAACAAATGATTCAAATTGAAATGGTAAGACAAGCAAGAAGTGGGCCTTTACTCCTCCTTCCGTCCTAGGGGTAGAATGAGAGATAGAATGTTCACTACTTCACACAGGGGGGCATAGCTCTCAGGGGAGTGCCAAGTTTCAGTTAGAACGGGTCGTCGAAATGAACATTCAAAAAAATGAGTGAGAGTATTTTGCTATGGAGAGATCATCAGTTTACAGATGCACACCAGAAGTGTGGCGGTGCAAACGGTGTAAGACTGGGTAAGATTAGACCATGAAATTTGGGTAGAATAGGGATGATTGGGGAGACTTCAGCTTCTTGTGTTGCCCAAGGCAGGGATGTAAGCCATGATGGGATGAGTCCCAGTGATTACTGAGGCTGATGGTGGTGCTGATGCTGTGAATGTTGAGGATAAATGATGGAGTGGTCTTGCTGGAACAGATGCAGTTCTTAGTCTTCCCATGTAGTCTTCCTAATAATGATGTTGTTGTCAAGGATCCTCCTCTTCCTACCTCCTCCTCCTCCCTCTTCCATTTCTTCTTCCTGTCATTCTCTTCCTTCTTCTTTCCTCCTCTTTTCTTCTAAATCACTTAATAGTTTAAACCTTCAATTTTCACTCCAAATTCATGAGGCTAATATCAGTATGTGGACATTCTCTCAAGTCTGTACTCTATTCTAACTCCTTAGGTTTACTGTTATTATTTTTAAAATTTAAAAAACATTTTTAGATTTACAAAAGATTTGCAAGGTGATAACAGAAGGTTCCCCTTCATATGCCCAGACTACCCAATTATTAATATCTCAGGTCACCTTGATTCCTGAAAATTCTTTAGGTCCTTTGAAGACTAGGATAGGCCCAGGCCAGCTAAGGAGAAGCAAAGAGGTCTTTGAAGGAAGAAGTTTCCATCTGTAGCATGATTTAACTATAGATTTTAGGGCACCATTTTCTAGGCCAGGTATCTATGCCTGTTGAAAACCTTCTGCCTCAAGAAAGTTGTCTCAGTGGAATATTCTTGACAATAACAGTGATGGCTTCTGTCCTGATGCCAGAAAGTTTTCTGGCCCTACAAAAGTCTTGATGTTCTTGTTTCAGTCTTGTTTGACTGCCATCTATAACCTGGCTCTGAATGTTTCTGGTTTCTGTATGTTCACTGCTTCTTGCTTCTTCTCACCCTTGACATGTTCTTTTTGTTTTCAGTTTGATGTTGGCTTTTGCGGTAGGCAGAATAATGGCCCACTCAAGTTGTCCACATCCTAAGCCTTAGAACCCGTGAATATGTTACTTTACATAGTATACTGGGTTGAATAGTGTCCCCCCAAATTCATGCCCACCTGGAATCTTAGAATGTAAACTTCTTTGGAAACTGGGTCTTTGCAGATGTAATTAATTAATATGAGATCGTACTAGGTTAGCATGGGCACTGATCGAATGAATGGTGTTCTTGAAAGAAGAGAAAACAGAGACACATTTGCACACAGACAGACGATGGCTATGTGAATATAGATATTAAAGGGGGAAAATGCCATATGAAATGAAGGCAGAGATTGGACTGAGACGAAGAAAGACAAAGAACACCAAGGATTTCTGGTAACCACCAGGACCTACAAGAGAGGCATAATAGCATGGATACTCTCTTACAGCCTCGAAAAAGAACTGACTCTGCCAAAACATTGATTTCAGACTTCTAGCCTCCAGACTTTAAAACAAATCAATGCTTTGTTTTAAGTCACCCAGTTTATGGTGATTTATTATAGCAGCCCTAGCTAGGAAACTAATGAACATGGTTAAAGAGATTTCACAGATGTGATTAATTTAAAGATCTTGAGATGGTAAGATTATCCTGGATATCTGAGTGGGCTAGTATAATCATAAGGTTCTTTACAGGGGAAAAGGGGAAGCAAGAGAGTCAAAGAAGGAGATGTGATGATGGGAACAGAGCTTTGAGCCATGTGACCATAAGCGAAGGAATGCAGGCAGCCTCCTGAAGGTGCAAAAGGCGAGGCACAGATTTCCCTCTAGAGCTTCTAGAAAGAATGTGGTTCTGCAGATACCATGATTTTGAAATAGAAAGATCCATTTTGGACTTCGTAGGATAGTACGTTTGTATTGGTTTAAGCCACTAAGTTTGTGGTAATTTGTTACACCAGCAGAAGGAATCAAAAAGAGATTTCTAGATTCTGCTTTCTTGGACCTATCCTTTTATCTATCACCACCTATGACCCATTCAAGTCCTATTACCCAAGAATTATTAAGTTAGACAACTAGCATTTTGTGCATGCTACCTTGGATATGAAATGATAATTTCAACTCTGAACTTTGCTCATAGGGCAGCAGAGAAGCTAGAAACATAGGTTTCTTTCAGGATATAAATATCAGGCAAATGATTTTGCTTGTAGAACAGAACAAATGTGAAAGTGGTGGCAACATTTTTTCCCCTGCCCCTTTGTGAAGTCACTCCTTTTCTTACATATTCATTAGTCCAATAACAAATTAATCAATTAATTATTTAAAGTGTCTAATATGTATCAGGTATGGTGAGAAGTATTGGGAAAACAAAGACAATTAATGCATATTTCTTCCCCGTATCAAGAGTTCATAGTATGGTGTGGGAGAAGCTGGTAGTTTGCAGAGAGAGGCAAACCTCAAATATAAAATGGTGTGATGAGTAACATCATAGAGATATCACATAAGTGCTGAGAAGCACAGGGGAGGTCCATTTAACCTAAATGCAGTGGAGCTCAGAAATCTTATAGGAATATCTGGCACTTGTTCAAAAATAATGATAGACATTAGCCAAGTGTAAACTTAAGGAAAGAGCAATATGTCAAGAGGTTAAGTTAGAAAAAAGCCTGGCACAGTAGGAGGACTGCAAGTAGTTTATTATAATTGAAGTTGTGGATCCAGGAGGGACAGGGTAAAAGAAGAACCTGGACATGTAAGTAGGAAGAAGGATATGAAGGCTTTTGCATGTCATGTTATGGGTTACTGACAAAAATGAGAAACTGTTGAATGATTTATAGCAGGGAAAAGACCGTCAGATTTATGCTTTAGCACAGGGGTCCCCAACCCCCGGAACCGGGCCGCACAGCAGGAGGTGAGCAGCAAGCGAGCGGAGATTCATCTGCCACTCCCCATCACTCGCATTACTGCCTGAAGCATCCCCCCCACCCCTTCCGCCACTGGTCCATAGAAAAATTGTCTTCCACAAAACTGGTCCCTGGTGCCAAAACGGTTGGGGACTGCTGCTTTAGCAAGATTAGTCTAGTTGCATTCTAACCTGTACTGCTGGCTCAATCTAGTCCTAGCCTAACTCAGCACCCTCATCTTTTGGAGCTTTCCTTTTTGTTATCCTAATCTCCAGCTCACACGGTTCATTATTAAGCTCCTGAATTGCATCAAGCTCATTATTGCTTTAAGGTTTGTTTCCATATTGTTTCCCCTTCTTATAAAACTCTTACCTCATCTCACCCCCAAGACCTTTACATAAATAACTCCTACTCATCACTCATTAGGTGGTCTTGTTAGGGCTCAGGATGAGCCTCCCCAAAATGTGTCATTTTAGCATGAGAATTACTTTGAGCTAAAGACAGTCGAGACCTTTTGGGTTCACTACTGGCCCTCCCTTAACTACCTAGAAGAATTTAAATTGGGGCTTTCTTCCCAGAAAAGAATTATTACCAGAGATAAATTTTATCTAAGTGATCGCATCAATACAGCAGGGGAAACATCAAATTGCCAGAACATGTAATCTTCTTATCATTCTGTGAATGGCCCCCTTGTCCTTGGAAGCCCTAGACCTTTATCCCATTCCTTAACTCAGGATGGCATAGGCACCTCATTTTCTCTTTCTTTCTCTGTGTACCTCCTTGTTTACACACTAGTTCATAGTATAGTCATGTATGGTGAGAGCTCCTTCCTGGAACAGGTCCTCTATCTACATTCCTTAGGCAGTTAGGGGGAAGGTTAAAGGTTCTTCCTGAGCTTTTTGGGCCTTGAAAATCATCAGCCTAAATTAATCCTCATGCCAAAGAGACTGGGCTAGCAAATTTTGCTCCCCTGTAGACCTAATACCTAGAAAAATTCTTGACACACAGTCTGCATTTAATTTAGATTTATTCATTGTTGCTGTTGAATAAAGAAATAAAAGTATAGGCTGGGGGATGTTTGTGGCTGGGAAGCGGGAAAGGAAATGGAATGATAATGGAGTGAACATGTAGAAAAGACAGTGAATTTAGGAAATATCTGAGTACAAGACCTAATGACTGACTTGAAACTGGTGGGGAAGGAGAAGTTGAAGTCAAGGAGAAGTTTGCCCTCAGAATTCTGTCTGAGGAAACTGGCTGGTTGGCAGCAATGAAATGACATGAGGAAAACTAAAGAGAAAAGTAGGCTGGCTCTGCTACTGGAGATGCAAACTAGATTAATCAAAGTAAACAAACTTCAAAGTCAGTGGTAATCATCAGGGTTTCTAGTTTCAGATCTCAGGACACAGAAAAGTGGTCTGGTATTATCTCATTAGCCTATCCTTTTGTTTGCATTTAACTCATAAAATTGTTCATCTTTCTTTTACTTTTAAACTGTCTGAGTCATTTCACAGCAAAGTGTACAAGTTGAAGAGAACATATGGCTGCATTTCATCTTTTAATCAGTCTTAAAATGTTTCTTGTTTCCTTTTCATAGGTAAACTCATCCTATTTGCATTTATTTAAATACATGTAATGTATTTTTCACTAATATAGTCCTCTTGTTTTAAGTTTTCTCTTTTTAAATTGCCTTGCTGTTTTCTGTTTCATTTTTCTATATGATTTTACTAATTGTACTGTATGCAATTTTAAATAAAATGCTTACATTTCCATTTTTCAACTTATCAAATGTGAATAAGAAGCAGTTTGACACACTGATTAAGGTTTCAAACCCTTTATCTTTGTTTCTGGGTTCAAATCCTATCTATTCACTTTGTAGCTACTCAGCTTAAGGCAGATCATTGAGCTCCGTGACTTACTTCTCTCATTTGCAAAATTGGGATAGTAATAGTACCTAATTCTTCTTAGGTGTTTGTCATAAGCACCCAAAACTCTGCCCCTGGATTTCTTGTGTGGATATACCAGCATTATTGCACAAGATGAGTTTTCCCTATTTTCTGAATTTATCACTTGCACATATTATTTATGTGACAATATTGTCTCTATACTCTTTTGTTAATTGAATATTCACTGCTGCCTACTAAACGTATCATGTTTACTTTACAATAATACTGAACGGTAAGTATCATTATCCTCAATTTATAGATAAGAAAATTGACTCAGTGGTTAAGTTAGCTGTAGAAAATTACACAACTAATAAACAAAAGACTCAATATTAAGACCCAGATCTACCGAGCACCAAACTTTTGATCTTTCCTTTTGCCTTTCTATTTATTTTGAAAATTATTGGTAACTAGTGGATCTCCTAAGGCCTGGATCATGTCTGCATAAACATATTATAAACTCACTGAAGGTAGAATTACTTTACACTATTCTCTGATTATGTACTTTCTTGCCTGTACAGTGCTAATCCTGTAACAGAAAATCAATAAATCCCTGACAAATAAAGTTGCAAAATATTTATTTATGACTATTATTTATTCTGAAGGTTAATGATATTTTTTACTCCCTGAAAAGAATAAAACCCTTATGCATATCTTCTAAAAGACAGGCTGTGCAGACTTTTTTATTTGCTACATATTATAAACTTGAAACTCAATAATGCCTTCAAATGGTTTTAAAAAAGGTTAAATTTGGCATCTAGTAGAAGGTTATTTTGGAGGTAATTAAGTGAGGTTGTGAACTGTATACAGGGTAATATTTTGCCAAAATATCAATGTTCCCTAGAACTTCATTCCTAACTTTGCAAATATTCTTTTATTTTTGACTATTCAGTTTTTCTCTAGCTTAGACATATACATATACTAGTGTTTCCAAGGGCAAGACAGTGTGACTACATGTAATATGCAGATTAATGACTTCTTTCTTACTGATCACATCTCTTACTACAATGGGATTCGAGGATTATTTTCATTTTTAAAGTAAACTAAACCCGTTTTATTTGCAACAACGAATGACAATAACACAAATCTCATTGAACATAATATGAAATCTCAAAATTTTTTCTTATTAATTGAAAAGCAAAATCACTTAAAGAAGAGATTTAAGGATTAATTTTTAAATCAGTTTTTAATCTGCTTTTTCATTTTTCATTACAGTGCAATGAAAATTTATAATGAAAAACACAGTTCTTAACCTTTTTTTTTTTCTTTTACAACTTGTATGGTTCCATTTAATGACACTCAGGAACAGGTGAAACTACACAATAGTGTTCTTAATAATTTTTCTTATTTCAATATATTTAATCCTAAGAAATCAAACATACGACATACCAGAGAAACAGACCAGAATACAGAAATTTACTGCCTACTAGTTTTTAAACCATACGTTATACAGTTAAATTTTTAAAGCATATTAAATTCAAGACAATGATATTTACACAAACAGTTGTGCAATGATGCATTATGGTAGAATTTGCACTAGATACAGAATGAGAAGATTCTAGTTTGGAACTAGACTCAGCCTAGTCAGTTTGTGCATATGTAAAATGCATGAGTCAAACTACATATTTGATAGTGACACTTCATACTCTCAAATTTCTGTTTTATTAGAAAAATAGCCAACTTAGAATATAAATACACTTATCCAAAGTCCTTAGTTTATCTCTGTCTGGCTAGTACTGTTGGAAAATATTTAGCTGAAGTAGGTGGTAATCAATTAATATAAATTCAAGCACTGTCTTGAACTTGATATGTCTAAATTAACTTAGAACCTGGTAATTTGATAATACCACATGGACAAAACCAACTGCTTGCAGTCCTGAAACCAATGTGGTTGTTACCAAAACGGCAACATAAGAGAAGATAAGCCTGTTTCCCAAAGCTTTTCAACCATTTCCTACTAAGATTATCTGCTAGTACATGAGAACCAGACCACTGACAAAAATCAAATTAAGGTGTTGCTTTCCCAATCAAGGCTATTGTTTCAAGTGGCCTTCTGGTGCCATCATTAACTTGAGAGGGAAATAAGCAGAGCACAGAGGCCAAAAAGTAAAGGAATATATTATTTAGGCTTAAAAATATTTCTGAATGAGAATATTTGACTGTTGGTATTTGCACATGGATCTGAGGGGGAAAAAAACTTACTTCCAAAGAGTTTTTGAAGAAAATTACAAGGTTGGCCTATAATAGTCAATTCTACACATAAAGCTCTTCCTTGACCTAAAGTGAGTTCTGGTATGACTCAGTCTAAGAGAAATGTGCAGGTCCACAAAGGATACACTCTCAAGAGGCAACCCCTACTGTGTCCACGGAGGATAAGTGATACGAGAAAACCTCCCAGAAATAAAGCCAAGGGTTACAGATGAAAATGAATAAGGAAATTCCTTCAAAAGAGCTGAACCAGGGACTGCATGATCAGCTCACAAAAGACCTCATTCTGTTCCCAGAACAGGAAATTGTCTCAATCACCATCCAAAGAATTTCATTATTATTGTTTATCAGTCCTTCCTGTGTTTGCCATTTTTCCTTTTTCTGAATATGAATTTTTATTGTGTTTACCTTATTTCTGCTCCATGGTTGTATCTAGGAATGATAGGGACAGACAAAATGCTCTTATTTTATAATTTTCTAGGTCATGAGAACAACATTCACACCTGATAAAGAGAACTGTACATCACCCTGGACTTTGATGTAAATGCAGTCCCTCAAGTCGCTTGAGTGGTAGTTTCCTCAGTAAGGGGCGGGTAGGGGTGGGGGTGAGTGTTCTCTCTTTGCATAAAGGCACACACTTGAATACTTAGATATTCCAAGGATACAGTATGGCAGAGACAGACAGTCACATCCCAATATTTTCTCCTATTCTCTTTCATAGGAAGAACACCCTTGATTTTTAGCTGAACACATGGTTGTCAAGAATAAAGGCTTCTATTCCAGTGTCCTTTGCAGCTAGGTGTCATTAACAGCCTAAGTTCTTGTGAAAGAAATGGGAGGGGAAATGTGCTTATGGTAGTGAAGCAAAGTAACTCCGTTCCTTCTCTCATTCTGTGGCAGCACTCTAGCGTTGAGAGGTCTACAACTTAGGTGTCTACATCTACAGATGATTTCATGGACAAGAGTTTACGTACCATCACTGAACTGGTAAGGTCGCTTTCAGTCTTGTTTAACTTGATCTCTCTTTTGATCTGTCCTTATGGGAAAGTCTATATCCCATCTAATGTACTAGGTAGAGGGAGAATGAGTCGGTGAAAAAAATATTACATTAAGAGAAGGTAGCAATTGTGAAGTGTTTGAAACTAAAAAAAAATTATTATAGTGCATTTGAGAATGTTTAGAGTAAATTGTCATGACTGTATCAAGAAAATGAAAACAAATCTAGCATGGATGAATCAGGGAGTCCAAGGTATTTTGGGGGGATGGGGGAAGGGTAAGTCATAATTGCTTCAAGCCTGAGAAAAACCTGGGTGTTAATTTTCTTGGCTCTAAGAGTAAAATCTAATCAGATGCTTGCAGGTAAGAGAAAAATCTATTATTGATTACAAAAGTAGATGCAGTACCTGAAAACCTCAGCAAGTTTGTCTTTTGTTCTTCACTGAAACACCTTTCCAAGTATCTCCGTGGTTGTCTGAGATGTTGTTATATTTTCTACTTTAACACAAATGTAACTTGGTTATTTGGAGGAGTGAATCCTCACACTTAGCTTTCAGACTTTCCCAGGTAGACTTTTCCTACCTTATTCTCCTGGAATCCCTCCCGACTTCCGAAACTTCCCAGTCTCAGTAAACTCATGCATCCATGCACACGCGCCCACACATACTCATTCCTGAAAACTTAGTTTTTCTTTCTGATGAACCACAGAGGTAGGCTTCTGAAAACTGTTTGAGGACTTAAGACATTACATTGTATATATTTGTCTAGGTTTCTGCTTCTGTGAGATCCTAAAGGCAAAGACAATGTTTAATTCTTTGCTGACTAAACATCACCTAGAAAAATGGCATGTATACAGTCATAGCAATTATGCATTTTGGTTTTAAAGGCTAATTTATATTCCTAAAATGACCTCATTATTCCCATAAATCTTCACACTATTGCAGAAATTCAAACCTTTGCTCATCCTGTAATACATCTCCCAAACTGACTCTGATATATGTATTTACTCATAATACTACTTTTCAGAAAATATATCTCAGTTTTGTTGGATAAATATAATTGCCATGCACACAGTGTACACAACAGAAGCATTTCCAAATGGTACTGAATGAATGGAAAATAGACTATTGAAGCAATTTCTGGAACCTGATTTCCCTTAAATTACCCTTTTTCTAAACTTCGATTAATATATACATTTCTTGAAATTGTACTCTATATATTCTTACTTCAACTGCCCCACTATTCATATATCCTTTGAGTTGTAATTTGGCAGCTACCTTTTTATTATTCTCCTGAAACCTTTCTTGAAAGGTCAGCCATAACTTGCCAAACACTGTCATTATTAGGCACCTTGAAATATTTTATCATATTGTAAAAGTTTCTTCTCTTTTGGCTTTTCTGACTCTGTATCCTCAAAGATCTTTTCTATTTCTCTGACATATTTTTCTCCTTTTCTCTTACTGAATATTCTTCTTTCTCCTCTACGTACCTCTACTCCAACTGCTCAACACTGCAGTTTTGGGGTTTTTTTTAACCTCTATTTCTTCTTAAGTGAGTTTTGGTAATTTGTGTCTTTCAAGGAATTTGTCTCAAATTTATTGGCAGAAAGTTGTGTGTAATATTTTCTTATCCTTTTAATATATATGGGATTATAAAATGATGTCTTCCCTCTCATGTCTGACACTGATAATATTTATCTTCTCTCTTTCTTTTATTTCCCTGGCTACAAGTTCCCTCAACAATGAGGAAAGGGGTGGGTGAATAAATACCACTGCTTCCCCATTCTGAGTGGAAAAATACTGGAGCATATTCTACGGTTGCTCAGTTTCCCTCACAAAATTGAGCCCAGTTGCTCAGTCCTCCTATTGCACATTTTCTTGGCCTCTCTCTTCTGTTTTACCTTCTCCACTACCTCACTGGTGCTTATATCATGGTTGGCTTCTAAGGAATTGGAAATAAGACAAAGTTCAAAACCAGTATCAAGAGAATTCAGGTCTTAAGTAATATTAGGCAAAATTGGGAAAAACACCGTCCCCCAAAATACCAAAATTAGCAAAACAATATTATTTACAAAATTCTTACCATATTATATACAAAGTGTCCAAGGATAACACAGTAATTTCTCCCAAGAACAAACTTTTTATACTATAAAGACATGAAATATTAGGTAGAAATAATTATAGGATTGCTTTAGTCTTACAAACTTTGATTCTGTTATGCACTAAAGTGTACTAACTAGTGATCTTGCTTAAAAAATACTTTATACTTCTAAGGACACTGTCTCTAGGTCATGTATTTTCTATGAAAGTTTGTGGTATATGGAATTTAATTATTATGTAATTCACACTGTTTTAAACATTAGTTCCTTCATTTTACTTTTGAGGACACTGTGGCCCAGAGTTTTGTAACTCATTCATATTTATTTGTAACCCATCCATAAATGACAGAGAAAACTAGGAATACAACTGGGAATGGGATTCATAAGTTCTAATTTCCAAGTCAAATTATTCCTGCATTATTATAAGTATCTCTTTTACAGTGATCAAGGTAGTTCAACATTTTATACTATCCAAAGAATGGGTTCACGTATAGTTTACTCTGATACCGTGAGAATATATACATAGGTTGTGAGTATAGAGCATAGTGGTAGAAGCTAGGAAGGTGTGATTGAATTTAAAAGAATAACCCCATATTAGTAGATGTGGTGAACTGGTTCATCTAAGTCTTTGCTTCTTCAGTTTTTTCTTTTTTCTTTTTGCTCAAGGAAATGTAAATTTCAGAATTCAAAGAACACTGTGATTAATTAAATCGTTTGAGCAAAGTGAGGGAAAAGTGAATAAAATGATTGAGCAACAGGGGAGAAAAGTTTATGTGTGTAAAACAATATCAAATACCATGATAATTATTGAAAAAAACGTGTTGTGGGAAACATCCTCTTTGGGGAGACAGACATAAAACTTATTTTAAAAAGTAACCAGCTAGATACCTTCATTTTTCTTTTTACCATAATGTATAATGCTGGCTCCCTGGGGATAATGGCTTCTACCAACTTCCATTTTTTTAATTAAAATGTCAGAGGAGAAAAAAGACTTCAGTAAGTTGTATATTTACCATTAAAAACCAATTTTAATTATATTAAAATTTATTTAAATTTTTGCTTACAAGTTGTGGAAATTTATCTTTTGCTTCATTCTGGATTTGTTTTATTTTAATTTTTGGAGAGGCGATATTGGTATTAAACTAAGCTCCAAAATATTTTTGATAACTTGTAGGAATTATTTATGTTTTGAAGTGAAATGGGCTCAGTGATAATCTCAAGAGGAAACAAAACATAGCTATAGAACAGAGTAAGCTGTTCCAGTTTATTGATAGCCTGCTTTATTTACAGCAGAAACTCTTAACTTTTCTTCCGTTAGAATACATTCAAAACCAAAGCAGCTTAAAAGAACAAATTTGTCTCCATAAATTGTGGTTTATAAGCAGGCCACAAGCATCTATTCAGATGTTGTTGTATTCTTCAAATAAGTAGAGAAGACAAGAATATAATCATATGAATTTGCTACTGTTGCAGATTACAATATCAGACCAAATTGCATGAAGGAAGGGATAAACAGCTGATTTCTGCTACTTACAAAACACTTAATGAGATCATTCAGTTCTGAATTTCTAAGAAAGACCTGTACAATTGGTATTCACTTGTGTTTTGGAGACACTCCAAAGTGTGTAATATTTTAAATATTCAAAGTAAGATAGGTTTAAATATACATATAAAAACATGTATATACACATATAAATATACATATTTCCTAATCCTTCCATCAAAAACATCAAAACATTGACAATCACAAAGTAATAATCACATTGAGTGCCTGAGTTATAAACTCTAAATATAATTCTCCATTAAAATATTTCAGGATTCCTTGTAAAAAAGTAGTATTTTGCAATAAAATAATAGATAAAATAAATTCTGAAGTGAAAACTGTGCAAGATGAGGCTGGGACATTTAGTCTCCACAAGAGTAAGAAAGCTACCTAAGACTAATAGCCAATGTGCCAAAAGTACATAAAAGCCAACATGAAGGGGCTCTCATGGACCAATGATAGGACAATTTGATCATCATAAAGAATAATGAATGTAACTGATTTTCAAACCGTTCATATATAAAACTGATGAGTATAATTATAATTCTTAAGCAATGGAAAGACAGAAAAAAAATTTGTTTGGTTACCATTGAAATTAACTAGGTCTCCAAGTCCTTTCTCTGAAAATCAGCAATTAAATGGAAAATTTAATCATGTATCTTTCTATTTCTTTATGAACCCCATTTTATTGTAGCGGCTAAATAGCACCAGTGGGCAGAAACAGCTGTAATTTGAGGAATACAGTGCAAAATGAAAATGCAGGATCCACTGTTCAAAAATTAACATTTCAAGATGACAACCTCAGAGAATTAAGCCAAGCATGGGGTCCTTTAGAACATGGGATCCTGTGTGACTGCATAGGTTGCATGCCCATAAAACTGGCTGTGCTAGTTGATTTAAAAAAAGATTAAAATAAAACAGAAGAATTTCTGCTAATAAATGTGGAAAGAATGAGAGAATTAGATAAAGTGATATATTCTGGCAATAATGATAAGTTTAACACAAAAATACAAGATAAAAAATTGATGGTGAATCCAATAGAGAGATCAGGCTATCATGAACTATTTCAACTGATTAACCTTAGCATCTCAAAAGAAGGGGACCCAAGTGTCTTGTTCCTTCTAATGTGATGCAATAGGAAGTACAAAGCATGAATATGAGCAACAACTGAACTGATAATATCTTCCAGGAGCGAAAGGCATGATAAAACAGAGCACTGGTTTTTTGGTATATGTGTGTGCCAGGTCTGAATTTTATCTTTCAAGAGAACAAGAACATTGTGATTCAGAGATTGATTATAATCTAAAATAAAATTAGGACTCAACATTAAACTTGGCCTTAGTAAACATTTGTTCTCCCAGCTGTTAATATATTTATCAAAAACTTATTGAGCATCTACTATAGATTTTATATCTGCAAAGATAAAGGGTAAGAAAAATGAATGGGCAGACAAGTCAAGAAAATAACAATTTCAATAAAATGTAAAGTTCTTCACAAAAAAAAAGGAAAAGTAGGCTGTAGTTATCAGTATTGTAGTGTATATTTGAAATTTGCTAAGAGAGTATGGCTTAAGTGTTCTCACCACAAAAAAATAAAGAAAAGAATAGCTATGTGAGGTGATGGATATGTTTATTAGCATGATTGTAGTGAGTGTTTCACAGTGTATATGTATATCAAAACATCAAGTTGTACACTACATATACGCACTTCTTATTTGTCAATTATACCTCAATAAAGCTGGGGAAAATAGAGAAGCTGAAGGAGGTTTCTTTAGATTCAGATATATTTAAGAAATAGATTAACCAAATGGAACTTATATACCTATTTGTTTCTTATTTGAAATAATAAACCATTAAAAAAACAAGCAAAATTTTAATATAGATTTAGCATTAGATAATTCCAAGGTATTGTTATAAATATTGTAAAATAGGCCGATGTTATTATGGTATGTAAGAACTTTCCATGTAGTTTACAGATCTCTGGTATATGCTTTAAAATAATGCAGCAAAAAAGATAAAGAAGCCTAAGGTGTGGATATATGAGGACTTATTGAACTATTCTACTTTTGTATAAATATTTTTGTAAAATTTGTAAAGGAGTATATAAAAAAGCTAGTATGCTTATAGTCACTTCAGTAATAGTGGAAGAAATGGATAATGAATCATATGATTTTGACAGCAACTTTCTAGATTATCTGAACTCCTTTATGATTTGGTAAAAAGTGCCTTCTCTTTTGCTCAGTGTTCATTATCAGCTGAGAGCTGAGTGTATGCTCATTGGCTGTATGACAATATGTTGGGGTCTCTGGAGAGTTAACCAAGCAGGAATTTGATTTGACTCTTTCTAAAAAAGTGTACAGTTGAGGAATGAATATGATAGAATCAACAAGTGAATAATCCAAGTAGGGATGATTTTAAGTGTGACCAGTGCCTTTAGAAAAGCTCAAGTGTGAAAATGAGGATACAACATTTCTGTGGTCTTTTTTTTTTTTTTTAAATTTATTTCTTTTTGGCTCTGTTGGGTTTTCGTTTCTGTGCGAGGGCTCTCTCTAGTTGCGGCGAGCGGGGGCCACTCTTCATTGCGGTGCACGGGCCTCTCACTATCGCGGCCTCTCTTGTTGAGGAGCACAGGCTCCAGACGTGCAGGCTCAGTAGTTGTGGCTCACGGGCCCAGTTGCTCCGCGGCATGTGGGATCTTCCCAGACCAGAGCTCGAACCCGTGTCCCCTGCATTGGCAGGCAGATTCTCAACCACTGCACCACCAGGGAAGCCCTCTGTGGTCTTTTGTATCCTCTAATTCATATAAACACTTTTCTCACTGCCTTAGCATATGTGTGTGTGGATATTTTTAACTATGTGGAATCATCATACCCTGGAGAAGGTATAACCCAAGGGGTCCTTGTTTTAAATTGTTTACCTAAAATGTGTGTCTTAAGAAGCTAGAAATGTTCTATGAAATGACCTGAAATTTTTGGCGGCAGATTTGAGAGATGAAATGTTGGGAGTCAGATGGTAAAATTAAAAGTTATGAATGTTGAAGAGTGGATTTTCCAAATAGTTGAGAAGGTGGTTTAGGGACCTCTTGTTTCTTCCATTTTGCATATTATTTATAATAGAGAAGTGATTCAAGTGTGAACAAACAGGTTTCCTAAAGTAAATAATGTTTATGCTCATCAATAATATAAATTCTTATGCCTATAATGTTTGCAGGAAAACACTCTAGGATTGGATTTGGCATTGCCTCCTTAAGCTATGTATCTGAATTATTTATCAATAAAGGGCTCATGAAATCAGAAACACTGTAATAGGTGGGATTATGAGTAGTAAATTCTTCACTTTCAGGGACAATGTGGACTTTTAGAGGTAGGGT
The DNA here is from genome assembly GCF_009873245.2 of Balaenoptera musculus. Taxonomy (NCBI): domain Eukaryota; kingdom Metazoa; phylum Chordata; class Mammalia; order Artiodactyla; family Balaenopteridae; genus Balaenoptera; species Balaenoptera musculus. The sequence goes on from NC_045793.1 coordinate 64,007,454, forward strand.
AGCGCCAAGGCAGGAAAATCAGAATTTAATTGGCAATAACTGGCACCCATATGAGCTGTTAAATTATTTTTTTACAGCCAAGTGTGGTACTTAAAAGGGTGAGAAATATTTCCCTTACATTGAAACACAGAGACAGCAAACCAATCTTTTCTTATTTTATTCTCAAGGGAAGTTACACTAATACATGTAAGCTAGATATATATATCTCTCTATATGTATATATCTACACATATCTGTATATAGATATGTATATGTATCTTCCCAAGCTAGATATATATATATCTCTATATGTATATATATATATATAGATATGTATGTGTATCTTCCCAAGTGATATTGACTGTATAACATTTGATGTTAATCAACTAACTCTTTAAGTGATTAATCAAAACGCTGAATTTCCTCACATATAGAAGTATATCAGTGTTTACTAACCATGAGCTTAAGGCTCAATACTTAATTACATTATAATTAATGAAATAATCTTTTATCATTAAGAAGAAATATTTTGTTATAGTCTGGGAACATAAAGGCTAATTTTCATATTAAATACTTTATATATATACATACCTTTGTGTGTGTATATAAATATGGACACCGTACATATACATATATATATATATAATTGTGGTAAGAACATTTAACATGAGAGCTGCTCTCTTAACACATTTTTAAATGTACAATATCATTAATGATAGGCATGTTGCTGTACAGCAGATCTCTAAAATGTATTTATATCTGTTGAATAGTAACTTCCACTTCATCTTCTCATAGTCCCTGACAATCACCTCCTCTTTGCTTCTGTCTTAAAACCATCATAAATTACTGCCTTGACTGTCATGAATATTTGACACGTTTTTTGGCTTGCCCAGCGTCTGAACCCTCTTTGTGGGGGAATCCCCCAACTCTTGGGTTTTGAAAAATGCCAGATATTGACTTTGTCAGGGTCTCTTGCAGCTAGGCTGAGGTAAGTGCTCTTCTTCTCAGATGTACCTGACAGTGGGTCTCAGAGGTTACGAGGAATTCCCTGGTGCAAGTGGGGGTGGTAGGTGGACTGAGTTCTTTGGGCAACTGAGGTGTGGTTCTGTCAGTGCCGCAGTGCACCACCGGTGCATCATCAGGTGGAACCTGATGCTCTGCAACGGTGTAAGTGACACCTACGCAGACTTATGCTGAAGCAGAATTTGGGGCAGTATTATTTTCTATCTGCATAGCTCTAAACCCTGTTTGACAATATTTCTGGAGATTCTATGAATATCAAATAAATGTTTAACGTTTCTTTGCCTTTGAAAATTAGCAATATTTTGTTCCTGTTATTAGAAACTGAGGACCCTGACAAATATGTAGCAGAAGTGATTTACAAACTCAGGGTAATCAGGAAAATCTGGAATTGGATATCTGGCCATAATTCAACCAAGAGGCTCTGGGATCCCATGATTTGTATAATGAAATAGTAAACAAATTTTATGTGTGGTTACCTGTAAGACTCTGTGAGGCCTAGTGGGGCTTCCATAGTATGGTATGAAACAGATGAGGAATTCAAGTGTTGAAAACTATTGCATTATAATAGCTTTATTGAGATATAATTTAGATAACATAATTTTCACCTTTTTAAAGTATGTAATTCAATGATTTTTTTTGACATTTACAAAACTGTGTACATCACCATAATGTACGTTTAGAACACTTTCATAGTCCCAAAAGGAAAACTTGCACTCATCTGCAGTTACTCTCTATTCTTCTCTTTATCCCAGCCATAAGTAGCTACTAATCTACTTTCTGTCTACAGATTTTGCTATTCTGGACATTTCATGCTAGAGGAGTCATACAATATGCATTCTTTTGTGACTGGTATAATGTTTTAGAGGTTCATTCATGTTGTAGCATGTATCAGTACTTTAACCCTTTTTATTGCCAATAATATTCAACGATATGTATTATATACAGCACATTTTTTTTCATCCATCCATCAAGAAACTCTTTTAACAACTTGAAGCTTCCTGTTATCTCTTCCTGATCACACACCACTCTTCTCCATAGAATTAACCATTACCTTGAATTATTATAATGATTTCCTTGAATTTATTGTATATTTACTTCTTAAGCAGACATATTACATATATTAATATTTATATTATTTTGCCTGCTTTTTATGTAACTGGAATAATAGCAAATGTATGATTTTGTACTATGCTTTTCTACTGAACATTATAAGATTCACTATGTTTTTGTTATATTTTGTGTACTGCTGTAAATATTCCTATTGTATAAAAATATCATAATTTATACAGCAGTTAATAGACATTTAGTTCTATGGCACTTTTTAGCTAATATTAACCATGTTGCTATAAACATTCACATGTACACTTTCTGATGCATATGTGCATATATATTTTTAGGATATGTATATCTAGGAATGGAATTTTTGGCTCTAACTGAAAAACATGTTATAATATGGTGTACCAATTTACACTCTCTCCAACAGTGTGTGAGATTTCCAGAAGTTCCACATCCTCACTAAAGCTTGGTATCATTATACTGTTTTTATTATTTTGTTGCGATATAATTTACATACAGTGTAATGTATAGATCTTAAGTAAACAGGTTGATGAGTTTTGAATGCATCTGTCTGTGTAACCCACATCTCTATCAATATTATAACATTCCATCACCCTAGAAAGTCATAGTCAATCGGTTCTCACCTCACACTCTTCAGAAATAATCACTGTTCTGCTTTTTTATAACACAGATCAGTTTTTCCTATTTTGAACTTTATATAGATAGAATAATAGTTCGCACTCTTATGTGTCTAGCTTATTTCATTCATCCAAATGCCTGTGGTCTTCATCCATGTTGTTGCATGTACTAGTTTGTTTGTTCCTTTTTAGTGCTGAGTAGAATTCCATTGTAAAAATGTATATCAAATTATTATTATCCATTCTTGTATTACAAAACCCTGCTCTGTTTTTTTACCCCAATTGTTGCTTACTAAGATTAAAGCTGCTATGAATATTGCTCTACAGGTCTTTTTGTAGATATAAGTTTCCGTTATCTTGGTAAATTCTTAGGATTTGTGTTGGGTATGTGTATACATATTTCAAGGATAGAATAGGTCCTCAAGAGGCAATATCCATAAGAGATGCACAGTTAACAAAGCAAATAGCTATCACAGTTGTTTTTAGACATGTTAAAGAGGTTTGAGCAGTCTATACAGGTAAACACAGCTAAACCCACATCTAAACTCTTCTGATGGTCACTCAAACAAGAGACTTGACTTACTGTGAGTCATTAACGTGCTCCCACAAACACTTTGCCTCTCAGGTTGGACCTAGGAGGAAACTCAGGCCACTGAGGTTGCTGCAGTAAAACCCTTGAGAGTGGATTTGACTAAACGATAATAAAAAGAAATAATATGTGTAAAAAAAATCTTCTTTGGTTAGATTATTTAACATTGTACTTTTAGCCAGATTTTTTTTTAAGTTGAGATGCTATATTTATTTAATTTGGTTACTAAATAAATATTAAGTAAAAATTTAATGACTAATGTAATATGAAATTTTTTTATTTACTTTTTAACATCTTTATTGGAATATAATTGCTTTACAATGGTGTGTTTGTTTCTGCTTTATAACAAAGTGAAGCAGCTATACATATACATACATCCCCATATCTCCTCCCTCTTGCATCTCCCTCCCAGCCAGATGGTTTTAAAACTGTTCTATTACTCCATTTGGATGGAGCCTACTAGACAAAGATATTCCCCCGAGAGGCAGATTTTTAATTTTTAATTTTTGGTATTGTGTGTTTAACACAAAGTATTAAATATAGTTCAGCACATTTATTTTAGGAATGAGGTTGAAAACATACATTTCTAACTATAGACTGAAGAGGAAGTATATGTAACCTTCATTCCTACTGTACTGAAACAAAAATAAAAACCAATGTATTTTGTAATGAAAACTCCTAACCTTTTCACCTCGTCTTAAGAATTTATAAACCTGAAGGGCGAAGGCAGATTTTCCACAAATAATTAGAAGTGTATTTCCATGCCTCATTCATCTAATCTCCAATCTAATTCCTGTGGTGGCCAGCCTGTGGTATGAGTAGTATTAAATACTTTCTAAGGCAGTTGTTGATGACACCTATTACAAATAATAAATCGGGTGAGCCTCTTTCTATTTTCTTTTCCTTTCCCACCTCCTTTTTTTCTCTTTTAGTCATTCCTTTCTCAGTTTAATTGCCGGTAACTTAATTGTGTTGGTGGTAGTTGGTAGTAGAAACATGATTTATTTTAAAAGTGAAGCATTACAGTGGCAGTATAAGATAGTAGTTAAGCTCTCAGGCTTTGGAGTATGACTGCTGCTTCTCAGCCTGTAACATTAGAAAAGTCATTCAACCTCTCCATGTTTCAGTCTTCAGATGTTGTCAATAGCACCTAATCTATAAGCTGTTCTGAGAAATTTTTTTTAAAAGATGTTTATAAAAATCCTTACACAGTTTTTGGCATATAGTAAGCACTTGATAAATGTTAGCTGTTGCTGTTATTACTATTAAGTGAGGAAAATTTGATTCGGAATATTAGAAACAGTTAGGGTGCTTGTGCTATTGTCGCTGCTGCTTTAAAGAGTCCTGAGGTAGGGAGGAAAGAAAAAAGTCAGGTATATCCTAACCGCATGTCTCAGGTGCTTGAATAGTTAATGTAGTGCCATGGCTGTTTACATTTCTTTTACTAAATGCTGCCCAGGGCTTGCAGGTTTCAATGTTCAGCCCTGCATATGAATATGACACTGACAACCCCTACCAATAAAGAGTGCTCCCAGCTCCCTATACGCAGACTTTGCTTTCTTTCCTGTGGGAGGATCCTGAGTAGAGACTGTAAACCAAATATTTGGCATAATTGGTACCATGAAATTTACCCTTTATCACGTTTTCTGTATCTTCTTATGTCTTATTAAATTGATAAGTACACGGCTTGAATGTTTTGAAAGAAAGAACAGTATTATCTAGGTATTTTATAAATACATAAGAGATGAGTGCTAAGATGGAACATATTGGCGTGGGTGCATATCTCCTATACCAAACAGCTAAGTAAAACATGCAACATCTTAGTCAGTTTCAGAGCTTGAATAAAATCCCAGTCCTAATGTCTCTGGGATCAAACTGTTTATAAACATTACACACACACACACACACACACACGTGTGTGCATGTTTTAAGTGGGACAGTGTATTTTGGATTACAGTCAACTTGTATGATTTCTAAAGCATAACTTCAATTGAATTCTCCTGAGAAAATTCAGTAAATAATATTCCTCATGTTCAAATAGCAGATGCTCCACTTGGGTATGCACAGGTTTTTAACTCCTAAAGCCATTTAGAAGCCGGTTTCCCATAGGCTCCTCTGACATACTTCATTTTGCTTTATTATCATTTCTTACTTTTTTGGTTCAAAATAAAGCATTAAAGGCCTAGAGGTCAGTGAAGCAAATCCATTCATTTGTCTCTAGTGCACACCAACACATCAGTAGAGTTCCTTGATGTTTGAAGGAAGGCATTCTATCATATACAGAAATGCGAAGGACAAAAAGTCTCTCTTTTTACTTGCTTTCGTTTGGGTCATGAGATACCAAGAAGTACAGAGTACAAACAAATGTAATGTTTTTAAACTCAGGAAAAAATTATCAGCAGTTTATAGTTAAAATAATTTATTGCTCATTAACTTCTATATACTTATAACTGAGCTTTTCTTCTCCCTAGAAGTCTCTTAATCAAGTGGCTCTTCTGTAAGTATTTAGAACAATCTTATGTTTGTTTTTATAGGTCAGAGAAAATTGGAGATTGAAGCATCACTATTATTAATTCAGACTACAGATTACTTCATTTTTCTTTACAATTTATCCTTCTTTGAATATATTACCACTATTCTAGAATTGTTGCAAATAAGACATTTCATTCAGCAACAGGAAAAAAAACTCAATTTGAAACAACTAACTCTTTCTATAACTGGCATGAACTTATCTGAGGTGGTGTAATTTTCTTTTTTAGCAATGCTTAAATATTTCTGAGAGTTTGTCTAAAGCGTTTTCCACAAATGGTGATTAAGGTTTGCTATGGAGCCCAAGAAGCTATCATCCATGTTAACATACTTTTTAACTGTATTTGTGAAAATAGTTTTTCAAGGGATCTATTGAAGCTATGGCTGGGCCAAATTTATATGTGAGCTGAATTCCAAACTGTGTTTGTAAGTCAGATATAATGAATTGACAACTTTCCATAGAACGAATGATATATAACATTATTAATTCCCTAGGTCAACTTCAGTGAAGATAAGAGTAAGATTTGAGTCAATTGAAAGAGCAGGGAGAATCTTCTATTTCTACCAAGGTGGTCAACTAGATAGTTTGAAAAATTCTTCACTATAAAATACAAGATGACAGATAAACCAATTGCCATTCTTATTAATACTTAGCTTAACCTAAAAGAATGTAAAATGTGTGCCCAGTAGCACACTCTCTCCCTTGCAGAAAAAATAATCTAAACCCAAATGGTAAGCAAACTCAGAAGCTGAAACTATCTAAGAACACTTAATGAGATACAAGTGTTGATATTTATAATATGTAATCGCCTATTTGATAGAAGCAGACCTTGTCTGAACTGGGTCCTGAAAATCCTTGATGGATTATGGGCAGGTATGGTTTAAAAAGAGGAAAAACAAGCATGACCTGGATGACAGAAAGACTTGGGTGTGGAAAAGTAATTCAAAGGAAAAAGGTAGTCCTGTCAACACATTGTGCTGGAACATTTGTGTATCTGATGCAAAAAAAGTAAATATTGATCAGTTCCTCAAATTATATACAAAAATTAACTCAAAATCATTCAGGCACAAATTTAAAATCTGTAACTACAAAATTTCTGTAATATAACATAGGAAAAAAATATTTGTGACACTGAGTTAAAGATTTTTAGATATGACACCAAAAGTACCATTCATAGAATAAAAAGTTGATAAATTAGAATTTCTCAAAATTAAAATTATTTTGCAATACAACATTATTTTATTCATAAAGAACTCTAAAGACTCAATTATCTAAATAATGCTTTGACCATATAATATAAAAAGTTTTAAAATTTTAATGTTTTTTATTTTCAGCATGTTTTGAAGGGCTGATTATTATGTATATATAGTAATGACCAAAATCTTCTATACTTCTTGAAGAAGTCAGAAATTTACAAACCCTATTTATTTATTTACAGTTGACCCTTGGACAACATGGGTTTGAACTGCATGAGTCCACGTATATCTTGATTTTTTTCAATAGTAAATACTATAGTACTACCTGATAAGTGGTTAGTTCAGTCTGTGCATGTGGATCTGGGTACACAGAAGAACTACAGGTGTAAAGGGCAGACTGTGAGTTACATGTGAGTTTTCAACTGCGTGGTGGGTTGGAGCCCCTAATTCTCACATTGTTCAAGGGTCATCTGTATTTAGTTTTGGGTTTTTTTTAAAGTTCTTATCAAATTACATTAAATTTGATTTAACTTAATTTAATTTCCCAACTTTCCTGAGGTATGATTGACACATAAATATTGTATATATTTAAGGTGTCAAAGGTGGTGATGATGTACGTACACATTGTAAAATGATTACCACAATTCAACTAATTAACATATTCATCACTACACAGTTACTCTTTTTTGTGTGTGTTAGTGTTTTAAGAACACTTAGATCTACTCTCCTTAGCTAATTCCAAGTATACAAAACATTATTAACTAGAGTTATCATCCTGTACTTTAGATCTCCAGAATTTATTCATCTTCTCTCTGAAAATTTACACTTTGACCAATATCTCCCTGTTTCCTCCACCCTCTAGCCCCTGGTAACCACCATTCTACAATGTTTCTATGAGTTTAACTTTTTTAGATTCCACAAATAAGTGAGATCACGCAATATTTTTCTTTCTTTGTCTGGCTTATTTCGCTTAGTGTAACAATGTCCTCCAGATTCATACATGGTGTCACAAATAGCAGGATTTCCTTCTTTTTTAAGGCTGAATAAAATTCCATTATATATGTATATATCTCTCACATTTTTTAATCCATTCATCTACTGAAGGACCTTGAGGGTTCTTTTTATATCTTGGCTATTGTGAATAATGCTGCAATGAACGTAGGAATGCAGATATCTCCTTGAGATACTGATTTCATTTCCTTTGGATCTATACTCAGAAGTGAGTATGTGGGATTATATGGTGGTTGTATTTTTAATTTTTTGAGGAACCTCCTATGTTTTCTATAATAGCCTCACGAATTTACATTCCAGCCAATGGTATGCAAAGTTTCTATTTGTCCACATCCTCACCAGCATTTGTTATCTCTTTTCTTTTTATTTTTAATTAATTTTTATTGAGTATAGTTGCTTTACAGTGTTCTTTTAGTTTCTACTGTACAACAAAATGAATCAGCTACACAAATACATATATCCCCTCTTTTTTGGATTTCCTTCCTATTTAGGTCACCACTTAAACATCCTAACAGGTGTGAGATGGTATCTTGTGTTTTTGTTTGCATTTCCCTGGTGACTAGTGGTGCTGAGCACTTTAACTTAAAAAAAAAAAAAGTAGAGAAAAAATTTGGAGACGAGATAGAGATTTTTTGAATGGTTCAAGTATGAATATTAATGTAAATCAGTAAGTCAGATTAACTTAGAAAAATATGAAAAACTAGAGCTAAAAGGAAATAGAAAAGTCAAATTACATGTTCTTTGGCTAAAATTTTATTTTTTAAGTATTTTAGAAGTATTAAAATAAAAATTTTATATGTTTATTCTTTCATTCTATCAATTTTTATAATTTAAAATATTTTATAGGGTCATCTTTTAGTATATTTAGGACTTAAACATGCATATTGCATATTTTTAGTTTTCATTTTACCATGTTATATAAGCAATCATGTACATATATTAATATTTAATTACTTTTTTTGAAAACAGAATAAAATATTATACATTATATATATATATACACTCTGGAATCCTTGGATCTTTCCCCCAAATTTTGGATTCAGGTTAGTTTGGCCAAGAAGGAAAACCTCAACCCCAACCCATTAGATTTGGTGTATTACATTTACATCAGTCAAACCCAAGGAAACATATTTATTGAAAGCTTGGGGAGTGGAGGTAAAATAAGAACAAAACAATATGAAGAAATAAAGGGTCCATGATTAACTCTTTGAAAGATAAAATGATAATTAAAAAATAATTGTTTTTTAAGAAAACATATTGATTAGATTTGTCAAAATTGCTATTATCACGGATTCTTTTAACTTTATTTCTCAATAAAGCTTTCCCAAAGGAATGTTGTACAGGGCCCCCAATAACAACTTTGCCCAGTAGTGTTCTAATTAACTGTGCCAGAGGATCTGTTGTGCTGTCTAGTTAATGCTTTCTATCTGGTTCTTTGCTGGCCATCATGTATCATTGTTCAGCGAGTGACAGCAGTCAGGTTATTAAAGGTGTAGATATTAAATTAACAACAGTAGTAAACATTGTAGCTGTACTTCATATCTCAGCAGAACCAATGAAGTGGATGACACTGAATCCATGCTGATATGCGGCAATGACAGATGGGCGTCGTTTAACACAATACATCAGTGGGCAACCCACATACCACAGCTGTCCTCCACAAAATGAATTAGATCAGGGTAATTAATCTAAGGCAGAAAGTATTACCAAAGTGGATCCTAAGCAGAATTAGAGAAGAATGAAATATCCTGCTCAAAAATTGAGAAGGATTTATGCATTAACAGTTCTAGTGCTGACAAGAAGGTTTCCAGAAGTTACTTCGCTTCTTAAAAAACAATTATAAAAACCTTCCCTTTTGTTGAGAAACAAACTCACCATTTGGGATTAAATGGGTGATGGCTATTACTTCACTCATGTTCTAAAAATAGGTGCTGCTGAGAGATGAAGCTCAACCTACTTGTATATATGGATAAGTTCTTTAAATTAAAACAAATTTCATTATCTTTTATCACATACATTTGCTCCAGGTATAACAATCTGAGGACTAGTAATTATACTGATAATAATTCAAAGATTAAACTCTCTTTTTAAATAGATTTTATAGACAGAAGTGGATGAATGGCTAGATAAATGACAGACTATAGATAATCTTTTATTTTCTGATTTCAATTACCTGTCAGACTAAAGATTATTTAGGTTAACAGTTAGTCTTGCAAAAAACCAGGTACAGAGTCTTAACAATTTGGAGGAATTTCTTAAATATCTCATTCATTTTAAGAATGTACTTAAGGTGGGGAGACCTTCAAGATGGTGGAGGAGTAAGACATGGAGATCACCTTCCTCCCCACAAATACATCACAAATACATCTACATGTGGAACAGTTCCTACAGAACACCTACTGAACGCTGGCAGAAGACCTCAGACGTCCCAAAAGGCAAGAAACTCCCCACGTACCTGGGTAGGGCAAAAGAAAAAAGAAAAAACAGAGACAAAAGAATAGGGATGGGACCTGCCCCTCTGGGAGGGAGCTGTGAAGGAGGGAAAGTTTCTACACACTAGGAAGGCCCTTCACTGGTGGAGACTGGAGGTGGGCGTGGGGGAAGCTTCGGAGCCACGGAGGAGAGCACAGCAACAGGGGTGCAGAGGGCAAAGTGGAGAGATTCCCGCATGGAGGATTGGTGCCGACCAGCACTTACCAGCCTGAGAGGCTCGCGTGCTCACCCGCCGGGGTGGGTGAGGGCTGGGAGCTGAGGCTCCGGCTTAGAAGGTCAGATCCCAGGGAGAGGACTGGGGTTGGCTGCGTGAACACAGTCTGAATGGGGCTAGTGCGCCACAGCTAGCTGGGAGGGAGTCCAGGAAAAAGTCTGGAACTGCCGAAGAGGTGAGAGACCATTGTTTTCAGGTGTGCAAGGAGAGGGGATTCAGAGCACCGCCTAAACAAGCTTCAGAGATGGGCGTGAACTGTGGTTATCAGCGCAGACACCAGAGATGGGCATGAAATGCTAAGGCTGCTGCTGAAGCCACGAAGAAGCCTGTGTACAAGCACAGGTCACTATCCACACCTCCCGTCCCAGGAGCCTGGGCAGCCTGCCGCTGCCAGGGTCCCGTGATCCAGGGACAACTTCCCCGGGAGAACACACTGTGTACTTCAGGCTGTTGCAACGCCACACCAGCCTCTGCCGCTGCGGGCTTGCCCCACATTCCATACCCCTCTTTCCGGCCTGAGTGAGCCAGAGCCCCCTAACCAGCCGCTCCTTTAACCCCGTCCTGTCTGAGCGAAGGACAGGTGCCCTCAGGAGACCTACACGCAGAGGCTGGGCCAATCCAAAGCTGAACCCCAGGAGCTGTGCAAACAAAGAACAGAAAGGGAAATTTCTCCCAGCAGCCTCAGGGCAGCAGATTAAATCTCCACAATCAACCTAATGTACCCTGCATCTCTGGAGTACCTGAACAGACAACGAATCAACCCAAAATTGAGGTGGTGGACTTTGCGAGTAACTATAGATTTGGGGTTTGCTTTCTGCATCTAATTTGTTACTGGTTTTATGTTTTTCTTAGTTTAGTATTTAGAGTTTATTATTGGTAGATTTGTTTATTGATTTGGTTGCTCTCTTCCTTTTTTTTTTAATATATAGATATAATTTTTTTCCCTTTTTTTGTGAGTGTGTATGTTTATGCTTCTTTCTGTGATTTTGTCTGTATAGCTTTGCTTTTACAATTTGTCCTAGGGTTCTCTCTGTCCGTTTTGCTTCTTGTTTTTTTTTTTGGTTGTTTGTTTTGTTGTTTTAGTATAGTTTTTAGCGCTACTTATCATTGGTGGATTTCTTTTTTGGTTTGATTGCTCTCGTCTTTCTCTCTTTTTTTTTTCTTAATTTTTAATTTTTTTTAAATTTGTATTTTTTTAATTTTTTATTTTAATATCTTTATTTTTTTCATTTTCCTTTCCTTTCCTTTCCTTTTCTTTTTCTTTTCTTTTCTTTCTCCCTTTTCTTCTGAGCTGTGTGGCTGACAGGGTCTTGGTGCTCTGGCTGAGTGTCAGGCCTGTGTCTCTGAGGTGGGAGAGCCAAATTCAGGACATTGGTCCACAAGAGACCTCCTGGCTCCACATAATATGAAATGGCGAAAGCTCTCTCATAGATCACCATCTCAATGCGAAGACCCAGCTCCACTCAACAAACAGCAAGCTACAGTGCTGGACGCCCTATGCCAAACAACTAGGAAGACAGGAACACAACCCCACCCATTAGCAGAGAGGCTGCCTAAAATCATAATAAGGTCACAGACACCCCAAAACACATGACTGGAGGCGGTCCTGCCCACCAGAAAGACAAGGTCCAGCCTCATCCACCAAAACACAGGCACCAGTCCCTTCCACCAGGAAGCCTACACACCCACTGAACCAACCTTAGCCACTGAGGGCAGACACCAAAAACAATAGGAACTACGTGCAGCCTGCGAAAAGGCGACCCCAAACACAGTAAGTTAAGTAAAATGAGAGACACAGAAACACACAACAGATTAGGAGCAAGGCAAAAACCCACCAGACCAAACAAGTGAAGAGGAAATAGGCAGTCTACCTGAAAAAGAATTCAGAGTAATGATAGTAAAGATGATCCAAAATCTTGGAAATAGAATGGAGAAAATACAAGAAACATTTAACAAAGACCTAGAAGAACTAAAGAGCAAAAAGCAATGATGAACAAAACAGCAAATGAAATTAAAAATTCTCCAGAAGGAATCAGTAGCAGAATAAATGAGGCAGAAGAACAAATAAGTGACCTGGAAGATAAAATAGTGCAAATAACTACCACAGAGCAGAATAAAGAAAAAAGAATGAAAATAATTGAGGACAGTCTTAGAGAACTCTGGGACAACATTAAATGCACCAAAATTCGAATTATAGGGGTCCCAGAAGAAGAAGAGAAAAAGAAAGGGGCTGAGAAAATATTTAAATAGATTATAGTTGAAAACGTCCCTAATATGGGAAAGGAGATAGTCAATCACTCCAGGAAGCACAGAGAGTCCCATACAGGATAAACACACCAAGACACATATTAATCAAACTATCAAAATTTAAATACAAAGAAAAAATATTAAAAGGAGCAAGGGAAAAACAACAAATAACATAGAAGGGAATCCTCATATGGTTAACAGCAGATCTTTCAGCAGAAACTCGGCAAGCCACAAAGGAGTGGCAGGCCATATTTAAAGTGATGAAAGGGAAAAACCTACAACCAAGATTACCCAGCGAGGATCTTATTCAGATTTGATGGAGAAATTAAAACCTTTACAGACAAGCAAAGACTAAGAGAATTCAGCACCACTAAACCAGCTTTACAGCAAATGGTAAAGGAATTTCTCTAGGCGGGAAACACAAGAGAAGGAAAAGACCTACAACAACAAACCCAAAAGAATTAAGGAAACGGTAATAGGAACATACATATCGATAACTACCTTAAATGTAAATGGATTAAATGCTCCAACCAAAAGACATAGACTGGCTGAATGGATACAAAAACAAGACCTGTATATATGCTGTCTACAATACACCCACTTCAGACCTAGGGACACACACAGACTGTAAGTGAGGGAACGGAAAAAGTTATTCAATGCAAATGGAAATCAAAAGAAAGCTGGAGTAGCAATTCTCATATCAGACAAAATAGACTTTAAAATAAAGACTGCTACAAGAGAAAAGGAGACTACATAATGATCAAGGGATCAATCCAAGAAGAAGGTAGGGCTCCCAGACTTCTGACGATACTACAGAGCTACAGTAATCAAGACAGTATGGTACTGGCACAAAAACAGAAATATAGATCAATGAAACAGGATAGAAAGCCCAGTGATAAACCCATGCACACATGGTCACCTTATTTTTGATAAAGGAGGCAAGAATATAAAATGGAAGAAAGACAGCTTCTTCAATAAGTGGTGCTAGGAAAACTGGACAGCTACATGTAAAAGAATGAAATTAGAACACGCCCTAACACCATACACAAAAACTCAAAATGGATTAAAGACCTAAATGTAAGGCCAGACACTATAAAACTCTTAGAGGAAAACATAGGCAGAACCCTCTATGACATAAATCACAGCAAGATCCTTTTTGACACACCTCCTAGAGAAATGGAAATAAAAACAAAAATAAACAAATGGGACCTAATGAAACTTAAAAGCTTTTGCACAGCAAAGGAAACCATAAACAAGATGAAAAGACAACCCTCAGAATGGGAGAAAATATTTGCAAATGAGACAACTGACAAAGGATTAATCCCCCAAATTTACAAGCAGCTCATGCAGCCCAATTTCAAAAAAACAAACACCCCAATCCAAAAATGGGCAGAAGACCTAAATAGACATTTCACCAAAGAAGATATACATATTGCCAACAAACACATGAAAGGATGCTCATCATCTGTAATCATTAGAGAAATGCAAATCAAAACTACAGTGAGGTATCACATCACACCAGTCAGAATGGCCATCATCAAAATATCTACAAACAATAAATACTGTAGAGGGTGTTGAGAAAAGGGAACCCTCTTGCACTGTTGGTGGGAATATAAATTGATACAGCCACTATGGAGGACAGTATGGAGGTTCATTAGGAAACTAAAAATAGAACTACCATACAACCCAGCAGTCCCACTACCTGGCGTATACCCTGAGAAAATGATAATTCAAAAAGAGTCATGTACCACAATGTTCATTGCAGCTCTATTTACAAGAGCTAGGACATGGAAGCAACCTAGGTGTAAATCGGCAGATGAATGGATAAAGAAGATGTGGCTCATATATGCAATGGAATATTACTCAGCCATAAAAAGAAACAAAACTGAGTTATTTGTAGTGAGGTGGATGGACCTAGAGTCTGTCATACAGAGTGAAGTATGTCAGAAAGAGAAAAACAAATACTGTATGCTAACACATATATATGGAATCTCAAAAAAAAAAAATGGTTCTGAAGAACCTAGGGGCAGGACAGGAATAAAGACGCAGACATAGCGAATCGACTTGAGGACACGGGGAGGCGGAATGGTAATCTGGAACGAAGTGAGAGAGTGTCATGGACACATATACGCTACCAAATGTGAAATACATAGCTAGTGGGAAGCAGCCACATAGCACAGGGAGATCAGCTCGGTGTTTTGTGACCACCTAGAAGGGTGGGATAGGGAGGGTGGGAGGGAGACGCAAGAGGGAAGGGATATGGGGATGTATGCATACATATAGCTGATTCACTTTATTATACAGCAGAAACTAATGCACCATTTTAAAGCAATTATACTCCAATAAAGATGTTAAAAAATACATATTTATCTTAAAAAAACGAATCTACTTTAGGTATATTTCAAAAAACATATTTAATAATTTAACTTTATTACCCTTTTACTCATTTACAATCATTTACATTTAAGACCAAAATACTTACAATTTAATATAAAAATTGTTTCTTAAAATTGCTGTTTAAATTCTTTTTAGTGTCTTAAAGTACAGATTTGTGATGTATATCTTTAAAAAAGAAAATGCTCTGGATGTTATATTTTAAATTTCCAACAGCTGAAACCCATGATTTGGAAAAGAGTCAGTGACTATATTGAAATCATCTAATAAACAAGTATATTCTAATGTTTAGCATTAAATCAATGTGTGCCTACTGTACTTATCTTTTTTTAAAGTTAAAACTCCCACAGCTGAGACATTAATTTCTATTTCATGAATACCTTATGGATTTAATTTCAAGTGTCGCACTGTATAAAGTTCTGATATCTTCCTATGAAACATATTTATGACAATTGTGGCCATTGATCACACAGCATGTCATCTGCTCAATTGTTACAGCTCCCCTCTAGTTTTTGCTTTCTTTCTATTCTCTTCCCTAGAGGCTCCTTTCTTCTACCTCTCATGGGAAGATTGAAAAACCTACTGCTAATTACTGCAGTTAAATTATTTAACACAGCAGGGTATATCCAAACACAATCCTTCTTTTTTAAAGAATTTGCTAGCTTCTTGTTAAGTTAGCGACTCTTAGTTGGAGGCCTGCAACAATCATGTCAAACTATTGTGTGTTTATTGTAGAAGCATCGCAAACTGAAGGTAGAAGAAGCTACCACATGCACAGTATCTGATTTTTAAACTTGATTCTCTTGATCATCTGTGATTAAATTGTGGACTAACTGCTGGTCACATTTAAGTATTAAAATTGAAAACATGTTTGAAGGGCAGAAAAATATAAATACATCTCAGTATGCAAAGGTATTTAGTCTCTCTCCCTAAATTCTCAATATTAAAAAATGCCCACATACGTCAAATAACATAATCTTCGTAATCTTCTATGTATTTTTAACTAAAAACATAAATGATTAAACATGAAAGGAAAGGGACTATAATATTTAATTCAACTCTATTGAGTAAGAACTGTATTAACTTTAAATTTAGTCTGCAATGGCTTCTTGACTAAAAGATTCTATTTGTGTTATTTTTAGAATATTAATAGGGCTAAAGTTTAGTGGGTTTGAACTTTTTTTTCTGACGTGAACAACTATCTGGAATATTATTATGAGTTCTTCATTTTGAGTGGTCACTGAGCAGGAACAAGTCAAAGACCAATTTTAATTGCTGCGTACCTAGAGATATCTTGCATTATATTCAGAAGCTTTTTATCCGTTAACGTCCTCTGGTGTTTCCATATAGTTTAAGCCCTAAACTCTGATATATGAGCAATAATAAAATACTGCTATAAAGTAATTTTATTGCTGTAACCCGTGATATGACACTATAGAGTGACCGTAATATCATACTGTCCTTTGCATACAAAGCTGACATTACTGAGTCACCAATATTACAATGTGTATTTTTGGTCACATTCACATCCTGACTTTTCTATTTAAGAGCTTCTATTTTTTACCTTGAGAATATTATTTTAACTACCGGAACTTGACTTTTCTTATCTCTAAAATGGGAAGAATAACCTTGCATTGTGTTGAGGCTCTAAAGAGAGAAAGAACATATTTCCATATTTAATATTTTAGTTGTTTATGACGTAGCAGTCTCACAAATATTTTGCACTGCTCAGTGTACAAGGACTGGTGCAAAGTATTTAAGAAATTATTTTGGCATAGAAAAACACACACATGTATTTATAAGACAAGAATTTATTTGTGCAAAGCTGCTTTTCTTGGTGACCAAAGCTGTAGCCTTCTTAAAAAATGCTCTTACCCACTGAACAGACCAAAGCTTCACCTGTATAAAACAATAACCCAAATCTACTTGGAAGCAATTCCTACCTATTACAGTACCTTTTCAAGGACCAGTGGTTGGATTTCAGATTCCAACAATGCAGGTACACTTTTTCTTTATGAATAACAGCCATTAAAATGATGCTTTAAGCATAAAGGTTTATAAATGGAATCTCATTATGATATGATTTTCTGTAGAATAGTGTTCATGATTCAGCAGCTAAGTCTTGGTATCAAGGTAAGAAAAAGACTACTTTTAACTGGTGCCTCCTACAGCTCAATTTCCTTAAACTAAATAAGACCAAGGTGCCAGTTTCAAGCATTTGAAGTCTTTGGGTCCCCAAATAATTGCTCTTGGAGGTTACAGGTGACAGATTATAGAGATAAAAAAGCAGTCTTTAGAGACAAATGGACTTGCACTTGGAAAGTGCCTGTATGACATCCAGACAAGATACTTAGCTTTACTTGGTTCAGTTTCCTTACCCAGGAAATGAGAGTATCCAACTTGCAAATTCACCATCAAGATTAAATAGAAATATATCAATGTAACACAGTCAGTAGGATGCCTGACATGTAATAGAGGCTAATAGTTGTTTATTATTACCTTTAAATACAAAGTCAAAGCAAGGGTAAAGTTACCAAGTAGGAAAAGTTTCTGAATTTCTCTGTCCCTACATTATCAATGATTCACTTCTGCACTCCACATACCTACATTCCAAAAGAGAAATAGCCTCAGGGAAACTTTTTATTTCACAGTGTCTCTGGGGCAGTTGCTCCTGCCCACCTTACGAGACTAGTAGATGATGTCAACATTAACTGAGATAAGGAATGCTCCTGACAGAATTTGATTGGGAGGGGTACAGAGAAGGGGTCCAGTTTTAATAAATATAAAACATGTAGACTTAGACAGATATTTGTGAATGAAGTTGTCAGGTATTAGGATACATGTGGAAGCCTTAAGAATAGACTAAATTCTTCAGAGAAAGAATCTACAGAACATACAAAAATAAGGACCAAATTTGAAATCTGGAGTGTTAGATTAATGAAGATGAAAATAATTGTGAGTGTATGTGTGCACATATGTGTTTGTGCTATGGTGGGGAAGATGACTAACAATTGGAGTCAAGAAGAGGAGGAATAATGGGTCTTTTGGGATGGGGGAAGTAGAAAAGTATCATTGAAGGACTTCCCTGGTGAGGCAGTGGTTAAGAATCTGCCTGCTGAAGGGTGCTTCAAGATGGAGGAGGAGTAAGACGTGGAGATCACCTTCCTCCCCACAAATACATCAAATATACATCTACAAGTGGAACAACTCCTACAGAACAACTACTGAACACTGGCAGAACACCTCCGACTTCCCAAAAGGCAAGAAACTACCCATGTATCTGGCCGTGTGGCTGACAGGGTCCTGATGCTCCAGCCTGGTGTCATGCTGGAGCCTCTGAGGTGGGAGAGCTGAGTTCAGGACATTGGACCACCAGAGACCTCCCGGCCCCATGTAATATCATTCGGCAAGAGCTCTCCCATAGATCTCCGACTCAATGCTAAGACCCAGCTCCACTCAACAGCCAGCAACCTCCAGTGCTGGACACCCCATGCCAAACAACTAGCAAGAGAGGAATGCAATCCAGCCCATTAGCAGAGAGGCTACCTAAAATCATACTAAGTTCACAGATACCCCAAACACACCACTGGATGTGGCCCTGCCTACCAGAAAGGCAAGATCCAGCCCCACCCACCAGAACACAGGCACCAGTGCCCTCTACCAGAAAACCTACACAACCCACTGAACCAACCTTACCTACTGGGGGCAGACACCAAAAACAAAGGGAACTATGAACCTGTAGCCTGTGGAAAGGAGACCCCAAACACAGTAAGTTAAACAAAATGAGAAGACAAATATGCAGCAGATGAAGGAGCAAGGTAAAAAAAACCCACCAGACCAAACACATGAAGAGGAAATAGGCAGCGTACCTGAAAAAGAATTCAGAGTAATGATAGTAAAAATGATCCAGTCTTGGAAATAGAATGAAGAAAATACAAGAAACGTTTAACAAGGACCTAGAAGAACTAAAGAGCAAACAAAGAATGATAACACAGTAAATGAAATTAAAAATTCTCTAGAACGAATCAATATCAGAATAACTGGGGCAGAAGAACAGATAAGTGACCTGGAAGATAAAATAGTGGAAATAACTACCACAGAGCAGAATAAAGAAAAAAGAATGAAAAGAATTGCGGACAGTCTCAGAGACATCTGGGGCAACATTAAATGTACCAACATTCGAATTATAGGGGTCCCTTCAAGAAGAAGAAGAGAAAAACAAAGGGTCTGAGAAAATATTTGAAGAGATTACAGTTGAAAATTTCCTTAGAATGGGAAAGGAAATACTCAATCATGTCCAGAAAGCGCAGAGAGTCCCACACAGGATAAATCCAAGGAGAAACCTGCCAAGACACATATTAATCAAACTATCAAAAATTAAGTACAAAGAAAAATATTAAAAGCAGCAAGGGAAAATCAACAAATAACATAGAAGGGAATCCCCATAAGGTTAACAGCTGATCTTTCAGCAGAAATTCGGCAAGCCACAAAGGAGTGGCAGGCCATATTTATAGTGATGAAAGGGAAAAACCTACAACCAAGATTACTCTACCCAGCAAGGATCTCATTCAGATTTGATGGAGAAATTAAAACCTTTACAGAGACGCAAAGGCTAAGAGAATTCAGCACCACTAAACCAGCTTTACAACAAATGCTAAAGGAATTTCTCTACGCAGGAAACACAAGAGAAGGAAGAGACCTACAATAACAAACCCAAAACAATTAAGAAAATGGTAATAGGAACATACATATCGATAACTACCTTAAATGTAAATGGATTAAATGCTCCAACCAAAAGACATAGACTGGCTGAATGGATACAAAAACAAGACCTGTATATGTGCTGTCTACAAGACGCCCACTTCAGACCTAGGGACACACACAGACTGTAAGTGAGGGAATGGAAAAAGTTATTCAATGCAAATGGAAATCAAAAGAAAGCTGGAGTAGCAATTCTCATATCAGACAAAATAGACTTTAAAATGAAGACTATTACAAGAGACAAAGAAGGACACTACATAATGATCAAGGGATCAATCCAAGAAGAAGATATAACAATTGTAAATATTTACATACCCAACATAGGAGCACCTCAACACATGAGGCAAATGCTAACAGCCATAAAAGAGGAAATCGACAGTAACACAATCATAATAGGGGACTTTAACACCCCACTTTCACCAATGGACAGATCATCCAAAAGGAAAATAAGGAAACACAAGCTTTAAATGACAAATAAAACAAGATGGGCTTAATTGATATGCATAGGACATTCCATCCAAAAACAACAGAATACACTTTCTTTTCAAGTGCTCATGGAACATTCTCAAGGATAGATTATATCTTGGGATACAAATCAAGCCTTGGTGAATTTAACAAATTTGAAATTGCATCAGGTGTCTTTTCTGAACCGCAACGCTACGAGACTAGATATCAATTACAGGAAAATAACTGTAGAAAATACAAACACATGGAGGCTAAACAATATGCTACTAAATAACCAAGAAATCACTGAAGAAATCAAAGAGGAAATCAAAAAATACCTAGAAACAAATGACGGTGAAAACCCGACGACCCAAAACCTATGCGATGCAGCAAAAGCAGTTCTAAGAGGGAAGTTTATAGGAATACAATCCAACCTCAAGAATCAAGAAAAAACTCAAACAACCTAAGCTTACACCTAAAGCAACCTAACCTTACACCTAAAGAAAGAAGAACAAAAGAATCCGAAAGTTAGCAGAACAAAAGAAATCATAAAGATCAGATCAGAAATAAATGAAAAAGAAATGAAGGAAACAGTAGCAAAGATCAATAAAACTAAAAGCTGGTTCTTTAAGAAGATAAACAAAATTGATAAATAATTAGCCAGACTCATCAAGAAAAAAAGGGAGGGCTTCCCTGGTGGCGCAGTGGTTGAGAATCTGCCTGCCAATGCAGGGGACACGGGTTCGAGCCCTGGTCTGGGAAGATCCCACATGCCGCGGAGCAACTAGGCCCGTGAGCCACAACTACTGAGCCTGCACGTCTGGAGCCTGTGCTCCGCAACGGGAGAGGCCACGACAGTGAGAGGCCCGCGCACCGCGATGAAGAGTGGCCCCCGCTTGCCGCAACTAGAGAAAGCCCTCGCACAGAAACGAAGACCCAACACAGCCAAAAATAAATAAATTAATTAATTAAATTTAAAAAAAAAAAAAAAAAAAGAGAGAAGACAAATCAACAGAATTAGAAATGAAAAAAGAGAAGTAAAAACTGACCCTGCAGAAATACAAAGGATCATGAGAGATGACTACAAGCAATCACATGCCAATAAAATGGACAACCTGGAAGAAATGGACAAATTCTTAGAAAAGCACAACCTTCCGAGACTGAACCAGGAAGAAATAGAAAATATAAACAGACCAATCACAAGCACTGAAGTTGAAACTGAAATTAAAAATCTTCCAACGAACAAAAGCCCAGGACTAGTTGGCTTCACAGGCGAATTCTTTCAAACATTTAGAGAAGAGCTAACACTTATCCTTCTCAAAATCTTCAAAAATATAGCAGAGGAACACTCCTAAACTCATTCTACGAGGCTACCATCACCCTGATACCAAAACCAGACAAAGATGTCACAAAAACAGAAAACTGCAGGCCAGTATCACTGATGAACATGATGCAAAATCCTCAACAAAATACTAGGAAACAGAATCCAACAGCACATTAAAAGGATCTTACACCATGATCAAATGGGGTTTATCCCAGGAATGCAAGGATACTTCAACATACACATATCAATCAATGTGATAAACCATATTAACAAATTGAAGGAGAAAAAGCATATGATCATCTCAATATATGGAGAAAAAACTTTCAACAAAATTCAACATCCGTTTATGATCAAAACCCTTCAGAAAGCAGGCATAGAGGGAACTTACCTGAACATAATAAAGGCCATATATGAGAAATCCACAGCCAACATCATTGTCAATGGTGAAAAACTGAAATCATTTCCTCTAAGATCAGGAACAACACAAGGTTGTTCACTGTCACCACTGTTATTCAACATAGTTTTGGAAGTTTTTGCCACAGCAATCAGAGAAGAAAAAGAAATAAACAGAATCCAAATCAGAAAAGAAGAAGTAAAGCTGTCAGTGTTTGCAAATGACATGATATTACACCTAGAGAATCCTAAAGATGCTACCAGAAAACTGCCAGAGCTAATCAATGAATCTGGTAAAGTAACAGGATACAAAATTATTTCATAGACATCTCTTGCATTCCTATACACTAAGGATGAAAAATCTGAAAGAGAAATTAAGGAAACACTCCCATTTACCACTGCAACAAAAACAATAAAATACCTAGGAATAAACCTACGTAAGGAGACAAAAGACCTGTTGCTGAAAATTATAAGACACTGATGAAAGAAATTAAAGATGATACAAACAGATGGAGAGATATGCCATGTTCTTGGATTGGAAGAATCAACATTGTGAAAGTGACTCTACTACCCAAAGCAACCTACAGATTCAATGCAATCCCTATCAAACTACCAATAGCATTTTTCACAGAACTAGAACAAAAAATTGCACAATTTGTATGGAAACACAAAATACCCTGAATAGTCAAAGCAATCATGAGAAAGAATAACAGAGGTGTAGGATTCAGGCTTCCTGACTTCAGACTATACTACAAAGCTACAGTAATCAAGACAGGATGGTACTGGCACAAAACCAGAAATATAGATCAATGAAACAGGATAGAAAGTGCAGAGATAAACCCATGCATATGTGGTCACCTTATCTTTGATAAAGGAGGCAAGAGTGTACCATGGGGAAAAGACAGCCTCTTCAATAAATGGTGCTGGGGAAACTGGACAGCTACATGTAAAAGAAAGAAATTAGAACACTCCCTAACACCATACACAAAAATAAACTCAAAATGGATTAAAGACCTAAATGTAAGGCCAGACATTATAAAACTCTTAGAGGAAAACATAGACAGAACACTCTATGACAGAAGTCACAGCAAGATCCTTTTTGACCCACCTCCTAGAGAAATGGAAATAAAAACAAATATAAACAAATGGGACCTAATGAAACTTAAAAGCTTTTTCACAGCAAAGGAAAGCATAAACAAGACAAAAGACAACCATCATAATGGGAGACAATATTTGCAAATGAAGCAACTGAGAAAGGATTAATCTCCAAAATATACAAGCAGCTCATGCAGCCCAATATCAAAAAAACAAACAACCCAATCCAAAAATGGGCCGATGACCTAAATAGACATATCTCCAAAGAAGATATACAGATTGCCAACAAACACATGAAAGGATGCTCAACATCACTAATCATTAGGGAAATGCAAATGAAAACTATAATGAGGTATCACCTCCCACCAGTCAGTATGGCCATCATCAAAAAATCAACAAACAAATGCTGGAGAGGGTGTGGAGAAAAAGATACCCTCCTACATTGTTGGTGGGAATGTAAATTGATACAGCCACTATGGAGAACAGTATGGAGGTTCCTTAACAAACTAAAAATAGAACTACCATATGACCCAGCAATCCCACTACTGGGCATATACCCTGAGAAAACCATAATTCAAAAAGAGTCATGTACCACAATGTTCATCGCAGTTCTATTTACAATAGCCAGGACTTGGAAGCAACCTAAGTGTCCATCGACAGATGAATGGATAAAGAAGATGTGGCATGTATATACAATGGAATATTACTCAGCCATAAACAGAAACGATATTGAGTTACTTGTAGTGAGGTGGATGGACTTAGAGTCTGTCATACACAGTGAAGTAAGTCAGAAAGAGAAAAACAAATGCTGTATGCTAACACATATATATGGAATCGAAAAAAAGAAGGTTCTGAAGAACCTGGGGCAGGACAGGAATAAAGATGCAGGTGTAGAGAATGGACTTGAGGACAAAGGGAGGGGTAGGGTAAGCTGGGACGAAGTGAGATTGTGGCATGGACTTATATATACTACCAAATGTAAAAGAGATAACTAGTGGGAAGCAGCCACACAGCACAGGGAGATCAGCTTGGTGCTTTGTGATCACCTAGAGGGGTGGGATAGGGAGGAGATATGGGGATATATGTATATGTATAGCTGATTCGCTTTGTTATAAAGCAGAAACTAACACACCATTGTAAAGCAATTATACTCCAATAAAGATATTAAAAAAATATTTTTGCAAATGAAGCAACTGACAAAAGGTTAATCTCCAAAATATACAAGCAGCTCATGCAGCTCAATATCAAAAAAACAAACAACCCAATCCAAAATGGGCAGAAGACCTAAATAGACATTTCTCCAAAGGAGATATACAGATTTCCAACAAACACATGAAAGGATGCTCAACATCACTAATCATTAGAGGAATGCAAATCAAAGCTACAATAAGGTATCACCTCACACCAGTTAGAATGGCCATCATCAAAATACCTACAAACAGTAAATGCCTGAGAGGGTGTCGAGAAAAGGGAACCCTCTTGCACTGTTGGTGGGAATGTAAATTGATAGAGCAACTATGGAGAACAGTATGGAGGTTCCTTAAAAAACTAAAAATAGAACTACCATATGACCCAGCAATCCCACTACTTGGCATAGACCCTGAGAAGACCATAATTCCAAAAGAGACATGTACCTCAGTGTTCATTGCAGCACTATTTACAATAGCCAGGACATGGAAGCAACCTAAGTGTCCATCATCAGATGAATGGATAAAGAAGATGTGGCACATATATACAATGGAATAATACTCAGCCATAAAAAGAAACGAACTTGAGTTATTTGTAGTGAGGTGGATGGACCTAGAGTCTGTCATACAGAGTGAAGTAAGTCCGAAGGAGAAAAACAAATACCGTATGCTAACACATATATATGGAATCTAAAAAAAAAAAAAAAAAAGGTTCTGATGAACTTAGGGGCAGGACAAACATCAAGGATGGACTTGAGGAGACAGGGAGGGGGAAGTGTAAGTTGGGATGAAGTGAGAAAATTGCATAGACATATATACACTACCAAATGTAAAATAGCTAGTGGGAAGCAGCCCCATAACACAGGGAGATCAGCTAGGTGCTTTGTGACCACCTGTAGGGGTGCAATAGGGAGGGTGGGAGGGAGATGCAAGAGGGAGGGCATACGGGCATATATGTATACGTATATCTGATTCACTTTGTTATACAGCAGAAACTGACACAACATTGTAAAGCAATTATACTCTAATGAAGATGTTAAAAAAAAAAAAAAAAAGAATCTGCCTGTCAATGCAGGGGACATGGGTTCAAGCCCTGGTTCGGGAATATCTCATATGCCTCGGAGCAACTAAGCCTGTGCACCACAAGTACTGAGCCTGTGCTCTAGAGCCCGCGAGGCACAACTACTGTAACCCACGCACCTAGAGCCCATGCTCCGCAACAAGAGAAGCCACCGTGATGAGCAGCCTGTG
Organism: Balaenoptera musculus; assembly: GCF_009873245.2. Lineage (NCBI taxonomy): Eukaryota > Metazoa > Chordata > Mammalia > Artiodactyla > Balaenopteridae > Balaenoptera > Balaenoptera musculus. The sequence continues at coordinate 64,033,279 of NC_045793.1, forward strand.
CACCGCAACGAAGAGTAGCCCCCACTCACAGCAAGGAAAACCCAATGCAACCAAAAATAAATACATAAATTTATTTTTTTAAAAAGCATTGATAAGGCCATTGTAACATTCAACGTTGAGAAGAAAATCTCATAATTACTACATAAAAGATTAATAGACAACTAAATCTAAGAATCTGAGGGGTTATTATTGAGATTAAAGGCTAAAAGGGGAAAGAATGAGATCAGGAGATCAGAGGAGTGACTAGGACACACACAAAGGACTCCCTCCAGGGAGATGCGAGAGTGGGATGGAGTACAATACAGTTGGTCCCAGATTCATGATGGGTCGACTTAGTGATTTTTTGATTCTACAACGATGCGAAAGTCATATGCATTCACTAGAAACTATACTTCGACTTTGAATTTTGACTTTTCCCCGGGCTAGTGATATATGATACTATATTCTTTTTGTGATGTGGCGCAGTGGCAGTGAGCTGCAGTTTCCACTCAACCACCCGCACCTAATCATGAGAATAAACAACTGATACGCTTACAATCATTCTGTACCTACACAGCCGTTCAGTTTTTCACTTTTGTACAGTATTCAGTAAATTACATGAGGTATTTAACACTTTATTATTAAATAGGCTTTGTCTTAGATGATTTGTCCAACTGTAGGCTATTGTGTTTTTAGCACATTTAAGATAGAGTAGGCTAAGCTATGATGTTCCCTAGTTTAGTGGTATTAAATTCATTTTCTCTTATGATATTTTCAATTTATGATGGGTTTATCAGGCTGTAACACCATCATAACTTGAGGAAGATTTGTGTAATAGACTTAATTTATTGAGGAAATTAAGACAATGACCAATATATTTTCCAACAATTTTAATGAGGAAACAGAAGCTGTAGAAAAAATGGTTTATCTCTCAAAATTAAGATATGTGTTATTCCTGTGACGTGTCATGAAATTGAGTTCCAAATTGAAAGATTTGATTACCTAATTTGTTGGTTTATGATATGCCCAAGAGATATATGAAGGAAAATCTCTTTTTCTTGAAGACATGGTTGATCAATTTTTAAATCTACCAAAATATAATCTTTAATCACTATAAACATCTTTAATTACTATGAAAGTAATTAATTCCTGCAATTTTTATAAAAGTTAAAAAAATAGCAGATACATTTTATGTATATGGATATAAATGCACCATTTTAATTACTTGGGCTTTGCTATATATTCAGTCATTTTTACTTATGTGTTCATTTGCTCTTGCTGAAAAAGAGAAATAATAGGATTATGAAAGGCAGATGTATGGTGAAGGCAGATGTGGTGATAGGTGCCCAGCATGTCCTCCCTCTACACACATCACATCTCTCATGGCAATCCACTTCTTCTGAATCAGCAATAATTCTCTGGTGATTATTGACAAAAAAGAGTGAGCTATTGGTGCTGAAATCAGTGGCCCATGGATCTAGCTCTGTCCTTAATATATTCTCTTTCTTTACGTACAATGAATCAGGGTTGCACAGCCTTATCTTTCCTTTATCCAAATCTTTGTAATCATTTTAATCTAGTTAGAATTCACATTCAACTGTTATTTTCTGGTATTGTGCAGTGTGTTCCTGGTTTAAAAACAAAAAAAACAAAAAAAACAAGGATTCAGGAATGCTTGTTGAATTGAAATCAAATCCCTAATACAGATCCTGAGAAACAGTGCTCACAATATGTCTAGGTCTCTAGAAATGATTTTGCCACTTGAAGAATAAAAGAGCTGCAATTTGGAGGTATATTACTTAAATAGTGTGTTTTACAGTCTTTTATTTATTTGTTCATTAGCCCTTCAGCTAAGAGGTAGGTCAGTGAGAAGTTAAGATAGCTTCCTCTTTTCCAACTTTCTCTTTTTAAGAATATGTGATAAAGACAAAAGAAAAATCATTTGAGGATAAATCGTAAGGTGAGGTGGACTTTCATGTTTCTCTAGATGTCTTTTAAATTCATGTAAGAAGTCTTCTCTAATATCAGTTAACAAAAAGGTCTACACAATACAAAGTAAAAGATAATCTTATAGGTACACATATATGTACCTACATACACACATACATACCTGCATATATATATATATATATATGTATGCATATTAAACATTTGTATGGGTGTATTCCTCTTAGGATCCAGAAAAAAATGTTTATAGGAGTATATATTTTCTTTATGAGAGTGGTTGATTCAGTGATCCAACTTGCTCCATTTTGCTTTGAGAAAAATACAGAATGTGAGAGATCAGAATGGGATCTTTAAGCAAATGTACGTAGCACGTCAGTAAAAGTGCTGTGGTGGATGTTCCATCCAACAGAACATAATCTGGATTGCCAGCTCTGCACACTAATGGAGGGCAAGCCCAGAATGAAGCTTAGAAGGAGACTTGTGCAATTTTAGGGCTATACGAGCTATTGCAGTTGTTGATAGATTTCATCCAAGCTAATTTTTAATGTTTAGGAAATTTCAATCACCCACTGATTCCGACGAATGTGCTTTCAACTCTAGTTAAAACTAGTGGATGTTAATTAATGTATGTCTGTTATGTAATATACCTGCTTGAATGCCAAAATGTCCTGCATTTACATTTCAGCTTTACTATTTCCAATTTTACTATTTACTACATGCCAGTTCTGTAGCTGTAAAGTGTAATTTTTACCACATTTACCCTGTTCCTCATTATCAAATGCAGTTGATTTATGTCATTACTCTCATAAGGAATAAATATGATTATATATGTAATGCCTTTAGCATAAGGCCTAGCACATATTGGGTGCTCTATAAAAGTTAATTCTTTTCTGCTTTTGTTCTTTCCCTAAGTGGCAGTAAAAATGCAAATGATCTTTAATCCCTAATAGCACAGCTCCAAATAGAAATTGTGCTTTGAATGTTATTGGTGCTGATAATGTGATCTTTGGTTATCAGAAATGTGGTCCTTATAAGCATTAAAGAAATTTACAGGCAATTCCAATTTACAGTATATATGACTTTTAACTATTATATGAAAGGTTACTCCTATTAGGAACCATCCTGTTGAATTCTGACCTGTCTCATTTTGATTATTTTGATTGGACCCCCTCAGAATAGATATGATCTGATTGCTTATTTCCAGATTATGGTTGAATGACTTAGGTAAAGCTCATTAGCTCATTAAATCTTTTTCAATAGAAGGGCATAGTGCCCCATCCAAACATCATGGCAAAGAGTTTGTCTTTTATTTCTGTTGCAGCTCTATCCAGGAAAAATAAAGACAAAAAAAGTGTTTTAAATCTGTTGTTTGACATTCTTTTATATACATGTCTTAATGGAAAATTCAGTTCCGATAGCTTTATTATTGAATGATTGTTAAGGAAAATTAAGTGAGAATGTATTGGGTACCTTCTGTATGCTTCACAGTCAGCTAGGCCCTTGACTTTGAGTGTCTGTTAGTCTACAATTACTTTAACTGTAACCATAGCCATAACTGTAAATGTAACCATAATGTTAACCAATTTACTACTTTAACATAAATTATGTAGATTTCTACATAGTATATGCCATGCACAAAGATTTTTACCCTCTGAAAGAGAACATTGATAGAAAATTAGTGCAGATGATGAGTGACAGACACACAAAGATCTATCGTTTAAGTATGTAATTCTTTTTCTTCTAAGGTAACCTAAAGGCACTGTATTTTTACAGAGAGATTAACTTGTTTGAGAACAGAAGCTATTAATCTCTCCCATAACAGGCTGCTGAATCATTCTCATTCATTCTGTCAGTGTCATTTTACAACTGAGTTTCAGACAATTTTTGCAAGAATAAGATGTATAAGTATTCAAAAATACTAATATTCTCATGAGTGTTCCTAATTATGTCTTCAGTTTATATTTGCTTAAGGCTTTTATGTTGCAATAATTCCCTCTTCAGTTTCTTCCTTTTTATTATATCACACTTGGCTGGTGCTAGAAGGGTGACATTCTTTGGCTGATAGTCCCTACTTACCTTGCATAATGGGATGCTTCAATGGAATATGTTAAAGAAATTAGTGATCAGAAAGTGGACAAAATCGTATCTCTTTAATCATTGTTCTGAACTAAAAACAGTTACTTGAACAGATGAAATTTTTCTCTGAAACCCAATGCAAATCCAAGTTTTAAATGAGAAAAGGAATACTGATTATTTTACCAAGCCATGTGGACTATAGATACTTCCTTATAAACATGCTTCATAATGGCTCCCCATTTTTCTTCTCCTTTTTATCTTTTTGGTTGTACAGAAAACACTATATTTCAGGATTTTTAATAAACAAAGTTATCTTTCCATTCAGGATGTTAAATTAACAATAATTCCCAAAATTGAGGAACAGTTAATCACAATGAAAATGAAATTACTTCACTTTACATGGAGTTTTACTAAGTTGTAAGTGTCGGTGATGCCTTGGCTTATAGAATTTTTTATTTTAGAATAGATTTAGATTTATTAAAAAGTTGTGAAGATAATACAGAGAATTCTAATATCTCTCTCACCCAGTTTCCTCTATTATTAATGTCTACATTAGGCTGGTATATTTGTCACAAATAATGAAGCTATTTGATCCATTGTTATTAACTAAAATCCATAATTTATTCATATGTCTTTAATTTTACGTAATGTCCTTTTTATGTTCCAAGATCCCTTTCAGCATAGCATATCACATTTAGTTTTCATGTCTCCTTAGGCTCCCCTACGCCAATGAAATTTTCTCACACTTTTCCTTGTTTTGATGACTTTGATAGCTTGAGGAGAACTAATCAGATATTTTGTAGAATGTGCTTCAACTGAGATTTGTCTAATGTTTTTCTCGTGAATAAACAGGAATTATTGGTTTTTGAAAGAAAAACCATAAAGGCAAAGTGCCATCCTCATCACATCATATGAAGGGTACATACTCTCAACATTATTTATCTCTATTGATGTTAATCTTAATCTTCTGGCTGAGATAGTGTTTGTCAGGTTTCTCCACTGTAAAGTTATTCTTTTCCCTTCTTTCCATAGATTAATCTTTGGAAAGAAAGGACTATTGTAGCAGATGCTTAAGGGGTGGAGAGTTATGCTTTACCTTCCACAGGGTGGAATATCTACATAAATCCCTTGGATATTTTTCTGTATGAGGATGTGTCTATTCTTCCTCAACTTATTTATCATAATCATTATTTTAATCAATATAGACTCATGGATATTTATTTTATAATTTGGGTTGTAAACTGATATTTATTTTTTGCTCAAATTGTTCAGCTTTGACCTTTGGGAACTCTTTCACTTGACTCCTGTGTCCCTTTGACATACTTCCATCTTTGTATTTTTCTTGAGCAGTTCCTTACTTTCTGACACTAAAACATAGCCTAGATTCATACATTTCCTGCCCCAGTCATAGAATCAGCCATTTCTTCAAGGAGATTTGGTTTCTGTTATTAGAGATTTTATTATAAACCAAGATCTAGGCACTAGGTATGCTCATTGCTCTTGGAGTATCATTGTTTCTAGGCTCTCTGAGCTGACAAAGAAAGGAAATATATGTGCATATCCTAACTAGTGTGTATATGGATATCTAGAAATATTTATAGTCTCTGTGTGTGTGTGTGTGTGTGTATATATATATATATATATATAATGTATATTACATATTTATATTTATTCATATCATATCTGTTTTATATATAATATATTTTATTTTAAGCTAAACATGAGTTTGTACTGATGTCTCCAACTTTACTCCATCACCATATGGATCATTCTAGTTTTCTCTCTTTGCCTGTTTGTAACTTCCCATTCCAACAATGAAAAACATGTCTCCCACCATCCATCATCCATTCACTCCATTGATCAAATCCAGTATGCATGTATATTTTTTCACAGTTGTTAACCATACCTCCATTGGAAATGACTTGATCATCTAGAGTACACATCAAATTCTCCATGAGGAAAAGCTGTCTTGTTCATTGTTATATTGTCAGTGTATAACCTATTGCCTGGAACATTGAGAGGACTCAAGAAATATGTGTGAATGAATAAAGATAAGATATGATTATGACTTAGACCAGAATCATAGCTGCAAGAGTGTGAACTTGGGGAATTTAGAACCATTATGTTGTAAATCAGAAAGTTTTAGCTATATTACAGTTAGGAATAATAAATAACATAAAGATGACTTTTATTTTTTTTTTAATTTTATTTATTTATTTATTTTTGGCTGTGTTGGGTCTCCGTTTCTGTGCGAGGGCTTTCTCTAGTTGCGGCGAGCGGGGGCCACTCTTCATCACGGTGCGCGGGCCTCTCACTATCGCGGCCTCTCTTGTTGCGGAGCACAGGCTCCAGACGCGCAGGCTCAGTAGTTGTGGCTCACGGGCCTAGTTGCTCCACGGCATGTGGGATCCTCCCAGACCAGGGCTCGAACCCGTGTCCCCTGCATTAGCAGGCAGATTCTCAACCACTGCGCCACCAGGGAAGCCCAAGATGACTTTTAAAAGAAATTTTGTGGCATTAGAAGGTTGATGAAGTTATTATTTCTGTTGCAGTGTTTTTGATTTCTAACATTTCCTTTTGATTCTTTCCTATTTTTGAATCTCCCCTTTTCCCCACACCCCAGCCTTTTTAACCCTCATTCTAGTCTCTGTTACTTTGAGTTAGGCTTGATTCTTTCTTATAGTTTCAGTCTTTGTGTTTAAATTACCTCTCTGTTCTTAGATGTTCTCTGCTTTTTCCATTATAGCCCTTAACATATTAATCATAGTTATTTTTAATTACCTGTATGATAATTTCAACATTTGTGTCATATTTGAGTCTGGTTCTTATGCTTAATTCTTCTCTTCAAACTGTGGAGCTTTTTTTTCTTTTTAACACACCTTGTAATTTTTTTGAAAGCTGAAACTTGTATTGCATAATAGGAACTGAGGTACATAGGCCTCTACTGTGAGAATTTCTGTTAATCTGGCTAGTGGTTTTGCTTTTAAAAATGTTTCCATTACTGTAGGTGCCAGAGGTTTCATATTTCTCTAGTATCCCTGATTTTGTCCCCCTGTATTTACTTTGGCCCTCCCTAAGTATTCCTCCTCAGAGAGAGTCTGCATTTTGCAATTCTTTTAGCTGTTTCCACTGTTGTAATACTGGCTCTCTGGTGGTGTGGTGATAAGGTGTATGTATATGTTGGTGGGGGCAGGTAGCATTCTGTAATCTTCCAGTTAAATCTCAGTGTTTTGGTGGGCCCGTGTGATTGGCTTGTGACCTTCATAAGTGTTTCTTCTTGTATAATTATCCCCTACCCTTGGGTGAAGCAGGAGGACTATAGGAGGCTGGAGTGAGAGTATTGCCCTTATCCACACCTCTGAGACAAGATTCTGATGAAGATTTTGCACTGGAGAATATGTCTTTGTTATGGAGAATGTTCTGGATGTCTTTCAAAATGATTACCTTTTCTCTCCTCCTGCCAGACATACTATGAAATCTTTCTTGGAGAATGCAAAAGAGGTAAATCTGCTTTTCAGAAGATTCAAATCATATATAAGAGGGTCAAGCAAAATCTAACCTTTTTCTGAAGATCAAAAGAAATATTGAAACTTGGATTTATTCTCTGAAATATAAGAGCAGTACAGATGAACTTTGCTATGTTAATAATTAGAGTGGTTTAAAAGGGAAATATACTGATGGATTAGTATTATGATCTGTTGGGAAACCAGCTTATGTGGCAAACGTCTGCATTCATCAGTATTATCTTGTATTTCTCTATCCTTTCACCTTTTCTTCCTTGAAGATTATGCTTTTATCAAAACTAGAATGTCACATTCCCTTTTAAATAGGACCTTTTTATAAACTTTTTTTTATACTGAAGGTGAAAATGAGGCTTACAATATCTGTCATGTTCATTTCTGTTTTTTGGTTTTTTTTTTTTTAATTTTGGGGAGGGTATTATGTAAAGTATAAACTTAATACCAGGGTATAAATAATTGTCAGATCAATTTGAGAATTTTCAAAGGCAATGAATAAGTATGCTAACTCACAGGTTTCTAGGAATACACAGAATGATACCGCAGCAGAAAGACAATTTATCAAAATTGGTAGGATGCAGATAAGGTAGCACTCAGAGGGAAATTTATAGCTTTAAGTGCCTGTATAAGAAAGGAGATAGAATTTAAAATCAAACCAAAGTTTCCACCTCCAGTTGGCAGAAAAAGAAGCACAAAGTATGTAGAACTAAAGAAATAATAAAAATCAGAGTGAAAATCAATGACATAAAAAACAAAAAATAAACCAAAAGTTAGTTCTTTGAAAAGAAAAAAAAAAGTAATAAACTTTTAGTTAAGCTGATTATAAGGAAAACAAATATGACAAACTATTACCAAAATTAGGAACAAAACAAGGGACATCACTAATTGCCTAAATGATTTTAAATAATTAAGAGAGAATATTATGAATAACTTTATGGCAACAAATTAGATAAATCAAATATACAAATCCCATAAAGATACAAATTGACTCAGGAAGAAAAAGAAATCTGAATATACCAACAACAGGTAAAGCCATTAAATTAGTAATTAAAAATCTTTCTGTAAAAAAAAACCCCAGGCTTAAATACCTTTACTGGAGAATTTATCAAGCATTTTAAAAGAAGAAGTAAAAGGGAAGATTATACTAATGTTACGACATAAAGCAAATAAACTTAGTACACGCACACATACATATCTCTACACAAATGTTTAACCTCAATTTTATTAAAAATATAAACTCAACAAGATATTTTGCTTATCAAATTAGAAAATTTCACAAATCATTAATGAGACTTCTGTGTTCTAAAGTATAATAGAGTAAACACAGTAAAGGCCCTGTTCACTGCAAAATTAATGTATCTTTATTAAGACAATTTTTATTGCACTTCCGATTCTCAGGAAGTAAGAAGAATATCTAAAATGTCTTTTTACATCCTCAATGCCACAAAAATGTGTAAAAAAATGTGTAGAAATGTTAATGTGTAGATCTCTAATTACATGAAAAATTTTAACACTAACAAAAGTGGCAAAAGAAAATAACCAAAAAAGAAAAAAAAAAGTAAACTTACAAAGCTCCCATAAATTTCCATTTATTTAGAAAATTTGAAAAACATACTTCTGAATAACTCATGTGTCAATTAAGAATTTATAATAGAAATAAACAATTCAGTAGACTTGAGTGACAATTCAAATACTGCATGTAAAACTTTTGAAATGCAATTAAAGTGAATATAGTTTAATGCTTACATTAGAAAATAATATTTGATGTTAATTTATGAGCTGTGTCCCAGTTATGATGTTATTAAAAAATAAGACAGAATAAATGCAAAGAAGATAGATGTAAAGGCATAATAAAGATAAAAACAGAACTTAGTAAAAGAGAAAACAAAAATAATTTAAAGAAATATGCAAAGGAGACAGATCCTTGTTGAAATTGGAGAAGAAAATAAGAGAGAAAGCATGAATACATTAGGAATTTGAAAAGAGATATACATTCAAATTCAGTTTACCCTAAAAATAACATGAGAATACTATCATAATTTTATGTGAATAAACTTAAGAACCTTACACAAAACAGATAAGTCATAATACCAGGATTTTAGGTTTCTGTTTGACTCTTGAATGTGTACTCTTCATCATAACATTATAATTGTGTTGTATCATTTAGATATATTTTCTGTTGGATCTTTATCCCCATCTATATCTATACATCACCAAAGTTGGAAAATAGTATGCAAAAATCTTGGCAGTCTGTGGTCAATGTGGAGTGACCTGTGCATGCCTATAATTATATATAATGTAGACATGGATAAGTGCCATGTGAATTATGTTCTAGTATTTCATAGGAGAGAACAATCACCCTTGAGTTTAGGATTGGTGTGGGGATGAGGTGAGAATTAGAAAAGAGTAAGTGAAATAGTTGTCATTTGGCCTTAGGAAAAAAAAAAATTTATAAAAAAGCCTATCGCAACTTGATAGATTAAGCAAGATCAAGAAGATAGGTGAATGCATAGCATTTGACTAAGAAGACTGGATGTTTGGATATATATTTGGTAATATTAAAAGAAAACAGAATATTCCCAGTCTTGGATAATACAGTCACAACCATATAAAATATTATTTCTAAGACCTTATTAGGTATTAGGAGACAATTCTTCATGGATCTCTCACCTTTATACACATTTTGGAATTACCAACCCATCTGCTCCAGAATTATCTTATCAAGAATTGCTTAATAAGGCATTTCTGGAAAGGTAGAGACAAAGACTCTTTGGATCAAATTTATTTATATTCCATGATAATAAACAGGGAGCCCTCCTGTTCCCTGAGGTCCTTCAGGGTAATAAAGGTGAAGATGTCTGTGTGCCCTTTCTGGAGATATTTGATTGTATTCAAAGATAACAAAGACAATGCCTTTCTCTAAGGGGAGGAAAAACAGGTTTGCCAGCATCTCTAATAATCTCAGGGTTTCTTAATCTCAGCATTCCTCTTTTTCATGCACACTCATGGCGTATGCAGGCAGTACCTGAGCCTTATCACATTATGGGAGAAATACTTTTGGGATATTTAGAATATCCCAAATCTGACTATGTTAATACTGTGGATGGCCTCCAAAGTTACATTTTCTTGGTACTAGGGATAATAAGTTTTGGATGCAGATAGTATTAATATTAAGTTACATAGACTTTCTCTTTTCAGATCATGTGACAGATGAAAATGTGTAATATATTTGTGCTCCGCCCAAAACCCTCTGTCAGGAAAGCCCTTCCTTTGGTATTGCTGAAGGAGTTAGTTCATTAGAGTTTCCAAGTGTTTATTGTCCTAGGCAGGAAATAATTTGACAGTCTACTCTAGGGACAAATCTAGAACTCTGTCTGCACACAGCAAATGCTCAACAAATACATATTCAATCAGTGAATAATTATGGGTTAATTACTTTTTTATGGCACAACTCAGAAACTTTAGCCATTGTTTGCAGCATTGTTCCTATGAATAAATTAGTTCCTTCTGATTTATCAATTTTGCGTCCAATATAATCATAGACTAAAGTCAGTCTTTCAGTAAGTAGAAAGTAAAATGATATCATAACATATAAAACTCCCACTGAAATTGTAGACATATCAGTATTAACAGGAAGGGGAAAAAGGAAGCTGTCATCAATGGTTGTTTGTATCTGTGGCTTGGGTTACCTGACTAGGGCATTCAATAATCTTTGAAGAGTACAAATATCTACCATGGGTATTTTACACATCATAGACATATTTTGGGTTGAGGAATGGGGTTCTAGACTGATGAACACAAAATTGTATTCAAAAGTCTTAAAGATCTGTCTCCTGCCTACATGCCTCTTTCCTACTTATATTTTTGTAGTACCAAATTTATGTACTTACCCGAACAAAGCTTATGATGTCATGACCTTGTGCCTTGTATATGTCTTCTATCTCTCATTGTCATGAACTCCTACTTATCCATAAAAAACTCAGCTCCTGTACTTCTATAGAGCCTTCCTTGATCCTATTCTCCAAAAAATTAACCCTTTTCTTTTCTTTGTGGCATTTATATATTTAATATTATTTCTCACTATACTCATCAAACTATATGATAAGCATGGTCAGACATCACTTTTCTCCTCAGGCCATGTGCTTATTGGCCCTTTTATATGGTTGAAGTATATGAAACTACATTTTTTTCAAATCAGTTTCATATGGTTCAATCAAATAATAACAACATAATTAGTAATAATTATAACATAATATGCATATAACATTTTATATAATATATAAATATGAATGTAGTTAATTTATATTACTAATTTTTAATATAAATTATAATGAATTTATAATGCAAGTATAATATTACTTCCAACATCATCTCTAGAACCTAAGGCAGTGTCTGGCACAAAATATGTACTCATTAAATGTTTCTAATTGAAATAAAGGTGGTGAGATAAGTCACAAACAGTGAAGCAACTGTGACTTGTCCCTGAATTTGGAAACTGAAAGAGGTTTTGTATGCTAATTCTGGACAAGATATTTGTGATGCTGGTATTAGACACCACCTTGTATTATTCTAGGTAGGACAGCAAAGCGTGAAATGAAGTGACAATAGTTGCTTTCCTAGATCTACGAGCATTGTCATTTGTTGCCTGTTGAAAGATTGTTATGAGCTGCTATAACTCTCATCTGGAATGCCAGTCTAGAATCTAGGTCTTAAAAATCATTCATCTATATCTTGGATTCACTGTATTCATTTATATTTTGGCTGATTGGAGCTTTATGGTCTGCACATGTCCTGGGCATCACAGGTGATGTTTTTCTGATTATAGTAGATATTGGTTGATGGAAAAGTTTAGAAAACACAGAGTAATGGATGTATAGTAACAGTTTAAAGAAAAAATATTCTTTAGTGACCTTTCCCTCTCTCCATCTACTTTCCACTAGACAGGTCATAACAGGGTAACAAGTCTATTTTATTTTTCATAATAAACATTTGTCAATATCATATATGCCTTATGGAAAATAACATTCTTTATAGATTAAAAATTTTTTTTTAATCTATAAAATCCTAAAGTTCTTAAGAGAAATTTTAAATTACAAATATATCAAAAAAATTTTGAGTGAAAATGGGCATTTGCAGAACAAGCTTTTGGTACTTCTTCGTTAATATGGCTTACCCTTATCTTCTGACACAAGAAGGTAGTAAATATCCCATCTCTATTCAATCAGTGGTCACTGACAAATCTGGCCTTAAAGGCATTATATATTATGAGAAGAAAACAAAATTTAAAAAAGGATTTGTGTTTGCACCTACCAGCTGCTTTTATTATAAGGAGAGTCAGTGTTGTTGATATAAAAGCTACCAAAAAATAACCAGCTGCTTTTCACTTTGTATGAGTTTGTCATTTTTTAAAAAAGAACTCAAATTATTAGGTACTTGATTTCTCATTCACTTATTTTTTTCAAACATTGTTTATTGGTGGTCTTCTTCTTCCTATGATGAATTAACAGAGTTCAGATATTCCCTCTCACTTGAAACTATCAAAAGCTGGAAACAATGTGTGAACAAATAGTTTTCAGTACACATGACATCATGAATTTCTTCTAATTTGACACTTTGAATCCACAACTCAAACTCCCAAATCAAAAGATCACTACAATAATACATTTGGAAGACACAGAAATACTTTCTGAACCATAACTAGCAGTTGGTAGCAGCCTACTATTAAAAGATTTAGCACTAAGGAGAAAGAGTTAAAGAATGCAAAAGAGCTGGAAAATAAGAATTGGTTTTACCACTAGCCAACTTCAAAACCATCACCGTTTTTGCCAGCTCTTCCTTAATAAGACTCCTTTCTTAACATGAGTAGTTGAAATTCTCTTGAGCATTTCTAATGGTAACTCTGAATTCAACATCCTTTTGCCACAAATATGTCACTGTAAGGGAATAAAGAAGATTAAAAAATAAATAAATAAATAAATAAATAAATATTTTGACTTTAGATACAAAAGCTATTTTAAAACACATGAGGATATAATTGATTAGTTGATGTCAGTTACTTATTGAGGCAGCTATGAACTGAGAGTGTTTTAAGTGTCCTACTCAGTGACTCATGTTGCACTCACAAGGGACAGTGACCATGTAGTAAAAGAAAGCTACAGACTAAGCTTTCTCCTCTGGCTTACTCTTAGCATTTCGTGGAAGCTGCTTAAAGAATCAAGAATCAAAAGAAAGATGACTTGGGAGCTTATTTTGTAGAGAGGGATGGTTTAGTAGACACTTAGAATGGAATACAGTGGCCTGTGTTAAGCCCTATAGCAGAGGCATCACTAATTATTTATATCCTGCTGCTAAGCGTAAAACAGGCTTGACTGCCCTTACAACAGCTGCAGTCTCACCACGTGTGCAGCACCATGAACTTTATATGTGAGCTCGTCTGAAGAGCTTTCCAGGGGCACGGGGCACTCCAAGCAGGTAGAATCCTTGTCAGAAGAGCCTTCTGAAGAGTCCTGGTGCATTGGCAGCAATTAATGCAGGTGGTATGTTAGACAAGGGAGCTAATGAGCTTTAATATGCATGCAGGTGAGGGAGTGCTGAATCAGTAGAGCCATTAATGAACCGATGACAGCCTAATTAGCTACAATTTAAAATCTATGGAATCTAATCAGAGGAGCTGAACACTGCTGCAAATCTGTGTATGAATGAGTCTTTTTAAATACTCCAATCTGTTGCTTAGTCACTGATTGATAGTAATTGCTTTTTTTCCTCTATTGTGTATAGGAAAATGCCCAATTTTGCTCTGATAGGGGAGGACACAACATTGAAGTTAAATGCCTAAGATGTTTAGCTGCTTAAGTTTAATCAGTAGATGTTTTTAAAAAAAATCAAAGTAAAATTAATTTTCAACTCTGGATATAGAGGATTAAAAATATACCACCATCTTCTTATATATTGAGTTGGCAAAGGTTCTATAGTTGTTAATCAACTCTAAATAGCATATCTGTAAAGCAAGCAAAGACAGTATAATATGCAAATGCATAAAATGCATTTATTAATCCATAATTTGTTTTAAAATGACTTATTTATGTTAGTTATCAGAGATAACAAGGCAAAAATACTTTTATTGAATGCTTGAGATAAGGAATAGTTTTCTGAGGTTAAGACAATCTGTTAAACATCCTATTTTAAATTGGCTGAACTAAGCATTCTTTCAGAAATTGAGTATAATTTTATGAAGGTGTGAGGTGATACTGTTTTGTAGTGCCCATTTGGTAATAACTGACGTATAAAAGGTACAAGCAGTTTTTCTACTCTGACATTTCACCCTGATGTAGCACAATTCATCTGAGAACATTAAAGAACTTTTTGTAGGCTCTGATTTATTGAGTCTTATAACACCACTGGAAGACAGGTCAGTGAGCCTGTCCTCGTTTTACAGTCAGATCAACTGAGCTCCATTTGCTGAAGGTCATCAGTGAGTCGATGCAAGAACTATAAAGAGGAACTCAAGAAAGCTCAGAGTGCTACTCCCTTACTTTTTCCATTTGATAAATGGTATACCCCACAATTCTGACACCGCAGATAAAAATCTATGTATCAAATTTTTGAATATCAACTTAGAAAAAAATATGGAATGCAGACTTTTGAGTTATTTTTAAATGTTGATATTTGGTATTGTACATAAGTATGATATTATCAGTGAGCAAGTTAATAAAGAGAAGGGCCACATTTCCTCACTGTTGTGAATAGAAACGATCTTCAAGTGTTGTCTCTGTTAGATTAACTACTGGGTACAGAGACTGAAACCTAAAGGCAAAAATTGGAAGTTTTCTGTAGTTAGAAACATCTAAAATAAAAGAAAGAAAGAAAAGTGGGAGGAAGGAAAGTGGGGAAGGATGAGGTGGAGAGAGAAAACACATACCACACACATATAAACACGTCCACCAAATAAGATCAGATGAGTTAGCTTACTAAACAGATGATGCCCACAGAGAAAAAGTGTATATAATCCATTGCATTTGATTTTAGTGGAATCTCTGTATAAAGAGAGAGACAGAGAGAGGACTGTGAAAGGACATAGGCAACTCAAATAATATGTTAAAAGTTTTAGATTATGTGCTAGCACTTCTGCAAATCCTTATTGCTAGTTTTTTTTAAAAATGCCCTACAAGGGCAATTTTATGAAATCTGGTGTTTAAATGAAATTCACTTGATTCCTGGTCCAATGGATGTTTTTCAAATTTGACAAAATTTTGACAGTATTTTTTCTGTTGTGTTAACCATTATGCATCAAATTTGTGAGCAAGATAATCTCTAAAGCAAATATTTTTTAAATCCCTGCTGATGTGACAGTGTTTACAGAACTGTCCATTTTCTTTGAAACAGCAAAAAATATTGTCAAAACATTAGTATTTTAACAAATAAAACTTTATTCTACCCAACATGATACATCTTATTTTTAAATCCATCAGATTTGATCACTGTTTTTCTTAATTTAGTTACCAAGAATAAACATTCTCCACATCCTGCTTCGTTTTCATATGCTGTGATGTAATAACAGTTAATCAGAAAATAGTCTGTTATGTCTTAGAATTGATTTTTTTAATTAGTTTTGTGATATAATGTGAGAGTAATTTTTCTTGACTAGTTCTCATAATAGCTTCTTTAGTGAGGTATACCTTATATGTATTATTAAGCATGATCATATATGTAATATTGTACTTAGTCTATCTAAGTTTGCTAGGTAAGACTGCCACATGCATTTCAGTGGTCCGGCAAGTTGGAGTTGGAAGATTTTCTTTAAAACACTGTAAATTTATTATTTGTATAATTTGCATTTTTCCAGTATAAACAAATACAAACATTTTATACTATCATTATTTTAAAGACAGCATATGTTTTAACTATAATAATATTAGACCTAAATTTATAATAATAACCACCATATAGAAACACACATTAATTCAGTAGTGTGGAAAGGTTAAAAGTGAATTAATAGTCAGGAGTTCCTGATTTCACTCCTTTTTCTTTCCTTTCATTTCTTTTGAATAATAAACCATGTGTTATAGTCTCTTCACAATAGTCACCTTAGCCTTGTGTTCTTGGAATTGTTATTTAATCTCTCTAGCTTCAGTATTCTTATCTGTAAAAAGAATATTATAGTATTACCTTCTTCAGTATATGTCAGGAGAAATAATTGAAATTAAGTGCCATAAAATTTGTACATAGTAAGAACTCAACACAGATTGTATTTTTTTGTTTGTTGTACTAAGTGCTAAGAATAGTAGTCTGTAATTTAAAAAAAAAAAAAGATGCTATTTCTGCTTCAAGGAGATTATACTATTTGTTGATAATAACAGAGTACTTGAATCCGATTTTTTGTATATAATTTTGTCCATGTTACATATGACCTACTGACTTCAAACCAATAAACATACTTTAAGGTTCAAATAATATTTGAAGATGCAAACATTATACATTCAGGAACAAGTCAGTACTTGGTGGTAGACCATTCTCCACACATTTAAGGTATTTCATTCAGTGGGCTAATTTTTGTGGACTTTAATTTTGGAAATCATAATGATTTAAATATAAGTAGTGACCAACAAGGACATACTATATAGCACAGAGAACTATACTCAATATTTTATAATAATCTATAAGAGAAAACCTGAAAAAGAATATATATATATATATATATATATATATATATATTTATAACTGAATCACTTTGCTGTACACCTGAAACTAACACAACATTGTAAATCCAGTATACTTCAGTAAAAAAATTTTTTTTAATAAATAAATATAAGTAATGAGTAGAATCCTTGTATTCATGAATCAATTAGTTGTATTAAGATCTTTTTTGGGTATAGGTTAGCCTACTAGAGCCACTAGGTTCAGATATGTCTGAAGTAAAACTTTGATTATATTAGAATCTTCAAAGACTCTCACATTTTATTGAAAACTTTTATATATAAGATTTTATTCTCATTCTAAATATTTAAGATATCAATATTTGTTATTATGTTTTATCAATATAAACCATTTTAAGTTTTTTGAAAGTAGAGACTATACCTAGTATAGATCCATTAATTCAATTATTCATTCAGTGCAGATATTTAATACATGAATATATCCACCCACTGAGTAAATATTTATGGTCTTCTCACTATATGCCAGGTACTGTGCTACATTATGGGTATATAGAGGTCAATAAAACAAACATGATGGATCTCCTCATAAAGGTAATAAATAATATTTCATTTATATTTTAGAATGCTATGAAAGTTAAGTTGAGATTGTTGTTGGGGAGCCTAATTTGGATTGAAGTGTCAGAGAAAGCCCTCTCGGGGGGAAAAAAAAAAAAAGAACAATTAATTTTATAAAGAGTTGCTCAGATGGAGCATTCTGTGCAAAGAAAATTACATATATAAATACCATGAAGGTGGAAAAATATATACATAGCCAAGTAACTAAAAGGAGACCAAAAAAAAAAAAAAAAAGAGAACATAATATATGACTGAGATTATATCTATAATAGATATAATCTATAGATTATATCTGAGTTTGACAGATGACATATCATTCAGCAACTTCTTGACCAAGTTAAGGATTTTAGATTTGTGCAAAGTGGGAAGAATTACTTGGATGGAACTTAAAGATGGGATTTGTATAATTTCGTTTACATTAAAAATTTGGGAAAAACTAACGCAAAGTTAGTAGAAAAAAAGGAAATAACAAAGATCAGAGCAGAAATATACTAAATATAGACTAAAAACACAATAGAAAAGATCAACAAAACTAAGGACTAGCCTTTTGAAAAGATAAACAAAAGAAACAAAACTTTAGCTAGACTTACCAAGAAAAAGAAGAGAGAGGACTAAAATAAATAAATCAGAAATGAAAGAGCAGATACTATGACTTATATAACACAAATATAAAAGATTATAAAAGACCATGATGGACAATTATGTACCAACAAATTGGACAACCTAGTAGTAAAAAATAAATTTCTAAAAACATGCAACCTACTAAGGCTGCATCATGAAGACATAGAAAATCAGAAGAGACTAGTTACGAGTAAAGAGACTGAATTAGTAATCAAAAAACTCCCAACAAAGAAAAACCCAGGAGCAGATGTCTTCACTGGTAAATTCTACCAAACATTTGAAGAAGAATTAACACTTCGTTTTCAAATTCTTCCAAAAAATGGAAGAGGAGGAAATACTTCTGAATTCATTTTACAAGGCCAACATTACCCTGACACCAAATCCAGACAAGGACACTATAAGCAAAGAAAAGAAAAGAAAATTACAAACCAATATCCTTGATGAATATAGCTGCATAAATCTGCAACAATATTTTAATTCACTTTAATTCAACATAATACTGAAAGTCCTAGCCAGAGCAATTAGGAAAGAAAAAGAAATGAAAGGCATTCAAATTAGAAATGAAGAAGTAAAACTGCTTCTATTTGCAGATGACATGGTATTATATATAGAAAACCTTAAAGACTCCACCAAAAAGTTGCTAGAACTTACAGATTCATTAAATTTGCAGACTGCACAATCAATGTACAAAATAAGTGTGTTTCTATACACTAACAGCAAACTATCGGAAAGAGAAATTAAGAAAACAATTCCATTTACAATTGCATCAGAAAAAATAAAATACCTAGAAATAAATTTAATCAAGGAGGTGAAAGACCTATACACTGAAAATTGTAAGACATTATTGAAAGAAATTAAAAGAAGACACAAATAAATGGAAAGATATCCCTTGTTCATAAATCACAATAATTAATATTGTTAAAATGTAGATGCCCATACATTCAAAATGATCTACAGATTCAATGAACTCCCTATAAAAATTCCAATGACATTTTCACAGAAATAGATCAAACAATCCTAAAATTTGTATGGAACTACAAAAGACCCCCGAGTAGCCAAAACAATCTTGAGAAAGAAGAACAAAGCTGGAGGCATCTTACTTCCTGGTTTTCAAACTATATTACAAAGCTGTAGTAATCAAAATAGTATGGTATTGGCATAAAAACAGACACAGAACCAAGAACATACAATGGGGAAAGAATAGTCTCTTCAGTAAATGGTGTTAGAAAAACATGGCAGCCACATGCAAAAGAATGAAATTGGATACTTACCTTACACCATACAAACAAAACAAAACAAAACCCTCAAAATGGATTAAAGACTTGAACATAAGACCTGAAATCATAAAATTCCTGGAAGAAAACATCTGGAATAAGCTCCTTGACATTGGTGTTGGCAATGATTCTTTGGATTTGACACCAGAAGCAAAGGTAGCAAAAGCAAAAATAAGCAAGCGAGACTATATCAAACTAAAAATCTTCTGCACAGCAAAGGAAACCATCAATAAAATGAAAAGGCAATATACAAATAAAAAAAAAAAAAACTAAAAATAATGTGATACTTAAAAACTTGAATTTTATAAAAGCATTAATTCAGAATATTTTTATAAAAAGCTTTTAAAAAATCTTCTCATGATATCTTTCTTTAACACATTTCTATTTATAAAATGGAATTATTTGATCTATGTTAAAAGCTAAACCCCGAAAGGTGGGACAACTTCACTAAGGTCAAACAGATGTTCACTGACCATGTCAGATGATCTACTCTTGGCCCAAGTCCTTCTGTCGCTATACATTGCCTTGTTATCTTCTCTAGTTTCCTCATAGAGGTTACTTAGTGATCAAAATGAGACACAGATGTTTTCACAAACAAGAGTATCTTAGTTCATTGGTGAAGTTCTGTTGATAGTGTTAATATTTTTTCAGTTGGCACACAGCATTATAATCTGACAATATCAGAGTTGGTTTGTAAATCAGACCTGTAAAAAGAAATTGCCAAATTGAAAAACAGTCATTTTACCAGAATTACTGCATTCAGAAGTCATAGATATCATGAAAAATTTGATTAAAAGTATCAAACTTTTCAAAGACTCAGCACCTTTGTCTAACAAAAATGAAACCAAAGACACACCAGGCTGCCGCTGCATGGACTTTCATTCTTTTTTAAAATTTTTGCTTCGCTTGGATGTGAAGATATCCTGCGTGACTGAGTCGTCTCATACTGAAGAGTCAGCACTGCTGTTGCCATTGAAAGAGCTATATTGAGAACTTTATTATGCTCGTCTGAAAAGCAAAATCAGTGATTATGAACAACTTACAGGACAGCTGAAAGTAGTTAAATCATTTACTTGTAATACTCCCAAGATCTTAAAATGCTACAATATATAAAACACATTCAGTCACTGCAGTACTTTTACACTCAGATGAACCCTCTCAAATCTATGGGAGCTTTTCATTTAATCCCTTTCTCCTTATTATATTGTGAGACAAAAGTATTCCACAAGTAGACAGTTTCCTACTTCTTGCTTTGAATTAGAGATTTAAGTTCATATATTCAATTCAGAAAAACAAGCACATTTTAATAAGAGGTCTTTGTATGAGATATTGTTTATTTAGAATCTTAAAGTCCCATTTTACAGGTCTGGGCAAGTCCTGTCTGGGTCACTTATTAGCTGTATGTCTAGGAAATTCACGTATCTTAAACTGAGTCAGTTTTCCTGTCTGGTAAATGGGGCATAATAGTCAAATATACTTTATCTACTTACCAGTATTATACTGCAGTTCAAGGGTGAGATCAGAAGAGAGACAGTTTGTATGATGGTTAAAGTTGCGGGAGTCAAAAGCATGAGGTCAATTGGTGGTAAATGTTGCCACCAATTTTTGAGTACTTTGGGGCAAGATTTTCTAACTTATTTTAAGCCACAGTTTCTTTTTGTGTAAAAAAGGAATGGTTAAGCATTTACCTCATAAAGCTGTATGAATGTTTAAATGATAGCATAGATTTAAAGCTACAGGCCTGCAGAGATTCTTGTGTCCCATGCCTCTTTTACCTGTTTAACCATCGCAGGTCAATCTAGTAAAGTAGTGCTGTGATTTAGTCATTGCCTTGGCTTTCACTACATACTTCAAGAGATGTCTGTTACCAGTCACTCCAAGACTTTTGGTTTTAACTTACACCCAGTATCCCTATAATAGATCCAAGAAGTTATTCCCTATGTCATATTTCTGTTTATGACAGATACCACCAGAATTCCCAACCTCCTAGATGAATCGTCATCATCATCATCAAGGCCTTGGGGCTCTGAACATAACACTAATTAGACCCAATTTTCAGGTCCTCCTCTGTGTCCTTGCAAACCTTTCCAATGAGCCTTCTCGATTGCACCATCTGTCATTAAGTCATGGCAATGTGGTGATACGTTTCTTCCTTGTCTACAATGCCATTTCCAAATTGTTTCTCCTTCCTCCTCCTTTAGAAACCTCTAACCCCCAAATTCTTTGCCCTTACCATATTCTTTCCACATCACTAAAGTGATTGCATTTTCATTAATCATTACCACTACCCTCACTGCATATTCAGCTATATTTCTGTGATCTTTCACAATGAACACTTCCTTGCATCAGGCTCAAAGCCCTTACCCTGATCTTCGTTTCTTATACCCCCTAGATTTATTACTTGATGTCTGCACTTGTACAGCTGCAATAAGCTAAACAAAAACTTACAAGTGTGTTGGCTGGTCTCATTTAAAGATAATTGCCATACATCTCAAGTAGGCTTCCAACAGTGTCCTAACTGCCCGTTAAATTTCTCTGGTTTGCACTTTCACCCCCCAAAATGATCATTTCACACCTTCTAGGTCATTAAGTCTCTATCCACCTGATTCACACACACACCACTCACACATACAAATACACTTGAGCACACTTACACTTTCAGCCAATGAATTGATTTTCATTTTTCCTCCAGAAAGAGAGGTATTATTATATAAACTCCCTCAACTTTCCATTTTCAAATCTATCAATCTCACAATATCCTTGTTCACTTTTTCCCTTCCCTCCAATTACGTTGGATAAAATATTCCTACTCCTATAAAAAAAACTCTCACCTTTCCAAAATCTTCCTTCATCCTTACACTTAAACTTCAACAGTGTTACAGGTCGATAACCTCAATATTTTACCTCTACCTTGAAGTAGGTCACCTTGAATTGAGTGGCTTTCCCCAATAGATCCTGCATAGCTAAAGCATATACATACAACTAACTGCCTGATGGGAGTATCTTCTTGACTGTCTAAAGGCAGGAATGGATTTATCTTAGATGTGCAGTTATACAGAGCCTTGTACTTAGGTAGGCTCCCTACTTGGATGCTCCATGGTCACCATTTTGAAGTTTGTAATTTATGAGCAAGGGCCCCACATTTTCTTTTACACTGAGATCTACAAGATAAGTAGCCAGTACTACATTAGGTACCTCAAATTTAATATGGCCAAAACAGAAAACTTGATTTTTACCTGCCAAACCAATTCTTACTCTATTTATCCTGTATCTAAAACTGCCAACAGTATAAATTTAGCTGCTCAGGTGAAAACCTATAAATCACATTGGATGCTTTCCTCTTCTCACCATTCAATATGTCAAAAGGTTCTATCTGGGGCTTCCCTGGTGGCGCAGTGGTTGAGAATCTGCCTGCCAATGCAGGCGACACGGGTTCGAGCCCTGGTCTGGGAAGATCCCACATGCCGCGGAGCAACTAGGCCCGTGAGCCACAATTACTGAGCCTGCGCGTCTGGAGCCTGTGCTCCTCAACAAGAGAGGCCGCGATAGTGAGAGGCCCGTGCACCACAATGAAGAGCGGCCCCCACTTGCCGCAACTAGAGAAAGCCCTTGCACAGAAACGAAGACCCAACACAGCCATAAATAAATAAATAAAAATTAAAAAAAAAAAAAAAAGGTTCTATCTGTTTTGCATCCACATTTTATCCTTTTGTTCTATTCAATACACCCAGTTTCTTCATTACTACAACCATCAGAGAGAAATTAGTTATACTGGATATTGCAGTAGCCTTCTAGCTTGACTCACTTTTCCATTTTCAAATTCCTTTACTCTCTTTACTACAAAGCAGCCAGGAACATCTATACAAAAAGTAAATCAGGTAAGATCACTCCCCTGATTAAAATTCTCCTGTGTTTTCCTATTGTATCTAAAATAAAAATAAAATTACTTTTTATTACCCTGCATGATTTGTCATTACCCATCTTTCTGCCCTCTTAACTTCTAGTCTTACTTTCTTTCACTATGCACCAGCCAGAAAGCCCATCTTTCTATTTTGTAAGTATAGCAGACTTGCTTTTGGCTTAGGAAATTTTTATTTGCTGCTTTGTTGGAGCAAAATGTTCTGTCTGTGATATATGCATGTCTATCTCTACCTTGTTCTTCGCATCTCACTTCAAATGATACTCATTCAAAGAGATCATCCCTGACAACATTCTAAATTGGTACCTGTTCCACCACTCAGTATCTCAGGATACTTTCGTTCCTTTTCAAAATATTATTTACTATTGATATATTGATATATTCCAGTATGTCTTGCTCATATATATACTTATTTATTTTATTATCCTCACAAGAATGTATGCTACGTGAGAGCAGATACCGTCTATGTGCAATGTCTGCATGTCTGGAATGAAATATTGTTGAATGTATTGGAAGTATGACACTTAGAACAATGCCTATGATACATTGTTTTTTGATAAAGGTCATGTATTATTATATGAATTGTTTTTATCATGTGTAGAAGAGTTAACTTGAAAGCATTATAAAAATTATATTAGGGACTTCCCTGGTGGTCCATTGGTAAAGACTCTGTACTCCCAATGCAGGGGGCATGGGTTTGATCCCTGGTCAGGGAAATAAGATACTGCATGCCGCAGGACATGGCCAACAATAAAATTTACTTTTTTAATGTAAATACATACAGTAGTACTAAGGACTCTGAAAGTGGCATTTATCACTAGTAGGTGATGTGTGTTTCTGAATCTTTAGGCCCCTATACTCTAATTTTTACAGAGGAACAAATCTTGTGGGTTTTTTTTTATATAAGATCTCATTTATTTAATAAAGTAGAAAATTAAAAATTAGAATAGCAACCAAAAACATTAATGTAGAGAAGCACTTTCAGAATAATAGAGTAAGGACTTCCAAAGTCTGTTGTTCTATTAACACAACATGATCACTGACATATATGTCAAAATCAACTTTTTTAGAACTCAGAAAATTAGCCAAAGGCTTACAAATGTCCAAGAAGTGTTTATTCAAGGAACACACCTGAATATTGAAAAGAACAGTGAGCTTTATAGTGTTTTAACTTGCCCTGTTCCCATAACCCTCTTTCTAGCAACATGTATCCTTGAAAACTGGCAGCTTCACAGTAGTGGTTGTGAATAACAGTAGCCTAACAGCCAGTGGAGGGTACAAAATGTGATTGGAACTGCTCCAAACATGCAAAATTCAGAGGTTTTCACTACTTGACCTTTTGTGGCAGCTCCTTGGAGCCTTATTTGACATGACTTTTTATAAGAACAGATGATCCACAAAATCATTATCAAAAAATAAAAGTAAAAAAAAAATCAGTGGAAATTGTTTGCACTTGGAAATTGCCTAGGGCAGCAATACCAGTTGGGGCAAATAAGAGGTTTACCAAAAAACTTAAAAGAAAAAGATGTGTAATGAGATGTCTATAGAGGAATTTTGAAAAAGCTCTGGCATGTGCCTGGGAATATAGAAGGCCACATCCATGTGCACATGGCTGTGCACATGGCCAGGAAAGTCCTAAAGAGGCCCTAATGTCTCAACAATGGCTGACCTTGAGGCAGTATGCAAGCAGGAAGTGAAAGCTAAGCAAAATTGTAAACTACTGGAGCACTGAAGTCATGCCATAACACAAATGCACAGAGACCCTGGGCAAAGACAGATATTTGTTGCATTAAGGGATTTAAGAAAATTTAAAGCTAACCAAGGCAAGACTTCAGTCAACACATATGGGAGAGAATATAGGCTTTATAGAACTAGAACAGAACAGTTACTAAACAAATAGTAAAAACAATAAACGTTGGAGGGGGAGACCTGATTCTCAGAGTTGGCCACATTATATTATTTAAAATGTTCATTTTTTGACCAAAAAAATGAGGCAAAAATGAGAGAGCCAAAGAAATAGGAAAATAAGTATTTTTTATACCCAGGAAAAAAAGCACTCAGTAGTAACTGTCCCTGAGAAAGTCCAGACATTGGACTTACTAGACAAAGACTTTAAATCAACTATTATAAATATATTCACAGAACTAAAGGAAATCATCTTTACATAATTAAAGGAAAATATGAGAATAATATCTCACAAAATAGAGAATACAAATAGATTAAAATTATAGAAAAGAGGAATTCTAGAATTAAAAATTACAATAAATAAAATGAAAAATCACTCTAAGAGCTGATCAACAGATTTAAACTCGCAGAAGAAAGAAGCAGCAAACTGTCAGGTAAATCAATTGATATTATACAATCCAAAGAACAGAAAGGAAAATAAATAAAGTAAAATGAGGAGAGTTGCAGACCTATGGGACACCATTAAGCATACAAACATGTATATAATGACATTACCAGGACAGGGAAGAGAGAAAGAAGCAGAAAGAATATTTGTAGAAATAATGTCTGAAAACTTCCCAAATGTGATGAAAAATATTAATCTACACATCTAAAATGTTCAGTGAATTCCAAGTAGGATAAACTAAAAAAGATTTACACCCAGACACATCACAGCTAACCTATCAAAAGTCAAAGAGACAGTTGTGAAAGCAGCAAGAGAATATTATTTCTATACAAGTGCTCCTCAATAAAATTAACAGCTAACTTCTCATTAAAATCTATGGAGGGATGACATACAGTGGGATGACATATTTAAAGTGCTGAGTAGGCCCTGTGGGCCTACATGGCCTTTGCTGCCCTCATCTCCACTTGAATCTCCCAGTCTCCTGCCCAACCCATATTGGCCATGTTGGCACTGTGCCATGCCCACCTACTCATCTGCTCCCATTCTCATGCTCCCTGATGTTGTGCCTCCCCATGGCCTGCAGTAGCAGCAGCCCTCACACCTGTCCTCTTTCACTGGGAACCCTATATACCTCAACATGGGCATAGACAGGCAGCTTAAATATAAAAATAAAGTGCTGAAAGAAAAATTGTCAACAAAGATTCCTATAACTCAAAAAAAATCTTTCCAAAAAGAAGGAGAAATAAATACATTCCTAGATAAACAAAAACTGAGAGAAATTATATCTAGGTGACCTGCTCTATGAGAATACTAAAGGATGTACTTCAGCCTGAAATGAGGACACTAGGCAATAACTCAAATGCACAAAAGAAATAAAGAGACTGGTAAAGATAATTACATAAGTAAATGTAAATATAGTAAAGCTATGTATTTGGTTGCAGGTCTTCTCTTTTCCAATCTAATTTAAAAGAAAATTACATAAGATAATAATTATAAAACTGTGCTGGTGGGCTTACAATATGCAATGACATAATTTGTATAACCATTATAGCACAAAGGAGGTGGAAGGGAATGGATGGAGCTATAGTGGAGAAAATTTCTATATGCTATTGAAAATAAATTGGTATTAATCAGAAATATTGTTTTAAGTTAAGGAAGTCATTGAAATCTTCAGGAGAAACACTAAGAAACAATAAGGGCATTGAATGTGAATGTCACACTAAAAAACGTTATTTAACTAAAAAGAATGTAGTAATGGAAGAAATGAAGGAAAAAATATACAAATAGAGGTTGTAAAAGTTTAAAGTAAATAACTAGAAGTGGATATATGTATATGTATAACTGATTCACTTTGCTATACACCTGAAACTAACACAACATTGTAAAGCAACTATGCTCCAATAAAATTTTTTTAAAAAGTAAACACTAGAAAAATGACAAATGTGAATTCTAATTCATCATTAATTACATTAAATGTAAATAGTCTAAACACTCCAATCAAAAGGCAGAGATTGACAGAACAAATGAAAAGCCATGATCAAAGTATATGGTGTCTACAGTGGACATACATTATATTCAAAAACACAAATAGTTTGAAACATGTAAAAAATATACTATGTAACGGTAACCTAAGGAGAGATGTAATTGCAGTACTAATATCAGATGAAAAACACTTAAGGCAAAGAGAGTTACAAGAGACAAAGGAAATTTAAAAGTATAAAAGAGTCAATCCATCAGAAAGGCATGAAAGAGAAAGAAATGAAAAGCATCCAGATTGGAAAAGATGAAGCAAAACTATCTCTGTTCATAGATAGCATGATATTATATATAGAAAATCCTTAGGAATGCACCAAGAAACTCTTATGGATAATAAACAAATTCAGCAAGTTTGCAAAATACAAGATCAATATACAAAAATCAATTGTGTATCTACTCATTAGCAATAAATAATGCGAAAAAGAAGAAAAGTCCATACAATGGCATCAAAAAAAATTTAGGAATAAACTTAAACAAAAGGACTTCAATATTTGTACAATGAAAACTGTAAGATATTAAAATATCATTGAAGGGAAATAAAGAAGACTCAAATAAATGGAAGACATCTCATGTTCATAGTATTCTCCAAATTGATCTACTGATTTGATCTAATATCTATCAAAATGCCAGTCAACTTTTTTTTTTCAGAACTGGTAAGCTGAATTAAAATTCGTATGAAAATGCAAGTGCACCAAAATAATCAAAATGATATTGAAAAATAACGAACTTGGAGCACTTACACATCCTAACTTCAAAACCTACTAAAAGCTATAGTAATCAAGGCAATATGATACTGAAATAAAGATAAATATTTAGATCAATGGAATAGAATCTGGAGTCCACAAATTAACCTTTACCCTCATATTCAATTCATTTTCAAAAAAAGTGGCAAGACAACTCCATGGAAAAAGAATAGCATTTTCAACAAATGGAAAACTGGAAATCTGCATGAGAAAGAATAAAGCTGGGCCCTTATTTCACAGCACACACGAAAATTGATTAAAATGAATCATAGTTCTAAATGTAAGATTTATAATTATAAAACTTTTAGAAGAAAACATAGGAAAAAATCTTTGTTGCCTTGGATTTAGCAATGTTTGTTTAGGAATGGCACCAACTGCACAAGCAATCAAAGAAAAAATAGATAAGCTGGACTTTATTAAAATTAAAAACTTGTACACTTTGAAGAACTCCTTTAAGAAAATGAAAAGTCAACCCACAGAATGAGAGAAAATATTTGCAATCATACATATGATAATGGGTTTGCGCTTACAATATATAAATAACATTTACAACTCAAATTTTAAAAGTCAAATAATCCAATAGAAAACATGGACAAAGGATTTAAATAAATATCGTTCTAAAGATGATATAAAGGTGCCTGAGAAGTACATAAAAAGATGCTCAGCATCATTATTCATTAGAAAAATGCAAATCAAAACCAAAATGATTTTGATTGTGGGCTCCCTTTATGATAGTTAACATTAAAAAGACAATACAAGAGGGGACCTTCAAGATGGCAGAGGAATAAGACGTGGAGATCAACTTCCTCCCCACAAATACACCAAAAATATATCTACATGTGGAACAACACCTACAGAACACCTAATGAACACTGGCAGAAGACCTCAGACTTTCCAAAAGGCAAGAAAATACCCACATACCTGTTGGGCAAAAGAAAAAAAGGAGACAAAAGAATTGGGACAGGCCCTGCACCTCTGGGAGGGAGCTGTGAAGGAGGAAAGGTTTCCACACACTAGGAAGCCCCTTCACTGGTGGAGACCGGGGTGGGCAGGGGGAAGCTTTGGAGCCATGGAGGAGAGCACAGCAACAGGGGTGCAGAGGGCAAAGTGGAGAGATTCCCGCACAGAGGATTGCTGCCAACCAGCACTCACCAGCCCGAGAGGCTTGTCTGCTCACCCGCAAGCTGGGACAGGTGGGGGCTGGGAGCTGAGGCTTGGGCTTCGGAGGTCAGATCCCAGGGAGAGGATTGGGGTTGGCTGTGTGAACACAGCCTGAAGGGGGGCTAGTGTGCCACAGCTAGCCAGGAGGGAGTCCGGGAAAAAGTCTGGACCTGCCTAAGAGGCAAGAGACCATTGTTTCCGGGTGAGCGAGGAGAGGGGATTCAGAGTACCGCCAAAATGAGCTTCAGAGATAGGCGTGAGCCACAGCTATCAGCTTGGACCCAAGAGACATTCATGAAATGCTAACACTGCTGCTGCAGCCACCAAGAATCCTGTGTGTAAGCACAGGTCACTATCCACCCCCCACTCCCCGGGAGCCTGTGCAGCCCACCACGGCCAGGGTCCTGTGATCCAGGGACAACTTCCCTAGGAGGACACACGGTGTGTCACAGGCTGTTGCAACATCACAATGGCCTCTGCCACCGCAGGCTTGCCCCTTATTCCAATTATAACTACCATACCCCTCCTTCCCCCCCCACCCCCCACCTGGCCTGAATGAGCAAGAGCTCCCTAATCAGCCTCTGCTTTAAGCCCCTCCTGTCTGGATGGGGAACAGATGCCTGAGGGCGACCTACACACAGAGGTGGGACCAAAACAAATTGAACACCAGGAGCTGTGGGAACAAAGAAAAGAAATGGAAATTTCTCCCAGCAGCCTCAGCAGCAGCGGATTAAATCCCCACAATCAACTTGATATACCCTGCATCTGTGGAATACATGAATAGACAATGAATCATCCCAAAATGGTGTCAGTGGACTTTGGGAGCAAATGTAGACTTAGGGTTTCCTGTCTACAATTGATTTGTTTCTGATCTTTATGTTTATCTTAGTTTTGTGTTTAACACTTGTTATCATTGGTGGATTTGTTTATTGGTTTGGTTGCTCTCTTCTTTTTCATTATTTTTTTATTTTAATATTTTTTTTCTTTTTTATAATTATTTTATTTATTTATTTTTTCTTTCTTTTTTTCTCCCTTTCCTTCTGAGCCATGTGGCTGGCAGGGTATTGGTGGTCCAGCCTGGTGTAAGGCATGAGCCTCTGAGGTGTGAGAGCCAAGTTCAGGACATTGAACCACCAGAGACCTCCTGGCCCCATGTAATATCAATTGGCAAGAGCTCTCCCAGAGATATCCGTCTCAATGCTAAGACATAGCTCCACCCAACAGCCAGCAAAGTCCAGTGCTGGAAGCCCCATGCCAAACAACTAGCAAGACAGGAACACAACCCCACCCACTAGCAGAGAGGCTGCCTAAAATCATAGTAAGTTCACAGACACCCCAAAACACACCAATGGACGTGGCTTTGCCCACCAGAAAGACACGATCCAGCCCACCCCCACCAGAACACAGGCACCAGTCCCCTCCACCAGGAAGCCTACACAACTGAATGAACCAGCCTCACCTACTGGGGGCAGACACCAAAAACAATGGGAACTATGAACCTGCAGCCTGCGAAAAGGAGACCCCAAACACAGTAAGTTAAACAAAATGAGAAGACAGAGAATATGCAGCAGATGACAGAACAAGGTAAACCCACCAGACCAAACAAATGAAGAGGAAATAGGCAGACCACCTGAAAAATAATTCAGAGTAATGATACTAAAGATGATCTAAAATCTTGGGAATAGAATGGAGAAAATACAAGAAACGTTTAACAAGGACCTAGAAGAACTAAAGAGCAAACAAAAAATGATGAAGAACACAATAAATGAAATTAAAAATTCTCTAGAAGGAATCAAAAGCAGAATAACTGAGGCAGAAGAACGGATAAGTGACCTGGAAGATAAAATAGTGAAAATAACTACTGCAGAGCAGAATAAAGAAAAAATAATGAAAAGAATTGAGGACAGTCTCAGAAACCTCTGGGAAAACATTGAACTCACCAACATTCAAATTATAGGGATCCCAAAAGAAGAAGTGAAAAGAAAGGGTCTGAAAAATATTTGAAGGCATTATAGTTGAAAACTTCCCTAACATGGGAAAGGAAACAGTCAGTCAAGTCCAGGAAGCGCAGAGAGTCCCATACAGAATAAATCCAGGGAGAAACACGCCAAGACAGATATTAATCAAACTATGAAAAATTAAATACAAATAAAAAATATTAAAACCAGCAAGGGAAAAACAACAACATACAAGGAAATCCCCATAAGGTTAATAGCTTTTCTTTCAGCAGAAAGTCTGCAAGCCAGAAGGGAGTGGCAGGACATATTTAAAATGATGAAAGGGAAAAACCTACAACCAAGATTACTCTACCTATCAAGGATCTCATTCATATTTGACAGAGAAATTAAAACCTTCAGAGACAAGCGAAAGTTAAGAGAATTGAACACCACCAAACCAGCTTTACAACAAATGCTGAAGGAACTTCTCTAGGCAGGAAACACAGAAAAGGAAGAGACCTACAAAAACAAACCCAAAACAATTAAGAACACAGTAATAGGAACATACATATCAATAATTACCTTAAATGTAAATGGGTTAAATGCTCCAACCGAAAGATATAGGCTGACTGAATGGATACAAAAACAAGACCCATATATATGCTATCTACAAGAGACCCACTTCAGACCTAGGGACACATATAGACTGAAAGTGAGGAGATGGAAAATGATATTCCATGCAAATGGATATCAAAAGAAAACTGGAATAGCAATACTCATATCAGACAAAATAGACTTTAAAATAAAGACCATTACAAGAGAAAAAGAAGGACACTACATAATGATCAAGGGATCAATCCAAGAAGAAGATATAATAATTGTAAATATTTATGCACCCAACATAGGAGCACCTCAATATATAAGGCAAATGCTAACAGCCATAAAAGGATTAATCGACAGTAACACAATAAAACTAGGGGATTTTAAAACCCCACTTCCACCAATGGACAGATTATTCAAAGTGAAAATAAATAAGGAAACACAAGCTTTAAATGACACATTAAACAAGATGGACTTAAGTGATATTTATAGGACATTCATTCCAAAAACGACAGAATACACTTTCTTCTCAAGTGCTCTTCGAACATTCTCCAGGATAGATCATATCTTGGGTCACAAATGAAGCCTTGGTAAATTTAAGAAAATTGAAATCATATCAAGTATCTTTTTTGACCACAATGCTATGAGACAAGATGTCAATTGCTGGAAAAAATCTATAAATTATACAAACGCATGGAGGCTAAATAATACACTACTAAATAACCAAGAGATCACGGAAGAAATCAAAGAGGAAATCCAAAATTACCTAGAATCAAATGACAATGAATACACGATGACCCAATACCTATGGGATGCAGCAAAAGCAGTTCTAACAGGGAAGTTTATAGCAATACAATCCTACCTCAAGAATCAAGAAAAAATTCAAATAAACAACCTAACCTTACACCTAAAGCAATTAGAGAAAGAACAATAAAACCCCAAAGTTAGCAGAAGGAAAGAAATCATAAAGATCAGATCAGAAATAAATGAAAAAGAAACAAAGGAAACAATAGCAAAGATCAATAAAACTAAAAGCTGGTTATTTGAGAAGATAAGCAAACTTAACCGATTAACCAGATTCCTCAAGAAAAAACGGGAGAAGACTCAAATCAACAGAATTAGAAATGAAAAAGGAGAAGTAATAACTGACACTGCAGAAAAACAAAGGATCATGAGAGATTACTACAAGCAACTATATGCCAATAAAATGGACAACCTGGAATAAATGGACAAATTCTTAGAAAAGCACAACCTTCTGAGACTGAACCAGGAACAAATATAAACTATGAATAGACCAATCACAAGCACTGAAATTGAAACTGTGATTAAAGATCTTCCAACAACAAAAAAAACCCAGGACCAGATGACTTCACAGGAGAATTCTATCAAACATTTAGAGCTAACACCGATCCTTCTCAAACTCTTCTAAAATATAGAAGAGGGAGGAAAACTCCCAAACTCATTTTACAAGGCCACCATCACCCTGATACCAAAACCAGACAAAGACGTCACAAAGAAAGAAAACTACAGCTGATGAACATAGATGCAAATTACTCAAGAAAATACTAGCTAACAGAATCCAACATCCAACAGCACATTAAAAGGATCATACACCATGATCAAGTTGGGTTTATCCCAGGAATGCAAGGATTCTTCAATACACGCAAATCAATCAATGTGATATACCATATTAACAAACTGAAGGATAAAAACCATATGATCATCTCGATAGAAGCAGATAAAGCTCTCTACACACTTCAACACCCATTTATGATAAAAACTCTCCAGAAAATAGGCATAGAGGGAACATACCTCAACATAATAAAGGCCATGTATGACAAACCCACAGCCAACATCATTCTCAGTGGTGAAACACTGAAACCATTTCCTCTAAGATCAGGAACAAGACAAGGTTGCCCACTCTCACCAATATTATTCAACATGATTTTGGAAGTTTTAGCCACAGCTATCAGAGAAGAAAAAGAAATAAAAGGAATCCAATTGGAAAAGAAGTAAAACTGTCACTGTTTGCAGGTGACATGACACTATATAGAGAGAATTCTAAAGATGCTACCAGAAAACTACTAGAGCTAATCAATGAATTTGGTAAAGTAGCAGGATACAAAAGTAATGCACAGAGATCTCTTGCGTTCCTAAACACTAATGATGAAAAATTTGAAAGAGAAATTAAGGACACACTCCCATTTACCACTGCAACAAAAAGAATAAAATACCTAGGGATAAACCTACCTAAGGAGACAAAAGGCCTGTATGCAGAAAACTATAAGACACTGATGAAAGAAATTAAAGATGATACAAACAGTTGGAGAGATTTACCATGTTCTTGGATTGGAAGAATCAACATTGTGAAAATGACTATACTACTCAAAGCAATCTACAGATTTAGTGCAATCCCTATCAAACTACCAATGGCATTTTTCACAGAAATAGAACAAACAATTTCAGAATTTGTATGGAAACACAAAAGACACCGAAGAGCCAAAGCAATCTTGAGAAAGAAAAATGGACCTGGAGGAATCAGGCTCCCTGACTTCAGACTGTACTAAAAGCTACAGTAATCAAGACAGGATGGTACTGGCACAAAAAACAGAAATATAGATCAATGGAACAGGACAGAAAGCCCAGAGATAAACCCACACACGTATGGTCACCTTATCTTTGATAAAGGAGGCAAGAGTATACAGTGGGTAAGAGAGAGCCTCTTCAATAAGTGGTGCTGGGAAAACTGGACAGCTACATGTAAAAGAATGAAATTAGAACATTCCTAACACCATACACAAAAAGAAACTCAAAAGGGATTAAAGACCTAAATGTGAGGCCAGACAGTATAAAACTCTTAGAGGAAAACATAGGCAGAACTCTCTGTGACATAAACCACAGCAAGATCCTTTTTGACCTACCTCCTAGAGAAATGGGAAAAAAATAAATAAGTGGGACCTAATGAATCTTAAAAGCTTTTGCACAGCAAAGGAAACCATAAACAAGAAGAAAAGACAACCCTCACAGTGGGAGAAAATATTTGCAAATGAAACAACTGACAAAGGATTAATCTCTAAAATATACAAGCAGCTAATGCAGCTCAATATCAAAAAAATAAACAACCCAGTCCAAAAATGGGCAGAAGACCTGAATAGACATTCCTGCAAAGAAGATATACAGATTGCCAACAAACACATGAAAGGATGCTCAACATCACTAATCATTAGGGAAATTCAAATGAAAACTACAATGAGGTATCTGGTGGTACCTCACACCAGTCAGAATGGCCATCATCAAAATAT
The DNA here is from genome assembly GCF_009873245.2 of Balaenoptera musculus. Taxonomy (NCBI): domain Eukaryota; kingdom Metazoa; phylum Chordata; class Mammalia; order Artiodactyla; family Balaenopteridae; genus Balaenoptera; species Balaenoptera musculus. The sequence continues at coordinate 64,068,510 of NC_045793.1, forward strand.
CTACAAACAATAAATGCTGGAGAGGGTGTGGAGAAAAGGGAACCCTCTTGCACTGTTGATGGGAATGTAAATTGATACAGCCACTATGGAGAACAGTATGGAGGTTCCTTAAAAAACTAAAAATAGAACTACCATATGACCCAGCAATCCCACTACTGGGCATATACCCTGAGAAAACCGTAATTCAAAAAGGGACATGTACCACTATGTTCATTGCAGCACTATTTACAATAGCCAGGACATGGAAGGAACCTAAGTGTCCATTGACAGATGTATGGATAAAGAAGATGTGGCACATATATACAATGAGATATTACTCAGCCATAAAAAGAAACGAAATTCAGTTGTTTGTAGTGAGGTGGATGGACCTAGAGTCTGTCATACAGAGTGAAGTAAGTCAGAAAGAGAAAAACAAATACTGTATGTTAATACATATACATGGAATCTAAAAAAAAAAAAATTGTTCTGACGAACCTAGGGGTAGGACAGGAATAAAGATGCAAATGTAGAGAATGGACTTGAGGACATGGGGAGGGGAAAGGGTAAGCTGGGAGAAAGTGAGAGAGTAGCATTGACATACATACACTACCAAATGTAAAATAGCTAGTGGGAAGCATCTGTATAGCACAGGGAGATCAGCTGGGTTCTTTGTCACCACCTAAAGGGTTGGGATAGTTAGGGTGGGAGGGAGACGCCAGAGAGAGGGTATATGGGGATATATGTATACGTATAGCTGGTTCATTTTGTTATACAGCAGAAACTAACACACCATTGTAAAGCAATTATGCTCCAATAAAGATGTTTAAGAAAAAAAAATAGAAAAAAAAACATAATACAAGTGTTGTCAAGAATGTAGCATAATTGAATCTTTATACACTGATAGTAGGATTGTTGAATAATACAGCCACTTTGGATTACTGTTTGGCATTTCTCAATAAGTTAATCATAGAGTTACCGTATAACGAAGCTATTCTGCTCCTTGGTATATACCAAAAATAATTGAAAACAAGTATTCAAAACAAAAATTTATACATGCATTTTCATAACAGTACTATTTACAGTCACCAAAAGGTGAAGACAACACATTTGTCCATTAACTAATGAGTTAATGGACATTTTGTTTTGATAAACAATATGTCTATTTCCATACAATGGAATATTTTTGGCAATAAAAAGGAATGGAATATGGATACATACAACAATGTTTATGAACATTGAAACATTATGCAAAGTGAAAGAAAGTAGTCACATACTATGTGATTCCACTTATATGAAATGTCTAGAGTAGGCAATTCCAGAGATGCAAAGTAGATTATTAGATGCCAGGGCTTGGAGGCAATGAAATGAATAATGACTGATAATATATTTGGGATTTATTTTCGGGTGATGATGCTGTTCTAAATTTAGATAGTTGGGATGGATGCACACTTCTGAATATACTGAAATCCACTGATGTGTGTGCTCTAGTTCATTGCTCTTGAAACTGGATAACAATTTCTAAACGTTTGGTGACAACCAAAGTTTGAAACACTTCTGATTATATTATTGCCTGAAGGAGGTTTATTCAAATAATTGAATCTGCTTTCATTTGTAAAATATGCTCGAAAATATTTAATTCATTATTGGTTATTTAAGTAGCCTATTTTAAAAATCTGAATCAAAAGACATCACATTACCTTCTAAAATATTAAAATATTGCTAGGTTCAGTATTAATTACTTAATTGTGGATTAGGTAGTGGTGTGCTAGAGCCAGTTTATATAGGCTTGTAAGAACCATCAAATTTTAGGAGTATTGTGAGCCAATTTTTATCCCAGTAGCTTGCAGTTGGCCACGGTGGCAGTATTTATTCCAGTAACAACAATATAGGCTACAAAAAAAAAAAAGAATGCCATGTCCATGTAGCTGAGAATGAGACATTTATCTATACAACACTGATTTTAGTCTTAAAGGCAGGATTAAAAAAATGAAAAGACAAACCATAGACTGGAAGAAAATACTTGCAAGATATATGTTTGATATAGACCTTTATATACAAAATTCATTAAGACAGTAACCCAATGAAATGGTCTAAAAATTGGTTCATTTTCAATCATATGTAGAATTGACAGCAATTTCATGAACACATCATATTGTTTACATGCATTATAGTAAGCTCTTTTGTATATATTATCACATGAATCACAAAGAAAATAAAATGATAAAAAAGGTCAGAAAGGAAAAAGAGAGGGAGGCAGAGAGAGAGGGAGAGAGAGGGGAAGGAAAGAAGGAAGGAAGGAAAGAAAGAAGGAAGGAAAGATGAATTTCTTTGGCATAGATGTTTTCATTTGTTCCTTTATTACGGTTAAGGAAATTATGGCCCAGAAGTATTAAGTAACCCGCCCATCTAATCTCTGAACTTTCTGCCTCCTTGAATTCTTGCTATAAAAACATAAGTTTAAAGTGATTGTGAAATAGTTTTTCTTTTGAATTTTGAGATTAGTGTTCATTATATTTGTATACCTAGATTGAAGACCAAGAGAAGAAAGATATGTTGAAAATTTGGACAGTCTGTAATGAAATCTGGGAACCATCTCTGAATGCTATTACTGTTAATGTTCATCACTCATAGCCTCAACAGAGAGGCTCTGAAATATTTGGCTTGGTTCATTGCTTATACGGAAAGAGATAGTTTTAAGATCAGTAGAAATACAGGATTGAAGAGTAGTTGGTAATACATTTTTCTTCTTTTTTTTACTTTTTAAATTTTGACCATATTTTCTTTTTAATTTTAAAATCCAAGTTTGAACAAATTAAGTTCAGAATGTAATTTTCATCAAAAAGTTAGTAAAATATGTTGTAGTCTTTGAATAGGTTTTAGATTTAAATGTTCTAACCTTGAGAAGATTTCCAAATTTGCTTTTCAGCTACAGAAGTCTTCTAAAATAGGACAGGACTGCAAGGATATTATCAACTGCAAATTCACTCTTGATGTAGTTCAGCTATTCTATTCTTCACTAATCCTCTCACATTGGGAAATGATTGCCAAAGTGGATTCCTGGCACTTTCTTAGTCTTTGAAAACTCCCAAACTACTCCTGATTAAAATGTATGACAGTGTTCTCTTTTCTCTTTCAAATTTTAATGAAAAAAATTATCAGTAGCAATCAGTACATAAGAGGTATAGATATTAAAAAGACACATTTAATGTTTTGAATGATTTTGTTTGCCCCAATTTTACAATTGTTACTATAATAACCCCAAAACATAAAGTATTTGTCTATTCTGAAAAGATGGAATAAATTAAATAATCAGCCACCTATCTTCCAAATTTTAGTAGCAACCTACTCTATTTTAACTTTTTTAGTTATCACAGAATACATTATATAAAAATAGTTACCTTGCTTTTTAAAAAATCTTTTGTAAAAAATATGCTTGACAATGTATATTCCACTTAATTGCTGTCACTGTCTTCTTTTCACTTTGCTCAGTATTACCATCTGAAATATTTTAAAATTGGAATAATAACTATGATAGTGTTTATCAGCAAAAAGGGAATATGATACAAGATATAAAGTAGTATCTACAAAGAGCATGGGGCATACTATTGGAATGCCCTGCTGTCACTAAGCTACTGGCTATATGGGCCTCCTTTTCCTCATTTTTAAAATGGGGATAGATAAGATGATATATCTAAAAGTGTTTGACATAGTCAGATGTGACATTGAATGTGATGCACTTAGTAAATAATAAAGCACTCTGCAGCTGTCACTTGTTATCATTGCTATTCATATTGTTGCATGAAAAATAAAGCAGAAAAATCAGCAATGTCCTGGATCTTTATCATGACCCATCTTCGTAAATACTGTCCTCAGAGACCCTATTTTCCCCAAAATCAAATTTTGATCTTTGTTGCTAAAGGACTCACATGTGTTGATTTCAACCTACACTTTACAATAAATGAGTACGTTTTCAGCCATTTCTAATTATGTAGATGCTTTTGAAATAATATCTGTACTAAGTGGTTTTCATAAGGAATAATTTTGATCAGTGTTATCAGTATGTCCTTCTATATAAAATATCTTTCCGTTTTCATTATCTATATTCTTTGTAGTTTATGAAAATAAGCAGCTTATCTAAAACTTTTTAGCATTTATTTTTAGTTGAACTAAAGGTACTTTTAAAATTTTTTATATGAAACAGCAATGAAGGAGTCATATAATATCTTGATAGGAAATAAATAATTCTGAAAACTGGGTACACAAATAAGTTACCTTCATCACCCAGGGTTTTTTGGTTGTTCGTTTGTTTTTTGTTTTGTTTTGTTTTTTCTCAAGTTTACTGTCTTATGTACAGACAAAAAACATCTTACCAATCTGGATTTATTTGGTACTTATCATTTTCTGTTTCCATATAGAAAATAAAAATCTTACATAGGAGCAAATTTTCAAAATAGTCAACTTATATAGATCCAGTTGAAATAAATATTCACAGTCTTTATAATCATTTTGACATAATGACCAGGAGGCACAATTCTAATTTTACTTTAACATATCTACTTTTCTTTGCTGCATATGTTATTCTTACTCTGGTGTTATGCTTCCAAATATATTTCATTTCTGATATTTTATCTAGTGGTCTTTTACATTTTCATTTCCACTTTTCTGCCCTATGTGAGTACATTAAAAACTTAGAGCATATTATCTATTTAAATGTATTTATATCATCAAGCTTTTAAATTATGAATTTTCAACATACATGAGACTCCACTGGTGTAACTATAACATAAGCCACTCTAAGCTAATGTGAAAATCAGAATCTAAATGACAATAGGTCAAAAGTCTGCTAGCTCTTTTAAAAAAGACACATACAACTAGGTTCATCTGTATTAAATCCTCTAGGCAAGGACTTTGCTGTTGTTGTTGAATGACACTTGCCCAGTCAGAAATGGAATCGTACAAGCAAGATCAGAATAAAGCAACAGGAGATCATTGACCTAGAACTTGGCTCACATTCCAAAGCCTGCAAGGCCTGGGGTTGTTCATGAGAAGGAGTTGGTCACCATGTGGTGCTATTGTAACACAACAGGTTGGGTCTTTTTGCAAAATGAACAATAACATTATGCTTGCAGAAAACATTGGTAGAAATATCAAATCTTTTTAAAATACATCTGTAATAGCAAAGAAAATAAAACAAGACAATGGAAATATTATCAGTAGTAAATCAATTTAATCTTCAAATGTTAAATTCCCCAGATTTAAGAATTAACTTAACAGCATATTTAAAAATTCTGATGAATAAAAAACTCTGACTATGCACACACTCTTTCTCCATCTTCCTTTCTTTCTCTCTCAAACACACACAGACGCACTCACACAATGTATGCAGACACACCTACACAGCCAATTAATTGCTAGAATATATTGTCTTGCTAAGATTTTTCAAGACAGATCCATGAGAGCCCCATAAACTCTGTGGATGAATATAACAATATCAGTGGAGATGAGAGTATGTAAGTAGTAAACTGGGGATGCAAGTAAAATAAATTGAGAATTACCTCTGATATGAGATTGAACACAAAGCGTACTAGTACAGACAGAATTGTTCTTGACAACGTAGATATTGCTTTTCAGGAATGTGTAGTCTACTTACTGCCCCAGGTGAACTTATTGTCTAATTTAGTATTAATCAGACAATTTTTGTGTTACCAAAAGAGGGCTTGAGTTGTTAGACTAAAACTACCTAGTAGCAAATGGCAATCTAGTGACTACAATTTTTAAACTTTTGTTATATTATCATAAATAATAGCCAATTTTTAGAGGCTTTCAAAATTTTCTTGTAATTTCCTGAAGACTAATATTTTGTACATATAATGACAAAAATGACACAGCACTGAATGTGTGCCATTTTTTTAGGTAAAGAAAACAAACACTTTTGTGTTCTTGGCTACTTTTTTGTGACTTGAGGGAAAATTGCCAGAAATAATACAAAGAAACAGACATTCACATAAAATGTTTTATGTTCAGGCTCATTCAAACATCCTGACCATTTTTTTCTTCTTTAAGTACATCCATTTCTTTTGATAGTAATTCTTGCTTACTTGTGCAAAACAAGAGATCATTTTGTATATCACCAGTTTTCATATTTAATAAATGCAGGTGTGTATCATTAGAGTACAGCATCTGATTGCACTGAAGTTAAAACAACCACACAATTGTAGCACAAGGCTAAGGTGTAGAGAAAATTCTCCACTTTCTTACATGGAATGAATACATGAAAAGGAGTCAAGTGACCTTCCACAGTCATTTCTGCCTCTCAGAGTCCATGGTGGAGGATATATAATGACTATGAGAACTTCTAAATTAAATTGTTTTAAAGGAGAGAGATATTCAGGTGATAGTCGCAAGGGGAAAATAATGGCCCTGTGGAGGAGTACCTGACATTTATTCTTTTGTTTAATCCAGAGATTGAAGATGGTTTCCCTTCAAATGCAGCCAAGTCATCCAGATTGAATTAATGACAAAGACAAAATAAGGCATGGATGTGAACTATAAAAGTAAACTTAACGGCTCTGTCAAAATGACCTTTCTCCTTTTTCTGTTATTGATGCAATGGTTTCCAGTGGGAAAGGAAAGAAAAGAAAAAATTCAGAGGAAAGACTTTCCTCCTGGCTTCTGGAGTGGGAAATATGAGTGTCTCTTTAAGTAAGGTGAGATCAGGCACCATATGCATGCCCACTTCTAGGTGTTTTAAGCTAATTAGAAACCCAAACAGAAAAATAAATACAAATGCTCTATATTATATTATATTATATTTGATTACCATTTATTTGAACTTTGTAAAAACCTCCAGAAAGAAAGGAAGTTATTTTCCAGGTATAAATAAAACTTACTAATTGCACATCCTTCTCTACCAAATGATATATCAAATCAATGCTTTTTCAGTTAAACAAGATATTAGAAATACAGATGAGTGAGTCAGTGTCCCACCAAGGGTGAGGCTGAGGGTCCACAGCAGTGATACAACACCTTCCCCAAACTGCTAGGAAAATATTTTGAATGTCTGCCTAGGGCTTTGCATGTGGGTGTGCATTTTGACAATGGAAACACCTTAGTCACTGATAGGAAGATGCTGAAAAATATTGATTATAAAGAAATCTAAATAGGACTGATTCATCAAGGTTTGCTAGGGTCACCATGTGTGGATACACAGAATGTGTACTGTGTATATGTAGGGTCACTCTGGATTCTTTTCAGTAAAGAGCATGCACACCTGATGCAGTGCCAAGTTCTTTAGGATGGAATAACAAATGGCAGAGTAAGAGCTAAGTGCTATTTCTTTTCCTGCTTTAATGGTTACAGTATTTGATATACGTTACCATTTAAGATGTTTCTCTGCCTACCACCTGACTCTATGCAAAATCCAAGCTGATATGCTGTAATGATTTCCAGTGTTAAACTTAAGGATCCCTGGACTTCAAGATAGATTAAAAAAAAAAATCATTGCTCCTCATTTATGAACTCACCAATATTGAACATATTTCTTAAGTTCTGTGTCTTCTCATCTTAAATGAGACAGTAATACTTAACTGCCTTGCAAGGTTTCTCTGAGAATTAGTTCAGATTTTATGCAGATTATTTAAGAAACCATAGTTTCAATAAAAGTTAATTCCAATGGAATCCCACATTGAAAATCGTAAATTCTGTATCGATGAACAAATATTAAATAAACACTAAATTTTCTTATTACTCCTATTGCCCAGTGAGACAGGAATCCAGGCAAAGTATTCCTGACCTCAGGTTAGAATTCCTCCATACATGCAATCCAGTTGGGTTCAATCAGACCTTCTTGAAATCCTCAACCAATTAAACAAACAAACTGATAGAAGCTTAGATGTTTACAATTCAAAATAATTATTCTCTGCTTAAACCACCGGATAGTTACTAGTTATTTAAAGGATTCAAACGATTCTCTCTACTTCATAGATAATGTGAATACATAAAAATCATACTAAGTGTAGTATCTATTATATTAAAATAAATGACTAATATTTCAATGAGAAAGATTCAAAACCCAAACTCAAATTCCCAATTATCATGAATATATGAAAGACCCTCAAGATTATACTTATAATTTCAAGTGTATGATTTATTGCTCTTCTACATATATTTTGTAAGTGTTTACACATACGTGTGTGTGTGTGTGTGTATATATATATATATATATATATAATGTTTATGAAACCATTCAACTTAAAGCCATTGCTTCCCTAAAACCATGAGAGTATACACTGTTGTGAAAGCTGACAGCTTGTAATGATAATTGTGCAAACTCCAGTTGTATGAGTTTTATAGTAAAATAAATAAAGGCTATTGGTGTCTATTTATGTTGGATTTTATGTTTCTATCTGGAACACTAAACTCCCACTTGAAGACACACAAAATGAAATAACATTTCAAAAGAGGGCCTGTGGAAATACTTTTAAGGTATTATATCATTTTTGAGGAATAGAATTTTCCCACCAGTAAATCTATGCTGTTGCAAAATAAAGTTGCATTTGAAATACAACACTGTCAGATGCTTTATCTGAGTAGAAACAGAAGATGAATGTTGCATAATGTTATGAAACCTTTGCCATGACATGGAAGTGGTCTTTCTCCTTTAGATAGATAGATAGATAGATAGATAGATAGATAGATAGATAGATAGATAGATAGATAGATAGATAGATAGAGTATTTGTCTTGTGTTAGTTGATCTCAATTCTTTATCTCCTCTTAGGTGAATTTGGAGAATGTAGAGGTGGTGCCCCTCTCCCTTCCTGTCTCTACTTGAGTTAGAAAAGTCAGTGATGGCTTAATATTTTACTAAAACTAGACCTGAATAAAATCTGTGAAAAAGATAGAATTTATTAAATATTATATAAGTGTTGAGATATATTCATCAACAAATGTTTATTAAACATCTACCATTGAGTAGGATATGTTATAGGCAATGGGAATATTGCAGTAGGCAAAACAGAAAAGTACCAGTCTCAATAGATCATGCGCATTAATTGAGGAGTAAGAAAAGAAACACCAATGTCTGACATTTAACTGGTGCTAAGGATTGAAAAAAAAAAATTAAGGCAGGGTCAGGGATATTAAAGAGTTCCAGATTAGGGGTAGTATTCATTTTTATAGTTTCCAGTGAAGACCTCTACGTTAACATTTTAGTAGAAGCCTGAAGAAAGTAGGAGAGTAAGCTGTGAAGACTTTAGGGGGGAAGAATGTTCTAAAAGGTGACGGTAGTACAAGTACAGAGGTCTAGAAATGGAAGCATATTTGCCACATCTAAGGACACTAGGAGGCCAATATGGCTGAAACATAATGAGCGAGGGAACATGTGGTAGAAAATGAAGTCAAGGAGGCAGGAGGGAGCCAGTTCATCTAGGGATGTATAATTCATGCTAAGTCTTTGAGTTTTTCACTGAGTAAACTAAAAAAATACCAGAGTGTTTTAAGCAGAAGAGTGGTATTACATAGCTTAACTTATAAAGGAACCATTATATTTACACTGATGGGGTACTCTAGAGTATAAAAGTATCTTAAATTTTACCCAGGGGTTGGGTTGGACATGCAGGTGGTGAGAAATGATCAAATTTTGGCTATAATGAGGATACAGAATGAGAAAAAATATGTTAATGGAATGTATGTTGAGTGGGAAGAAAAATAAAGAGTAGTTAAGGATGACCTTTAATCTGCATGAATAAGTGCAAGAATGGAGATGATATTTATTGAGATGTGGTAGACTGTGGGAGCTGATTTGTTGACAGAAGATCAGGAGGTCCTTTTGGAAGTAAATTGGGTATAAAATAGTCAGGTTAAGGGGTAAAACTAAAGCTGAAGATTTAGCGTTGTCAGAATAATAAAGCTATTTAAAGCCGTAAGATTGGATGCGTTTACTTGGGAAGTAGTAGGCTAAGAAAATGCCAACTCTCAAATTGATTTCCAGAGCTCAAAAACTTTCAGAACCCAGAAAAATAAAGAAGAACAAGCAAAGGAGTCTTAGAAGAGGCAGCCTATAAAGCAAGGAAATAGACCTAAAAAGTATTTTAGGAAGGAGGCGGTGATCAGCCATGTCAAATGCACTGTTGGCCAAATCGGAAGAGGTCTAAGAGTTGAGCATTTTATTTGGCAAAATAGAACTGTTTACTTTGACCAGGATCTATTCCAATAGTGGAGATGAAAGCTTAATTAGAGGAGAATGAAGAAAATATAAGAATGCATTCTCTTTGGGCCAAGACAGTGGTAGTAAAATAGTATGTGAATATCACCAATCCTTCTGAAGGGAACTAGAAGAGCAGAACCTAACAATCAAATAAAATTTCAAGGATAACATCTTCAAAAAGTAGGGAGACCAATTAGGTGAGTATTCAGACAGTTCAGGTTAAGAGATTTTGGTGGTTAGAATCTGAATGGTAACAAAAGATATGATGAGGAGTGGTTTGGTCCTTGCTATATTTTTTAAGAGGAAATAACAGAATTTCCTGAAAGATTGGATGTGGGGTTTGACAGAAGTCTAAAATGGTTCTGAATTTTTGAACAGAGAATCTGGAATGATGCAGTTGCCTTAATTGAAATAACAGTGATTTTTTTTTTTTTTTTTTTTATAATAGCAAGTCAAGCCATGGCACCTAGCTGCTTAAAATCTTTCAATAGTTTTCTCAATTCAGTTAGAGTGAAATCTGAAGTTCTTATTATGGTATGTATCATCACACTACATTAATTAACCTCCTAACCAGTAATATTAATAGCCTAAAATTCTTATCTGGTAATTAATTTATGTAGCTATGTGATATTAGTTATAATTATCATACATTATTTTTTTCTATTTGCATGTGTTTTTCTACATAAAAGAATTGTAAGCTGCCTAAAATTAATGATGCTGCCTTTCCCAGGACTTTTCAATAGTCTACATATATGCATAGAAGATGTTTACATAAATCTTTTCAGTAAGTAAAGGAAGTAATATAACAGAAATTTTGCTAACATAAGGATGGTATGGAAATAATTGATGTTCTGAGTGTTCTGGAAATGTGAAGATGTCTCTCTGGACATCTAATGATAGGTAACAGACTAGTTAGGTTCTCAGGAGTATACTGGTCAATATATAATTTTTATGACTAAAATTTAGTTTCACATTTTAGATTCTACTTGACATATAAAGTAGATGGTAAACTAAAATGATGATGATGATGATAATAATAATAATGTTTTTCCAGTGTTATGAGTCGCTTGCTTATAGCAGAAACAGCAGCAATGTTGAAGATTTCAATGGAAAATGTCATGAACTAATAGAGATTTTAGAAATATTTCTATAAGGAATCTAAATCATTTGCACTTTATGGAACAAGCTAATTGGAGGAGATTGCTGATATAGAAAAAAGCAAATTTTGATTCACCATTCATTCCAAATCACTTACAAATTTATATTTTTATGAAAGGTTGGAAACAAAGGGAAGATAGATGGAATAGTTTCAGCTGGAATAACAAAGGCTCAAAAATCTTATATAGAATTGTCAGATGTTTTAAGCATAAAATCATGAAGGATTCAGCTATGAGTTGTAAAAAGCAGGTGTTTGTTCTAAAACTAGATTACCAGAACAATGAAAACTTTCAAGATAAAAATTAATGAAAGGAAAACGCATAAATGTGTCACAAAAAGATAATTATTATCTCAGATATAAGCCAGATGCTCTCCTGTGAATTGCATATTAATATTCACAGATAGAAGATTTAGTTTAGACAGAAAGGTTCTGTTTGATGGGTTGTATGTGCAGTAGGTAGAGAAGCTAGTTTATGAATGATGATAATTGAACAATAACAGAATCATGAGTTTCAGATTTGGAGATTTATTTAAATGTTGTTAGTCCTATTTGGTTGCAGAAGTTGCTTTCCATTTTCAAGCATTAATGGTCAGTTACAGTTTTGTTACTTGTGTAAATTATATTTCTGTAGAAGTCATTCTTCCCAGTAAAGTGTCCGTTTTTTAAATGAATTATGACATGAATAACATATATGTATTTTATATGGCCTTGCAATGTCATCTGGTTAAAGAATAATATGTGATCCAAATTTTGTAATTAATGGTAAACTATTAATTATTTGGTGTTAGGTAAATTCTTTAGAACTGAATTCCATTTGATTAAATAGCTCTTTAAGTTTCTTAATATGTGGCATGAGAAAACATTGAGTAAGAGTAGCTCTAGATGAAGGTAACTGATCAGTGATCCTAGGCAAATTAACCCATCAAAAATGAACAAGCTCCCAAATACTGACCAACCAGATGAACATGACTCAATCAACATCAAAATCAATGAGGCAAAAACAGTCTGCCTTCAGGGAAAATCAATGGTGGTGAAAATGGACTTCCTTGAACTTGACTTTTACAGATTTGGTGCCTGACTTGAATAAAAGAAAGGTATTTTAGTCACAACAGATTCTTGCATCTTTCCAGTCCCTTAAAATCCCCTTAAATTCCACGGTATAGCACTTGGAATTTCTTACTTTAAAACTCAGCTAAAGCCAGAAATTTCACGTATGAGGGATAAGAGAATCACATATTCACTCTGGAAGGTGATATCATCTAAATAGGCACATCATTAGAGAGTTCTTAAATAGTTTACCTATCACCTAATCCCCTCTGTCACTTCTACCCTCTTATTTAGCTCTGGAGAACACAGCAAAATATATTTTTCTAAGGTAGCTCAAAATACAGTTGTTAGAAGACAAGTCTGTGTAATACTGCTGGTACCCTATCTTTGCCCCAAAACAAAACAACTTTGCCTCATTTAATTATAGTCCTGATTTTCAATCTGGACTCTTGAAGGAAGCTTGAGATGGAAAGGAGGTTAGAGGCTCTGTGTCCATTACTCAGTCTTGCAGCCTGATTTGTCAACAGCTCCTGTACCACTCACTCAACCTTTTCCCTTTCTCCCCTAAAGTCAAACAACAAAATTCCTAAATTCTTAATACTAAAACCCTGTCTTTTGCATACCACGCAAAATAATACTTCTTCCAAAATTCGTACTTCCAGATGAGATTTCTAATTGTCCTAATTGTCAGTCTTGAATAATGTTAGGGTCAAAATACAGTTGACCCCAAAATAATGTACATTTTTATAGAAGTTCTTTGAAAATTATGGCTTGTAATTTATATTTCTCTAAAGTTGGGGTCAGGAAACTTTTTCTGTGAAAGGTTAGTAACTATTTTAGTCTGTGTGGTCTTCATGGTCTCTGATGAACTACTCAATTTTGCCATAGAAATACGGAGATAACCATAGACAATACATAAGAAAATGAGCATGGCTGTGTCCCAATAAAATTGTGAACTTCATATAATTTTCTTATGTCACAAATTATTATTCATATGTGATTTTTCAGCTGTTAAAACTGCAAAATTTATTGGCGCTAGGCTATACAAAAATAAGTGGTAGGTCAGATTTGGCCAGCAGGCCTCAGTTTACCAACTACAGCTGTAAGGTAAACAGGAAGTATTTCTATACATTTGTAGGCATATGCATTTTAAATCCTTGTTACAAATGAGTGAAAAATTCAAGCCTCTTAAATATTTTCTGCTTCTAGCATATTTTCCTATTAAAAAGTTTAGTGCTCAATATGACATTATTATTCCATAATTAAGTAGCATTGCTGGCTTAAATTTTCTTCAGTAGAAACACTGACTGTGTTTTGGCATATTTTAATCACAACACATATTGAGTATCTAGGATAAAACAAAATAAATGGTCACTGTCTTCAAGGATTTCCATATCAAGCTTTGATACTTCACAATAGATTATTTTAGATAGTTTTTCAGCCCATTCATTATAATGTAACATTAATTAAGCACACTGTAAGCCAGCATGAATTCATTGTCAGAGGTTATCAGTCTGTTTTTCAACATACACTTGTGGTTCTATGGTCTGTTGAATATTAAACAACCCATCTTCTAATTAAATATATGATATATAACTATCAATTACTAGTATATATTTATATTTATCTATCACAAACATTACAAATTTTATGAACCTCCCTTTTTTTTTTTTACTAATAAATCATTATTATCTGTTTTGCTTAATTTAAAATACTTTTTTCTTGAAATATTACCCTGAAATAAAAACCTCAGTTGCAGTTCTGGTCATTTCACTTATAGTTACTGATTCATTCATTCAACAAATGTTCTCTTGGTTCCTACAAATAGCTAGGTACTATTCTAAGAACTTCATGCCGATTCATAAAAACAGCTCTTTGCTCTTACTGTAGTTACCACTTCCACTCTACCAGCAAAGTAGAGGTGAATGAATATTCACATATATAGCATGAAGAAAAATTTGTGACAGTACACTTTTATGCAGAGTGCTAGGATAGGGGAAGACTTCACTGAGATGATCATTTTGGGTATTTTTGGAGCTTTTCTAGAGTAAGTGACTTTTCAGCTGGGGAATGAGGAGGTCCCAGCTGGATAAGATTCAGTAGTGCCTGATAACACATATACATGGAAAAAAAAAAAAAAAAAAAAAAAGGTTCTGAAGAACCTAGGAGCAGGACAGGAATAAAGACGCAGACGTAGAGAATGGACTTGAGGACACGGGGAGGGGAAAGGGTAAGCTGGGATGAAGTGAGAGAGTGGCATGGACATATATACACTACCAAATGTAAAATAGCTAGCTAATGGGAAGCAGCCACATAGCACAGGAAGATCACCTCTGTACTTTGTGACCACCTAGAGGGGTGGGATTAGGAGGGTGGGAGGGAGATGCAAGAGGGAGGAGATATTGGGATATATGTATATGTATAGCTGATTCACTTTGTTATAAAGCAGAAACTAATACACCATTGTAAAGCAATTATACTCCAATAAAGATGTTTAAAAAAAAAAAAAGGATTCAATAGCGCCTAAAACAGTGCAAGGATAAGTATTTGTTAAGAACAGCAAATCATTACAAGAGTAGAATTAAAGGTTAATGGCTGAGAATATACAGAGGACCTCAAAGATAAGTTGGGACTAAATTCTTGCTTTTAGCTGAATGTAGAGGTAAAGTGAACTCACACAGCTGTGAATCCTTAAAGAAATTTATTTCCTGAAATACCTAGAAAAAAAATCCTGAACCAGGTATATTCCAATCAGTTTTATTCTCTGTGCTTTTCTATACTTTGCTTTCTTTAGTGTGTTATTAAAATCACTATGTTCCTGGGACAGTGTTTAAAGGCTTACCAAGTGACTTTCTCTGAAGAAAAAGGAAAATTATTTCCTGTAATTCCCCATTAAAATTCTCTTGTGTTTCACCAACACAAACTGAATTAGATATCTATTTCTTTACCAACCCCTGCAGCCATGGGACACTATGCAGCTATTGGCTTAGGCTTGGGCTGCCCTAGCAAGGTCATGACCCACCATTGGATGTGGGACCTGCATCTTCCTAAGAAAAGGAGCTGAGTCGTAATGGGGTGGTTACCTGAAGCCAAACCAGAGTACATCTGTTAATGGGTAAATGGATGGTGAGGGGTCAGCAAGTGGTAGTCATGCCATGGTTTCTGGACTTTGTCTTGTGAAGTGACCAACAGAGTGAGATCAAAAGATGTTAAGTAGAGAGTTATTGTTTATATATATATATATATTTAGTATTTTATCTTAATTTCCTTTGTTGCTGGTGGTATGAAAATATATTTTAAATAACCTGATTTCAAGAGTTTTAACAACTTTATTAAGAAATAATTCACCACACATACAATTCACCCATTTAAAGTATACAATTCAATGGTTTTTAGTATATTCACAGATATGTGCAATAATTACCACAGTCAGTTTTATTGTATTTTCATCAACTCCAGGGGAAACCCTTTATACTTTAGCCATCCCTCCTCCCTTCACCCCTTTCCTCAAAGCTCTAAGTAACAACTAATTTACTTTGTGTCTCTACTGACTTCTCATTTCTCCACATTTCATATGAATAGGATCATATACTATGTGCTTTTTTGGGATCGGCTTCTTTTACTCAGTGTAATATTTTCAAGGTTCATCTAAATTTTAGCAGTTATCAGTACTTCATCTCTTTATATGACTGAAAAATATTTCATTATATGGATATACTTTATTTTGTTTAACCATTTGTTTTTTGATGGGCATTTGGGTTGTTTGCACCTTTTGGCAATTGTGAATAGTGACACTATAAACGTTCATGCACAATTTTGTTAAAATTGACTGTTTCCCTTAGATATATACCTAGGAGTACAATTGCTGGATCATAAGGTAACTCCATGTTTAATCATTTGAGGAACTGCCCAACTGTTTTCCAAAGTGGTTGCAATCCTTTTATATTCCCACCGGTAGTATAGGTGAGAGATATGATTTTTTCCATATCTTCTCCAACATTTGTTATTATCTGACTTTTTTTTTCTAGCCATCTTAGTGTGTATGAAGTGGTATCTCACTGTGATTTTGATTTTCATTTCCCTGATGGCTAATGATGTTGAGCATCTTTTCATGTGTTTATTAGCTATTTGTATATTTTCCTTGGAGAAATGTTTATTCAGATATTTTGTTCATTTTATAATTGGGTTATTCTGTCAACAGTCCATATTCTATGTTTAGATCATTTTCTCACAAAGTTTGGCTTAATTTTAAAAATTATATTCTAATTCAGCTCTCAAACCCCAGTCTGACTTTTTTTTAAAAACCTGATCAAAATGATAATAGCTATTACTTTTTAAGGTTAATTATGTGTCCTTGTTAAAGTAAGATTTTTTAAAATACTTTACCTCACATAATCCTCTTAATTTCTTCATGAGGTGGGTATTACAAATATCTACACATGACTTAAGAAAACTGACCCAATAGGACTGTTCCTTATGTGACCAGAGTGACAGAGAAGCCAGATTGTAGAGCTAGGATTTGAAACCAGCTCCATCTAATTTCTAGAACAGTCCATATACTATTACGCTTCTCCTAATACATTCTCTCACTTAACTTTCCTCAAAATTTCACATTCCTATGAGATCAAGCAGAAATCTCTTGGTATGATGTATATTTAAGACCCTCTAAGATGTGGCCTATGTCTGAACTTTAGGCTTATTTTTAGCCTAACAGTCGCTCACAGGCTATGCTTCAGTTTTGGTGATCTCTTTCCTATTTCCATTTCTTAGGCTTTTCATCCTCTATCTCCAGTCTCATAGCTGCCTACAGGGCCAGCTAAATAATTTGTGGGGCCGCTTGTTCAAAAAGCAAGTAAAAAGCTTTGTTAATATTATTAAAATATAAAGCTTTTTTTCTTTCTCTAATGGTCTTTCTCTAGACTTGTCAAGTTGCTTTTATTTCTATTTGATGCCATTCTAAGTAAAGAAAAATTAAAGTGAAAAGTTATTGGCAAGAATTCTACCATTCATTGTTATATTGTGTTATGTCAGTTTTAAAGGTAAATATAAGAGTAATATGTAGAATCACTGAAATTAGACATTTTGTATTTCGCAGCTCATATATGCAGATGTATTTTGTTCTTACTAGAACAGTGAGAATGGTGAGCAAAATTAACTCAACTGTTTTTATTTCACTTCTTGATATGTGCACTTTCTACCAATACTACCTTCAGCCTACTAATGAGTAAGGAAGGGCTGAAATAAAGAGCAAGTATGGGATGGACTATCTTTCCCTTTCTTTTATGTAATCACTTTCAGCATATGTAGCTGGCTAATACAAGAAAATAACACATATAATAAAGGATATAGGGCTCTATAGTCATTGTGTTTCTAGGAAAACCACCACTTTCTTTCTGCATTTGGATCAAGTTCTGATTCAGAAGGAAAACAGGGCTGTCAGTGTGACACTCTTACTTTGTACTCACTGAGTCTTAATGAATTCTCACACATCATGGATCCATGGGAATCCTGTGTTCATGGGGCATCGTGAACACTGTTTGGTCCACCTTGAATGGCACTTGTTTTCTGTACAGTTTACATTTACAGACTAAGTGTAAATATGCAATCTCTTAACACATTGGATATATTTTTCATTTAAAATATTTCTTGCAGCAGAAAACCCTATTCACAGTAAAAGAAAATCTCACCATATTGTGGGAACACATTTTAAAATTCTGTGTCACACAAATATTTTCAAAACACATCAGGCTGTTAATTTAAAATTAGGCCTTGCCTGTGAAGCTGTAAGAAAACACAGCTCTCATCATTCAGGTCTGTGAAAGCCTGGCCATGATTTGGGCTGCAGGTAGGCCAACTACTTTGCCGCTCCAGCCAAAGCCTCACCACCTTCCACCTCTGCTCAAATGGAACAGATGTCTGGTTTCTTCTAATACAAAGTTAAGACTCTTACCAAAATCAAGTGAACACTCCTTAAACTGGGTTGATCAGTAATTGAAATCTTTTTCTCAATGACTTGCTACCAAGTTACTACAGAAGTAGATACCAAAGAGTTCTTTGCTGACTTTCCTCTGACCTGGAAAGTAACTAACTCTGACCTAGAAAGACAGTTGGAGATTTACTTCTTTTTCATAAGACAGGAAAATAAGTTCTTCTGGTGGGGAGGGAAGAACGATAAAGATATATACATTCCTATTATGGATATGTAGAAGTGTTATTGGTGTTTTTCTACTAACATAATGAAATAAAGCAAGGGCTTTAAAATCAAGTAGCTGAAAAAAAAAACGACAAAGGAATTGGGTATGACAAGTTTAGATAGACTGTAGGCAAACAAAACAAGTATCCTATGACACAAGCAGGTAGATGTCAGGGGTTATAAACTATGGACCCTGACACTCCTGATGCCTATTCCAGTCTTCCTTTGGTGATACAGCAGTGGAAGACCCTCCCTTAGGGAGCATTTTCCCTTAGGTATTCAGATTCCAGCAGTGACTTCAGCATGTTGTCAAGTGTTGTCAGCAGTGTAACTCAACATTGCTGAATGGCCGCACATGCAGAACGGCAGTGAAAGCCTCTTGTACAAATCCATTCAGATTTGGCAAGACAAGCAATCCCAGGTTATATCTTAATTCTAGTTGAGAGTCCCATCGAGCCAAATTGAAACGTAATATTATTTTTATATTATCTTCTAAGTAATACAGAATGTGAAAAACCATGAATCAGTTAAAAATCCTAAATAAAATTTTGAGTATTCCTCAAAGTCTGGTTAAATTTTATTCAATGTAGTTTTAGGGCTAAGATCATTCTTTATAATTTATTGCAGTATGAATATAGAAAATTATCAAAGACAGTATTGCATGAGGGTGGATGTTTTCTTATAATTTCCTACCTTAAGAAATATGTGTATGGTGTATACAATAACAGTAATATTCTAAACGTTAAACCTGTCCAAATTAGTTGAAACGTAATAATAGTAAATATGAAGACTGTCCAAGTACATTGAAACATAATGTTAACATATGTGAGAAAAACTAGGTTGGTATGATGATGATACATATTATTAGGATGAAATGCCAGATCCTTTTGTGATTACTATTCAAAGCCTTTGGAAAATTATAGATCTCCAAAGATATTTTTAGTTCGGTTTCAGTAGAAATATATCTTCACACCCACACATCATCTTTCTTGTATCTAAGTGTTTCTTCAAATTATATGGTACAATGAAATTTTTATGTTAAAATCTCAGGTTCATGTTTTAATGGAAATAAAACCACAATATGAACTATATTTGAGAAAAGTATTAATTTTACATAAAATGCTAAAAATTATGAGTCAGAACTCAAGAAAGTCTCTGAATTTAAAGTATTTATATATGTATCATATATATATCCAAATCAGATTTAAACTCATTTGAAAATTAATGTTCACTAAACTGCCATAAGATTTTTTTCTCCAACAGAACAGATTAATAGCTTTGATTAGAATAATTACCTAATAAAATAGTATAGAATGGTCTTAATGTACTGTATAAAAATTTGCATTGCAAAGAATAGTATAATGTGGAATTGCAGAATTTCACATGATATTTATCTTTTATTATGGGGTTTTCAACCTGTGAACAAGGGAGAGCTTCTTTGAAAAGAATTCCTTAGGATACCATGCATGAAAAATATTATTTGTCCATAAAACATTTAAGCCACCTGCTTTACAGGATGGATTTCTTCTTTTAGGAATGAAGCCATTCTGCATTTGCTTTAAATCATTCTGAGGGCAAGTGCTCTTTTCATGAAAAGCAGCTGTGCTAAGTAAATGCAAATATGTGTCATATCACAATTTACTGAAGGGACAGAGCCAAAAGCACAACCTTTTGCTGTACTAATTAATTGTGAATCAAAGCTTCATCAGAGACTATTGTCTGTTACTATATGAAAATCTTCTAGGTACAAGGAGTAGTTTAACAACATGCCAATTATATGGATCTAGAGATATATGAGAGTTAATAAAGCACCAATAAACTACAACAAACTTAAAATGTGGTCATTTTTAACAACCTGAAAGTACTTCAAATTAAAAGCTTGCATAGAGGTGGCTTATAGATTAGTTGCACATCAGATCTTACAGTCTTGAGTAGTGACATCATTAGTAGTACATACTCATATAACAGGCTGGTAAACACACTTCTTTGTATTTATTAAGTCATTTTAACAAAAATTGGCTTCTGTACAATTTATAGGCAGGTTTTTACAAATGGACAAGACACAATTTCTTTCCATGGTTATTTCACATTTTGTGGGAAAATATAAATATGGTTGCCATGTTGCAAAGATTCACCGTTTATATAGTTTATGATTATCACTCCTTTAATCGTAACATAGACTCTCCTGTGAAGGGCGCCCCCTAAGGCTGGGCAGTATACACTTTTTGTAGCCATATGTGGTGGCCTTTTGCATCCGGAACAAATAACTGTTAGAGAGGGCACTCTGAGAAGCAGGGGTGGGACATGGAGGACCTATTTTTTTCTGGGATAAGTCAGAGAAAGCTTTACAGAGGATGTCATCTTTTTTGAACTGTAAGGTGGGGGGTTTCCAGTGTGAGATGGGAAGGACATTTCAGGCAGAAAGTACATTATATTCAAAAGCAAGAGAGCTGGATTTATCATATATTTAAAAAGTGACAAGATATTAGGCATGACTCTAGTAGGGAAGAGTCGGGATATTAGAATAAGACAGGCAGGGGCTAATTTTGAGGGAGTTTTGGGGAAAATATAATTGGGAGCATTAGGTCATCATTTTTGTAGTCTGGGCGAAAAAAATCAGCCTGACCACGGTGTTAAAATGGAATGAAGACACTAGATACACTGAAACAAATCAGAAGGTTGTCATAGTTGAAGCAAGAAATGATAAGGGCAGGAAACTTTCCTGTCTTTTTCATCATTATATTCCTAGTGACAAGAATAGTACTTGGGACATCAAGTTGAACTAATGAGCAGACAGGCGGGGGATCCAAGATGCATTTAGAAAATAGAGCTGACAGCATTTGAAGTTCCTAAGGATAAGATTAAAACATTTCAAACTACATTTTATATCAAGCAATATTAAGTGTGACTGGGATGTTGCCCAGAGTCCAATTGCAATGTTTTTGGTCAAACTACAATGGCCTGAACACCCAAACTGCTCAAATTGTATTCATTTTACACAAACATTTGAAATGTATGCCTGAGAGTAACCAAAAAGGGTGGGTACTTGAAAGCTCCCTATTTATCACCAGTTAATCTGGAATTGCTACATGCACCTCTGTGCTTCAGCCAGCTTCTATGATTCACATGCTCTATTTGTGGGCATCTCTTCCAAACTCTTTGTTAAATTACCTCATGTTGGTAATTTGAAATCACCCCTGGTGGGAGTGTTTACACCACGGGAATTAGCAAATGCTACAAACCATTTTTTCCCCTGAAAAGTCAGTTGTTAAAATTAATCAGCACATCACTGACTACACAGACTCTTCGGTGCACCTCTTTTTTCTGCTACTCCTTCTGCTTTTTTTCAGCAATTTTCACAGATTTTGTAGTCTCAGCAACCATGCATCCAAAGGTGCTGTATCATCCAGTGCTCTAAAGCTACCAACCTTACAGTTTTCACAACAGTACTGGAATCTGGGTCAAGAAAATATATTTTTGTTGATTCTGTACTGCACTTCACATTTCCAAATTCTGCTTGTTCCAGGATCTTCTAAAATATCTCATATTAAAATTTCATGAGCCTTTGTCTCTCAAATCATAAAGACTACAGCCTTTCTTAGTAGCCCAAATGCGGACAGGCACCATTGTGGCCCCTCTTGTCCTCCTTCTTTCTCAAGACTCTCTGACCCAACATTTACACTTGACAACCACGATCACCTTCCACAGGAGCAACAATAAGTTATATCACACCAACATACACCAAAAAAATTCTAAGCCTATTTTATGAATATAGCTGATGTATACTATGTATATAACAGGAGTGTAGTAGCTCCACTTCAGGCAGCTAAATGCCTTGTTATGTTGTTACTGTGAAGCTGTGGGGATAATGAGAAGCAGGTTTTAGACCAGAGAGAAAGCCGCAATAGGGACTCATCCATATCCAGTATTTAACGTGGCGTCATGTACTGTAAACCTTGAAGAATATTACTTCAACACTCTCAGTGCACAGGTAAGCCTTTTTCTGTGCCTGATAATGTAAATGGTACTCCTCTCAGGTGGCTGAAATACAAAATAAAATTTTAAAAAATAATGATAATACAAACTTTGCAAAATTAAGCCTTGGCACAAGGTAGATAGAGTGCTTGGAAAAAGAGCGAAAACTTGAAATAAAAGTATGTCAGTTTTGTTTCTGAGTGCCTTTCAATATGTCAAGATCTCCTCTTGCTTAACTGTGAAAAGGTGAAGAGAATTTTCCCTTCTTTCCTTATAGTGATTTTGTGATCTTTATGAATACATATAGGTTAGAAATTCCGTAAACTATAAGTACCACACATATGTTATTATAGCATTATTCATTATAAAAGTCATCTGGGAAAAGTATATATTATTTTAAAGGACAAAATGTATAGCTTTAGCACATCATCTTAGGCTTTCCCAATAGATTTCACATTTTTTTTCAATTATACTATCCCCTAATATGTTTGTTTTACATCAAATGGAAAAAGTGCCTTTTTGATAAAAATGGATATTCATGCCAGCATGCACATGACATCCAAGATTTACCAATTGTCTGGTTAATCTGATCAGTGCAAAGAGCCATCAAAAGAACCCAATATGTATGAAATTTATATTCACCGCTTTACTAATACAAAGAGCTGAAAATGCAAATTTCCCAAAATATTCACATTTTTAAAAGTTTAAACTTGCTACACAGATTTGTAATCACAACAGACCCCAGAGTTGAATAACCTTCTCATTTATTAGTTTTTTGATCCTGGGAAAGTTCCCAAATAAGCTACAGATCCCTCTTCTTGAAGTAAAGATAGTGTTAACCTCTTCAAATATTTATTTGATGATTGGCAGGAAAAAAAGTTTAAAAACTTATCATAGTGTTTCACGTGAACCAGTTGCTGCATATATTTAACTTTTACCACAGACTCATCTAAAAAATCAAATCTATGTGCACATCTCACAAATACTTCTAATCTATATTCTGTTTCAACAAGTCTGCAATGTGAATTTCTGAATTACTAAATAAAGGTCATTACCAACTTGATTTTTTTTGCTTGTTCTTTTTTTTAATTAATTTTTTTGAATTTTATTTCATTATTTTTATACAGCAGGTTCTCATTAGTTATCTATTTTATACATATTAGTGTATATATGTCAATCCCAATCTCCTAATTCATCCCACCACGACCACTCCAGCCCCACTTTCCCCCCTTGGTGTCCATACGTTTGTCCTCTACATCTGTGTCTCAATTTCTGCGTGGCAAACCGGTTCATCTGTACCATTTCTCTAGATTCCACATATATGCGTTAATACACGATATTTGTTTCTCTCTTTCTGACTTACTTCACTCTGTATGACAGTCTCTTGGTCCATCCACATCTCTACAAATGACCCAATTTCGTTCCTTTTTGTGGCTGAGTAATATTCCATTGTATATATGTACCACATCTTCTTTATCCATTCGTCAGTCAATGGGCATTAAAGGTTGCTTCCATGACCTGGCTATTGTAAATAGTGCTGCAATGAACGTTGGGGTGCATGTGTCTTTTTGAATTATGGTTTTCTCTAGGTATATGCCCAGTAGTGGGATTGCTGGATCATATGGTAATTCTATTTTTCGTTTTTTAAGGAACCTCCATACTGTTCTCCATAGTGGCTGTATCAATTTATATTCTCACCAACAGTGCAAGAGGGTTCCCTTTTCTCCAAATCCTCTCCAGCATTTGTCGTTTGTAGATTTTCTGATGATGCCCATTCTAACTGGTGTGAGGTGATACTTCATTGTTGTTTTGATTTGCATTTCTCTAATAATTTAGTGATGTTGAGTAGCTTTTCATGTGCCTCTTGGCCATCTGTATGTCTTTTTTGGAAAAATGTCTATTTAGGTCTTCTGCCCATGTTTTGATTGGGTTGTTTGTTTTTTTAATATTGAGCTGCATGAGCTGTTTATATATTTTGGAGATTAATCCTTTGTCTCTTGATTTGTTGGCAAATATTTTCTCCTGTCTGAGGGTTGTCTTTTTATCTTGTTTATAGTTTCCTTTGCTGTTCAAAAGCTTTTAAGTTTCATTAGGTCCCATTTGTTTCTTTTTGTTTTTATTTCCATTACTCTAGGAGGTGGGTCAAAAAAGATCTTGCTGTGATTTATGTCAAAGAGTGTTCATCCTATGTATTCTTCTAAGAGTTTTATAGTGTCTGGTTTTACATTTAGGTCTTTAATCCATTTTGAGTTTATTTTTGTGTATGGTGTTAGGAAGTGTTCTAATTTCCTTCTTTTACATGTAGCTGTCCAGTTTTCCCAGCACCACTTATTGAAGAGACTGTCTTTTTTCCATTATATATCCTTGCCTCCTTTGTAATAGATTAGTTGACCATAGGTGCGTGGGTTTATCTCTGGGCTTTCTATCGTCTTCCATTGATCTATGTTTCTGTTTTTGTGCCAGTACCATATTGTCTTGATTACTGTAGCTTTGTAGTATAGTCTGAAGTCACGGAGTCTGATTCCTCCAGCTCCATTTTTTTCCCCTCAAGATTGCTTCGGCTATTCGGGGTCTTTTGTGTCTCCATACAAATTTTAAGATATTTTATTCTAGTTCTGTAAAAAATGCCATTGGTAATTTGATAGGGATTGCATTGAATCTGTAGATTGCTTTGGGATTGCACTGAATCTGTAGATTGCTTTGGGTAGTATAGTCATTTTCACAATATTGATTGTTCCACTCCAAGAACATGGTATATCTGTCCATCTGTTTGTGTCATCTTTGATTTCTTTCATCAGTGTCTTAGAGTTTTCTGAGTACAGGTCTTTTACCTCCTTAGGTAGGTTTATTCCTAGGTATTTTATTCTTTTGGTTGCAATGGTGAATGGGATTGTTTCCTAAATTTCCCTTCTGATCTTTCATTGTTAGTGTATAGGAAGGCAAGAGATTTCTGTGCATTAATTTTGTATCCTGCACCCTTACCAAATGCATTGATTAACTCTAGTAGTTTTCTGGTGGCACCTTTAGGATTTTCTATATAGAGTATCATGTCATCTGCACACATAGACAGTTTTACTTCTTCTTTTACAGTTTGGATTCCTTTTATTTCTTTTTCTTCTCTGATTGCCATAGCTAGGACTTCCAAAACTGTGTTGAATAATAGTGATGAGAGTGGACATCCTTGTCTTGTTCCTGATCTTAGAAGAAATTCTTTCAGTTTTTCACCATTGAGAATGATGTTTGCTTTGGGTTTGTCATATATGGGTTTTATTATGGTGAGGTAGTTTCCCTCTATGCCCAGTTTCTGGAGAGTTTTTATCATAAATGGTGTTGAATTTTGTCAGAAGCTTTTTTTCTGCCTCTATTGAGATGATCATATGGTTTTTATTCTTCAATTTGTTAATATGGTGTATCACATTGTTTGATTTGCATATATTGAAGAATCCTTGCTTCCCTGTGTTAAATCCCACTTAATCATAGTGTATGATCCTTTTAATGTGTTGTTGGATTCTGTTTGCTAGTTTTTTGTTGATGATTTTTGCATCTATATTCACTGATGATATTGGTCTGTAATTTTCTTTTTTTGTAGTATCTTTGTCTGGTTTTGGTATCAGGGTGATGGTGGCCTTGCAGAATGAGTTTGGGAGTGTTCCTTCCTCTGCAGTTTTTTGAAAGAGTTTGAGAAGGATGGGTGTTAGCTCTTCTCTAAATGTTTGATAGAATTCACCTGTGAAGCCACCTGGTCCTGGGCTTTTGTTTATTGGAAGATTTTTAATCACAGTTTCAATTTCATTACTTGTGATTGGTCTGTTCATATTTTCTATTTCTCCGTGGTTCAGTCTTGGAAGGTTATACCTTTCTAAGAAGCTGTCCATTTCTTCCAGGTTGTCCATTTTATTGCCATAGAGTTGCCCGTAGTAGTCTCTTATGATACTTTGTATTTCTGCGGCGTCCATTGTAACTTCTCCTTTTTCATTTCTAATTTTATTGATTTCACTTCTCTCCCTCTTTTTCTTTATGAGTCTGGGTAAAGGTTTATCAATTTTGTTTATCTTCCCAAAGAACCAGCTTTTAGTTTTATTGGTCTTTGCTATTGTTTTGTTTCCTTTTCATTTATTTTGCTCTGATCTTTATGATTCCCTTCCTTCTACTAATTTTGGGTTTTGTTTGTTCTTCTTTCTCTAGTTGGTTTAGGTGTAAGGTTGGGTTTTGTTTGTTCTTCTTTCTCTAGTTGCTTTAGGTGTAAGGTTGGGTTTATTATTTGAGATTTTTCTTATTCTTGAGGTAGGATTGTATTGCTATAAACTTCCTACTTAGAACTGCTTTTGCTGCATCCCATAGGTTTTGGATCATCATGTTTTCGTTGTCAGTTGTCCCTAGGTAGTTTTTTATTTCCTCTTTCATTTTTTCAGTGATATCTTGTTTATTTAGTAATATATTGTTTAGCCTCCATGTGTTTGTGTTTTTTACGGTTTTTTTTCCCTGTAATTTATTTCTAATCTCATAGTGCTGTGGTCAGAAAAGATGCTTGATATGATTTCAATTTTCTTAAATTTACTGAAGCTTGATTTGTGACCCAGAATGTGATCTATCCTGGAGAACGTTCCATGTGCACTTGAAAAGAAAGTGTAATCTGCTGTTTTCGGATGGAATGTCCTATAAATATCAATTAAATCTATCTGGTCTACTCTGTCATTTAAAGGTTGTGTTTCTTTATTAATTTTCTGTCTGGATGATCTGTCCATTGGTGTAAGTGAGGTGTTAAAGTCCCGCACTATTATTGTGTTACTGTCGATATCCTCTTTTATAGCTGTTAAGCATCTGCCTTTGTATTGAGGTGCTCCAATGTTGGGTGCATATATATTTATACTTGTTATATCTTCTTCTTGATTGATCCCTTGATCATTATGTAGTGTCCTTCCTTGTCTCTTGTAACATTCTTTATTTTATAGTCTATTTTATCTGATATGAGTATTGCTACTCCAGCTTTCTTTTGATTTCCATTTGCATGGAAAATCTTTTTCCATCCCCTCACTTTCAGTCTGTATGTGTCCCAAGGTCTGAAGTGGGTCTCTTGTAGACAGCATATAGATGGGTCTTGTTTTTGTATCCATTCAGCCAGTCTGTGTCTTTTGGTTGGAGCCTTTAATCCAGTTACATTTAAGGTAATTATCGAAATCTATGTTCCTATTATCATTTTCTTAATTGTTTTGGGTTTGGTTTTGTAGGTCCTTTTCTTCTCTTGTGTTTCCCACTTAGAGAAATTCCTTTAGCATTTGTTGTAGCGTTGGTTGGTGGTGTTGAATTCTCTTAGCTTTTGCTTGTCTGTAAAGCTTTTGATTTCTCCATTGAATCTGAATGAGATTCTTGCCCAGTAGAGTAATCTTGGTTATAGTTTCTTCCCTTTCATCAGTTTAAATATATCGTGCCACTCCCTTCTGGCTTATGGAGTTTCTGCTGAGAAATCAGCTGTTAACCTTAGGGAGTTCCCTTGTATGTTATTTGTCTTTTTTCCCTTGTTGCTTTTAATAATTTTTGTTTGCCTTTAATTTTGCTCAGTTTGAGTACTATGTGTCTCAGCATGTTTCTCCTTGGGTTTATTCTGCCTGGGACTCTCTGTGCTTCCTGGACTTGGGTGGCTATTTCCTTTCCCAGGTTAGGGAAGTTTTCAACTATAATCTCTTCAAATATTTTCTCTGGTCCTTTCTCTCTCTCTCTTCTCCTTCTGGGACCCCGTATAATGTGAATGTTGGTGCATTTAATGTTGTCCCAGACGTGTTTTAGGCTGTCCTCATTTCTTTTCATTTTTTTCTTTTCTGTTCCACGACAGTGAATTCTACCATTCTGTCTTCCAAGTCACTTATCCATTCTTCTGCCTCAGTTATTCTGCTGTTGATTCCTTCTAGTGTATTTTTCATTTCAGTTCTTATATTGTTCATCTCTGTTTGTTTGTTCTTTAATTCTTCTAGGTGTTTGTTCTTTAATCCTTCTAGGTCTTTGCTAAACATTTCTTACATCTTCTCAATCTTTGCCTCCATTCTTTTTCCAAGGTCCTGGATCATCTTCACTATTATTATTCTGAATTCTTTTTTTTGAAGGTTGCCTATCTCCACTTCATTTAGTTGTTTTTCTGGGGTTTTATCTTGTTCCTTCATCTGGTACATAGTCCTCTGCCTTTTCATTCTGTCTATCTTTCTGTGAATGTGGTTTTCATTCCACAGGCTGCAGGATTGTAGTTCTTCTTGCTTCTGCTGTGTGCCCTCTGGTCTGCTCATTCTTTTTTACTACTATAGTTCAACAGAAGAAATATGATCATTTTATGAATGGGTGGGACATTGAATGAATATAAGTTTAATTTAGGCACACCCATAAAAACTTCTTTACTTTTTTTTTGGTTGAATAATCTTATGCTAATTAGATTTATGCCAGTACTGTCTGAACATTTGTATTGAATGTTTTCGTGTTTTACCTGAGAAATAAAACTATATCTGGGAAAGAGACATCAAAAGATCTGCTGACCATGTTCCAAATATTTGTGTTTACATAGAATTTTTACTAGTGTGTGTTCTTCTGAGATAAAGGACAGTACTTAAGTTGACATTTTAGCAAATTAAAATATAAAAGTGGTACAACTCAATGATTAATATAAGTGGCATCTTTCATCATTGGAATCTGTATTCTGAGAACCATATACTGTTTAACTTTGGAATGGTATAGTTTAACAGAGCAATAAAAATAGCTTTCTTTCTTTTTTTTTTTAGTGTATTGTCTGTGATGGTAGCCAATCCAGATTATCAAAATCAAATGTCAAGGCCAGAAATCAATATAATTAAGGATTTCATGGTTATAAAATTCAGTCAATGTATTAAGATTTTTTGTAATCATTTTAAAACTTGTATTTATCTCTATTGCTTTTAAAATTCTTGATTGCTACATAAGTTTAACTTGCCAAAAATTTATAAAACAAATTTACAACACAAAAATTAAAAGAAAAAATAGAAAGCACTCTTACTTTTGCCACAAGGAGGGAAAAATATTTATATTGATGTATTTCTTTCTAATGCTTTTCCTTTTAATTAAATATTGTATAGCGCATTTATACTTTAAAATAAACTTTCATTCTATTATGTGTAAAAGCGTAGTTCATTTTACTATTAAAAGTAAACTTATCCATGTTACTATTACCTATGTCAAGAAAAAGACTATCTCCAGCACCAGAAATTACTCTTCTATCCCCACCTAATCACTAGTCTCTCCTTCTCTGCAAAATTAATCACTATCCCGACTTCTAATACACTATATTAGTTCTGCATGTTTTTAGCTTTATAAAAATGGAACCATATAGTATATTTCCGTTTTGTGTCTCGCTCTTTAGCTAAACATTATTTTCGAGAGATTCTTCCAATTAGATATGAGTAACAGTGAAGCTTCATTGCACTCTTCCATTATAAGAATATACCTCATTCTTGTTTTGATGGGTAATTGAGTTGTTTTCTTACTTTTCACTGTTGGCAATAACACTGAATGATCATTTTGCAATGTCTTTTGGGACATGTGAGGGTTTCTGTAAGTGTAGATCTAGAGTGGAATTGTTGGGTCATTGGGAATGAATTAATTCACTTTAGAAGATAGCTGGCAGTTTCCAGTGTTTCTGAATTAACTTACATTCCCACCAGTCACAGTATATGTAAGTTCCACCCAATGCAAATCTTTGTCAATCTTCTTTATTTTAGACATTTTGCTGTAATAGTACCTGATTGTAGTTTTTATTAGCATTTCTCTAATGACCAATGGGAATGAACATCTGTTTATGTACTTACTGACCAATTGTTCAATATATTTATGAATGACCTATTCAGTTCCTCAGCCCATTTTTCTATTGGTCATTCCTCTTCAGGTTATTGATATTATACATCTTTTTTGTTATGTATTATTTTTATATATTATAACTATCTTTTCTCACTCATTTCAGAATTTTCTGTACTTAATACAGTCAAATTAATAAATCACTTTCCTTATGGTTAGTGTTTTTTGGAGTCTGTCTCATAGTTAAGAAAATATTCCTTATTCTAGAACCTCGATTATTCAATTTTCTCTTTTTGATCAACAATCTCCCTGAAACAGAGATTCAAAGTAGTGTAAAAAAGAGGTCAAGCTTTATTTCTTCTCCGTGTACCTAATCAATTAACCCAAGACCAATTACAGTAAAAACTATACTTTCACAACTGCTCTAAGTATCCCTATCTATGTCTCTATCTATCTTTGTATTGCTCAATTTTTCTGTTTTGTACCATCTATTCCACTCCACTTGGCTTTTTTTCCTTTTCTGCACTACTTGTACTAATGCCACACTGTCATAATTACTGTTGATTTACTCTCTTTTGCTTTACTGTGCTATAAGATTTTATATCACGTTATTTCTTCAAGTTTGCATGGGTTTAGTTTTCCATGTAAATTTTAAAATCAGTTGTTTAAATTTCCATGAAAAAAAAAAAAGCTTCTGCCATGTAATTGAATCTCTAAGTCAATTTAGGAAAAATTGATATCTTTATAGTACTTTGTCATTACAAATACTGACATGGTATATCACATCTTTATTAAGGTCTTTAATTTCTTTTAAAAAATATTCTTCAAAAATCTTTGTAAAGATTTTATACTCTTCATTAGCTTTATTCCTAAGTTTTTGAATGTTTGTTTTATTCTAGTGTAAAAGCTATTTAAAAATTATTTACTAATGATTTATGCCTAGTATATAAATAGATTTTTATGTATTGATCTTATATCTAGTAAACTTGTTATAGTCAATTATTAATTCTAATAGTTGACCCAGAGATTTATCTGAGTTTTCTGCATAGACTCTCAAGTTCTCTGCTTATTATTGTGACAATTAAATCTCTTCATTTCCTGTCTGTATAAAATTTATTTATTTTGACTGATTACTGTGTGTATAATCTCCAGTAAAATAAAAAAACATAAAAGGTAATAGCAGATAATCTTTTCCATTTTTATTATCCAGGGAAAGACTTTCATATTTTACCTTTAAATATGAAATTTAGTGTAGTTTTTATTTTATTGTGCTTTGTCAGATTAAGAAGTTCCTTCTGTTCCCTATTTGGTAATAATTTTTGTGATACATAGGTGTTTGTCAAGTGCTTTTCTGAATCTTTTGAGGTATTTACATATATTTTATGTTTTATTCTGTTAATATGATTGATTTTTAAATCTAAAGCAACCATATTTCCCTAAAAACAATAAACCTGTCAAACTGACATAAGACCTTTTAAAAATACTGATAGCATTAAAAAAACTCATATTTAATGTTAATTATTAGTACTTAGTTATACTAATAGGATTAAATATTACTAACATTAATGAAATTAACAAATAAGTCTATAGTCCAAAGCAAAAATTACAAATATCTGGCAAAACATAGCTCAGAATGAAAAATATATCTGAAGGATGACTCTGCTTTTCACTCTTCTTCATCAAAGGCAATGCTAATAGATTGCACCATTCCAGGTTTAGGCACTGAGAGGTGTTACATAAAAATGTGATATTGAGATGTAACTACCTATAGAAATTAGTGATTAATTACATGCTAAGGATGGATGGAAATGACAAATTTGAGATATTTCCTATGTTTCTGCTTTCAGCAGCTATGAGAAGAGTGAAGACATGGGCTACAAAAGAGGGAAAAAAGAGAAAGACAGTGAGTTCTAATCTGGGACATTTTGAAATTAAGACGGATCTGAGATATTAAAGGAGTTATCTTTTGGGAGCAGACACACAGGTAATTTTTCAATACTTTTTATATTCTACTACTTTTCAGAATTTTGCAATGAGCATGTATTATTTTTATTATCAGAAAAAAAATATAAAATCATCATTAATAGATGGCTTGTGAAAATTTCTATGAAATTATAAATCACTTATAATCACTAAAATAATAACTGCTGGGATAATTATTGAAGTAGACAAGTAAATAGCACATTAAAAAATTCCTAAGTAAGAGAGAAAAGTCTGCCTCCATTGTTCACTGGTCATCTTGTCTTGGAAAATTCCACAAACTTCTTGAAACATTCTCATCTTTAATATTAGAGAAAATAATAATTATACTGCCTATGTCTGATGGTGATTATGAAAGCCAGATCTGATACATCCATAATGATAAGTAATTGTTTGTTATTCCTATTTAGTGTTTAATCATAACTATAGAGAAAACATAAAATAATCAAAAGGTAAGTTTCCATTTTCATAAGTACTAAAAGTTGTAAGAATAATTGCTTAAATGGTCTTTAAACCTGGGCATTTCCTTTTCTTAGTAGCATATAGGCTACTGATCTTCTAGTGAAGTGTTTTTTCTCTTTTATTTAACTTTTTTTTTTTCAAATCTATCTAGTCTAACAGTGATTAATAAGGTGGGAATGATTCATTTGCATGGTATAAGAAAAACTGTATCCCAATTTTGGGCCATTATGTATACTATCATGGTTATGTTAAATCCCTTGAGGTATTTCTCAGCCCCAAGGTTTAAAAAACTAGGGGCAGGATTTCGGCTAGCATTACATACTATCCTTCTAACTGTCACGTTGAAACAAAATATTTCTATGTTTCTTAAGCTACAGAGGCATAAACCATTATAAAACATATTCAAGGAATATGTATTCTGGTTAGACAAGTATTATAAACAATGGAATATTACTTTATTTCAAATGTGGGTTAATAATTTCAGAGAATTAGAATATTAAAACATTTAACCCCATAACTACACTGAATATATTATAATTTTTTTCTCTACTGAGAAGGTACATCTAGATTTTGGAATTATCAAAATAATTATAATTATTTTGCTATAATTGAAAAAACATGCTAAGATAAAAGAACATTTTAATATATATTATATAATCTAGGTTTACCATAGTTTGTGACTTGGGGAATATATTTGCATATTAATTTTGGAATCTTATAAAAAGTACATAATAGTACTGAGTTTGGGGAAAGATATGATGTAGTAGTTGAGATGGTAGGTTTTGGAGTTATAATGTCTGGACTTCAATTCTAGCTACTTCGATTACCAGCTTTATGGCAAGGATACTTAATGTGTCTCCTAAGTAGTTTCATTTGTAAAACATTAATTAGTCCAAGAAATGTGCTTAGTACATTTCATGGCACAGAATTAGAGTTGATGTTTGTTGAGCAAATGAATGAAGTATATTCTAACTTCTGGTTCTTCCCTTAATCTTCTTACCTAAAATGAAGAAACTATTATGTTAAGAGCTTCCAGAAAGCAGTTTTTTAAAACTATTTTTCATGATATATCATAAATGAAAGTGTTTTTATTAAAATTTTCAATAAATTTTACAAGGATGGCACTATATACTGAAACATTTTACGTGTACTTTACTGTTTAAAAGATCCCTAACATAAAGCATCTTTAGGCTGAAGTGTTTATGTACATCTTATTTATGATTACAATAGTGAGAGGATGTTGGAAGCCAAATTAGCTATAAAGTTAAAAGAGATCTCCAACACCTACAGCAATATTGAAATTCAGAAGTGGAAAAATCAAAGATCTGTTCATGCATCCCATGGAACTATAACACATATTAATAGAATCCATGTCGATATTAATATTTAACTTTACATTTTTTGACTGAACCTAATGCCAATGTTATAGTGTTGTTATTTTGAGTAGTATATGCTTCAGGAGTGGTTCATGACTGGAAGAAGATAATACTATATGAACATAAATCCATACTGCATTTTGAAATCTCAGCTGCAATAGACCACTTTGATACACTATATAAGGTCATTATACATGGATATGTGAAAATTAGCAACAATTTGATAATTTTGCCATATACAGTGGGTTGCACCAATTAGACAATATTTTATGGATTTTAACACTATGCACATTTTGCTGTCATTATTTTGCTAGAGGTAATTTTCACAGCAGTTTTGAGTTTTAGTCTTCATTACAAGTGACATTAAAAATTACGATGTATGATGTGGATTAAATTTGCACATACCTGCCATTATATATTGTTTGAAAACAATTTCATATGCGTTTGTCTTTGAAATAGAATTAAAGCATCAGTACAAATTTTAAGAGCCACTAATTGATAATATTATTTCCCCTTCTATGTATACATGTGCATTTATTTTTTTATTCTTAATTACTAGGATCATTTGGCCAATGAAACCTAAAAATAATACCAGATAATATTTATTTTATACCTACCATGTCCCAAGTGCACTTTTCTTCTCACAACAGTTTTATGTGTTGTGCACTTTTCTTCTCACAACATCTTCACGGGTAGATATCATTAGACATGATTACAGATGAACAGACTAAATGATACGAAGCAATTTAACCAGATCACATAACTTCTAAATGGTAGAGTTTGTGTTATTTCCAGGTTGCCTGTTCTCTCTCTAAGAAGGCACATCAGTTGAGGTCACAGCAAGAAACTTATGACACATTCAAATTAGGTAATTTGAGGACAGTTTAATAAAGGGGTTGTTTACAAATAGGTGGATGGGTTTAGGAAAATGGCAAGGGATGGAGCAATAACCTCGGGTTCATGACACAAGAGAGAGCTGTGTGATAAAAGCCATCTGACAGGAGCTGTAGTCATTAAAAGAGTAATGCTGTAAACCCATGGTCACCTGACTGGGAGAAAGCTTAGAAAATAAATGCCCTGAACTCTCTCTTCTGTTGGCCTTGGCACCTCCTTCTTTTTTCTCATATTTGCCACACTGGAGTACAAGTCAGACCATTGATGCAATGCAAGGATGGAGAGAGGATCTGGAGAGACAAATGACAGCTATTCAGAATACAGGATATATCTGGAAAGTAAGAATATTCTAATGAGAAGGAACTCTATTGTTATATTATTTGCAAAGTATCAACCATGCATACTTTGACTCCTCAGATTATGAAAAGATTTGATTGATTGAAATTAAATGTCATATAAATAGTAGCTTTACCAGTTAACAAATGTAACTGCTAATGCATTAATATGATGGGAAAGAAAAAAGACAACAGAAATCAGTGGATTCAAACAGTACTCTGAAGAAATCAAGAAATATGTCTTCTTCTCTCCACTGGTTGCATTTTCCATTCATTTCTCACTTTTTTATTTATTCAAAAACTGAATTCCAGAATGCATCATTATGTTGAGATGAGGTGGTGAAATCATAGGACATTGCATTCTGAATGTCTTTTTATTTTAGGAAAATTTATAAACCTGGTAAGATAAGAAGGGGATGGGGTGAATCATGCCAGAATGTGCATTCTTTCATGTACTGTGTTGCATGATGAAGACCCTAACACTTAATCTGACTTTCAAGAGCTGTTAAAGAGGGACTTCCCTGGTGGTACACTGGTTAAGACTTTGTGCTGCCAGTGCAGGGGGCCCACGTTCAATCCCTGGTCAGGGAACTAGATCCCACATGCATGCCGCAACTAAGAGTTCACATGCCAAAGCTAAGGAGCCTGCATACCACAACTAAGGAGCCTGCCTGCCACAACTAAGACCCGGTGCAACCAAATAAATAAATATTAAAAAAAAAAAAAAGAGTCGTTAAAGGGTCTAACAGATTAGGGCGTGATCTTATCACAGTCTTTCAGTTATACACTCTAAGACTATGAATATGAGGAGCTAACAGATTGTAAGTGTACACTGATGAGCTACCTGAGGGCTCTAGCTACACCAATGTTTGCTGGAAAAAGGTGAATACAAAACACATCTTTTTTTTCTTTAAAACAGAGAAAAATCCTACTGTCTATGAAAGGATTCTGCAAGAAACAGAATAGGAGTACTTTCTTGAATACTGAAACAAATGGCTTTGAAAATATTTTTGTCATGAAAAAGAGTAAAAGTTTAGAAACAAATATAATTATCTTAAAAGTACAATTAGTTGTACCTTTTTATAAACTGGTGAACGTGCACACATGCCCACACACACACAAACCCAGAGTGAGGTATATAATAAATGGATGACTGAAATTAAAGGAGAGAATTAAAGTAGTAGTAAAGTATGATAGACTAATTCAAATGTACATTGGAGGCAGTAAAAGGAGGCATATCATAGGAGTAAAACAAGTCTATGACCAGGAGGATAAATATAACAAGCTCTCACATAATAGATGAAAGAGAAAAAGTTTTAAAATTGAAACAAGCAATTTTTTAAATAAAACTAAACTAGAAAATAGAGATCCATGTCAAAAATTATATTTGTGCCTATAAAAGATATCAGAGAATATGAAAAAAGTCAAGATATTAAAGAAAATACTACATTTTTAAAAAGGGCCTAAGACAGCAACCCTAACCAGAATAATAGCTTCAATTAATAAAAATTGTTTAAATAGATGCAGATTTACTTATAGTCTTTAAATTTCATGCTAAAGATACAATTTGTAAACATCTAGAAAGAACACATTCATATTGACTACAAAATAAATATGGCATCCAGTTCTCCTGTATGGTAATAAAAATAAAAAGACAGAGTCTACAGGTTTTTAAGGGACAAAGATTTTGACTAAAAAATTCTGAACTCAGAGAAGTTCTCGTAAATGATACATCATAATGAACAATGATACTTTGCAAGAATTCAAAAAACTAATATCATTCTATTTATAAAATACATTTGTATATCATAAGAAATAGATAACAATTCAGAACTCACAGAAAAGTTGTACTTTAAGTGCTGCTGTAAGATTTGAAATCAATTAGGTACATGCTTAGATATTTACAATATTTATGAATATGACTAAAATTAGGTACACATCTAAAAATATTGTAAAAGCCTATAAAATAAGTATAAAGGACAAAGAATTGAAGAAAATATTTGTAAACTTAAATATAATGATTATATAATAAGATCTAGCCCATGTCCCAAATTGAAATTTCAAATACCAGAAATTTTACTAAATGATACTTATTCCTGTTTAGCTAGAGAAGTGTAAAAATCATTGTTTTCTTCCAAAAGTATACACTTAGACAAATATCTAATAAACCTATATAAATCATAAGAAACTAATAAAAATAAATTTAGTTTCCTAATAATTATAGAAGATAAAAAAGCAAACAATTTGTTTGACTAACAAAACAAAACATCAGGAAACAGTAAATAGCATAAAAATAAAGGCATGAATAAGGGGAAACTGTCAAGTAATTTAAAACATAAAAACTATTAACCTCCTCTATTTAAAAAATACTTTGCATTAAAAGTAAATATTTAAAAATGTAAAAAATATTTTAAAATATTCTGATTGCATTAAAAGTAAAGCAAAATTTGATGGTACTTATAGAAATGAAGATTAAAACTAAATAGTAAAGGAATAGTATACAGCCATGAAAATGATGACCTACAGTGGATTGCCACAAAATATCATGGAGGACAAATGCAAGCCTCAAAATAGTATGCTTCATATGAGCCTATCATCCTTATTGTTTTAACTAAAGCAATGACAAAACTGTTGGCATATAAATGTGTATGTATGTGTTTAAAATTTATAGACAAATACAAAATAGCCAAACATAAAAATAGGAAGCAAGACTGACAATGATAATGGGAAAAAGTGTTTATTGAGGTAAATGAGATGATTTTTAATTAATGAAAATTAAAATCTATAACAAAGTAAATATAATGATCATTTCCATTTATCTTTTGTATAACCTCAGAATATCATTTGAAGTTTTGTAAGGATAAATTTATAGAAACATACTTTATCTACACAAACACATTGCCATTTATCTATGAGTTTATACAGTAGTTCATAGTCAATGAATAAAAAAATTTCAAAGTAGATAGGCATAATAAATCTAACAAGATAAATCTAATAGAGTGAGATGAGTCTGTTCCCAATGGCACTGGTTTCCCTTATGCTTAGGAGACTGCTCAGTTACAATTATTTCCCTTTATTAAATAATTTTAATTCTAAATATCTATACAGAGGCAATCGCTAAAAATATAGGAAATAAATTGCTTATAGAGTCATCCGTTCCAGCATTATTCACATGGCAGAAATTGGAAGCAGTATAAAAATCAAACATTAGCAGAGTGGATTATGGTATACATGCACAATGTACTATTATTCATTAAAAGTAAACATAGAAACAAAAAAAGGTTTGATGGCCTGATACCACATTAAAAATAATGTAAATATAAAGTAGAAAATCAGGATGTAGCAGAATTATAAATTTATTTTATAGAAAAGGTAGACTGGAAAGATATTATACTGGCATGTTAATAATGATACTATCTAGATGTTGTGCTTTTAACTTTGTATTTTCTTGAGATATTTCCTAATTTTCTATAATGTATGGATCTTTCTTTCATAATCGAAAGGAAAATTTAATGCAATGATGTAATCTCCTTTATTTGAAAAAGTCCATGTAGACATATACATATTTATAGTTATTTCCTACAAGTGAAATTTATTCTTTAGAGCATAACGTTTTTCTGAAAACTACACATAAAGAAAATATCAAATACCTAGTTTATTGAGGAGTGATCAAATACAATTTTACATGTATATACATATATACATATATTTTATAATGTATATATAGACAGAGAGTTGTTATTCCCAGGTCTCATCCTTAGTTTGATACCTTTTCTCCATAATATTTATATTAAATACAAATAGGTTCTTAGTAAATGTTGGACCAATTACTTTTGTTTGTTTTAAGAGCCATAAATACTAAACATGTTTTTTGTTTGTGTTTGAGATTGAGGACAGTCCTTTTTTCTTTTAATTAACTTTTTTTTTTTTTTTTTTTTACAGTAGGTCCTTGTTGGTTATCTCTTTTAAATATAGCAATGTGTACATGTCAATCCCAGACTTTCAATCTGTCCCTCCTCCCCCCACCCTTCCTGCTTGGTAACCATAAGTTCATTCTCTAAGTCTGTGAGTCTGTTTCTGTTTTGTAACTAAGTTCATTTGTGTCTTTTTTTTTTTTTTTTTTTTTTTTTTTTTTAGATTTGACATATAAGCGATAGCACATGACATTTGTCTTTTTCTGTCTGACTTACTTCAGTTAGTATGATAATCTCTAGTTGCACCCATGTTGCTGCCAATGACATTATTTCGTTCTTTTTAATGACTAATATTCCAGTGTATATATGTACCACATCTTCTTTTTCCATTCATCTGTCGATGGACATTTAGGTTGCTTCCATGTCTTGGCTGTTGCAAAGAGTGCTGTGATGAACACTGTGTGCATGTATCCTTTCGAACCATGTTTTTCTCCAGATAAATTCCCAGGGGTGGGATTGCTGGACCATATGGTAGCTCTAGTTTTAGTTCTTTAAAGAACTTCCATACTGTACTCCATAGTGGTTGTACCAGTTTATATTCCCACCAACAGTGTAGGAGGGTTCCCTTTTCTCCACACCCTCTCCAGCATTTGTAGTTTGTAGATTTTTTGATGATGACCATTCTGACTGGTGTGAGGTGATATCTCATTGTAGTTTTGGTTTGCATTTCTCTAATAATTAATGATGTTGAGCATCTTCTCATATGCCTCTTGGCCATCTGTATGTCTCCTTTGGAGAAATGTCTATTTAGGTCTTCTGCCTATTTTTTAATTTTTTTTAGGTTGTTTGTTTTTTGGATATTGAGCTGCATGAGCTGTGTGTAAATTTTGGAGACTAATCCCTTGTTGGTCACATTGTTTGCAAATATTTTCCCCCATTCTTTGAGTTGTCTTTTCATTTTGTTTGTGGTTTCCTTTGCTGTGCAAAAGCTTTTGAGTTTAATTATGTCCCATTTGTTTATTTTTGTTTTTATTTCTATTACTCTGGGAGATGGATCAAAAAAGATATTGCTGCAATTTATGTCAAAGAGTGTTCTGCCTATGTTTTTTTCTCTAAGAGCTTTGTAATATCTGGTCTTACATTTAGGCCTTTAATCCATTTTGAGTTTATTTTTGTTAGGGTGTTAAAGAATGTTCTAATTTCATTTTTTTACATGTAGCTATCCAGTTTCCCCAGCACCATTTATTGAAGAGACTGTCTTTTCTCCATTGTATAGTCTTGACTCCTTTGTCATAGATTAATTGTCCATAGGTGTGTGGATTTATCTCTGGGCTTTCTGTCCTGTTCCATTGATCTATATTTCTGTTTTTGTGCCAGTACCATATTGTCTTGATTACTGTAGCTTTGTAGTATAGTCTGAAGTCCGGGAGCCTGATTCCTCCAGCTCCATTTTTCTTTCTCAAGATTGCTTTGGCTATTCAGGGTCTTTTGTGTCTCCATCAGTCCTCACAGTAACTATCAGTTTCACAGTTATGATTCAATGAAATTTTATGAATAAGTGATGTAGTAAATTTAATATATATTGGTGCTATACATTGTTTAGTAGCAGTTATAAACAGTAAAAAATTTTAAAACCTCAGATATAATTGTTAAATGGAATAGGATCATGTGTGTAGTGGTGGCACAGAGTGTATAATGTATCTTCTTATCGTATGTTTCCCTGAAATCAGAAAATCAGAATTCACGTCTGAATCAGAAAATAAATTAATTACCTATTACTTTCTATTTCTAAACATAAAGTGCCACACATATTTTAAAATTTCAACAGAGGATTTCAGATTATATATGATTTTCTCATAATTTATCTTTCCAATTTCTTCCTGTTTTCTCTATAACTAAGGATATTAACTGTGTTTACAATTGAAAATTCTATTTGAATCTCACGTTTTCTAACCAAAACTATAAGAGAAGCATCATATGTTATATAATATTCAAAACGCTTTGCCTGTATATCCTCTTCAAATTCCATATGCATATGCACTTTCTATTACCACTAATGACAGTTTAGCATGTGTTTTGAGGTGAACTAGCATCCAGTAATTTTCGGAAAATGCACATATTGTTAAGTTCTTCTTTTCCTTTCTTTTTTGGTCCTTTGTCGGTTGTTGAGGAAACAAATTCCTGGGGTATTACAATCTGCAGCCTTCCAAAGGGATTCTCGTGGTGCTTTCAAAAACTAATTCTATGACACATGATGGACCAAAATCACCTCCTCTAGTAATGTAACCCGTTAAAAAACAGTTGGTTTAGTAGCTTATTTTTACTGTGTGATGATGAGCAATAGCATCTTATTATCAGTTTCAAATTTAAAATCTCATTAAAGACATCAGCAACACTCTTACTGAAAACTTCTTAAGAATCACTTTTAATGTCCCTTTTTTACCAACACTGTAAGTTTTTATAAAGAAAGAAAATAAAGTTTTCAAGTGTGGCAGCAAACAAAACTTTATGAAAATCTTTATCCAGTTCTCAGCACTCACTGCTCGTCAGAATCAAGTGATAAGCTTAAATAAAATATTAATGTCTGGCCCATGTACCTGACCAATTAAATCTATGCCTGAGTCAGCTTTGCATGGACAAACTCTCAACTTATGAGCACTCAGCAATCTAGCTCACACAATATGTAGTGAGAAATTATATATTGATTTACTCTTATAGGGTTAAAATTATGAAAAGTGCCTACATGTTAATCAAGTATCCCTGTACCTGACTATTGCATTCTTGCAGTTCACAGATTAAATATAGGGACTGAAAGCAAGTAACAGACCCTTATTTTTCCTCATTAACTACTATTTGAGCTAATAGCAATATAGATATTAAACAAAAGAAAAACACATTTTATATAGATTGAAACATGGCCTGATTCCATCAGGCAATAAACTAAACTAAAATAAAATTTTAAAAAATTAAAATGGCACTATTTTCCTACCGCTATTCTAAACCTA
The DNA here is from genome assembly GCF_009873245.2 of Balaenoptera musculus. NCBI lineage: Eukaryota > Metazoa > Chordata > Mammalia > Artiodactyla > Balaenopteridae > Balaenoptera > Balaenoptera musculus. The sequence continues at coordinate 64,110,841 of NC_045793.1, forward strand.
GAGCATTTATTCGAAAACCTTGTGTTTCTCACCCCTCTTTCCAAGTCTTTAATTAGTCATTTTATTTTTTTTCAAAGAAGTTTGGCAAATTTCAGTTTGTCCTTTTCATTCATATGGAAAGAATTGCTAGTCAGCAATCCAATTTTAAAGTTAAAATCACATGTATTAGTTAGAATCAGTTAAATTTATTATGATTGGCAAAATGTTTCCTTTCTCCTTTATACTATATTTTCATTTGACATGTCTGGCATAAAACTCAAATTTTCCTGCTTATAAGAACACATAAGGATTAGATATGTTAGTGTTGATGGAAGTTGTCAGTCTGTGCTCATAAAGTACTTCACTGACCTTTAATTTTGATATGAATAAAGTTTGTTGTCATGTTCATGAAGATTAAGAGGCTTGTGCTGTTGGAGTGGAAGTTTTGTATTGCTCTATAACATTTGGCTTTCTCACACTGTTAAATTTAACTCTTTTTAAATTTAGAATTTACTCAATCTGTATTCCTGTAATCAAAGATGATTGATCCTTATTCCTAACAACTCACGATCTGTATCAAATTTGACTAAGACTTACATATCTTAACTATTTCTTAATTTTCTGGTAAAAAATTTCAGGCAAATATTAAAAGTTTCAAGAGCCCAATAAAATTAAGGAAATCTTAAAATAATTACCTATTAATAATTCTTTCTGGAAAAAATTGAGGTCTATTAAGAGACCTTCTCAAGAAACAGGCCCACGTGGAGGAAGCATCATCCATGGTGCAATAGGAATTTGCTTTCTCTTTGTCATCTTTTCTATCCTGACTCTAACCCATACTATGATACAGAATAGTGTTTCTTCTCCAAACTGCTCTTGATTGACACCTTAACTGAGAAAGTTCACTTCATTCTCTCATTTCTGGCTCTCATACCCATTCCTAATTCCACTTCTTCTATGTTACGGATACTCCCAGCTCCAACCCTACATCCATTCCTGAGCCTCGGTATTATCCTGGTTGGTTAACATTTCTCTTTCATTTGAAACTTGAGGAAAGCTTCTATTCTTCAATTTTAATTATTTTGCATAAACATTAGAAAATTTTAGTATAATATCATACATTGGCAACAAACATTTGCCAAAATTGTTGTGGTTATGATGAAACCTAGATAGTATTTTAATTCTGTTAATATTTGTAGTACAAATTTTAACTGTAATACATTGTAATTAAATATGATTTAATTGTATCTAAGTACAATATTTGTACTACATTTAATATCATACTTATCACATGGCTTAAGTACACTTAATGTAGAGCTGTTTATCATTAGTAAATTAAAGTATACCCTATTTTATCCCCCAGAAGCCCCAAAGCAAAGAAACATTTATGACACATATGTGAAAAAATGTGTAGTTTTTACTTTTACTTATCAAGATCTAGGGCTGGAGCAAGCAAGCAAGCAAAATAGAAGTATTACAGTCCTATCCTGTGTTACAATATGTGAAAATTACTTTAACAAATATTTGAAACACAATAACAACTACAAAGACAAATTATTTTCTGTAATAAAGAAAAGTAAAGAAACAGTTAAGAGTGAAAGCAAATACTTTAGCAGAGTAGGAAGGGGAAACCAAAATATAGTCCATGGTTCATAGCTCTAGATCTAAATACAATAATACTGTCTAGAATCTTTAAGCATCTATTTGTGGATTTCAATGAAAATAAATGAGAATGCATAGAAAGGCCTTACTACCTCCTTGTAAGAAGTCTTTTTTATGAATGAAGATACTGTTATCATATAAGCATGTAACTCCTGGGAATTTAGTTTTATAACTGCTACTGAGACTATTTACACTAATAATTACTCATTCTTTATAAAGAGGGTGTTATCATCATTTGTTTTCACCTTTTAATTTGATTGTGCTAATCATATACAATTAGAGAATAAATCTGTTAATGATAACAGGTGTGCTTTTTAGCTTCCTTAATGGGTATTTTGAGTAGTTCAAATCCAAAGTATGCAAACATTTTTGATTACCTGTATACAGTACAGCTTTATAGCAAAACTCCAAGATGAAGTCATAAAGAATTTCTGAATTGCAATCTGCAAAATATCCTTCAGGTTAAAGCAATGCCTGTAAGGAAATGGGAAGAATAAGATCTGCAGTCTATGTCATATGGAGTTTAAATTAGAAGACTGATTACCTATTTACAAAACCTGTCAATAAGCTCAGTCAGCAGCTATAGATGGAAGTTTGGAATTCTAATGCTTTATCTGGTTTTGTAACAAAAGTATTCACAGTGCTCTATATGCTTAACTTCAAATTGAATGGTGAATTCAACAATATTTTCCAAGTCACATAATTAGGTAATACCATTAATCTTTGTTGACAGTCAGAATTCTTTAATGATCAGCTTTTCACTATGTTATGTGAATAAATACTCCAGGATAATGAATATTCTGTTCTTGAATTTATTTCTATTTTACTTAAATAATACACTTCAAACATTAATGTTTCTAAGCAATTTTCAGTCTTTAGAAACATTTGTTTTTATGGCTTATGTGGTTATGAAATAGTCTCTAGAGAGACTTGACAGGCTTGCTGTTATTATACAGCTCTGCATTTATTGCTATATTAAGCAACAGTAGTGTTGCTTATTTTAAAACATCAATCCATCAAACTTAGAAGCAAATTTTTGGTGAAAAGTTCCTTTTTCCTTCTCCTTCTCTTTCAAAAGTAACATGTTAATTCAAAGAAGGATATAGGAATATACCATAAAGGCTAAAACTTTTATTAGTAGATCTTCAGTTTTGTGATCCTGTTAGTGGGGTGCTGCATTTCATTCATTCATTCATTCATTCTTCATATAAAAATGTAGTGTATTCAATGAGGAATATGTGTCATCAAAGAGTTTACATCCTAGTAAGCAGATAGTGTGGCCTGAATAGCACATGGCTGAATAGAGTATGCCATAGTAGTGCTAGAGATAGAACCTTCAGATTCCTGCTCTTTAGTCTGCTGAGTCAGCACTTTGACTCAGCAGACTAAACAGCAGGAATCTGAATGTTTGGCTCAACTGTCTTCCCAGGAGGACTTTGCCATCTACTTCTGTTCACATAGGCATAGTTTTCAAGTGAGCCCTGGATGCTTGCACATTTACATGCTGACTGGCTAAAGTAGTCACTTGAAACCTACACTTAACTGAGGCATGGGAAAACACCCCTTAGTGTTCTATATTAATAAATTAAGGTTGTACCTAAATGACCAAACTAATGAAATACTGGATCTCATTAATCTTGCTAAGGCAGGCTGCTTCACGAAAGTCCAAAGTCCTTAGCACACGTGCAATATATTTTGCGGCCTTAAAACAATAATTGTCTTCTGTACCCATACATTTTACCTTAGTAGATTCCTTTTATTGTTCTTGGCTACAAAACAATTTGGTCCACTCATATCACTCCTTAACCTCCTAGTTTCATGCTGTTCCCAAATTTGGTTAACAAGCCATTAACATCTGTCAAATCATTGATTAAAATATATATTAGGAAGAGACCAGGGATACAGTCCTTTTAAATTGAAATGATATATAAATTAATAAGAAAAATTAATGGCATTATGAGTGATTATTACACGCCAAACTAAACTATACTAAGTTCTCAAGATATATTCACAAATTCTCACAACAACACTTTTGGTTAGTATTATTAGAATTCTTCTTATAAATGAGGATACTGAGGCATAGGAAGGTGAGGTACTTAGATTGTGATATTTAGGTAGTGACAGAGTGAGGACTCAACTCCCAGAAGTTGAGTTCCAAAGTCAGTACTCTTACTTTTTTGCCACCTTGACATCTGCATCAATAATATTCCTAATTATATTATGCTTTATAGCACATTTTCACTTCATGTCTGAAAGAATATCATGAGAAATTTGTCAGATCATGTGCTGAAATGTAGAAATATATGTGTATATATACATATATATATATGGCCAATTCTATCTTTTAGACATTAGCTTGCATATGGTATAAATTTAGAATATGCTCAGTAATCACTTTTGAAAAAAAAAAAAAGTAAATGGATGCATAAATGAATCCTTAAATCCAAAGCATGGTGGTTCAGTGCATGCCTCTGAAATCAGATGACTTGGTTTAGAACTCAATTTTACATGTTTCATTCTTCAGGAACTTATGATGGTGCCTTTTCCTCCCTTCCTATGCTTAAACCATGCTTTTATTAACCTGGCCATGAATAGTCACTGACCTTGGTATCTATCATTTGAATCTCTAGTTCCCTTGATGTTTTTCTTAAAATTGGGGCAATTATCTATCTCCAGTTTTGCAGCAGTTCTTCTGTTCTATATAATTCTTCCAATATCATGAAGAACAGTTTAATTCACTTGACTTTTCTCAGTACTCTGGGAAATAACTCATTTGAGCCAGGAGACAAACTCATTTAGAGCAGTTACCTGGCTTCTTACTATAGCCTCACTTATTGTGGACTTCAATTCCCTCTTCCAAAAGTTAGATCTATGCTTTCAGTCTGATGCTCATTCCCCTTGACAGAAAAGACAGAGGCAAAATAGAAGTTCAGTAATTCTATTACAATATATCTACAATATATAGTAAATATTAGGCACTGGATGTTATAGGGCAGAAAATCTTCATGCCTTACTGTGACATCACAGAGCATATCTGAAGTAAATATAGTACAAGTTGAGAAGTTCAATTAAAAAGGAATGAATGAAATTTGAGGAGGACATATGTAGGAGGGGATGACTAACTCTGTTAAGAGCATTAGGAAGGCTTTAAAGGGGAGGTGGCTTTTGAATTGGATTTGAAGAGTTTTTCCATGTTTTCCTTTCTTTATATTTGCTTTGACCTTTCAGACATTATTTTTTTGCTTCGATTTTTATATTCATTCCTGGTTATGAGTTGTAATCATCTCTGTACAGTGGTTCTTTTGGCGTCATAAGAACTTACTGTCTCCATGTATTTCAGGACCCATCTACTTTTCTCCCTTTTCAGTTTAGTTCCATGATTCACAACACCAAACTTTCATGCTTGACAATACTCTTGATATTCTTGTTATTTTGTCAATTTCCTGCAACCTGTTAGTAAAACCCAAACTCTGTAGGAATCCAAAAAGTGCACCTCCTAGTGTGCTGTGAAAAAAGTCTCACCATTGGGCAGATTGGTGATAATAAATTCATGCAAACCAACTGTATTAGTTTGTTAGGGCTTCCTTAACAAAGTACCACAAAATTGGGTGCCTTAAACAACAGAAATTTATTGGCTAATAGTTTTAGAGTATAGAAATCCAAAATCAAGTTGTCTACAGGATTGGTTTCTTCTCAGGGCTATGAAGTAAGGATCATCAGTTGCAGTCCTCTCTAATCGGCTTATAGATGGTTATCTTCTCCTGGTGTCTTTTCATATTATCTTCCGTCTACATGTGTCTGTCTCTTTGTCCAAATTTTCCCTTTTTGCAAAGACACCAGTCATATTAGACAAGAGCCCACTTTAATCACCTCATTTTAATGTGATTACCTCTAAAAGGTAATTCACATTACCTGTCTCCAAATAAGGTCACATTATGAGGTACTGAGGATAAGGGCAACAACATGTCTTTTTTGGGGGAATTCAATACAATACAATTCAATACATAACGTTACCTTAATATTTTTCCTTTTAGCTATCTGTGTATACAGATTGTTCTCCCACTCTCTCTATCAAAAGTATTTTAAATATTTCTACTCTTCTTTAAATTCAAGGCCCTGTCTAAATCACTACATCATTTTAGCTGATCCTCTTTACTCATGCTTCAAAAATAAATAAATAAAATAAAAAGAACTTATCATAAAAAAGGACCAAATAGGCACACCTATCTATAGCTATAGCCAATCTCTTTCTCTTATATTTTTATATTAAAAATAAAGGTTGGGTTTCTTTTCTCTCTCGGCCTGTCTAACCTCTAAATGATATTTCTTTGCACTTTTAAAAACTCAGTGCCATTGATTACAGCTATCTTCTTATTTTCAGCTTCCCCTTTCTATTGGCTTTTTTCCTATTTACTGTGGTCTTTCTCTTACTAAAACAGACAAACTCTGTTAGTTAACTAGTTGTCTTTATTTGCTTTTAAAATTTCATTATCTCTCATCTGTGACCCGGACAACTCAATTCTGGATTACATTACTCACCATTTCTTACAACTCCCCAAAACTCCTTAAAACATTCTTACTTTATTTTTTCTCTCATCAGACAGAGCTACAGTTTTCTCCAACTTTCTGTTCAAATTTTAAATTCAATTTCTGATTTCAAATTCTTTTTTCTAACCATGAGTATTGGATTCTTTTCAGTGTATCTTCCTTGGCCTTTTGACTTCTTACTTCAAACCCTCTTACTGAGGGTAAGAGTGGGTGATGCATCCTGATCACTCCCATGGCTTTAACTACCAACAAGTCAACTCAGTTCTGAACTTTGAACCTGTTTAATCCCTCCCCTTGATATTCACTGGAGTGTAATCCACTTGTTCCATAGCTATGTCAACCTCCACATATGTAGAACTTTAATTCTCTATTACCCCAAATTTGAAAATCTCCCCCAATTCCTCATCACAGTAAATGGTATCATCATTTATCCCCCATGGTCAAGTAGAATTTGTTGATTGAGACTGTATTAGTCATAATCATTTGACATCTCCTCATATTCCCATTGGTATGGCAGGGGGATTGACTCCATGTGGAGAGAATTTTGACCATTGTAAAACAAAAAATGAGATAAAACCAGGTAGATAAATTCCTCTTCTTCCTCACTCTTAAGGAATACCTTGAGACAATTTCTTTTTGAAATCCAATTTAGAGAAGCCTTACCAGACAAGTAGACATATTTACAGAACAAATTCCTGTGTCTCTTCAAAGAGGCTCATATCTTTCCTCACCTCATTCACATTTTTGTTATCTTCATTGTCCTGCAGTTGTACTTCTGAAATAAAACATCAGTACTTAATCCTCCTCAGACTCCATTTTCTAAAGAACGTGGGATAAGACATCTCCCTATTCCTTAAGATCATATTTTCTCTTTGGCCTCCTAAATACCTGCATCCATCAACTCCTCTCTCTTCCCACTAATGTAACACTAGTTAAAACCATCACCTTTGCTTACAAGGCTATCTTATATAGGTGAATGGCTATCTTAACTGTTCTCATTTCAACATGTTTCCCACAGTCTCCTTTTTCAACTATTTCCCAGAATCTAGTTAGAATAATCTTAGTAAACTTCAGATTTGATCTTGCCATTCCCCCTTCTAAAATTTGTCAAAGGCTTGATATTGCACTTTAAATAAAGTCCGAACATCTTTAGAATATCCTAGACCAAAGCTTTGCTAAGTCTTACCTCTGCTAGCCTTGCTTTCCCTGTTTTGTATAACTCTTTTTTCAACTGTGCCACAACCATACTGGTCCCCTATAGGTTCCTCCCAAACAGTATGTTCTTGTGCTCTTTTCTATCTCAAGACTTTGTCCCTGGCACAGCTCTCTTCCCTCCTCTCCATCATACCACACCTAACTGTTACTAATCCTTCATATTTTAGTTTAAATATAATTTTCAACGGAGTTGTCTCCCTTAACATCCTGATATAATTTCTTGTGGTGTTCTCAAAAGAGTGTTAAACCTCAAAATTTTCCAAGCTCACAGGGGAGTTTTCTGGGTATATATATCAACATCCCCTTATTACTGGACCATTTTTTTCTTTATAAAATTGAATATCATATTGTTTTGACTATCTATTTGGAAAAGTATCTTAATTCACCAATGCTCAAAGTTTTACTCTCTGATACTCACGAGCTTTAAGATGACATAGGCACGTCCTGAATTGTTCTCATTTCCACCTAATCAAGAATTTCCTTGCTGTTAATAATTAGTCAACAGAATTGGTTCAAAATGGCAGAGTAGAAGGACATGCTGTCACTCCCTCTTGCGAGAACACTGGAATCACAACTAACTGCTGAACAATCATCGACAGGAAGACACTGGAACTCACCAAAAAAGATACCCAACATCCAAAGACAAAGAAGAAGCCACAATGAGACAGTAGTAGGAGAGGTGCAATCACAATAAAATCAAATCCCATAACTGCTGGGTGGGAGACCCACAGACTGGAGAACACTTGTACCACAGAAGTCCACCCACTGGAGTGAAGGTTCTGAGCCCCACGTAAGGCTTCCGAACCTGGGAAAGTGGCAACGGGAGGAGGAATTCCTAGAGAATCAGACTTTGAAAGCTAGTGGGATTTGATTACAGGACTTTGACAGGGCTAGGGGAAAAAGAGACTCCATGCTTGGAGGGCACACACAAAGTAATGTGCACATTGGGACCCAGGGGAAGGAGCAGTGACCCCATAGAGACTGAACCAGACCTACCTGCTAGTGTTGGGGGCTCTCCTGCAGAGGCAGGGGGTGGCTCTGTCTCACTGTGAGGACAAGGACACTGGCAGCAGAAAATCTGGGAAGTACTCCTTGACGTGAGCCCTCCCAGAGTCCGCCATTAGCCCCACCAAAGAACCCGGGTAGGCTCCAGTGTTGGGTAACCTCAGGCCAAACAACCAACAGGAAGGGGACCCAGCCCCACCCATCAGCAGGCAAGCGGATTAAAGTTTTACTGAGCTCTGCCCACCAGAGCAACAGCCAGCTCTACCCACCACCAGTCCCTCCCATCAGGAAACTTGCTCAAGCCTCTTAGATAGCCTCATCCACCAGAGGGCAGACAGCAGAAGCAAGAAGAACTACAGTCCTGAAGCCTGTGGAATAAAAACCACATTCACAGATAGACAAGATGAAAAGGCAGAGGGCTATGTACCCGATGAAGGAACAAGATAAAAACCCAGAAAAACAACTAAATGAAGTGGAGATAGGCAACCTTCCAGAAAAAGAATTCAGAATAATGATAGTGAAGATGATCCAGGACCTCGGAAAAAGAATGGAGGCAAAGGTCGAGAAGATGCTAGAAATGTTTAACAAAGATCTAGAAGAATTAAAGAACAAACAAACAGAGATGAACAATACAGTAACTGAAATGAAAAATACACTAGAAGGAATCAATAGCAGAATAACTGAGGCAGAAAACGGATAAGTGACCTGGAAGACAGAATGGTGGAATTCACTGCTGCAAAACAGAATAAAAAAAAAGAATGAAAAGAAATGAGGACAGCCTAAGAGACCTCTGAGACAACATTAAATGCAACAACATTTGCATTATAGGGGTCCCAGGAGGAGAAGAGAGAGAGAAAGGACCCAAGAAAATATTTGAAGAGATTATAGTCGAAACCTTCACTAACATGGGAAAGCAAATAGCCACCCAACTCCAGGAAGCACACAGAGTCCGATACAGGATAAACCCAAGAAGAAACACGCCAAGACACATAGTAATCAAATTGACAAAAATTAAAGACAGAGAAAAATTATTGAAATCAGCAAGGGAAAAAAGAAAAATAACATACAAGGGAACTCCCATAAGGTTAACAGCTGATTTCTCAGCAGAAACTCTACAAGCCAGAAGGGAGTGGCATGACATACTTAAAGTGATGAAAGGGAAGAACCTACAAGCAAGATTACTCTACCCGGCAAGGATCTCATTCAGATTCGATGGAGAAATCAAAAACTTTACAGACAAGCAAAAGCTAAGAGAATTCAGCACCACCAAACCAGCTCTACAACAAATGCTAAAGGAACTTCTCTAAGTGGGAAACACAAGAGAAGAAAAGGACCTACAAAAACAAACCCAAAACGATTAAGAAAATGGTCATAGGAACATACATATTGATAATTACCTTAAACGTGAATGGATTAAATGCTCCAGCCAAAAGACACAGGCTTGCTGAATGGATACAAAAACAAGACCCATCTATATGCTGTGTACAAGAGACCCACTTCAGACCTAGGGACACATACAGACTGAAAGTGAGGGATGGAAAAAGATATTCATGGAAATCAAAAGAAAGCTGGAGTAGCAATACTCAGATCAGATACAATAGAGTATAAAATAAAGAATGTTACAAGAGGCAAGAAAGGGCACTACATAATGATCAAGGGATCAATTCAAGAAGAAGATATAACAATTATAAATATATATGCACCCAACATAGGAGCACCACAATACATAAGGCAACTGCTAACAGCTATAAAAGAGGAAACCGACAGTGACACAGTAATAGTGAGGGATTTTAACACCTCACTTATACCAATGGACAGATCATCCAGATAGAAAATTAATAAGGAAACACAAGCTTTAAATGACACAGTAAACCAGATAGATTTAATTGATATTTATAGGACATTCCATCCAAAAACAGCAGATTACACTTTCTTCTCAAGTGCGCACGGAACATTCTCCAGGATAGATCACATCTTGGGTCACAAATCAAGCCTCAGTAAATTTAAGAAAACTGAAATCATATCAAGCATCTTTTCTGACCACAACACTATGAGATTAGAAGTCAGTTACAGGGAAAAAAACAAAAAACACAAACACATGGAGGCTAAACAATACATTACTAAATAACCAAGAGATCACTTAAGAAATGAAAGAGGAAATCAAAAAATACCTAGAGACAAATGACAATGAAAACACAATGATCCAAAACCTATGGGATGCAGCAAAAGCAGTTCTAAGAGGGAAGTTTATAGCTATACAAGCCTACCTGAAGAAACAAGAAAAATCTCAAATAAACAATCTAACCTTACACCTAAAGGAACTAGAGAAAGAAGAACAAACAAAACCCAAAGTTAGCAGAAGGAACGAAATCATAAAGGTCAGAGCAGAAATAAATGAAATAGAAACAAAGAAAACAGTATCAAAGATCAATAAAACTAAAAGCTGGTTCTTTGAGAAGATAAACAAAATTGATAAACCATTGGTCAGACTCACCAAGAAAAAGAGGGAGAGGATTCAAATCAATAAAATTAGAAATGAAAAAGGAGAAGTTACAACAGACACTGCAGAAATACAAAGCATCCTAAGAGACTACTACAAGCAACTCTATGCCAATAGAATGGACAACCTGGAAGAAATGGATGAAATCTTAGAAAGGTATTACCTCCCAAGACTGAACCAGGAAGAAATAGAAAATATGAACAGACCAGTCACAAGTAATAAAATTGAAACTGTGATTAAAAATCTTCCAACAAACAAAAGTCCAGGACCAGATGGCTTCATTGGTGAATTCTATCAAACATTTAGAGAAGAGATAACACCCATCCTTCTCAAACTCTTCCAAAAAATTGCAGAGGAAGAAACACTCCCAAACTCATTCTATGAGGCCACCATCACCCCGATACCAAAACCAGACAAAGATACTACAAAAAAAGAAAATTACAGACCAATATCACTGATGAATATAGATGCAAAAATCCTCAACAAAATACTAGCAAACAGAATCCAACGACACATTAAAAGGATCATACACTATGATCGAGTGGGATTTATCCCAGGGATGGAAGGATTCTTCAATATACACAAATCAATCAGTGTGATACACCATATTAACAAATTGAAGAATAAAAAACATATGATCATCTCAACAGATGCAGAAGAAGCTTTTGACAAAATTCAACACCGATTTATGATAAAAACTCTCCAGAAAGTGGGCATAGAGGGAACCTACCTCAACATAATAAAGGTCATATACGGCAAACCCACAGCAAACATCATTCTCAATGGTGAAAAACTGAAAGCATTTCCTCTAAGATCAGGAACAAGACAAGGATGTCCACTCTCACCACTATTATTCAACAAAGTTTTGGAAGTCCTAGCCACGGCAATCAGAGAAGAAAAAGAAATAAAAGGAATACAAATTGGAAAAGAGGAAGTAAAACTGTCACTGTTTGCAGATGACATGATACTATACATAGAGAATCCTAAAGATGTCACCAGAAGACTACTAGAGCTAACCAATGAATTTGGTAAGGTTGCAGGATACAAAATTAATGCACAGAAATCTGTTGCATTCCTATACACCAATGATGAAAAATCTGAAAGAGAAATTAAGGAAACTCTCCCATTTACCATTGCAACAAAAAGAATAAAATACCTAGGAATAAACCTACCTAGGGAGACAAAAGACCTATATGCAGAAAACTATAAGACACTGATGAAAGAAATTAAAGATGATACCAACAGATGGAGAGTTATACAATGTTCTTGGATTGGAAGAATCAACATTGTGAAAATGACTATACTACCCAAAGCAATCTACAGATTCAGTGCAATCCCTATCAAATTACCAATGACATTTTTTACAGAACTAGAACAAAAAATCTTAAAATGTGTATGGAGACACAAGAGACCCCGAATAGCCAAAGGTCTTGAGAGAAAAAAACGGAGCTGGAGGAATCAGACTCCCTGACTTCAGACTATATTACAGAGCTACAGTAATCAAGAAAGTATGGTACTGGCACAAAAACAGAAACATAGATCAATGGAAGAAGATAGAAAGCCCAGAGATAAACCCACACACCTATAGTCAACCAATCTATGACAAAGGAGGCAAAGATATACAATGGAGAAAAGACAGTCTCTTTAATAAGTGGTGCTGGGAAAACTGGACAGCTACATGTAAAAGAATGAAATTAGAACACTCCCTAACACCATACACAAAAATAAACTCAAAATGGATTAGAGGCCTAAATGTAAGCCTGGACACTATAAAACTCTTAGAGGAAAACATAGGAAGAACACTCTTTGACATCAATCACAGCAAGATCTTTTTGATCCACTTCCTAGAGTAATGGAAATAAAAACAAAAATGAACAAATGGGACCTAATGAAACGTAAAAGCTTTTGCACAGCAAAGGGAACCATAAACAAGACAATAAGACAACCCTCAAAATGGGAGAAAATATTTTCAAACGAAGCAACTGACAAAGGATTAATCTCCAAAATATATAAACAGCTCATGCAGCTCAATATTAAAGAAACAAACAACCCAATCCAAAAATGGGCAGAAGACCTAAATAGACATTTCTCCAAAGAAGACATACAGATTGTCAACAAACACATGAAAGAATGCTCAACATCACTAATCATTAGAGAAATGTAAATCAAAACTACAATGAGGTATCGCCTCACACCAGTTAGAATGGGCATCATCAGAAAATCTACAAGCAACAAATGCTGGAGAGGGTGTGGAGAAAAGGGAACCCCCTTGCACTGTTGGTGGGAATATAAATTGATACAGCCACTATGCAGAACAGTATAGAGGTTCCTTAAAAAATGAAAAATAGAACTACCATATGACCCAGCAATCCCACTACCTGGCATATACCCAGAGAAAACCATAATTCAAAAAGACACATGCACCCCAATGTTCATTGCAGCACTATTTACAATAGCCAGGTCTTGGAAGCAACCTAAATGCCCATCGACAGACGAATGGATAAAGAAGATGTGGTACATATATACAATGGAATATTACTCAGCCATAAAAAGGAACGAAATTGGGTCATTTGTAGAGACGTGGATGGATTTAGAGACTATCATACATAGTGAAGTAAGTCAGAAAGAGAAAAACAAATATTGTATATTAATGCATATATGTGGAATCTAGAAAAATGGTACAGGTGGACTGGTTTGCAGGACAGAAATTGAGACACAGATGTAGAGAACAAACATATGGACACTAAGGGGGGAAAGCGGCGGGGGGTGGTGGTGGTGGTGTGATGAATTGAGAGACTGGGATTGACATGTATACACTGATGTGTATAAAATGGATGACTAATAAGAACCTGCTGTATAAAAGAATAAAATTAAGTTCAAAAAAAAAAATTAAATCTGCCACAGAACCAGTGTGACTTGGCAGACAGATCTTAAAAATAAGCAGTGGACCAAACAGTTGAGTTTAGTAATCAATTTCATAGCCAAGCCCCCAAAAAATAAAAAAATAGTCAACAGAAGTATCTTGGTTTCATGCTTTCTCTGACTTCTGAAAAATTAAATGACCTATTGGTAAATATCTCACATTCATTTACAAAAGGTTTCTAATCTTTCATTAATTAAAATGCAGTATCTATAAAACTCCATTTTATTGTGATTTTAAAAACACTGTTACATGTCATTTTGATGGCATCAGGAAACAATGAAACATTTATTAAGATGCCCCACACTTTATGTTTCTTAAAAAGTCAGATAAAGAAAGTGCATACAAAATAAGTTAATATGTTATGAAGCCAACAAAAGAGCACAGAAGCAAGCGAGTGAAAGATTTAAAACAGCTTTGGTTTGGAACTGCAATCCCTAGGTGGTCTAATTCGAGCAGAACATTGCCGCAAGGCACAGGACCCCGGCATTGTTAGAAACAACTCAAGTCATCTGCCATTTTGTCAGATGGAGGAGCTTCCCTACCTCGTAGATGAAGCTCATCACTGCCTTGACAACGCTGGGTTCCACATCATTAGTTTCCATTTGATTCTATAGCAACAAAATAAGAGAAAATTAATTATAGTAGATGCTGGAAACCAAATAGTGGAATTAAAATCCCAGCATTCTCATTTAATGGCCAAAAAACAAATTACACTATTACAGCAGAACAGCTTTTTTAACCTCCTGTGCTGGTTTCTGCATTTTGCATGAATGTGGAGCTTATGCTCTGAAATAAGCAACTTTATTAAAAATGAATCCTGGAACATTGCTGTGGAGAGTTCAGTCAGCAATTCTGTCCAATATGTGAGCTCTTAGGAAGGAACCACATCTACATTTCTGGGAAAAACTACTTACCTCCTTCTATTTGCTTGGTAAACAAAGTAACCTTTTTACTTCAACATCGTCTCTTAGATGGACTCAAGCTGGTGAGACAGACTGGCAAACTCTGGCACCATCAAAAGTTTATACATCTCATTCCAATTCCACTGTAAGGCTGATTAAAACAAGAAAGTATAACAGATCCCATTTTAAATGGAGCTGATCCAAATTGCTGGCTCAGACTAAGGTCAAAATCAGAAAGGACTTGAAAGAGAAAGGCTGTAGGTATATAACATGCCCAAAGAACCTCTTTCAACAGAGAGAGATTCCATAACTATGGAACTGCCAAAGGACAACTCTTTCAAGAAAGTACTTTATGTAAATGACTTCTTGTTTTCATCTCCCACCCTTTGTTCTCTAATAACACTCTACATTAAGAAATGGCTTTATAAGCTTTATTAGCGATTTGAACACAAGAGTATGCTGAATGGCGAGTAATATACTCAAAAATGCTTTCAAGCTTTCCACTTTCTTTTCTAGTTTTATGTTTAATAGAAAATATAACACTTTCCAAATGACTGAAATCAACAATATTTTCATTGCTCTTGTTACATACTATATATGTATATATTGTTTGGTATGTAGACAGGTAAATAGAAAGGTGTGGCTTTCAGATGCTATAATGTAAAGTACTACACGATAGCCTGGGGAAAATATATTCAACTTCTATGTAGTCTCTTTTATTTTGTCATTTCCTATCATCTTTGTACTTCTCTTTTTATTTCTTTCATTTTTTCACGTTTCTGTTATAACCATTTACCTCCCAGATATTTATTGATTTGTATACAACTTATATGGCTATGTTGTATGGTGGGGACAGGTAATGAATCTACTGCTCTATGACTTCCTGAAGAGTTATTTCTATTGAAGATCAATTGTCTAGTATTTCCTTCTCTTTCTTTACCTTCAGCCATTTAATAAAAATATGCTTATTTTCTTTGCTTTGTGTAGTGCAGACAAGGAAAAGCATAAGCATCACTTCATGTATTCCTTGTGATTATTGTATTAATTATTTATTTCATGGATGACCCTAAGATATATGTTTTAACGGAGCCCAAGACATGCATGATCTGACTAATCTCACATAAACACATATTCAAAGCCAGGTATTTTCAGGTTAGCTACAAATGTATTCATATTTATCCTCTTTTTGAGAGAATTTAAATTACCTTAACCAGTTCTTCTTCATTATAATTAATATCAAAAGGATCCTAATAATCACGTGGTACTTCATGGATTGTAAAGTGCTTTCCTACACATTAATAGATCTGATTTTCATGAAATTCTGGAAATTGTGTGCACGTGTGTGAATGCGTGTGTATGCATTACAGGTGAGGCAACTAAGGCACCATGAGAGAAAAAGACACATCCAAGTCCAGAAATGCAAAGTGATACAGAGCACAGCTGATAAACTAACCTACCTCTCCAGATTTCCAGTTCAAAGTTATTTATGTTAAGATACTTTGAGTTTATTTGTTAACCATTGATGTTTGGAGGCTACAAAATAGTAGAAACAACAAAATTGAAATCACTTGAAATATCACTTTTACCTACCTCTAAAAATATGTGTATGTTAAGTTTTCTACACATAATTCTAAGGGAATAAAAAGAGCTTCAGATAAAATTTAAGGGTATAACTTTAATTGGAAATAACCTAAGAATCTAATAGTAAGGGATTGGCAAATTAGGTAATGTTGTAATTGGTAAGCTGATGTACTCTGAAGACATTAAGTGTTATGCTTTTGTATTTGGAAATATGTACAGTTTCATTTGCAATAGAGAAATAAAAATTAAACTATAATTATTCACTAGTCAGGTTGTTCAAGATAAAAATTTTTGATATGCAGAGTATTGGTACATGAAAGAGGCCCACTGCTTTCATACATTTCTAGTAAGTGTAAAATTAGGGACACCTTCTCTGGAGAAAAATTTGTCAGTATCCGCTAAAAGTAATTTCTTTTAACCCACTAATTCCTTTTCTAGGAATTTATCCTCTTGATCCACTCATATGAACAAAATAACATAGGTGCAAAGTGTGCACTGAAGTACTGTTTGTTATTGCAAAAACCTGGAAACAATCTAAATGCCCAGTTGAAAGGGAAGTTGTTAAATAAATGCTAGTATATCATGAAATAAGTACTTCAGAGTTTTCAAATAACATGGAGAATGTTCACTTTGTATTATTTGGTAGAAAAGGCAGATTATAAACAGAATTTTTAATATCAGCCTAATATGTGTCTAAGTATATCAAACATTTAATTGCCAACTGTGGTTCTGTAATAGGAAACTTCTCTTCTATATTGAAAATTTTCTAAAGTGAATGTGTAATTACTTTTATAGTTTAAAAGTGTATTCAATTTACATTTAAAAGTGACTAAAGGAAGTAGAAGTATAGTCTTTTTAATAAAAATTTTATATATTTAAGGTTTGCAACATGATAATTTGGTGTACATGTACACAGTGAAATGATTACTTATAGTGAAGCTAATTAGCATCTCATCTCCTCATAAAATTACCATTTTTGGTGTGTAATGAGAGCACCTGAAATATACTCTCTTTGCAAATTTCCAGCATTAATACAATATTATTAAGTATAATCATCATGCTGTCCATTAGATCTCTAGACTTATTCATCCTACATAACTACAACTATGTACCCTTTGACAAGCACCTCCCCATTGCCTCTACTTCCTCTACCACTAGGAACAACCATTCTACTCTCTGCTTCTATGTACTTGCCTCTTTTAGATTCTACATATAAGTGAGATCCTGAAGTTTTTTTCTTTGTCTCTGACTTATTTAACTTAGCATAATTTTGTATAAAATTTCTGCCAAAAATAATTAACAAGAATTTTTGTATGCATTTTAAAAGTTACCCATAATTTACACTGGAATGCAGAATTCCTCTTTGGGAAAGGCCTGCTGAATGTTTAGGAAAATACTTAATGGGTTAGTGGACATTTCCCCCTCTCTCTCCCCCTCCCCCATCAACACTCCTTCTACTTTTCTTTTGTGTAGTTAAAAATGGGGCTTTGAGAAGTGTGGGTGTCCTCTGATAATTCAAGACCTTGGAGTTTCCAAGATTGTAGCCAGTCAGGAGGAGAGGGAGATAAAGATGTGGTATATGAGATAGGCATGGGCCCAAAAATTTAATGATTGATTCATATTTGTGTAAAAAGATATCAAATAAGAAGTCTTTAGACTACTATGCTTCAGATAGTAGTAGGCTTCAGATACTACTTCAAACTACTGTGACCAAGGACTTCAGCAAAATGAAGTCTAATAATAAATTTTAAATACAGTCATTCAAAAAACAGTCACTGATTATCTAATATGTGTGAATATTCTACCAGGCCACAATCAGTATATGAAAGTTCCCTATTCTCACAGACTTTATATTCTAGAGGGTTAAGAATAAATCCTATTTAAACAGATAACAAATGTTGGTTGGGACAGTGAAGTAAATGAGCAGGACATCACTAAGGGGAAAGCACTCTTAGATAGAATGGTATGGAAATGTCTCTCAGAAGAGTGACTATTTGAGATGGGCACTTGAGAATCTTTAGTGACAATCAGTGCAGCATTGTGGGAGAAAAACATTTCAGGTGGGATAACATCACATGCAAAGCCCCTGACACGGGAAAGAATATTTTGGATTATAGAGAATAAAATACCCATGTGTAATGATTTAGGGAGAAAGGAGAGCAAAACGAAATTGGGAAATTAGGAGCCAGATAATATAGGACATATATAGTGGACATTTATCGATCTTGGCTACCGAAATTCTATTTTTCCTTTCTAATAGCACCCTGATTTTTTTTTAACATCTTTATTGGAGTATAATAGCTTTACAATGCTGTGTTAGTTTCTGCTGTATAAGAAAGTGAATCAGCTATACATATACATATATCCTCATATCTCATCCCTCTTGTGTCTCCCTCCTACCCACCCTATCCCACCCCTCCAGGTGGACACAAAGCATCGAGCTGATCTCCCTGTAGAGAGTATGTGGCTGCTTCCCACTATCTATTTTACATTTGATAGTGTATATATGTCCATGCCACTCTCTAACTTTGTCCCAGCTTACACTTCCCCCTCCCCGTGTCCTCAAGTCCATTCTCTACGTCTGTGTCTTTGTTCCAGACCTGCCCCTAGGTTCTTCAGAATCATTTTCTTTTTTTTTTGATTCCATATATATGTGTTAGCATACGGTATTTATTTTTCTCTTTCTGACTTACTTCACTCTGTATGACAGTATCTAGGTGCATGCATCTCACTACAAATAATTAAGTTCCATTTCTTTTTATGGATGAGTAATAATCCATTGTATATATGTGCCACATCTTCTTTATCCATTCATCTGTCGATGGACACTGAGGTTGCTTCCATGTCCTGGCTATTGTAAATAGAGCTGCAATGAACATTGTGGTACATGTCTCTTTTTGATTTATGTTTTTTTCTGGGTATATGCCCAGTAGTGGGATTGTGGGCTCATATGGTAGTTCTATTTTTAGTTTTTGAAGGAACCTTCATACTGTTCTCCATAGTGGCTGTATCAATTTACATTCCCACCAACAGTGCAAGAGAGTTCCCTTTTCTCCACACCCTCTCCAGCATTTATTGTTTGTAGATATTTTGATGATGGCCATTCTGACTGGTGTGAGGTGATACCTCATTGTAGTTTTGATTTGCATTTCTCTAATCATTAGTGATGTTGAGCATCCTTTCACATGTTTGTTGGCAATCTGTATATCTTTCTTGGAGAAATGTCTATTTAGGTATTCTGCCCAATTTTGGATTGGATTGTTTGGTTTTGCTTTTTTTTTTTTGATACTGAGCTGCATTAGCGGCTCATAAATTTTGGAGATTAATCCTTTGTCAGTTGCTTCGTTTGAAAATATTTTCTCCCATTCTGAGGGTTGTCTTTTTGTCTTGTTTATGGTTTCCTTTGCTGTGCAAAAGCTTTTAAGTTTCATTAGGTCCCATTTGTTTATTTTTGTTTTTATTTTCATTTCTCTAGGAGGTGGGTCAAAAAAGATCTTGCTGTGATTTATGTCATAGAGTGTTCTGCCTAAGTTTTCCTCTAACACTTTTATAGTGTCTGGCCTTACATTTAGGTCTTTTATCCATTTTGAGTTTATTTTTGTGTATGGTGTTAGGGAGTGTTCTAATTTCATTCTTTTACATGTAGCTGTCCAGTTTTTCTAGCACCACTTATTGAAGAGGCTGTCTTTTCTCCACTGTGTAGTCTTGCCCTCTTTCTCAAAGATAAGGTGACCATATGTGCGTGGGTTTATCTCTGGGCTTTCTATCCTATTCCATTGATCTGTATTTCTGTTCTTGTGCCAGTACCATACTGTCTCGATTACTGTAGCTTTGTAGTATAGTCTGAAGTCAGGGAGCCTGTTTCCTCCAGCTCCATTTTTCTTTCTCAAGATTGCTTTGGCTTTCGGGTCTTTTGTGTTTCCATACAAATTGTGAATTTTTTTGTTCTAGTTCTGTGAAAAATGTCATTGGTAGTTTGATAGGGATTGCATTGAATCTGTAGATTGCTTTGGGTAATATAGTCATTTTCACAATGTTGGTTCTTCCAATCCAAGGACATGGTATATCTCTCCATCTGTTTGTATCATCTTTAATTTCTTTCATCAGTGTCTTATAATTTTCTGCATACAGGTCTTTTGTCTCCTTAGGTAGGTTTATTCCTAGATATTTTATTCTTTTTGTTGCAATGGTAAATGGGAGTGTTTTCTTAATTTCACTTTCAGATTTTTCATCATTAGTGTATAGAAATGCAAGAGATTTCTGTGCATTAATTTTGTATCCTGCTACTTTACCAAATTCATTGATTAGCTCTAGTAGTTTTCTGGTAGCATCTTTAGGATTCTCTATGTATAGTATCATGTCATCTGCAAACAGTGACAGCTTTACTTCTTCTTTTCTGATTTGGATTCCTTTTATTTCTTTTTCTTCTCTGAGTGCTGTTGCTAAAACTTCCAAAACTATGTTGAATAATAGTGGTGAGAGTGGGCATCAACCTTGTCTTGTTCCTGATCTTAGTGGAAATGGTTTCAGATTTTCACCTTTGAGAATGATGTTGGCTGTGGGTTTGTCATATATGGCCTTTATTATGTTGAGGTAACTTCCCTCTATGCCTACTTTCTGGAGGGTTTTGATCATAAATGGGTGTTGAATTTTGTCGAAAGCTTTTTCTGCATCTATTGAGATGATCATATGATTTTTATCCTTCAGTTTGTTAATATGGTGTATCACATTGATTGATTTACATATATTGAAGAATCCTTGCATTCCTGGGATAAACCCCATTTGATCATGGTATATGATCATTTTAATGTGCTGTTGGATTCTGTTTCTTAGTATTTTCTTGAGGATTTTTGCATCTATGTTCATCAGTGATATTGGCCTGTATTTTTCTTTTCTTTGACATCTTTGTCTGCTTTTGGTATCAGGGTGATGGTGGCCTCATAGAATGAATTTGGGAGTGTTCCTCCCTCTGCTATATTTTGGAAGAGTTTGAGAAGAATACATGTTAGCTCTTCCCTAAATGTTTGGTAGAATTCGCTTGTGAAGCCATCTGTTCCTGGGCTTCTGTTTTTTGGAAGATTTTTAATCACAGTTTCAATTTCAGTGCTTGTGATTGGTCTGTTTATATTTTCTATTTCTTCCTGTTTCCCTCTTGGAAGGTCGTGCTTTTTTTTTTTTAATTAATTTATTAATTTATTTATTTTTGGCTGTGTTGGGTCTTTGTTTCTGTGCAAGGGCTTTCTCCAGTTGCGGCGAGTGGGGGCCACTCTTCATCGCGGTGCACGGGCCTCTCACCGTCGCGGCCTCTCCCGTTGCGGAGCACAGGCTCCAGACGTGCAGGCTCAGTAGCTGTGGCTCATGGGCTTAGTTGCTCCGCGGCATGTGGGATCCTCCCAGACCAGGGGTCGAACCTGTGTCCCCTGCATTGGCAGGCAGACTCTCAACCACTGCGCCCCCAGGGAAGCCCGGAAGGTCATGCTTTTGTAAGAATTTGTCCATTTCTTCCAGGTTGTCCATTTTATTGGCATAGAGTTGCTTGCAGTAATCTCTCATGATCGTTTGTATTTCTGCAGTGTCAGTGGAAAAAGGACAATTGATTTGAGGCTTCTCTCTTTTTTTCTTGATTTGTCTGGCTAATGGTTTGTCAATTTTGTTTATCTTCTGAAAGAACTAGCTTTTAGTTTTATTGGTCTTTGCTATCACTTCTTTCACTTCCTTTTATTTATTTCTGATCTGATCTTTACAATTTCTTTCCTTCTGCTAAGTTTGGGGTTTTTCAATTCTCCTTTCTCTAATAGCTTTAGGTGTAAGGTTAGGTTGTTTATTTGAGATGTTTCTTGTTTCTTGAGGTAGGATTGTATTGCTATAAACTTCCCTCTTAGATCTGCTTTTGCTGCATCCCATAGGTTTTGGGTCGTTGTATTTTCATTGTCATTTGTTTCTAGGTATTTTTTTATTTCCTCAGTGATATCTTGGTTATTTAGTAGCGTATTGTTTAGCCTCCATGTGTTTGTATTCTTTACAGATTTTTTTCCTGTAATTGATATCTAGTCTCATAGCGTTGTGGTTGGAAAAATACTTGATATGATTTCAATTTTCTTACATTTACCAAGGCTTGATTTGTGACCCAAGATATGATCTATCCTGGAGAATGTTCCATGAGCACTTGAGAAGAAAGTGTATTCTGTTGTTTTTGGATAGAATGTCTTATAAATATCAATTAAGTCCATCTTGTTTAATGTAACATTTAAAGCTTGTGTTTCCTTATTTATTTTCATTTTGGATGATTTGTCCATTGGTGAAGGTGGGGTGTTAAAGTCCCCTACTATGATTGTGTTACTGTTGACTTCCCTGTTTATGGCTGTTAGCATTTGCCTTATGTATTGAGGTGCTCCTATGTTGGGTGCATAAATATTTACAATTGTTATATCTTCTTGGATTGAATCCTTGATCATTATGTAGTGTCCTTCTTTGTCTCTTGTAATGGTCTTTATTTTAGACTCTATTTTGTCTGATATGAGAATTGCTACTCCAGCTTTCTTTTGATTTCCATTTGCATGGAATATCTTTTTCCATCCCCTCACTTTCAGTCTGTATGTGTCCCTAGGTCTGAAGTGGGTCTCTTGTAGACAGCATATATACGGGTCTTGTTTTTGTATCCATTCAGCAAGCCTGTGTCTTTTGGTTGGATCATTTAATCCATTCATGTTTAAGATAATTATCGATATGTTTGTTCCTATGACCATTTTCTTAATTGTTTTGGGTTTGTTTTTGTAGGTCCTTTTCTTCTCTTGTGTTTCCCACTTAGAGAAGTTCCTTTAGCATTTGTTGTGGAGCTGGTTTGGTGGTGCTGAATTCTCTTAGCTTTTGCTTGTCTGTAAAGCTTTTGGTTTCTCCATCGAATCTGAATGGGATCCTTGCCGGGTAGAGTAATCTTGGTTGTAGGTTTTTCCCTTTCGTTACTTTAAATATGTCCTACCACTCCCTTCTGGCTTGCAGACTTTCTATTGGAAGATCAGCTGTTAACCTTATGGGGATTCCCTTGCATGTTATTTTTTGTTTTTCCCTTGCTGCTTTTACTATTTTGTCTTTGTATTTAATTTTTGATAGTTTTATTAATATGTGTCTTGGCGTGTTTCTCCTTGGATTTATCCTGTATGGGACGCTCTGTGCTTCCTGGACTTGATTGACTCTTCCTTTCCATATTAGGGAAGTTTTCAATTATAATCTCTTCAAATATTTTCTCAGTCACTTTTGTTTTTCTCTTCTACTTCTGGGAACCCTGTAATACAAATGTTGGTGTGTTTAATGTTGTCCCAGAGGTCTTTGAGACTGTAGTCAATTCTTTTCATTCTTTCTTCTTTATTCTGCTCTGCGATAGTTATTTCCACTCTTTTATTTTCCAGGTCACTTATCTGTTTTTCTGCCTCAGTTATTCTGCTATTGATTTCTTCTAGAGAATTTTTAATTTCCTCTAGTGTGTTTTTCATCATTGCTTGTTTGCTCTTTAGTTCTTCTAATTCCTTGTTAAACGTTTCTTGTATTTTCTCCATTCTATTTCCGTGATTTTGGATCATCTTTACTATCATTACTATGAATTCTTTTTCAGGTTGACTGCGTATTTCCTCTTCATTTGTTTTGTCTTTTGGGTTTTTACCTCGCTCCTTCATCTGCTGTGTATTTCTCTGTCTTCTCATTTGCTTAATTTACTGTGTTTGGGGTCTCCTTTTTGCAGGTTGCAGGTTCGTAATTCCCGTTGTTTTTGGTGTCTGCCCGCAGTGGCTAAGGTGGTTCAGTGGGTTGTGTAGGCTTCTGTGTGGAGGGGACTGGTGCCTGTGTTCTGGTGGATGAGGCTGCATCGTATCTTTCTGGTGGGCAGGACCATGTCCAGTGGTGTGTTTCGGGGTGTCTGTGGGCTTATTATGATTTTAGGCAGCCTCTCTGCTAATGGGTGGTGTTGTGTTCCTGTCTTGCTAGTTGTTTGGCATAGGGAGTCCAGCACTGTAGCTTGCTGGTCATTGAGTGGAGCTTGGTGTTAGCATTGAGGTGGAGATCTCTGGGAGAGCTTTCACCATTTGATATTACGGTGTCTGGTGAACCAATGTCCTGAACCTGGCTCTCCCATCTCAGAGGCACAGGCCTGACACCTGGCCGGAGCACCAAGACCCTGTCAGCCACATGGCTCAGAAGAAAAGGGAGAAAAAGAAAGAAAGAAAAACTATATATAAATAAAATAAAATGAAGTAAATAAAGTTATTAAAGTAAAATATTTTTAAAAATTATTAAAAATTAAAAAAAAAGAAGAGAGCACCCAAACCAAAAAACATATCCACCAATGAAAACAAGCACTAAAAACTATACTGAAAAACACCCCCAAAAAAGGAACAGACAGAATTCTAGGACAAATGGTAGAAACAAAGCTATACAGACAAAATCACACAGAGAAGCATACACATACACACTCACAAAAAGAGAAAAAGGAAAAAAAAATTATGTATATATATATATAAAAAAGGAAGAGAGCAACCAAATCAATAAACAAATCTACCAATGATAATAAGCTCTAAATACTAAGCTAAGATAAACATAAAACCGGAAACAAATTAGATGCAGAAAGCAAACCCCAAGTATGCAGTTGCTCCCAAAATCCACCGCCTCAGTTTTGGGATGATTCATTGTCTATTCAAGTGTTCCACACATCCAAGGTACATCAAGTTGATTGTGGAGGTTTAATCCGCTGTTCCTGAGGCTGCTGGGAGAGATTTCCCTTTCTCTTCTTTGTTTGCACAGCTCCTGGGGTTCAGCTTTGGATTTGGCCCCACCCCTGCATGTAAGTCACCTGAGGGTGTCTGTTCCCCACTCCGACAGGACAGGGTTAAAGGAGCAGCTGATTAGGGGGGCTCTGGCTCACTCAGGCCAGGGGGAGGGAGGGGTATGGAATGCGGGGCGAGCCTGTGGCGACAGAGGACAGTGTGACGTTCCAACAGCCTGAGGCGTGCTGTGCATTCTCCCAGGGAAGTTGTCCCTGGATCACGGGACCCTGGCAGTGATGGGCTGCACAGGCTCCTGAGAGGGGAGGTGTGGATAGTGACCTGTACTTGCACACAGGCTTCTTGGTGGCTGAAGCTGCAGCCTTAGCATATCATGCCCGTCTCTGGTGTCTGTGCTGATAGTCATGGCTCATGCTCATCTCTGGAGCTCGTTTATGTGGTGCTCTGTATCCCCTCTCCTTGTGCACCCCAAAACAATGGTCTCTTGCCTCTTAGGCAGGTCCAGACTTTTTCCCGGTCTCCATCCTGGCTAGCTGTGGTGCACTAGCCCCCTTCAACCTGTGTTCACGCAGCCAACCCCAGTCTTCTCCCTGGGATCTGACCTCCGAAGCCCGAGCCTCAGCTCCCAGCCCCCGCCCGCCCCGGCGGGTGAGCAGACAAGCCTCTCAGGCTGGTGAGTCCTGGTCCACACCGGTCCTCTGTGCGGGAATCTCTCCGCTTTGCCCTCTGCACCCCTGATGCTGCACTGTCCTCCGTGGCTCCGAAGCTTCCCTGCCGCCCACCCTGCGTCTCCACCAGTGAGGGGGTTTCTTCTTTTCCTCCTTCACAGCTCCCCCCAAGAGGTGTAGGTCCCTTCTCTATCCTTTTGTCCCTGTTTTTCCTTTTTTCTTTTGCCCTATCCACGTACGTGGGGAGTTTCTTGCCTTTTGGGAAGTCCGAGGTTTTCTGCCAGTGTTCATTAGGTGTACTGTAGGAGTTGTTCCACATGTAGAGTTATTTTTGATGTATTTGTGAGGGGGAAGGTGATCTCCACGTCTTACCCCCCCACACCATCTTGAAGGCCCCCCACCCCGATCTTCTCTGTGAAAGCTTAGAGGTGATGATAAATCAGGGGTCCACTCTATCAGTGAAAAGTGGG
Organism: Balaenoptera musculus; assembly: GCF_009873245.2. NCBI lineage: Eukaryota > Metazoa > Chordata > Mammalia > Artiodactyla > Balaenopteridae > Balaenoptera > Balaenoptera musculus. Next base: position 64,137,065 of record NC_045793.1, read on the forward strand.
AAACCTTAGGAGACTTTTCATCACCCAGGTACGTCAAACATGGGCATATGAACAAAGTTCAAAAAATTAAGGTTTTTTCTCAAAGCATTTTAAGCTCATTTTGGTTGTTTACAGTCATTTCCCTAAATGATAAGGAGTATCAATTTTATTCAAAATGTATTATGAGTCTTCCATTTCTAGGAGAATGGCACTGCAAAACAATTAGTAAGTATTAAGAACAACTACAACACACGTTTTTAGGATTGTAATAAAACAAAGGAAAGATTCTCTAAGAGTCAGAAGGGTTTTAAAAACAAAGTGAAAAAGCACAATTAAATGAAACCAGAGCAACTGTCTGGTGAGCAATAAGTGATCCTGAAAGGTAAGGAAACTTCAGTGCTTAACAGCTATGTAAGTGTGGCAATTGTTTCACCATAGTCCCACTACATATTAGGACTCTCATATTAAACACATGTTCTTAGAGTGCCTCAATAATAAACCCAGTATCCAAGGAGAAACAATTACAAATCCTCCCTGAAGAAAAACATTCACAATGCAGACCCTTGATATTTCTACAAGTTCAACTAAATTTGAGCCAAAAAAGAAAAAAAAAATTAGCAAACACAAAGGGAAAAACAACACAAAGGGGCTTCAGCATGAGAAAATCAGATTAATAGCTAAAAATATTTCAGATTTTGGAAAATACTCAGATGGTACATACAATAATTATGTAGGAAATATTTTAAGAAATAAGTAGAAAAATTTTAAGTGAGTAAGGAACAAGGAACTGTCAGAAACGATCAGGTAGATTTGAAAATAGAACTTATAGAAATGTAAACTAAATCATTGAAATAAAATTCTCAGAAGATTAAACAGTAGATCCAACACAACTGTAAAGAGTGTTAGTAAACTGGAAGATAGGGTTGAACACGTAATACAGATATACACGAAGACCATAGTTAGACAGATTTTCTGTCAAAGCCACACTGGCCTTGCAGTCTGTTTACTGATCTTCATCTACCCCCCGTTTCCCTACCTCAACCTCCACCCCTTTATGATGTTGTAAGAATATATTAAAAGTTTTTTTCTATTTTATTTTTAGATGATTATAGATTTCTGAGATTGGAGCTTTCTTCCTATTGCAATAGCTCCTGTTCCCATATTGCAATAGTCCCTTGCCCTTTCTCGCAGTAGTTTTTTTGAATGAAAATCTCTCCTTACGAAGTCCTGATTTGTTTTTTGTTTACACGCTATATTATACCTATATCCCTGATCTTGCCTCTAAGCTTCAGACCTGTATGTCTCCAGCTGTTTACTCCACACAGCTACCTAAATGATTTGGAGGCAACTTGAATTCAACTTGAAAACCCAATCTGATGCTCTTGCCCCTTAAATTTGTTTCTTAGGTAATTTAATAACACTAACTTTCTTCCAGTGATACAAGTTAGAAACCAGGGGGTGGTCCTACCAGATGTGCACACTCCTGTCACCCATACATGCAGTCTGTCCCCAAATTGTATTGATATTTCACTTAAATATAACTTGAATCCTTCTTCATATTAACTGTCACCTTCTGGCTCATGCTACCTTTACCCCTTAATCTGGACTACTTCAGTGGGCCCCTCCTAATATTTTCATTTTAATCATTTCATCCCTGGCCTAAAACCCTCTAATGAGTCAGTCACATTGCTCACAGAGTAAAGAATCAATGTATTAATAAGAACAAGATTTGGCATAATCTGGCTACTATTATTCTTTCCTGTCTCATCTTGTACACCCTCCTTGTCTGACGTCATTTTAGTTGTTTCAAATGGGCACTGCCTACTGACTCAGGGGCTTCACATAAGTTTTTGCCTCTATTGAGAATGTTTGTGTTCCCTTCTTTTCATCTAAGTAATTCCTCCTCAACCATCAGATCTCAGTTCAAGTGTAATTTTCTTAGGGAATTCTTCTTTCATTCCAGACTAGATGAGGTTAACTGTTATGATCTTTGATAGCAAATAAATTATACATTTCTATCATAATTCTTATAATCTTATTTTTAATATATGATTAACATTAAGTCATCCATCTCCAAAAAACCAATATCATCATTAACTATAACCTCCATGAGAGCAAGATGTTTGTAATCTACTTTATTTTACTCCCGGTATCTATCACATTGCTTGGAACATAATAGATTTTCAGTGAATGGGTTGGTTAAATGAAGAAAGGAATGAGTAGATAAAATCAAAGGAATAAAGAAAAGTTGCTAAAGTTGGCTATTTAAGAAAAGCAACTCTTTTATAAATGGATAACAGAAAATGAAAAAATGTCCAGTGTAAATTAAAGGATCAGTACCAAGAGAAAATGAAAAACATTCATTTCCTTTATAGCAAAAAATTACTCTTAAAAGTAAATGTATGGAGAGTTTACTACCGCAATATACTGAGACAATATTTTATTCATATACAGGGATGTAGTTTGCATTCTTTCAAAATCCTGGAGAAGTATGGTGTCACTGCAATAGTAACTTATTAATGTGGCTGATTACTCTAATGCACTTTTGTTATTATTGAAGAGTACCATCATATGTCATTTTTGCCCTTGAGATATAGCTAAATATGTTAATTCCAGGGCATACGTAATACAACGTTACTGGAGTTTTATAGCATAAAAACTACAGTTATAGCATAGTGTTAAAAATCTGCATAATACAAAGCATCAAAGTAAAATTACCTTGAGCATAACATACCAAATATATTTTCAATAGGATGATCTCAGAGAACAGAAACAACTGAAATTAAATATGTATCCATTCGAAAACTCTATTAAAATAATACATTATAAAATTATATTTTCAAGTCTGGAGTTACAAAGTGAGAATGCCTATTATTATAACCGAAGAACATTTAAAAATCCCATGTAGTAATTGGAATTAAAAAATAATGGAATATTCTATACATCTATCATAATATTTATTTATAAGTGTTCAAATAAATTATTTAACTAAAATATAACCCAGTATGACTATCCTTCCATTTTAGATTAACAGGAGCTTTAATTACTAGTATTCTTTAATTTGGAGCATTTATATTGCCCTTGATAAAGAGTTTCATAAAGATCAATCAGAATGATTTTTGTTTTTTATACATTATTTCTGGGTCTGTATTACTTTTGTAAATATTTTTTTTAAAATCCTTACATCTTTACTTAGTCTATATTTTTAAGCTTGAAACTCTTGGTGTTAAACCAAATTACAAATTTATTGTAAAAGAATATATTTTTTTGATTTTATTTTTTAAATTAATGTACAGTAATATTGTGGTTTTGTAGCAGCGTTTATAGTGCTATGCAGTTTTTTTTTTTTTTAACATCTTTATTGGAGTATAATTGCTTTACCATGGTGTGTTAGTTTCTGCTTTATAACAAAGTGAATCATCTATACATGTACATATATCTGTAGCCAACCTGAAATGGTTTGATTTCCTTCTTTATCAAATAAAAAGGAACATAATAAAGAATCATTTTAATGCTAGAGGACAAATGCTTGTTCCAGTGTTCTTTTCTTTTCAGTTGCTGTGATTGCAACTAGAGATAGCTATGGGGTTGCTTTAGATAATCCAGTAAAGGTGCAAATGGCACTCCAGCACACAATCTGCATGCCATGTGTTTCTTGCTATAACCTCATAGCCTTGTTTTTTCTTAGTTCTCTAAATTCATGT